>NC_052078.1:2725037-3957537 GCF_015852505.1 Tachyglossus aculeatus | reverse complement strand
AGATCCTGGCTCTGCCACTTGTCATTCATTCATTCAATCGTATGTATTGAGCGCTTACTGTGTGCAGAGCGCTTGGGAAGTACAAGTTGGCAACATATAGAGACGGTCCCTACCCAACAACGGGCTCACAGACTAGAGGACTGTGTGACTTGTCACCTGGGAAGTACAAGTTGGCAACACATAGAGACGGTCCCAACCCAACAACGGGCTCACAGTCTAGAGGACTGTGTGACTTGTCACCTGTGTGACTTTAGGTAAGTCACTTCACTTCTCTGTGCCTCAGTGACCTCATCTGTCAATTGGGGATGAAGACTGTGAGCTCCACGTGGGACAATCTGATCACCTTGTATCCTCCCCGGCGCTTAGAACAGTGCCTTGCACATAGTAAGCGCTTCACAAATACCATCATTATTATTATCATTACAGAGCAATCAGGTTGTCCCACGTGGGGCTCACAGTCTTCATCCCCATTTTACAGAGGAGGGCAGTGAGGCCCAGAGAACTCAAGTGGCTTGCCCAAGGCCTTACAGCAGGCAAGTGGTAGAGCCAGGATTGGTGAATTTCCATTCTGTCAAATAGCCTCAGTGACCCGAAAAGAATCGCGGTTTCCGAAGGCTCCGTCCGCTGCAGAGAACTCTTAAGGCCTTGGCTAATCGATCAATCAATCATTGGCTTATATTGAGTGCTTACTATATATTGAGTGCTTAGGAGAGTAATCTCCTTGTGGGCAGGGAGCGTATTGTGTTCTTAGTATGGTGGCTGCACCCAGTCAGCGCTCAATAAATAAATACCATCGTTTGATTTACCGATTGCCCAAGTTCAGCATGGCTCAGTGGAAAGAGCCCGGGCTTTGGAGTCAGAGGTTCAAATCCCAGCTCCGCCACTTGTCAGCTGTGTGACTTTGGGCATGTCACTTCACTTCTCTGGGCCTCAGTTCCCTTATCTGTAAAATGGGGATTAAGACTGTGAGCCCCCCGTGGGACAACCTGATCACTTTGTAAACTCCCCCACGCTTAGAACAGTGCTTTGCACATAGTAAGTGCTTAATAAATGCCATTATTATAAGTTCAGTAGTTGGTAGACAGAGAAGCAATCTAGCCTAGTGGGTAGAGCCCGGGCCTGGGAATCAGAAGGACCTGGGTTCCAATGCCGACTTTGCTACTTGTCTGCTTTGTGACCTTGGGCAAATCACTTCACCTCTCTGGGCCTCAGTTACCTCATCTGGAAAATGGGGATTAAGACTGTGGGCCCAAGTCGAGCAGGGACCTTGTCTGAACAGATTTGCCTGTATCCACCCCCGTGCATGTACAGTACCTGGCACATAGTAAGTGCTTAACAAATACCACAATTATTATTATTGTCATTATTATTATAACGCCTGATCCCTTCCCTCAAGGATCTTACAGTGTAGTGGGTTACCAGAGCCTGCATTAAAAAATAAAATACAGCAACAAAAAAGCAAGGTTAAGTTTATGGAGAGGATCCCCCCCACCCACCCAACTCTTTTCGCAAACTTTTTTTTTTTTAATCCTCGAAGAACGGCAAAAATTGAATGTTCCACCTGCATGGCCTTGGAATCGAGGGGTGGAGTTCTCCCCAGGGGACCCCGAAAATTGGGGAAGAGGGAGGACCCGGAAAATTTTCAGTTTGCATGGAAAGCCTCTGGCCTAGCAGGTCGTCTTTGCAGTTTCAAAGTCATTTTTTTTTGGAGATTGGGGATGTGTTGCAATTAAATCTGCATCTAGGTCTCCCCAGTGGACTTCCATGCAGTTGAGGAGATCCGAAAACGTGCTCGCATTTCCAGATCCGGCGGGAAAACCGGCAAGGACTCCTGAATCACCTCAGGATTCCCACTCACATTCCTGACACCAGGAAGTGAAAAAGGGGCAGAAAACGTCTCATGGATCTGGAGGGGAAAGAAATAGTCTTTTCTCGACCTGCTTTGCCGGATTTGTTTACATTCACTTGGCTTCTTCCTGGGGTAGGGGCTATTTGGAATTAAACTGGGCTGTTCCTTTCAGGAGGGAGGCTAACATGCTCCCCGAGGGCTTTTAAGCTTTGTCATGTGGCATTGTGCTAATCCCCTCTTCGGGAGGCAACGGGGCCCTGAATAAACCACTTTCTCTGCTTTTCTTTGGTTCCTCCAACTACATAATGATGGTTGCCCCCATCCTATTTCTTACTAGGATGTGCATATCTGGGAGAAAACCCTCCTTGAATTCTGACCCCGACCCCCCTCCTCCAGAATAGAGGAGGTATTTTCCCTTCCTTATTCTTTGTTTTTGTTTTTTTTTTTTTTGGTATTTGTTAAGCGCATCCTATGTGTCAGGTACACTACTAAGGGCACGGGAAGATCATCATCATAATAATAATTATGATATTCATTAAGTGCTTACTATGTGTCAAGTACTTTTCTAAGTGCTGGGGTAGATACAAGGTCATCAGATTGGATTCCCAGGCCTGGGCTCTAACCACTAGACTATGCTGCCTTCTCTTGCTCCCAGGCTGGGAACTGATGATTATTTTTTTTTAATTATTTTTTTTTACTTATGTCATATCCTCCCAAGCTCTTCTTACAGTGCCCTTTCTTTAAAAAAAAATGTAATGGTATTTTTAAATCGCTGATTATGTGCTAGTCACTGTACTAAGCTCTGAGGTAATCAGGTTGGACATAGTCGGTATCTTAATAATAATAATGATGGCATTTGTTAAGCACTTACTATGTGCAAAGCACTGTTCTAAGTGCTAGGGAGGATAAAATGTGATCAGGTTGTCACAGTCTTAATCCCCATTTTACAGATGAGGTAACTGAGGCACAGAGAAGTTAAGTGACTTGCCCAGAGTCACACAACTGACAATTGGCAGAGCTGGGATTTGAACCCACGATCTCGGACTCCCAAACCAGTGCTCTTTTCACTGAGCCATGCTCAGTCTTAATCCACATTTTACAGATGAGGTAACAGGTACAGAATGACTTTTTTTGCAGTACTTGTTAAGCGTTTACTGTGTGCCAGGCACTGCACTAAACTCTGGGGAAGATATAAGATAATCAAGTAGGACACAGTGCCTATCTCGCAATGGGGCTCACAGTCTTAATCCCCATTTTACAGTTGAGGTAACTGAGGCACAGAGGAGTGACTTTTTTTTTTTTAATGGCATCTGTTAAATGCTTATTTTGTGCCAGGCACTGAACTAAGCGCTGGGGTAGGTATGGGCTAATCAATCAGGTTGGACACAGTCTTAACCCCCATTTTACAGGTGAGACCCAGAGAAGTGAAGTGACGCACCCAAGGTCACCCAACAGACAAGTGATCGAGCCGGGATTAGAACATTGGCCCCAGGCTCTATCCACTGGGCTGCACTGCTTCTCCTAGTAAGCGCTCAATAAATACCACTGACTGACTGACTGATTGAAATTGATTGATTGATAGATCATCATCATCATCAATCGTATTTATTGAGCGCTTACTATGTGCAGAGCACTGTACTAAGCGCTTGGGAAGTACAAATTGGCAACACAATGATAGATGAATTGAGGTGGTTTTGCCTTAGGGATGGAGGGCTCACGTGAGATTTTGAAGCATTTCTCCTAGGACGCCGGTTTATTTGGGGTTGTTTTCTATTTTCATTAAAGCCTGGACAGTAATAAAAATAATAATAATAAATAGTAAGAATAAAACTTATTTTTTCAGAGCACTTTCCCAACAATTAGGTCATTTTGCCCCTCACAGCATCCTTGTGAGAGGCGGGTAAAATCATCCTTATTTTGCGGTTGTGGAATTTGGGACGTGGAGCGGCGGAGAAGCAGGGGGTCAGAAGGTCATGGATTCTAATCCCGGCTCCCCCACCTGTCTGCTGTGTGACCTTGGGCAAGTCCCTTCACTTCTCTGGGCCTCAGTCGCCTCATCTGTAAAATGGGGATTGAGACTAGGGAGCCCCACATGGGACAGGGACTGTATCCAACCCAATTTGCTTGTATCTGCCCCAGCGCTTAGTACAGTGCCTGGCACACAGTAAGGGCTTAACAGACAACGCAATTATTAGTGAGGCAAGAGACGCTGGAGAAGCAGCGTGGCTCAGTGGAAAGAGCCCGGGCTTTGGAGTCAGAGGTCATGGGTTCAAATCCTGGCTCCGCCAATTGTCAGCTGTGTGACTTTGGGCCACTTCACTTCTCTGGGCCTCAGTTCCCTCATCTGGAAAATGGGGGTGAAGACTGTGAGCCCCACATGGGACAACCTGATTACCTTGTAACCTCCCCAGCGCTTAGAACAGTGCTTGGCACATAGTAAGCGCTTAATAAATGCCATTTTTATTATTATTCAGTGACTCCCCCTTGAGATTGTAAGGAAACAAGGGTCTTTCTTCTGTCGCACCTCTCAAGCGATTAGTACAGTGTTTCATACCCAGTAGGCGCTCAGTACATGGTGTGGGTTAATTACCCAAGGTCACCCAGATGACCACTGGCTGGGCTTGGAACTCAAGTCTCCAGACCCAATAGTTCAAATAAGTCGGGCATATTTACTGAGCATTCTCTCTGTGGAGAGCACTGTACTCAGTATTTGGAAGAGTACGATAGAGTCAGACAAGGTCTAGAGGATAGAGCCCAGGCCTGGAAGTCAGAAGGACCTGGGTTCGAGTCCCGGCTCCGCCACTTTTCTGCCGTGGGTCCTTGCGTGGCTCAGTGGAAAGAGCCCGGGCTTTGGAGTCAGAGGTCATGGGTTCAAATCCCGGCCCCGCCAATTGTCAGCTGTGTGACTTTGGGCAAGCCACTCCACTTCACTTCACTCCCTCATCTGGAAAATGGGGATTAAGACTGTGAGCCCCCTGTGGAACAACCTGATTGCCTTGTAACCTCCCCAGCGCTTAGAACAGTGCTTTGCACATAGTAAGTGCTTAAATGCCGTTATTATTATTATTACTTTTTTAGACTGTGAGCCCACTGTTGGGTAGGGACTGTCTCTATATGTTGCCAACTTGTACTTCCCAAGCGCTTAGTACAGTGCTCTGCACACAGTAAGCGCTCAATAAATACGATTGATTGATTGATTGATTACTTCACTTCTCCAGGCCTGTTGCCTCATCCGTAAAACGGGGGTTAAGACTGTGAGCCCCGTGTGGGACCGGGCCGGTTAGCTTGTATCTATCCCAGCTCTTAGTATTGTGCCTGGCACATAGTAAGGGCTTAAGAGACACCACTTAAAAAAATATGAAAAAAAGGAATAAAAAATTCCTTCCCCATGGACACGGCCACCTCCCGGTAATTCTGGCAATCGAAGCACCACAAAGACCACCTGCCCCAGCCCCCTGACTCCAGGTTGCCGAACAGCTAAGCTACTCAGAACCCATGGTTGTCTCTCCTCTCTCTCTCTCAAGGTAATAATTGTGGTATTTGTTAAAGATCTTCAAAGAAGAACATCACGCCATCTCCCAAGGCGGCCCATCCCGGGGCTTTTACCGCCTAAGGAGCGATGAAATTGAGCGCCCTTCTGCTCGAGTTTCACTTCATCATAATTGTGATATTTGTTAAGCACTAACTATCTGCCAAGCACTGTACTGGATGTAAGATCATCAGGTCCCACATGGGGCTCGCAGTCTAAGTAGGAGGGAGAACAGGTTTCGAATCTCCGGTTTACAGATGAGGGAATTGAGGGCCAGAGAAGTGAAGTGACTCCCCCAAGGTCACACAGAATAGGCAAGTGGTGGAACCGGGATTAGAACGCAGGTTCTCTGACTCCCAGGGTCGGGATCTTTCCACTAGGCCGTACTGCTTCTCTCTACTTCCTCTTGTTTCGTCTTCAAGGGGATGTAGAGAATAGACTGATGATCGTTATCTCTGTGTACAGTTATCGGGAGGAGAAATGGTATTTATTAGTTATGGGAAGCAACACGGCCTAGAGGATAGAGCCCGGGCCTTGGCGTCAGAAGGACCTGGGTTCTAATCCCGCTCCGCCCCTTGTCTGCTCTGTGACCCTAGGCAAGTCCCTTCACTCCTCTATGCCTCAGTTCCCTCCTCTGTAAAATGGGAATTAAGACTCAGCCCCATGTGAGACAGGGACTGCGTCCAACCTGAGTAGCTCATATCTACCCCAGCGCTGAGAACAGTGCTTGACAGACACGTAGTAAGCACTTAACCAACGCCATCATTCAGTCGTATTTATTGAGCACTCACTGTGTGCTGAGCACTGTACTATGTGCTTGGGAGAGCACAGTATAACAATAAGCAGACACATTCTTGGCCCATCGTCGTCACCGTTTGGGTACTTACCGGGTGTGGTGCGCTGTACTAAACGCTCGGGAAAGCGCGCCAGAAGACCTCCAGGAACTTTCGCTCTAATGGAGGAGACAGTTGTAAAAACATTTATTATATTAATTGTATAATAACCATTATAAAATATTATATTAATGATCATTATTATATCAAATCATAATAATTGTGGTGTTTAAGTGCTTACTGTGTGCCTGGCACTCTACCAAGTGCTGGGGTAGACATAAGGTCATCATCATCATCATCATCAATCGTATCTATTGAGCGCTTACTGTGTGCAGAGCACTGTACTAAGCGCTTGGGAAGTACAAATTGGCAACATATAGAGACAGTCCCTACCCAACAGTGGGCTCACAGTCTAAAAGGGGGAGACAGGGAACAAAACCAAACATACTAACAAAAATATCAGGTAATCAGGTTGGACACAGTCCCTGTCCCCCATGGGGCTCACAGTCTCAATCGCCATTTTACAGAAGAGGAAACTGAGGGCTAGAGAAGTGAAGTGACTTCCCTAGGGTCACACAGCAGACAAGGGGCAGAGCTGGGATTAGAACCCAAGACTGTGAGCCCCACGTGGGACAACCTGATCACCTTGTATCCCCCCCAACGCTTAGAACAGTGCTTCGCACATAGTAAGCGCTTAACAAATGCCATCATCATCATTTCCTTGTGAACCATGCAGTTTCCTACTACCTGCAGACCTCCAGACTGTCAACTCGTTGTGGGCAGGGAGTGTAGCTGCCAACTCTGTTAGATCGTCCTCTCCCAAGTCTCATTACAGTGGTCTGCACGTGATGAAGCGCTCAGTAAATACCCTGGATGGTGACGAGGGCAACCTAGGAAGTCTCCCAACCTTCTGCTTGGTGTGGCGTTCTCTCCCTCCTAACCGTTGAGCACGGCTCATTTGCAGTTCACGGCCTCTTCCTCCCCACTCGCTCTTTGTTGTGGGCCGGGAGCAAGTCTTGTGTTTCTGTTGTGTTTCGCAGAGGCGAGCGTGGGGTGCGTAGCATTCATTAGGTGCTCGATAAAACGCCATTATTAGGAGTCCCGTTGGAGGGTCTAATGAACTGAGGAAGAGTGGCCCCCTTGCATTTGGATTTTCCCCCTTTATTCACCCCTCCCTCGACCCCACAGCACTTATGTCCGTATCTGTCATTTATTTATTTCGATTAATGTCTGCTCTGTTCACTAGGCTGTGCTGCTTCCTACTGCCTGCAGGCCTCAAGACTGTAAGCTCGTTATGGGCAGGGAACGTACCACGTTGTTATAGCGTATTCTCCCAGCGCTTAGTGTGGTGCTCGGCACACGGTAAGCGCTCAGTAAATGTGATCGATTGATAGTGGAAGGAGCAGGAGGCTGGAAGCAAGGAGCCCTGGGTTCTTGTTCAAGAGGTCGGGCGGGTCACGCTGAGAAGCAGTGTTGCCTAGTGGACAGAGCACAGGCCTGAAAGAGAGAAGGACCTGGGTTCTAATCCCGGCTCTGCTACTTGTCTTCTGCGGGACCTGGGGCAAGTCACTTCACTTCTCTTGGCCTCAGTTCCTTCGCCTGTAATATGGGGATTAAGACCGTGCTCCCCGTGTGGGACATGGACTGTGTCCAACCTGATTTGCTTGTATCTACCCCAGTGCTTAGAACAGTGCCTGGCACATAGTAATCGCTTAACAAATACCATTAAAAACAACAACACACAAACAAAAAACAACTCACCTAACCTCTCTTGGCCTCAATTTCCTCATCTGTAAATTGGAGAGAAGACATCTGCTCTCCCCACCTGTTGGATTGCGATCCCCATGTTGGGCAAGAACTTGGTCCGTTTTGATTGTACTGTCTCCTCCCCAGCGTTTGGCACAGTGCTCAGGGATTTTTTAATCTAGCAGAGGAGACAACACGGAGATAAAATACTCATGGGGGAGGTCTGTTCTAAGCGCTGGAAGAGATACAGGTTAATCCCGTTGGACACAGTCCCTGTCCCACACAGGGCTCACAGACCAAGTAGGAAGGAGGAACAGGCATTGACTCCCCATTTTATGGATGAGGAAACTGAGGCCCAAGAAAGCTCCATGCCCATTCTAGGAGATATTAGCCCAAAGGTATAAATTGCCCTTCCCGTGCTGTGTTACCTTACTGCTAGTTGTCGCCGTTTACTCTAGTAAACCCTTTGAGAGAAGACTTGTCATGAAAACATATTTATTTCTAGACTGTGAGCTTGTTGTGGGCAGGGAATATGTCTGTTTATTGTTATATTGTCCTCTCCCAAGTGCTTAGTACAGCGCTTTGCACACAGTAAGCACTCAAATTTGATTGAATGAATGAAAATTTTCACAAGCCCTGAAGTCCTGTAGCCCGACTCTACTACTGCACATGCCTTGTGCCTTGTGCATGTCTTTTAGACTGTGAGCCCACTGTTGGGTAGGGACTGTCTCTATATGTTGCCAATTTGTACTTCCCAAGTGCTTAGTACAGTGCTCTGCACATAGTAAGCGCTCAATAAATACGATTGATGATGATGATGCCTTTGAGGCCGATCGTTTTGATTTACAGAGGGCTTGCTGTGTGCCGAGAGCTGCGCTAAGCACTTGGGAGAGTCCAGTAGGGGTGGGAGACACCGTTACCTGCCCTCAAGGGGCTTCCGGTCCATCTCTGGTCTCACCGGTTCGCTGTTCGGCGCTCAATCCTGTCTTTCGATTTTCTTTCCTCTCTAACAGGCCCAGGAATTGGACATGGCAACCTCACGCCAGTCGCCCTTGGCGCCGCCCACTCTTTCCCAGCAGGAAACCCTGCTCCGGTCAACCACGGTCTCCCCGCAAGGACTGCTGTCCGCCGTCCCCCCAGAAACCCCCTTCCTCCCCCGGGCCGCCCCCAAAGGACTCCTGCTCCGATCTCTGTCCAGCTCTGAGGGGGAAACCCCTCTCCCGACGCCTCTTGTTTTCCCCAGCGAGACTCTGCCCCCCTCACCTCCTCCTCCTGAGCGAGGGAGCCCACCCCAGACCCCCCCTGTTCTCCTCAAGGAGCCCCCGCTCCTCTCCCCGGCCCCCCGAGGGCCAGAAACCGTGCTCCCATCCCGCCCGCTTCTTCCGCAAGGAGCCCCGCGCCCGAGCTCCCGGATTCCCGATGCCCGGCCCCCCGCTCCGCCCCCGAAGGAATCGCCGCTCCAGGCGGCCGAGATCTCCCTGCTGGCCGTGGTGGCCGCCGTGCAGGCCGTGGAGCGCAAGGTGGAGGCCCAGGCCGTGCGGCTGCTGAGCCTGGAGGGCCGGGCCGGCTCGGCCGAGAAGAAGCTGGCCGACTGCGAGAAGACGGCGGTGGACTTCGCCAACCACTTGGAGGGCAAGTGGGCCGTGCTGGGCACCCTGCTGCAGGAGTACGGGCTCCTGCAGAGGAGGCTGGAGAACATGGAGAACCTGCTGAAGAACAGGAACTTCTGGATCCTCCGCCTCCCCCCGGGCAGCAACGGGGAGGTCCCCAAGGTAACGGGGGGATGGCCGCCGGATCTGGGGCAGAAACGGGCAGTGGTCGGAACGGGTCGGCTCAGGGACTCCGGGGGCGGCGGGAAAGGTGCCGAGAACGGCTTCGGTCGGGGAAGGTGATGCTGATAGTAGTAGAAGTCATTGCGGGTTTTGCGAAGCGCTTCCTGTGCGCTGAGCACTGTACTATCATCATCATCATCGATCGTATTTATTGAGCGCTTACTATGTGCAGAGCACTGGTGATGCTGATAGTAGTAGAAGTCATTGCGGTTTTTGCGAAGCGCTTCCTGTGCGCTGAGCACTGTACTATCATCATCATCATCAATCGTATTTATTGACCACTTACTATGTGCAGAGCACTGTACTAAGCGCTTAAGATAGTACTAAGTACTAAAGATCTGGGTTCTAATCCCCGCTCTGCCACTTGTCTGCTGGGTGACCTTGGGCAAGTCACGTCACTTCGCTGGCCGGGGATTGAGAGTGTGAGTCCCGTGTGGGACCGGGACTGTGTCCATCCCGTTTTGCTTGTATCCCCCCCCAGTGCTTAGTACAGTGCCTGGCACACAGTAAAGCGCTTAACAAATACCGTCATTATTGTTGTTATTCTCTGGGCCTCAGTTACCTCAGCTGGAAAATGGGGATTAAGACGGCGAGTCCCATGTGGGACAGGGTCTGTGTCAAACCCGATCATCTTGTATCTACCCCAACGCTTAGAACAGTGCCTGGCACATAGTAAGCACTTAACGAATACCGTTATTACTCTTATTATCATTATTGTTATTATTAAGCGCTGGCATGGATGTGAGGAAATCGGGTTGTCCCACATTGCGTGGCTCAGTGGAAAGAGCACGGGCTTTGGAGTCAGAGGTCATGGATTCAAATCCCCCCTCCACCAATTGTCAGCGGTGTGACTTCGGGCAAGTCACTTAACTTCTCTGCGCCCCAGTTACCTCATCTGTAAAATGGGGATGAAGACTGTGAGCCCCCCGTGGGACAACCTGATCACCTTGTAACCTCCCCAGCACTTAGAACAGTGCTTTGCACATAGTAAGCGCTTAATAAATGCCATCATTATTATTATCATTATTATTGGGCTTCCAGTCTGGGGTAGGAGGGAGAATTTGATCCCGATTTTGTGCATGCTGAAACTGAAGCACCAGGAAGTAAAGTGACTTACCCACGGTCACGCAGAGGGCTTGCGGAGGAGCCGGGGTGGTGCAGGTTGGCTCCGCTTTCATTCCTTGCTTTCTCGTCTGCCCGGTTGGGCCCTGGGGCGCGGAGGAGGAAGGAAAATATTCTGTTCGCTGTTTGGGTAGCAAACTGCGATCCTACCTGGTTCGGTCATGATCCGCATCTGATGTGAAGAATGAGTTCTGGGAGATTTTAAGTGTCGATTTTACCCAAATCCCATCCGCTCCCTCAGAGTCACCGTTAAATTTTGAAATGGTGAAGGGGGACACCTGCAGACTAGAAAACTGGAAAGATAAAAATAATGATGACAATAATAATAATAATAATGGTATTTGTTCAGAGCATCTTTTTTTTTTTTTCCAATGGTATCTGTTTAGTGGTTACTATGTGTCAGGCACTGTACTAAGCCCTGGCGTAGATACAAGCTAATCAAGTTGAACACAGCCCATGTCCCACTTGGGGCTCATAATCTTAATTGTGAAGCAGCGTGGCGAAATGGATAGAGCAGGGGCCTGGGAATCAGAAGAGTGTGGGTTCTAATCCCGGCTTTGCCGCTTTTCTGCTCCGTGACCTTGGGCAAGTGCCTCAGTTACCTCATCTGTAAAATGGGAACTGAGGCTGTGAGCCCCATATGGAACAAGGACTGTGTCCAACCCAATTTGTTTGTGTCCACCCCAGCGCTCAGTACAGCCCCTCCTCCCCCTCCCCCTCCCCCCGCCTTACCTCCTTCCCCTCCCCACAGCACCTGTATATATGTATATATTTTTGTACATATTTATTACTCTATTTATTTTACTTGTACATATTTATTCTATTTATTTTATTTTGTTAATTTGTTTTGTTGTCTGTCTCCCCCTTCTAGACTGTGAGCCCGCTGTTGGGTAGGGACCGTCCCTATATGTTGCCAACTTGTACTTCCCAAGCGCTTAGTACAGTGCTCTGCACACAGTAAGCGCTCAATAAATACGATTGAATGAATGAATGAATGAATGGCATATCGTAAGTGCTTAACAGATATAATTATTCGTATTATTAACTTAATCCCCATTTTACAGATGAGGGAACTGAGGCATAGAGAAGTGAAGTGACTTGCCCAAGGCAGACAAGTGGCAGAGCCGGGATTAGAATCTAGTTCCTCTGACCCTCAGGCCCAGGCTCTTTCCAGTAAGCCAAGTTGCTTCTGTAGTGGGAAGACCTATTCTTTTTGGTCCGAATAAAGTCAGAAACTACGGCCCGCAGCAAGCTAATCGTCCAGGGGTTGAACGGCGGGATTGAAATTAGCGTCATCTTCATCTGTCCGTTTTCCTCCCCCTTTCTCCTCCTTCCCCCTGAAGGTTTTCTAGTTGCCCCCGTTGAGTCGCTGCGTGGGGTAGGGGTAGCACAAACAATCGACTCACTTTCCCGCTCTAGAAAGCTGAGAGCCTTCTGGGGTTTGGTTGGTGATTCAGCAGTGTGGATGGGCTGGAGACCCCAGAGGATGAGGAGGAGAAAAATGCAATCACAATTCCCCACGGGAGAATGGGGAGGAAAGAAAATGATTAGGAAGGTGCTAGGGGTGAGGAAAGTCAGGCCGACTCATCCATGGCTTGTTTTCGGTCTGCGTTTGGGCGAGGGCACTCACAGGGAATTAGGAAGCTGTCAGGGAATCAGCAGCTATGAACCTGGTCTGTTACGGGGGGCCTGAGCACTAATAATAATAATAATTGGGGTATTTGTTAAGCACTCACTATGCGCCAGGAACTGTACTAAGCTCAGAGATGGATATGAGCAAATCAGGTTGGACACAGTCCCCATCCCACATGAGGCTCGCAGTCACAATCCCCATTTTTTACAGATGACATAACTGAGGCAGAGAGTGAAGTGATTTGCCTGAGGTCGCACAGGAGACAGGATTAGAACCCATGACCTTCCGACTCCCAGGGCCGTGTTCGATCCACCGCGCCACGCTGCTTCTTTTCTGCTAGGCTTTGCGGGGGGCTCCGTTTCTGTCCTAACCCTTGCCGTGGCGGAAGAGGGGAGGGTGAGGGGTGGTGGGAAAAAAAATTCCTTCCTTTCAGCTCAGAAAGGCCATTGGCTTATTTCAAAGGAAGCTTCCTGAAAAGTAACCTACATTTTGCCGGTTTCCCGGAAGTCTCTGCTTCGGTGAAAAGGGGTGGGAGAAACACGCCGAGAATCTCATCCTGGTCCATTGACCTCAGGTGGGCGGTGGAAGCTGTGAGCAGAAGGCAGTGACATCATATTTAATAGCATTTACTGAGCGAATGCAATGCGCAGAGCACTGTGCTAAGAGCTGAGGAGAGTTCAGAAGAGTTAGAAGTTGGGATACTTGCCCTCAAGGAACTTCCACTTCAGTGGGGCGGAGACTCAGAACGTGTTGCCGATACAACTCCAGGGGACAATGATAATAATAATAATAATAATAATCATTGTGGCAATTTGTTAACCCCTTACTATGTGCCAAGCACTGGGGTAGATGCAGTCAGATCAGACACAAGGGGGAGAAGCAGCGTGGCCTCGTGGAAAAGACCTGGAGCCTAAGAGTCAGAGGACCTGAGTTCTAATCCCGACACCGTCCCTTGCCTGCTGGGTGACCTTAACCAAGTCAGTTGACTTCTTTCCTCATCTGTAAAATGAGGGGGTTCAATACCCGTTCTCCCTCCTACTTACTCAGTCGTATTTATTGAGCACTTACCGTGTGAAGAGCACTGTAGTAAGCGCTTGGGAGAGGACGGTGGAGCAATAAACAGACAGATCCCCTTGCCCACAGCGAGCTTAAACCGCGAGCCCCGTGCGGAACAGGGACCGCGTCCGACCCGAGCACCTCATGTCTTCCCCAGCGCTTAGCACATAGTAAGCGCTGGACAAACCCCTCCGTTATCGTCAGAAGAAGAAGCGTGGCTGCCCTTCGGACGGGCTGTGATTTTGGTGGTTGCAGGTGCCGGTGACGTTCGACGACGTGGCGGTCCATTTCTCGGAGCAGGAGTGGGGCAATCTCTCCGAGTGGCAGAAGGAGCTGTACAAGAACGTGATGCGTGGCAACTACGAATCCCTGGTGTCGATGGGTAAGGAGCTGGAGGCGCGGCGGGGCCTGGAAGATTGTTCGGCTTCAGCTTTCTGTTCCGCAAATCCTTGGTCATCCCAAACCGCCGGGGCCGAGCCGGGGCCTGGGAGTGTGGGAAAACAGCGCATACAGTTTAGCGTTCAGTAAATACGCCTGACTGTCTGGATGAATGAATAGAAATGAAAATCATAACAAAAATCAAAAAGGGAACACTTCGTTAAGATGGTGAGCTTCAGGTGGGACGTGGACTGTGTCCAACCTGATTAGCTTGAATCTGCTCCAGTGCTTAGTACAGTGCCTGGCATGTAGTAAACACTTACCAAATACCAAAATTATTACTATTGTAAAGTGCTTTTCAGCGGGTCTTCAGTTTTAAGGTTTCCTGCTGAAATATCCAAATTCTTGTCTTGTAGGCAAACACCTCTAATACTAGCTATCTGTGTGCCACTGTATCTTGGCTGACAAGAATGAAAAGGGCATTAGAAAGCCCTTCAGGAAAGAGCAAGGGTCTGGGAGATGGGAGACCGAGGTTCTAGTCCCAAGTCTGCCACTGGCCTGCTGAATGACCTTGGGAAAGTCATTTAAAGTCTCTGGGCCTCAGTTTCCTCATCTGTAAAATGGGAATCCAGTACCTGTTCTCCCTTCCTCTTAGATGGTGAACTCATGAGGTAAGAGGCAAGAGTAAGTCCTTCCTAAATGCTAAGTACTAAATAATAATAATAATGAGAAGCAGCGTGGCTTAGTGGAAAAATTCCAGGCTTGGGAGTCAAAGGGCCTGGGTTCTCATCTTCGTTCTGCTGTGTGACCTGGGGCAAGTCACTAGTGGAAAGAACACAGCCCTGGGAGTCAGAGGACATGGGTTCTAATCCCAGCTCTGCTTCATGTCTGCTGTGTGACTTTGGGCAAGTCACTTTACTTCTCTGGGCCTCAGTTCCCTCCGCTGTAAAATGGGGATGAGGACTGTGAGCCCCATGTGGGACAGGGTCTGTTTCTAACCTGATTACCTTCAGTAAGGGCTTAACAAATACCATTACCAAAAAATACTACTATTACCACTACCGCTACTACCATCAGTACTACTACCACTACTACTAATAGTAATAATAATAATAATTATGGTTTTTGCTAAGCACTTGCTATGCGCCAAGCACTGTTCTAAGCACTGGGGTAGATTTAAGGTAATCAGATTGGACACAGTCCTTGTCCCATGTGGGGCTCACCGTTTTAATCTGCATTTTACAGATGAGGTGACAGAGACAGAGAAGTGACTTGCCCAAGTTACCACTACTACCAGCACCACCACCAATTCCATTTTACAGATGAAGTAACTTGAGGCGCAGAGAAGTTAAGTGACTTGCCCCAGATCCAGAGAAGCAGAGTGGCTCAATGGAAAGAGCCCGGGCTTTGGAGTCAGAGGTCATGGGTTCAAATCCCGGCTCTGCCAATTGTCAGCTGTGTGACTTGGGTAAATCACTTGACTTCTCTGTGCCTCAGTTACCTCATCTGTAAAATGGGGATGAAGACTGTGAGCCCCACGTGGGACAACCTTATCACCTTGTATCCCCCCAGCACTTAGAACAGTGCTTTGCACATAGTAAGCGCTTAACAAATACCGTCATTAGTATTATTATTATTATCCCACAGAAGACAAATGGCAGAGCCGGGATTAGAACCCAAGTCCTTCTCACTCTCAGGCCTGTGCTCTATCCACTAGGTCATGCTGCTTCTCTCTACTTTATACTCCCCTGAGGAGCCTTCTCTTTGCAATTTGTAAACAATTGGAGTGCAGGAACTTAATTTTGTAAATGCCAAAGAATTCAAGCTCTCCTTTTTCCAAGCTTATAAGGGGAGGGGTGAGTGTGGTCATTTAAAATGACTTTCAACTCCTCTTGGCCTGCCCAGAGAGAGCCTTATGCCAGTAGGGTACACCTTCATTCATTCATTCAGTTGTATTTATTGAGCGCTTACTGCGTGCAGAGCACTGTGCTAAGCGCTTGGAAAGGACAATTTGGCAACAGAGACAATCCCCAACAACGGGCTCACAGTCTAGAAGGGGGGAGACAGACAACAAAACAAAACAAGTAGACAGGCCTCAATAGGATCAATATAAATAAATAGATACATATCATTAATAAAATAAATAGAATAATAAATACGTACCTATATACACAAGTGCTGTGGAGTGGGGAGAGGGGTAGAGCAGAGGGACGGAGTCGGGGTGATGAGGAGGGGAGGAGGAGCAGAGGAAAAGGGGGCTCAGTCTGGGAAGGCCTTTTGGTGGAGGTTAGACTGTGAGCCCACTGTTGGGTAGGGACTGTCTCTATATGTTGCCAATTTGTACTTCCCAAGCGCTTAGTACAGTGCTCTGCACATAGTAAGCGCTCAATAAATACGATTGATGATGATGATGATGGAGGTGAGCTTTCAGTTGGGCTTTGAAGTGGGGAAGTGAGCTAGTCACCTTTCTGGAGAATGGCATAATACCCTTACTGTATTATGCTCACCCAAGAGCTTAGTACAGTGCACTGCCCACAGAAAGCGCTCAACAAAGCGAAGTAACATGAGCTACTGGGTAGAGCGTGGGCCCGGGAGTCAGAAGAACCTGGGTTCTAATCCCGGCTGTGCCACCTGTCTGTTGAGTGCTCTTGGCCAAGTCACTTCACTTCTTTGGGCCCAGTTCCCCCATCCTGTAAAACAGGGGTTGAGACTTTCCTATGTGGGACAGGGACTGTGTCCAACTCAATTAACATGTATAATAATAATAATAATAATAATAATAATAATAATAACTGTGGCATTTGTTATGGGCTTACTGTGTGCCGGGCACTGTTCTAAGTGCTGGAGTGAATACGAGCAAATTATATCTACCCCAGCACTTAGTAATAATAATAATGGTATTTGTTAAGCGCTTACTATGTGCAAAGCACTGTTCTAAGCGCTGATACATGGTAAGCGCTTAACAAATACCATTAAAAAAATAAATAAACAAATCCTCTAGACTGTCAGCTTTTTGTGGGTGGGGAATGTGTCCGTTCTGTTGTTCTACTGTCCTCTCCCTAGTGTTTAGTACAGTGCTCTGCACACATTAAGCGGAAGCAGCGTGGCTTAGTGGAAAAAGCACGGGCTTGGGTCAGGTCGTGGGTTCTCATCCTGGCTCTGCCACTTACCAGCTGTGTGACTTTGGGCAAGTCACTTCATTTCTCTGTGCCTCATTTACCTCCTCTGTAAAATAGGGATGAAGACTGTGAGCCCCACGTGGGACACCCTAATAACCTTGTATCTATCCCAGCGCTTAGAACGGTGCTTGGCGTATAGTAAGCGCTTAACAAATGCCATCATCATTATTGTTATTATTATCATTATTATTAATAAGTGCTTAATAAATATGATAGACTGAGAAATACCATTGGTCGGTCAATGTTGACCGTGTCCCGTGATGCGTCTTCTTGCCTGTTCCCAACCAGACTATGCAATTTCCAAGCCGGACCTCATGTCTCAGATGGAGCGAGGGGAGAGGCCAGGACCCGGGCAAGAGCCGGAAGACAGCGAGATGCCAACGGATCCCAGCGCCGGTGAGTGCCCGGTGAATGCCAACCGTGGCCGATTTCTGCCGGCGGAGGCCCCTAAACCCCTAGTTCCTGAGAGGGGCGGAGGCTCAGCCGGCCCAATCCGGGACAGCCACTGGAATCCAAAATGTGCCAGTCAGTCGTATTTATTGAGCCCTTACTGTGTGCAGAGCACTGTACTAAGCGCTTGCGAGTGGAGCTGGACGGTCAGCTTGAGGGCAGGAGACTGTACTCTGCCAAGCGTTTAGTATAGTGCTTGATTCCCTGGAGGCACTCGGTAAGTACAATGGATAAATTGATTGGAGCGATGTCATCTCCGTAAGCTTCCACCCGCCTCCATTGACCCTCCGTGACCATCACAGGATGGAACGGGGCTGGGCAGTTAGAGTGAAGGCCCAAGGCACAAGACTTTGTCATAAGGGTCATTCCTTCATTCGTACAATCATGGTTATTGAGCACGAAATGTGTGCAGAGCACTGTACTAAGCACGTGGGTCCAGCCTCGTACTTCCCAAGCGCTTAGTACAGTCCTCTGCACACAGTAAGCGCTCAATAAATACGATTGATTGATTGATTGACCTGCTGAGAAGCAGCGTGCCTCCGTGGAAAGAGCCCGGGTCTGGCTTCTAATCCCGGCTCCGCCACTTGCCCACTGTGTGACCTTGGGTAAGTCACTTCACTACTCTAGTTGTTTCCTCAACTGTGAAATGGGGATTCGATACCTGCTGTCCCTCCTACTTAGACCGTGAGCCCCCGTGTGGGACGGGGACTGTGTCCGACCCGATTGATTTGCATCTGCCCCAGCACTTAGAACAGTGCTTCACACAAAGTAAGCACTTAGACAGTCGGTCGTATTTTATTGAGTGCTTACTGTTTGCAGGGCTCTGTACGAAATGCTTGGGAGAGTACAAAGCACCATTCAAAAAAAAAATAGAGGTGAAAACATTTGTTCTTCAATCCCCCATAGGCCTTTAGGAGTTGTAGCATTTTTGTGTTCTTTTTAGGCTTAGGGAAAGAGACTTACCCTAGAGATCTGGAGATTTCTCGGGGAGGCTGGTTCCCAAGGCTTCTTGGTAGCATGGGGAGTATCAGTCGATCAGTGGTGTTTATTGAGCACAAACTCTGTGCAGAGCACTATCCTAAGCACCTAGGAGAGCACAATAGAGTTAGTCGGCATGATCCCTGCCCTTGAGGAGCTTGCAGTCTAATGATAGTAATAATAATAATTATTATGGTACTTGTTAAGCACTTACTAAGCACTGGGGTAGATACAAGTTAAATCAGATTGGACCCAATCCTTGTCCCCCATGGGGCTCACAGTCTTAATCTCCATTTTACAGATGAGGTCACTGAGGCACAGAGAAGTGAAGTGACTTGCCCAAGGCCACATGGCAGACTTGTGGCAGAGTCAAAAGTAGAACCCAGGTCCTTCTGATTCCCAGGCCTGTGCTCTATCCAATAGGCCATGCTGCTTCTACACTTTAGCTTTGGCCTGAAGAAGTGGGAGCGAAGCACTTAAGTACAATGCTCTGCGCACAGTAAGCGCTCAATAAATACGACTGAATGAATACAATTGAGGGAACAGGAGAAATCTTGGCTCAGGGAGACAGCATAATAACTAGGAGCTTTTTCTTTTTTTTTTTATGGCGTTGTTAAATGTTTACCCTGTGGCAGCCACTGTACTAAGCACTGGGGTAGATACCAGCTAATCAGATTAGACACAATCCAATGCCCCACATGGGCTCATGGTCTTAATCTGCAATTTGCAGATGAGGTAACAGGCCCAGAGAAGGGAAATGACTTGCCCAAGGTCCCTTCATTCGTTCGTTCAGTTCTATTTTTTGAGCGCCTATTGTGTGCAGAGCATTGTACTGAGCACTTGGGAGAGTACAGTACAACAACAAACCGACACATTCCCTGCCCACCACAAGTTTACAGACTAGAGCAGGGGAGGCAGACATTAATTCCCTTCCCCACGGCACCTGTATATATGTATATATTTTTGTACATATTTGTTACTCTATTTATTTTACTTGTACATATCTATTCTATTTATTTTATTTTGTTAGTATGTTTGGTTTTGTTCTCTGTCTCCCCCTTTTAGACTGTGAGCCCAATGTTGGGTAGGGACTGTCTCTATATGTTGCCAATTTGTACTTCCCAAGCGCTTAGTACAGTGCTCTGCACATAGTAAGCGCTCAATAAATACGATTGATGATGATGATGATGGCAGAGCCGGGATTAGAAATCCGGTCCTCGGACTCCCAGGTATGGGCTGCGCTGCCTCCCCATAAAATAGGAGCTTTCTGTTGAAGGGGCAATTCTGAGTTTTAGATTCAGGAAACCAGAGAAGGAACTTTAGGTGGGAAGACGGGGAGATGACAGCAGTAGGGGTGGGGAATGATCCTTTCCTAGAAGCAAGAGAAACTTCCGGACTTGGTGAGGCAAGGGTCCAGAAGTCGGATGGCACCTCGCCCAGTTCAAGGGATGGTTGAGAGTGGACCGAGGTGGTTTGTGGGAAATTCCCTGAATCGCCAAGTGAGCTTGCCCCTTGGAGCCAGGGCTGCACCTGCCCTTTAGTGGTGGAGTTTTCCTTCGCCCTCCCGGGACTGAGATAAATGGATGGGGTTTCATTTTTATCTCCCTTCCAGCTACTCTTGGGTGTAAGTCCCCAAGCCCTCATACGGAAAAGCCTGTAGAATGGCCAAACACATTGCTCTGCTCCCACGCAGCTTGGGCTTAACTGTTCCAGCACATTTGTTTCTGTGAATCTTGAACTCCTGGGATGAAGTAGAAGTCTTCTGGAATCTCATTTTCTCATAGTTTTAGTGCACCGCTTGTTCTGCTCCCCGTGCTGTGAGGCTTTTTAGAGTCGGGGTGGGAGAGGCGTGGTGGTGGTAAAGTACTTGGAAAAAAAATTCAGAGATTCCGACCTTAAACTTAAGGAAAGTGCTTCGTTCAACGCCTCATTTCCTATGGCATCTCTCATCTGGAGATCTCAAATTACTCACTCTCTGGAGCCTGTGGGGGCCTTTCTGCTCTCTCTCTCCCTCTCCCTCTCCCCCTTCATCTGGGTAATGGTGGCAAAGAGGCAAGCTGTCCTAAGTGGGACCAGGATATTATGCTTGGTTCTTCTTTGTGTGGTTGGTGCTTGAGGGGAGCAGAGCATATCGGGTAGGGGCAGTAGTCCATACCTCTGTCTGAAACCCAACCTACTTAGATGGCTGTTTGTGTTGAAAAAGCCCAGGGCACAGTTATCTTGATTTAGAAAACACACACACACACACACACACACACACACACACACACACACACACACACACACACACGCACGCGCACACACACACTCACACACTCACTCTCTCCCACCCTCCCCCCCCCCCAACTATAAATCTTTTTAGGTACAAAGATTTTCTATTAGCTATATAGACATTCATATCATTGTTTTCAAAACAAGCACACACACAATTTTCTTGATTCAGCCAATACACACGCATATACACACCCACCCACACACAAATGCTGCCCCCCCCCCCCAACACTTTATCCTCTCTAGAAATCTCTTCAGGCACAAAAATTTTCTCTATTGGGGGACATTAGCTATATAGACATTCATATCACTGTTTTCAAAACAGTTACACAAGCACATACACAATTTTCTTGATTCAGCCAACCAGAACACACACACACACACGTTAACTCCCCTCCGCCCCCCATCTCCACTAGAAATTTTTCCAGGCACAAAGTTTTTCCCTATGCGGGGGCTGTGGCTATATATCGAGTCATATCATTGTTTACAACACTCACACACACACACCCCAATCCCTACAAGAAATCTTTCCAGGCAGAAAGCTGTTCCTCTAATGGGGGGCATTCACCATATAGACATTCATGTTACGGTATATGCCCCTTGCCACTTCCATGACATTGAGTGTCACATCACACCACTGATTGACTCAGCGACTAATTGAGGGACGGCGGGAAATGTGTCTGTTACATTGTTATACCGTTCTCTCCCAAGTGCTTAGTACAACACTCTGCATATAGTAAGCGCTCAACAAACAGGATCGGCTGTCTAACTCCAGAATCTTTGAAACCCCGAAATAGCCTCTCACGAGATTCCCCCCTATTTGGACATGAATTTTCTCTTGACTGTCCCCCTCTTTCCCTGCTCCACCCCCAGCCCACGATGGGATCGTCATCAAAATCGAGGTCCAAGCCAACGACGAGGGGCCGGAGATGGCGGCCTCGCCCGAGCCGCTGGCGGGCCAGGTGGAGGATCACGGCTTCCAGGACGTGGACCCCGGGGCCTCCTGCGAGGAGCCCCCCACCGCAGCCGCCATGGACCTGCTCCCCGAGGCCTCCCCGCACAGCGGCCGGGAGTTTGGTGACCTCAAGCAGATGTTGGCTCACCAGAGAAACTGCACAGGTGAGAAGGGGTGGCGACCGCCCAAGGCTCACGGTGGGGACAACCGGGAACATCGGGGTTTTGGGGCCACGTCTACCTGGTGGCTGGGGGGCCCGGGGGCAGCCGTCTCCCAGGGCCTCCCCACATGGGTGGCGGGGCCGAAGGAGACGCCAGTGCAGTAATTATGGTAGGATTCTTTGCAGCGACTTTTGTGGCACTGAGGATGCCACAGATGATCGGGGTCTGAAAATTTTATAACTACGATTTTTAAAAAATATTATGTGTTTATTTTACTTGTACATATCTATCCTATTTATTTTATTTTGTTAGTATGTTTGGTTTTGTTCTCTGTCTCCCCCTTTTAGACTGTGAGTCCACTGTTGGATAGGGACTGTCTCTAGATGTTGCCAATTTGTACTTCCCAAGCGCTTAGTACAGTGCTCTGCACATAGTAAGCGCTCAATAAATATGATTGATGATGATGATGATGATGTGTTCATTCAGTTGCATTTATTGAGCGCTTACTGTGTGCAAAGTACTGTGCTAAGTGCTTATTATTATTATTGTTTTATCATAACGGAATAATTTTATTCCACCTCTAGACTGTGAGCTTGTTATGGACAGGGATTGTGTCTACCAACTCTGTTATATTATCCTCTTCCGAGCGCTTGCTACAGTGCTCTGCACACAGTAAGCGCTCAATAAATATCATTCATTGATCTAAAACCCCCTTCCCACCCCAAATCTGGCCCGTGGGATGATGGAGATTCCCCCACCTTTAGAGAAGCAGCGTGGCCTAGTGGAGGCCTTCCCAGACTGAGCCCCTTCCTTCCTCTCCCCGTCATTCCCCTCTCCATCCCCCGCATCTTACCTCCTTCCCTTCCCCACAGCACCTGTATATATGTATATATGTTTGTACATATTTATTACTCTATTTTACTTGTACATATCTATTCTATTTATTTTATTTTGTTAATATGTTTGGTTTTGTTCTCCGTCTCCCCCTTTTAGACTGTGAGCCCACTGTTGGGTAGGGACTGTCTCTATATGTTGCCAACTTGTACTTCCCAAGCGCTTAGTACAGTGCTCTGCACACAGTAAGCGCTCAATAAATACGATTGATTGATTGATTGATAGAGCATGGGCCTAGGAGTCAGAAGGGCCTGGATTCTAATCCCGACTCTGCCACTAGTCTGCTGGGTGCCCTTAGGCAAGTTACTTAACTTCTCTGGGCCTCAGTTCCCTCATCTGGAAAATGGGGATTAAGATGGTGAGCCCCATATGAAATAAGAACTGTGTCCAACCCGATTCACTGGCCCACAGTAAGCACTTAACAAACACCACAATTATTATTATTACCCGGGCGCTGGTTATTTGGAAAACTCATCTATCCAGGCTCGTTTGAAGAACAGCTGTGTTTGGCCACCGGGTACCCAATTTCCATTATGGAAGTTCTATTTGAAGGGTAAACAAAGCAGGTAGAGGAGTAAGGGTCCCCATCTTGGGATCACACCTGGAGAGTTTCCAGTCCTCTACCAGTTTCGGCTACGGGAGGGAGAGTCAAGCCGAGGCATACGCGTTCCGTTTCTAGCTTGGGCGGTGGCTAACGAGTGGAAGGCCATCTGCTACAAGTCAAAAGTCACCCGTGCTGGGCAGCAGCGGCAAGGGAGAGAGTTGAGGGCGGAGACTCGAGCTTACCGCGTGGAAGAAGGCAATGGCAAACCACTTCCCTGTTTTTACCGAGGATCCACTACCAGAACGATTGCAGAGGGAGGTGGGGCGTTCTGGGAGAGATGTGTCCGGGTCGCTATGGGTCGCAAATGACTCGACAGCCTAAAACGAGGCGAGGAGAGGAAGGACCAAGGAGGGCCTCTGAGCGAAGGAGAATATAAGGCTGCTGATAAAGCTGTAGTAAGGAATCCCAGTGAGATGACACATGATGGTCGCTTCCCTCTTCACCGCTGAATGTCTGAGGCCCGGAGAAGTGAAGCAAGCCGCCCAAGGTCAGGGAGCGGGCAAGCTGGGGAGTCTTCTGGCTCCCAGACCTGTGCTCTAATAATAATAATGATGATGATGGCGTTTGTTAAGCGCTTACTATGTGCAAAGCACTGTTCTAAGCGCTGGGGAGGGGAAACAAGGTAATGAGGTTGTCCCATGTGGGGCTCACAGTCTTAATCCCCATTTTACAGATGAGGTAACAGGCTCAGAGAAGTTAAGTGACTTACCCAAAGTCACACAGCAGACGTGGCAGAGCCGGGATTCGAACCTATGATCTCTGACTCCAAAGCCCGGACTCTTTCTACTGAGCCACGCTGCTTCTCCAGCTGCTGCTCCTCTATCCACTAGGCCCTGACGGGTTGATGCAGGGAAGAACCCAGATGGCATGGGCCACCTCCCCTTGGCCATTGGGGTGCCCAGGGAGTGGGGCATGGGGGGACCCTCCGGCTCCCCGCCCTGCCCCTCCGGGTCAGGACTCCACAAGTTAAAAGGCGACCCCCCAGTCGCCAGCGACCGTGAGCCTGATTTCTCTCTCCCTCTCCCGACAGCCGAGGGGATCGTGATCAAGACCGAGGAGCAGGACGAGGAGGAGGAGGAGGAGGAGGAAGAGGAGGACGAAGAAGAGGAGGAGGAGGCGGCGGCGGCGGTGGCGCCGAACCGGCTGCAGCTCCGGGGGTCCCTGTTGGGGAGGTTGGAGGCCCCCGTCCCCCGGGGACCCCCGCAGGGACTGAGGCCTCCCGCCGGGCGGGGCGGCCCTCCGCCGCCCCCGCCGCCGTCCCGGAGCCCTCCGGGCAAGAGGCCGGGGCCCCCCGCCCCCGGGGCCAGGGACCCGAGCGAGGGCCGGCCCGCGGGGGGCCACCAGCGGAATCGGCGCGGCGAGCGGCCCTTCACCTGCATCGAGTGCGGCAAGAGCTTCCGCCTCAAGATCAACCTGATCATCCACCAGCGGAACCACATCAAGGAGGGGCCCTACGGCTGCCCCGAGTGCGAGGCCAGCTTCCGCCACAAGCAGCAGCTCACCCTCCACCAGCGCATCCACCGGGCCCGGGCCGGCGGCGGCCCCGGCCCGCCCCCGCCCGAGCCGACCTTCGGCGCCAAGCGCTCGCTCAAGGCCCGGCCCAAGAGCCCCGGGGGCGGGGCGGGCGGTCCCCCCAAGCCCTACAAGTGCCCCGAGTGCGAGAGCAGCTTCAGCCACAAGTCGAGCCTGAGCAAGCACCAGATCACGCACACGGGCGAGCGGCCCTACACCTGCCCGGAGTGCAAGAAGAGCTTCCGCCTGCAGATCAGCCTGGTCATCCACCAGCGGGCCCACGCGGGCAAGCACGAGGTCTCCTTCATCTGCAGCCTGTGCGGCAAGAGCTTCAGCCGCCCCTCGCACCTGCTGCGCCACCAGCGGACCCACACCGGCGAGCGGCCCTTCAAGTGCCCCGAGTGCGAGAAGAGCTTCAGCGAGAAGTCCAAGCTGACCAACCACTGCCGCGTCCACTCGCGGGAGCGGCCCCACGCCTGCCCCGAGTGCGGGAAGAGCTTCATCCGCAAGCATCACCTGCTGGAGCACCGGCGCATCCACACGGGCGAGCGGCCCTACCACTGTGCCGAGTGCGGGAAGCGCTTCACCCAGAAGCACCACTTGCTGGAGCACCAGCGCGCCCACACGGGCGAGCGGCCCTACCCCTGCACCCACTGCGCCAAGTGCTTCCGTTACAAACAGTCGCTCAAGTACCACCTGAGGACTCACGCCGGGGAGTGAGGGGGGCGGCCGCCCACGGCGGGAGGCGGGGACCACCCCGCTCCTCTCCTACACCCCTCCGCCGCCCTGGGACAGAGCCAGGCTCTGCCTCCCGAGTGGGCGGCCGGGAAAGGACGCCCCTTTTCCGCAGCTTCCGCGCCCCACTCCCCACGGGAACGTCGACGGGTGGGTGGGTGCGC
Source organism: Tachyglossus aculeatus (assembly GCF_015852505.1). Classification (NCBI taxonomy): domain Eukaryota; kingdom Metazoa; phylum Chordata; class Mammalia; order Monotremata; family Tachyglossidae; genus Tachyglossus; species Tachyglossus aculeatus. Next base: position 3,931,656 of record NC_052078.1, on the reverse strand, counting down.
GGGGAGAGCGAGACCGGACGTCTTCTGATGCCGCCCCCCCCATCGCAACGGGGGTCCTCCCAAGGGCCTGCGGGAATCCTCTCCTCCGCCGCCTCACCCTGGGGACTCCCGTGGGCCTGGGGAGGTGGGGAGGGGGATCCTCCCCTCCCACCCCCTACTGCTCAGGCTTGTTGATTTCCTTGACAATAAAATGGATGAAATGAATCAGCACGGGGGGAGTGATTCGGCCGTCAGACTCTGGACCCCAGCCAGAGCCCGGCCCCAGGGCGATTTAGCTGGGGTTAGAACTTTATAATTACCTTTTGGATACTCTGGTTCTATTTGATAATAATAGAATAATTTTTAAAAGATGAGTGTTTCCTGTTTGTTGTTTTTGATTTTTGATTGTTTTTTTGGTGGGGGGGTGGGGTGGGGGCACGGATTTGGTGGAGGGGGAGGAGAGATGATGACCCAGAATGCTGAGACAATCACCAGCCCGGGGGCTCCAGGGCTTCTCTCAGAACCACCGCCGCCTTGTGCGAGGTGGGCCTTGGGGGATTTTTATAGCATTTGAGATTTGGGAAGTTGTGTGGCTTAGTGGAAAGAGCCCGGGCTTGGGAGCCAGAGGACTTGGGTTCTAATCCACTTGTCATCAATCGTATTTATTGAGCGCTTACTGTGTGCAGAGCACTGTACTAATGTGACCTTGGGGAAGTCACTTCACTTCTCCAGGCCTCGGTTACCTCATCTGTAAATCTTTTGATTTAAGACTGTGAGCCATAAATGGGACAGGGACTGTTTCCGAACTGATTATCTTAGGTCTACCCAAGCGCTCAGAACAGTGCTTGACACACAGTAAGAACCACTTGACACTCTGCCCCTTGTCTGCTGTGTCACCTTGGGGCAGTCACTTTTAACGTCTTTGGGCCTCGGTTTTCTCATATGGGAAAGGGATTGTGTCTAACCTGATTGCATTGTAACCATGCCGGCGTTCAGTACAGTCCTTGGCACATAGTAATCGCTTAAATGCCTCAATCACTATTATTGTCATTAGCATTCCTCACAGCCAGGTGATCCCAACAGGTGATTCGGCCCCTTTGAATACTTACCGAGCTTGGCAACACGGAGAACTTGGAGTCCGTCGCGAGACTCCGAGGAGCAGCGTGGCCAAGTGGAAAGAGCCTGAGAAGTCAGAGGACCTGGGTTCCAATCTCCCGACTCCACCACTTGTCTGCTGTGTGACCTTGGGTAAGCCACTTACCTCCTCTGTGCCTCGGTCACCTCACTGTAAACTGGGGAGTAAATCTTGCTCCCTTCGATTTAGACTGTGAGCCCTATGCGGGACAGGGACCGTGTCCGATCTGATTAACGTGTATCTACCCCAGTGCTTAGAACAGTGCTTGATACATGGTAAGTGCTTAACAAATATCATTTAAAAAAAAAAAGTCCCCCCACCATGTAAACAAATCCAACAAGACCCAAACAGGGGAAGAGGAGTGATCGATGGGGGACGAGAAGTCGGCAGGCTGAGAAGCAGCGCGGTTCAGTGGAAGGAGCATGGGCTTGGGAGGTCATGGGTTCAAATCCCATTGCACCAATTATCAGCTGTGTGACTTTGGGCAAGTCACTTCTCTGTGCCTCAGTTACCTCATCTGTAAAATGGGGATTAAGACTGTGAGCCCCCCATGGGACAATCCAATCACCTTGTAAACCTCCCCAGTGCTTAGTATAGTGCTTTGCACATAGTAAGCGCTTAATAAATGCCATCACCATTATTATTATTCTTCCACCAGACCAGAAGCATGTAGAGGACCTGAAACTCAGGAAGTGGAAGAAGCGAGGCTGTATCCTACCCGATTGTCTTGTGTGCACCCAAGTGTTATGGCGCTTGGCACAGAGGAAGCGCCTCACAAGTACCACAGTCATTATTGTGTTTATCACTACCTGAACGTGATGGAATTTTGAAACCCAAAGCCCGAGACCCACTGGATCTTGGAGAGAAGTTGTGGTGACCAGGGAGTAGCTTAATAATAATAATAATAATAATAATAATAATGGCATTTATTAAGCGCTTACTATGTGCAAAGCACTGTTCTAAGCGCTGGGGAGGTTACAAGGTGATCAGGTTGTCCCACGGGGGGCTCACAGTCTTAATCCCCATTTTCCAGATGAGGTAACTGAGGTACAGAGAAGTGAAGTGACTTGCCCAAAGTCACACAGCTGACAATTGGCGGAGCTGGGATTTGAACCCATGACCCCTGACTCCAAAACCCGTGCTCTTTCCACTGAGCCACGCTGCTTCTCCTTAATACTTTCCCGGGTCAGCGAAATTTACCAAAAAGGCCCGAAAGCTCCCCTGAGTTTTGAACAAGATGCTAACATCTGTGGGGCAAGGGATGGTACCGCCTGCCCATGGTTCTGTCTAAATATAGACGCCATGAAAGCAGCACAGTTCGGCCTGTGTGGTTGCCATGGCAACCTCAGCTGCTCATGACATCATGGGGGGGGGATGCGAGAGTGGTAACCTCAGGCGGCTTTTTTTTAATTTATAAAAATAGGAAACCAGACGAATGAAAATGACGGAAATGGGCACGCTGGTGTGCATGATCACTTCCTTGAATGTGGGGGGGTCTGGGCTCTCTTTTCCAAAAAATAGGGCAGATTCCCCACCCCGAAGGAACAGCTTCCCCGGTTCCCCCGGAACTGGAAAAAAGGGCTGAGGGAATCAATCGATTTTTTTTTTCAGCCTCAAACGCCCTGACCAAAAACTCTGGTTTACGGCGAGGCCTGAACACAATCCCAGAGCCTTCTCTGTAAAAATCAAGAGTGGAGACGTTTTTATAATGTCCATTATTTTTTTTTTTTAGTAAAGGCCATTTATTACAGAAGCCCGATTAAGAGGAGCTCGTATAACACGTACAAGGTTTACAAATAAAATTAATATTATTCTCCCAACTAGTCCCAGTAACTCTGAGGCGAGAGGAGAAGCCATTGAGGCGGGTCTTGTGAGGGGAGGGAGGCCCCTCCCCCCACCCCCCCCAACCGTTATGGCGGTTATGCTAATGAGGGGGCCCCTCCTGCAACGTCATCCCCTCGCGAGCCCCCCATCCAATAGGAAAGCAGTTGTGGCCGTTCGTCTGACAGAAAGGGGCTGTTCACTGGGAGCTGGGTGGCCATGTTGGGTGACAGGAAAAGAGGGGCAAAGAGGGTCGGTGTGTGGTGAAGAAGTGCTGCCTCCTCTCGCCCTCTCCCCTCGTTGACCGTAGGGCTGGGCTAAAGTTTCTGTGGGCCAAATGGAGCGTGATAGTAGATTCCCTTCTTCCCCTCTCATCCCTCGACTTGGGGAGAGGGCCTCGTGACCCTGGAAGAAGTCACGGGAGCCATTTCCCTGGGCATGAGAAGGGCCACAGGGGAGGGAGTTTATCAGTGTTGCTCCATTTTCCTCTCAATATGGAGCAGTACCTGTGACTCTCCCTCCGCCACCCACAGGAGATAGGGAGAGCAGAAGGATGGGTGAAGGAAGGCGAGTTCAGAGGGAAGGAAAAATCACCAGAATGAGACTAGCTGCCAGTCTTCCTCCACTAGATTGTAAAGGCCTTGAAGGCGGAGACCATGAATCTTTTACTCCATCCTACGCTGTTTTTCAGTGCTTGATAAATACAACGGGTCAACTGGACTGTGGAGGCCACAGTGCTACGCAGGCTGGGGGGGAAATAATAGGGAATGCCGGCTTGGCATTTTGTAAGAGTGCCAGCTTTTCGTTTTGAATCCGCGGAAGAGCCTCCAAAAGTCAGGGAGCCTAGAAGTTGGACTTTTATCGACGTGGGGGGAAGGAGGGAAGAGGGCCTGAGGTTAGGGGTCTGAGACGACACCATGAGAGAGAACTGAGGAAGGAAAATCTGGGGGGAAGACTCATCATTGCCCTAATCAGAAAGGGCTGGGAAAGATTGGCTCACCTGAGGATGCCTGATTTAACAGACCAAAGTCAATCTGGTCTTCCTGCCCAGCCTCTTCAATCAGAGCCCAATTCTCCCGACCTTCATAGCTTTCCTGAAGTCACGTCTCCAGGAGGCCTGTCCTGATTAATCTCTCATTTCCCCATCCAGTATTCCCAACTCCCACATCAATTCTTTCGTGCCCCCTACTCACTTTTTAGGTACTTACCTTACAAAAGCCATTACTTCCTTCTATAATGTCCGTCCCCCGCCCCTGCTACATGGTAAGCTCCACAGGGATGGGGACCGTGTCCGCCCGATTCTCCAAGCGCCTAGTACAGCGTACAGTCAGTGGGGGCTCAAGAAATACAATTGTTTGATGGATTAGATTCGCCACAAGAAAGGTGGAGCACAACTCGGCCAGTAAGAAAGCGGGCCCAGGGGCTCTGAAATTCGTGCCAAAGACACAATCAGGCCACATCATGTAATCAACCACAGAGCTGGACGGGCCTTGACAGTCACTCCATTCCTTCACACCCACCCAGAGCCGTGTGAGAGGAGTAGACGTCAGAGGGGGAAAAGAAGAAAAAGACGTAAAATGAGGAGTTAAAAAAGACATGAGGCAGGCGGGGAAAGGCAACGCGCTTCGCTCTCCAATTCCAGCTTACCTGAATTCCCTATGTCACAAGGCTTTTTTGATCACTAACACGGCATCTAAACTCATTCTGTAACTGGGTGGAGGGGGAGCTTCTCATAAGGGGGTTGGAGGGACGGGAGGGTGAGTGAGCCATAGCTCATCAGAAACCAGTGGGCAGGGACCATGAAAAAGTGTCTTCTCCCAGAGCCAGGATTAGGACAAACTGACATTGGCACAGCTGTTTGCCTTTTCCGCTCCAGAGAAAAACCTGTTCTCCAGCCCATTTAGGGTTTTGCTCTAACTGTTAACACCCAATGTCCAAAGCCTCCCCACTGTCTACCACAGAGCCCTCTTGTAGGACGGGGACTGTGTCCGCTGTACTTGTATCCTATCAATCCCAGCGCTCAGAATGGCGCTTTTGCACATAGTAAGCGCTTAACAAATACAATTATCGTTACTAATAGGCTCCTTTAGACTGCAATCTCGTTTTGGGGAGGGAACGAGCCTACCACCTCCGTTGTACTCTCCCAGGCACTTAGCACGATGCCCCGCACACAGTAAGAGCTCAATAAATATCACTGATGAAGATTGTTGCTACACTTTCTATCCCGAAGACACCCCCCCCACCCCGGGGATGGGGGTGGGGGGGGCTTAGGTTTAGTTAGAGGGCTCTAAATACAGGTTCCTCAAATCTTTTCTTGGTTTTCTTTCCTCTCTTGCTAACTACTTAGCACCAGAGGAGAATTAGGCAGCTCAGGTCAGCTCGAAGCAGACCTGCTGTCAACCCAGAATTTCTGGCCCCTCACAACTGATGCAGCTACAACTGTGTGTTTCCCTCGGGAGCAGAGTGGAAAAGTAGAAAGGTCTGCCTTCCCCGACAGATTATAAACTATGTGAAGGCAGGGAAACACTTGCTTCTGTTGTATCATTCCAAGGGCTTAGTACAGTGCTTTGGCTTGGGTACCAAGGAAGCCGTGGACTTTCTGCCAGAGACACTGACCACAGAGTTTGTACCTGAGTTGTGTGGCGGTTGCTCGACTAAAGCACATTTGATCGCCTCGCAAGGAGCCCTGGAAGTAGAGCTGAATGGGTAGTATATTGGACTTTGACTACAGAGTGAGAGAATCTTGGTTCAAATGCAGGCGTTTCCCCCCGCTTATAGGCCTGCGCTTTTTCTTCAGCTCTGTAGTTTCACCAGCCTCTTAGGCATTCCTTCTGGATCTATTTTCCACCCTAGTTGGCCCCTAATGTTTTCAAGTTTCCAGCTGAGGTGGGGGTTAGCATCCAACAGCTATGAGCTGCTCGCTAGGGCCATGCTTTTGTGAGGAGTGCTTTCTTCGTGGCCCTCTTGGCCTTGGGGAATCGGAGAGATTGTGGGTAAGGGTAAGGTAATAATCATTATCAGTGGTAATGACAACCACGTCTGATTTCTATCACGTCCCTCCCTGTAACATCATTTGTAGATAGAGAAGATGGCTTGGGGGTGCGGGGAAAAGGGTCCAAACATAACCACTTCTAGCTGAGACCATATGTGGAGTGGTAGAAAGGGTGGACTGGGCAGGCAGGCAGGGAAAGGGGAGTTCTGAGGGAAAGTGGAAGGGGGCTTTCTCAGCCGGATCTCTGTGCGCTTTACTGAGATCTTGGTGATGCCCAAAAGCCAGGCCTGGTGATGGATTTCATGAGTGGCAGAGGCGGTGAGGTGTCAGTCTGCTGGCTGAGTGAAAGGTTGCTGTGAGGAAGGGGAGTTTGTGAGCAAGTTTTGTTCCCTCAACCGTTCTTCACTCAACTCTCCTGCCGCCGGTCCTTTGCTCACACTGCTGTGCCCCCCTCCTGCCCCCCCAACCTTCTCCCGCTAGATTGTAATATCCTGGAGGAAAGGGATCAAGTCTCCTTATTCTGTTGTAGTCTCCCAAGCACTTAGTACAGTGCTCTGCACAGAGTAACCGCTCGATAAATATGCCGACTGATTTATCTTCAAAGCCCTCCTAAAGTTCCACCTCTCCCAGGAAGCCTCTGCCCCCATGAATTTACAACACCCCCCAAGCCGCTTTATTTGGCTATTTCAACCTGACATTTGTATACCTGTGATAGCCTTATTCTCCTTCCTACTCCCGCTATTTGTGAATCACTTTTTCTGCCCGTCTCCCCGATTAGAATCGTAAGCTCCTCGATGGAGAAAAACGTCTCCACTTCTAGAGTACTCTCCCAAGTGCTTAGCATAGCACATCGAACTCAGTAGGCACATTCGATAATACCATTTCTCGCTTGCCTTGACTGAGAATTTGGAAGGGAGTTGTGTTTTAGGAGGCTGTGCGCTCTGGTTCGTAGGATTTAAAGGAGCATGGTCACAGGCAGCAATGGTTAACGCCCCAACACCAGGTGAGAGGCTGTTATCAACAGCTCATCCTTGTCTGAAAGACTCCCTTTTAAGGGTTAAGAGTTCAGGAAGAGGCTGGTTCGAAACCCAGTGTCCTCGCTTTGCTTCTGCCTTGGTTACCGAAGCACCAATACCTCTATTGCTACGTTTGCGGTAGAAGGCTCTAAGCAACTTGAAGAGAAGGGGATTGTGTCTACTAATTCTAACTTGCCTCTCCCAAGCGCTTAGTTCAGGGCTCAGTTAAACGCTTGACTCCTTGAAACTGCGTACCCCTAAATTTTTGCCTTGGTTTTGGGCCTGGCTACTGAGACTCCCCCAGAAGGCCAAGGGAGAAACAGGAACAGGGAGTGAGAAAGAACAGAGCCCACCCTCCCCGCTTCAAGAAAGGGGGTAAAAACACCCCCTAAGCATCTCACAGAATCACAAAGGACCTCAACAGGGGGATCTGACGCCAAGTCTAGACTCTGGGGCTCAGTTCGGCCGGGGACGGTCGAGGAAGGATGTCTGGAAAGGAGGACAAGCCGGATGACTCCGATTCTCCGGAAAGTCAGGGAGCTTAAAGACTAAGGAGGCCTGAAGGTCACCCTGAGAGTCGGGGCAAGTCAGAGGTCCTGGGAGCGTTGGGTGTGTGGGGTTCCAAGATGTTCAATGGGACTTACAGTGCGTTCAGGCGCTTGACTGCAGATCAGAAGGCCTCTGGGTCAAATCCAGGTACTCCTGCCAAGCAAGGCAGCCAAAGTCTCAGCACCCCTCACCACCTCTAGCAAGCAGAATTTGCAGTCCCCAATTTTTTTGCTTCCCTTCATGAGGCAAGCTCTTTCCCAGAGAGCCCGGCTCCGGGAAAGCAAGAAATGAACCGTTCTGGGATGATGCTCAAGGCCCGGGGCCTCCCCTCAACTCCGAAGGGCATCGACCCCGAGAATCCCAGAGGGTTCTCACCCGTGGTCCCGCGAGGCCTCGGGGAAGCCGATGGGGTCGGCTCAGGCTGAGGGAGAAGGCGGAGGGGCGGGGGTGAGTCGGGAAGATGAGGCCGGCCAGGGGAGCAGAGTTACAGTAAAAGCTCCCAGCAGAAGGCACACTTATACATGTCTTTATTAGCCACTTACGGCTCATAGGCAGAAATGACCAGGTGGAGGGCACCCCGGCCCAAGAGAAGATTCTCGTTCAGCCCCAGGGCGAATCCAGGGTTTTTGTACAGGGGTGGGAACGTCCAATCGGGCTTTCGGTGGCGTCACGGGCCACGGTCCCCACCTGGGGCCAACCGTCCAGACACCCACGAGGGGAGGGAGGGAAGAAGCCTGAACCGCTAGTCCTGTCCGACTGTAAAACCCGCGCCGTCGGCTTTTACTAACAATGCTCTAGAGATGAGAGGGGGGAGGAGGAGCTGAGAACAGAGGCCGGCAGGTTGGGATAGAACAGCCTTTTCCCTTCCGGGCCCACACACATTTGCGCAAAGACCTCAGACACTCATCTCCGACGAATCGGACCCGATTTCCACCACAGGGGCGAGAGCTCAAATCTGGCCCCGCTAGTTCTGAACCAGAGAGTCTGGCTCCCAGCCTTCCCTCGGAGGGATTACGGAGCCTCCGGCTCAGACCTCTCCCAGACACCTTCTTGTTTTCTCTTTAGAACCTAAACTCTCACCCAGACCCCCGGCCCGCTCCGGTCACCTTTGGGCACGCTGGCCGCCCCGTTGCGCCGGGGCCAGGAGGCCAGGTGGGGTCTCGGGAGCGGCCGAGATCCCACCACCGGCGGCCGCCCGCCCCGCGTAGACACGGTTGGGGGAGGGCAGGGGAAAGGCAGCCAGGGATGGGGTATGCCCCGGGCAACGCCGACCGGAGCGTGTTGCAGCAGCTACCGGGGTTTCCTTCCCCTCCAGCTCAGAGGTGACCGGCTCAAGGTCACGTAGGTCAAACGGGCAGTCCAGGGACCGGCAGATTTCCCCTCCCCATCACTTCTCAGACCCCCACAGGCTCCCGGCTTTCCCCAGAGGCCTTCCCACTCCCGGGGTGGGGTGGGGTGCCCTGGAATTTTGAGACAGGCAGGTCCACGGAGGGCCTCAAGGCCTGGATCCATCCCCTCCCATCCCCCCGGCCGACCAAGTGAATTCACCCCACCTTTTCTGGGCGCTGGTCAGGCAGGGCGCCCCTGCCCCCCAGACCGGTCCCTCAGAGTCCGCCGTTCTCCATCTTCACGTACGAGACGGGGGAGTGGAAGGGCCCCCCGGGGCCCGCCTGGGAGCCCCCCCTGTTCCAGCCCCTGACGCCCCTTACTCTCCCATGGAGTCCGGAGGCCCTCGGGGGCCCCCGAGGGCTGCTTCCGCCGGCGGCTCCCCGTCGGGCCCTCCGGGGGCCGGAGCCGCTCCGGGCCGCCGGGCCCGTCCCCGGCGGGGCCGGGTGGGGGGTCTCCCGGCGGCGGGCAGCCCCTCTCGCAGTCGGCACAGGGGCGGGGCCGCTCCCCGGCGTGGACCAGCTGGTGCCGGACAAGCCAGGAGCGGCAGACGAAGCTCTTGCCGCACTGGGCGCAGGGGTGCAGCTTCTCCTGCGTGTGGCCGCGTAGATGCCGCAGGAAGCCGGGCTTCTGGGCGAAGCGCTTCCCGCACTCGGCACACTTGTAGGCGCGTTCCCCCGCGTGGGTGTTCTGGTGCACGGTCAGGTTGGCCAGCCGGGTGAAGCGCTTCTCACACTCGGCGCACTGGTAGGGCTTCTCGCCCGTGTGAGTGCGCCGGTGCTCCACCAGGGTGGACAGGCGGCTGAAGCGCCGCTCGCACTCGGCGCACTGATATGGTTTTTCCCCGGTGTGGGTGCGCCGGTGCTCCAGGAGGGTGGACAGGCGGCTGAAGCGCTTCTCGCACTCGGCGCACGGGTAAGGCTTCTCGCCAGTGTGGGTGCGGTAGTGGGTGGTGAGCGTGGACTGGTGGATGAAACTCTTGCCGCACTGGGCGCAGGTGTAGGCCCGCTCGCCCGTGTGCACGCGGGCGTGGCTGGTCAGGTTGGCCTGCTGGGCGAAGCTCTTGGGGCACTGGCTGCAGGCGAAGGGCCGCTCACCACTGTGGACCCGCTGATGCTGGGCGCAGTGCTCTTTGCGGGTGAAGCTCTTGCCGCACTCGCCGCAGGGGTACGGTTTCTGGGCCGCGGGCGGCCCCGGTCGGCGGGGCCCGGTCAGCGGGGCGCCCGAGTCCCCCTCCCAAGGGCCGGCCTTCCTCGCCGCCGCCGCCGCCGCCGCCGCCGGGCGGGCCGGGCTCTCGCAGGCCCCCCGGTCCGCCCCCGTCTCCGCACCCTGGCAGAGGCGCCCCTGGGCCTTGCCCGGAGGCGGCCAGGCCGGGCTCTCCTGCCCCACTTCCGTGCTCTTCTCCTTCTCCTTGCTCATCAGCCAATCATCCGCTAGGATGGAACAGAGAGACGTCACCACGCCAGTCATCCCCCTGCCTCGGGTGGGTCCCCCCCAGGGGCCTGAGCGGGGCACGCCGCCCTCCCCCCTCAGCCCACCTTCCCACTTGTTCTTCCACGCACTGGGTTGGGGGCCGTTTCCAAGAGTAGAGAGAAAGAGGAAGAAAGGAGGAAGTACACACACACACCCCCCACACACGCACAAAAAATCAGGACGTTCCTGTCACCTGGAATGAGGCAGACCGCCCCGCTGGCCCCGGCGCCCAGTTGCCAGTCGTGGCCCCGGATGAGCCCCAAGGCCAGTGCCCATCAGAGCTGGAGGAGCGTGGAAGCCGAGGACCCCGGCCCCCCGCTTACCTGTGCAGAGGTCGGTGGAGATTTCTCTCTTCCCAGGGCTCTGCTGCTGGCCCTTGCCACAAGACTCATCCTCCTGCTTAATCCAGGGCAAGCCAACGGGTGGGGTCGTGGGGGATTCCATTTCTAAGGGAGACAGCACGAGGTGGTCCGCAAGGTCGGAGCCCCGATCCCTCCCAGGAGCCGGCCGGCTCAAATCACCTGCCCGGGAGAAGCCGGGGGAGATAGACAGAACCCCCCACCCTCACGCCAGTTTTTGAGTTGGTTCGGCCACTTTTACCCATGAGGAAAATGAAGTCGTTCTCCATTTACACCCACTCCCACAGCTAAAAAGAAGAACGACAACGATGATAACAATTTACACCAATTCTGGTATTTGTTAAGCGCTATTTGTTAAGCGCTTATTTATGTGGCAGGCACTGTTCTAAGCACCGGGGTAGACACAAGATCGTCAGGCCCCACGTGAGGGGTCACGGTCTAAGTAAGAGGGAGAGCAGATATCGAATGCCTTATTTTGCAACTGAGGGAACTGAGGCACGGAGACATTAAGACTCAGCTTCAATTAGGTGACTCCCAAATCTACCCCTCCAGCCCCGACATCCCTCCATCTTTGTAACTTTGCATTTCCTCCTGCTCTCCTTGGATGTTCTGCCGACCCTTTAACGGGTCTAAAACCAAAGTCCCTCATCTTACCTGCCACAACCCTCACCTTTAAAAGAAGAATGGTATTCAATAAACACTAAGTGCCAGGTCTTGTACTAAAAGCGCTGGAGTAGATTCAAGCCAATCGAGTTGGACACAGTCCGTGTCCCACCTGGGGCTCACAGTCTTAATTCCCATTTTACAGAGGAGGGAATTGAGGCCCAGAGAAGTGAAGTGACTTGCCCAAGGGTGCAGCAGACAAGTGGCAGAGTCAGGATTAGAACCCAGGTCCTTCTGACTTTCAGGCCTATGCTCTTTCCTCTGGGCCACACCGCTTCTCCATCCAACTTTCCCAATGCTGTTGACACCACCATTCTCTGTCTCTCAACAAGCCCACAGTCTTGGTAGTCCCTCGGTTCGCTCTCACCCTTCTGCGTCCCCCCTGCACTTGGATTTTCTCTCTTCATTCACCTCTCCCTCAGCCCCACAACACTTATGTCCTTATCCACCATTTATGGATTTATATTAACGTCTACCTCCCCCTGCTCGTCGCGGGCAGGGAACGGATCTACCAACCCTGTTGTACCGTCCTCCCCCAAATGCTTAGTACAGTGCTCTGCACACAGTAAGCACTCAATAAATACAATCGATCGAGTGGATGACTGATTGATGGACATTATCCATGACCCATCCCTCTCCTTGAATCCGCACGTTCAGTCAACCAATCCCGCCGATTCTATCTTCCTCGGCATCTCCAGAATCCACGGCTTCCTCTCTATCGAGACTGCCGCCACGCTGGTCCAAGCCCTTCACTACGGTATCAGCCTCCTCACCGACGACCCTGTTGTCCTCCAGCTCCGCCTCGCTCCGCTCTAGACTGTAAGCTTGTTGTGGGCAGGGAATGTTCCCGTTTATAGTTCTATTGGACTCTCCCACACGCTTAGTACAGTGCTCTGCACACAGTAAATGTTCAATAAATATGACTGACCGACTTCACTGCCCGTATTATTTTTCTACAGCATCATTCTTGCACATCCCCCCAATCATCAAAATCTCCCAAGCACTTAATCCTATCCCACATCAATTCCTGACTCAGCCTCCTTGCTGACCTCCCTGCCTCCTGTTTCTCCCCATTCCAGTCCATGCTTCCCTCTGCTGCCCGGATCACGTTCATACTATGTTTCCCTGCACCTCACAAACCTCCAAGTGGTTAGCCAGCCACCTATGCATCAAACGAAAACTCCTCACCATCAGCTTTAAATCAATCAATCAATCAATCAATCCCCTTGCCCCCTCTTACCTCGCCTTGCTACTCTCCTTTAACCCAGCTCGCACACTTCGCTCCATTAATGACAACCTCTACTCACTGTACTTCGATCTCGTCTATCTCGCCGCCGACTTCTCACCCACATCCTGTGAGCCCTCTCTAGACTGTGAGCCCGCTGTTGGGTAGGGACCGTCCCTATATGTTGCCAACTTGTACTTCCCAAGCGCTTAGTACAGTGCTCTCCACACAGTAAGCGCTCAATAAATATGACTGGCTGACTGAATGAATCCTCTCTCAGGCCTGGCACACTGTGGGCAGGGAATGTCTGTAATATTGTGTTTGTACTCTCCCAAGCGCTTAGTACACTGCCCTGTACACGGTAAGAGCTCAATAAATATCAATGATTGATTGGAACGCCCTCCCTCTTGATATCCAGATGATCCCACTCCGCCACCTTCAAAACTTTATTTATGACCCATCTCCTGCAAGAGGCCTTCCCCGACTAAGCCCACCTTTCCTCTTCTCCCGCTCCCTTCTGGGTCGCCCTTGCACTTGGATTTGCGTCCTTTATTCGCCAGTCCCTCGGCACTTACGTCCGTATCTGTAATTTACTCATTTGTATAAATGTCTGCCCTTCCCGTCTAGACGGTGAGCTCACTGTAGACAGGGAACCAATCGACTCTGTTATACTTTCCTAACCCAAGCACTTAGTACAGTGCTCTGCACGTAGTAACCGCTCAGTAAATACGACTGACTGATTGACTGACCTCTGATGGCTGCCCATCCACCACTGTATTAAGCAGAAACTCATCTGTTTTCAGACCATCAGCTTTACTCCCTTCTGTGTCACCTCATTTGTTTCTCACGATAACCCAGCCTGTGTAACTGGCTCCTCTAAATACCAACCTACTCGCTCTAGCCGGCCCTCCTCTCTCACCGACGACCCCCTTGCTTACGTCCTCCCTCCTCCCTGGAACTCCCTCCTTCGCATCCAGTAAGGTCACCGCTCTCCCCATTTTCAAAGCCCTCCGAAAATCTTATCTCCTCCTGGAAGCCTTCCCTGACTAATCTCTCATCTCCCTCATCCTATTTCCCCTCCCTATTCCAACACCTGTGAATTTAAGTACCCACTAAAGACTTGGGTATTCACCCCCATTTTCCTCCCCCGCAGCACTTTACACTCTGTAGGTACCTCTACCTGTGATTTATTTTAATATCTGCTCTCCCTCCTAGACAGTAAACTCCTTGAGGGCAGAAATTGTTTCTATTAACACTATTGTACTCTCCCAGTTGCTTAACAGAGGGCCCCGCTCACTGGAAGCTCTCAATAAGCATGACTGATTGACTGATTTTTGGAATCATATTTGTTAAGCGCTTACTATGTGTCAAACGCTGTTCTAAGGGCTGGGGTAGGTACAAGTGAATTAGGTCAGACACAGTCCCTGCTCTACTTGGGGCTCACAGTCTAAGCAGGAGAGGGAACAGGTATTTCATCCCCATTTAACGATTACCACTAGGGCTCTGACAACTAGACCCCGCTCCTGGGTGAAGGGAACCCCATCCCCAGCTGTCAGGGGAAAATCAATCCTGCCTTGAGGACCTAGAGATTGGGGCCCGCTGGGGAGAGCCCTCGATGACAGATTAGGCCTGAAGGACTGCAGGCTTCCTGGAGGAAATGGCGAAGGGGTGAAGAGAAGAGCGGGGCTCCAGATCAGTTCTTGGAACCCTCCCTCCAATGCCCTCCTCTCCAGTGCCCGGAGGGTGGGGGAGGGACGAGGGATTTGTGGTGGGTCTCGCCCCCCTGCATCTGTTTGGTGGTTCCTGCTGTGTGAAAGATTAAGAGCCCTGGAGACCACAAAACGGCAAGCCTCTCTGCAGAAGTCAGCAGAAGTGGGGCGGGGGGTGGCAGGGACAGAGCGCTCCCACATCGCCCCAACACATCGCCACCGACAGCAGCGGTTGGGCACAGCGGCCCACAAAGGTGGGGTCCCACACCCGGCCAGGGCAGGGCATAGACTGACCACCACCACTGGCCCCCAGCTGCTGCTGGTCCTTCTCCTCCTCTCTCTGGCCCAGGATGACGCCGGGCAGCAGGAGGGCAGCGACACAGCGCGGCAATGCCAGCCGTCCTGGCACCGAGCGCCAGGGGAGGCATCCGCCTCCAGGACCAGCCCTGAGGCGGGCTTGGCTTCAGTGGCCCAGGGTGGCTGGTGCCAAACTAATGCTCGAGGGAAAAGAATCCGGACCCCCCAGGATCCTCGCTGCCACCCGGCCATACCTCGCCCTACCGCAGAGCGGATGGCAGAGTGGGAGTCTGGGAGGATGGCAGGGCACTATGACAAATTCCTATAGGGGTTCTTATGCCAGAACTGCAGGGAAGGGATTTCTTCTCCTCTAATAATCATAAAAAGACACTGTGGGTATCTGTTAAGCAGTTATAGACCAAGCATTGCGCTAAACAATGGGGCAGATTCAAGACGATCAAGTAGGACACAGTCCCTGCTCCACATGGGGCTCCCAGTCTGAAGGGGAGGGAGAGCGGTAATGAGTCCCCATTTTACAGATGAAGAAACCGAGGCCCAGAAAAGGTGAGTCCTCGCCTCGACACTGACCACGTTAGAGCAGTGGGAGGGGAAACCGGTGGGGGAATGGGTAAGGGGCGGGGGATCCAGAGAGGACATGCAAAGGGTTTCGGGGCACGGAACCAGGTCCCGGGAGGAAAGCTGCTGCAGGGGAAACGTAAAATGGCTGTTTCGAGGAAAACTCCACTACCTCCCGAGCGACCAAGGCCTGGAGGATGACTGATTTGGTCTCCGTGGGCCGGCCAGAAGCCCGGAGCCTAAGGGGGTAGGGGTTGGCTCTGGGCGGAGAAGACGGAGCCGCAGGGACTCAACCATCACCTACAAGGTGAGAGTGCCTTGCTGGTTGTCCTCCAAGTACCCAACACCCCAGGGGGAAGGAGGGGGCGTCGCCCCCACTCTCCCCCACCCCCTCAGCACCCCCGGCCCCACAAGCTGGCTCTAAGTCGAACCGCTCAATTCCAGGTTCCCAGTACCACAGGCTCCCATAATCCCTCTCTCCCAACGGTGCCACTCTACCTGCCCTGGGCACCCTTTTCCCCGATCAAGCCAAGCCAGTGCCCGGAGACTGTTCCTTCATCCTCAAGTGGCCTTCTCCAGAAAAGGTTCTGCCAGCCCACTGGCCCAAGTTCTGGGGGCCCCGGCCTTGGGTTCCCTCCCCCTCTAGACTGTAAGCTCGCTGTGGGCAGGGAACGTGCCTACCAGCTCTGTGGTACCGTCTTCTCGCAAGCACTTAGTACAGTGTTCTGGACGTGGGAAGCGCTCAATAAATATGATTGACTGATTGAGACAGAAGGGGCTTGGGCCCTTTGAAGGGCCTACCTGGGCAAGTCACTTCACTTCTCTGGGCCTCAGTTACCTCATCTGTAAAATGGGGATTAAGACTGTGAGCCCCCTTTGGGACAACCTGATCACCTTGTAACCTCCCAGCGCTTAGAACAGTGCTTTGCACATAGTAAGCGCTTAATAAATGCCATTATTATTATTATTATTATCCCTACCTTCCTGCTTGGACTTCAGAGCCCCGACTCCATCTTGACAGAGATGAAGACTCCTGTGGGAGGTGTTAGCCAGGAGACAGAGGGGTGAAGCAGGAAAGAACCCCCTCCTCAACCCCACGGCATATATTTACGTGCCTAGAAATTATATATTATAAATTACTTATTCGTATTATTACCTGTCTCCCCCTCTAGGATGTGAGCTTATTATGGGCAGGGAATGTGTCTGCTAATTCTGTTGTACTGGACTCTCTCCGGCGCTTAGTACAGTGCTCTCCATTGTAAGCCCTCAATAAATACGACTGGTCGATTGGGATGGCCAGGCGGCAACGAGGAAGGGCCAGAGGAGGCGAGAGGGGCAAGAGGACCTTTATTTATGATATTTGTTAAACGCTTACTGTGTGCCAGGCACTGTACTAAGTGCTGGGGTAGATCCAAGCTAATCAGGTTGGACATAGTCCCTGTTCCACATGGGGCTCACAGTCTTAATCTCCATTTTACAGATGAGGTCACTGAGGCACAGAGAAGTGAAGTGCCACGCCTCGGGTCACAGAGCAGACACCACCTTGGGTTTCTGCCGTGGTAGCAGAGGTGGCAGCCTCGCCGGGGTTGGGGTCGGGGGGTGGGTACTCACCAGCGGCAGGGTGCGGAGGAATCCCCGCTTCCACTGCACCGGACTGATCCCGACCACACGGCTCCTCCCCTCGCTCCATCTGGGTCAGGAGATCCGGTTTGGAGATGGCGTAGTCTTGGCAAGGCAGGAACAGTGGAGAGGGGAGAGTCAGCGCTTCGGCCCGGAGGGCACTCGGGACTTTTAAGCCCACCCACCCCATCCTTTTGCAAAACCTCAGAGGATGGGAAAAGCTCAAGACCACTGGCCCAGGTCTAATGGTGGGAGGTGGGTCCCTCTCTTCCCCATCTAGCAGAACCAGCCTACGACCTCTACACCCTGAGGTTCCCCCCAACCCGGCAGAACCTGCCTTCAACGTCGGCCCCCGTGGTCCCCCCACAATCTAGCAGAACCTGAACTCAACCCCCTCCCCACCTCTGCCCCGGCCCGTGCCCTGGTGGGAACCAAAGATGATCAAGTTGCTCCCTTTCTCCTCCCTGCACGCGAGGCTCTGGCCCAGATACGTTCAGGGACCGGGGAGCCACCAGAAGCAGGCGGAAGGAATGGGGGATTCCTCCACTCGGGCCTCAAGTTTCCCCACGGGAAGGACCATCAGGTCCCTCTCCATCAAAAGAGGTCAGATGTTCAGGCTGGAGCAAGACCACCACCTCAAGCAACAGAAGAGCCCATCCTACGAGGACGGAGAAACGGAGAAGACAGCTGGGCGGTGAGGTGAGGGAGCCCAGGACGGGCAGTGAAGGGGGGTGATCTGGGGTCCCCACCCCCTGGGAAGACAGACCCCTAGGGACTGCAGCTGCCGCAGGGGAGCAGAAAGTTGGAGGCAGAAGGCAGGGTTACTAATATCTTTTATTTAGATTAACGTCTGTCTCCCAAACTGTCAACTCATTGTGGGCAGGGAATGCGTCTGTTATACTGTCATACCGTACTCTCCCAAGCGCTTAGTCCAGTGCTCTGCACACAGTAAGTGCTCAGTAATACCACTGATTGTTTTATTGATAGGGTCCCTTCATGTAGTGCTGCTAAAAAACCACTCGAGGATAACAATAATAATGGTATTTGTCAAGCACTTACTATGTGCCAGGCCCTGTTCTAAGTTCTAACAACCCCCGTCTCACGTGGTGCTCACAGCCTTTATCCCCATTTTACAGATGAGGTAGCTGAGGCCCACAGAAGTGAAGTGACTTGCCCAAGGTCACCCAACATACAAGGATAGCCAAGCGGCTCCACATAATTTTTTACTTATCTCTGTATTTCTATTAATGTCTGTTTCTCTCTCTAGACTGTGAGCTTGTTGTGGGCAGGATTGTGTCTGTCTGTTGTTATACTGTACTCTCCTGAGTGCTTAGTACAAGTAAGTGCTCAATAAATACAACTGAATGAATGAATGAAGCCTGCAAGCCCTAAAAGCACTGAGACCATAAGCATCTTTGCAGGCAGGGATCGGATCTTTTTGTTTGATTATCCTCTACCAAGCGTCCAGCACAGTGCTTTGCACACAGTAGGCGCTGAATACATACTATTCATCATCGATGGCATTTACTGAACACTTACTGTGCGCAGAGCACTGTACTGAGCATTTGGGAGAGGACAATACAACAGAGTTGGTAAGCACATTCGCTGCCCACGAAGAGTTTCCGGACCACTACATTGTACAATCCTTGAAGGCTGAGATCATGTCTTCCTACCATATTATACTAGTTTTGCGGGGTTTTTATGGTATTTGTTAAGCGCTTACTAGGTGTCAAACACTGCTCTAAGCGCTGGGGTAGGTACAAGTGAATCAGGCTGGACACAGTCCCTTTCCTGCATAGGGCTCACAGATGAAATAGGGGGAGAACAGGGATTTGCTCCCCACTACAGTTGAAGGAACTGAGGCCCAGGGAAGTGAAGTGACTTGCCCAGTGTCACACCGCAAGCAACGGGCAGAGCAGGGATCAGAACCCAGGTCCTTCTGACTCCCGGGCCTGTGCTCTTTCTACTACTACTAATAATAATGATGGCATTTATTAAGCGCTTACCACGTGCAAAGCACTGTTCTAAGCGCTGGGGAGTTACAAGGTGATCAGGTTGTCCCACTGGGGGGCTCACAGTCTTAATCCCCATTTTACAGATGAGGTCACTGAGGCACAGAGAAGTTAAGTGACTTGCCCAAAGTCACACAGCTGACAATTGGCAGAGCTGGAATTAGAACCCATGACCTCTGACTCCCAAGCCCGGTCTCTTTCCACTGAGCCATGCTGCTTCTCTTCCAAACGCTTAATACAGCGCTTGGCACACAATAAGCGCTCGATGCCTACTCTCGACTGGTGGGACCAACATAGCCTAACCAGTCTGGACTGGACACAAGGTATTCCCCTAAACTGTAAGGTCCTTAAGGGGAGAGATCAGACCTTCCAGCTACATCACAGTGTACTTTGCCAAGCGCTAAGCACAGTGCTCTGCACACGGCCAGCGCGCGACGAACATCCCCGCTGATCCGATTGACCGAAGCCCCTTACCCAGCGAGACCAGCGTCTCGTAGTTGCCCTTCATGACGTTCTTGTAGAGCTCCTTCTGCCCCTGGTCCAGGTTCCCCCACTCCTGCTCCGAGAAGTAGACGGCCACGTCGTCGATGATCACCGGCACCTGCGGCCCACAAAACCGTCACACCCCGGGCCCGAGCCGACGGTGACGGTATTTGTTAAGTGCTCACTTACAAGCTAACCAGGTTGGACACAGAGTCCGTCCCACATCCTTACAGAAGAAGGATCTGAGGCCCAGTGAAGCGACTTGCCCAAGGTCACACGGCAGACGTGTGGCGGAGCTGGGATTATTCAATCATTCACCTGTATTTATTGAGCACTTATCGTGTGCAGAGCACTGTACTAAGCACTGGGAAAGTGCAATACAGCACTAGAAACAATCCCTGCCCACAATGGGTTTAGTCTAGAGAATCCTCTGACTCCCAAGCTCATGCGCTATCCACATCCAATAGGCACTCAGCAAATACCACTGATAGACAGGGAACATGCCTACACCTCTGGTGCACTGGACTCTCTCAAGTGCTTAGTACAGTGCCCCTCGCACAGAAAACGCTCAATAAATACCGCTGCTTGACCGATCAGTACTATTATCAACGCTGTCGGGGACAAAGGTAGCTGTTCAGCGCTTCCTGGTGTAGAAGGTCATGGGTTCTAATCCCAGCTCTGCCACTTGTCTGCTGTGCCACCTTGGGCAAGTCACTTCCCTTCTCCGTGCCTCAGTTACCTCATCTGCAAAATGGGGATTGAGACCGGGAGCCCCGCGTGGGACAGGGACTGTGTCCAACCCGGTTTGCTTGTATCCATCCCAGCGTTTAATACCGCGCCTGGCACACAAGCAGCGCCTAACAAGTACCACACTGACAACGATCATTATTATGATGTGCCTGGCACTGTACTGAACGCAGGGGTAGACAGAGGATCATCAGGTTGGACACAGTCCCTGTCCCACATGGGGCTCACAGTCCTTTATCAGTATCCCGGTCAAGCAGGGGACCTCTTCCCGCTGAGAGATGACCCTCACAGACCGGGTACCTGGTGGCCGCCCCGTGCCTTGGGGGTCCTCTCCCCCTCGTCTCCCAACTGAGGATGGCCCCCTCCCCCAGCCCGTCCGTCCCCCGGCGTCCGCCCCGGCCCCGCTCACCTTGGGGACCTCGCCGTTGGTGGCCGGGGGGAGGCGGAGGATCCAGAAGTTCCTGTTCCTGAGCAGGTTCTCCATGTTCTCCAGCCTCCTCTGCAGGAGCCCGTACTCCTGCAGCAGCGTCTCCAGCACGGCCCACTTGCCCTCCAGCCGGCTCCCGAACTCGGCCGCCGTCCGCTCGCAGTCGGCCAGCTTCTTCTCGGCCGAGCCCGCCCGGCCCTCCAGGCTCAGCAGCCGGGCCGCCTGGGCCTCCACTTTGCGCTCCACGGCCTGCACGGCGGCCACCACGGCCAGCAGGGAGATCTCGGCCGCCGGGAGCTGGGCCACGGAGGACACCACGGGGGCCGCCGAGCCCCACTCTGGACACTGCACACAGGGAGAGATGCTAGATGGGAGGGGCGGCGGGGGACGCTGGATTATATGTGGCCATCTTGTACTTCCCAAGCGCTTAGTACAGTGCTCTGCACACAGTAAGCGCTCAATAAATATGATTGATTGACTGATTATGATCCCCCCTCCATCCGGCTCTACAACCTCTGTCTCTGGCATAAATCGGGCCAATGCTCCACCCCTCCAACCCCGCAACCCAGCCGTCTCTCACACTTCTGCAATTATTTACCCCAGCCCTCGGTACCCATGTACCTCCCATTCAATCATTCATTCAATAGTATTTATTGAGCGCTTACTGTGTGCAGAGCACCGTACTAAGCGCTTGGGAAGTACAAGTCGGAAACATATAGAGACGGTCCCTACCCGGCAACGGGCTCACAGTTTAGAAGGGGGAGACAGCCGACAAAACAAAACATGTGGACGGGTGTCAAGACGTCAGAACAAACAGAATTAAAGCTAGATGCACATCGTTAAGAAAATAAGAATGGTAAATATGTACAAGTAAAATAAATAGAGTGATAAATCTGTACAAACATATATACAGGTGCTGTGGGGAGGGGAAGGAGGTAGGGCGGGGGGGATGGGGAGGAGGTGAGGAACAAGGGGGCTCAGTCTGGGAAGGCCTCTTGGAGGTGGTGAGCTCTCAGTCGGGCTTTGAAGGGAGGAAGAGAGCTAGCTTGGCGGATGTGTGGAGGGAGGGCATTCCGGGCCAGGGGGAGGACGTGGGCTGGGGGGTCGACGGCGGGACAAGCGATAATAAGGTCAATCGTATTTGAGCGCTTACTGTGTGCAGAACACTGTACTAAGCGCTTGAGAGAGGACAACAGTACAGTAAACAGACGCATTCCATGCCCAAGGCGAGCCCAACTGGACTTTTTTATAATTTATTCCAATCGCTCGCAAACGTTTTTCATTCCTTCTGCCCCAGCAGACGTTGGCTCCTTTGGAAAAAAATCTGCCAAGTTTTCTGCTAAGCGCTGGGGTAGATACAAATTCCTTGGGTCATACTCAGTCCCTGCCCGGCATGGGGCTCACGGGCTAAATAGGGAGGAGGACAGGTATTTAATCCCCACCTTACAGTTGAAAAAGCTGAGGCACAAAGCAATTAAGTGACTTGCCCAAGGTCACGGAGCAAAACAATTAGCAGTGCAGGAATTAGAACCCAGGTCCTCTGACTCCTAGGCTCGGGCTCTTTCCAGTAGGGCCATGATTCTTCTCATGTGGGCAGGTAATATATTGCTTTAGCCTTTTTTTTTTTCCTTAATGGCATTTGTTAAGCGCTTACTATGAGCCAGGCACTATACTAAGCGCTGGGGTAGATACAAGCTAATCAAATTGGATACAGTCCCTGTCCCGCACAGGGCTCACAATCTTAAGCCCCGTTTTTCAGCTGAGGTAACTGAGGCCAAGACAAGTGCCTGCCCAAAGTCACCCAGCAGACAAGTGGTGGAGCCGACATTAGAACCCAGGTCCTTCTGACTCCCAAGCCCGGGCTCTACCCACTAGGCCACGCTGCTTATAATAACAGTGGCATTTATTAAGTGCTTACTATGTGCCAAGCACTGTTCTAAGCGCTGGGGAGGTTACAAGGTGATCAGGTTGT
This sequence comes from Tachyglossus aculeatus, assembly GCF_015852505.1. NCBI lineage: Eukaryota > Metazoa > Chordata > Mammalia > Monotremata > Tachyglossidae > Tachyglossus > Tachyglossus aculeatus. Next base: position 3,909,215 of record NC_052078.1, on the reverse strand, counting down.
CCCCTGGGGGGCTCTGTCTCTTAATCCCCATTTGACAGATGAGGTGACTGAGGCCCAGAGAAGTGAAGTGACTCGCCCAATTTGCTTCCATTTGTATGCTGTACTTCTCAAGCATCTAGTACAGTGCACAGCACCCAGAGAGCACTCAATAAACGCCACTACTGCCGCTGCTACTACCACTGCCCCTCGGGATGTCCAAGAGGGGTCCGAGACCCTGCCGTGTCGGGGTCCTTGGGGACCTGTGGGGTGGCCCGCACCCCATTAATCGCAGCTGAAATCACCCACAAGCTCTCTCTTGGAGGGTAACCGTTTCCCCAGATCAAGGCCCTCCACTCTGGCCACTTCCCGAGTCCCAAGGGCCTCGAGAGCCTCTGAGCTTCCAGGGGTTGGAAATCCTAGAAAATCCTTAAAAAAGGGGGGGTAGGGGGTTGAGGGAGAGAGTCAGTGGGAGATAAAATGAGATTCGTGAAAGGGCCGGTAGAATACAGAGATGGACAGAGGTTGGAATTGGAGAGGCAGATTTGGGGGGTCACCTGAATAACCTTAAAAAAAAAAAGGGGTGGGGTGTTGAGGGAGAGAGTCAGTGGGAGACAAGATGAGATTTGTGAAAGGGTCAGTAGAATACAGAGATGGACAGAGGTTGGAATTGGAGAGGCAGATTTGGGGGTCACCTGAATAACCTTAAAAAAAGGGGGGTGGGGGGTTGAGGGAGAGAGTCAGTGGGAGGTAAGATGAGATTCGTGAAAGGGTCGGTAGAATACAGAGATGGACAGAGGTTGGAATTGGAGAGGCAGATTTGGGGGTCACCTGAATAACCTTAAAAAAAGGGGGTGGGGGGTTGAGGGAGAGAGTCAGTGGGAGGTAAGATGAGATTCGTGAAAGGGTCGGCAGAATACAGAGATGGACAGAGGTTGGAATTGGTGAGGCAGATTTGGGGGTCACCTGAATAACCTTAAAAAAAAGCGGTGGGGGGTTGAGGGAGAGAGTCAGTGGGAGGTAAGATGAGATTCGTGAAAGGGTCGGCAGAATACAGAGATGGACAGAGGTTGGAATTGGAGAGGCAGATTTGGGGGGGTCACCTGAATAACCGAAGCTGTTCCTTAAATGATAGCATTTATTAAGCACTTACTATGTGCAAAGCACTGCTCTAAGCGCTGGGGAGGTTACAAGGTGATCAGGTTGTCCCTCGGGGGGCCCAAAGTCTTAATCCCCATTTTCCAGATGAGGGAACTGAGGCACAGAGCAGTGAAGTGACTTGCCCAAAGTCACACAGCTGACAGTTGGCGGAGCCGGGAGTTGAACCCCTGACCTCTGACTCCAAAGCCCGGGCTCTTTCCAGGGGGCCACGCTGCTTCCCTCTGTGCCTCAGTTCCCTCAGCTGCAAAATGGGGGATTCAGTTCAGTCAGTCAACCAGAGATATTTACTGAACAGTTACTATGTAAAGGACGCTGTATTAGGTCCTCAGGAGAGTACAGTGTAACAGAATTGGCGAACGAGTACCCTGCCCATAATGAGCTTACAGTCTGATGATCTTGGCCCTACACCAACGCTTTGAACAAGGTTGACACGACCTTTCGGAGGTTTCGGCTGCTGCATGCCGAGGGTTTTTCGGTTGCAGATGCTGCATGGACAGAGTTCTCCGGCTCCTGGGGCCGCTGCGGTTGCAGCTGCCGCCAGCGCAGAGCTCTCGGGCCCCCGGACCTATTGCTGCATGCACAAAACTCTCCGGCCCCTGGATGCTGGATGCACACAGCTGGATCATCATCATCAATCGTATTTATTGAGCGCTTACTGTGTGCACAGCACTGTACTAAGCGCTTGGGAAGTACAAGTTGGCAACATCTAGAGACAGTCCCTACCCAACAGTGGGCTCACAGTCTAAGAGGGGGAGACGGAGAACAAAAACCAAACATACTAACAAAATAAAATAAATAGAATAGATATGGACAAGTAAAATAAATAAAGTAATAACTCTGTACAAACATATATCCATATATCCAGGTGCTGTGGGGAAGGGAAGGAGGTAAGATGGGGGGATGGAGAGGAGGACGAGAGGAAGGAAGGGGAGTTCTGCGGGAGGGGGCTGTGCAGGGACAGGGGTGAGCCCACTGTTGGGTAGGGACTGTCTCCACACGTTGCCAACTTGTACCCCCCAAGCGCCTAGCACAGTGCTCTGCACACAGTAAGCGCTCAATAAATACGATTGATCGATTGATTGAGAAAGGGCTTTTTTTGGCGGGGGGGGGAGCAGCCCCACTCACGAGGGGCAGACCCAAGAATGTCTCCAGCCTGGGGCCGGGTCGGGGGAGGGAGTGGGGGGGGTGTCACCCGTCCCCGGCGGGCTTCCAGGTGGAGGCAGGTGGACTCACCCGGCTCCCCCCGGGGGTCCCCACCGGCCTACCCCGGGCTGGGTGGGCTGGGTGGCCTGGGGGTCCGCTCACTAGATGCACACAGCTCTGCGTCCCCTGGAGCTGCTGCGCTTGCAGCTGCTGCTGCTGCATGCTCAGGGCTCTCCGGCTCCTGGAGCCGCTGCATGCAGACAGCTCTCCAGACCCTGGAGCTGCTGCGGTTGCAGCTGCTGCATGCTGAGAGATCTCCGGCTCCTGGAGCTGCCGCATGCAGACAGCTCTCCAGCCCCTGGAGCTGCTGCGGTTGCGGCTGCTGCATGCTCAGGGCTCTCCGGCTCCTGGAGCTGCTGCATGCAGACAGCTCTCCGGCCCCTGAGGCTGCTGCTGTTGCAGCTGCTGCATGCTGAGAGGTCTCCGGCTCCCGGAGCCGCCGCAAGCAGACAGCTCTCCAGTCCCTGGAGCTGCTGCTGTTGCAGCTGCTGCTTGCTGAGAGGTCTCCGGCTCCTGGAGCCGCTGCATGCAGACAGCTCTCCAGCCCCTGGAGCTGCTGCGGTTGCAGCTGCTGCATGCTCAGGGCTCTCCGGCTCCCGGAGCCGCCGCATGCAGACAGCTCTCCGGCCCCTGAGGCTGCTGCGGTTGCAGCCGGTGCCTGCAGAGAGGTCCGCGGCCCCTGCAGCTGCAGCGCTTGCAGCGGGTGCCTGCAGCAGGGGGGTCCCTGAGGCCGGGAGCCTTGCCCCTTCCCCCGCCAACCGGACTCACCTCCGCCGGAGCCGCCTCGGCCATGGCGCTTTGTTCCCACGGGCGGGCGGACGGACTGACGGACGGGGGGTCCCGAGCTCGGCCTTCAGCCCCCCGCAAGCTGGGGCTCCGGGGTGGGGGGGCTCCGCTCGTCCCCCGGCCCGGGGCTGCGGGCAAAGCCTCGGCCCTTCGGTCCCCGGTCCCCCGGCCCCCCGCTGCAGCCCCGCAACCGCGGGCCGGACCCACCCACCTCCCGCCCCGGCCCCCGCAACGCAAGCCCTAGCGGCCCCCGCGCGCAACGCCCGCCGCATGCCCCAGCTCCGCGCCGACACCTAGCGGCCACCGCGCGCAACGTCCGCACGCCCGAGCCCCGCACGCCACCTAGCGGCCCCGGTGCGCAACGCCCGCCGCATGCCCCAGCTCCGCGCCGACACCCAGCGGCCACCGCGCGCAACGTCCGCACGCCCGAGCCCCGCACGCCACCTAGCGGCCCCCGCGCGCAACGCCCGCACGCCCGAGCCCCGCACGCCACCTAGCGGCCCCGGTGCGCAACGCCCGCCGCATGCCCCAGCTCCGCGCCGACACCCAGCGGCCACCGCGCGCAACGTCCGCACGCCCGAGCCCCGCACGCCACCTAGCGGCCACCGCGCGCAACGCCCGCATGCCCCAGCCCCGCGCCGACACCTAGCGGCCACCGCGCGCAACGCCCGCCGCATGCTCGAGCTCCGCGCCGACACCTAGCGGCCACCGCGCGCAACGCCCGCCGCATGCTCGAGCTCCGCGCCGACACCTAGCGGCCCCCGCGCGCAACGCCCGCCGCATGCCCCAGCCTCGCGCCGACACCTAGCGGCCACCGCGCGCAACGCCCGCACGCGCAAGCCCCGCACGCCACCTAGTGGCCCCCGCGCGCGACGCCCGAATGCCCCAGCCCCGCGCCGACACCTAGCGGCCACCGCGCGCAACGCCCGCCGCATGCTCGAGCTCCGCGCCGACACCTAGAGGTCCCCGCGCGCAACGCCCGCATGCCCCAGCTCCGCGCCGACACCTAGCGGCCACCAAGCGCAACGCCCGCATGCCCTAGCTCCGCGCCGGCACCTAGCGGCCCCCGCACGCAGTGCCCGATGGCCGAGCCCCGCGTCGCCACCTAGCGGCCACGGCGCGCAACGCCCGCACGCCCGAGTACCGCACGCCACCTAGCGGCCCCCGCGCGCAACGCCCGCATGCCCCAGCTCCGCGCCGACACCTGGCGGCCCCCGCGCGCAATGTCCGCATGCCCCAGCCCCGCGCCGACACCTAGCGGCCACCACACGCAACGCCCACATGCCCGAGCCGCCACCTAGCGACTACCGCGCGCAACGCCTGGATGGCCGAGCTCCGCACCGCCACCTAGCGACCACCGCACACAGTGCCCGATGGCCGAGTTCCGCGCCGCCACCTAGCGGCCACCGCGCGCAATGCCCGAGCCCCGCGCCGCCACCTAGCGGCCACCGCACACAACGCCCGGGAGCTCGAGCCCCGCGCCGTCACCTAGCGGCCACAGCACACAATGCCCGGATGGTCGAGCCCCGCGCCGCCACCTAGCGGCCGCCGCTCGCATCGCCCGCATGGCCGAGCCCCGCACCGCCACCTGGCGGCCGCCGCACATAGTGCCCGGCTGGCCGCGCCTCACACCGCCACCTAGCGGCTGCCGTGCACAACGCCCTGCTACAACACGGCCCCAAAAACTGCTCCGGACGGGCCGCGGCGGGGAGAGGATTGAATCAAGCAATCAACCAATAAATCGATCCTATTTTTTAGTAGTATTACCTTGTACCTATCCCAGCGCTTAGAACAGTGCTTGGCACATGGCATGCGCTTAACAAATACCGTCCTTATTATAATTATATTAATATAAAAAGTAATTATCAATGGTATTGACAGCTTACAATGTGCGGAGCATAATACTTCAAAATTAAACATGTTCCCTGTCCACTGTGAGCCTACATTCTAATGGTATTCGTTAATAATAATAATAATGGCATTTATTAAGCACTTACTATGTGCAAAGCACTGGTCTAAGCACTGGGGATGTTACAAGGAGATCAGATTGTCCCACGGGGGGCTCACAGTCTTAATCCCCATTTTACAGGTGAGGGAACTGAGGCCCAGAGAAGTGAAGTGACTTGCCCAAAGTCACACAGCTGACAATTGGAGGAGCCGGGATTTGAATCCATGACCTCTGACTCCAAAGCCCATGCTCTTTCTACTGAGCCACGCTGCTTCTCCCAAGCATTTACTATATGCCAGGCTAGAGGGGGAGACAGACATTAATATAGTCAGGGATGCAGAGCGCTGGTCTCAGCGCTTAAGTTGACTCCAGCTCCACTCAATCAAATTAATCAATCAATCGATGGTATTGATTGAGAGCTTCGATTGACTCCAGCTCCGCTCAATCAATCAATCAACGGCATTGGGGAAGCACAGGCCTGGGAGTTGTCAGAAGGTCAGGGGTTCTAACCCCCTCTCTGCCACTTGTCTGCTATGTGACCTTGGGTAAGTCGCTTTACTTCTCTGTGCCTCGGTTACCTCGTCTGTAAAATGGGGATGAAGACTGTGAGCCCCACGTGGGACAGGGACTGTCCAACCCCATTTGCTTGGAACCACCCCAGTGCTTAGAACAGTGCCTCGGCACATAGTAAACGCTTAACAAAGCGACATTATTCATCAATGGTATTGATTGAGCGCTTCCTAGGTGCAGCGCACTGGTCTCAGCGCTCTAAGTTGACTCCAGCTCCGCTCAATCAATCAGTCAATCAAACAGCCAGGCAATGGTATGGCTCGAGCGGTTCCTAGGTGCACAGAGCAGTGTACTAAGCACTCGGGGGCATCCAATAGAGCAGAATTGGCCAACGTGTTCCCTGCCCATGGAGCTGGCAGTGCAGAGGTTCTGGCTCCGGCTGCTGGGCTAGCACAGCTCCCCGGGGGCTACTAGCCATGCCCCCTGACCCCTGACCCAAGAGGTTCAGTCTAGCAACGACTCCCCCACCCTCTTCATTAATCAACCAACTAATCCACCCTGCTGCTGTTGCTGCTATTCTCTCTCCTCTTTTTCTTTTCTTTCTTTCCTCTTCTCTATGTCCTTTCTTTCTGTCTTCTTTCTCCTTTCATTTTCTCCTCTCCTTTCTTCCTTTTTCTCTTTCTCTTTCATTCTCTCATTTTCTCCTCTCTTTACTTTTTTCTCCTTTTATCTTTTCCTTTCTTTTCCTCATTTCTCCTCTCCTTTCTTTCTCATTTTCTCCTCTCCTCCTCTCCTTTCATTTTCTCTTATCCCTCTTCTTTCTCTATCCTTCCTTTTCTTTCTTTTGGTACTTCTCTTTCTCTTTTCTCTCTTCTCTTCTCTTTATTTTTCTTTTTTTCTTTTCCTCTCTTTCTAATAATAATAATTGTGGTATTTGTTAAGCCAGTGACTATGTGCCAATCACTGTAATAATAATAATAATAGTGGTATTTGTTAAGCACTTCCTATGTGCCAGGCACTCTACTAAGCACTGGGGTGGATACAAGCAAATCAGGTTGGACACAGTCCCTGTCCCACTTGGGGCTCACAGTCTTGATCCCCATTTTACAAATGAAGTAACTGAGGCACAGAGAAGTGACTTGCCCAAGGTCACACAGCAGACAAGTGGCAGAGCCAGGATTAGAACCCATGACCCCCAAGACTCCCAGGCCCGGGCTCTAACCATTAGGCCACGCTGCTTTGTGCACATCTGGGCTGCCCAGCCTGAGGTGGGGAGTGGGCATCCCAGCACTTAGAACAGTGCTTTGCACATAGTAAGCGCTTAACAAATACCATCATTATTATTATTATTATTATTATGGGGCACAGGACGCCCTCTGTCTCAGAGGCCCCCAAAGGTGGGTCAGGGGGGTTCACCTCAGGAAACCAAAAGCCCTGGAACTCAAGACAATCCGATCCAGGCCCGCTCCCTCTGAAGCTGAGAGGATCATGTCTATCCACTCTGTGGATAGAGAGAGTGGTGGTGTAGTGGTTAGAGCCCGGCTCCGTCACTTGCCTGTCTGTGGCCTTGGGCAAGTCGCTTCACTTCTATGGGCCTCAGTGACCTCATCTGTAAAATGGAAATTAAGAACCTGAGCCCTATGTGGGGCGGGGACTGTGTCCAACCCGATTTGCTTTATCTACCCCAGAGTTTACTATAGCGCCTGACAAATTCATTCATTCACTCAATCGTATTTATTGAGCACTTACTGTGTGCAGAGCACTGTACTAAGCGCTTGGGAAGTACAAGTCGGCAACATATAGAGACGGTCCCTACCCGACAAACATAATTACTAATACCATACTTACTGTACTCTCCCAAGCGCTTAGTACAATCAATCAATCATATTTATTGAGCGCTTACTGTGTGCAGAGCACTGTAGTAAGCGCTTGGGAAGTCCAAGTTGGCAACATATACAGTCCCTACCCAACAGTGGGCTCACAGTCTAAAAACAGTGCTCTGCACACAACGAACGCTCCCCCTTTTAGACTGTGAGCCCACTGTTGGGTAGGGACTGTCTCTATACGTTGTCAACTTGTACTTCCCAAGCGCTTACTACAGTGCTCTGCACACAGTAAGCGCTCAATAAATACGATTGATTGATTGATAATTGATGGAGTGATCTCCCCAACCCCAGAGCACTCACTTTCATAGCCGCATATACCGTGTTACTTCTCCAGTCTATGGTGTCTGTCTCTCCAACTCTGTCAGCAGCTCCTCGAGGGCAGAGAGCACGCCTACTAACTCTATTTCACTGTACTCTTCCAAGTGTAATACAGTGCTCTGCACACAGTCAGTGCTCAATAAATACCACCGATGGATTGTCCTCTAATGCTCGCCTGCTGCCTTGGAGCACTGGAGACAGCCAAGGGCTGTAGTTTTCTGGGCCCAGGGCACCCTCCTCCCCCCAACTCACACCACACAGACACACTGAAGTTCCCTGTTTCCATTTCGGTGGGCATTTACCCACTACACCAGTGGGAAGCAGCACGGCCCAGTAGTCAGAGGACCCGGGTTCTAATTCTGGCTCCGTCACCCACCTGCCATGTGATCTTCTCACTGTACCTCGCTTTCTCACTGTCCCTCCATCTCATCTATCTCACCACCGACCTCTCGCTCACATCCTGCCCGTCCTGTCACGCCCTCCCTCCTCATATCCGACAGATAATTGCTGTCCCCCGCTTCAAAGCCTTATTGAAGGCACATCTCCTCCAAGAAGCCTTCCCCGACTAAACCTTCCACTCCTCCCACTCCCTTCTGCACCACCCTGACTCGCTTCCTCCATTCACCTTCCCTTCCAGCCCCACAGCACATATGTATAGATCTGTAATCTATTTTATTTATGTATATTACTAGACTGTGAGCTCACTGTGGGCAGGAAATATCTGTTGTTGTATTGTACTTTCCCGAGCACTGAGTACAGTGCTTTGCACACAGTAAGCACTCAGTAAATACAATTGGATGAGCGAATCTCGGGTGAGTCACTTCATTTCTCTGAGCCTCAGTTTCCTCCCTGTAAAATGGGAACTCAATACCTGCTCTTCCTCATGCTTAGAATGCAGCCGAAGGACTGTAAATGTCCTAATGATTTTGCATCTAGCTCAATGCTTAGGACAGTGCTTGGTATATCATCATCATCAATTGTATTTATTGAGCGCTTACTGTGTGCAGAGCACTGTACTAAGCGCTTGGGAAGTAGAAATTGGCAACATATAGAGACAGTCCCTACCCAACAGTGGGCTCACAGTCAAGTGCTTAAATACTACTACTATTATTATTAGCTCAGCTCCTGGAATGTGGGGCTGGATTTTGGGAATGCTTCCTCTTTTAGAATGGAAGCTCCCTGTAGGGCAGAGTATGCATTTCATACTTCTTCCAAGTGCTTGGGATAGTGCACTGTACCTAATCGGTGCTCAGTACATACCACACCGCAACTGCGGTCACTAGCAACCCCCGCCTCGGGCCCAGCAGTATCCCTGTTCCCAGACCGGAGGTCCCAGCCCCTCACTAAGCAGGTGGGGAGAGGGTCCCCTCATGAGAGCTGAGGGCCCAGCAAATCCCAGGGAGATGGGTACCCACCACAGAAGCTGCTTTTCCGATTGGCGCTGCCACCCACCAGGCTGGGAGATTGGAGCAAGAAAGACCCTGGGCTCGGTCCCGGGGGGAGAGGCCCAATGCCCATCTAGAGCGTCAAGGAGACGGCTCAATGGGCAGCCACCCCCCAGCCCAGCTCCGCTGCTGTCCCGCCTCCCGGCCTCCCCGGGGCCAATCGGCTTCGGATTGATCCCGGAGTGAAGCTGGCGCCCGGGACGGTTCTGACTCCGCCAGGTCCATCCCGGGAATGTCGGGTCGGTCCCGGATCCCCACAGTAAGCAAGCTCCCAGCGGGTCCGGAACCGAGGGTGAGGGGGGTCTGGAGAGAAGACTCAAGAAACGGGAGGGTGGGCAGGGGCCCGGGGGTGGACGGGGAAGGGCTGAGGGAAGCGTGGGACTTCTCCCTTGGGGGCCCCTGCCTCAGGTCACGGAGAGGGCTCGTGTCCCGGGCAGAAAGACACCAGATTCAACGCTTTGCTAGTGGCAGGTTTTATTCTAGTCGACTGCGAAGCATCTTGGGATACCTGTCTGCCCCAGAAGCCCTGACCTTCCCTACCCGCAGAGAGTGGTGATTGATGGGGAGACCTCACGGCACTTCCAGTCCGATGCTGACGCTCACAGGTGGGAGCGTTGGAGGGGAGAGGACCGCGGGATTCTCCGCGGTCTCCCTTGAGGCAGCTGGCGGCCCCGGGGACGTGCAGAGACTGGCATCGTCGAGTCATCTGACAGTCTCTGGTCCGGCGGGGCGGCAACGGTGACGGCGGCAGAGGCAGAAGCCCAACGTTGGAAAACCCGCCCTCCCGCATCCCCTGCCATCTTTCTCCTTGGGGGCTGCGGGCAGCCAGTGTCAACCCCCCCGGGGGGGCTGCGGGCAGCCAGTGTCAACCCCCCGGGGAGCTGCTGGGAGTTAGTGTTCCCCCCTACAGGGGCAGGCAGTGGAGTCTGGCCTGAGCCCCACCCCCAAATATTCCCCGGCGTAGGGCTCCCGCCGGGGCAGGAACCACCTCTTCGGCTCTCAGGGGTGCAAAACGGTCAGAAACGCTATCTTTAAAAATCCCACAAAAACCAGCGGGTCCAAAAAGAAGGGCTCGAAACAGGGAGCTGCCCCGTCTGGGGGACTCCTCCACCCGGGGTCCCCCCACTCCGGCCTCGGTGCTTGCAAAAGTCTCCGGGTGCCCGGGACCCGGCCTCTCTCTGCCCCGGGGCAGGACGGGGGCTCCGAGGGGGGGGGCCGTCGTGCCCACGGGCCCGGGAGAGAGTCCGGGGTGACCCGCTCTGCGGCCGGGAGCCCCCCCGTCCCGCCCCGGACCTCGTCTCCCGGAGCCGGCCGCAGAGCGGGGCCTAGAGCAGGGGGTGGGCGCCCCCGGGCTCGCGCTGCGGGCCCACGCCGCGCTCCCGCAGGTGGATCTTCTGGTGCTGCAGCAGGTGCTGCTTCTGGACGAAGCCCTTGTGGCAGTCGGGGCAGCGGTAGGGCCGCTCGCCCGTGTGGATGCGCTGATGCCGCACCAGGTCCGAGGGGTGGCTGAAGCTCTTGCCGCAGTAGCCGCAGATGAGCGAGCTGCGGCTCTTCCGCCAGGGGATGTGGCCCGGCAGGGCCACCAGGCTGTTGGGGGAGAAGCGCTCCTGGGTCCGGGCCGGCCCCTGGCCCGGCCCCAAGCCCGGCCCCTGGCCCGGCCCCTGGCGCGGGTGGCTGCGCTGGTGGGTGGCCAGGCTGGCCTTACAGCTGAAGCTCTTGAGGCACTGGTCGCAGCGGTGGGGCCGGGCCCTCTTGCCCGGCGGCGGCGGCTTGAGGCGGGGCCGGGGCCGCCCGCCCCCGCCCTCCTCCTCCTCCTCCTCCTTCTCCTCTTCCTCCTCCGGGGCCGCGGCGGGGTCCCAGCCCGGGTGGGCCTGGCGGTGGCCGGCCGGCTGCTGCTTGTAGCGGAAGCTGATCTCGCACTCGGAGCACTCGTAGGGGCCGGCGGCGGCCGGGGGGCTCCTTGGGCCCCGCTTGGGCCGCAGGCCCCGGCCGGCCCTCCCGCCCGCCGGGCGCTTGCGGGGGCGGGGCGGCGTCCCGCTCCCCGGCCGGGCGGGGGGCTCTTCCGGCTCGGCCCCCGCCGCGGAGTCCGGCCCGGCCGGGTCCTCCCAGCCGGCCCCCGACTCCCCGGGGCCCCCCGAGCGCTCGGCCGCCGGCTCCGGGGGGACGGGGCCCTCCGGCTCCTCCGCGCCGCACGGCTCCTCCTGCTTGATGGCGATGCCGTCCACTGCGGAGAGACGAGGAGAGCGCGGGGACCGTCTTGGGCCAGCCCCGCCCGGGGAGACCGTCGGCTCGTGGTGGGCGGGGAATGTGTCTGCTGCTCTCTCGTCCTCTCCCAAGCACTCAGCACAGTGCTCTACACGCCGTAAGCGCTCGATAAATACGACCGACCGACTGACTGGGGCGGGGGCTCCGGTCCGTCTGTCCCTGTCGGCGGGCGGGCCTGAGCCCGGCGCGCCCCCGGCAACTCACCCAGGCGGGGGCCCGCGAGACTCTCCCTTTCCTCCAAGTGGCCCAGCTCCTCGGGGGCCCCCGGGTCTTCCCCTCTGGGCTGCGGGGGCAGGAGCTCCAGGGTGGGGAGGGCGCAGTCTGGGCACAGGAAAGGCAAAGTGTTCACGAGCGCTTGCGCCCGGGGCCCCCGGCCCGGCCCGCTCGCCCGAAGCGGGAGGATGGGGAGGAAAAGGAAGGGTGACGGGGCTCCTTTCCCTGACATCTCCCAGCTCCTCGGACAACCTCTCCCGGTGGCCCTCGAGGGCAGGGATCGGTTCCCCCCCGCTGAAGCGTACGGTCCCGTCTCAGTGCTCCGGCCGCGGTGGGCCGCGGATGACGACGCCTTCTCGCCCGGGCCCGGCTCCGCCGGGCAGCCCATCGTGGTCGGCCTGACCTCCTTCTCTTCCTCCCCGCTTTCCCGCTCTCCTCAGACCAGCGGGGGGGACCACCCGGGTAGTCCCCAGGGTCCGGAAACGGTCCGGTGGGTTCGGACGCCCCCCACCCGAGTCGGGAGGGTGGTGGGGGGCAAGCGGTGGCCCCCGGAGCCTTCCGCTCGCCCCCTCCGAAGATGCCTGGTTGTCGCCCGCTTTGGCCGCCCCCCTGGGGCTCTGTCGCCCAGATCTCCGGAGGCCCCACGGCCTTGACCGTTAGGCTGTGATGGGGGGCCGGACCCCGCGGCACCAGGCTCCCCCCGGCCCCGCCCCGAGGGGCCCCTTACCCAGCGAGACCAGCGTCTCGTAGTTGCTCTTCATGACGTTCCGGTAGAGTTCCTTCTGCCACTCCTCCAGGTTCTCCCACTCCTGCTCCGAGAAGTAGGCCCCGTCGTTCTCAACGGTCGCCGGCCCCTGGAAGAACGGCAGGGTCCGCTGACCACCTCCGAGGAGCCCCGGCGACCCCTTCCCCAACCGAGACCGGACCTGTCCCCCGGCGACCGTCCCCCACCTACCTTGGGGACCTCGCCGTTGGTGGCCGGGGGGAGGCGGAGGATCCAGAAGTTCCTGTTCCTGAGCAGGTTCTCCATGTTCTCCAGCCTCCTCTGCAGGAGCCCGTACTCCTGCAGCAGCGTCTCCAGCACGGCCCACTTGCCCTCCAGCCGGCTCCCGAACTCGGCCGCCGTCCGCTCGCAGTCGGCCAGCTTCTTCTCCGCCGAGCCCGCCCGGCCCTCCAGGCTCAGCAGCCGGGCCGCCTGGGCCTCCACTTTGCGCTCCACGGCCTGCACGGCGGCCACCACGGTCCACAGGGAGATCTCCGAGGAACACAGCAGCGAGCCCTTCTCCGAAGGCTGGGGGGAGAGTGGGGAGGAAGTCAGGGGGCTGGGGGTGGGGTCCCCGTGTCCTCAAGAACCCCCGGGGGGGGGTGCGCATGGTGGTGGGGCTGGGGGGGGGCCCGATTCCAAAGTCCAGTCCGAAGGGGGTGGGTCTCCCGGCCACGATATTACTTGTTGCCACTTCCAGGCCGGTGCATTATGGATTCCCCAGCTCGAGCGGCTGGCGCGTTGCGGGCCGGACCCTCGGGGCTCAGCCGAGGCTCCGATGGGATACCTGGAGACGGCCGGCTTCGCTCCCCACCTTCCCCCTCGAGATGGTGGGAAAGCTCTAACCCGGTCCGAAGGGCGCCAAGAGTTCGGGACGTAATTCCGGCCGCCAGGTCTAAATGGACACGGGAATTCCGAATTCTACTCCGGTGACCCAATCCAGCCGAGAGTAGAACCCATGACTCCGGACACAGTAAGCCCTCTGGACCATTAGTTCGTCGTGGGCAGGGAACTTTGTCCCCCAACTCGGTTGTATTTCACTCTCCTAAGCGCTTAGAACAGTGCTCTGAACACTGTAATCCCTCTAGACTGTAAACTTGCTCTGGGAAGGGAATATGTCTCCTTATGCTGTTGTGCTCTCCCAAGTTCTTAGGACAGAGCTCTGCACACATTAAGCACTCGATAAATACCCCTGATTAATTAATCTCGAATCTTTTGGCCCTTCCACGCCACCTGACAGCCCCTCGCGACCCCTACATATGGCCTCTATAGACTGTTCATTCAGTCAAATTTATTGAGCACTTACTGTGTGCAGAGCACTGTACTAAGCGCTTGGGAAAGTACAATAAACAGACCCATTCCTTGCTACTAAACGCTTAGGAAAGTACAACAATAAACAGACACATTCCTTGCTACTAAACGCTTGGGAAAGTACAATAATAAACAGACACATTCCTTGCCCACAATGAGCTCCCTGTCTAGAGGGAGGGGGAGACAGAAATCATTACAAATAAATAAATTACAGATACGTACCTAAATGCAGAGGGGCTGGGGGGAGGCGGGAGAACAAAGGGAACAAGTCAGGGCGATGCAGAAGGGAGTGGGAGAAGAGGAAAAGGGGGGCTTAGTCTGGGAAGGCCTCTTGGAGGAGACGGGCCTTCAATAAGGCTTTGAAGAAGGGGGAAGAGTGAATGTCTGGTGGATCTGAGGAAGGGAGGGAATTCCCGGCCAGAGGCGAGACCGAGGCACGGTGAGAAGAATAGCACCAGAGGAGAAAAACTCTATTGCTCCCTCCTATCATTTATTTAAGCAGGTTGATGTAAGCTCTTTGAGGGCAGGGCCCGTGCACCCTAACTCTACTGTACTGTCCCAAGCGCTCTGCGCTCAGTAAGCTGCCAATAGATGCTTTCGATTGACCGATTCCTCAGTTCATCAATACATTTACATCCTAGAGAACCAGCGTGGCCTAGCGAAAAGAGCTCGGGCCTGAGAGTCAGAGGACCTGGCCCCTTCACTTCCCGGCCGTGTGACCTTGGGCGAGTCATTTCACTGCTCTGGGTCTCAAGTTTCTCATCTGCAAAATGGGGATTCGATCCCCGTTCTCCCTCTTATTTAAGGCCGTGAGTCCCATGTGGGACCTGAGGATCTTTTGATTGATTGATTGATTCCTTCCTCTCCCCCTCATCACCCTCTCCATCCCCCCCATCTTACCTCCTTCCCTTCCCCACAGCACCTGTATATATATATATGTTTGTACATATTTATTACTCTATTTTACTTGTACACATCTAATTCTATTTATTTTATTTTGTTAGTACCTTTGGTTTTCTCTGTCTCCCCCTTTTAGACTGTGAGCCCACTGTTGGGTAGGGACTGTCTCTACATGTTGCCAACTTGGACTTCCCAAGCGCTTAGTACGGTGCTCTGCACACAGTAAGCGCTCAATAAATACGACTGATTGATTGGTTTTGTTCTCTGTTTCCCCCTTTTAGACTGTGAGCCCACTTACCTTCCCTTCCCCACAGCACCTGTATATATGTATATATGGTTGTACATATTTATTACTCTATTTATTTATTTATTTATTTCACTTGTACATTTCTATCCTATTTATTTTATTTTGTTGGTATGTTTGGTTCTGTTCTCTGTCTCCCCCTTTTAGACTGTGAGCCCACTATTGGGTAGGGGCTGTCTCTATGTGTTGCCAATTTGTACTTCCCAAGCGCTTAGTACAGTGCTCTGCACATAGTAAGCGCTCAATAAATACGATTGATTGATTGATTGTACTTCCCAAGCGCTTAGTACAGTGCTCTGCACACAGTAAGCGCTCAATAAATACGATTGATTGATTGATTGATTGATCTTTTATCTACCCCGGCGCTTAACGAATACCACAGTTACTATTATTAGAGCGTAAACTCTTTGCGGGTGGGGCTTGCTCTGTCCCTCCCAAGCACAGAATTTATGCCCCGTGGTGCTTTTGCAGCGCCAAGCTCAATGTTGAGCTAGTGGCTTCAGCCCAGGCCTGGGAGTTGGAAGGACCTGGGTTCTAATCCGGCCTTCACCGCTCGTCTGCTGCGGGACCGCAGGCAAGTCACTTCTCTGTGCCTCGATTCCCTCAGCCGTAAAATGGGGAATAAGACCGTGAGCCCCATGTGGGACAAGAACTGTGTCCAACCTGATTAACTTGCAAAGCTTTTATCTAACCCAGCACTTAGTACAATGCCTGGCACATAGTAAGCATTTAACAAATACCATAAAAAAAAAAAAAAGTGTGGTCTGGGCGGCCTTATCTGGGGACCAGGGTCCCATTCAGAATGCTAGCAGGCTGTTATGGGCAGGGAAAGTCTCTATTTATTGTTGTATTGTACTCTCCCCAGCGCTCAGTACAGTGCTCTGCACACAGTGGGCATTCAATAAATACGACTGAATGAACGAGGGGGAGTACGCAGAACCAGGTGTCCTCTGAGCCGTGACCCCAAGGAGACTCTGGTTCAATCAATTGTATTTATTGAGCACTTACCATTCGTTGTAGACGGGGGAACATGCCTACCAACTCCGGCATATTGCATTCATTCATTCAATCGTGTTTCTTGAGCGCTTAGTGTGTGCAGAGCACTGTACTAGGCGCTTGGAAAGTACAATTCAGCAATCCCTGCCCACACCGGGCTTACAGTCTAGAAAAGGGAAGACAGACATCAAAACAAGACCTCAAAGCATTCTACTCTCCCAAGCGCGAAGTACAGTGCTCTGCGCATAGTAAGCGCTCAATAAATAGGACTGACTGAAAGTTCCCTGCCCATAACTATTCTATTTATTTTATTTTGTTGGTATGTTTGGTTTTGTTCTCCGTCTCCCCCTTTTAGACTGTGAGCCCACTGTTGGGTAGGGACTGTCTCTATGTGTTGCCAATTTGTACTTCCCAAGCGCTTAGTACAGTGCTCTGCACATAGTAAGCGCTCAATAAATACGATTGATGATTGATGATATCATAATAACAACAAGAACGGTATTTGTGAAGCGCTTACTATGTGCCGGGCACTGTTCTAAATGCTGGGGGAGATCCAAGAGAATGGGGTTGGCCACAGTCCCTGCCCCACGCGAGGCCCGCCCCCATTTTCCAGAGGAGGGAACCGAGGCCCGGAGAAGTGAAGCGACTCGCCCAAGGTCACCCAGCTGACAAGTGTCCGAGCCGGGCACGCCGATCTTGGTGATCAATCAATCGTATTTATTGAGCGCTTACTGTGTGCAGAGCACTGTACTAAATGCTTGGGAAGTACAAGTAGGCAACACATAGAGACAGTCCCTACCCAACAGTGGGCTCACAGTCTAGAAGGGGGAGACGGAGAACAAAACCAAACATATTAACAAAATAAAATAAATAGAATAGATAGATATGGTGATGACGCCCACTGATTACCTTCTTCAGCCCTATGTATGGGACGCTTCCCGTGCGCAGGAGCGCTGTCCTAAGCGCTGGGGAAAGCCCGATGCAACCGAGATGGCGCACCCCTTCCCTCCCCTTAATAATAACAATGGCATTTATTATTATTAATAATAATTACTATTATTAATAATAATTACTATTATTAACAATAATTACTGTTATTATTAATAATAATTACTATTATTCTCGCACTTCTCGCTCTTAGCCCGGACAGTGCGGCTGGGCACTTATTGATTACCTCAGATTGATCACCTCAGATTGATCACAGTCTCCTAGACTGGGAGCCCGTTGTTGGGGAGGGACCGTCCCTGTATGCTGCCGACTTGTACTTTCCAAGCGCTTAGTGCAGTAACAATAATGATGGCATTTATTAAGCGCTTACTATCATCATCATCAATCGTATTTATTGAGCGCTTACTGTGTGCAGAGCACTGTACTAAGCGCTTGGGAAGTACAAATTGGCAACATCTAGAGACAGTCCCTACCCAACAGTGGGCTCACAGTCTAAAAGTAAAAGTCATAGTAAAAGTCTTTTACTATGTGCAAAGCACTGTTCTAAGCGCTCAATAAATACAATTGAATGAATGAATGAATGACCCTCCTGCGCAGCAGGTAGGGGCCTGTTTTGTCGCCCCTCTCTCCCCCTTTTGGACTCTTTATTGCTGAACTGCCCTTCCCGAGCGCTTAGTCCAGTGGTCTGCGCACAGTGAGCGCTCAATAGATACGACTGAGTGGGTGAATGAATGAATGAATGGCTGACCATTACATGGTCAATGGCTGACCATATACAGCACCTGTATATATGTTTGTACATATTTATTACTCTATTTATTTATTTATTTTACCTGTACATATCTATTCTATTTATTTAATTTTGTTAGTATGTTTGGTTTTGTTCTCTGTCTCCCCCTTTTAGACTGTGAGCCCGCTGTTGGGTAGGGACTGTCCCTACATGTTGCCAACTTGTACTTCCCAAGTGCTTAGTACAGTGCTCTGCACACAGTAAGCACTCAATAAATACGATTGATTGATTATTTATTTATTTATTTTACTTGTACATATCTATTCTATTTATTTTATTTTGTTAGTATGTTTGGTTTTGTTCTCTGTCTCCCCCTTTTAGACTGTGAGCCCACTGTTGGGTAGGGACTGTCCCTATATGTTGCCAACTTGTACTTCCCAAGTGCTTAGTCCAGTGCTCTGCACACAGTAAGCGCTCAATAAATACGATTGATGATGATGACCGTCTCTATATGTTGCCAACTTGTACTTCCCAAGCGCATAGTCCAGTGCTCTGCACACAGTAGGCGCTCAATAAATATGATTGATGATGATGATGACTGTCTCTATACGTTGCCAACTTGTACTTCCCAAGCGCTTAGTCCAGTGCTCTGCACACAGTAAGCGCTCAATCAATACGATTGATGATGATGACGAGAGTCAGGGGCGGTGGGCGCTCAATAAATGATACGACTGAGCGGGCGAATGAATGAATGAATGGCTGACCAGAGTCAGGGGCGGTGGGCGCTCAATAGATACGACTGAGCGGGTGGGTGAATGAATGAATGGCTGCCCAGAGTCAGGGGCTCTGTACTGAACGCCGCGGGGAGGGGGGGGAGTCCACTACAGCCGGGCTGACAACCCCAGCCCCCTCCCTCGGGGCGCCCCCCGGGGGTCACAAGGGGTCACCTGGGCGGGCGACGCCTCGGCCATGGCCCCCGGCAGCGGGGTCCGGTTCGGGTTCCGGTTCCGGTTCGGGGTTCGAGTTCGGCGGCGGCGGCGGCGGGGAGGAGACGCGCACAGCTGCTACCCTGTTGACCCCCGGTGCATGCTGGGAGTCCGGCCAACCCCCTCCCTCCGGAGGGAGGGGAGAGAGCGCCCCCAGCGCGCCGCCTGACGTCACCGCCGCGCAGCGCCCCCCTCCGACCCGGAGGACTCAAGAAAGCATCAGCATCACCGGGTTGATCCCCGGTTACATTTCTATCCTACTTATTTTATTTTGTTGGTATGTTTGGTTCTGTTCTCTGTCTCCCCCTTTTAGACTGTGAGCCCACTGTTGGGTAGGGACTGTCTCTATGTGATGCCAATTTGTACTTCCCAAGCGCTTAGTACAGTGCTCTGCACATAGTAAGCGCTCAATAAATACGATTGATTGATTGATTGATTGGGAGTCCGGCCAAAACCCCCCCCAGGAAGGGGAGAGGAGGGGTGCGAGCGCCCCCAGCGCGCCGCGTGACGTCACCGCCGCGCAGCGCCCCCCTCCGGCCCGGAGGACTCAAGAAATCATCGGCATCACCGGGTTAACCCCCGGTGCACCCCCCCCCCCCGCCTCCGGAGGGCGGGGAGAGAGCGCCCCCAGCTCGCCGCGTGACGTCACCGCCGCGCAGCGCCCCCCTCCGGCCCGGAGGACTCAGGAAATCATCAGCATCACCGTGTTGACCCCCCGGTGCATGCTGGGAGTCCGGCCAACCCCGGGGGGAAGGGTGCGCAAGCGCGCCGCGTGACGTCACCGCCTCGCAGCACCCCCCCCCGCCCCCGAGGACTCAGGAAATCATCCCCACGACGCCGTTCATTCATTCATTCATTCATTCATTCATTCAGTCAGTCAGTCAGTCAGTCAGTCAGTCAGTGCCAAGCACTGTCCTAAGCACTAGGGCAGAGACAAGCTAATGAGGTCAGACACAATCCCTGTACCTCACGGGGCTCACAGTCTTAATTCATCAATCGTATTTATTGAGCGCTTACTGTGTGCAGAGCACTGTACTAAGCACTTAATTCCTCTGATGAGGTCCCTTAGGCACAGAAAAGTGAATTGTCCAAGGTAGTTAATCGATCAATGGTATTTCTTGAGCCTTACTATGGGCAGAGCACTGTTCTAAACGCTTGGGCGAGTACATAATATTGTTAAGCACTTAAGATGTTCTTTTTAATGGTATTTAAGCACTTACCACATGCCAAGCACTGTATTAAGTGCTGGGGGTTGGCCTCAGTCTTGTCCCACTTGGGGCTCATAGTCTTAATCCCTACTTTAAACATGAGGGAACTGAGGCACGGAGAAGTGAAGTGACTTTTTATGGTATTTCCTAAGCACTTACTATGTGCCAGGCACTGTGCTAAGCACTGGGGTAGATATGATATAACCAGGTTGGACTCAGTCCCTGTCCCACATGGGACTTCCAGCCTAAAAAGGAGGAAGGACAGGGGATGAATCCCATTTTATTGTTGAGGAAACTGAGATGCAGGGAAATGACATACCCAAGCTCACATAGCAGACAATAATAATAATAATAATGATGGAATTTGTTAAGCACTTACTATGTGCAAAGCACTGTTCTAAGCGCTGGGGGGGATACAAGGTGATCAGGTTGTCCCACATGGGGCTCACAGTTATCATCCCCATTTTACAGATGAGGTAACTGAGGCTCCGAGAAGTTGTGACTTGCCCAGTGACATTAGGATCCAGGTCCTCTGCATCTCAGGCCTGTGCTCTTTCCATGAGGCGACGCTGCTTTGCCCCAATAATCTACAACACCCTTGGAATCTCTCAAGTGCTTCCTCAGTGCCAAGCACTGTGCTAAGGGTTGGGGTACATACAGGATAATCAGATAGGACTCAATCCCGGCTACACGAGGCTCGCAGTGGGAGGGAGAACCACGGGAATAGTAGTAATAAATTTTATTAAGTGCTTACTGTGTAGAGCACTGTACTAAGTGCTGGGGAAGAATACACAGTTGAGAAATTATTAGACATGGTCCCTGTCCCGCGGGGGGCTCACAATCTAAGAACAGGTCTGTTGAGTCTCCATTTTACAGACGAGGTAAGTGAGGCCCAGAGAAGTTAAGTGACTTGCCCAAAGTCACACGGCAGAGGCTGACACCAAGAGTACCTTGAGGGAGGAGCGAGGCTTGGTTCCCGGCCCACTGTTTGCCAATCCCATTCGACAGATCACTTTTACAGATCCTGCACACTCGCTTAGCTTAGAACAGTACTTTGCACATAGTAAGCACGTAACAAATACCATTATTATTATTTGGACTCTCCCAAGCGCTCAGTACACAGGAAGGGGCTCGATAAATACCATTCACTGATTGATCAAGCCCTTGGAGGAGTGTAATCCCGGCGCTTACAGTCTAAGAGAGTGGGATTCAGCAGTGGATCGCACGGGGCTGCCAAGAAGACGCCCCCAGCCTGTCCCTCCATTTGACCTGGGATCCCCGCCATCCACTCCGACCTCGGCTGGCCGGTGACTAGAGACTCTGGTGCTTTTCCCAGGAGCAAAACTGCTCTTCTTGATAAAGGGCCCGTGAGCCAGGCAGAGGTGAAGATGGTGAGAGGCCCTCGCCTCAGCAAAGCCCCATCCTGGGTCAGACCCATGGCGAATTCCTGCAGCGGGGGTCCGGCTGGGCCAGTCAACACCCTGTTCCCCCCCAACTCCTTCCTGAACCCAATTTATGGGGGTGGGTGTTTAAAACAGGCCCCGCTTCAGCCCAGGGCCTAACCTGAGCCCCACTCCCAGCTGCTGGGGTGGAGCCGGGTGATCCCCCTATTCACTCTGGGGCTCCTGGGGAGGGGAATTCTCCAGGCCTGGTGTCCAGTACTGCTATTGTGCAGGGGGTGGTTTATTCACTGGGTCTCCCCTTCCCTCCCTCCCTGACACCTGGGCCAAGGCCTGGGCAGGGGGCAGCCCACAGATTAGGGTACTGTCATCATCATCAATCGTATTTATTGAGCGCTTACTATGTGCAGAGTACTGTACTAAGCGCTTGGGAAGTACAAATTGGCAACATATAGAGACAGTCCCTACCCAACAGTGGGCTCACAGTCTAAAAGGGGGAGACATAAATCAACTCCCTGGTTCTAGCAGTGCCCACTCCATCAATGCCTGCTGAGGGCAAAGAAGCTCTTTGCCCCTTTGCCCCGGGTCTGCCCTTCAACTGAAGGCCGGTCACAGGTCAACGTGACTTGGACTGCCCCCTCCTCCCCACCGACCTCCTCACCTCAGTCCCGACCCTGCTCTGCCTCCCTATTCCCAGCTTGGCCCCAGAGTCACCGGTGGACAAGGATGCGGCTGTCCGTCCGGAAGGACAGACGGATGAAGGGAAGCGGGCTCCCGGCTGGAGAGCTGGAAAAGAAATCTGCTGCCGAAAGGCTAGAGAATCGATAATCCTTTGTATGGAAGGTCACCCCGGGGTGGTTGGGACAGTGATAAAACAGCACAAGACTACTTTCTGTCCTAATCCATGCCCTCTCAGGCCCACAGGGAACCCACGCTCAAGGACCTCATGCGAGAATAATACTAGTGGTAATTTGTTAAGCGCTCACTACGTGCCAAACCCTGTGCTGAGCGCTGGGAAAGACTGTTGATCTGATCATAGGGTTGGGTCCCTTCCTGGGGCTCACAGTCTAAGTAGCAGGCACAGACATCGGATCCCCGTTTCACTGAGGGGGAGACTGAGGCTCAGAGAGGAAAGTGACTTGTCCAGGGTCACGCAGTAGGCGAGCTGCGGAGCCGGGATTAGAACCCAGGTCTCCAAGACGAAATCCTGTAGCTTCCCCTCTCACGTCCTCCCCCCGGATCCCGGTCCTTCATGGTTTCTGCTCCCTCTGCCTGGGAGATAAAGGGGAGGGGGCTCAAGCCTGAGACTTTTTTTTTTCTTATTTATGGTATTTGTTAAGCACTTCCGACGCGCCAGGCACTGTACAAAGCACTGGGGTAGAAACAAGGTAATCAGGATGGATCCTGTCCCACAAGTCTTAATCCCCCTTTTACAGATGAGGGAATCGAGGCCCAGAGAGGTGCAGTGACTTGGTTCCACAACAGATGAGGGGGCCAAGCCGGATTTAGAACCCAGGTCCTCCTGAATCCCAAGCCCGGGCTCTACCCACTAGGCCCCGCTGCTTCTCTTGGGCCAGTGGACTGGCCACTTTGGTTGCCTACCCACCTCGCCAGCCCCCGGGGCCGAGTAGATCCCACGCCTTCTGCTTGTCGGGCCTGGCCCCGCTGCCCAAGCTTCTCCTCCCCATTTGTGAACCGCCCCACCACAAAAATCCTAATTCTTGAGGGGTGCCCCTCCCCTACCTGGACATCCGACCGGAGCCAAGCTGGACACCTCAACGCCAGGCTCGCTTCCTCACTCCCTGGGCTCCGATACCTCTTTATTTGGTGATGAGGTTAGGGGGTGGGGGGGTGAGGGGGTGTTCCTTTCATACAGCAAGAAATGATCCGAAAGCCCGGAAATCAAACTGGAGGGGTGCCAAAGATGAGAGCTAACCATGTGTATGTGTGTGGCTTTGGTGGGGGGGGGAGAAATGGGGACACGGGGGCGGAGGGGGAAGGGGGTTCTCGCTTCGCCCCGCTTCCCAGAGAGCAGGGTCAGCTTGGGAGTGAAAAGTGAACCTTTATACAAGAAGTGTCCCCTTCCTCTGCCCCAGCACGTGCCATGCAAGACCTGGAGCCAGAGAAGGCCACAGCCAACCCTCACCCATCCCCCAACGGCGGGGTGCCCCCAGGCCAGCATCAAAGGAAAGTCCCTTCTGAGAAGGGCTCAGAGCCTCGGGGGCGGACTGGGTCCGGGGTTCCGCCGGGCGGAGGGCACCGAATGGCAGGGCTCGTGGGGGGGATGGGGGGGAACCCCATCTGGCCGTTGGGGAAGGTGGGATTCGGGCCTGGGGCCTCGGAGCAAAACGCGACTTTGAGCCGACCACACACGGACACCTCGCACACGGGTACTGTGGGTCGTGCCTGCTGTCAGATGCAGGGTGGCCGTTGGCGGCCCCCGGGCGGTGCCGCCTTGTGCGGGTCCGTCCGAGGGCCCCCAGGGCCCGCCCACCGCATCTTCCGGAGCCCGGGGTTTCTCCTCCTGGGGTCCCCATGAGCAGGGGAGCAAGGAGGGGGTCCTGCCCCGAATCGCCGAATGCGCGGCCAGGAGCTGGGGCCGAGGGAAGTCAGACATTCGCCATACGATCCCGGACGGAAATCCCGCATCCATACCGGGCCGGGGGAGACGATCGGGCGGCTGGAAACCAGACCGTCTGCCATCGAACCGGATGTTCGGCCGTCCACTCAGGCGGCCCGGCTCCTTCCCCGGGTAAACCTGGGCGCCCTCGTCTTTCCGCCTCTTCCTCCCGGTGCTCCCCGAGCAGGGCCGGGCGACCCCGCTCCGGCCCGGGAGAGTCTGATGACGCGGGTGATCCCCATTTCACCCCTGACCTTTGCCCCTCAGCACGTGCTCTCCCCGGAGGGGCAGAGCTCGCCCGGAGCCCCGCCGTCCGCCCACCAGGGAGCGAGGCCAGTCGGGGACCCCGAGGGCCGCCGCCCCGGCTCCGAGAAGCCCCGGGCCTCTCCCCCGTCTCCCCGAATCACGATAACGTCCGTGTAGCACCATCGGGGCGGGGGCGACGGTGCGCCGGCGGGCCCGGCCCCCCGACCCTCCCCTGGCCGCTTCCGGTCCCGCTGGGGGCGGCGGGACGTCCGAAGGCGAGGCGCGGTGGCGAAGGAGCGGGTCCTCCCCGCCGCGATCCGGGGGGGCCGGGCCCTAGTCCCTGTCCAGCGCCTGGTGGGGCCGGGAGGGGCCGAGGCCGGCGCCGTGCACCCGCAGGTGGTCCTTGAGCGACTCCTTGTAGCGGAAGCTCTTGCCGCAGTCGGGGCACTGGTAGGGCCGCTCGCCCGTGTGGATGCGCTGGTGCTTCAGCAGGTTCTGCTTGCGGATGAAGCTCTTCCCGCACAGGGCGCAGTGGAAGGGTCTCTCGCCCGTGTGCAGCCGCTGGTGGTTCTGCAGGTGCTCCTTGCGGCTGTAGGTCTTCTCGCAGTCGGGGCACTGGTAGGGCCGCTCGCCGCGGTGGGTCATCTGATGGCGGATCAGGCCCGAGTGGCAGTTGAAGCTCTTGGCACACTCGGGGCACTCGAACGGCCGCTCCTTCGTGTGGCTCCGGTGGTGGACGATCAGGCTCTTGCGCACGCCAAACCGCTTCCCGCACTCCGGGCACGGGTAGGGCTTCTCCCGCCCGGCCCCCGCCCCCGCCCCCGCCGGCGGCAGGAACAGGCTCCGCAGCCCCCCCAGGCCGCCACCGCCGCCGCCCCCGGCCCCCGGCCCGCGCTGGCCCTCGCGGACGCCCCGCTCCCCCGGCCTCGGGAAGCCACCCCCGTCTGGGCTCGGGCCCCCCGGTCCCCTCCTGGGGCCGGGCGGGGGTGGTCCGGCCTCCTCAGGGCCAGGCACGGGGAAGGGCGGCTGGGGCGGCGGGGGGCGCGGGCTGGGCCGAGCCCCTGGCCGGAAGGAGCCCGTCACCTGTGGATGAAAAGCCTGGTGAACCAACTCCCGCGGCCTCCTCCAGCCGGGGGAGGACCGACCTAGACCGTTATAATGACCTCTCCCGAGCGCTTACTACAGTGCTCTGCACATAATAAATGCTCACCACCCACCCCACCGTGTTCCGGTAGCCCCCAAGACACCCCCCACGCCCATGAACTCCAGATGGCTCTCAGTGAAGGCCGTGTCACTGGGACTACGCGGCCTGGTCCCTATCGCCTAAGGAGCCACCCGGACGGGAGCACGGGAATCTTCAACTCCCTATCTATTCTATTTATTTTATTTTGTTAGTATGTTTGGTTTTGTTCTCTGTCTCCCCCTTTTAGACTGTGAGCCCACTGCTGGGTAGGGACTGTCCCTATATGTTGCCAACTTGGACTTCCCCAGCGCTTAGCACAGTGCTCTGCACAGAGTAAGCGCTCAATAAATACGATTGATTGATTGATTGAAGGAACTGAGGCTTCCTCTCTCGCTGTGGGGGGGGCGGGGGCCGGGGGGGGAGCCACACACAGAGAGGAGGAAAGCTCAGCGGGGGGGAGCTGAGGGGCTCAGAGCCTGTCGGGGCGGGAACGGGGCTGAGAAGGAAGCGCAGGAGTTACCTCATCTGCAGAATGGAGATTAAGACTGTGAGCCCCAGGGACAGAGTCCAACCTGATGACCTTAGCTATCCCAGCACTTAGAACAGTGCCCGGCACATAGTGAGTGCTTAACAAATACCATTAAAAAAACCCCAAACCAGTCCACAACGACGCATTACATCGTCTCCCTCTCTTTCTCCCTCTCTGCTTGAATGGGACTCCTCCCTGACTCCCTGCGGCTCTCCTTCCCTAACCGGGAAGACGGGCGAGCCAGGGGAGCGCCTACGGTGGGTCGGGGACGTGGTGACCGTCCTCAGGCACCACCTGCTCCATCAACGGGGCCTTGGCCGAGCCCACTTCCTCGGGGAATAGCGCTCCTTTCCAGTACTAAGGGATCTGGTTTTGTTTCCAGGGGAGGGACTTCACTGCCACAGAGGCTGGCCTACTTGCCCTGACTGGATTTTGTTGAATAAAAGGCGGGTGCCGGTCGCTTCGGCGATGGCCCCGTGAGGTAAAACGCACTCCCGGGAAGGGAGCCGCAGCCGCGGCCCAGTTGAACTGGCTGAACGGAGCCTCTCGGAGCGTCGGACGTGGCAGGTTCCCCTTTGAGACATCAACCGGGGACCCGACCTGGGGCCTTTTACTCACCGGCACCTGGATCCACGGTGAGATCTCTATCCATGGACTCCTGAGGACCCCAGTTGTAAGGCTCCTCCTCTTGTTTAATCCACGACAGGATATCGTGGGCGGAAATCAGAGAGTCTGGACGGAGACACGGAGACGGTGTCGGGGGAAAGTTAGAAGCGGAGCGGTCCAAAAACTCCCTAGCTGCCCCTGAAGCGACAACCCGGTTTTATTTTATGAGGGAAGCAGCGTGGCCCAGTGGGAAGAGCCCAGGCCTGGAACTCAGAGCACCTGGGCTCTAATCCCGGCTCTACCGCTTGCCTGCTTTTCCTAAGCCATCATTTCCTTCTCACCCACTCGCTTCCGCGTCGCCCTCATTTATTCCCTTTATTCACCGCCACCCGCCTCAGCCCCACAACACTTACGTCTATATCCGTAATTTAGTTATTTCTATTAATGTCTGTCATTCATTCATTCAATCGTATTTATTGAGCGCTTACTGTGTGCAGAGCACTGGACTAAGCGCTTGGGAAGTACAAGTTGGCAACATATAGAGACGGTCCCTACCCAACAGCGGGCTCACACTCTAGAAAGGGGAGACGGAGGACAAAACAAAACATATTAACAAAATAAAATAAATATGTACAAATAAAATAGAGTAATAAAATTAAAAAAAATTTATTAGGGACTGTCTCCTTCTATAGAATGTAGGCTCCTTGTGGGCAGGGACTATATCTAATAATAATAATAGCAATAATAATGATGATGGTATTTGGGAAGCGCTTACTATGTGCCAAGCACTGTTCTAAGCACTGGGGTAGACACAAAGTCATCAGGTTTACCCACGTGGGGCTCACAGTCTTAATCCCCTTTTACGGATGAGGCAACCGAGGCCTAGAGAAGTGAAGTGACTTGCCCAAAGTCACACAGCTGACAAGTGGCGGAGCCGGGATTAGAACCCACGACCTCTGACTCCCAAGCCCGGGCTCGTTCCACTAAACCACACTGCTTCACTATGATGGTATTTGATAACAATTTACTGTGTACCACGCACTGTACTAAGCGCTGGGGTGGATACAAGCTAATCAGGTTGGACACAGTCCCTGTCCCACATGGGGTTCACAGTCTCGATTCCCATTTGACAGCTGAGGGAACTGAGGCCCAGAGAAGTGAAGTCACTTGCCCAAGGTCACACAGCAGACAAGGGGTGGAGGTGGGATTAGAACCCATGACCTTCTGATTCCCAGGCTCGTGCTCTATCCGCTTCGCCATGCCGCTTCTCTGCTTGCGGGCAGGGAACGTGTCTACCAACTGTTATACAGTGTCCTCTCCCGAGTGCTCTGCACAGGGTAAGCGCTCGAAAAACACGATTGATTGATGGATGGATGGATTCTAGACTGGTGAGCCCGTTATTGGGTAGGGACCGTCTCCATATGTCGCCGACCTGTACTTCCCAAGCGCTTAGTCCAGTGCTCTGCACACAGTAAGCGCTCAATCAATACGATTGAATGAATGCTCTGCACACAGTAGGCGCTCAATCAATACGATTGAATGAATGAATTAATTAATTAATGAATTCACACAGATGCAGGGGGGTTACCTGGTGAAATGCAGCCGGACTGACACGCTTCCATCCCAGGATGTTTTGCTGCTGTCCTCTCACAGGGGCCGGGATCCGTGGGAATTTCCCTGTCGGCCAGGTCCTGCTGATCCCAAACACACGGCTGCTCCTCCTGTTTGATCCGGGATAGGATGTCGTGGGTGGAAATCGGAGAGTCTGTTGGGAGGGGACAGAGGGATGGACGGTGTCGGGCTTTCTGCCCCGCAATTTCCACTCAGCTCGGATTACGGCCCGTGAGCCAATTGGGCAGAAGCCTGGCCGGGTGGTGGAGCCCGGGCCTCGGAGTCGGAAGGACCTGGGTTCTAATCCCGGTTCTCATCTCTGCCACATGTCGGCTGGGGCAAGTCTCTGTGCTTCAGTTACCTCATCTATAAAACGAGGTTAATCAATCAATCAATCAATCATATTTATTGAGCGCTTACTGTGTGCAGAGCACTGTACTAAGCGCTTGGGAAGTACAAGTTGGCAACACACAGAGACAGTCCCTACCCAACAGTGGGCTCACAGTTTAGAAGGGGGAGACAGAGAACAAAACCAAACATATTAACAAAATAAAATAAAATAACCGAGGTCCTTCTGATTCTGATCCTACCCACTAGGCCAAGTTGTTTCTCTGACCTGATTTTTGAGAGCACCTTAAATCTCATATCGAGCTGCATAAATTTTCCACTCTCATACCACTTTTGGCTGAGCGCTTTGTGGCCACAGGGGAAAAAGGTCATCTTGGAAGCACGGAAAGATAGCCGGGATTGACCCTACAACCCCCCTGGCTGTGGAAAAGCTCTCCTCTTCCGAGATTATTGCAACCGAGTAGCCTCACTAAAGTTCTCGGTGCCGAGTGGGGCCCCAGCGTCTAAGACTGAGCCCCACGTGGGACAGGGACTGTGTCCAACCCAATTCGCTTGTATCTACCTTGGTGCTTAGTACAGTGCATGGCAGCACTTAAATACCATTTAAAATGCAGCGTGGCCTAGTGGAAAGAACCTGGGGCCTCTGAGGACCTTGGAGCTAATCCCAAGTCTATCACTTGCCTGCTGTGTGATCTTGGGCAAGTCACTTCACTTTTCGATGCTTCAGTTTCCTCATCAGAAAAAAGGGGAATCCAATACCTACTCTCTCCCCAAGATTGGGAGCCCCATTTGGCATAGGGACTGCATCCAACCTGATTATCTTGCATCTACCATAGTGCCTGGAACAGTGCTTGACACATAGTAAGCGCTTACCAAATACCCCCTTCCCCCCCCCAAAAAAAGATGGCATTTACTGAGTGCTAACCGGGTGCAGAGCACGGGACTAGGCATTTGGGAAAGAATACCAATCAATCAATGGTATTTATTGAGCGCTTACCGTATGCAGAGCACTGCACTTCGCACTTGGGAGAGCAGATGTAACAGAGTTGGTAGCCCCGTTCCCTGACAAAGTTGGCCAGCGTGAGGCGTGCCCTTGATTCATTCATTCAGTCATATTTATTGAGCGCTTACTGTGTGTACAGCACTGTATTAAGTGCTTGGAAAGTACAAGTTGGCAACCTATAGAGATGGTCCCTACCCAACAACGGGCTCACAGTCTAGAAGGTACCAGTTTGCCTCCTCCAGGTATTAAGACTACCAGCAATGGTGATGGTGGTCACGGGGTTCACTCTCTACTGCGGGCCAAGCATTGTACTGAGCGAGTGCCCAGGTGACAATAGGACCTCCCCACCAGGCATGGCTGACTGACGTCCCTCCCCTACGCACTCACCACTGCCGGGGTCCGCGGAGGGCTCTCCTTCCCCTGGGCCCCGCTGACCTCTGACCCCGAGGGCCGTCTCCCGCTTCACCTGAGCGGAGGGGTCCGCCACGGGGATCAGGGCCTCTGCTCCTGCGATTGGGCGGGTGGGGGGAGGAGAAGCAGGAGAGAGGAAGACGGAGGGAGTGAGAGAGAAATAGAAATAGAGGGAGGAGAGAGAAATGGGGGGAGAGAGAAAGAAATAGGGAGAGAGGGAGAGAGATAGACAAGGAGATAGAGAGAAATACGAGGGAGAGAGAGGGAGAGAAAAAGAGAGATTGAGGGCGAGAGAGCGAGAGAATAGGGAGAAAGAACCAGGGAAGGAGAAGGAGAAAGAGAGATAATCATGACATTCTGTTGTTTTAAACTGTGCCGGGTCTTCCTCGCATGTTTTGGCGAGCACGCTGTTGGGAAATTCGGGCGCATCTTCCCGGCCACGCTCGTCTGCCCGGAGAGGCCAGGATGTTGGGAAGGACAGTAGCCATCAATCGATCGGCCAATCAATTCATGGTGTTTATTGGGCACTCATTGTGTGCAGAGCACTGTACTATGTGGTTCTGCTGTGTGACCTGGGCGCTTCAGTTCACTTCTCTGTGCCTGTTCCTTCATATTTAAAATGGGGATGAAGACTGTGAGCTCCCTGTGCCACATGTGTCCAACCCAATTACCTTGAATCTACCCCAGCGCATAATTCAGTGCCTCGCACGTAGTAGGTGCTTAACAAATACCATGACGATGATTATTATTATTTTTAAAACTGCAGCAGAACCAAAGTTCCCAAGAGCAGGTTGTGGGGGGCGGCGGCTCCCGGACCTTCGCCGCCATTCCCAGGTCTCGGGTGGCTCACCTGAGCCTGGATCCATCGGGATTTCCCTCTCCTGAGGCTCGTTCTGCTCCCACACGCATGATTCATCCCTCGGCTCCACCCGGGAGAGAGCGTCGGGCTTGGGCACGGATTCCTCTGGGTCTGGAAGCAACAGGAAGAGGTGCTGGGAACGGGAATGTTGACCGCCAGACGGAGGGAAGGAGTCTGGTTTGGGTGTTTAGTTTTTTAGGACATGTGTTAAGTGCTTACTGTGTGTCCAGGACACAATCTGCGGTCTAGTTTACAGTGTAAAAGGGGAGACAGATTCAGAGGCAAAGAGGAGCCCCTGGGCTTAAGTCCCGCCCGCCTTACCCTCTCCCAGCGACATCAGGGTTTTGTAGTTCTCTCTCAGGAGATTATTATAGAGTTCCTTCTGCCACTCATCCAAGTTCTTCCACTCGTCCTCGGAGAAATAAACCGCGATGTCGACGAACGTCACCGGGACCTGAGCGAACAAGGGTCGGTCACATCCCAGAAATCTCCTAGCTTCGATGCCCTCCCGTCCCCTCTTCTCCATCTCTTCCTAGTGAAGCAATGTGGCTAGAGCCCGGGCCTGGCACTCAGGAGGACCTGGCTTCTAATCCTGACTCCAGCCACTTGTCTGATGTGTGACCTTGGGCAAGTCGCTTCGCTTCTCTGGGCCTCAGTTCCCTCATCCGTAAAATGGGGACAGAGACGGGGAACCCCATGCGGGACAGGGACTGTGTCCAACCCGATTTGCTTATATCCACCTCGGTGTATAGTACAGTGCCTGGCACATAGTAAGCGCTGAAATACCATAATTATTATTATATGGGTGCTGGAGGGTAAGGGGGGGAGTAATAATAGTAATAATGGTACTTATTAAGCGCTTACTATGTGCCAGGCACTATTCTAAGCACTGGGGTAGATATAAGGTAGTTAAGGTTGTCCCACATGGGGCTCACAGTCTTAATCCCCATTTGACAGATGAGGTCACTGAGGCCTAGAGTGAAACGACTTGCCCAAGGTTACACAGCAGACAAGGTCCTGCTCCCTCCCTGCATTTCACTGCACCCCTGTGTTCTTACAGGGGGGCTCCTGCTGGGGGAGAAGATACCTAAGGGAATTTCCCAAAAGAATCAATCGATCGATCCTATTTATTGAGCACTTACCGTGTGCAGAGCACCGTACTAAGCGCTTGGGAGAGTCCGGTATAACAAAGTCGGTAGGCAGGGAACGTTCCCTGCCCGCAATGAGCTTACAGTCTAGGAGGAGGTAGATGCTGAGGTAAATATACATAAATGACAGATAGGGACCTAAGTGCTGTGGGGCTGAGGGAGGAGTGAAGAAAGGGAGCAAATTCAAGCGCGAGGATGACGCAGAAGGGAGTGGGAGAAGAGGCTTAGCGGAGGAAGGACTCTTGGAGGAAGATGGGCCTTCAACGAGGCTTTGCAGGTGGGGAGAAGGACGGTCTGTCTGATGTGAAGAGGAAGTGGCGTCACGACAGATTCGCGCCCCTCCCCGCTGCCCGGTGGTCGCCATGACGTCCGGGGGAGGGGGAGAGGACGAAGGCACGCAGCTTCGGAAAGGAGGAAGCCACTTCGATGGGGTCAACCGGAGCGCGGTGATGGGGGCGGGAAGCCCAGTCGCCCGCCTCTGGGCAGGAGAGGAGCGGAGCCCTCCGCCCAAACCGGGACCCCTTAACCTGGGGGCCGCCCGACACCCCCGGGGACGTCCCCTCCCCTGGCGTCCGCCCCCGCCCCGCTCACCTTGGGGACCTCCCCGTTGCTGCCCGGCGGGAGGCGGAGGACCCAGAAGTTCCTGTTCCTGAGCAGGTTCTCCACGTTCTCCAGCCTCCTCTGCAGGAGCCCGTACTCCTGCAGCAGGGTGCCCAGCACAGCCCACTTGCCCTCCACGTGGTTGCCGAACTCGGCCGCCGTCTTCTCGCAGTCAGCCAGCTTCTTCTCCGCCGTGCCCGTCCGGCCCTCCAGGTTCAGGAGCTGGCTGGCCTGGGCCTCCACCTTGCGCTCCACGGCCTGGATGGCGGCCACCACGGTCCACAGGGAGATCTCGGCCGGGGGCAGTTGGGGCTCCCTCATCATCCGGTCGGGGAAAACGGGCGTCCTCTCGGGGAAGGCCGGGAACTGGAAGGGCATCGCCCGCCGGGCGTCCATGTCCCACTCCTGGGCCTGGGGGAAAGCAAGCGGAGACGGGTCAAGGGAGAAACGCAAGTGCCACTCTTCCCAAAGGCCTCCGTCTCCACCTCCAGATAGTCAAGCGGATTTACTGAGCACTGAGTGTGTGCAGAGCGCTGTACTAAGCGCTTGGGAGAGGACGACAGAACAATAAACAGGCCCACTGCCTGCCCACAACGAGCTTACAGTCCACAGTGGGAGAAGCAGTACGGCCTAGGGGGCTGGCTAGTCCTGGCTCTGCCAACTGCTTTGCTGGGTGACCTCGGACAACTCACTTCTCTGGGTCTCAGTTCCCTCAGTCCTCGTTCCCTCCCCGTCATCATCAATTGTATTTATTGAGCGCTTACTGTGTAAAGAGCACTGTACTAAGCACTACCATCCCTACTTAGGCTGCGAGCCCCATGCGGGACAGGGACTGCGTCCAACCTAATTCACCTAGACCTACTCCAGAGCTTAGAATAGCGTCTGACCCGTAGTAAGTGCTTAAAAAATACCTTGTTAAAAAAAAAAGAGAAAAAAGAAAAAACAAAAACAGGAGATGGAACTGGGATTCTCCGGGGGCTTTGCCCCGGCTGGATGCCCATGGGAAGTGAAAGACTGATCAATCATCCTGTGTAATTAATAATAATAACAACTGTGGTATTTGTTAAGCACTTACTATGTGCCAGGCACCGTACTAAGCACTGGGGTAGATACGAGCAAATCGGATTGGACACAGTCCCCTGTCCCACGTGGGGCTCACAGCCTTAATCCCCATTTTCCAGATGAGGGAACTGAGGCCCAGAGAAGCGGAGTGACTTGCCCAAGTCCCGCGAGCAGGCAAATGGCAGGGCTGGGAAAAGAACCCAGGTTCTCCTGACTCCCAAGCGCATGCTCTAACCACTAGACCATGCTGTTTCTCTTATCCTTTCACTCAGTCGGATTTATTGAGCGCTTACTGTATGCAGACCACTGTACTAAGCCTTTGGACAGGACGATAAAACAATACACAATCACGTTCCCTGCCCGCAAGGAGTTTAGTCTAGAAGGGGAGACGGACAGTAACAGAAGAAGAACTG
Organism: Tachyglossus aculeatus; assembly: GCF_015852505.1. Lineage (NCBI taxonomy): Eukaryota > Metazoa > Chordata > Mammalia > Monotremata > Tachyglossidae > Tachyglossus > Tachyglossus aculeatus. The sequence goes on along the minus strand of NC_052078.1, from coordinate 3,875,319 downwards.
GAGAAGTGGCGTGGCTCGGTGGAAAGAGCCCAGGCTTTGGAGTCAGAGTCACGGGTTCAAATCCCGGTTCTGCCAATTGTCAGCTGTGTGACTTTGGGCAAGTCACTTCACTTCTCTGGGACTCTGTTACCTCATCTGTAAAATGGGGATGAAGACTGTGAGCCCCCCTTGGGACAACCTGATCATCTTGTAGCCTCCCCAGCGCTTAGAACAGTGCTTTGCACATAGTAAGCTCTTAATAAATGCCTTTAAAAAAAAATAAATAAATTACAGATGTGGACATTATTTCCCCCAGGTCGACGACCCCCACAAATCCACCGCGGGCCCGGCACCACGAAGCACGCTCTCTCCGGGGTGGGGGTTTGAGATGTCATGCCTGACCCTGGTCCCATTCTAAATCCCGGAGGGCAGAGATTAATAATAATAATAATAATGGCATTTGCTAAGCGCTTACTATGTGCAAAGCACTGTTCTAAGTGCTGGGAGGAATACAAGGTGATCCGATTGTCCCGCGTGGGGCTCACAGTCATCATCCCCATTTTCCAGATGAGGTAACTGAGGCTCTGAGAAGTTAAGTGACTTGCCCAAGGTCACACAGCAGACATGTGGCGGAGGCGGGATTCGAACCCACGACCTCTGACTCCAAAGCCCGGGCTCTTTCCACTGAGCCACGCTGCTTCTCTAATCCCAGAAGGAAAAGAGCAGAGAGACTGCGTTGTGGCCTGGTGGAAAAAGCACAGGCCCAGGAATTTCTAGGGTTCTAGTTCCCGCTCTGCTACTTTTTTTTTTAAATGGCATTTGTTAAGTTCTTCAATCAACTAATTACAATTATTGAGCGCTTACTGTGCGAAGAGCATGGTACTAAACGCTCGGGAGAGCACACTATAAAAGAGTTAGTAGACACATTCCCTACTATGTTGCCAACTTGAACTTCCCAAGCGCTTAGTACAGTGCTCTGCACACAGTAAGCGCTCAATAAATACGACTGATTGATTACTAATGCGTCAAACACTGCTCTAAGCACTGGGGCAGATACAAGTGAATTAGGTTGGACACAGTCCCTGTCCCGCACGGTCTAAGTAGTTGAGAGAACAGGAAAATTGAGGCGCAGAGAAGTAAAGCGACTTGACCAAGGCCACGCATGGCAAGCGTTTGGGAGAGCTGGGATTAGAACCCAGGCGCTCAGTACAGTGCTCTGGACACAGTAAGCTCTCAATCAATCGATCGATCGATGGTATTTATTGAGTGCTTACTGTGTGCTCAGCAGGCTACAGAACAACAGAGTTGGTGGATGCAATTGACTTTAGACTCTCCCAAGCGCTCAGTGATCTGCACACAGTAAGGGCTCAGTAAATACCTTTGATGACGGCAAAAATCATCTACTGGCAGCTCGTTGCGGGCAGAGGGCATTCATTCATTCAATCGTATTTATTGAGCGCTTACTGTGTGCAGAGCACTGTACTAAGCGCTTGGGAAGTCCAAGTTGGCGACGTATAGAGACGGTCCCTACCCAACAGCGGGCTCACAGTCTAGAAGGGGGAGACAGGCAACAAAACAAAACATATTAACAAAATAAACAGAATAGTAAATCTGGACAATTAAAACAGAGAATAAATTCATTCATTCATTCAATCTTATTTATTGAGCGCTTACTGTGTGCAGAGCACTGGACTAAGCGCTTGGCATGTCTACCGACTCTGCTGTACGGGATTTTTCCAAATAGTACTGCACTGTAAACACTCAATAAATAGTACTCACGGGCAGGGAGCATATCTGCCCACTCTATTAAACACTACTCTCCCAAGCGCTCAGTACAGTGCTCTATGCACAATAAGTACTCAATAAATACCATGGACGATGATACATGTCATGTGGACTGTCAGCTCGTGTGGGCAAGGGACTTGCCTGCCAACTCTGTTGTACTGTTCTCTCTTGGGCGCTTAGCACAGTGACCTGCGCACTGTAAGTGCTCAATAAATCTCACTGACGGTCAGGGAGCATGCCTACCAACTATTGTAGTCTACTTTCCCAAGCACTTAGTACAGTGCTCTGTGCCCAGTAAGCACGATAAATGCTCAGTAAATACCACTGATGATGATAAATCATGAGGACTGTCAGCTCACTGCAGGCAAGGGCCCTGCCTAACTTTGCCCTTCTGTTCTCTCCCGAGCGCTTAGCCCAGTGCTCTGCACCCCTTGAGCGCTCAGTAAAGAGCACTGACGGGCAGGGAGCGTGTCTGCCAACCCTGCCGTAGTCTCCTCTCCGGAGCGCTTTATCCAGTGCTCTGCACCCAATAAGCGCTCAACAAATACCCCTGACGATGACAAAAGTCACAAGGAACTGTCAGCTCATCGCGGGCAATGATAATAATGATGATATTTGTTCAGCGCTTACTATGTGCCAAACACTTGGTAGGCAAGGGCCATGCCTACCAACTCTGCCATACTGTTCTCTCCTGAGTGCTTAGCCCAGTGCCCTGCACCCCGTGAGCGCTCAATAAATAGCACAGACGGACAGGGAGCGTGTCTGCCAACCCTGCCGGAGTCTCCTCTCCAGAGCGCTTGGTCCAGTGCTCTGCGCTCAACAAATACCCACGATGATGGCAGCGTGGCTCAGTGGAAAGAACCCGGGCTTGGGAGTCAGAGGTGATGGGTTCAAATCCCGGCTCCACCACCTGTCAGCTGTAGGGCTTTGGGCAAGTCACTTCTCTGGGCCTCAGTTCCCTCACCTGTCAAATGGGGATGAAGACTGTGAGCCCCGCGTGGGACAACCTGATCACCTTGTAACCTCCCCAGTGCTAAGAACAGTGCTTCGCACATAGTAAGCGTTTAACAAGCACAATTACTATTATTATGAAAAGTCACGAGGACCGTTAGCTCATGCGGGCGAAAGGGCCATGCCTACCAACTCTGCCCTACAGTCCTCTCCAGAGCACTTAACCCACTGCCCTGTGCCCTGTGGGCGCTCAATAAGAAGCACTGACGGGCAGGCGGGATGTGTGCCAACTGTATGGTGAAACAACATGGCTCAGTGGAAAGAGCCCAGGCTTGGGAGCCAGAGGTCATGGGTTCTAATCATCATCATCATCAATCGTATTTATCGAGCGCTTACTATGTGCAGAGCACTGTCCTAAGCGCTTGGGAATTACGAGTTGGCAACATATAGAGACAGTCCCTACCCAACAGTGGGCTCACAGATGAGGGAACTGTGGCCCAGAGAAGTTAATAGCAATGTTGGTATTTGTTGGGCGCCTACTAATCCCAACTCCGCCACTTGTCAGCTGTGTGGCTTTGACCAAGTCACTTCACTTCTCAGCTGTCAAATGGGGATGAAGACCGTGAGCCCCGCGTGGGACAACCTGATCACCTTGTATCCCCCCCAGCGCTTAGAACAGTGCTTCGCCCATAGTAAGTGCCCAATAAATACCATCATTGTTAACAACTTCTCTGGGCCTCAGTTCCCTCACCTGTAAAATGGAGATGAAGACTGTGAGCCCCACGTGAGACAACCTAATCACCTTGTACCCCCCCAGCTCTTAGAACAGTACTTCGCACATAGTAAGCGCCCAACAAATACCAACATTGCTATTAACTTCTCTGGGCCACAGTTCCCTCATCCGTCAAATGGGGATGAAGACTGTGAGCCCCACGGGGGACAACCTGATCACCTTGTAACCCCTTCGCACATAGTAAGCACTTAACAAATAACATCATTGTTATTAACTTCTCTGGGACTCAGTTCCCTCATCTGTCAAATGGGGATGAAGACTGTGAGCCCCACGGGAGAGAATCCGATCACACTGTGTCCTCCCCAGAGCTTCGCACATAATAAGTGCTTAACAGATACCATCACTGTTATTAATTTTTCTGGGCTTCAGTGACCTCATCTGTAAAATGGGGATTAGGACTGTGAGCCCCCCGTGGGACAACCTGATCACCTTGTTACCCCCCCAGCGCTTAGAACGGCGCTTCGCACATAGTGAGCGCTTAGCAAATGCCATCTTCATTAATCCCGGTTTCGCCACTTGTCTGCTGTGTGACCTTGGGCAAGTCACTTCACTCCTCTGGGCCTCAGTTCCCTCATCCGTCAAATGGGGATGAGGACTGTGAGCCCCACGTGGGACACCCTGATCACCTTGTATCCCCCCCCCAGCGCTTAGAATAGTGCTTCGCACATAGTAAGCGCTTAATAAATAACCATTGTTATTAACGTCTCTGGGCTTCAGTTCCCTCATCTGTCAAATGGGGATGACGACTGTGAGCCCCACAGGAGACAACCTGATCACATTATATCCTCCCTAGCGCTTCGCACACAGTAAGCGCTTAACAGCCAAGCTAGCTCTCTTCCTCCCTTCAAGGCCCTGCTGAGAGCTCACCTCCTCCAGGAGGCCTTCCCACACTCAGCCCCTTCCTTCCTCTCCCCCTCGCCCCCCTCTCCATCCCCCCCATCTTACCTCCTTCCTTTCCCCACAGCACCTGCATATATGTATATGTTTGTACATGCTTATTACTCTACTTATTTTACTCGTACATATTTATTCTATTTACTTTATTCTGTTAATATGTTTTGTTTTGTTGTCTGTCTCCCCCTCCTAGACTGTGAGCCCACTGTTGGGTAGGGCCCGTCTCTATGTGTTGCCAACTCGTAATTCCCAAGCGCTTAGGACAGTGCTCTGCACACAGTAAGCGCTCAATAAATACGATTGATCGACTGATTGATTGAAGGGGCTCAGTCTGGGAAGGCGGCCTGGAGGAGATTAGGAGGAAGACACTATCCTCAACACGCTATCCGACCTTGGCTTCACAGACTCCGTCCTCTCCTGGTTCTCCTCTTACCTCTCCGGTCGTTCATTCTCAGTCTCTTCTGCAGGCTCCTCCTCCCCCTCCCATCCCCTTACCGTGGGGGTTCCCCAAGGTTCAGTGCTTGGTCCCCTTCTGTTCTCGATCTACACTCACTCCCTCAGTGACCTCATTCGCTCCCACGGCTTCAACTAATCATCTCTACGCTGATGACACCCAGATCTCCATCTCTGCCCCTGCTCTCTCCCCATCTCTCCAGGCTCGCATCTCCTCCTGCCTTCAGGACATCTCCATCTGGATGTCCGCCCGCCACCTAAAGCTCAACATGTCGAAGACTGAGCTCCTTGTCTTCCCTCCCAAACCTTGTCCTCTCCCTGACTTTCCCATCTCTGTTGACGGCACTACCGTCCTTCCCGTCTCACAAGCCCGCAACCTTGGTGTCATCCTCGACTCCGCTCTCTCATTCACCCCTCACATCCAAGCCGTCACCAAAACCTGCCGGTCTCAGCTCCGCAACATTGCCAAGATCCGCCCTTTCCTCTCCATCCAAACCGCTACCCTGCTCATTCAAGCTCTCATCCTATCCCGTCTGGACTACTGCACCAGCCTTCTCTCTGATCTCTCATCCTCGTGTCTCTCCCCACTTCAATCCATACTTCATGCCGCTGCCCGGATTGTCTTTGTCCAGAAACGCTCTGGGCATGTTACTCCCCTCCTCAGAAATCTCCAGTGGCCACCAATCAATCTACACATCAGGGAGAAACTCCTCACCCTGGGCTTCAAGGCTATCCATCCCCTCGCCCCCTCCTACCTCACCTCCCTTCTGTCCTTGTCCAGCCCAGCCCGCACCCTCCGCTCCTCTGCTGCTCATCTCCTCCCCGTTAGGCCTCGCTCTCGCCTGTCCCGCTGTCGACCCCCGGCCCACGTCCTCCCCCGGGCCTGGAATGCCCCCAATCCCTCTGCCCATCCGCCAAGCTCGCTCTCCTCCTCCCTTCAAGGCCCTGCTGAGAGCTCACCTCCTCCAGGAGGCCTTCCCAGACTAAGCCCCTTCCTTCCTCTCCCCCTCGTCCCCCTCTCCGTCCCCCCCCATCTTACCTCCTTCCCTTCCCCACAGCACCTGGACATATGGATATATGTTTGTACATATTTATTACTCTATTTATTTATTTATCTTACTTGTACATATCTATTCTACTTACTTTATCTTGTTAGTATGTTTGGTTTTGTTGTCTGTCTCCCCCTTTTAGACTGTGAGCCCTCTGTTGGGTAGGGACTGTCTCTATGTGTTGCCGACTTGTACTTCCCAAGCGCTTAGTCCAGTGCTCTGCACACAGTCAGCGCTCAATACGATCGATGATGATGAAGACTGTGAGCCCCACGTGGGACAACATGATCACACTGTATCCCCCCCCGCCCCCGGTGCTTAGAACAGTGCTTTGCACAGAGTAAGCACTTAACAAATGCCATCATTATCACAACCAATAATAATAATAATAGGCATTTGTTAAGCACTTACTCTGTGCAAAGCACTGTTCTAAGCGCTGGGGAGGATACAGGGCGATCAGGTTGTCCCACGTGAGGCTCCCAGTCTTCATCCCCATTTTCCAGATGAGGCAACTGGGGCCCAGAGAAGTGAAGTGACCGGCCCAAGATCACACAGCCAACATGAGAAGCAGCGTGGCTCGGTGGAAAGAGCCCGGGCTTTGGAGTCAGAGGTCACGGGTTCGAATCCCGGCTCCGCCACGTCTGCTGTGTGACCTTGGGCAAGTCACTTCACTTCTCTGAGCCTCAGTGACCTCACCCGTCAAATGGGGATGAAGACTATGAGCCCCACATGGGACAACCCACACTTTGTATCCCCCCCCAGCGCTTAGAACAGTGCTTGGCACATAGTAAGCGCTTAACAAATGCCAACATTATTATTATTCTGTGGCGGGGCCGGGATTCCCCCTCTCCATCCCCCCGCCTTACCTCCTTCCCTTCCCCACAGCACCTGCATATATGTTTGTACATATTTATTACTCTATTTATTTTACTTGTACATCTCTATCCTATTTATTTTATCTTGTTGGTATGTTTGGTTCTGTTCTCCGTCTCCCCCTTTTAGGCCGTGAGCCCGCTGTTGGGTAGGGACCGTCTCTATGTGCTGCCAACTTGGACTTCCCAAGCGCTCAGTCCAGTGCTCTGCACAGAGTAAGCGCTCAATCAATACGATTGATTGATTGATTGATTGATTGATTGGAACCTATGACCTCTGCTTCTCTAGGGTTGGTTGGTGCGGAGCGCGGGCGGTACCTGGACGGGCGGGAGGCCTTCGGCCAGGTCGGCCCTGGGCGACTGGTCCCGGGGGCAGAGGTCGTCCCACGCCCAGGCGCGGGGGTCGGGCCCCGCCGCCGCCGCCGCCGCCGCCGGTGGGGGTGCCCCGGGTCCCCCCGGTCCCCCGGCCCCCGCCGCCGGCGCCCCGGCCCCGTCGGGTCCGGGGATGCAGAGCGGACGCGCCGACACGAACTGCATCCCGCCCGGCCCGGCCCCGTCGGCCCACTGGAAGAGGAAGGGCTCCGCCGGCTCCATCGACGGACGCTCCCGACGCCCACGTGACCCCGCCCCGCCAATCAGCGCCCGCCCACGGAGGCCGGCGCGGCCCAATCGACGCCCGCACGCGCCGTCGCGCCTGATGGGGAGCGCCTACCGTAAACCCCCGCGGCGCCGCGCACTCCGCACCTCCCCGCCGGAAGTGGCGCTCCGAAGGCGCCCACCGTAAATCCCCAGGGCGCCGCGCAGCACGGCCCACCGTAAATCCCCGCAGAGCCGCGCACTCCCCCGCTCCCGCCGGAAGTAGGGGCGGGGCCGGCCGACGACGCTCAAAAGGCGCCCACCGTAAATCCCCGAAGCGCCGCGCAGCATCGTCCCGGCTCCCAGAATCCTCCGGGGCCTGAGGGCCCGTCCGCCGCTCGATCCCCTGAGAGGATTCATTCATTCATTCATTCATTCATTCATTCACTCACTCATTCATTCATTCACTCACTCATTCATTCATGCAGTCGCATTTATTGATCATTAATTCGTTCGTTCATTCATTCATTCGCTCATTCATTCATTCATTCATGCAGTCGCATTTATAATAATAATAATAATAATAATAATGTTGGCATTTGTTAAGCGCTTACTATGTGCAATGCACTGTTCTAAGCGCTGGGGGGATACAAAGGGATCAGGTTGTCCCACGTGGGGCTCACAGTCTTCATCCCCATTTCACAGATGAGGTAACTGAGGCCCAGAGAAGTTAAGTGACTTGCCCAAAGTCACACAGCTGACCATTGGCGGAGCCGGGATTTGAACCCATGACCTCTGACTCCAAAGCCCGGGCTCTTTCCACTGAGCCACGCTGCTTCTTCTTTATTGAGCGCTTACTGTGGGCGGAGCGCCGTAGTAAGCGCTTGGGAAGTACAAGTTCATTCAGTCGTATTTATTGAGCGCTTACTGTGGGCGGAGCACCGTAGTAAGCGCTTAGGAAGTACAAGTTCATTCAGTCGTATTTATCATCATCATCATCAATCGTATTTATTGAGCGCTTCCTGTCTGTAGAGCACTGTACTAAGCGCTTGGGAAGTACAAGTTGGCAACGTGTAGAGATAGTCCCTACCCAACAGCGGGCTCACAGTCTAAAAGGGGGAGACGGAGAACAAAACCAAACATACTAACAAAATCAAATAAATAGAATAGATATGGACAAATAAAATAAATAAATAAATAAATAGAGTAAAAAATATGTACAAACATATATATTTATTTATGGAGCGCTTACTGTGGGCGGAGCGCTGTAATAAGCGCTTGGGAAGTACAAGTTGGCAACATATAGAGACAGGCCCTACCCAACAGTGGGCTCCTTCCCTTCCCCACAGCACCTGTATATATGTTTGTACATATTTATTACTCTTATTTAGTTATTTATTTTACTTGTACATATCTATTCTATTTATTTTATTTTGTTAATATGTTTGGTTTTGTTCTCTAGACTGTGAGCCCACTGTTGGGTAGGGACCGTCTCTATATGTTGCCAACTTGTACTTCCCAAGCGCTTAGTCCAGTGCTCTGCACACAGTAAGTGCTCAATAAATACGATTGATTGGGAATCTAACCCACCAAGGGGACTGAGAGGTTTAAAGCCGATGGCGCAGAGTTTCTGTTTAAAGTGAGCCCCCTCCTTCCTCTCCCCCTCCTTCCCCTCCCCACAGCACCTGTATATATGTATATATGTTTTTACATATTTATTACTCTATTTATTTTACTTGTACATATTCTATTTATTTTATTTTGTTAATATGTTTTGTTTTGTTTTGTTGTCTGTCTCCCCCTTCTAGGCTGTGAGCCCGCTGTTGGGCAGGGACCGTCTCTATATGTTGCCAACTTGTACTTCCCAAGCGCTTAGTCCAGTGCTCTGCACACAGTAAGCGCTCAATAAATACGATTGAATAAATGAATGAATGAGGGTTGGGGGGCCTGGGACGGTGCCTGGCACATAGTAAGCGCTTAACAAATGCCATCGAAAGAAAGAAAAGAAAAGTGGAGAGTGAGGTCTGGGGGCCGGAGTGGGCGGGGACGGAATCAGGTGCTTCTCCAGGAAGAAAAGAGGGTAATTAAGACTCACTGTGTCAGCTCTTTAGCATCAGAGACATTTATTAGCATCTACTGTGGAGGCTCTCTTGCGTGTCGGGGGCATAGCTCAGGGGTAGAGCATTTGACTGCAGATCAAGAGGTCCCCGGTTCAAATCCGGGTGCCCCCTGCGTTGTTCACATTTTAGTTCCCACAGCTTCCAATTCCCTCTCACTACTAGCCAGCACAGGCCTCCCGTGGTTGACAAAAATTCAGCCTCCAAATCCTGTTTCTCCTCTTAGAACCAGGGAGAGAGGGACGGTGGATTGGGCTGGGAAATTGAGGGAAAAGCCCTGTTTCTCCTCTTAGAACCAGGGAGAGAGGGACGGTGGGTTGGGCTGGGAAATTGAGGGAAAAGTCCTGCTTCTCCTCTTAGAACCAGGAAGAGAGGGACTGGGAAATTGAGGGAAAAGTTCTGTTTCTCCTCTTAGAACCAGGGAGAGAGGGACGGTGGGTTGGGCTGGGAAATTGAGGGAAAAGTTCAGCCTCCAAATCCTGTTTCTCCTCTTTGAACCAGGGAGAGAGGGACAGTGGGTTGGGCTGGGAAATTGAGGGAAAAGTCCTGTTTCTCCTCTTAGAACCAGGGAGAGAGGGACGGTGGGTTGGACTGGGAAATTGAGGGAAAAGTTCAGCCTCCAAATCCTGTTTCTCCTCTTAGAACCAGGGAGAGAGGGACGGTGGGTTGGGCTGGGAAATTGAGGGAAAAGTCCTGCTTCTCCTCTTAGAACCAGGGAGAGAGGGACGGTGGGTTGGGCTGGGAAATTGAGGGAAAAGTCCTGCTTCTCCTTTTAGAACCAGGGAGAGAGGGACGGTGGGTTGGGCTGGGAAATTGGGGGAAAAGTTCAGCCTCCAAATCCTGTTTCTCCTCTTAGAACCAGGGAGAGAGGGACGGTGGGTTGGGCTGGGAAATTGAGGGAAAAGTCCTGCTTTTCCTCTTAGAACCAGGAAGAGAGGGACTGGGAAATTGAGAGAAAAGTCCTGTTTCTCTTCTTAGAACCAGGGAGAGAGGGACGGTGGGTTGGGCTGGGAAATTGAGGGAAAAGTTCAGCCTCCAAATCCCGTTTCTCCTCCTAGAACCAGGGAGAGAGGGATGGTGGATTGGGCTGGGAAATTGGGGGAAAAGTTCAGCCTCCAAATCCTGTTTCTCCTCTTAGAACCAGGGAGAGAGGGACGGTGGGTTGGGCTGGGAAACTGAGGGAGCGGGTAGGAGCCCTGGGACCCTGGGAAGGGGCCTTGGGAAGGCCACATCCTCCCCGGCCTGATTGGGGAAGCTGGGAGGGAAGGAAGTCTCTCCCCATGAACATCCTTCCCATGGCTGTGTGTGGCGGGGAGGAGGTTTATGTGCCCATTTCATCTTTATTAAGCTGTGGGCTCCTGGAGGACAGGGCTGGTATCTGAGGCCCTGGCAGTGGGCACTGTCCTCTGGCCCTGTGGGTGCTCTGCTCACCCTATACCAGCTGACTGATGACTAACTGAGGAAAGAGAGCTGGGGAGGAGCTGGGAGAAGCTTATAAACTGCATCAGTACCAGGCGTGGCTGCTTGGTGAAAAGGAGCTAATTGGGGTGTTTGGTGTGGCAAGGGGGCATAGCTCAGGGGTAGAGCATTTGACTGCAGATCAAGAGGTCCCCGGTTCAAATCCGGGTGCCCCCTGTCTACTTCACATTTTAGTTCCCATGGTCCCCACTTCCTTCTCATTACCAGCCGGCACAGGCCTCCAGTGGTTGACAAAACCTCAGCTTCCAAATCTTGTTTCTCCTCTTGGATTTTGGGGTGGGGTGGGGGTGGAGGGGCAGGAGCGGTTGGGGTGGGAAATTGGGGGAGTTGGGACAGTTCAGCAGGGGCATTAGAACAGTGCTTTGCACATCATAAGTGCTTAATAAATGCCATCATCATCATTATTATTATTATCACTGGCTATGGGTGGGACTTGGTAAATCCATTCACTTTGCTTCTCTGGACCTCAGTTTCCCCGCCTGTAAAATGGGGAATAAGTATGTGTCCATCCCGAATATCTTCAATCTACTCCAGCGCTTAGTACAGTGCCCGGTATATAATAACCCTTCTATCTGTGAGTCTATTTTGGGGTAGGGATTGTCTCTATTTGTTGCCGAATTTCCAAGCACTTAGTGCTCTGCACACAGTAAGCGCTCAATAAATACCATTGAATGAATGAATAAGCGCTTAACAAATACTATTATTACTGGGAGTTCAGGCCCCGCTCGAGCCAGGGAGGAGGGGAGAGCCATCACCACATAATTAACTAAAGAAAAAAAAAATGTTAAGAAGGTTTCATGACATCAGGGTCGCAGACAAAAACAAAAGTCCCAGGGTTGGGGGTATAGCTCAGTGGTAGAGCATTTGACTGCAGATCAAGAGGTCCCCGGTTCGAATCCGGATGCCCCCTTTTCTCCTTTAATTTTTAATTCTCTCCAGCAGCTGGCTTTCCCACACAAAATGCTTCCCCGTTTTCCCTTTATAATCAGGACACTTGTTTTTCCAGGCTCTCTAGATTGCACGGCAGACACTTTGAGGGTTGGAAGCCTCATTTTAATTTTTCTCAAGCACTGTTCTAATAGTAAGCGCTTAACAAATACCATAATTCAGTCGTATTTATTGAGCGCTTACTGTGTGTAGAGCACTGTACTATGCACCTGGGAGAGGACAAAGTAACAGTAAACGGACGCATTCCCTGCCCACAACGAGCATGATTATTAATTATTATTCTAAAAGGGGGGATAGATACAAATTTATCAGGTGGGACACAGTCCCTGGCCCACAGCCTGAACAGGAGGGAGTAGGATTTCATCTTCATTTTACAGTTGAGGAAACTGAGGTGCGGAGAAGTTAAGTGACAGCCTTTCCACTGTGCGCTTAGTACAGTGCCCTACCCTCAGCCCCACAGTACTTAATGGGCATATCTGTAACTAGTTTATTTATATTGACGATAATCTCTCCCTCGTTGCTGGCAGGGACAGGAAATGTGCTTGCCGACTCTGTTGTACTCTCCCAAGGGCTTAATACAGTGCTCAGCACAAAGTAAGTGCTCAATAAATACCACTGATCGATTGATTAACTGCTCTGCAAGCAGTAAGCATTTAATAATCAATCAATTGTATTTATTGAGTGCTTACCATGAGCAGAGCACTGTACTAAGCGCTTGGAAGAGGACAATAAAACTGAGTTGACAAATATATTCCCTACCCACAATGAGCTTGCAGTCCACAATCGATTAATCAATGGGGTTTTCTGAGCACTGTGTGCCGAACACTGTACTAAACCCTTGAGAGAGGACAAAAATTTGAGTTGAAGGCCCATCTCCTCCCACAATGAGCTTACACTCCACAGTCGATAAATCAATGGGATTTTCTGAGCACGTACTGTGTGCAGAACACTGTACTAAGCCCTTGAGAGAGGACAATAATTAGAGTTGGAGGCCCGTCTCCTCCGAGAAGCCTTCCCTGACTAAGCCCTCATTTCCTTTTCTCCCACTCCCTTCTGCGTCCCCCTGATTTGCTCCCTTTATCATCCCCTCTCCAGCCCCACAACACTCATGACATATCCATAATTTATTTATTATATTAGTGCGTACTACAGGGCTCTGCACTCAGTAAGTGCTCAATAAATACGATTACGCTGTATCTACCCCAGCGCTTAGAACAGTGCTTGGCACATAGTAAGCGCTTAACAAATACCATCGTTATTATTATTACTGTTATTAGATGGCTTCCTAATTAATTACAGTGCTTCCTGTCTGACCAGTGCTATGTACCAAGCCCCCTCCTGATCCGTCAGACCAACCACACCTTGCCAACTTTCTTCCTGGTCCAAGACCGGCACTTAGAACAATGCTTTGCACATAGTAAGTGCTTAATAAATACCATTATTATTATTATTATTATTATTAAGAAGTCCCTGGATCACATCTGAGTGCCTCATGTTTTATTCCCCACAGCTCTTCCCGCCTTCAAAGCCCTTCCTAGGTCAATGTTTTCCAGGAGCCTTTCCAAACTATTCTATTTATTTTATTTTGTTAGTATGTTTGGTTTCGTTCTCTGTCTCCCCATTTTGGACTGTGAGCCCACTGTTGGGTAGGGACTGTCTCTATATGTTGCCAATTTGTACTTCCCAAGCGCTTAGTACAGTGCTCTGCACATAGTAAGCGCTCAATAAATACGATTGATGATGATGATGATGATGGTATCAGTCGAGTAATAATAATAATGATGATGGGATTTGTTGAGCACTTACTATGCATCAAGCACTGTAGTTACCGTGTGCAGAGCACTGTAGTAAACCCTTGGAAGAGTACAATAAGAGCACAGGCCTGGGAGTCCGAGGTTGTGGTTGTACTCTCCCAAGCGTTTAATACAGTGCCTTGCACACAATGAGCCCTCAATAAAAACAATTGAATGAATGAATGAATGAATGAATCCTGGCTCTGCCACCTGTCTGCTGTGTGGCCTTGGGCAAGTCACTTCACTTCTCTGGGCCTCAGTTACCTCATCTGTAAAATGGGGATCAAGATTACGGGCCCCATGAGGGACATGGACTGCGTCCAACCTGATTACCTTGTATCTACCCCAGCGCTTAGAACAGTGCTTGGCACATAGTAAGTGCTTAACAAATACCACAGTTATGATTATGATTATTATTATTATTTTAAATGGTGTTTGTTAAGTGCTTATTGATAACTGTGGTACTTGTTAAGCGCATACTACTTTGCACATAGTAAGTGCTTAATAAATACCATTATTATTATTATTATTACTATGTACCAGGAACTGTGCTAAGCACTGGGATAGGTACAAGATAAATCCAACAGAATGAGAATGTGTCTGCTTATTGTTATAGCGTACTCTCCCAATTGCTTAATACAGTACTCTGCACACAGTAAGCGCTCACTAAAAATGACTGAATCAGTTGACACCCTGCCCACAATGAATTAACCGTTTAGAGGGGATTTGCCCCATCTCTCTTAGATTCCATCCTGCTTGGGATGGAACCTCCATTGTGGTCCAGGGACTTGGAATGCTGGACCTGATCCTGGAGAGGGACAATCAGTTGGACAGGGAATTTGGGAGAGGGAGGGGGTGAAGTCAGCCTCAGCTACTTCTCTAAGGAAAAGATGGTAATTAGGACACATTGCCTCAGCGTTAGAGATATTTATTAGCATCTTCCCTGCCACCTCACTCGGGTCCAGGGGGCATAGCTCAGTGGTAGAGCATTTGACTGCAGATCAAGAGGTCCCCGGTTCAAGTCCGGGTGCCCCCTTATCGATTTATGATACTCTTTTGATCAGGGATTGTAACAATAATAATTACATTTCTTAAGCACTTAATAGGTGTCAGGCACTGTTCTAAACTCTGGGGACATACAAGCAAATTGTGGTGGTCACAGTCTTCAACTCCATTTTACAGAGGAGGGAACTGAGGCCCAGAGAAGTGAAGTGACTTGCCCATGGTCACACAGAAGACAAGGGGATTAGAACCCATGACCTTCTAACTCATAGGCCCGGGCTCTATCCACTAGGCCATACTGCTTCTCCAACTTCTAACTCACTTGCACTTGTACAGTGCTCTGCAAAGAGTAGGTGCTCAATTCATGCAACTGATGGAGGGGTTAGTTGAAATCTTGCGCTTGGTTCCCTGTAAATATTTACTAAATAATAATAATTATGGTACTTGTTAAGGGATTACTATGTGCGGAGCACCATTCTAAGCGTTGGATTTAACTTGGATTTGCACCCTTTGTTCACCCCTCCCATAACCCCACCGCACCTATGTCCCTCTTGGTAATTTATGGATTTACATTCATGTGTGTCTCCCCTTCTAAACTGTAAGCTCATTGTGGGCAGGGTACGTAACTACCAATGCTGTTATAAAGTCCTCTCCCGAGCGTTAAGTAATAACAACAATAATGATGGCATTTATTAAGTGCTTACTATGTGCAAAGCACTGTTCTAAGCGCTGGAGAGGTTACAAGCTGATCAGGTTGTCCCAAGTGGGGCTCACAGTCTTTATCCCCATTTTACAGATGAGGTAACTGAGGCCCAAAGAAGTTAAGTGACTTCACACAGCTGACAAGTGGTAGAGCTGGGATTTGAACCCATGACCTCTGACTCCAGAGCCCATGCTCTTTTCACTGAGCCACGCTGATTCTCAGTGCTCAGTACAGTGCTCTGCACACAGTAAGCGCTCAATAAACACTATGGATTGATTGATAAAATTCCATGTCACCCTCAGCACCCAGTAATCAATCAATCAATCAATCAATCAATCGTATTTATTGAGCGGTTACTGTGTGCAGAGCACTGGACTAAGCACTTGGGAAGTACAAGTTCGCAACATACAGAGACAGTCCCTACCCAACAGTGGGCTCACAATCTAAAAGGGGGAGACAGAGAACAAAACCAAACATACTAACAAAATAAAATAAATAGAATAGATATGTACAAGTAAAATAAATAAATAAATAGAGTAATAAATATGTACAAACATATATACATACATATACACATATGTCCTCAAAATAGCCCCAGGAGCTGTTCCTCAAGGCCTCTTTGTTGGTTCAGGGCTAACTCTTTGCTTCTTCTGGGAGTGAGTAGGTCATGGGTTCTAATCCCACCTCCATCACTTGTCTGTTGTGATACCTTGTTTTGTTTTGTCTACAGGTTTTGTTTTGTTGTCTGTCTCCCCCTTCTAGACTGTGAGCCCGTTGTTGGGTAGGGACCGTCTCTAGATGTGGCCGACTTGTACTTCCCAAGCGCTTAGTACAGTGCTCTGCACATAGTAAGCGCTCAATAAAGACTACTGAATGAATGAATGAATACCTTGGGCAAGTCACTTCACTACTCAGGGCCTCAGTGACCTCATCTGTAAAATGGGGATTGGAACTGTGAGCCCCACCTGGGACAGGGACTGTGTCCAACCTGATTTGCTTGTATCCACCCCAGTGCTTAGTAGAGCGCCTGGCACATAGTAAGCGTTTAACAAATAACATAACAATACTAATCATTATTATTATTATTGAGCCCACTGGGATGGCACGAATGGGGCAGAACTCTGTGGGGCACGGTTACCCTCCTCATCATCAATCGTATTTATTGAGCGCTTACTATGTGCAGAGCACTGTACTAAGCGCTTGGGAAGTACAAATTGGCAACATATAGAGACAGTCCCTACCCAACAGTGGGCTCACAGTCTCCTTTAGTTGAGAGGCAGGAAGCCCAGTGGGGTTAGTCATGGCATTTTGGAAAGAGCCGGGGCCTGAGAGCCAGAAGGACCTGGGTTCTAATCCTGCCTCTTGTCTGCTGTGTGATCCTGGGCAAGTCACTTCCCTTCTCTGGGCCTCAGTTCCCTCATCTGTAAATATCGGGTTATACGCCTGTGAGCCCCATGGGGGACAGGGACTGTGTCCAACCCAATTTGTTTGTATCCACCCCGGTGATTAGTACAGTGCCTGGCCTATAGTAAGTGCTCAACAAACACCACAGTTATTAGTGGTAGTACTAACAGGAGTCAAAGGAGAAGAGGAGGTGCTGATAAATCACAGTGAAGCTGGGTGGAGTTCCAAGGGTGAAATGTGTTAATTAGGGATGTTAATGAAGGCTGGGGGTATAGCTCAGGGGTAGAGCATTTGACTGCAGATCAAGAGGTCCCTGGTTCAAATCCAGGTGCCCCCTGGAAAGCTTTAATTTTGTTCCCCAAAGAAGCCAGGTTTGGGGGCCCTTCCTCAGTTTCCCCTTCCGCCCAATCCTAGTCCTCCAATCAATTAATGGTATTTATTGAGCGCTTAACTGTGCAGAGCACTATACTAAGCACTTGAGAGTAAAATGGAACAATAAACAGCCACATTCCCTGCCCACAATGAACTTCGAGTCTAAACATATGTATATATGTTTGTACATATTTGTTACTCTATTTATTTATTTATTTTACTTGTACATATCTATTCTATTTATTTTATTTTGTTAGTATGGTTGGTGTTGTTCTCTGTCTCCCCCTTTTAGACTGTGAGCCCATTGTTGGGTAGGGACTGTCTCTATATGTTGCCAACTTGTACTTCCCAAGCGCTTAGTACAGTGCTCTGCACACAGTAAGTGCTCAATAAATATGATTGATGATGATGATGATGATGATAAAGGGGGAGGCAGACATTAATATGAAGAAGTAAATTCTGGATAAGTGCTGTGGGGTGTATATAAATTGTGTGGGAGGCCCGGGTCATGTCTCCCCTTGAAATCAGTTGAGTGAAGACACACACCCCCACGCCCCACTGTCCCTGACAGCTTCGGTCCAGCCCTTAGTACAGTGCCTGGCACATAGTAAGCGCTTAACAAATACCATAATTATTATTATTACCTCAACTGTAAAATAGGGATTAAATACGTGTTCTCCCTCCAACTTAGACTGTGAGCCCTATGTGGGACAGGGACTGTGTTTGATCTAATTAACTTGTACTTACCCCTGCGCTTATTACAGTGTTTGAAGCATAGTAAACACCTAACAAGTACTATAGAAAAAATGGGCTGTATTCCCCCCTTTAGATTGCAAGCTTATTATGGGCAGGGAACATGTCTGCTACTTGCATTGTACTCTCCCAAGCGCTTAGTACAGTGCTCTGCATTTAGTAAGCTCAGCGGAAAGGGGACGGGCTTTGGAGTCAGAGGTCACAGGTTCAAATCCCGACTCCGCCAATTGTCAGCTGTGTGACTTTGGGCAAGTCAACTTCTCTGTGCCTCAGTTACCTTATCTGTAAAATAGGGATTTAGACTGTGGGCCCCCCGTGGGACAACCTGATCACCTTGTAACCTCCCCAGTGCTTAGAACAGTGCTTTGCACATAGTAAGCGCTTAATAAATGCCATCATTATTGTTATTATAATAATATTATTATAATAATTATATATCATTGTATAATCATTATCATTATATATCATTATATATATCATTATATCATTATTATTATTATTATAAGTACTGTTGATTGATCAACCCCAGAATCCTCCTCTTCCAGACCACAGCCTTCACTAGCCCTTAGGGCCCTGACTAGAGAACCCTGAAGGAGCACTGTATTCTCCTCCCTGAAGTAGACCCCAGCACTACTTTTTTATGGCATTTGTTAAGCCCTTACTATGTGCCAGGCCCTGTACTAAGCACTGGGGTAGTGGACACAGGCCCTGTCCCACATGGGGTTTACAGTCTTAATCCCCATTTTACAGATAAAGTGGCCGAGACCTGGAGAAGAGTTGCCCAAGGTCACCCAGCAGACAGGTGGTGGAGATGGGATTAGAACTCAGATCATCATCAACATCATCAATCGTATTTATTGAGCGCTTACTATGTGCAGAGCACTGTACTAAGCGCTTGGGAAGTACAAATTGGCAACATATAGAGACAGTCCCTACCCAACAGTGGGCTCACAGTCTAAAAGGGGGAGACAGAGAACAAAACCAAACATACTAACAAAATAAAATAGAATAGATATGTACAAATAAATTAAACAAATAAATAGAGTAAAAAAATATGTACAAACATATATACATATATACAGGTGCTGTGGGGAAGGGAGGGAGGTAAGATGGGGGGATGGAGAGGCGGATGAGGGGGAGAGGAAGGAAGGAACTCAGATCCTTCTGACCCCCAGGCCTGGGCTCTATCCATTAGGCAACATCACTTCCCAGTGCTTAGAACAGTGTCTAGTGCTTAGAACAGTGTTTGGCACATAGTAAGCGCTTAACAAATACCACAATAATAATAATAATTGTTATTATTCTCCTGTGCACTTTGCATAGGACCCCTCCTGGGCTCCATCCTGTCTCTGATGGACTGTCCAATCAATCAATCATATTTATTGAGCGCTTACTGTGTGCAGAGCACTGTACTAAGCGCTTGGGAAGTACAAATTGGCAACACATAGAGACAGTCCCTACCCAACAGTGGGCTCACAGTCTAAAAGACTGTCCAACTGGTCCCCCCTCTTCTCCTCCATCCCCCCAGGGTCCAGCACCCACCCGGCGTGGCCCCTTCCCCCTGAAGTGCTTGTTCTCTCAGGTTGGGGGGTCTGGGGCAACTGAGGGGAGTCGAGGTCTGGGGGCCGGAGGAGGCGGTGGCCATCACGTGCTTCTCCATGAAGAAAAGGTGGTAATTAGGGCTCAATGCGTCAGCGTCAGAG
Organism: Tachyglossus aculeatus; assembly: GCF_015852505.1. Taxonomy (NCBI): domain Eukaryota; kingdom Metazoa; phylum Chordata; class Mammalia; order Monotremata; family Tachyglossidae; genus Tachyglossus; species Tachyglossus aculeatus. Next base: position 3,855,693 of record NC_052078.1, on the reverse strand, counting down.
ACATTTATTAGTACCTACTGTGAAGGCTACAGTGTGTGCCAGGGGGCATAGCTCAGGGGTAGAGCATTTGACTGCAGATCAAGAGGTCCCCGGTTCAAATCCGGGTGCCCCCTGCCTGGTTTCCATTTTAGTTCCCACGGCCCCCCAGTTTCCTCTCACTACAGGCTAGTACGGGCCTCCACTTGTTGACAACAGCTCAGTCCCCAAATCCTGTTTCTCCTCTTGGAACCAGTCCCATCCAGGTGGGATTCTGGGAGGGTTGGAGTGGGAAGTTCAGGGCTGGGACCCTGCTGTCCCTGGGAAGCCCACACCCTCCCTTACCTGGTTGGGGAAGGAAGACTCTCCCCTCAGCCTTCCCATGGCTCTGAGTGAGCGGGTGAGTGAATGTACCCATCTCATCTCTATGAAACTGTGGACTCCTGGAAGGCAAGGATGGTACCTGATGCCCAGGCACTGGGCACTGTCCTGTGGCCCCTTAGATGCTCTACTCCCCCCATACCAGCTGACTGACTGAGGAAAGAGCTGGAGGAGGAGCCGGGAGAAGATGATGAGATGCATCGGTACCAGGCGTGGCTGTGTGCGGAAAAGGAGCTAATTAGGGTGCTTAGGGTGGCAAGGGGGTATAGCTCAGGGGTAGAGCATTTGACTGCAGATCAAGAGGTCCCCGGTTCAAATCCGGGTGCCCCCTGCCTGGTGGCCTCCATTTTTAGCTTCTACAGAAAATCTAGAATCTGGCAATTAGCAAGTTACGGGATGGCCGTTGAGGAATCCAGTAGTGGTGTTTTATTATATCCTGTGTGCAGAGCCCTGGGAGAGTCCAATACAACAGAGTCGGTAGACATGTGCCCTGCCCACAAGGAGTTTCCAGGCTAGACGAAATGTTGACCGACTGACCAAGAGAGAATGCATACAGCTTAGTGAAGGGCTCCAGAGCAGCATGGCCCAGTGCATAGAGCAAGGGCCTGGGACTCCCAAGATCATGGATTCTAATCCTGCCCCTGCCACTTGCCTGCTGTGTGACCTTGGACAAGTCACTTCACTTCTCTGGGCCTCAGTTTCCTCATCTGTAAAATGGGGATTGAAGCTGTCAGCCCTAAGTGGGACAAGGACTGTGTCCAACCTGAATTGATTGGATCCACCCCAGAGCTTAGTACAGTGCCTGGAAAACAATAAGTGCTTAACAAATACCACAATTATTATTTTCAACCTCCAAGGTGCTCCCCCTCCGGCCCCCTTGCCATCTACCAGAAGGCACCGGCATCTCTGGTCAGGATATGTGGGGGCTCACCACTGGACCACTGTATATATGTATATATGTTTGTACATATTTATTACTCTATTTATTTATTTATTCTACTTGTACATATCTATTCTATTTATTTTATTTTGTTAGCATGTTTGGTTTTGTTCTCTGTCTCCCCCTTTTAGACTGTGAGCCCACTGTTGGGGAGGGACCGTCTCTATATGTTGCCAATTTGTACTTCCCAAGCGCTTAGTACAGTGCTCTGCACATAGTAAGCGCTCAATAAATACGATTGATGATGATGATGACTACCCACCCACTTCCCATTTCAGGACTTTCCATGAGCCCCTGCGCTGGCCTGGGAAGGGTGAAGAAAGCCATGGGGAATGTGGAGAAGCTACAACCTATCAATCAATAATATTTCTTAAGAACTTACTGTGTGCACAGCAGGAGCAGAGTACTAAGTGCTGGGGAGAATACAATCTAACGGAATTAGTACACACGGTCCTTGCCCACAACGAGTTATCAATCTCTCAGGAACAAAGCTTCACAGTGTCCACCCTCACCCCATTCTGTTGGGACGGCTCACCCATCCATCTGGTGGTATTTATTGAGCACTTATTACATGCAGAGCACCGTACCGTGTGACTCTGGGCAAGTCACTTAACTTCTCCGTGCCTTAGTGGAAAGAGACCGGGCTTGGGAGTCAGAGGTCATGGGTTCTAATTCCAGCTCTGCCACTTGTCAGCAGTGTGACTTTGGGCAAGTCACTTCTCTGGGCCTCAGTTCCCTCATCTGCAAAATGGGGATTAAGACTGTGAGCCCCCCATGGGACAACCTGATCACCTTGTATTCCTCTCCCTCCTCTCCCTCTCCTCCCCCTTTTAGACTGTGAGCCCACTGTTGGATAGGGACGGTCTCTATATGTTGCCAACTTGTACTTCCCAAGCGCTTAGTACAGTGCTCTGCACACAGTAAGCGCTCAGTAAATATGATTGATTGATTGTATCCTCCCCAGCGCTTAGAACAGTGCTTGGCACATAGTAAGCGCTTAACAAATGCCACCATTATTATTATTATTACCTAGCACTCGGGAGAATACGATACACCAGAGTTGGCAGACGCGTTCCCTGCCCACAAAGAGCTTACAGCCTAGAGGGGCAGACGGACATTAATATAAATAAATCATTTATAACATAAGTTTAAAAATATGTACCTAAGTACTGTGGGAGCAAGGGTGGGGGCCCATTATCCAAAAGGCGTAGAAGGGAGAGGGAGTTGGGGGAAGGCCTCTGGGAGGAGGTGTGCCCTTAATCATGCTTTGAAGGTGGCAAGAGTGGGAAGGCTCTCCCAGACTAATCAATCAATCGTATTTATTGAGCGCTTACTGTGTGCAGAGCACTGTACTAAGCGCTTGGGAAGTACAAGTTGGCAACATATACAGTCCCTACCCAACAGTGGGCTCACAGTCTAGAAGGGGGAGACAGAGAACAAAACCAAACATATTAACAAAATAAAATAAACAGAATAGATATGTACAAGTAAAATAAATAAATAGAGTAATAAATACAAACATATATGCATATATACAGGTGCTGTGCGGAAGGGAAGGAGGTAAGGCGGGGGGATGGAGGGGGTGAGGGGGAGAGGAAGGAAGGGGCTCAGTCTGGGAAGGCCTCCTGGAGGAGGTGAGCTCTCAGTAGGGCCTTGAAGGGAGGAAGAGAGCTAGCCACCCCGTTCCTCTTCTCCCACTCCCTTCTGCGGGGCCCTGACTCATTCCCTTTATTCATCCCCCTTCCCAGCCCCTCACCACTTATGTCCATATCCGTCATTTACTTCTTTCTCTTCATGTCTGTCTCTCCCTTTGGACTGTGAGTTCGTCACAGTGGGCAGGGAATGTGACTTTTTATTGTCGTACTCTCCCAAGCGCTTAGTACAGTGCTCTGCATACAATGAGAGCTCAATAAATACTGACTGAACAAAAGACTGTTGGAGTCTGAGCCAGGAGGGGCCCGAAACTCTGCTCCTCCAACAGGGCCCTATTGTTCTTTTTGAATTTCTCATGGTTCTTATCCTTTATTGTTGTTTTGGGGTTTTCAAAACTATCATCTTTCCTTAGGTATCTGATGCCAACCCCCCTCCCTTCCCACTATCTTTAGCTTATGAGCTCCTTGAGTTCAGGGACCTGTCTAATTTATCTACACGTGATATTTATTGAGTGCTTACTGTGTGCAGGGCACTGTACTGAGCGCTTAATTCTTAATAAAGTGCTATGCTCACGGAAGATGCCTAATCAGTGTGCATATAGCTTTAATTCTATTTGTTCTGATGATTTTGACACCCGTCTACATGTTTTGTTTTGTTGTCTGTCTCCCCCTTCTAGACTGTGAGCCCACTGTTGGGTAGGGACTGTCTCTATATGTTGCCAATTTGTACTTCCCAAGCGCTTAGTACAGTGCTCTGCACATAGTAAGCGCTCAATAAATACGATTGATGATGATGACCATCTCTATATGTTGCCAACTTGTACTTCCCAATCGCTTAGTACAGTGCTCTGCACCCAGTATGCGCTCAATAAATACGACTGAATGAATGAATGAATTTGCTGCCTATGGGCAGAGCAGAACATTAAGTACTTGGGTGAAATATTATTACTAATATTATCATTACTATTGCTACCATTACTGTACTCTCCAGCGCTCTGCTCACAGTATGTGCTAAATACCACTAAGGATTCCTCACCACCCAACCCAAAATTTGCCAGTTACCAGGCTCTAGATTTTCCGCAGAAATTTAAGCATAAACTGGATAGGGGGCACCCATATTTGAAAGAGGGGCTACTTGATCTGCAGTCAAACGCTCCACCCCTGAGCTATTTGGATTATTAGCTCCCTGTGGGACAGCTACTGTGTCTGATCTGATTATCTAGTATCTAACCCGACGCTTAATCCAGGGCGTGACATATAGTAAGTCCTTGAAAAAAATACCTCAATTATTATTAAATAATATGTTAAGCACTTACTACAGGGCCAGGCACTGTACTAAGCACTAGGGTGAGTACAAGCAAATCGGGTTGGACACAGTCCCTGCCCCACATGGGGCTCTTGCTCTTAATCCCCATTTTACAGGAATAGTATTATTACTACTAGGACTATTCCTGCAAGGCAAGGCCCTGCTTGGAAAGGATGGGAGTGGAGGAGAGTGGTCAAAGGGGCCATTGTAGGGATGCCCATCCTGGCAGGGGCATCGTTTCAGGGTTCAGGGGGAGTATATGATCTTGTGCTGCCCCATTTTCCACTCTGACAGCTCCCAGGAAGTGGATTCCTTTGGCCCTCCAGGTTCAGAACAGCCACGGGGCTCTGCCCTAGATGAGACCTGCAGGGAAACTCTGTATCTTCTTTCTTATAAGCAGGCTGGCTGGCAGAGCCTGTTGTTGGGTAGGGACCGTCTCTAAATGTTGCCAACTTGTACTTCCCACGCACTTAGTACAGTGCTCTGCACACAGTAAGTGCTCAGTAAATATGATTGATTGAATGAATAAAAAAGTAAGCAGGGGGCACCCGGATTTGAACCGGGGACCTCTTGATCTGCAGTCAAATGCTCTACCCCTGAGCTATGCCCCCTTGCCACACCAAGCACCCTAATTAGCTCCTTTTCTGCACCCAGCCACGCCTGGTACTGATGCATCTCATCAGTTTCTCCCGGCTCCTCCTCCAACTCTTTCCTCAGTCAGTCAGTTGGTATGGGGGGAGTAGAGCATCTAAGGGGCCATAGGACAGTGCCCGGTGCCTGGGCAACAGGTACCATCCTTGCCCTTCAGGAGTCCACAGTTTCATAGGGATGAGATGGGTACATTCCCTCACCGGCTCACTCTGAGCCATGGGAAGGCTAAGGGGAGAGTCTTCCTTCCCCAACCCGGTAAGGGAGGGTGTGGGCTTCCCAGAGACAACAGGGTCCCAGCCCTGAACTTCCCACTCCAACCCTCCCCTCCCTCCCAGAATCCCACCTGGATAGGACTGGTTCCAAGAGGAGAAACAGGATTTGGGGACTGAGCTGTTGTCAACAAGTGGAGGCCCGTGCCAGCCTGTAGTGAGGGGAAACTGGGGGCCGTAGGAACTAAAATGGAAACCAGGCAGGGGGCACCCGGATTCGAACCGGGGACCTCTTGATCTGCAGTCAAATGCTCTACCCCTGAGCTATGCCCCCTTGCCACACCAAGCACCCTAATTAGCTCCTTTTCCCCACGCAGCCACGCCTGGTACTGATGCATCTCATCAGCTCCTCCCTCAGCTCTTTTTCCTCAGTCAGTCATCAGTCAGCTGGTCTGGGGTGAGCAGAGCACCCAAAGGGCTGGAGGACAGTGCCCACTGCCCGGGCATCAGATACCATCCTTGCCCACAGTTTCATAGAGATGGGATGGGCACACACACACAAACTCACACACATACATATCAATCAGTGGTATTTATTGAGCACTTACTGTGTGCAGAGCACTGTACTAATCACTTGGGAGAGTAAGCTACATGTCTAAAACAGAACTTTCGCTCTTCCCACCCAAACCCTGTCCTCCCCCTTGACTTTCCCATCACTATATCCTTCCTTTCTCACAAGCCCGTAACCTTGGAGTTATCCTTGACTCCTCTCTCTCACTTAATCCACATAGTCAATCTGTCACTAAATCCTATCAGTTCAACCTTCACGACAATCGTTAAAATCCAGCCTTTCAACCTTCCCGACAATCGCTAAAATCCAGCTTTCCTCTCCATGCAACATGCAACCTGCTATCACGTTAATCCAATCATTTATCCTGATTACTGTATCAGCCTCCTTGCTGACCTCCCTGTCTCCAGCCTCTCCCCAGGCCAGTTCGTACTTCACTCTGCTGCCCTGATCATTTTTCCACAAAAACATTCAGGCCAGGTTTCCCCGCTCCTTAAGAACCTCCGGTGATTGCCCATCGATCTCCGTAACAAACAAAAACTCCTCACCATTGGCTTTAAAGCACTCAATGACTTTGCCCCCTCCTACCTCACCATACTGCTCTTCTACTACAAACCAGCCCACACACTTTGCTCCCCTAATTCATTCAGTCGTATTTATGGAGCGTTTACTGTGTGCAGAGCGCTGTACTAAGCGCTTGGGAAGTACAAGTCAGCAACATATAGAGATAATCCCTACCCAACATAATGCCAACCTTCTCACTGTACCTCGATCTGCCTCTATATGTTGCCAACTTGTACTTCCCAAGCGCTTAGTACAGTGTTCTGCACACAGTAAGCACTCAATAAATATGATTGAATGATCTTGTCTAGCTCACTGCCGACCTCTCGCCCACATTCTGCTTCTGGCCTGGAATGACCTCCCTCCTCATGTCCGACAGTCTCCCCCACCTCAAAGCCCATCTCCTCCACGAGGCCTTCCCTGACTCTGCCCTCCTTTCCACTTCTCCCACTCCCTTCTGTGTCACCCTGACTTGCTCCCTTTATTCATCCCCTCATCCCAGCCCCATGGCACTTCTGTCCATATCTGTAATTCACTGATTTATATTAATGTCCGTCTCCCCCCTCTAGACTATGAGCTGATTGTGGGCAGGGAAGGTGTCTGTTTATTGTTATATTGCTCTCTCCCAGGTGCTTAGTACCGTGCTCTGCACTCAGTAAGTGCTCAATAAACACAATTGATTACAATTACCCCTCCCCAAGAACGGATTCTTCCCCCGCAGACTACCCAGCCGTCCTCTATTTGAAGTAGCAAGGCGAAGTGGATAGACCATGGGTTTGGGAGTCAGAAGTGCTTGGCACATAGTAAGCGCTTAACAAATACCATTATTATTATAATTCTCATGGGTCCTCATACTGACTCTGCCACTTGTCTGCTGTGTGACCTTGGGCAAATCATTTTACTTCTCTGTGCCTCAGTTCCTTCATCTTCAAAATGGGGATTGAGACTATGAGCCCCACGTGGGACAGGGATCGTCTCCAATCGATTTGCTTGTACTTATTGCAGCGGTTAGTGCAGTGCCTGGCACATAGTAAGCGCTTAACAAATACCACGATTATTATTATTATTATTCCTCCGGCCGGCCAATAAGGGAAAGTGCCTTTTTGGTCCTAAGGATGGGGCAGGGGGCCCTGTGGGAATCCGCTGAGGTGGAAGCCTCCAGGAAGGGCTCCCTTAATTCATTCATTCAACCTTATTTATTGAGCCCTTACTGTGTGCAGAGCACTGTACTAAGCGCTTGGTCGTGGGCTCTAATTCCGGCTCCGCCACTTACCAGCTGTGTGACTTTGGGCAAGTCACTTCACTTCTCTGGGCCTCAGTTACCTCATCTGGAAAATGGGGATGGAGACTGTAAGCCAAATGTGGGACAACCTAATCACCTTGTAAACCCACCCCCCAGCGCTTAGAACAGTGCTTGGCCCACAGAAAGTGCTTAACAAAGACCATTATTATTATTATTATTATTACAATTCAGCAATAAAAAGAGACCAGCCCGGGCCCCCACGTGCACAGAGGCGAAGAGAGGCTTCCTTCAAATGGCCCCCGCTCCCGGCGGCAGGCGGCAGGGGGCGCTGTGGGGACCCGCTCGGTAGAAGACGGGAGGAAAGGCTTCCTTAAAAGGCCCCCGCTTCCGGCAGCAGGGGGCGCTGTGAAAGTCTTCCTTGAAGGGCCCCGCCCCAGGCGGCAGGGGGCGCTGTGACAGTCTTCCTTGCAGGGCCCCGCTCCCGGCGGCAGGGGGCGCTGTGGGGATCCGTGAAGAAACATTCCCTTGCAGGGCCCCGCTCTAGGCGGCAGGGGGGCGCTGTGAAAGTCTTCCTTGCAGAGCCCCGCTCCCGGCGGCAGGGGGCGCTGTGGGGATCCGTGAAGAAACATTCCCTTGCAGGGTCCCGCTCTCGGCGGCAGGGGGCGCTGTGACAGTCTTCCTTGCAGGGCCCCGCTCCCGTCGGCAGGAGGCGCTATGAAAGCCCTCCTTGCAGGGTCCCGCTCTCGGCGGCAGGGGGCACTGTGACAGTCTTCCTTGCAGGGCCCCGCTCCCGGCGGCAGGAGGCGCTGTGGGGACCCGTGAGGAAAGCTTTCCTTGCAGGGTCCCGCTCCCGGCGGCAGGGGGCGCTGTGGGGACCCGTGAGGAAAGCTTTCCTTGCAGGGTCCCGCTCCCTGTGGCAGGGGGCGCTGTGGGGACCCGTGAGGAAAGTCTTCCTTGCAGGGCCTCGCTCCGGGAGGCAGGGGGCGCTGTGGAAGCCTTCCTCGCAGAGCCCCGCTCCCGGCGGCAGGGGGCGCTGTGACCGCGTCCCTCGCAGGGCCCCGCTCCTGGCGGCAGGGGGCGCTGTGGCCGCGTCCCTCGCAGGGGCCCGCTCCCGGAGGCAGGGGGCGCTGTGGGGACCCGTGAGGAAAGCCTTCTTTGCAGATCCTCGCTCCCGGCGGCAGGGGGCGCTGTGGGGACCCGTGCGGAAAGTCTTCCTTGCAAGGGCCCCGCTCCGGGCGGCAGGGGGCGTTGTGAAAGCCTTCTTTGCAGATCCTCGCTCTCGGCGGCAGGGGGGCGCTGTGGGGACCCGTGAGGAAAGTCTTCCTTGCAAGGGCCCCGCTCCGGGCGGCAGGGGGCGCTGTGGCCGCGCCCCTCGCAGGGCCCCACCCCCGGCGGCAGGGGGCGCTGTGGGGGCGAGCTCGGTGGACGACGGGAGGAGCGTCCCCCCCCCCCCCCCCCGCGGGCTCCCGGCATGCACCGGGGCCGCGCGCGCTCCCGCCGCCCCGCCGCTCGCGCCGCCGCCGCCGCCGCCGCCGGTCCGGGCGCGCGCCTCGCCGACCGGCCCGGGAGGGGGTGGTGGTGGAGGGGAGCCCGCCCGCGCGCGCGCGCCCGCCCGTTTGCGCCTGCGCCATGGCCCAGCCGGCCCCCGTGCAGGTGAGCACACTGAGCGAGGCGCTGGGCGCGCCGTTGCCGGCGCTCGGTAGGCGGCCCGGCGGCGGGGGCGCCTCCCCCGCTCCGCCCGCGGCCCGCCCGGGCTGCTGCTGCTGCTGCTGTTGGCCGAGCGCCGGGGAGCGGTCGGACCAATCGCGCCGGTTATTGGGGCGCCCGGTCGGTGGCGCTTACTTAGTGAGCGCCCACCGCCCGCCCGCCCGCCACTGGGACAATCCATCAATCAATCCGTCGTATTTACTGAGCGCCTACTGCGTGCAGGGCACTGTACTAAGCGCCTGGGAAGGACAAGGCCTTCAAGGCCCTGCTGAGAGCTCACCTCCTCCAGGAGGCCTTCCCACACTGAGCCCCTTCCTTCCTCTCCCCCTCGTCCCCCTCTCCACCCCCCCATCTTACCTCCTTCCCTTCCCCACACTACCTGTATATATGTTTGTACATATTTATTACTCTATTTTATTTGTACCTATGTATTCTATTTATTTTATTTTGTTAGTCTGTTTGGTTTTGTTCTCCGTCTCCCCCTTTTAGGCTGTGAGCCCACTGGTGGGTAGCGACTGTCTCTAAATGTTGCCAATTTGTACTTCCCAAGCGCTTAGTCCAGTGCTCTGCACGTAGTAAGCGCTCAATAAATACGATTGATGATGATGATGACGACAAAGCGAGGCGGCCACAGGGAGAGGCAGGCCCCACCCAGTCCCGGGCTCGCAGTGTGGACGGGGAGAATAAGTGAATCAAAGTGACTACATTCATCGTCACGTCTGTTAAGCGCTTAGTATGTGCCACGCACTGTACTAAGCGCTGGAATATATTGTGGCCGTGGGGGTCGGGGGGGTGGCCGAGTGGAGGGGGAAAATCCAAGCGCAAGGCCCAAATCCCGGCTCCGCCAGTTGCCAGCTGTGTGACCTTGGGCCAGTCACTTCGCTTCTCTGGGCCTCAGTTCCCTCATCTGTAAAATGGGGATTGACCGTGAGCCCCCCCCGTGGGGCAACCCGATCACCTTGTATCTCCCCAGCGCTTAGAACAGTGCTTTGCCCATAGTAAGCGCTTAATAAATGCCATTAAAAAAAAAAAAGGGAGGTGGAGGAGGAGAAGAGGAAGTGTTAAGTACAAAATCATCAGTGTGTTCTGCCGTATTGGTCTATCAACTCTGTTGTTTAGGGCTTTTCCAAGTGTCTATCACTACCACTACTAATAATAGTGATGGCATTTATTAAGCGCTTACTGCGTGCCAAGCACCGTCCTAAGCTCTGGGGAGTTTACAAGGTGATCAGGTTGTCCCAAGGGGGGCTCCCAGTCTAAACCCCCATTTTACAGATGAGGCCCAGAGAAGGTACGTGGCTTGCCCAAGGTCACACAGCTGAGAAGTGGCGGAGCCGGGATTAGAACCCACGACCTCCAACCCCCAAGCCCGGGCTCTTTCCACTGAGCCGCCCCACTACATTGCTGTGCGGACAGCGAGTGCTCCAATGCCACCGCTTAGTTGAAAGGAAACGAGGGCTCAGTCGGGGAAGACCTCCTGGAGGAGAGGTCTGCTTCATCCCCGTTTTACAGAGGAGGAGACTGAGGCACAGAGGGGTCAAGTGACTGTTTTCTTAGACTGTGAGCCCACTGTTGGGTAGGGACTGTCTCTATATGTTGCCAATTTGTACTTCCCAAGCGCTTAGTGCAGTGCTCTGCACATAGTAAGCGCTCAATAAATACGACTGATGATGTTTTGTTCTCTGTCTCCCCCTTCTAGACCGTGAGCCCATTTTTGGGTAGGGACTGTATATGTTGCCAGCTTGTACTTCCCAAGCGCTTAATACAGTGCTCTGCACACAGTAAGTGCTCAATAAATACGATTGACGATGATGATGATGATGTATTAAGCACTTACTGTGTGCAGAGCACTGTGTTGAGCACCCGGAAGGGGACAGTACAACAGAGCCCATAGACGTGTACCCTGCCCACCAGGGCTTCCGTTCTCAATGGGCGGGAGCTGGGGCCGCCCGAGGCAGAATTGGGGTCCCCCCAAACGTCCACGGAATGGAGGCCTGGTGGCCAAGCCGCTTGGGGAGGGAACGTCCCGGGAGCCGTCCGGCAGCGAGACCGCGGTAGGGACCCCAATCCCCCCGGCCCCAAATCCCCTCCTTGCAAGCCAAAGGATAATGACAGTAATAACATTAACTGCGGTATTTGTTAAGCGCTGACAGCGTGTCAGGCGCTGTGCTGAGCGCCAGGGTAGATGTGACAGTCAGGTTGGACGCAGTCCCCGTCCCAATCCCTATTTTACAGATGGGGGAGTTGAGGCACGACGGGGAAGCTAAGTGGGCCCACAGCAGATGAGTGGCGGAGCCGGGATTAGAATCCGGATCCTTCTTTTAGACTTTTAGTCTGTGAGCCCACTGTTGGGTAGGGACCGTCTCCATATGTTGCCAATTTGTACTTCCCAAGCGTTTAGTACGGTGCTCTGCACATAGTAAGCGCTCAATAAATACGATTGATGAGGATGATCCTTCTGATTCCCAGGCCCGGGCTGTAGCCGCTAGGCCTCGCTGGTGCTACGCGATGGGCCGGATGGATCGGGGAGGGGCCTGGGGGTCTTCCGGCCCCCCGCCCACCCTCCCCCGCCTCCCCCCAACTGTCCACAGGCTTCGGAGCGGGACCCCGAGGGCAGCCCCACCCTGCCGTTCTGCCAGCCGCCCGCCAGCGAGGCCCACCTGCACACGGCGGCCATCTCCCTGTGGACCGTGGTGGCCGCCGTGCAGGCCGTGGAGCGCAAGGTGGAGGTGCACGGCCGCCGGCTGCTGGGCCTGGAGGGCCGGGCCGGCTCGGCCGAGAAGAAGCTGGCCGACTGCGAGCGGACGGCGGCCGAGTTCGGCAGCCGGCTGGAGGGCAAGTGGGCCGTGCTGGAGACGCTGCTGCAGGAGTACGGGCTCCTGCAGAGGAGGCTGGAGAACATGGAGAACCTGCTCAGGAACAGGAACTTCTGGGTCCTCCGCTTCCCCCCGGCCACCAACGGCGAGGTCCCCAAGGTGAGCGGGGCCGGGGCCGGGGAGGGGTCCCTGGGCAGCGCTGGCTTGTCCGGGGGTTGCCCGAAGCGCTTTCGTTCCTTAATAATAATGATGATGGTGTTTATTAAGCGCCTGCTTTGTGCAAAGCGCCGTACTAAGCGCTGGGGAGGTTACAGGTAAGAACAGAGAAGCAGCGTGGCTCAGTGGGAAAGAGCCTGGGCTTTGGAGTCAGAGGTCATGGGTTCAAATCCCGGCTCTGCCGAGTGTCAGCTGTGTGACTTTGGGCAAGTCACTTCTCTGTGCCTCAGTTCCCTCACCTGTAAAATGGGGATGAAGACTGTGAGCCCCCCATGGGACAACCTGGTCACTTTGTAACCTCCCCAGCGCTTAGAACAGTGCTTTGCACATAGTAAGCGCTTAATAAATGCCGTCATTATTATTATTATTATTATTACAAGGTGATCAGGTTGTCCCATTGTGGGGGGGCCCACAGTCTTAATCCCCGTTTTCCAGATGAGGTAACTGAGGCCCAGAGAAGTGAAGTGACTTGCCCAAAGTCACCCGGCTGACAGGTGGTGGAGCCGGGATTTGAACCCATGACCTCTGACTCCAAAGCCCAGGCTCTTTCCACTGAGCCACGCTGCCTCCTTGGGCCCGAGTGGGGGTTCTCGGGGACAACCAGCGCGCGAGGCCCCGGGCAGCGAATCCGCCACTTGTCCGCTGGATGACCTTGGGCGAGTCCTCTGTGACCTCAGCCACCTCGTCTGTAAAATGGGGATTTAGACCGTGAGCCCCACGCGGGACAGGGACTGTGACCGACCTGACTGATTAGCTTGTCCAACTCGAATAGCTTGTATAATAATAATAGTATTTATTAAGTGCTTACACTGTGCTAAATGCTGGGGAGGTTACAAGGTGATCAGGTTGTCCCACGGGGGGCTCACAGTCTTAACCCCCGTTTTACAGATAAGGTAACTAAGACACAAAGAAGTGAAGTGACTTGCCCAAAGTCCCACAGCTGACAATTGGCAGAGCTGGGATTTGAACCCATGACCTCCGACTCCCAAGCCCGGGCTCTTTCCACTGACCCACACTGCTGTATCTACCCCAGCGCTTAAAACAGGGCTTGGCACTTAGCGCTTGCTTCATTCATTCATCCAATCATATGTATTGAGCGCTTACCGTGTGCAGAGCTCTGTACTAAACGCTTGGGAAGTGCAGTACAGGAATAAAGGGGGACGACCCCCGCCCATACCGGCTTTACGGTCTAAAAGAGGGGAGACAGACATCGAAACGAGTAAACGGACATCAAACAAATGCCACAGCCGATCGGCCCCGACGCTTAGTACGGTACCTGGTACGTAGTAAGTGCTGAACAAATACCCTAGGAAAAGGAGACACGAGAGCCCTTTGTCCTCAAGGAGGTAGAAAATCCTCACCATTTCGGGGGGCCTCCCTTGGATCCATGAGATCCCTCCGGAAGAGGGGGCGCCGAGCCCGTCACTCACCATCAGCCGCATCTTGGTTCCCGTAGAAACGAGCGTCAGTGGGAAGAACGAGGTGGGGAGGGGGGCATCCGCCGAGCGGGGGCTCCATCCATCCCACAGGCTCGCACCCTTCCCGACACGCTGGGGAAAGGGCGCCGAGACCGGGCCGTGGGCCGGGGAGGGCCAGGCACGGGGATCCCCTACCCGGGCCTGGAGGGGAGAGCGCCCCGGGGCCCAAGTCCAGCCCCGCCTCTGGTCGCAGGTCCCGGTGATATTCGACGACGTCTCCGTCTACTTCTCCGCGCCGGAGTGGGAGAAGCTGGAGGACTGGCAGAAGGAGCTCTACAAGAATATTATGAAGGGCAACTACGAGTCCCTGGTCTCCATGGGTGAGGGCGGGCCCCCTCCAATCTGGCTGGGGGCGGGGGGCAGCGGGGTGGGCCGCAGACCCTAGGAAAAACCAGAGGGCGATTCCTTCAGTATTCCCTGAATCCCTCACCCCTGGCTCCCCTCTTCCTTCTGGCTATTGGGCCATCGGCCAGGTAGGGCCCCCCCGCCCCGTCAATCCTAAACAGAAGGAGGGAAACATCTATCGTATTTATTGAGCGCTTATCGGGTGCAGAGCACCGTACTAAGCTCTTGGGAGACTTCCCAAGCGCTTAGTACAGTGCTCTGCACATAGTAAGCGCTCAATAAATACGATTGATGATGATGATGATGCAACAGAATTGGTGGACAGGCTCCCTGCCCACAGCGAGCTTCCCGTCTAGAGGAAGGAGGGAGTGCCACATAAAGAGCTAATACGATCCCTGCCCTGTCCCGTCCTTCCCCGGAGAGACTGTTCCCCCTCCTGGCATGATTTCAGGGAGCTTAGACGGGCAGCGGTTCAGCAGAGAAGGCCTCTGGGAGGAGGTGGGAGGCCTGGCTCCGGGATCGTGAGCGACCGGGGACTAGGACGAGGGGGTAGGGGGTGGGCTTGCCCCCGGGTGAAAATTGAGGCCGGCCCGACCAGCCAACGTCCCCCCCATCCCGCCCACCCCCAGACTACGCCATGTCCCAGCCCGACATCCTGTCCCAGCCCGCGCCCGACGAGACCCCGAACGTCGCAGAGGCCCAGCCCGAGGCCGAGGAGCAGGCCGCACTATCGGGCCCCAATGCCGGTGAGTGGGGGTGGGAGAGGACCCGCCCACTCGGCCCTTCTCCCCCCACCCCCTTCGGGTCAGTGCTGTCCGGAGCCGTGGCCGGCCAAAGCCGTGCCCCCCAGGCTTGGGATGCCGGTGGACCCCCGGGGTGTAGCCCTCCGGGCCTTGGCGGGTCCGGGAGTGGGGACGCGGGAGCGGGTCTCCCCCGAAACGGCCGCACGCGACAGCTGGGCCCGCCTCCTCCTCCGTCCGGACCAGAACCCGGCATTTCCGCCTCGGATATCCTGTCCTGGATCAAGCAAGAGGAGGAGCCCGGGGGCGAGAGGCTGCGGGGCTTGGTGGAGGAGCAGGGGCAGGAGCAGGAGCAGGAGGAGGCCGAGGACGCCGCGGAGGAAGCAGCAGCCCAGGCTGACCAGGGCCCCTACGGCGGTGAGCGGCTGGGGCTTGGGGCTCGGGGGGGGCACCGGGCAGCAACGACGATGCGGGATCACCAGATCGGACCCAGCCCCCGCCCCTCCTAGGCTCTCGCGATCTAAGAGGGAGGCCCGGGGATCTGGCCCCCCTCGTACAGATGAGGACACTGAAGCCCAGAGGTAAAATGACCAGCCCAAGGTCACCCTGCAGGCCGGCGGCCTTGCCGGGGCTGGGCTCCAGGTCTCCTGGCCGTGGGTTCTCACCCCGGCTCCGTCTCTTGTCTGCCGTGTGGCCTCGGGCAAGTCATTTAACTTCTCTGGGCCTCGGGCAAGTCATTTAACTTCTCTGGGCCTCGAGCAAGTCATTTAACTTCTCTGAGCCTCAGGTACCTCATCTAGAAAAAGGGGCTGAAGACCGTGAGTCCCGTGCGGGACAGGGACCGCGTCCAAATCGATTTGCCCGTATCCGCTCCAGCGCTCAATACAGGGCCTGGCACCTAGTAAGCGCTTTAACAGACCCCATAATAATAATAATAATTACTCCTGGGCCCCGGGCTCTTTGCCTCCCAAGCTCCCCGCGGCTCCGGGCTGGCTTGTGAGCAGCAGCAAGCTACCTCCCGCCACCCCCTCTACCTGGGGCGGCGGTGCCAAGGGGCGATCCCCAGGAGGTCGACGCAGGGTGACCCCGGGATCCCCACCTCTCACCACGCCCGCCCCCCACCCCGTCTGTAACGACCGGGCCTCCCCCGGCGGCCTGACGACGCTCCCCTTCGTTTCAGCGGGCGACGGATTTGCAGTCAAGGCGGAAGGCCCGGTCCCGGCCCAGGGCCCGGCGGTGCCCGCCGAGGAAAACCGTGCGGGCCCGGCCGGCGGGAGCCCGGTCCCGGCGGCCCCGCAGGCCCCCCGCCCCGGGGCCGGCCCCCGGGAGCCCGGCGAGGCGGAGGCGGGCACGCCGCGCGGGAAGGCCTCCGGCGGGCGGGACGGGCCCCCGGCCCAGCGGCCCGGCCCGGCGGGGGGCGAGCGGCCCTACCAGTGCGCCCACTGCGGCAAGGGCTTCGTGCACCCGTCGCGCCTGACGTACCACCTGCGCGTGCACACGGGCGAGCGGCCCTACGCCTGCGCCGACTGCGGCAAGACCTTCGCGGACCGGTCCCGGCTGAGCAGCCACCGGCGGGCCCACGCGGCCGGGGCGGGGGCCGGCGGGGGCCCCCACGCCTGCGCCCAGTGCGGCCGCAGCTTCGGCCTGAAGATCGGCCTGCTCCTGCACCAGCGCGGCCACAGGCAGGAGAGGCGCACCTTCGCCTGCGCCCAGTGCGGCCTCCACTTCAACTGCCACTCGGGCCTGGTCCGCCACCGGATGATCCACACGGGCGAGCGGCCCTACCCGTGCCCCGACTGCGCCAAGAGCTTCGTGCGCAAGGAGCACCTGCTCAACCACCGGCGGCTGCACACGGGCGAGCGCCCCTTCCACTGCGCCCACTGCGGCAAGAGCTTCATCCGCAAGCACCACCTCATGAAGCATCAGCGCATCCACACGGGCGAGCGGCCCTACCCGTGCCCGCGCTGCGACAAGGGCTTCCGCTACAAGCGGGCCCTCGAGGACCACCTGCGCGAGCACCCCCCCGAGCCCCCGGACCCCCACGGCCTCCCGCCGGGGCCCGGGCCCGAGGCCGCGGACGGCAGGGAGGGGGGCGGGTGGTGAGGCCGGCCGGGGAGGGGAGGCCGTCCTCGCCCCGGCGCCGCCCTCCGTCTCCCCTCCCCGCCACCGGCTCCGGGCCGGCTTACTTCCCGTCTGGCCCGCCGGCCCCCAGACGCGACCCCCTCACCTTTCCGGGACCGCCCCCGCCACACGACTTTGACCGTTCCCGCTCGGTCGGGTTCGAGCTGACCCCGTACGGACGACACCTCCCTCCGGGATGCCCCTTCTTGTCATTCCCTCCCGGCTCTCGTGTTGGGGTGGGCCCCTGTGACCCCCCACCCCTTCCCCATGCTGCACTGCTCGGGCCCCTCACGAACCGTGACGTGAGGGGCTGACGGACCCCTGACTCCTCCCTGTCAGCCTCCATCCCGGGGGTCTGGTAACTGGGCGGCCCCTTCTGCCGCCCCTCACCGGGACCGAGACCCCCGTTGTCCCAGAGAGTACGCCGGGGGGGGCGGGGGCTCCCCTGGGCAGGCCCAGCCCCCAACCCCGTGGCCAGAGACCCTCTTGGGGCAGCAGAACGTGGACATCCTCGACCCCGCCACCGCGGCAGGGGGTGGACGGAGGAGCGCTCCGCCTTGTACATAGACTCGACGACAGCCCTACCCCAGGTTCTTCTGCCGGAAGGACCCCACCACGCTCCAGCGGACGGAGCTGACCACCTCCCCGGTCAGCTGGTCCAAATGGAGGACCCGGCGTCCACGCTGCCGCCCCCCCTTCCTCGTCCGGGGCTGTTGGTGTGCCGGCCGTGAGGTCCCGCTGCAGGGATGGATGTGGGGGGGCAGGCGTGCCTCTTCCCCAGGCACCTCCCTCCCCTTCCAGGACGGGCGGACGTGGCTCGGCCCCCTGCCCCGAGCTTCGCGGGGACACGATGGGCAAGGCCAAGCCCAGAGGGCAGGGGAGGCGGCGTGAGAAAGCACCTGCTCCTTTCCAACTGACCGGGCCACGTCTCCGTCTGGCGTGGAGCAAGGTGGGCGACCCACCCCAGCGCCCAGATTGAGTGACGTGGCTGCCTAACAGTACCGTCGGTGATCACACCCCCGAAACCCACTCCCCTCCTCTCCGCCCTGCCACTGTTGGGGGTGAGGGGGAGGAAACTCACCCATTGCTCTGTGGCTTAGGCCCAGAAGGGACGACTTCCTCAAATCAGCAGCTCCGACGATCACAACCCCCTGCCCGCTGCTCGCAGGGGTCGGGCCGGGGTCCGCAGAGCTGCCTGCGCATCCTGCTTTTCTCCTCCCGGACCCAGGCCGAGCCCCACCCTGCAGTTCAGGGGCTCAGGACGGGCTTCTGTTCAAGTCAATAAAAGCCGAATGAATTCCTAACATCACCCCTTATCCTCTCCTGGGTGGGTAGTGGGTGGCGGATGCTCCCCGTCTCCTCAATAATAATTGTGGTATTCATTAAGCGCTTATTATGTACCAGGCCCTGTACTAAGTCATTCATTCAGTCGTATTTATTGAGCGCTTACTGTGTGCAGAGCACTGGACTAAGCGCTTGGGAAGTACAAGTCGGCAACAGATAGAGACGGTCCCTACCCAACAACGGGCTCGCAGTCTAGATGGGGGAGCCCTGGGGCCGATACAAGCAAACCGGGTTGGACACAGTCCCTTTCCCACCTCAGTTCTCAGTCTCGATCCCCATCTTCCAGATGAGGGAACCGAGGCCCAGAGGAAGTGTAGCGACTCGCCCAGGATCACACAGCAGACAAGTGGTGGAGTCGGGATTAGAACCCAGAACCTTCCAACTCCCAGGCCCATGCTGTACCTGCTAGGCCGGGCTGTTTCTCAACCTTTTCCCAGACCCCGCTTCCTAATGGGATGTGAGCCCGGTCAGCCCTCAAACGCGGCCATCCCGGGTAGAGAGGAGATAACCGGATGGGACAAACGGTGTCGCCTCAGGGAAGGAGCCTGGGCACTAGAGTCAGGGGACTTGGGTGCCATCCCGGTTCTGCCACTCGCCTGCTGTGTGACCTTGGGCAAGTCGCTTCACTCCCTCTGGGCCTCAGTTACCTCATCCGGATAATGGGGATTAAAGACGCCAGCCTCTGTGGGGCACGGACTGTGTCCAACCTGAGTAGCTCGAGTCTACTCCAAAGTGTAGTATTGTGCTGTGTGCACTTAGTAAGTGCTTAACAAATACCACTAAAAAAAAAATGTGTGCATCTCAGGCTCATGTGGGGCTTGTAGTCTACGAGGAAGGGCCCCTCTCCGCTACAGGCCGTTGCCAGCTGGAGCTTGTTTTCTGAGGCGTTGTCATTAGGGGTCATAAGCCATTGGGTGTGTCCAATCAACGATGGATTTAATAAGAACAGTGCTTTGCACATAGCAAGTGCTTAATAAATGCCATTTTTAAAAAGGCGCTTAGAACAGTGCTTCCAGCGCTTAGAACTGTGCACATAGTAAGTGCTTAATAAATACCATTTAAAAAAGCACTTAGAACAGTGCTTCCAGCGCTTAGAACTGTGCACATAGTAAGCGCTTAATAAATGCCATCAAAAATAATAATAATAATAATATCCCCCTTTTAGACTGTGAGCCCACTGTTGGGTAGGGGCTGTCTCTATATGTTGCCAACTTGTACTTCCCAAGCGCTTAGGACAGTGCCCTGCACACAGTAAGCGCTCAATAAATACGATTGATTGATTGACTGATTAAGCGCTTACCATGTGCCGAGCACTGTTCTGTGCGCTGGGGCAGATACAGGGTAATCAGGTTGTCTCCCGTGGGGCCCACAGTCTCAATCCCCATTTTCCAGAGGAGGTAACGGAGGCACCGAGAAGTGAAGTGACTTGCCCGAAGTCACCCGGGATTAGAACCCACGACCTCTGACTTCTAAAGCCGGGCCTTTTCCACTAAGCCACGCTGCTTGTCGATTTGGCGGTTGCTGCGGGCAGAGCAGTACCCCGAGGGCGGGGGACGGTACAGCGCTCCACTCCGAATGACCTGCAGTCGTGCGTTCCCGTGGGGCAGTCGGTTGGGTCCTCCGGCCTGCAGGGGGCGCGGCGCGGCGATGCGCGGCGCAGCCGTTGGGTCCTCCGGCCCGCAGGGGGCGGCAGTCGGGTCCTCCGCAGGCCGCAGTCGGGTCCTCCGGCCCGCAGGGGGCGCGGGCTCCCTGTGGGCGGGCGGGCAGGGAGGCTAGTTGGGCGGCCGGCCGGCAGGCGGCGCTGTGCCCGCGGTCCTCGGCGGCCTTTTGGCTGAGCTGGCCTGCCCTCTCCGTCTCCCCGGGCAACAGCTGGGCGTCGGGGATCCCGGGGATCCCGGGGGCGGCGGGGGTCCCGGGGGCGCGGGGATCCCGGGGATCCCGGGGGTCCGTGGTCCGGGTCAGACCCCCCCCCTCGGACCCTCCGCCCGGGGAACAAAGCGCCATGGCCGAGGCCGCCCCCGCGCAGGTGAGCCCGGGCCCCGGGCTGGGGGGCTGGGGAGGGGGCTGGGGAGGGGCCGGGGGCCGGGGGAGACGTCTCGGGCAGGGGGTCCAGCCGGTGCCCGCTTGGGCCCGGGCGCCACCAGGTAGGCTGCGGCCAGCCGGCCGGCCGGCCAGCCGCCCAACGACACGCCCCTCTCCTCTCCTCCCCTCGCCCCTTTTCTCCCCTTCTCTTCCTCCTTCCCTCCTCTCCTCTTCTTTTCCTTCTCTGTCTCCCCTTTCCTCTCCTCCCTCCTCTCCATCTCCCGTCGGCTTCTTCCTCTCCCCCCTCCTCCTCTCCTTTTCTCTCCTCCTTCTCCTTTCCCCCATCTCCTCTTCTTCTCCCCCCTCCTCTCCCTCTCTCCCCCCTCTTCTTTCTCTTCCCCCTCTTCTTCCTCTCCCTCTCTTCGTCTCCCCTCCTCTTCCTCTCTCCCCTCCTCTTCCCCCCCACTCTTCTTCTCTCTCCCCCTTCTTCTTCTTCCTCCTCCTCTTCCTCTCCCCACTTCTTCCTTTCCCCCTTCTTCCTCTCTTCCTCCTCTCCTTTCCCCCTTCCTCTCTCCCTCTTTTCACTCTCTCCTTCTCTTCCTCTCTCCCTTCCTCTTCCTCTCCCCCTACTCTTCTTCTCCCTCTCCTTTCCCCCATCTCCTCTTCTTCTCCCCCCTCTTCCTCTTCCCCCCCTTCCTCTTCCCCCCTTCCTCTTCCCCCCTCTTCCTCTTCCCCCTCTTCTTTCTCTTCCCCCTCTTCTTCCTCTCACTCTCTTCTTCCTCTCCCCCTTCTTCCTCTCCCCCCTCCCTTCATCTTGCTCTCTCCCCTCCTCTTCCCCTCCCCAACTCTTCTTCCTCTCCCCCTTCCTCTCCCCACTTCTTCCTCTCCACCTTCTTCCTCTCTTCCTCCTTCCCCCCCCCTTCCTTTCCCCCTTCCCCTCCCCCTCCTTTCTCCCTCCCCTCCTCTTCCTCTCTCCCTTCTTCTTCTCCCTCTCCTCTTCTCCCTTTCCTCTCCCCCTCATCCTCTCCATCCTTTCCCCTCCCCAATCTTCTCTCCCTCCTGTCCCCATCCTCTCCCTCTCCTCATCCTCTCCCTCTCTTTCCTCTCCCCCTCCCTCCCTCCTTCCAACAGACCCAGGAATGGGACCTGAGGACCCAGCCCCCAACCCTGTTCCCGGCCCCCGGCCTCCCCCAGCTCCCGGCCGCGGAGATCTCCCTGTGGACCGTGGTGGCCGCCGTGCAGGCCGTGGAGAGGACCGTGGGGGCCCAGGCGGCCCGGCTGCTGGGCCTGGAGGGCCGGGCCGGCTCGGCCGAGAAGAAGCTGGCCGACTGCGAGCGGACGGCGGCCGAGTTCGGCAGCCGGCTGGAGGGCAAGTGGGCCGTGCTGGAGACGCTGCTGCAGGAGTACGGGCTCCTGCAGAGGAGGCTGGAGAACATGGAGAACCTGCTCAGGAACAGGAACTTCTGGATCCTCCGCCTTCCCCCGGCCACCAACGGCGAGGTCCCCAAGGCGAGCCGACTGGGAACGGTCAAGGCGGGACGATTGAGTGGGGTCCTGTAGAGCGGAAGAGTTAGGGGTGGGCCCTGCGGGGTCAGAAGCGAGCGACCCATGGGCGTCGGGCGGTGAAGGGGACGGTGGTCCGGCAAACGGGGGTGGGCACGTCTGGGGGGACGGCGGGGCGAGGGAGATGGAGGGCCGCTTTGGAGGATGGACGACCCCCCACCTCCTGCTCGGCCTCCCGGGCCCTGGCGGGACCCCCATCCTGCCCCCCAGGAGGGAAGTGACTCCGAGGCCCTTGACCTCTGACCTTTTCGCCGCCAAAGCCGGGGCCGAACCTGCCTCGCCGACCTGGGGGACCCCGGAAGGGTGTGGTTGGGGGGCAGCGGGGATCCCTGGGGGCCCAGGGATCTGAGCAGGTGACGACTCTGGCGGCCACAGGTGCCGGTGACCTTCGACGACGTGGCCGTCTACTTCTCGGAGCAGGAGTGGGGGAACCTGGACCAGGGGCAGAAGGAGCTCTACAAGAACGTCATGAAGGGCAACTACGAGACGCTGGTCTCGCTGGGTAAGGGTGCGGGGCCCCCCTCTCGACTGGAAAATGGGGATTTAGATTGTGAGCCCCAGTGGGACGGAGACCGGGTCCAACCTGATTTGCTTGGGTCTACCCCAGCGCTAAGTGCAGTGGCCGGCACGTAGTAAGCGCTTAACAAATCCCGTTAAACATAATGGGATTTATAATAATATTATATTATAATAATATTTATTTTATTTTGTTAGTCTGTTTGGTTTTGTTCTTTGTCTCCCCCTTTTAGACTGTGAGCCCACTGTTGGGTAGGGACTGTCTCTATATGTTGCCAATTTCTACTTCCCAAGCGCTTAGTACAGTGCTCTGCACACAGTAAGCGCTCAATAAATACGATTGATGATAAGAATCCCCAAAACTATTAATAGTTAGACTCTGCTGTGTGTCTCCCCCATGCCATTTCCCCACCCTGATGCCCCCCCCTTCCCTTTCCACCCACCGAACAGATTATGCTGTTTCCAAGCCGGATTTTCTCTCCCGGATTGAACAAGGGGAAGAACCTTGCGTCCAGAGGCTGGGGGCCGAGGGGGATGGCACGGCAGCAGATCCCAACCTCGGTAAGTCAGACGGTTCCGGGGTCCCGCACTCTGAATGATTTAGGGGGGCTCCCCCACCCCACAGGCAGCCGGGTTTGTCCGCGAGGCCTCGGTAGCCCTCGCTCCATCTCCAGGACCGGAGTGAACCCCTGGGAAGTGACCATGTGGAAAGAGGCCAGGCCTGAGAGTCAGAGGCCCTGAGTTCTAATCCCAGCTCCGCCACCTTCCTTGGGTGAGTCATTTAATTGCTCTGGGCCTCAGTTTCCTCATCTGTAAAATGGAGATTCAATCCCCGTTCTCCTTCCGACTTAGTCTGGGAGCTCCAGGAGGGACAGGGACTGTTGTCCGACATGATCGACTGGTATCTCCCCCGTTGCTTAGAACAGTGCTGGACACTTAATAAGCACTTATCCAAAGTCAGTCAAGGAACGGTATTTATTGAGAGCGTACTAAGCGCCGGGGAGAAGACAGTACAACAGAATCAGGAGACACGTTCACCGTCCTTAAGAACCAGGTCCGTCCCCCAGTTACAGCACGCCTCTCTTGGCGTGTTGCATTTTATTTCTTTTAATTTTTTTAAAAAAATGGTATTTGTGAAGTGCTTATTATGTGCCAGGCACCGTACTGAACGCTGGGGTAGATCCAAGTTAATCAGGTCGGACACAGTCCCGGTCCCCCACGGGGCTCTCAGTCTTCATCCCCATTTTACCGAGGAAGTAACCGAGGCCCAGAGAAGTGAAGTGACTCGCCCTGGGTCACGCGGGATGCCCCGGACACCTCCGCTGAGCGGCCCCCTCCCTGCCGCCCGTCTGGCAGGTGTCGGTGAAATGTGAGGTGGTCCCCTTTCCTAGGAGCAGGACCTCCGGTTTCCATCCCCGAGGGGCCGGCGTGGATTAAGGAGGAGGAAGAGTCGGGGGTCCCCGATCGGGAGGCCCCAGAAGGCAGCAGCAGCCCCACAGACCCCGGCCTGGGTGAGTGACCGGCTCCCCGCTCCCTCCAGCAGCTCCTCGACCGCCTCCTCTCCCTCACCCAGCCCGGAGCGGTTGGCTCTGCCGGGCACTGCCACCCTTGCCCCCGGGGCGCCGCGGGGCCTAGCGGAATGAGCCTGGGCGCCTGAGGACCTTGGTTCGAATCCCGGCCCTCCCGATTGCTTGCCCGGCGACCTGGGACGAGTCACTTCACTTCCTCTGTTCCCTCAATGGTGATTAAATCCCTGTTCTCCCTCCTACTGACCGTGAGCCCCGTGAGGGACAGAGGCTCTGACTGACCTGATTTACCTGTACCCACCCCAGCGCTTAGGATAGTGTCGGCCACATTAGTATGGGCTTAACAAATACCGTAAAAAAACGAAACAAAAAAAGCTTTCCGGCCTCAGGGTGCCGGTTCTGCGGTTCTCGGCCCTGCCTGGGGTCGAGGAAGCCCTAGGCCGCAGCCTGTGGAGAGGGTAATAACGATCATAACTGCGGTGTTTGTTAGGCGCTTACTATGTGCCGCGCGCTCTACTAAGTTCTGAGGAAGATATAAGCAAATCGTGTTGGACCCAGTCCCTGTCCCACGTGGGGTTCACGGTCTTCATCCCCATTTTACAGATGAGGAAACTGAGGCCCAGAGAAGTGCCTCCCCGCCGAAGTCCCGGGAGACCTCCAGCCACCTCCCGTCTCCGTCCTTCCCCGCCGTTGCAGAGGACGGCTGGGCCGGGAGCAGCGGCGAGGGGCCGCGGGCGGAGGACGGACCCCAACGCCCCCGGGCCCCCAGGCCGGACCTCGCCTGGGATCCCGCGGGCCGGGGCCGGGGCGGCTTCCCGCCGCCCCCACGGGCCCCGAGCCCCGAGCCGGGGGGGGTCCCGCCCGCCGCGCAGGCCCGGTGGGAGCCCCCGGCCCGCCCCGACCCCGGCTTCGGGCCGCACGAGGGCCCGGCCCGGCCCGAGGGGCCCGGGACTCCCGGGCGGGGGCCGCCCCCGGGCCCCCCGGGGCTTCCGGCCTCGAGCCCCCGCCCCTCCCCACCCGCGGCTGCACGGCTGCCCGGACCGCCCGCGGAGGTTCCCGGCCCGGCGGGCCCTGGGCAAGCGCCCGCCCCAGGCCCGGCCCTTCCAGTGCCCCGAGTGCGACAAGAGCTTCGTGTGCCACTCGTGGCTCAGCCGGCACCGCACCCTGCACACGGGCGAGCGGCCCTACCAGTGTCCCGAGTGCGAGAAGCGCTACAGCCGCAAGGAGTACCTGCTCAACCACCAGCGCCTGCACACGGGCGAGCGGCCCTTCCACTGCGCCCACTGCGGCAAGAGCTTCACCCTGAAGCGAAGCTTCGTCCGCCACCAGCGGCGCCACACCAAGGAGGGCCCCGGCCCGCTGGGCCCCCCGCCGGGCTGCCCCGCCGGCCTCGTGGCCCGCCTGCCCGCCCCGACGGGCCAGACCGCCCCCGGGCCGGGCGGCGCCGAGCGCTGGGTGGCCGAGGATGCCCTCTACCCATGGGGCGGGGGCGCCGAGGCCTGCTTGTTCCCGGACCCCCTGCAGGGCCCCTTATGGACGGCCCGAGGACCCGGCCCGGGCCCGGGCATCCCGGCGGTCAAGGCCGAGAGACTCTGGTAGCCGGGGGGGCGACCGGTGGGGTGACCGGACGGGGCGGGACCCGGCGGAGGTCGTCGGGTCGGGTCGGTCGGTGACACTGGCGAGAGCCGGCCCTGCGGCCTGGGGGAAGGCCAGAGAAGCCGGGGGATGGACGTCGCCACCGTGGGCAAGTCACTTCGCTACTCTGAGCCTCAGTTCCCTCCTCTGGCAAACGGGGATGAAGACTGGGAGCCCCGTGTGGGACAGGGACTGCGTCCACCCCGCTTCCCTTGTATCTACTTCAGCGCTTAGTACGGTGCCTGGCACGTAGGAAGCGCTTAACAAATACCACAGTTACACTTAGTATCACACAGAAGGCACTAAACAGAGACCACCGTGTTGAGTTTGATGAAGTGTCCTGTTCCTCAATGGCTCTCCCAAAATACCCCACTGTCTGGTATGACTTATTTGCAGGAAACTGGGGTGGTGAGGCAAAAAGATGATGCCCCAAATGGCTATTTGTAGCCCACGGCATCTAATAATTTTCTCAGGCTGATTAATATGTTTGGATGCAGTGGAGGCTGGAGACCAATATTCTAAGCCGCTCCACAGTTTTCAGTGACCCTCGGGAAAACTCTAACGTAATTCCCTTTCCCCTTGTCAGGACCTGGGAGTTCTCGGGGAGGGGGTGTGATTCCCATCCATTTCCCAAGCCCAGATTAAATAAGAGAAGGCAGCAGGGCCTAGCGGATAGACCCCGGGCCCGGGAGTCGGAAGGATCTGGGTTCTAGTCCCGGCTCTGCCGCTCATCTGCCATGAGACCTTGGGCCAGTCACTTCACTTTGCTGGGCCTCGGTGACCTCACCTGTAAAACGGGGATGAAGACTGGGACATGAACCGTTGTCCAACCCGAGTAACTTGTACCTACCCCAGTGCTTAGTACGGTTCGTGGCACAGAGTTGGCAAATACCCTAAGCAATACCATAAAACAAACGACCATAAAAAAAGGAAGATGCTGAGAATTTCAAGAGCAGCAGAAGAGGGGAAACAAGTCAAGCCGGGTCCATTCTGAACCCCCACCGCTGCTAGAGAGAGAACGCAGCCAGAACTAAAATCCTGATTGTAGCCAGTTATCTGACCTAAGGATTTCTAGCCGTAGTGGGCAACGGGTGGGTTCCTCAATCAATCAATCAATCAATGATATTTATTGAGCATTTACTCTGTGCCGAGCAGTGCAGCCTAGTGGGTAGAACCCGGGCCTGGAAGTGAGAAGACCTGGGTTCTGATCTCGGCGCTGTCCGTGCCTGCCGTGTGGCTTTGGGCAACTCACTTCACTTCCCTGTGCCTCATCCATAAAATGGGAATTGAATCCTACTCCTACGTAGGCCGCGAGCCCCCACGTGGGACCGGGACCACGTCCAGACCGATTAACTTGAATCTTCCTCAGTGCTTAAAACAGTGCTTGGTACGCAGTGAGCGCTTATTATTATTATTATTATTACTAAGCACTCGGGAGGGTACAATATAACAGAGTTGGTAGGCATATCCCCCAGTGTCGGCAGTGACGAGGCCACTAGCACTGTTATCAACTGACCTGCGGAAGGACCCGCGTTCTGATCCCGGCTCGGCCGCTCGTCTCCTGGGTGACCTTGGGCAAGTCTCTTCAGTTCTCTGGGCCTCCGTTCCTTCGTCTGTAAAATGGGGATTAAGACTGCGAGCCCCTTGTGGAACAGGGACTGTATCCAACCTGAGTTGCTTGTACCTACTTTGGCGCTTAGTACAGTGCCCGGCACGTAGTAAGCGCTTAACAAGTAAGAAAGAGGGGAGCAGGAAGTGAGTGGCGCGCAGTTTGTAACCCCTGCCACCTCCCTGGCCCGACCTGATGTCAGTCTAGGTCCAGTCCACTCCAAACTGGGTCTGAGGGGCGGGCCAGCCGAACCCCATCTTACCATGGGTAGCTCCTCCACCAGCGGGACCCCTGGCTGGACACCCAAGTCTCCCCCAAATATCTTGTCGGCCATCCCTCCGTCATAATAATGATGGTTTATGTCAAATGCTTACTAGGTGCCAAGCACTGTCCTAAGCGCTGGGGTACATACAAGGTGATCAGGTTGTCCCACGTGGGGCTCACAGGCTTCACCCCCATTTTCCAGATGAGGGAGCCGAGGCACAGAGACGTGAAGTGACTTGCCCAAAGTCACACAGCTGACAAGTGGCGGAGGCGGGATTAGAACCCACGACCTCATATTGAGGGTTTACTATGTGCAGATCACTGTACTAAACTCTTGGGAGAGGATAGCAGAACAATAGGACACAGCTCGCCGTGGTCATCATCATCATCATCAATCGTATTTATTGAGCGCTTACTGTGTGCAGAGCACTGTACTAAGCGCTTGGGAAGTACAATTTGGCAACATATAGAGACAGTCCCTTCCCAACAGTGGGCTCAGTGAATAGTCATTCATTCAATTGTACTTATTGAGCGCTTACTGTGTGCAGAGCGCTTACTGTACGCGCTTGGGAAAATACAGTACAGCAATAGACAGTGCCATTCGCTGCCTCCAATGAGCTGACATTGTGTGTGTCTGATTTTTCTAGTGTTCTCTCCCAAGTGCTTAGTACAGTGCTCCGCACACAGTAAGCGCTCAGCTACAGCAGTGCTTGGCACATAGTGAGCGCCTAACAAATACCGTGATGATGATGATGTTGATTAATACGATGGGCTGAAACTAGAAAGAAGAGAGCAAGTCGCTTCACTTTGGGCCTCAGTTACCTCATCTGTAAAACGGGGATGAAGTGCCCCACGTGGGACAACCTGATCACCTTGCAACCTCCCCAGCGCTTAGAACAGTGCTTTGCACGTAGTAAGCGCTTAATAAATGCCATCATTAGCATTATTATCATTGAGAGCATCACCCCAGGCAACTCTCAGGTCCCCCGCTCGCGCATGCGCAGAGCGAAAGGGCAATCCCTTGCTACGTTGTTGCCATGGTGACGCGCAGACCGGGAGCATCGTTTCCAGGGCCCGGATCCCGGGCATCCCCCCGCCCCGCCCCCAACCGGGAAAGACTACAATTCCCAGCAGGACTCTTCGGGAGCAGGGGGGTTGGGAAGGACGGGATGCGGGGAGGGGGCTGGACTTCCAGATTGTGAGCCCGTTGCGGGGTAGGGATGCTCTGCACACAGTAAGTGCTCAATAAATACCATTCAATGAATCGTCTCCTGCTGAATTGTACTTTCCAAGCGCTTAGTCCAGTGCCCTGCACCCAATAAGCGCTCAATAAATACGACTGAATGAATCGTCTCTCTCTGTTGCTGAATTGTACTTTCCAAGCGTTCAGTACAATGCTCCGCACACAGTAAGCGTTCAATAAATACGATTGAATGAATCGTCGCTGTTACTGAATTGTACTTTCCAAGCGCTTAGTCCAGTGCTCTGCACACAGTAATTGCTCAATAAATACGATTGAGTGAATGAACAGAAGCATTCATTCATTCAATCGTATTTATTGAGCGCTTACTGTGTGCAGGGCACTGGACTAAGCGCTTGGGAAGTACAAGTTGGCAACGTATACAGCTGCGTGGCTTGGTAGTCAGAGCCCGGGTTTGGGAGGCTGAGGTCGTGGGTTCTAGTCCCCACTGCGCCACTTGTCAGCTTGGTGACTTTGGGCAAGTCACTTCACTTCTCCAGGCCTCAGTTCACTCGTCTGTAAAATGGGGATGACGACCTTGTGCCCCACGGGGGACAACTTGATCTCCTCGTATGTATCCTAGCACTTAAAACAGTGCTTGGCACATAGTAAGCGCTTAACAAATACCATTATTATTATTATTATTGTCATCGCGCCTGACCACTGGGCTCCCTCACACACCCCCGGCTTCACGCCCAATGCATCTCTGGCCTGTGTGTTGGGGATCAATCAATCGTCTTTATTTATTGAGCGTTTACTGTGAGCAGGGCACTGTACTAAGCGCTTGGGAAGTACAAGCTTGTGATCTGCCTGGGGAGGCCCTGACCCTTCCTGCGGGTGCCCCTGCCAGCCTCCAGGTTTGGGGGGCAGTGCCCTTTGAGCTTGGTTTCATTCTAAATAATAATAATTAAAGCATTTATTAAGCGCTTACTATGTGCAAAGCACTGTTCTAAGCGCTGATCTTCTGAACTCCGACCCCTCCCTCACCCGAACGTGGACCCCCCTCGCCGGGAAGGGTCTCCCGGGTCCCGGACAGCGGACTTGACCGGATTATAAAATCCAGGTGGGTAGGGAATGCGCCTTGTCTGGAAGTTGCATCCCCCAAGGGTTTAGTATGGTGGACAGTGAGAAGCAGCGTGGCTCAGTGGAAAGAGCCCGGCCTTGGGAGTCGGAGGTCATGGGTTCTAATTCCGACTGCGCCGCTTATCAGCTGTGTGACTTTGGGCAAGTCACTTCACTTCTCTGGGCTTCAGTTACCTCATTTGTAAAACGGGGATTACGGTTGTGAGCCCCACGTGGGACAACCCGACTACCCTGTATCTACCCCGGCCCTTAGAACAGAGTAAGCGCTTAACAAACACCATCATTATTATTATTAGCCAACAGAAACTGCTTAATAAAAGAAAGCAGTGTGGCCTAGTGCAAAAAGCCAGTGGCCCGGGAGTCAGAAGGACCTGGGTTCTAATCCCAGCTCTACCACCTGCCTGCTGGGTGACGTTGGGCAAGTCACTTTGTCTCTCTGTGCCTCAGTTCCCTCATCTGTAAAATGGGGGGTGAAGACCGTGAGCCCCACGTGGGACATGGACTGTGTCCAACCTGATTAGCTCGTATCTACGGCAACGCCTAGTACAGTGCCTGGCACATAGTAAGCGCTCAACAAATACCATAATTATTATCTATTGCAGCACTTAGTACAGTGCCTGGCACACAGTAAGCGCTCAACAAATACCATAATTATTATCTATTGCAGCACTTTAGTACAGTGCCCGGCACATAGGAAGTGCTTAACAAATACCAGATTTATTATTATTATCTATCGCGGCACTTAATAGTAAGCGCTAAACAAATACCATTACCCCCACCCCCCAAAAAACCTCCTATTGCTCCCCACTCCCTCTCGGCTGGAGCCTCTTAGTACAGGGCCTGGCACATATTAAGTGCTGAACAAATACCATTAACCCCCCCCTGCAAAACCTCCTATTGCCCCCAAATCCCTCTTGGCTGGGGCCTCAGTAATAATAATAATAATAATGGCATTTATTAAGCATTTACTGTATGCAAAGCACTGTTCTAAGCGCTGGGGAGGTTACAAGATGATCAGGATGCCCCACGGGGGGCTCACAGTCTTCATCCCCATTTTACAGATGAGGTCAACTGAGGCACAGAGGAGAAGTGAAGTGACTTGCCCAGAGTCACACGGCTGACAAGTGGCGGAGCCGGGATTTGAACCCACGACCTCTGACTCCAAAGCCCGGGCTCTTTCCACTGAGCCACGCTGCTTCTAAGTATGAGGCCTGGCACATAGTAGACACTCAACAAACAGCATTTAAAAAAAAAACCAACTCACAACCTCCTATTGCCCCCCACTCCCTCTCAGCCGAGGCCTCTTACTAATAGCCGGGGGCAGGCCTGCCCACCTCCATCGTCGCCCCACAAGGCAGGATGGCCTAGTGGCTAGAGCCCGGGCCTGGGAATCAGAAGCACCTGGGTTCCCACCCGGGCTCCGCCACAACTCTGCTGCGCGACCTTGGGTGAGTCACTTCCTTTCCCCGGCCCTCAGTTCCCCGCTCAGTAAAACGCGGATGAAGACTGTGAGCACCTCATGGGACGGGGATTGTGTCCAACCTGACCTGCTGGGTCTATCCCAGCGCTTAGAACAGTGCTTGGCACATAGTAAGCGCTTAACAAATACCATCATCATGGCTATTATTAATATGGCCCCGGCAACGCCCACAGGCCCAGGCTCCCCGAGATGAGCTCCTGCACGCGTGCAAGCCCAGGCTCACACAAAGGCACTCGTGCGCACCCATCTCTCTCTGTGGCCAACTCGTACTTCCCAAGCGCTTAGTACAGTGATCCGCACACAGTGAGCGCTCAATAAATACGATTGAATGAATGGGTCCAAGCGCGTCTGCGCGCACGCCTGTAGGCCCAGCTGTGCCCGGTGGCGCGTGCCACCCTCAGCAGACCAGCCGGTCCCCGGCAGCCTCCTCCGCCCGTGCCCGCCTCTGGGCCCCGCTGGACAGGGACTCACCTTGGACCCACCGTCCCCCCCACCCCGGGGCACAGCAGGAGGCTCTCGCCTCTCGACCCCTCTAGTTTTGCTTTTTCTTTCTTCCTTTTAATCTTAAAAGAGTCCGCGTGCCCACCTCGCTCCCGGCCGCCCGCCCCGCCCCGCGCCCCCGTCCCTAGCTGTTGGCCAGGTAGAGACGTCTGTGTTTGGAGGTGGAGCCCCGGGGCCGCCCCCGGCCCCTCCTCGGGACCCCCGGTCCGCCCCTGCCCAGCCCCGCGGGCTCCCCCCGGCCCGAGCCGGGCTGGAAGAAGAAGGAGCCCGGGTGCGGGGAGGTGCCCGAGAACGGGGCGCCGTCCTGGGCCGCGGGGGGCTGGGGGCCGGCGGCGGCGGCGGCCTGGGCGCGGCGGGCGAAGGCGCGCTCCTGCCGCAGATAGCGCAGCTCGTCGCGGATGTCCGTGAGGACGCCCAGGAGCCGGGCCTGCAGCTCGCGGTCTCGGGCCCGTTCCTCGCGCTGCTGCGCCCGCTCCTCCTGCCACACGCCCAGCTCCTGCTGGTACAGCTGGTCCCACTGCTCCTCCAGGTCCAGCAGCCGGTGCCAGTTAGTCCGGGGAGGCTCGGCCCCCGGGGAGGCCGCCGCCGGGGAACGCGGGCCCGGCTCCTTCTCCCAGCCGCCGCCGTCCGCCGGCTGGGCCGGGGCCGGCCCGGGACCGGGGGAGTGGTCCGCGCCGGCGGCCGGGCCGGGGGTCCAGTCGGGGCCGTCCTCGGGCGTGGACGGGAGGGAGGTCCGCGAGCCGTGCCGCTCTTCGTCCTCGTCCTCTTCCCGCTCCTCCTCGTCCTCGTCCTCCTCCTCCTCCTTGGGGGGGTCCGGGCCGGGACCCGGGGCCCGGGCGGGGAGGGGGCGCGCGTCCGCCTCCTCTTCCTCCGCGGAGCCGTAGGGACCCCCCGTGCCGTTGCGCAGGGGCGGGGACGTGGGCGGCTGGGGTCTCGGCTCTCCTGCCCAACCAAAGACGGAGATCGGCTTGGGACCGCTGGCTGGGGGGGCCCCCCCCCCAAGGCCGCCCCCGCCGCCCCCTCACCCGCCAGGTCCAAAGGGCCTGGGTTCTAATCCCGGCCCCGTCGCCTGTCTGCTGCGCGACCTGGGGCCTCAGCGCCTAGCCGTTCTGGGCTCCGTTCCTTCGTCTGGAAAACGGGGACTAGGGCTGTGAGCCCCAGGTGGGACAGGGACTGTGTCCACCCTGATTAGCCCGAACCGACCCCGGAGCTTAGTACAGAGCCCGGAACACAGCCGGCGCTTTACAAATACCATTAAAAAAGACAAAAAAAGACAAATGGCCAGCCCAGATGGGAGAACTGGAGGAGGCGAAACGGCAAGGAAGCCCGGGGCCAGGCCGGGATGGGCCGGTCTTGGGCATCGGCTGGGCCCTGCCCGCTTACCTGAGCTCTGCCCCTCTCCCCGGGCGACCTCGCGGTGGCCCGAGGGGTCCGGGCTGCGGCCGGCGGGCCGGGGGCCGGGGCCGCCCTCCACGTCGGGCAGCGAGGAGGGCTGCCCGTTGGTGTTGATGAAGATGCTGGGTTGGAGCGGCATCAGCAACTGCTTGGAGGCTCCGGGGAAGAAGGAATCTGTGGGGCCGAGAAGCACCGGGACAGGTCACGCTGGGGGGAAGGGGACGCCGGGCTCCTCCACGGGCTTCCCCGGGGCCGGGAGGGCGGGCTGGGAGGGGGGACTCTGCCGGCCTCAGTCGGGGAGGGCCGGGGGATTGCCACGGCCACGGGCGACGGTTGGGGGACTCTGGTCCTCCCGGGCACGGAGATGCCACCTCGGCCACATCTCCCGCCGGGCGACCGCCACATCTCCTGCCACCTCATGCGCCACGCTGAGCGCTTAGAGCGACCAGACAACAGAGTTAACAATCCAATTCCTTTCTATCCACCCCAGCGCTTAGTACAGTGCCTGGCACAAAGCGCTTAACGACCACCACAATTATTCTTATTAGCATTACACATTCCCTGCCCACAGCGAGGTTACGATCAATCGGTGGTATTTATTGAGGGCTTATTCTGTGCAGAGCACTGTACTAAGTGCTTGGGAGTTTACAAAACAACAGAATTTGGAGACAGGAGAAGCAGCGCGGCCTAACGGGTGGAGCCCAGGCCCGGGAGTCGGAAGGCGCTGGGTTCTGATCTCTGCTCGGCCACTTGTCGCTGTGTGACCCTGGGCAAGTCACTTCACTTCACTGTGTCTCAGTTCCCTCATCTGTAAATTGGGGATGAAGACTGTGAGCCTCACGTAGAACGAGGACTGTGTCCAACCCGATCATCCTGTACCTACCCCAGGGCTCAGTACAGTGCCTAGCACCTAGTAGGTGCGTCACAAATACCGCAGTTATTATCATTATTACACATTCCCTGCTCATAATGAGTTTGCAATCAGTGGTATTCGTTGAGCGCTTACTGCGTGCAGAGCATCTTTCTAAGAGCTGGAGAGCGTAGCGAGAAGCAGCCTGGGAGTCGGCAGGTTACAGGTTCGAATCCCGGCTCGGCCACTCATCTGCTATATGCGACCTCGGGCAGGTCACTTCACCTTTCTGGGCCTCAGTTCCCTCGTCTGTCAAACGCGGGGATTGAGACTGCGAGCTCCACGTGGGACAGGGACTGCGTCCAACTCGTTCTGCCTGTATCCGTCCACCCCAGCGCTCAGCACCGAGCCTGACACAGAGTAAGCGCGTAACAAGCGCTTAGTCCAGTGCTCTGCACACAGTAAGCGCTCAATAAATACGACTGATTGATTTCAGCGGAGCTGAGTGCAAAAATGTGTAGTTCGTGCCTAGCACGTACTGACTGTGTTACACGACGTTGTCACAAGAGACTTGGACGTTGCTCTGCACAACGTTAGTTTTGTTGGTGTGTTTTGTTGTCTGTCTCCCCCTTCTAGACTGTGAGCCCACTGTTGGGTAGGGACTGTCTCTATATGTGGCCAGCTTGTACATCCCAAGCGCTTAGTACAGTGCTCTGCACACAGTAAGCGCTCAATAAATACGATTGATGATGATGATGATGAACAAATGCCACCATCATCCTTATTATTATCGGCGTCATTATAAGACAAGAGAAGTGGCAGACACGTCCCCCGCCCACGACGAGCTCGCAGTCGAGAAGTGGGGACCGGAGTCCGTTCCGGGCCCAAGCGGGGGGCCCTCCGCCCCGCCCCCGCCTCGTCCCCGGGCCCCACCTGGGTCGAAGCCAGCCTCCTGCTCAGCCTCGCTGCTGGCCTGGGTGAAGGTGGAGGCGACCATCTTCTCGAGCGGCGTGAGGCGGGCCTTGAGGGGCCCGGAGCCGCCGGGGCCCCCCTTCCTGGACGAGAGCTTGCGCTTGACGTCGAGGCGCAGGTCCCGCCACTTGTGCTTGAGGTCCTCCACGGAGCGCTCGGTGTAGCCCAGGAAGTTGACGCGGCTCTGGATCTGGGCCCAGAGCTGGTTGCGGCGGGCGGCGTGGGTGCGCAGGGCGTCCGCCCCGTACAGGGCCCCGAAGTGCCGCACCACGTTCCACACCAGCGTCTCCGTCTCGTCGTTGGAGAAGTTGGCCTTGCGCTTGCGGCCCGGGACCGCCATGCCCGCCATGCCCGCCATGCCCGCCATGCCCGCGGGGAGGCCGTGGTGCCGGGTCGGGGGGGGGGGTCCGGATCAGGAGGCGGCGGGGGACGGGGACCCCATCCGCTTCACTCTCCGAGGCTCCGGGGCACCTGCGGTGGGTGCG
Source organism: Tachyglossus aculeatus (assembly GCF_015852505.1). Lineage (NCBI taxonomy): Eukaryota > Metazoa > Chordata > Mammalia > Monotremata > Tachyglossidae > Tachyglossus > Tachyglossus aculeatus. The sequence goes on along the minus strand of NC_052078.1, from coordinate 3,820,298 downwards.
GGAGAGAAGAGCCGGGCTGTAACCTTGTCCTTGCTTAGAACAACGTTTAGCACAGAGTAAGTTCATTCATTCATTCACTCCATCATCATCATCGATCGTATTTATTGAGCGCTTACTGTGTGCAGAGCACTGTGCTAAGCGCTTGGGAAGCACAAATTGGCAACATATAGAGACAGTCCCTACCCAACAGTGGGCTCACAGTCTAAAAGGGGGAGACAAAACCAAACATACTAACAAAATAAAATAAATAGAATAGATATGTACAAGTAAAATAAATAAATAAATAGAGTAATAATATGTACAAGTAAAATAAATAAATAAATAGAGTAATAATATGTACAAACACATGTACATATATACAGGTGCTGTGGGGAAGGGAAGGAGGTAAGATCACATTTATCGAGCGCCCACTCTACGTGCTTCACAAACCCCTCAATCATCATCATCTCGTGGTGGGTAGGGAACGCATCTGTTTACCGTACCGTCCTCTCCCCGGCGCTTAATACAGTGCTCTGCACACAGTAGGCGCTCAATAAACACGACCGACTGGAGCCCGTAAGCTTGTTGTGGTCAGGGAGCGTGTCGACCCGCTCTGTAACACTGTCCTCTCCCAAATGCTTGGCACAATGCTAGGCACACGGCAAGCGCTCAACAAATAGGATTGAACAACCAAATATAGGCGCCCAAAGGGCAGTGGGTTATAATAATAATAATGATGGCATTTATTAAGCGCTTACTATGTGCAAAGCACCGTTCTAAGCGCTGGGGAGGTTACAAGGTGATCAGGCGAGGAGTCCGTCTTTGATACGGAGGTGGATGGGCAACCATCGGAGGTTCTAGAGAGGGGAGAACCGGCCTGAATGTTTGGGAAGAAAAATGATCCGGGCAGCAGAGTGAAGTGTGGACTGGAGCGGGGAGAGATGGGAAGATGGGAGATCCGTGAAGAGGTTGATACAGTCATCAAGGCGGGATAAGGAAAAAGTCGTTGGATTAATAATAATAATAATAATAATAATAATGGCATTTATTAAGCGCTTACTGTGTGCAAAGCGCCGGGGAGGTTCCAAGGTGATCAGGCGGTCCCACGGGGGGCTCCCAGTCTTCATCCCCATTTTCCCGATGAGGGAACTGAGGCCCAGAGAAGTGTCTCTAGATGTTGCCAACTTGTACTTCCCAAGTGCTTAGTCCAGTGCTCTGCACACAGTAAGCGCTCAATACAATTGATTGATCGAAGTGACCTGCCCAACGTCACCCAGCTGACAATTGGCGGAGCCGGGACTTGAACCCACGACCACTGACTCGAAAGCCCGGGCTCTTTCCACTGAGCCACGCTGCTTCCCACCTTCCTCCTCCTCTCCCCGGTTTGGGAGATTTTTGCCTACTACGGGGGTGGGGTGGGGGGAGAGGGAGGCAGGCAAGCCCCAACAGAATAATAGTAATAATAATGGCATTGATTAAGCGCTCACTGTGTGCCTTTGCACTGTTCTAAGCGCCGACTTGAGGGGTAAGGGGGTGAAGAGGCCTTCTCCCCCAGCCCCCGGGGCCGAGGGGGGCTGGGCCTGCAGTTGGGGGGCTGCATTTTTATACACATTATATGCATATATGTTTGTACATATTTATGACTCTATGTATTTATTTTACTTGTACCTATTCTATTTATTTTATTCTGTTAGCATGTTTGGTTTTGTTCTCTGTCTCCCCTGGGGGGCCGGGCCTGCAGTTGGGGGGCTGCATTTTTATACATATTATATGCATATATGTTTGTACATATTTATGACTCTATGTATTTATTTTACTTGTACCTATCTATTCTATTTATTTTGTTAGTGTGTTTGGTTTTGTTCTCTGTCTCCCCCTTCTAGACTGTGGGCCCACTGTTGGGTAGGGACTGCATGTGTTGCCAACTTGGACTTCCCAGGCGCTCAGTCCAGCGCTCCGCACACAGTAAGCGCTCAATAAATACGATCGATTGATTGATCGATTGATTGACGATTGATTGATTTGGGTCTGGGGGCCTGCGGTGGCAGAGGAGGCCGGGGCTTGTCCTTTGTTAGCCCCCGGGGGCCCCCCAGGGACCCCGGCGACACGATGAGTGTGGGGCACCGGGGGGGGGGGGTCCTCTCTCTCTCTCTCACAGACACACACACACACACACACACACACACACACACACACACACCAGCAGACACACTGACGCCCCCCGGCCGGCTCTTCCGGGTGGGGGGGGGGGAGAGGACACCCGCCCCTCCCCCCCAACCCCTCCCCTCCCCCACCGCCGCCCTTCCGCCCGCCCCGGGGGGGGGAGGGGAGGGGAGGCTCCACCCTCCGGGGGCCCGGAGATCCCGACCGCCCCCCCCCTCCCCCCCCGACGGCCAAACTCGCCTTCATCTCGGACGGACGGTGGACCCGAGGCCTCCTCCTCCTCCTCCGCCGGCGCTGAGGGGAGCGCGCGCGCGCGCGGAGCGGGGGGCGGGGGCGCGCGCGCGCGCGGGAAGGGCGCGGGTGGGGGCGGGGGCGCGCGCGCGGAGCGGGGGGCGGGGCGGGAGCGCGCGCGCGGAGGGCAGGGGGCGGAGTCTGGGGGAGGGGGAGCGGAGGGCGGGGCGCTCCCCGACGCCCCCTGGCGGCCGGCCGCCGCAGGGACCCGGACCCCCCAACAACCGTTCCCCACAGTCCGTCCCCTCACTCCCAATCAGTCAATCAATCAATCAATCGTATTTATCGAGCGCTTACTGTGTGCAGAGCGCTGCACTAAGCGCTTGGGAAGTCCCAACCTCACTCTCTCCCTTCCTCCCTCCCTCCCTCCCTCCCTCACTGCCTCCCTCCCTCCATCCCTCACTCCCTGCCTCCCTCCCTCACTCAGTCCCTCCCTCCCTCCCTCCCTCCCTCACTTACCCCCTCCCTCCCTCCCTCCCTCCCTCCCCCACTACCTCCCTACTCCCTCACTCCCTACTTACCCCACTCCCTCCATTACTCCCTCCCTCCCCCCCTCATTCCCTCCCTCCTTCCCTCCCCCCCTCCCTATCTCCCTCCCTCCATCCCTCCCTCCCTGCCTCACTCCCTCACTCCCTCCCTCTCTCACTCAGCCCCTCGCTCCCTCCCTCCCTCCCTCCCTCACTACCTCCCTACTCGTTCACTCCCTCACTCCGTACTTACCCCACTCCCTCCCTCCCTCCCTGCCTCAGTCCCTCCCTCCCATCCTCGTGTCTCTCTCCACTTCAATCCATACTTCATGCTGCTGCCCGGATTATCTTTGTCCAGAAACGCTCTGGACATATCACTCCCCTCCTCAAAAGTCTCCAGTGGCTACCAATCAATCTGCGCATCAGGCAGAAACTCCTCATCCTCGGCTTCGAGGCTCTCCATCACCTCGCCCCCTCCTCCCTCACCTCCCTTCTCTCCTTCTCCAGCCAGCCCGCACCCTCCGCTCCTCCGTCGCTAATCTTCTCACCGTACCTCGTTCTCGCCTGTCCCGCCATCGACCCCCGGCCCACGTCATCCCCCGGGCCTGGAATGCCCCCAATCCCTCTGCCCACCCGCCAAGCTAGCTCTCTTCCTCCCCTCGAGGCCCTGCTGAGAGCTCACCTCCTCCAGGAGGCCTTCCCAGACTGAGCCCCTTCTTTCCTCTCCCCCTCGTCCCCCTCTCCATCCCCGTCTTACCTCCTTCCCTTCCCCACAGCACCTGTATATATGTATATATGGTTGTACATATTTATTACTCTATTTATTTACTTATTTATTTTACTTGTACATTTCTATCCTACTTATTTTATTTTGTTGGTATGTTTGGTTCTGTTCTCTGTCTCCCCCTTTTAGACTGTGAGCCCACTATCGGGTAGGGACTGTCTCTATGTGATGCCAATTTGTACTTCCCAAGCGCTTAGTACAGTGCTCTGCACATAGTAAGCGCTCAATAAATACGATTGATTGATTGATTGATTGATTGATTGATTACTTACTCCCTCACTACCTCCCTACTCATTCACTCCCTCACTCCCTACTTACCCCACTCCCTCCCTTCCTCCCTCCCTTACTCACTACCTCACTCATTCCCTACCTCACTCCCTCATTCCCTATCTCCCTCCCTCCCTCCCTCCCTACCTTACTCACTCCCTACCTCCCTCACTCCCTCCCTTCCTCCCTCCCTCCCTCCCTCCCTTCCTCCCTCCCTTACTCACTACCTCACTCATTCCCTACCTCACTCCCTCATTCCCTATCTCCCTCCCTACCTTACTCACTCCTACCTCCCTCACTCCCTACTTACCCCACTCCCTCCCTTCCTCCCTCCCTTCCTCCCTCCCTTACTCACTACCTCACTCATTCCCTACCTCACTCCCTCATTCCCTATCTCCCTCCCTCCCTCCCTACCTTACTCACTCCCTACCTCCCTCACTCCCTACTTACCCCACTCCCTCCCTTCCTCCCTTCCTCCCTCCCTCACTCCATCCCTCCCTCCCTTACTCACTACCGCCCTCCCTCACTCATTCCCTCCCTCCCTCATTCCCTCCCTCCCTCCCTCACTTACTCCCTCCCTCACTCACTCACTCACTCATTCCCTCCCTCCCTCCCTTACTTACTCCCTCACTCACTACCTCACTCACTCCCTACCTCACTCATCATCATCATCATCATCAATCGTATTTATTGAGCGCTTACTATGTGCAGAGCACTGTACTAAGCGCTTGGGAAGTCCAAGTTGGCAACATAGAGAGACAGTCCCTACCCAACAGCGGGCTCACAGTCTAAAAGGGGGAGACAGAGAACAAAACCAAACATACTAACAAAATAAAATAAATAGAATAGATATGTACAAGTAAAATAAATAAATAAATAAATAGAGTAATAAATATGCACAAACATATATACATATATACAGGTGCTGTGGGGAAGGGAAGGAGGTAAGATGGGGGGGATGGAGAGGGGGACGAGGGGGAGAGGAAGGAAGGGGCTCAGTCTGGGAAGGCCTCCTGGAGGAGGTGAGCTCTCAGCAGGGCCTTGAAGGGAGGAAGAGAGCTAGCTTGGCGGGTGGGCAGAGGGAGGGCATTCCAGGCCCGGGGGAGGACTACCTCACTACCTCCCTACTCATTCACTCCCTCACTCCCTACTTACCCCACTCCCTCCCTTCCTCCCTCCCTTACTCCCTTCCTCCCTCCCTCCCTACCTTACTCACTCCCTACCTCCCTCACTCCCTACTTACCCCACTCCCTCCCTTCCTCCCTTCCTCCCTCCCTCACCCCATCCCTCCCTCCCTTACTCCCTCCCTCCCTCAATCATTCCCTCCCTCCATCCCTCCCTTACTCCCTCCCTCCCTCCCTCACTCATTCCCTCCCTCACTCACTCACTCATTCCCTCCCTCCCTCACTCATTCCCTCCCTCACTCCCTCACTCATTCCCTCCCTCCCTTACTTACTCCCTCACTCACTCCCTCACTCACTCCCTACCTCACTCATGTTTTTAGTGGCATTTGTTCAGAGCTTTCTATGTGGCAAGCACTGTTCTAAGCACTGGGGTAGAGACACGTCCATCAGCCCGAAAAGCAGTGAGGCCTGGTGGAAAGAGCCCCGGGCCCCAGGGGTGGGGAGTCAGAGGACCTGGGTCCTAACCTCCACTCCGACACTTGCCCGCTCTGTGACCTTGGGCAGGTCGCTTCGCTTCCTCTGGGCCTCAGCTACCTCATCTGTAAAATGGGGATTAATAATTATAATAATAATGGAGTGTTTGTTAAGCGGCTGCTGGAAGCCCCACGCGGGACAGAGAATGATCCATCCTGATATTATCTTCTATCTACCCCAGCACTTTGTACAGTGCCTGGTACATAGTAAGCAATTAATAATAATAATTATTATGGTATGAAGCACTTACTATGTGCCGGGCACTGTACTAAGCACGAGGGTGGGTACAAGGAAATCGGGTTGGACACAGTGGTCCCTCTGTGTCCCACGTGGGGCTCACAGTCTCAATCCCCATTTTACAGATGAGCTAACCGAGGCATGCTTAACAAATACCACCAAAAAAAAGGCCAGATACAGTCCCTGTCCTACAAGGGGGTTTCCAGTCTAAATAGGAGGATGAACAGCTATTGAATCCCCGTCTTTGCAGCTGAGGAAACTGAGGCACAGAGAAGTGGCCTGCCAAGGTCCCACAGCAGACAAGTGGCAGAGCTGGGATTAGAACCCAGGTCCTTTGATTCCCAAGACCGTGCTCTTTCCACTAGGCTACACTGCTTCTCCCTCCCTCCTTCTCCTTCTCACTCTTCCAGCCTTTCTTCCCCAACTGCCCCATTCTTCATCCCAGGCCCTCCTCCTCTTTCCACTTCACTTCTCTGTGCCTCAGTGACCTCATCTGGAAAATGGGGACGAAGACTGCGAACCCCACGGGGGACAACCTGATTACCTCGAATCTACCCCAGCGCTTAGACCAGTGCTTGGCGCATAGTAAGCGCTTAATAAATACCATAATTATTATATTGTTATTAAACTGGATCTCCCCCATGTTGAACACCGCCTCCTCTTTATCCTTCACCTCCCCCCACCAACCTCGTGTCACTCATTCTCCTTCATCGAGGGGAATTTTAGGATTCATTCAATCGTATTTATTGAGCGCTTACTGTGTGCAGAGCACTGATAAAACACAGCCCCCGCCCTCAAGAGGTTTCATTCATTCAATCGTATTTATTGAGCGCTTACTGTGTGCAGAGCACTGATAAAACACAGCCCCCGCCCTCAAGAGGTTTCATTCATTCAATCGTATTTATTGAGCGCTGACTGTGTGCAGAGCACTGTACTAAGCGTCTAATGTTAATAACTTAGTGGCAAGAACAAGGGCCTGGCAGTTCGGAGGACCTGGGTTCTAAACCCAGCTGGGCCAGGTGCCTGCTGTGTGACCTTGGACAAGTCACTTCACTTCTCGGGGCCTCAGTTCCCTCGTCTGCAAAATGGGGATTCAATCCCTGCTCTCCCTCCTCACTTGACCGGGATGCCTTTGTGGGGTGGGGTCCTCTGATGATTTCATAACTACCCCAGCACTTAGTAGTGAAGTGCTTTATTTATTAATTAATTTATTTATTTTACTTGTACATATCTATTCTATTGTATTTTGTTAGTATGTTTGGTTTTGTTCTCTGTCTCCCCCTTCTAGACTGTGAGCCCACTGTTGGGTAGGGACTGTCTCTATATGTTGCCAACTTGGACTTCCCAAGCGCTTAGTCCAGTGCTCCGCACATAGTAAGCGCTCAATAAATACGATTGATGATGATGATGGTGAAGTGCTTGGCATCTAGTAAGCGCTTAATACTACAGTTAATCCGCGTCAGTGACCCGGACTCCACCGAGGCACCCTCTCACCCCCAGCCGGTCTGGAATCCAGAACGTGGACCTTGACCTCAGGGAGCTAAAAGGAGTGTCCCAGGAATATGGAATGGATGAGTTTGGCTTCCCTCTACCTGCCTGGGATTCCCCAGAGGAAAAACACTTTGTTTCCTAATCCTTAGGGATGCCTCCCCTCCGCTCTGCCTCTTTCTCCCCTCCAGCCTGGTCGCCCAGGGCCTCGTCCCCATCCGCGGGTAATAACGCGGATATTAGTAATAGTAATAGCAATTAATAATAATAGTAATAGTAATAGTAGCAATTAATAGTAGCATTTGTTAAGCCCTCACAGCTCTAGTCAGTCTAGTCAATCAGTACGATTGCACGCTTACTGTGTGCACAGCACTAAGCGCTTGGGAGAGGACAATGCAACAATAGCCATCCCTGCCCAAAACGGGTTTACAGTCTAGCGGGGGAGACGGACATTAATAGAAATAAATAACAACTGCGTAAATAAGTGCTGGGAATGGGGCTGAATAAAGGGAGCAAGTCAGGGCAACATAGAAGGGAGCGGGAGAATAATAATGTGGGTATCTGTTAAGCGCTTACTATGTGCCAAACACTGTTTTAAGCGCTGGGGGTAGATGCAAGGTAATCAGGTTGTCCCAACGTGGGGCTCACAGTCTTCATCCCCATTTTACAGATGAGGTCACTGAGGCCCAGAGAAATTGAGCGACTTGCCCAAGGTCACACAGCTGACAAGGGGCAGAGCCGGGATTAGAACCCACGACCTCTGACTCCCAAGCCCGGGCTCTTTTCACAAAGTCACGCTGCTTCTCAGAAGAGAAAAGAAGGGTTTAGTCTACTTAGTGGTGGGGTGGACACAATTCAATCAGATTGGATCGGGTCCCGCCCCACGAGGGACTCACAGTCAATCAGTTAATCAATCGTATTTATTGAGCGCTTACCGCGGGCAGAGCACTGTACGACTCTGCCACGTGTCTGCTGTGTGGCCTTGGGCAAGTCACTTGACTTCTCGGAGCCTCAGTTACCTCGTCTGTAAAATGGGGATTAAGACTGTGAGCCCCATATGGGACAATTTGATCACCACGCATCCCCCCCGGCGCTTAGAACAGTGCTCTGCATGTAGTAAGCGCTTAACAAATGCCATCAAAAAAAAAAGTGCTTGAGAGAGGACAAAATAGCAGTATAACAGAGTTGGTGGACACGTTTCCTGCCCAGAACGAGCTTACAGTCCGGGCGTTGAATCTTCCTGTCACAGATGAGGAAACCGAAGCACTTGTACCTATCTATTCTATTTATTTTATTTTGTTAGTATGTTTGGTTTTGTTCTCTGTCACCCCCTTCTAGACTGTGAGCCCACTGTTGGGTAGGGACTGGCTCTAGATGTTGCCAACTTGGACTTCCCAAGCGCTTAGTCCAGTGCTCTGCACCCAGTAAGCGCTCAATAAATACGATTGATTGATTGATTGATTGACTGAGCGCTTACTGTGTGCAGAGCACTGTACTAAGCGAATGGGAAGTACAAGTTGGCAACGTATAGAGACGGTCCCTACCCAACAGTGGGCTCACACTCAGCAGACAGGCGGAGGAGCCGGGATTAGAACCCGGGCCCTTCTGGCTCCCAGGCCCAGGCTCTGGCCACTAAGCCATGCTGCTTCTCTAAAAAGAGTGGCCGTGGTGGATACGAGCGGATCGTATCGGACACAGTCCCCGTCCCATATGGGGCTCGCAAATGCCATTATGATGATTATCGTCGTGGTTGTTGTTCCCAGCGCAAGAATGGCGTCAGAACTGGGGCATCGGGCCAGCCGGGGAGATCTTTGCCCGCTGGCTGACCGGGCTCCTCGCCGCTCCCCAGGCTCAATCAATCAATCAATCAATCAATCGTATTTATTGAGCGCTTACTATGTGCAGAGCACTGTACTAAGCGCTTGGGAAGTACAAATTGGCATCACATAGAGACAGTCCCTACCCAACAGTGGGCTCACAGTCTAAAAGGGGGAGACAGAGAACAGAACCAAACATACCAACAAAATAAAATAAGTAGGATAGAAATGTACAAGTAAAATAAATAAATAAATAAATAAATAGAGTAATAAATATGTACAACCATATATACATATATACAGGTGCTGTGGGGAAGGGAAGGAGGTAAGAGGGGGGGATGGAGAGGGGGACGAGGGGGAGAGGAAAGAAGGGGCTCAGTCTGGGAAGGCCTCCTGGAGGAGGTGAGCTCTCAGCAGGGCCTTGAAGGGAGGAAGAGAGCTAGCTTGGCGGATGGGCAGAGGGAGGGCATTCCAGGCCCGGGGGATGACGTGGGCCAAGCGTGGGACGGCTCGGTGGTTCGTCCCAGAGATCAGAGCGGAGCCTAAGCTTCTCTGCCCCCTCCGTGCCCTGCTCCCCTTTTCCCTGTTCACCTTGGGTGGCACCTAAGAGGACAAGTGCCCCGGCCTCACAAACAGGCCCGGGGTGGAATCGGGGCCACCAGGAGCGTGAGCCAGGAGGATTCTGGGAAACTCCCCCTTTCTCCGAAGCCCGTTTCCTCCAGCGCTCGGGGGTGCGCTCCGGGCCCGGGGGGCCCCGTGCCAGGGAGAGGCCGGGCACGGTCGGCCTTGTCCTTCCTCCCTTCGGGGAAGACGCCCGAGTCATTTTCGCCGGAAGGCCCACGGAGATGGCATCGGAGACCCGGCCCTCGGGGACGGCTGAACCGGCCTCTCCGTTCACATCCGACTCCTCCGTGGTGTCGCCCTGGCAGGGAGCCCGTCTCTTGACCTTTCGACCTCCAAGCCGGTCAAGTTCAGGTGGACTTGGGTTCTAATCCCGGCTCGGCCATGTGTCTGCTGTGTGACTTTGGGCAAATCACTTTTCTTCTCGGGGCCTCGGTGACCTCACCTAATAAAATGGGGATTGAGACTCTGAGCCCCGCGCTCACTATGTGCAAAGCACTGTTCTAAGCACACCCCTTCCTTCCTCTCCCCCTCGTCCCCCTCTCCATCCCCCCATCTTACCTCCTTCCCTTCCCCACAGCACCTGTATATATGTATATATGTTTGTACATATTTGTTACTCTATTTATTTTACTTGTACATATCTATTCTATTTATTTTATTTTGTTAGTATGTTTGGTTTTGTTCTCTGTCTCCCCCTTTTAGACTGTGAGCCCACTGTTGGGTAGGGACTGTCTCTATATGTTGCCAACTTGTACTTCCCAAGCGCTTAGTACAGTGCTCTGCACACAGTAAGCGCTCAATAAATACAATTGATGATGATGATGATGATGATGACATGGATTATATCAGTCAGTCAGTCACAGTCTTATTTATTGAGCGCATACTGTGTGCAGAGCACTGTATTAAGTGCTTGGGGGACTGAAATGTAACAACATAACAGACATATTTCCTGCCCTCAACGAGCAGTCTAGGGGGGAGTCAGACATTAATATAAATAAATAAATTACCCAATTTGTTTGTATCCACCCCAGCGCTCAGTACAGTGCCTGGAACTGTAATAGTGTAACAGTTAACAGTCACAGTTACAGCAACTGTAACAGTGCCTGGAATAATAATAATAATAATAATAATGGCATTTGTTAAGTGCTTACTATGTGCAAAGCATTGTTCTAAAGCACTGGGGGGATACAAGGTGATCAGGTTGTCCCATGGGGGGCTCACAGTCTTCATCCCCATTTTACAGATGAGGTAACTGAGGCACAGGGAAGTTAAGTGGCTTGCCCAAGTTCACACAGCTGACAAGTGGCTGAGCCAGAATTCGAACCCATGACCCGTGCTCTTTCCACTGAGCCACGCTGGAACAGTCTTCTAGACTGTGAGCCCGTTGTTGTTGCCGATTTATACTTCCTAAGCGCTTAGTCCAGTGCTCTGCACTCAGTAAGCGCTCAATAAATACGATTGAATGAATGGAACATAGTAAGCATTTAACAAATACCACGATTATTATCGTTAATTATCATTCACTCTCCTGGCATCTGTGCGTACGTGCGTGGTGGGGTGGGGGACATTTCCTCGGAACAGCCAGGACCCCTGCCTCGTTCCTGGAGCTTATGGGCAGGACACAGGCCCCTTCCCCACCTGTCCCCTCGCCTCATCCACTGTAGACTTTGCTATGCTTTTATGTCAAGAGGTTCCTGGAAGCCCGGCTCACCCACCATTCACCGCTCATCCCCGCTGTGCCCAGGGCCAGGCGGGTCCGGGAATTCCAGTTCCCGGGAAACAAACGGTGCGGCCTCTTCTGGGAACACCTGCCCGACGTGGGACCTCGACGCCGGAGCCTCCTGGGTTTCCGGCTCCCTCGCCCTGCCCGCTCCGAGGCCTCCAAGGCCGCTTTCGGCTCTGCAGCTGGGATTTCTAGGAAAAGAACTGCCCGGCTTGGGGGCAGAAGAAGTGGGCACCGCTCAGCCCGGCTCCGCTCCCACCCCACAGGTTCCCCCCTGGAGACAATGGCCTAGGGACGGGCACATGGAGCTGAAATGTTGGGCCTTGAGAGGTGAGTGGGAGGTGAGAGGTGAGTGAGAGGGGATGAGGGCCGGGTGAGAGGGCGGGGACAACGGCAGCGGGAGATCTGGGACCCTGGAACCAGGCCAGGAGCTCCTGTGACCCCTATCTCCCTCTACCTATAATAATAATAATGATGATGGCATTTGTGAAGCGCTTACTATGTGCGAAGCACTGTTCTAAGCTCTGGGGGGGATACCAGGTGATCAGGTTGTCCCCCGTGGGGCTCACAGTCTTCATCCCCATTTGACAGGTGAGGTCACTGAGGCTCCGAGAAGTTAAGTGACTTGCCCAAGGTCACGCAGCAGACACGTGGCGGAGCCGGGATTCGAACCCATGAGCTCTGACTCCAAAGCCCGGGCTCTTTCCACTGAGCCAAGCTGCTACCTTGCCTTTTTGGTGGGGTGGGAGGCCATCTGGGCAATGACCTATTCATCATCATCAATCGTATTTATTGAGCGCTTACTATGTGCAGAGCACTAAGCACTTGGGAAGTACAAATTGGCAACATATAGAGACAGTCCCTACCCAACAGTGGGCTCACAGTCTAAAAGGGGGTGGGGGGGACCTATTGATCCCTCTCTCCCCCATTCCAGTCCAAGTTCCCCAATTCCCGAGCTAGCCCGGTCCCAAATGGGCACCTTCCCCCAGCCTCTGCCCCCGGTCCCAAATGGGCACCTTCCCCTAGCCTCTGCCCTCTGCCACTTCCCTCCCGAGGGATTAGAGAGGGATGGGCCGTGGGCTCTGGATGGGACTAGCCCCCAGAGTCCTAGTTCTGCTGACCCTGCTCCCCGGGGCCGCCCCACGGAGCTGGGGGTGGGGCCAGGCCTGGTCCCTAAGGGACTGTCCCCCTGGTCCCCTCCCCCGGACCCCTCCCCCGGGCCCCGCCCCTGGGCCCCCCCTTTAAATCCCAGCTGCGGCTGACGGTGGACATTCAGCTCAGCCCCGACCTCATCATGCAGGCCTCCTGGTGTCGCCTCTTCTTCCTGGGCCTCCTGGCCCTGGCCACCGCCGTCAACCCGAAACCAGGTGAGAGGGGCCCCTGGGGGGCTCGCCTGCCCATCCCTCCCCCCGGACCGAGGCCGGTCCGGACCAGCATCCCGATTCCCGGCATCCCGAACCCCTCACTACCCTGATCCCCACCGGCCGGGGCCCTGGTCTGCCCTCCTCTCTGGTGCTCAGGCCCCCAGCTTGTCCTGATCCACCAGGCCCCCATCAATCAATCAATCAATCAATCATATTTATTGAGCGCTTACTGTGTGCAGAGCACTGTACTAAGCGCTTGGGAAGTACAAGTTGGCAACATATAGAGACGGTCCCTACCCAACAGTGGGCTCACAGTCTAAACCCGAGCGCCAGCCCCCGGGGCCCGTGACCTACCCTCGTCTCTGCCCTCCACCCAGAGCCTCCCATTTCCAGCCCCCAGGCCCCCAACCTTCCTCATTCCCAGCTTACCCTCCCCAGGGCCGATCCCGGAGCCGGATCTGGAGGTGAGCGAGGGCGTGAACGAGGCCGCTGCCTCTCCGGCCTCCACCTGCGAGGCCGGGAGAAGCGGAGATGGGCGACTGAGGCTCAGGGAGGGGCAGGGACCCACCCTGGGTCACCCGGAGGGTCTGGACCAGAATCCAGGTGCCCTGCCTCCCAGCTTTTCCCAGCTCTGGAAGGAATCCTTTGGGATCTCTGACGGGGTCTCCCCTCAGACCCTGCCACAGAGCTTTCTCCCCCTTAGTCTCCCCAGCCTTCTTTCTCTCTCCCCTTGGCTCTGCGGCCGTGCCCCGTTCCCCTGAAGCTGCTCCTTCCCTCCCCAGGGTCCTCACCTCTCAGTCAATCCATCAATCAATCATATTTATTGAGCCCTTTTTTTCAGCGATATTTGCTCAGCACCTACTACGTGCCAGGCACTGTACTAAGCACTGGCATAGATACAAGCTAATCAGGTTGAACACAGTCCCTCTTCTCCCAAGGGGGTCACAGTCCTAATCCCCATTTTACAGATGAGGGAACTGAGGCACAGAGAAGTTCAGTGACTTGCCCAGGGTCACACGGGAGACAAGCAGCGGAGCCTGAATTAGAACCCAGGCCTTCTGATTCCCAGGCCCGGGGTCTACCCACTGGGCCTCTACTGTGTGCACAGCACTGTACTAATTGGTTGGGGGAGTACAACAGAGCAGTGCTGGTAGACACGTTCCCTGCCCGCAACGAGCTTCCAGTCTAGAGGGAGGAGACGGACATGAACAGAAATCAATAAATTACAAATCTGGACATAAGTTCTCCAGCCCTCACACCCTACAATCTCTCCGGGGTCTCACTCTGAGTAGCATCGCTCCCTTTCACCAGCCCATGCCCAGGGGGAGGTGGGCAACGATGGCGTAATAATAATAGTGATGGTTTACTATGTGTCAAGCACTGTTCTAAGCGCTGGGAGAGATACAGGGTAATCAGGCTGTCCCACTTGGAGCTCACAGTCTTCACCCCCATTTTACAGATGAGGGAACTGAGGCACAGAGAAGTTCAGGGGGTCAGCGGACAAGTGGCGGAGCCGGGATTAGAACCCACGTCCTCTGCTTCCCGAGCCCGTGCTCTTGCCACTGAGCCACGCTGCTTCTCGCGTGAAGAGAGAGATGTGGCATTTGTTCAGCTTTTACTTTGTGCCAAGCACTGCGGTAGATACAGGGCGTATCAGGTCAGACAGTCCCCGCCCCGCAAAAGACTCACAGTCTAAGGGGGAGGGAGAACAGTTATTTCACCCCCCATTCAAACAGACGAGGAAACTGAGGCACTGCGAAGTTAAGCGATTGGCTCCAGTCCACCCAGTGGGCAAGTAATAACAATGATAATATTAACTGTGGTATTTAAGTGCTTACTATGTTCCAGGTTCTGAGGTGACTATAAGCAAATTGGGTTGGACGCTGTCCCAGTCGCCCGTGGGGCTCACAGTCTTCACCCCCATTTTACAGATGAGGGAACTGAGGCACAAAGAAGTGAGGTGACTTGCCCAAGGTCACACAGCAGACAAGTGGCAGAGCCGGGATTAGAACCCAGGCTCCCCGGATTCTAGGCCCAGGCGCTTTCCACTAAAGCCCCTCTGCTTGGTGCTAAGAGCTGGGGATGAAGTGCAGATTGCGGGGGCAGCGGGGATTATAGATATCTGCAATTTTATTTATTTGCATTGGTGTCTGTCTCCCTAACTCTAGACTGTGAGCTCGTTGTGGGCAGGGAAGGTCACTGTTTATTGTTGTATTGTACTTTCCCAAGCGCTTAGTACAGTGCTCCGCACACAGTAAGCTCTCGATAAATACGATTGGACGAACGAGTGAATGAATGAGATTGGGAAACGGTTCCAGTTTAGCTCCCCCGACTTCCCCATGGGGAGAAAGCAGCGTGGCTCAGTGGAAAGAGGATGGGTTTTGGAGTCGGAGGTCAGGGGTTCAAATCCCGGCTCTGCTGCTTTTCAGCTGTGTGACTTTGGGCAAGTCACTTCCCTTTATTTATTTATTTATTCACTATTTATTATTTATTATTTATTCACTATTTATTTTATTTTGTTAGTATGTTTGGTTTTGTTCTCTGTCTCCCCCTTCTAGACTGTGAGCCCACTGTTGGGTAGGGACTGTCTCTCTATGTTGCCAGCTTGTACTTCCCAAGCACTTAGTACAGTGCTCTGCACACAGTAAGCACTCAATAAATACGATTGTTTGATTGATTGATTCTCTGGGCCTCAGTTACCTCATCGGTAAAATAGGGATGAAGGCCGTGAGCCCCCCCGTGGGACAACCTGATCACCTTGTAACCTCCCCAGAGCTTAGAACAGTGCTTGGCACATAGTAAGCGCTTAATAAATGCCATCGTTATTATTATTATTACCCCGGCCCCCAGGCCCGGGACCCGCCTGGAGCTGTGAGGTTGGTGGGGAGGGGGACGCTTGGGGCTGATCCTCCCTCCCCCGCGATGGGGGGGTAATCTTTTCCAGAGAAGGCAGGGTCCTGCCCCCTGTCAGTTCTGGAAAACATGGACCCAAACGACTGCCAGCAGTTGTGCCAAGAGGACAGCATCTGCCCAGACGAGCAGAAATGTTGCATGATGGGCTGCTCTCGCCAGTGTGTGGCTCCCATTCAAGGTAGGAGCCACAGCCGCCCTCCGGCCGCCGGGCCCGCCATTCCGGACCCCGGGATCCTCAGATCCAAGCTGAGGATGGCGGGGGGTGGGATGGAGCCCACCGGGCTGGGAAACGGGGGGAGGTCATCCCTGTCGGATCCCATAGGGCAGCGGGGTTGGGAGAAGGGCTCCAGGTGGGCCTGGTTAGGCCTGGCGGATCCGGTCCCCCTCTCCTTTCCTCGAAGAAACCAGCATGCGCCCCTTCCCCTACGAACTAGACTCCCAGTCCCCAAACCCTACCAGGCAGGCCACGTGTTGGAGGACGAGGAGCGTCCAGGGGACGGCAAGGGCCGTCGATCCCCCCCCGTGGGCACAGCCGCTCCACCCAGGCCCCTCACCCAGTCCTCCCCGGACCCCCGGCCGGCACAGGAGCCGGGGCAGGGGTCCCTGGAGCGGACGTGGGCGGGGAGGAGGGCTGGGGATGATAACGCTAGGGCCTCCACTCCCGCAGAGAAGGCCGGTGAATGCCCGAAGTCGCCGACCTGGGTGGCCCAGCCCTGCATCGAGAAGAGCGAGTGCGTCCAAGACTGGGACTGCCACGACAACAAGAAGTGCTGCTTCAATGGCTGCGCCAAGAAGTGTATCCTCCCTTACAGAGGTAGCCCCCCGGCCCCGCTCCCACCGCCCCCCGCATCCTCCCGTCGGTCCAGCCAGACACGAAGTAGTCGCATTCACATTCACCCGAGGTTGGCACTGGAGGAGCCAAGTGTGCGGGCTGAGTGGTAGGAGAAGAGCAGCAAGGAGGGGTAGGAAGGGGCTGGAGGGCGTTAAAACCGACGGTGAGGA
This sequence comes from Tachyglossus aculeatus, assembly GCF_015852505.1. Taxonomy (NCBI): domain Eukaryota; kingdom Metazoa; phylum Chordata; class Mammalia; order Monotremata; family Tachyglossidae; genus Tachyglossus; species Tachyglossus aculeatus. The sequence continues at coordinate 3,803,521 of NC_052078.1, read as the reverse complement.
GTTTGTCTTTGATGCTGAGGTGGCTGGGCAACCACCGGAGGTTCTAGAGTGGGGAGAACCGGCCTGAACGTTTGGGTAGAAACTGTGAGCCCCAAGCGGGACACCCTGATCACCTTGTAGCCCCCCAGCGCTTAGAACAGGGCTTGGCACATAGTAAGCGCTTAACAAATACCACCATGATTATTATTACAATAAAACAATAGATCCCCTCCCTGCCCACAATGAGCTTACAGTCTAGGCGGGGAGACAGACATTACTAGAAACGAGTAAATAAATAAATGAATTTAAATTCATAATAAATAAATAAATAAATTTAAGTGCATTTAAAGTAAATAAGTAAATAAATTTAAATTTATTTTAAATAAATAAACACACAAATAAATTTATTTCAAATAAATAAATGAATTTAAATTTATCTTAAATAAATGAATGAATAAATTTAAATTCTATTCAAATAAATAAACTTAAATGTATTTCAAATAAATAAATAAATTTGAATTTATTTTAAATAAATAAACACACAAATTTATTTTAAATAAATAAATAAATTGAAATTTACCTTAAATAAATGAATAAATAAATTTAAATTTATTTTAAATAAATAATTTTAAATTTATTTTAAATAAATTTCAATTCATTTTAAATGAATAAACACACTTAAATTTACCTTAAATAAATGAGTAAATAAATTTAAATTTATTTTAAATAAATAATTTTAAATTTATTTTAAATAAATTTCAATTCATTTTAAATAAATAAATAAATTTAAGCTTATTTTAAGTAAATAAATTTAAGTTCATCTAAAGTAAATAAATAAATCAATTTAAATGCATGTAAAGTAAATGAATAAATAAATAAATTTAAATTTATAAGAAAGAAAGAAAGAAAAAGAAAGAAAGAAAGAAGAGAGAAAGAGAGAAAGAGAAAGAGAGAGAGAGAAAGAAAAAGAAAGAAAGAAAGAGAAAGAAAGAAAGAAAGAAAGAAAAAGAAAAAAAGGAAAGAAAGAAAGAAAGAAAGAAAGAAAGAAAGAAAGAAAGAAAGAAAGAAAAAGAAAAGAAAGAAGAGAGAAAGAGAAAGAGAGAGAGAGAGAAAGAAAAAGAAAGAAAGAAAGAGAAAGAAAGAAAGAAAGAAAGAAAGAAAAAGAAAAGAAAGAAAGAAGAGAGAAAGAGAGAGAGAGAAAGAGAGAGAGAGAAAGAAAGAAAGAAAAAGAAAAGAAAGAAAGAAGAGAGAAAGAGAGAGAGAGAAAGAGAGAGAGAAAGAGAAAGAAAGAAAGAAAAAAAGGAAAGAAAAAAAGGAAAGAAAGAGAGAAAGAGAGAAAGAGAAAGAGAGAGAGAGAGAAAGAGAGAAAGAAAAAGAAAGAAAGAGAAAGAAAGAAAGAAAGAAAGAAAAAGAAAAGAAAGAAGAAGAGAGAAAGAGAGAGAGAGAAAGAGAGAAAGAGAAAGAAAGAAAAAAAGGAAAGAAAAAAAGGAAAGAAAGAGAGAAAGAGAGAAAGAGAAAGAGAGAGAGAGAGAAAGAGAGAAAGAAAAAGAAAGAAAGAGAAAGAAAGAAATAAAGAAAAAGAAAAGAAAGAAAGAAGAAAGAGAGAAAGAGAGAGAGAGAAAGAGAGAAAGAGAAAGAAAGAAAAAAAGGAAAGAAAAAAAGGAAAGAAAGAAAGAAAGAAAGAAAGAAAGAAAAAGAAAGAAAGAAAGAAAAAGAAAGAAAGGATAAATAAATAAATGTATTTATTCCCCCCCCCTTTTCTGTCTCCCACAGAAGAGCCTCAGCAGTAAGCAGGCCGGAGGAGTCCAAGTAGCCCCCTGGAACCTGAAGATCCAAGTGTTCCCCCGTCCCTCTCCCGTCCCCCGGGCCTGAGCCCTGGTGGGGCTGGGCCCAAGCCGGCCCCCTCCCCTCCCTGGCCTCCAGCCCCCATTTCCTGGGCCTTTCTTCCCTCAGGTTAATAAAGGAAACAAACAGGTTTGTGGAGCAGCTCCAGGGAGTGGACTGATTTCATTCATTCATTCATTTACTATGCTATTTATTTCGTTAACCATGTGCATCTAGCTTTAATTCTGGTGGTTCGGACGACTTGACCCCTGTCCACATGTGTGGTTTTGCTGTCCGTCTCCCCCTTCTAGACTGTGAGCCCGTTGGTGGGTAGGGACCCTCTCTAGATGCTGCCGACCTGCACCTCCCAAGCACTTAGTACAGTGCTGTGCACACGGTAAGCGCTCAGTAAGTACGATTGAATGAATTCATTTATTCATTCAGTCGTACTTATTGAGCGCTTACCGTGTGCAGAGCACTGTACGAAGCACCTGGGAGAGGACAATACAACAATAAGCAGCGTAGCTTGGTGGAAAGAGCCCGGGCTTGGGAGTCAGAGGACGTGGGTTCTAATCCCGGCTCCGCCACTCGTCTGCTGTGTGACCTTGGGCAAGCCACTTCTCTGTGCCTCGACTACCTCATCTGTAAAATGGGGATTAAGACTGTGAGCCCCAAGTGGGACAACCTGACGACCTTCTATCCAGCGCTTTGCACACAGTAAGCGCTTACTAAATGCCATTATTATTATTATTATTATTATTATTATTACCCCAGTGCTTAGAACCAGTGCTTGGCCCATAGTAAGCGCTTAACAAATACCATATTCAATTAATTAATTAATGAAACAGAGACATCCCCTGCTTGCAACGAGCTGACAGTCTAGAGTGGGGGAGACACGCATTAATAGAAATAAATAAATGACAGATATGGACGTAACTGCTGTGGGGCTGGGACGGGGGAAGAACAAAGGGAGCGAGTACGGATGCAGAAGGGAGCGGGAGAAGAGGAAAGTGGGGGATTTGTCAGGGAAGGCCTCTTGGAAGAGATGGGCTTTCAACAAGGCTTTGAATAATAATAATAATAATAATAATAATAATAATAATAATAATAATAATGGCATTTATTAAGCGCTTACTATGTGCAAAGCACTGTTCTGAGCGCTGGGGAGGTTACAAGGTGATCAGGTTGTCCCACGGGGGGCTCACAGTCTTAATCCCCATTTGAATGGGGGGAGAGTCATTGTCGGATTTGAGGAGGGAGGGCGATCCAGGCCGGGGGCAGGATGGGGTAAGCGCTTAAGGACGGTAAGCACTTAACAAACCCCATCATTATTATTATTGTTATCTGCTGCAGCGCTTAGTACAGTGCCTGGATCGTAGGAAGCGCTTAACAGATACCACAAATATTATTATTATGAGGGACAGGGACCGCGTCCAACCTGATGATTTTGTATCGACCCCAGTGCTTAACCGATACCAGAAACAAAAGTTATGAAGGACAGGGACTGCGTCCGACCTGATGATTTTGTATCGACCCCAGTGCCTAGCCGATACCACCAACAAAAGTTATGAGGGACAGGGACTGTGTCTGACCTGATCATTTTGTATTGACCCCAGCACTTAACAGATACCAGGAACAAAAGTTATGAAGGACAGGGACCGTGTCCAACCTGATCATTTTGTATTGACCCCAGTGCTTAACCGATACCAGAAACAAAAGTTATGAAGGACAGGGACTGTGTCCAACCTGATCATTTTGTATTGACCCCAGCGCTTAACAGATACCAGAAACAAAAGTTATGAAGGACAGGGACTGTGTCTGACCTGATCATTTTGTATTGACCCCAGCGCTTAACCGATACCAGAAACAAAAGTTATGAAGGGCAGGGACTGCGTCCGACCCAATGATTTTGTATCGACCCCAGTGCTTAACCGATACCAGCAACAAAAGTTATGAGGGACAGGGACTGTGTCCGACCTGATCATTTTGTATTGACCCCAGCGCTTAACCGATACCAGAAACAAAAGTTATGAAGGGCAGGGACTGCGTCCGACCCGATGATTTTGTATCGACCCCAGTGCTTAACAGATACCAGAAACAAAAGTTATGAAGGACAGGGACTGTGTCCGACCTGATCATTTTGTATTGACCCCAGCGCTTAACCGATACCAGAAACAAAAGTTACGAAGGACAGGGACTGTGTCCGACCTGATCATTTTGTACTGACCCCAGCGCTTAACAGATACCAGAAACAAAAGTTATGAAGGACAGGGACTATGTCCGACCTGATCATTTTGTATCGACCCCAGCCCTTAACTGATACCAGAAACAAAAGTTATGAAGGGCAGGGACTGGGTCCGACCTGATCATTTTGTATCGACCCCAGCGCTTAACCGATACCAGAAACCAAAGTTATGAAGGACAGGGACTGTGTCCAACCTGATGATTCTGCAGAAACCGATCCCAGAGACAGGGCCCGACCGGAAGCCCGTGGTTCCTTTATGACCTCACCACCGGCCAGGACTGGCCGACAAAAGGCCCCGTCGGCTTTGCTCCGGTCAATCGGGCCGCCCGGCCTCAGGATTATAAAGGGCTGGGGCCTCCAGGGCCGCGGAGGAGCGTCGTCATGTCCGACCGCGTGCCCTCTCCGGAGGGCTCCCGCGCCGGCCCGCGCCGCTCGGGCCCTCGCCGCTCTCGCTCCTCCCGGGCCCGGCTGCGGTTCTCGGTGAGCCTGGTGGACCGCTTCCTGCGCCGCGGCCACTACTCCCAGAGGGTGTCCGCGGGCGCCCCGGTCTTCCTGGCCGCCGTGCTGGAGTACCTGGCGGCCGAGCTCCTGGAGCTGGCCGGTCACACCGCCGGGGCCCACGGCCGGCAACGCATCTCCCCGGCGCACCTGCAGCAGGCCGTCCGCCACGATGCCGAGCTGGACCGGCTCTTCGGGGACATCATCTCCGCCCCGGGCGCGGGGCTGCCTCGCCTCCACTCCGCCCTCCTCAAGCCCTGGACCGCCCGGAGCTGGCGCGGAAGGACCGTGAACTTCGGGGGGGACTCGAGCTCCTCGAGCTGACCCGTGGACGCTATTAAAAAAGGCTAAAGGGTCGAAGGTGCCCAGGATCCCTTCTCCGTCTCCTTTTTTGAGTCGCCTTTGCACTTGGATTCGTGCCCCTTATACTGACGGGCCCCTCTTAGAGAAGCAGCGTGGCTCAGTGGAAAGAGCCCGGGCTTGGGAGTCAGAGGCCATGGGTTCGAATCCCGGCTCTGCCGCATGTCTGCTGTGTGATCTTGGGCAAGTCACTTCACTTCTCTGAGCCTCAGTTACCTCATCTGTAAAATGGGGATTAAGATTGTGAGCCCCATGTGGGACAACCTGATCACCTTGTATCCCCCCAGCGCTTAGAACAGTGCTTTGCACATAGTAAGTGCTTAACAAATGCCATTATTATTATTATTATGGTATTTGTTATTCATTCATTCATTCATTCATCCATCCAATCGTAGTTAGCGAGCGCTTACCATGTGCAGACCACTGTACTAAGCACTGGGCAGAGTAGGATGCAACAATAAACAGACTCATTCCCTGCCCACGATGAGCCTGGTGATCTCCTCCTCCCCATCTCCCCCGCCCTACCTCCTTCCCCTCCCCACAGCACCTGTATATATGTATGTATGGACTTATTACCCTATTTTACTTGTACATATTTACTATTCTATTAATTTTGTTAATGATGTGCATCTAGCTTTAATTCTATTTATTCTGATGGCTTGACACCTGTCCGCGTGTTTTGTTTTGTTGTCCGTCTCCCCCTTCTAGACCGTGAGCCCGCTGGTGGGTAGGGACCATCTCTATTTGTTGCCGACTTGTACTTCCCAAGCGCTTAGTACAGTGCTCTGCGCACAGTAAGCGCTCAATAAATACGATTGAATGAATGAATGAGTGACCGTCTCTATATGTTGCCAACTTGTACTTCCCAAGCGCTTAGTACAGTGCTCTGCACACAGTAAGCGCTCAATAAATACGATTGATTGATTGATTGATTGACTCCGGGGTTCTGATTGGCTGGTGGGGAGCCAATAGGCTGCTGGTCCCTCTGTGATCCGGGCAGCCAAAGGGTTGCGATGCCATCGCTCTCAAAATTTTCACCGCCTCTTCGATAATGATAATCATAATAATAACAATGATGATAGTAATTGTTAAGCACTTACTATGTGTCAGGCACTGTATTTGTTAAGCACCTTTATTGTGTGTCATTCAGTCAGTTGGTCGTATTTATTTAAGCGCTTAGTAGAGTGCTCTGCACACAGTAAGCGCTCAATAAATGTGATTGAATGAATGAATTGAGCGCTTAGTGTGTGCAGAGCACTGTACTAAGTGCTTGGGAGAGTATAATAATAATAATAACGGCACTTATTAAGCACTTACTATGTGCAAAGCACTGTTCTAAGCGCTGGGGAGGTTACAAGATGATCAGGTTGTCCCACCGGGGGCTCACAGTCTTCATCCCCATTTTACAGATGAGGTCACTGAGGGACAGAGAAGTGAAGTGACTTGCCCAAAGTCACCCAGCTGACAATGGGCGGAGCCGGGATTGGAACCCAGGTCCTCTGAATCCCAGGCTTGACCGTGGGCCCCGAGGCAGCTGCCTCTCTCTTGAAGTATGGCTTGGGGGTCAGAGGTCACGGGTTCTAATCCCGGCTCCGCCGCTAGTCAGCTTTGTGATTCTGGGCAAGTCACTTTACTTCTCTGGGCCTCAGTTACCTCATCTGTAAAATGGGGATTAAAACGGTGAGCCCCACGTGGGACAACCTGATCACCTTGTATCCTCCCCAGTGCTTAGAACAGTGCTTGGCACATAGTAAGCGCTTAACAAATGCTATTATTACTATCTGAAGTCGCCCCTAGCCGCCCTGGCCCACACTTCCAGCATCCTCTGGGGCCAGCAGATGAATCAGCGATTGTGCAAGAGGGTTGGCCAGGGTTCCCGCCGTTTTGGAGAATTATGTCTCCCCCTCTAGACTGTAAGCTGGCTGCGGGCAGGGAATGTGTCTACCAACTCTGTTATATTGTCCTCTCCCAAGTGTTTAGTACTGTGCCCTACACACAGTAAGCGCCCAATAAATACAGTTGAGTGAACGAATGATGCCCTAGGGCAGCGTGGCTCAGTGAGAAGCAGCGTGGCTCAGTGGAAAGCGCCCGGGCTTTGGAGTCAGAGGTCATGGGTTCAAATCCCGGCTCCGCCAATTGTCAGCTGTGTGACTGTGGGCAAGTCACTTCTCTGGGCCTCAGTTACCTCATCTGGAAAATGGGGATGAAGACTGTGAGCCCCCCGTGGGACAACCTGATCGCCTTGTAACCTCCCCAGCGCTTCGCACATAGTAAGCACTTAATACATGCCATTATTATTATTATTATTATTAGGGTGCCATCTTTGGAAGGGGCAGACTGGATGGCGGTTTCTAGGCCGGGGGGCAGGTCGCGGGGGGCAAGCTCACGCGTGGCTCCACCCTGTGGTCTCGGGCGTCGGGCCTGGGGTCCGCGGACCCCCGCAGTCCAGCTCGCCGGTCTTGCACAGGGCCCCGCACGACACCAGCCAGGCGACGAGGCCGGTGACGATGAAGCCCAGCATCCCGTATATCACGACGGAGTGCCGGTCCTCTGTGACACGGAGACACGGCCCGGAGACCCGTGGGTCCCATTTTGCCCTCCTCACCCCAGCCCGCCGGCACACCCCCTCCTCTTCCCAGCCCGTCTCCCGCTCCAGAGCGGATCCAGGGAGAGGGGAGAATAAATCCCCCTCCCACTCGGCCTTCCCACCTCCCTCGGTGCCCCAGTTTGAGAATCGCTGGGCACGGCGAGCCAGCTGGATGGGCCACCGAGTCCTACGAGAAGCAACACGGCGGAGCGGATGGAACGCGGGCCTGGGACTCAGAAGATCATGGGTTCTAATCCCGACCCTGCCGCTTGTAGCATAGTGGATAGAGCACGGGCCCGGGGCTGCTGGGTGACTTTGAGCCAGTCACTTCACTTCTCTGAGTCTCACTTGCCTCCTCTGTAAAATGGGGATTGAGACCCTGAGCCCCGCGTGAGACAGGGATGGCGTCCAACCTGATTTGCTTGTATCCACCCCAGGGCTCAGTACAGTGCCCGGCACGTAGTAAGTGCTTAACAAATACCATCATTATTATTTTTTTTATATAATGGCATTTATTAAGCACTTACTATGTGCAAAGCATTATTTATTATTGCTATGCCCTCCTCAAACTGTCCTCCTGCAGAAAGTGGTCCCTGTGGTTACTATGGGAACGGTAGCATCCTCCAAAATCCCCCTGGGCCTCTCTAGAAAGATGGGACCCGGGTGGATGGGGCGGCGGGGCCTTGCCTGAGGTGAAAGTTTGCTCCCCGCCCCACGAGTTACCTCTAGACTGAAAGCTCGCTGTGGGCAGGGAAGGTATCTGTCTACTATTCTAGACTGTGAGCCCGTTGTTGGGTAGGGACCATCTCTGTATGTTGCCGACTTAGCTCTCAGTCCAGTGCTCTGCACACAGTAAGCGCTCAATAAATACAATTGAAGGAATGAATATTATTCTATTGTCCTCTCCCCAGGGCTAGCCCAGTATCTGTTTGAGAAGCAAAGTGGATCGGTGGAAAGAGCCCGGGCTCTGGAGTCAGAGGTCATGGGTTCAAATCCCGGCTCCGCCAACTGTCAGCTGTGTGACTTTGGGCAAGTCGCTTCACTTCTCTGTGCCTCGGTTACCTCATCTGTCAAATGGGGATGAAGACTGTGAGCCCCCCGTGGGACAACCTGATCACCTTGGAACCTCCTTACTGCACATAGTAAGCGCTTAATAAATGCCATCATTATTAGTGAGCGCTCAATAAAGACGACTGAATGAATGAACGGACGAGTTACCCATGACATGAAGGAACACGTCTCGGGGTACGGCCGCCCGGCCGTCCCCCAGGTGACACCGATAGGTCCCGCTGTCCCGAGGCCTGACGTCCCTGAGCGTCAGCACGGCCTCCCCGGGCCGGACGGAGAGCCCCGTGCGGCGGGCGAACCTGGCGTCCTGGTCCTCGAGCTGGTCGGTGCCGTTCGAGTAGCTGTGGACCGTGGCGTGGGGGCCGTCCTGGAGGAGGGTCCACGAGACCCGCCGGATGGGCTGCCCGGCGGGATGGGGCCTGCAGTGCAGCCTGACGGTCTCCCCGGCTCTGGAGGTGATCGTGGAGGCCTCCGCGGGCCGGGAAGGAGCGGCTGAGAACAATCATAATTGTGGTGTTTGTTGAGCGCTTACTATGTGCAATGCACTGCTCTAAGCGCTGGGGAGGATACAGGGTGATTCATTCATTCAATCGTATTTATTGAGCACTTACTGTGTGCAGAGCACTGTACTAAGCGCTTGGGAAGTACAAATTGGCAACATCTAGAGACAGTCCCTACCCAACAGTGGGCTCACAGTCTAAAAGGGGGAGACAGAGAACAAAACCAAACATACTAACAAAATAAAATAAATAGAACAGATATGTACAAATAAAATAAAAATAAATAAATAGAGTAATAAATATGTACAAACATATATCCATATATACAGGTGCTGTGGGGAAGGGAAGGAGGTAAGATGTGGGGGATGGAGACGGTGACGAGGGGGAGAGGAAGGAAGGGGCTCAGTCTGGGAAGGCCTCCTGGAGGAGGTGAGCTCTCAGCAGGGCCTTGAAGGGAGGAAGAGACAGACGGTCCCTGCCCAATAACGGGCTCACAGTCTAGAAAGGGGAGACAGACAACGAAACAAAACACGTGGACGGGTGTCAAGTCGTCAGAACAAATAGGCCGAAAGCTAAATGCCCATCATTAACAAAACAGATAGAATAGTAAATACGTCCAAGTAAAATAAATAGAGTAATAAATCAGGTTGTCCCATGTGGGGCTCACAGTTTTAATCCCCATTTTACAGATGAGGTCACTGAGGCCCAGAGAAGTGAAGTGACTTGCCCAAAGTTACACAGCTGACAAGGGGTGGAGGCGGGATTTGACAAAGCCCGGATTGTCTTTGTCCAGAAACGTTCTGGGCATGTTACTCCCCTCCTCAGAAATCTCCAGTGGCTACCAATCAATCTGCGCATCAGGCAGAAACTCCTCACCCTGGGCTTCAAGGCTGTCCATCCATCCCCTGGCCCCCTCCTCCCTCACCACCCTTCTGTTCTTCTCCAGCCCAGCCCACACCCTCCGCTCCTCCGCCGCTGATCTCCTCCCCGTACCTCGCTCTCGCCTGTCCCGCCATCGACCCCCGGCCCACCTCATCCCCCGGGCCCGGAATGCCCCCAATCCCTCTGCCCATCCGCCAAGCTCGCTCTCTTCCTCCCTTCAAGGCCCTGCTGAGAGCTCACCTCCTCCAGGAGGCCTTCCCACACTGAGCCCCTTCCTTCCTCTCCCCCTCGTCCCCCTCTTCATCCCCCCATCTTACCTCCTTCCCTTCCCCACAGCACCTGTATAGATGTATATATGTATGTACAGATTTATTACTCTATTTATTTTACTTGTACATATCTATTCTATTTATTTTATTTTGTTAGTATGTTTGGTTTTGTTCTCTGTCTCCCCCTTTTAGACTGTGAGCCCACTGTTGGGTAGGGACCGTCTCTAGATGTTGCCAGCTTGCACTTCCCGAGCGCTTAGTACAGTGCTCTGCATACAGTAAGCGCTCAATAAATACGATTGATTGATTGATTGATTGATTGATTTGAACCCATGACCTCTGACTCCCAAGCCTGGGCTTTTTTCGCTGAGCCACGCTGCTTCTCCAAGGAAGGAAATGGGGGCCCCCCTCCAGCCCCCAGACTTCAGCTCTCGGGTTAGAGAGTCCCCCCCACCCCCGCACCTCGCAGCCGGCCTCTCACCTCTGCCCCCTCAGCTCTCCCACCTCCGAAAGTTTGCCCACGCCTTCCTTTATGCCCGGAATAGCCCCCATCGCTCCCTCCCAGCCCCACGGCACTTATTATGTCCATATCTGTCATTTTTAAATTTATAATCATGTCTGTTTCCCCCTCTAGACTGTAAGCTCATTGTGGGTGGGGAATGTGCCTGTTTATTGTTCTACTGTAGTCTCCCCAGCGCTTAGTACAGTGCTCTGCACACAGTAAGTGCTCAATAAATATGGGCTTTGGAGTCAGAGGTCATGGGTTCGAATCCCGGCTCCGCCACATGTCTGCTGTGTGACCTTGGGCAAGTCACTTAACTTCTCTCAGCCTCAGTTACCTCATCTGTAAAATGGGGATTAAGACTGTGAGCCCCACGTGGGACAACCTGATCACCTTGTATTCCCCCCCAGCGCTTAGAACAGTCCTTTGCACATAGTAAGCGCTTAATAAATGTCATCATCATTAATAATAATAATAATAATAATATTAATTATTATTATTATTTATTATTATTATATATGGGACATATATAATGTCCCATATAATTATAAATGTCCCATATAATTATATTATTATTATTATTATTTATTATTATTTATTATTATTATTATTAATAATAATAATAATAAATAAGACTGATGGACTGACTGACTGATCCCATCTTCTCTTTCTCTCTCTCTCCCGCTCCTCCGTGAAACTTCCCAATCAAGGACTACCTTCTTCCCCCAGCAATCCATGTCTGTAATAACTGTGTCTCTGTTAAGACCCTTTTGGGAATTATCTGTGTCGGTCTCTCCTCTTTTTCTTATAGTATTTATGAAGCACTTACTATGTGCCAGGCACTGTACTAATCGCTGGGGTATAATAATAATAATGATGGCATTTATTAAGCGCTTACTATGTGCAAAGCACTGTTCTAAGCGCTGGGGAGGTTACAAGGTGATCAGGTTGTCCCATGGGGGGCTCCCAGTCTTCATCCCCCTTTTCCAGACGAGGTCACTGAGGCCCAGAGAAGTGAAGTGACTCGCCCCAAGTCACACAGCTGACAACTGGTGGGGCCGGGATTTGAACCCATGACCTCTGACTCCAAAGCCCGGGCTCTTCCCACTGAGCCCCGCTGCTTCTGAGCGTAGATACAAGGTCATCAGCCCCACCTGGGGCTCCCGGCTTTAATCGCCATTTTCCAGAGGAGGGAACTGAGGCCCAGGGAAGTGAAGTGACTCGGCCAAGGTCACCCAGCAGACGCGAAGCAGAACCGGAAATGGAACCCAGGTCCTCTGACTCCCAGGACCCGTGATTCCCCCCTTTTAGACTGTGAGCCCACTGTTGGGTAGGGACTGTATATGTTGCCAACTTGGACTTCCCAAGCGCTTAGTACAGTGCTCTGCACATAGTAAGCGCCCAATAAATACGATTGATGATGCTGATGATGATTTTCCCACAAGGCCACGCGGCTTCTCTTCCCCTCCAGGCCTCTCCTTCAGCACGGGCCCCAGCTGTCTAGGACAGAGCTCTCCCCATCCCCGCGGGCACTGCCACGCGGCCTGACGGGGGCCACGGGCACCGACTCACCCGCGGGCACGTGAGCCAGCAGCAGGGCCTCTCCCACGAGCTGCAGCAGTGCCAGGAGCCGAGGGCATCCGCTGGAGTCCATCGTCGCTGGACGGGGAGAAGAGAGAGGAGGTGAGAAGTGAGGAGGGGGCCGAAGCAAGGAGCCCAGCAAAGACCCCCCTCCACCATCCAATCCCCCCACCCCACTTGACCCCACTCCGCTGGGCAGCAAAAGCTCTAACGGCTGGAGAAGGGAGAGGTGCTTCCTTGCTTATCGCCTCCCCCCACGGCGCTATCGCCTCGTTGCCCAGCCTCTCCCTGGCCATCCCCACCCTCCTTGGCTCGAAAAACAGAGTGGATGGGGCCTGGGCGTCAGAAGAACTTGGGTTCTAATCCCAGCCCCTGCCGCTGTGTGACCTTGGACAAGTCACTGTTCATAATAATCATAATAAATAATAGTTGTTAAGTGCTTACCGTGTGCCGGCCACTTAGTTCAGTGCTGATTAGCTCCCTTCCCCACAGCACCTGTATATATGTATATATGTCTGTACATTTTTCTCTATTTATTTATTTTACTTGCACATATCTATTCTATTTATTTTATTTTGTTAGTATGTTCGGTTTTGTTCTCTGTCTCCCCCTTTTAGACTGTGAGCCCACTGTTGGGTAGGGACTGTCTCTATGTGTTGCCAACTTGGACTTCCCGAGCGCTTAGAACAGTGCTCTGCACACAGTAAGCGCTCAATAAATACGATTGATTGATTGCTCTGCACACAGTAAGCGCTCAATAAATACGATTGACTGATTGATTGATTGCTCTGCACACAGTAAGTGCTCAATAAATACAATTGGGTGAATGAGTGAATGAGCGTTAGTCGAAGCGCTGGGATAGATACAAGGTTATCAGGTTTTCCCTTGTGGGGCTCACAGTCCTAATCCCCATTTTCCAGACGAGGTAACTGAGGCCCAGAGAAGTGAAGTGACTTGCCCAAAGCCATTCAGCTGACGAGTGGTGGAGCCGGAATCAGAACCCACGACTTCTGACTCCCAAGCCCGGGCTCTTTCCACTAAGCCACGCTGCTTTCCTTCTCTGTGCATGCTACCTCATCTGCAAAATGGGGAGTAAGACAAAGTGAACCCCCGTTTTGAATCTGAACAGTTTTGACTGTTTTGGACCTGATTAGCCAGTGTCTACCCCAGTGCTTAGCACAGTGCCTGGCACATATTAAACGCTTAACAAATACCATTTTTAAAAAAGCAGCCCCTCCCTCTCTCCCTGCCTGTTGAAAGGTGGGAAAATGGTCCATGCAGCAGGTCCTGTTTCCCATCAGGCTCCTTGGGCCTGGGCTGGTTCCTCGTGGTATTTACTGAGCGCCCACAAATGCAGTGCTCTTCCCCTTCTAGACTGCGAACCCATTGTTGTGTTGGGACCGTCTCTATATATTGCCGACTTGTACTTCCCAATCGCTTAGTACAGTGCTCTGCACACAGTAAGCGCTCAATAAATACGACTGAATGAATGAATGAATACTAAATGAGAAGCAGCGTGGCTTAATGGAAAGAGAGTGGGCTTGGGAGTCAGAGGTTGTGGGTTCTAATCCCACCTCCGCCACCCAGCGCTTAGAACAGTGCTTTGCACATAAGTGCTTAACAAATGCCACCGTCATTATTATTATTACTCGTTAGCTGTGTGACCTTGGGCAAGTCACTTAACTTCTCTGGGCCTCAGTTCCCTCATCTGTAAAATGGGGGTGAAGACTGTGAGCCCCACGTGGGACAACCTGATTACCTTGTATCTCCCCCAGTGCTTAGAACAGTGCTCGGCACATAGTAAGCGCTTAGCAAATGCCAACGTTATTATTATTTATTATTATTATCAGAGAAGCAGCGTGGCTCAGTGGAAAGAGCCCGGGCTTTGTTGTCAGAGGTCATGGGTTCGAATCCCGACTCCACCACATGTCTGCTGTGTGACCTTGGGCAAGTCACTTAACTTCTCTGAACCTCAGTTCCCTCATCTGTAAAAACGGGGATTAAGAGTGTGAGTCCCCCGTGGGACAACCTGATCACCTTGTATCCCCCCCCAACACTTAGAACAGTGCTTTGCACATAGTAAGCGCTTAACAAATGCCATCATTATTATTATTATATGACCAGAGTAAGTATAATACAGGGACGTGAACCCCCAAGGGACAGTCACCTCGTCCAATTCCCAACGGTGGACTCTTTCCCAGCACGTAGTAATAAAGAGTTGCTAGGTGACAAGCACTGTACTAAGCGTTGGCGTAGATAGAAGTTAACGAGGCCCCACATGGTGCTCGCTGATTTCCTCTCTGCTCCCGCCCCTTCAGCGCAGGCAGCCAATGAGCGTCAACCCTCGCCGCAGGCAGCCAATGAGCGTCAGCCCTCGACGGCTCCATCCCCGCCCCCTTCAGGTCCGCGGCAGGAACCAGCCCCGCCCTCCTCCTCTTCGGCCCCTCCCCTCTGCCCTTCATTCCCTCCCTGGTCCCGCCCCCTCGGAGCAGACAGCCAATGAGCGTCAGCCCCCGCCGCAGACAGCCAATGAAAGCCAGCCGTCGCTGCTCTTTCCCCGCCCTCCTCGGCCCCACCCCTCTGGCCCTCCCCTCCAGTCCCTCGCTGGTCACGCCCCCTCGGCGCAGATAGCCAATGAGCGTGAGCCCCCGCTGCAGACAGCCAATGAGCGTCAGGCTCCGCCTCTCCTTCCCCGCCCTCCCTCCCTCCCTGCTCCCTTCCCCTCGGTGCAGGTAACCAATGAGCGTGATCCCCTGCCTCAGCCAGCCAATGAGCGCCAGGTCCCGCCTCTCCGTCCCCGCCCTCCCCTCTAGCCCCTCCCTGGTCCCTCCCCCTCGTCGCGGGCAGCCAATAAACGTCAGCCCCCGCCAAAGACAGCCAATGAACGTCAGGCTCCGCCGCTCCTTCCCCGCCCTCCTCAGCCCCAGCCCTCCAGTCCCTTGCTGCTCCCGCCCCCTTGGCGCAGGTAGCCAATGAGCGTGAGCCCCCGCCTCAGCCAGCCAATGACCGCCAGGCCCCTCCTCTCCTTCCCCGCCCTCCCTTCCAGCCCCTCCCTGGTCCCGCCCCCTCAGCGCGGGCAGCCAATGAGCGCCAGCCCCCGCCGCAGGGAACCAATGAACGTCAGCTCCTTTCCCGCCCTCCCCTTCCACCCTTGTGCCCCATCTCTCGGTTTCCTCCCTGCTCCCGCCCCCTCGGCGCAGGCAGCCAATGAGCGTGAGCCCCCGCCGCAGACAGACAATGGGCGCCAGGCCCCGCCTCTTCGCCCCCGCCCTCCCCTCCAGCTCTCCCTGGTCCCGCCCCCTCGGCGCGGACAGCCAATGAGCGTGAGGCCCCCACGCAGCCAGCCAATGAGCGTCAGGCTCCGCCGTCAGACTCCGCCTCTCCTTCCCCGCCCTCCTCGGCCCCTCCCCTCCAGTCCCTCGCTGGTCCCGCCCCCTCGGCGCGGGCAGCCAATGAGCGTCAGGCTCCGCCGCTCCTTCCCCGCCCTCCTCAGCCCCACCCCTCTAATCCCTCGCTGGTCCCGCCCCCTCAGCGCAGGTAGCCAATGGGAGTGAGCCCCCGCCGCAGCCAGCCAATGAGCGCCAGGCTCCGCCTCTCCTTCCCCGTCCTCCCCTCCAGCCCCTCCGTGGTCCCGCCCTCTCGGCGCAGACGGCCAATGAGCGCGAGAGCCCGCCGCAGCCAGCCAATGAGCGCCAGGCTCTGCCTTCCATGGCCCCGCCTCCTGGGCGCGAGCAGCCAATGAGCGTCCGTCGGGCCGCCCCGCCCTCCAGCCCGGGACGGAGGCCGGGCGCCGCCGCCGCCGCCGGGGCGTCTAGCGCAGAGCCCTGACCCAACCGGACCGGAACCGGAACCGGAAGCACCATGGCCGAGGAGGCCCCTCTGCGGGTACGGGGAATAGCCAGATTCATTCATTCATTCAATCGTATTTATTGGGCGCTTACTGTGTGCAGAGCACTGTACTAAGCGCTTGGGAAGTACAGGTTGGCAACATAGAGAGACGGTCCCTACCCAACAGTGGGCTCATGGTCTCCCGAGTCCACCCCGCTGCTTATTAAAATAACAACAATAATAATAATGATGATGGTATTTGTTAAGCGCTTCCTATGTGTCAAGCCCTGTTCTAAGCGCCGGGGGGAGATACAAGGTAATCAGGTTGACCCGCGAGGGGCTCACAGACTTCATCCCCATTTAAGAGCCCGGGCTTGGGAGGCAGAGGTCATGGGTTCTAATCCCGCCACTTGTCAGATGTGTGACTTCGGGCAAGTCACTTCACTTCTCTGGGCCTCAGTTCCCTCATCTGTAAAAAGAATGGGGTTTAAGACTATGAGCCCCACGTGGGACAACCTGATTACCTTGTATCCCCCCCGGCGCTTAGAACAGTGCTTGGCACATAGTAAGCGCTTAACAAAAAAATACCATCATCATTTTACAGATGAGGTAACTGCGGCCCAGAGAAGTTAAGTGAGTTGCCCAAGGTCGCATAGAAAACATATGGTGGAGGCAGGATTGGAACCCATGACCTCCGACTCCCAAGCCCGGGCTATTGCCATTTAAGCCACACTGCTTCCAATCCCAAGCTACTTAGAGAAGCAGCGTGGCTCAGTGGAAAGAGCCTGGGCTTGGGAGTTGGAGGTCATGGGTTCTAATCCCTGCTCTGCCACTTATCAGCTGTGTCCCTCAGTTACCTCATCTGTAAAATGGGGGTGAAGACAGTGAGCCCCAACCTGGTCACCTTGTATCCCCCCAGCGCTTAGAACATGCTTTGCACATAGTAAGCGCTAAACAAGTACCATCGTTTATTTTATTTTTTTGACGGGCTGGGGTCCCCGGGAGCGTGGGGGCTGGGTGGGCTCGCGGGTGGGCCGGGCCCCCCTCGGCTAACCCGTCCCCGCTCCCCGTCCTCACTGGGGTCTGATCCTTCAGGTGCCGGTGACGTTTGAGGATGTGGTGGTGTACTTTTCTCGAGAAGAGTGGGGGCTGCTGGCCAGCTGGCAGCGCGAGCTCTACTGGGACGTGATGCGGGAGACCTGTTCGGCCCTGCTGTCCTTGGGAACCTACTTCCTCTGAGCCCCCACCCCCGGGGGACCGGGAAGGTGGCGGGGGGCAAAGGCCCCCCAGAAGCTTGGACGTGTGAGCGACCGCGGCCCCCACATCAGCCCCAGTCCCGCCCTGGACCGAAGAGCAAGAGCTGGAGTGCGAGGGATCACCATCATCGGGGCTCACCTTTGACCTCCAGCAGCAGGGACCGCCTCCGGCTGCAGCCTCCCCGGGGCTTGATGGGGTGGGGTATGTCCAGATGTGCCTCGGTTTCTCCTCCCGGGCATTGTGGGCCGGGAGGCCGCTCCCTTTTCCTCCTCTCTGTTGGGGGCGGGTTGGTTTGGACTGGTGGATACACGTCTTCGGGATGAGCCACGGAGCCCTGAGGAATCCCTCTCCCACAGCTCACGTCTGGACGTCAACGTGGGGCTCGGGCGGGCCGCTCGGCCTGGGGGTCTAGAAGAAATCAGGCCGGTCCTCGAAGAAACCAGGTTGTGGGCAGATTGGAATTTTCATTGAAGTCGAAACTACGACCCCCCTCCTCGGCCAAGGTCCGGTCCTGTTGTCCGTTAGGGTTTGGCGGGTCCCAGCCCTCGGGGCCGGAAGGGCCGGTTGCAGTTTTGCAGGCCGGTGATGTCCTAATGCGGTCTGCAAGGATGGCCCATTTCTCCGTGGAGCTCCACAGCCCCTGCCCCACGACAACTGGTTCTTCTTTGCTTCTGGAAATACCGTCCTGCTCTAAGTGGGATCCATCCAGCCATCCTCTCTCCCACCCACCCATCTGACACTAACAGGAGTAACTCTTCTAAATGGCCAAGGACCCATGCAACCGTAAGCTCCTTGGAGGGCAGGAGACGGGTCATTTTTTTATTCCGTACTTTCCAAGAGATTAGTGTCGTGCACCTCTCTATGTGGGTGCTCAATAAATGCTACTATTACTACCTTTGGTTTCTCTTTTCTAAGCACCGTCCTAGGACTTGCCTTCCCCTCTCAGTGGGTTTCTAATCCCAGCTCGGCCGATTGCTTGCTAGGGGCCTCTGGGCAAGTCGCTTAACTTCTCCGTGCCTCAGCTTCCTCGACTGTAAAATGGGGAGACCTGTTTCCCATTTACTGTCCCTATGCGCACAGCACTGCATTAAAAGCTTGGGGGAGTATTCATTCATTCATTCAATCGTATTTATTGAGCGCTTACTGTGTGCAGAGCACTGCACTAAGCACTTGGGAAGTCCAAGTTGGCAACATATAGAGACGGTCCCTACCCAACAGCGGGCTCACAGTCTAGAAGGGGGAGGCAGACAACAAAACAAAACATGTCGACGGTGTCAGAGTCATCTCGGCTGAATTAGCTGACACATTCCCTGCCCACAGCGAGCTTCCAGCCTAGATCCCAATCTCTGCCTCATCGCTGTGCCCCCCTCCACCAACTTCCAGACTTTCTCCCTGCTCCTATTTCCCCCTTTCGCAGAATCCTCTTTCCCCAGATCCCCACAAAATCTAGTGCAAACTGAAGAGGATGGGGAGTCAAGAGACCTGAGTTCTAATCCGGGTGCTCCGTTTGTCTGCTGGCTGACCTTGGGCAAGTCACTTAAAGTCTCGGTACCTCAGTTTCCTCCTGTGTAAAACAGAGATTAAATACCTTTTCTCCCCCTCCCTTAATCTGAGCCCGATGTGGGACAGGGACTGTGTCTTACCTTCTTGTAGTTTACCCCAGGGCTTCAAATGGTGTTTGGCACATTCTAGACTGTAAGCTTCTAGTTAGGGACCGTTTCTACGAACTCGCAACTGTACTCTCCCAAGTGCTTCGTTAAACGCTCTGAACACAGTAAGCGCTCAATAAATACCACAGACTACGTACAAGGCACGAGCCTTTTGTGAACTAGCTGACAGTCCTCCGGACCGTAAGATCCTTATGGGCAGGGAACATGTCTGCCAACTCTGTTGTATTGTCCTCTCCCAAGTGCTTAGTACAGTGCTCTGCACACAGTAAGTGCTCAATAAATAGCACTGATGATCTACAAGACATTAGCCTTTTGTGACCTAGTTTAGTCCTCTAGACTGTAATCTGCTTGTGGGCAGGGAACTACCAACTCTTTTGTATTGTTCTCTCCCAAGGGCTTAGTACAGTTGTTTGGCACACAATAAGTGCTCAATAAATACCACTGATGATGTACAGGACTCGAGCCTTTTGTGAACTATCTTACAGTCCTCCAGACTGCAAGCCTGTTCATAATTGTGTATTTTTTAAGCACTCATGGTGTGCCAGGTACATCACGCTAAGCACTGGGGTGGATACAAGCAAATCAGGTTGGACACAGTCCCGGTTCCATATGGAGCTCACAGCCTTAATTCCCAATAATAATAATTGCAGTATTCGTTAAGCATTTTCTATGTGTCAGGCACTATATTAAGCACTGAGGTAGATACAAGGTAATTGGGTTGGACACAGTCCCTGTCTCACATAGGGCTCACAGTCTTAATCCCCATTTTACAGATGAGGTAACTGAGGCACGGAGAAGTTAAGTGACTTGCCCAAAGTCACACAGCAGACAAGTGGCAGAGTCTGGATTAGAACCCAGGCCCTTAAAGAAGCAGCGTGGCTTAGTGGAAAGAGCACAGGCTTGGAGTCAGAAGGTCATGGATTCTAATCCCGCCACTTGTCTGCTGTGTGACCTTGGGCAAATCACTGAACTTCTCTGTGCCTCAGTTACCTCATCTGTAAAATGGGGATTAAAACTGTGAGCCCAACATGGGACAACCGAATTACCCTTTATCTCCCCCAGTGCTTAGAACAGTACTTGGCACATAATAAGCACTTAATACCATTATCATTATTATTATTCTGTCTCCCAGGTCCCTGCTCTACCCATTAGACCATGCTGCCTCTCAGCTCGTTCATTCATTCAATCGTATTGAGCGCTTACTGTGTGCAGAGCACTGTACTAAACGCTTGGCAGTAAGCACTCAATAAATACGCTCGAATGAAAGTACAAGCTCGTTGTGGGGAGGGAACGTGTCAACCAACCTTCCTGTATTGTACTCTACCAAGCGCCTAGTATAGTTCTCTACATCCACTAAGTGCTTAATAATAATAATATTGATGGCATTTGTTAAGCGTTTATGCAAAGCACTGTTCTAAGCTCTGGGGGGGGGATCAGGTTGTCCCCCGTGGGGCTCACAGTCTTCATCCCCATTTGACAGATGAGGTCACTGAGGCCCAGAGAAGTGAAGTGACTATGTGCCAAGCCCTGTTCTAAGCGCTGGGGGCCATACAAGGTGATCAGGTTGTCCCACGTGGGGCTCACAGTCTTCATCCCCATTTTCCAGATAAAGTCACTGAGGCTCAGAGAAGTGACTTGCCCAAGGTCACCCAGCTGCCAAGCGGCGGATGCGGGATTAGAACCCATGACCTCAGGCTCTTTCCACTGAGCCATAGCACTGATTGGCTGGGGTGAGCGCTTCACCAGTAGCCCATTGACGGTTATTTCCTTCGCCCGCAGGCCTCCTTTGCCCTCGATAAAAATGGCGCTGGGGGCTCCGCTGCCCACTTCCGCCAGGAGGGCGCTGGAGGGCGCTTCCGCGCAGGCGCACCAAGCCCTCTCGGGCCCGTCGCGCCGGGCGACGTCACGATGGCGCGCAGGCGCACCGAGCCCTTTCGGAGCCGTCGCGCCGGGTGACGTCATGGGGCGCCCCGCGCAGGCGCACTAAGCCCCGTCGGGCGGCGCGGATGGCGGCTGGAGGTCAGCGGCCCATGGGAGGGATGGGGGGATTGGGGGTTTCCCGCCCCACGGTAACCGCCCTTCATTGATTAGAGGATTTATTACTCTATTTATTTATTTATTCATTTTACTTGTACATATCTATTCTATTTATTTTATTTTGTTAGTATGTTTGGTTTTGTTCTCTGTCTCCCCCTTTTAATAATAATAATAATAATGGCATTTGTTAAGCGCTTACTATGTGCCAAGCACTGTTCTAAGCGCTGGGGGGATACAAGGGGATCAGGTTGTCCCACGTGGGGCTCAAAGTCTTAATCCTCATTTTACAGATGAGGTCACTGAGGCCCAGTGAAGTGACTTGCCCAAAGTCATACAGCTGACAATTGGCGGAGCTGGGATTTGAACCCATGACCTCTGACTCCAAAGCCCGGGCTCTTTCCCCTGAGCTGCTTCTCATAATAATAATAATGATGGTATGTGTTAAGCGCTTATTATGTGCAAAACACTGTTCTAAGAGCTGGGGTGGTTACAAGGTGATCAGGTTGTCCCCCGAGGGGCTCACAGTTTTAATCCCCATTTTACGGATGAGGTAACTGAGGCACAGAGAAGTGAAGTGACTTGCCCAGAGTCACCCAACTGACAGTTGGCGGAGCCGGGATTTGAACCCGTGACCTCTGACTCCAAAGCCCGGGCTCTTTCCACTGGGCCACGCTGCTTTTAGACTGTGAGCCCACTGTTGGGTAGGGACTGTCTCTAGATGTTGCCAACTTGGACTTCCCAAGCGCTTAGTACAGTGCTCTGCACACAGTAAGCGCTCAATAAATACTATTGATGGTGATAACTTGTACTTCCCAAGCGCGTAGTACAGTGCTCTACACCCAGTAAGCGCTCAATAAATACGATTGATTCATTGACTGATTGATTGATGTTGGGCGCCTTCGGGTCACGTGGCCTCTTTGAGGTCGTCTTGGTTTTTCTCCCCCAAATTCTACTTGTTCAGCGCTTACTACGCTCTAAGCACTATAGTAAGCGCCCCGGTAGCTAGGAGCTCAGCAGACCGGACCCGATCCCCGTCCCACGTGGCGCCCGCAGCCTCCATCCCCATTTTAGGGGCGGGGTCACCGAGGCCCGGGTGAGGGAAGTGACTCGTCCAAGGTCACCCAGCAGGCAAGTGGCGGAGGGAGGATTAGAACCCAAGTCCTTCCGACCAGCAGGCCGCCCCCCGACCACGTTCTCTGGGCCCCGTGGGCGGCCTTCTCCGACCTTCCACCTCCCTCCCCTCGGAGCTCCGGCCCTGCCCCTGGGGAATCCGAGAAACCAACCCCTAATAACAATAATAATTACGGTATTTAGGCGGTTACTACATCCCAAGCGCTGGCGGAGTGGAAAGAGCCCGGGCTTGGGAGTCGGAGGTCGTGGGTTCTAATCCCGGCCCCGCCACTGATTCGATCATTCATTCAATCGTATTTATTGGGCGCTTACTGTGTGCAGAGCTGTACTGGGAAGTACAGCTGTGTGACTCTGGGCAAGTCACTTGACTTCTCTGTGCCTCAGTCACCTCATCTGTAAAAGGGCGGTTAAGACTGTGAGCCCCCACGTGGGACAATCTGATTGCCCTGTATCTACCCCAGCGCTTAGAACAATGCTCGGCACGGTGCTTTGAACATAGTGGGCGCTTAATAAATGCCATTATAAAAAAATAAATAGAATTACAGCTGTATGCAGGTCCTTGTGATAACCGGGACTGAGCTGTACCCACCAGGCCACGCTGCTTCAGGGCCCTTCCTGGGCAACCATTCATTCATTCAATCGTATTTATTGAGCGCTTACTGTGTGCAGAGCAAATACCTGAACATAGGTGGTGGCTACTCAGGGAGAACCCCGGCTTTTGTGACTATGAGGCAGGCTTCCCTGCTCCCCCTTTCATTCACTCATTCAGTCGTATTTACTGAGCGCTTACTGTGTGCAGAGCACTGGACTAAGCGCTTGGGAAGTTCAAGTTGGCAACATCTAGAGACGGTCCCTACCCAACAGCGGGCTCACAGTCTGGAAGGGGGAGCCAGACAACAAAACAAAACACATTAACAAAATAAAAGAAATAGAATAAATATGTACAAGTAAAATAAATAGAATAATAAATATGTACAAACAAATAAATATGCAGGTGCTGTGGGGAAGTGAAGGCGGTATGGTGGGGGGAGGGGGAGAGGAAGGAGGGGGCTCAGTCTGGGAAGGCCTCCTGGAGGAGGTGAGCTCTCTAGGGCTTTGAAAGGAGTGAGCCCCCTTTCTCCTCCTTTCTCCTCTCTATTCTTCTCCCTTTCTCCTCTAGATTGCAAACTCATTGCGGGTAGGCCTCCTGGAGGAGGTGAGCTCTCAGTATAGGGCTTTGAAGGGCGTGAGCCCCCTTTCTCCTTCTTTCTCCTCTCTCTATTCCTCTCTTCCTCCTCTAGATTGCAAACTCGTTGCGGGTAGGCCTCTTGGAGGAGGTGAGCTCTCAGTATAGGGCTTTGCACGGAGTGAGCCCCCTTTCTCCTTCTTTCTCCTCTCTCTATTCCTCTCTCCTCTCTTTTTCCTCTAGATTGCAAACTCGTTGCGGGTAGGCCTCCTGGAGGAGGTGAGCTCTCAGTATAGGGCTTTGAAGGGCGTGAGCCCCCTTTCTCCTTCTTTCTCCTCTCTTCCTCTCTTCTTTCTCCTCTAGATTGCAAACCCGTTGCGGGTAGGCCTCCTGGAGGAGGTGAGCTCTCAGTATAGGGCTTTGAAGAGCATGAGCACCCTTTCTCCTTCTTTCTCCTCTCTCTATTCCTCTCTTCCTCCTCTAGATTGCAAACTCGTTGCGGGTAGGCCTCCTGGAGGAGGGGAGCTCTCAGTTTAGGGCTTTGAAGGGCATGAGCCCCCTTTCTCCTTCTTTCTCCTCTCTCTATTCCTCTCTTCCTCCTCTAGATTGCAAACTCGTTGCGGGTAGGCCTCCTGGAGGAGGTGAGCTCTCAGTTTAGGGCTTTGAAGGGCATGAGCCCCCTTTCTCCTTCTTTCTCCTCTCTCTATTCCTCTCTTCCTCCTCTAGATTGCAAACTCGTTGCGGGTAGGCCTCCTGGAGGAGGTGAGCTCCAGTATAGGGCTTTGAAGGGCGTGAGCCCCCTTTCTCCTTTCTCCTCTCTTCCTCTCTTCTTTCTCCTCTAGATTGCAAACCCGTTGCGGGTAGGCCTCCTGGAGGAGGTGAGCTCTCAGTATAGGGCTTTGAAGGGAGTGAGCTTTCTTTCTCCTCTCTATTCTTCTCTCTTTCTCCTCTAGATTGCAAACTCGTTGCGGGTAGGCCTCTTGGAGGAGGTGACCTCTCAGTATAGGGCTTTGAAGGGCGTGAGCCCCCTTTCTCCTTCTTTCTCCTCTCTCTATTCCTCTCTTCCTCCTCTAGATTGCAAACTCGTTGCGTTTAGGCCTCCTGGAGGAGGTGAGCTCTCAGTAGGGCTTTGAAGGGAGTGAGCCCCCTTTCTCCTTCTTTCTCCTCTCTTCCTCTCTTCTTTCTCCTCTAGACTGCAAACCCGTTGCGGGTAGGCCTCCTGGAGGAGGTGAGCTCTCAGTATAGGGCTTTGAAGGGAGTGAGCCCCCTTTCTCCTCTCTCTATTCCTCTCTCCTCTCTTTCTCCTCTAGATTGCAAACTCGTTGCGGGTAAGGAACGCGCCCGTGCTGTTCCGTTGCGCTCTCCCAAGTGCTGCGCACACAGTAAGCGCTCAGTAAGTACGATGGACTGATGGCGTGTCCTTCTCTCCTCCACCCCCCAGCGCCCCCGGCCGGGATGTGAGCAGCCATGTGGAGGTGATCCCCGCCGGCGAGGGCCCGCCTGAGCTGCGGGGCGCCATGGCGGCCCGCCTGGTCCAGCGCTGCTCCCGCCTCCTGGCCGTCTCCCGGTCCCCGCCGCCGCCGCCGCCGGCCCCGGCCCGGCCGCCCCTCCGGGCCCCGGCCCCGGCGCCCGGCTCCACCCTGTCGGCCGCGGGCGGCGGGTTCCCCGAGAAGGAGCCCGTGTTCACCCCGTACCCGAAGCGCCAGCCGCTGGACCGGCTGATCGAGACGGCCTCCAGCCCCGAGGAAGTGCTGCAGCTGGTCCGCTGCGGCCACCCGCCCCACCGCAACCAGGCGGCCCTCATGCTCGTCCGGCTCTCCCGCCTCCTCGCCGAGAAGCACCAGCCCGCCGGGCCCCTGGCCCAGGACGCCCGCTTCCAGGAGCTGCTCAACACCGTGCACAGCCAGGTTGGGCCCCGGGGGAGAACCCTTCGGGGGCGGCTTTGCTCCTCTTCGTAATCGCTTTTTAACGGCGTCTGCTAAGCGCTTACTTTTTTACTCTATTTTATTTGTACGTATCTATTCTGTTTATTTTATTTTGTTAGTATGTTTGGTTTTGTTCTCTGTCTCCCCCTTTTAGACTGTGAGCCCACTGTTGGGTAGGGACTGGCTCTAGATGTTGCCAATTTGGACTTCCCAAGCGCTTAGTACAATCAATCAATCAATCAATCGTATTTATTGAGCGCTTACTATGTGCAGAGCACTGGACCAAGCGCTTGGGAAGTACAAATTGGCAACACATAGAGACAGTCCCTACCCAACAGTGGGCTCACAGTCTAAAAGTGGGCTCACAGTCTAAAAAGCACAGTACAGTGCTGTGCACATAGTAAGCGCTCAATAAATACGATTGATGAGGATGATGATGATGTTGTGCTAGACACTGTACTAAATGCCGGGAGAGATACAAGCTAATCAGGTCGGGCGCAACCCCGTCCCACATGGGGCTCCCGGTCTTGTCTAATAATAACAACGGGCTTTTGAAGCGCTTACTTTGTGCCAAGCACCGTTCTAAGCACTGGGGTAGAGACAAGCTAATCAGGTTGGACACAGTCCCTGCCCTCATGGGGCTCACAGAGAAGCAGCGTGGCTCAGTGGAAAGAGCCCGGGCTTTGGAGTCAGAGGTCCTGGGTTCAAATCCCGGCACTGCCAATTGTCAGCCGGGTGACTCTGGGCAAGTCACTTCACTTCTCTGGGCCTCAGTTCCCTCATCTGGAAAATGGGGATTAGGACCGTGAGCCTCACGTGGGACAGCCTGATCACCTTGTATCCTCCCCCCCATCATCATCACCATCATCAATCGTATTTATTGAGCGCTTACTGTGTGCCGAGCACTGTACTAAGCGCTTGGGAAGTACAAGTTGGCAACATCTAGAGACGGTCCCTACCCAACAGTGGGCTCACAGTCTAAAAGGGGGAGACAGAGAACAAAACCAAACATACTAACAAAATAAAATAAATAGAATAGATATGTACAAGTAAAATAAATAAATAGAGTAACAAATACGTACAAACATATATACAGGCGCAGTGGGGAAGGGAAGGAGGTAAGATGGGGGGATGGAGAGGGGGACGAGGGGGAGAGGAAGGAAGGGGTGTGCTTTGCACATAGTGAGCGCTTAACAAATGCCCTCTAGACTGCGAGCCTGTTGTTGGGTAGGGACCGTCCCTATATGTTGCCAACTTGTACTTCCCAAGCGCTTAGTACAGTGCTCTGCACACAGTAAGCGCTCAATAAATATGATTGAATGAAAGTACAAGTGACTGAATCCCTATTTGACAGATGAGGTAAATGAGGCCCAGAGAAGTGAAGCGATTTGGCCTAGGACGCCCAGCAGACCGAGATGAGAATCCGGTTCCTTCGGACTTCCGGGCCCGGGCTCTGGCCACTAAGCCACGCTGGTTCTACTCTTTTGTTTTCTTCTCCCAAGTGGGCAGTACGGCGTCCAGCACTCAGTAAATACTGCCGATTAATTGCTAGATCTGGGGTTGCTGGAATCTGGGCGCTCAGGTCGGACACCTGTCCCAGCCCCAGTCAGTCGACTGTATTGAGTGCTTCCTGTGTGCAGAGCACTATACTAAGCGCTTGGGAGAAGACAGTAGAGTAATGCAGACACATCCCTGCCCACAATGAGCTTAGAGCTTTTTTTGCGGTGGGGGGGGGGGGGGGGGGGGGCAGACCTATATATAAAGATAAAAATTAACGCTATGGATATAATAATAATGTTGGCATTTGTTAAGCGCTTATTATGTGCAAAGCACTGTTCGAAGCGCTTGGGGGGGGATACAAAGTGATCATACATCCTTCTCCATCCCCCCATCTTACCTCCTTCCCTTCCCCACAGCACCTGCACATATGTTTGTACGTATTTGTTACTCTATATTTATTTATTTTACTTGTACATTTCTATCCTATTTATTTTATTTTGTTGGTATGCTTGGTTTTGTTCTCTGTCTCCCCCTTTTAGACTGTGAGCCCACTGTTGGGTAGGGACTGTCTCTATGTGTTGCCAATTTGTACTTCCCCAAGCGCTTAGTCCAGTGCTCTGCACATAGTAAGCGCTCAATAAATACGATTGATTGATTGATTGATCGGGTTGTCCCACGTGGGGCTCCCAGTCTTAATCCCCATTTTCCAGACGAGGCTCAGAGAAGGGAAGTGACTTGCCCAAGGTCACACAGCAGGCATGTGGCGGAGCCGGGATTCGAACCCGTGACCTCTGACTCCAAAGCCCGGGCCCTTTCCACTGAGCCCCGCTGCGATTCCTCTGCAATCTGCAGCCCCGTCAAATTCAGCGCCGGCCCCCACCGTGGCCGGCGCTGGCCCGAACGGCTGCCACAGTAGCACCGCGGCCCATGGGCCCCGCGTCCCGCTCCCCGGGGCCCGGGGATAAATGTCGCCGCGGACACGCCGGCGCGGCCGGGAGAGGAGCCGGCACCGTCGGGCGGAAACAGCCCGCGCCTGGGGCTCAGAGGACCCGGTTCTCATCCCGGCTCCGCCACGCGTCTGCCGCGTCACCTTGGACAAGTCACGTAATTCCTCTGTGCCTCAGTTACCTCACTGGCAAAATGGGGATGCAGATTGGGAGTCCCACGGGGGACCGTGCCCAGTCTAATTAGGCTCCCAGACTGAGCCCCTTCCTTCCTCTCCCCCTCGTCCCCCTCTCCATCCCCCCCATCTTACCTCCTTCCCTTCCCCACAGCACCTGTATATATGTTTGTACATATTTATTACTCTATTTTACTTGTCCATATCTATTCTATTTATTTTATTTTGTTAGTATGTCTGGTTTTGTTCTCTGTCTCCCCACTTTTAGACTGTGAGCCCACTGTTGGGCACTGACTGTCTCTATATGTTGCCAATTACTCTATTTTACTTGTACATATCTATTCTATTTATTTTACTTTGTTAGTATGTCTGGTTTTGTTCTCTGTCTCCCCCCTTTTAGACTGTGAGCCCACTGTTGGGCACTGACCGTCTCTATATGTTGCCAATTTGTACTTCCCAAGCGCTTAGTACAGTGCTCTGCACATAGTAAGCGCTCAATAAATACGATTGATGATGATGATGATTAGCTTGTAACTACCCCAGTGCTTAATACAGCACCTGGCCCCCAGGAAACGCGGAAGAGATGCCATAAAGAAAACAAAAATTGTTCGCTGGGGAGCGGAGCGGGGCCAAGGGAGTCAGTCTTTGAGGTGGGAAGACGGACTGCAGCCGTCCGATGCCCTTACGTTACCGCAGAAAAAAAATCTGCGCCAGTAAATCGTCTTGAAACCGAAGGACAATTTATTTTAGATATTTGAGCCCAGGCCTGGGAGGGAGACTTGTACTTCCCAAGCGCTTAGTACAGGGCTCTGCACACAGTAAGCACTTAATACGATTGAATGAATAAATGAATGTGCCAAGCACTGCTTTATTTTGCTTGTACGTATTTATTCTATTTTGTTAATATATTTTGTTTTGTTGTCTTTCTCCCCCTTCCAGACTGTGAGCCCGCTGTTGGGTAGGGACCGTCTCTCTATGTTGCCAACTTGGACTTCCCAAGCGCTTAGTCCAGTGCTGTGCACACAGTAAGCGCTCAATCAATACGAATGAATGAATGAATCCTTGAGATGCCCTGGGGTGGAGGGGAATCATTCATTCATAGAGAAGCAGCGTGGCTCAGTGGAAAGAGCCCGGGCTTTGGAGTCAGAGGTCATGGGTTCGAATCCCGGCCCTGCCAACTGTCAGCTGTGTGACTCTGGGCAAGTCGCTTCACTTCTCTGTGCCTCAGTGACCTCATCTGGAAAATGGGGATGAAGACTGTGAGCCTCCCGAGAGACAACCTAATCACCTTGTCACCTCCCCAGCGCTTAGAATAGTGCTTTGCACATAGTAAGCGCTTAACAAATGCCATCATTATTATTCAGGCATATTGCTGAGCGCCTACTCTGTGCAGAGCATTGTACTAAGCACTCGGGAGAGTTCATATAACAATAAACAGAGAAGCAGCGTGGCTCAGTGGAAAGAGCCCGGGCTTGGGAGTCAGAGGTCGTGGGTTCTAATCCTGGCTCCGCCACTTAGCTGTGCGACTTTGGGCAAGTCACTTAACTTCTCTGTGCCTCAGTTACCTCGTCTGGAAAATGGGGATTAAGACTGTGAGCCCCATGAGGGACAACCTGTTTACCTTGTATCTACCCAGCGCTTAGAACAGTGCTTGGCACATAGTAAGCGCTTTAACAAATACCAAATTATTAATAAACAGACACATTCCCTCCCCACGACGAGCTTACAGTCTAGGAGGCATGGGCAGGATTCTGGCTTTGCCGGACCCCCGGGAATCCTTTCCTACCTCGGATCCAAAGGGAACCGTTTCCCTGGGTGGGTCTTCAGTCCGTCAGTGCGATTTCTTGAGCGCTCACCATGGGCGGAGCACCGTACTAAGCGCTTGGGAGGGGACAGCGGGATCCTCTGGCCGAGGGGTCATCCCTGGGGCTGCCGGGAGGAGCGGCTGGCTGGGTTTCACCTAGGAAATAATAATAATAATGATGGTATTTGTTAAGCGCTTACTATGTGCAAAGCACTGTTGATGATGATGATGGCATTTATTACGCGCTTACTATGTGCAAAGCACTGTTCTAAGCGCTGGGGAGGTTACAAGGTGATCAGGTTGTCCCACGGGGGGCTCACAGTCTTAATCCCCGTTTTCCAGATGAGGGAACTGAGGCCCAGAGAAGTGAAGTGACTTGCCCAAAGTCACCCAGCTGACAATTGGCAGAGCCGGGATTTGAACCTGTGACCTCTGACTCCAAAGCCCGGGCTCTTTCCATTGAGCCACGCTGCTTCTCTGTTCTGAGCGCCGGGGAGGTTACAAGGTGATCAGGTTGTCCCACGGGAGGCTCACAGTTTTCCAGATGAGGGAACTGAGGCACAGAGAAGTGAAGTGACTTGCCCAAACGATGGCATTTATTATTAATGACGCCCTTAATTAAGCGCTTACTGTGTGCAAAGCACCGTTCTAAGCGCTGGGGAGGTTACGGGGTGATCGGGTTGTCCCACGGGGGGGGGGGCCACAGTCTTAATCCCCGTTTTCCAGACGGGGGAACTGAGGCCCAGTGAAGTGATTTGCCCAAAGTCACCCAGCTGTTGGCGGAGCCGGGATTTGAACCCCGACCTCTGACTCCAAAGCCCGGGCTCTTTCCACTGAGCCACGCTGCTCCTCCGGGAGAGGGGAGCGGGGCGGGGGGCGAGGGGACCCCCGCGGCCCCACCGACGCCGGTGCCGCCCGGCCGCAGATCTCCCTGGTGTGGAACAAGACCCTGGTGAGCCTGCTGCGGAGCCTGTACTCGCTGCGCCTGCCGGACGACTGCAAGGAGCTGCGCTCCGTGGAGCAGGAGGTCTGCTGGCGGCTGCGGCGCCTCCAGTTCCGCCAGCTGGCTTTCCTGGCCGAGACCAGCGTCCCGTACCTGCGGGAGCGGCGCTCCGACCTGCTGGCCGAGCTGCTGCTCCACCTGGAGCGGCGCTGGGCCGAGATCGACGACCGCCGCACCGTGGTGGCCCTCCTCACCAGGGTGGGCCACCTGTCCGAGGCCCTCATGGACCGCCTCGAGGACAAGGTAGGCCAGCGTCGTCTACGGGCGTCCGGTAGATACCTCACGAAGGCGCCAAGTCTCAACAGACGAGGGACCTAAGGCACGGAGAGGCGAAGCAACTCTTATTTTTCCTGGCATTAAACGTTTATTGCGTGCCGGGGTCGCTACGCGGTTGGACCCAGCCCGTGTCCCCCCCGGGACTGGCAGTCTTAATCCCCATGGTACAGATGAGGGAACTGAGGCACAGAAAGTGCAGCAGATTGCCCAGGGTCGCTCATTCATTCAGTCGTATTTATCGAGCGCTTACTGTGTGCAGAACACTGTACTAAGCTCTTGGGAATCAATCAATCAATCGTATTTATTAATAATAATAATGTTGGCATTTGTTAAGCGCTTACTATGTGCAAAACACTGTTCTAAGCACTTGGGGGGATACAAAGTGATCAGGTTGTCCCACATGGGGCTCACAGTCTTAATCCCCATTTTACAGATGAGGTAACTGAGGCTCAGAGAAGTTAAGTGACTTGCCCAAGGTCACACAGCAGA
This sequence comes from Tachyglossus aculeatus, assembly GCF_015852505.1. NCBI lineage: Eukaryota > Metazoa > Chordata > Mammalia > Monotremata > Tachyglossidae > Tachyglossus > Tachyglossus aculeatus. Next base: position 3,772,021 of record NC_052078.1, on the reverse strand, counting down.
CATGTGGTGGAGCCGGGGTTCGAACCCATGACCTCGGACTCCAAAGCCCGTGCTCTTTCCACTGAGCCACGCTGCGCTTAATTTGTGCAGAGCACTGTACTGAGCTCTTCGGAAGTCCAAGTTGGCAACATATAGAGACGGTCCCTCCCCAACAGTGGGCTCACAGTCTAGAAGGGGGAGACAGACAATAAGACAAAACATGTAGACAGCTGTCGAGTCATCACAATTAATAGAAATAAAGCTAGACGCACATCATTAACAAAAGAAATAGAATGATAAATATGTAAAAGTCAAATAGAGAAATAAATCTGTAGAAACATATATAGACAGGTGCTGTGGGGAGGGGAAGGAGGAGAGGAAAAAGGAGGCGCAGTGTGGGAAGGCCTCCTGGAGGAGGTGAGCTCTCAGTAGGGTTTTGAAGGGAGGAAGAGAGCTAGCTTGGCAGATAATAATAATAATGATGATGATGGCATTTATTAAGCACTTACTATGTGCAAAGCACTTTTCTAAGCGCTGGGGAGGTTACAAGGTGATCAGGTTGTCCCACGTGGGGCTCTCAGTCTTCATCCCCCTTTTACAGATGAGGGAACTGAGGCCCAGAGAAGTGAAGCGACTTGCCCAAAGTCACACAGCTGACAAACGGCGGAGCCGGGCTTTGAACCCGTGACCTCTGACTCCAAAGCCCGGGCTCTTCCCACCGAGCCACACTGCTTCTCTGTGGGAAAATGGCAGACGCGGGGAGGGAGGGCAGGGGACGGCGGCGGGACAGGCGAGAACGGGGCCCTAACCGCCGGGCCACGCTGCTTCCTCTTCCTCCACGGCGGCCCAAGGTGGTAGCCCGCTTGGGAATCCCCTTGCCCATCTGGTGCCCGCCCCCAACGTGGCGTCCCGGGGGCCCGGCTGACGGCGGGTTTGGTCGCCAGGGCCTGGAGCTGGTGGAGCAGTTCAGGGCGGAGGACCTGCGCAACGTGCTGCTCGCCCTGGCCCTGCAGAACCGGCGCTCGGTGCCCCTGCTCCGCGCCATCTCCTACCACCTCGTGCAGAAGCCCTTCACCCTCAGCAAGAGCGTCCTCCTCGACGTGGCCTACGCTTACGGTGAGACGCCGGGCCGCCCCCCACGCCCCTCCCCGGGGTCCGGATCGGGGGCCGGGCGGAGGGCCCCCCTCCCCGCCGCTAAGAACCCCCCCTGCTCTCCTCTGTCCTGAAGGAAAGCTAAACTTCCACCAGACGCAGGTGTTCCAGAAGCTGGCGGCCGACCTGCTGCCCCTGGTGCCCGGCATGTCGCCCAACGACGTGGCCCGCTGCGCCAAGTCCTTCGCCTTCCTCAAGTGGCTCAACCTGCCGCTCTTCGAGGCCTTCGGCCAGGTGAGCCGGGCGCCCCCGGTGCCCCCCGCCGCGGGCCCGGTGGGGAGACGCCGGCCGGCCCCTCACCCCCCCGCCCCCCGGCCTCCGTCTACCCCCAGCACGTCGTGGCGAGGGCCGGTAGCTTCACGCCCCAGCAGCTGTGCAACGTGATCCTGGCCTTCGCCCGCCTGAACTTCCAGCCCGAGCCCCAGGACCCCTTCTTCGGCGTGGTACGGCTCCCCGCTTCGGAGGGCGAGGTTGGGGGGCTGGCGGCAGGGTGCGGGGCCCGCGAGCAGAGGGCACATTGCGCTCAGTACAGTGCTCTGCACCCAGTAAGCACTCAATAAATAATAATGGTGGTATCTGTTAAGCGCTTACTAGGTGCTAAGCGCTGGGGGGGGGGAATACAAGGTGATCAGGTTGTCCCATGTGGGGCTCCCAGTCTTCGTCCCCGTTTGACAGATGGGGGAACTGAGGCCCAGAGAAGTGAAGTGACTTGCCCAAAGTCACTCAGCAGTTGGCGGAGCTGGGATTTGAACCCGTGACCTCTGACTCCAAAGCCTGTACTCCTTCCACCGAGCCACGCTGCTTCCCAGTAAATACGACTGAATGAATTGCGAGTCCTCCCCTGCCTTCCCAGGGACTCATTCATTCATTCAGTCGTATTTATTGAGCGCCTACTGGGTGCAGAGCACTATGCTAGCCCTTGGGAAGTACAAGTCGGCAACATATAGAGACGGTCCCTACCCAACTCACAGCCTAGAAACGGGCCACAGACTCCTGGCTGGCAGGATGCCAGTCCCTCCGCCGCTCGCCCACCCAAATTGCCATCATCATCATCATCATCATCAATCGTATTTATTGAGCGCTTCCTATGTGCAGAGCACTGTACTAAGCGCTTGGGAAGTACAAATTGGCAGCATATAGAGACAGTCCCTACCCAACAGTGGGCTCACAGTCTAAAAGATCTGTTCCCTCCCTCCAACCGAGGTCCTTTCAGGCGCTCCCCGAGGTCCCCCTTCACCTTTCCCAGTGCCAGTGAGGGCATGGTGCTCGGGGAAACGTGCCCCGTGCCACTCGGGACGGTGACGACGGCAGCCCCCCGGGGTTTCCGTGTCGGCCCGGCGTGGAGACGCCCCACAGCCCGGGACCAGCCCACCTGGTGAGGGCATCCCCCCCTCCACCCCTTCCCCTCAGGTACATGAGCGACTGAACCCGGTGTTGGCCGAGCTGGGCCCCAGCCTGCAGGTGGATCTGGTGTGGTCCCTGTGCGTACTACAGCGGGTCCGGGGCGACCAGCTGGCCGGGGTCCTGGCCCCCCGGTTCCACGCCCAGTTCCTGGGTGAGTGACCGGCGAGCCCCTGCCCTCCCTGAGCCACCCCGCCAACTCGCCCTCCGTGGCTCTGCGCGTGTGGGTGTTCGTGGGTAGGAGAGAGAGAGACACGGTGCCCGCAGCCCCGTCAAATTCGGCGCCCGCCCCCACCGTGGCCGGCGCCGGCCCCATCGGCTGCCACAGCAACACCGCGGCCCATGGGCCCCGCGTCCCGCTCCCCGGGGCCCGGGGATAAATGTCGCCGCGGACATCCGGCACTTGGGCCCCCGTGGCTCCCCGCCACGAGAACGTGCCCTCCGCCGCCCCAGAAGTGGTTCTTGGGGGGCAGTGGGGGGGGTCACTGCGGGAGCCCTGCCCAGCCGCCGCCTCCTCACCGCACCGTGTCCCTGTAGACGGCAAGTCCCCCCAGGACCAGAGCACTTGGCAGAAGCTGATGCATATCAACGCCACGGCCCAGCTGGAGCATCCCACCTACACGGGTCCCTTCCTGCCCCCGCCGGCCTTGCGCCCCCCGCCCTCCTCCTCCTCCTCCCCCTCCCTGCTCCGGAAGGAGACCCCCATGCAGCAGGAGCTGCAGGAGACGCTGCGGGGGCTGTTGGGAAGCGGTGACAAGGGCCGCTTCGCGGTGATGACGCAGTACGGCTGGGAGCTCGGTAAGGCGCCGTCCCCGAAACCCGGCCCCACCCGCCCGTCGCGGAAAGCCCGGTACCGTCGGACCGTCGCCGATCCCCTCCTCCCCTCCCCTTCTTCCTGGGCGCAGACGCGGAGGTGGTCCTCAGCCAGGACAATCAGCCCCTGCCCCTGAAGGACCTGGCCGCCCCTCACCTGGCCCACCCAGCCGGGAGCCAACCCCTGCCTCCGGGTGCCAAGAGGTAAGCCTCTCCCGGACGCCGCTCCGGGCCGTGGCCCGTTAACCCTGCCCGATGCTGGCCTCGACCGGGTCGTGCCGGGCACCCACCCTCACCCCCCTCTTTTCCCTCCCCTGCCAGGCTGGCTTTCCTGCGCTGGGAATTCCCCAACTTCAACAGCCGGAGCAAGGATCTACTGGGCCGCTTTGCCATGGCCCGGCGCCACGTGCAGGGGGCCGGCTTCCTGGTGGTGGACGTGAGTAGCCCGCCCCCCGTCCCGGGACGAGGCTGGGGCCGGCCGGGGGGGCCGGAGGTGGGATGGGTTTCGGGGAGGGCGAGAGACCCGGCCCACTGGCCCCCCATAGGGCGCCAGGCCCTCCCTTCCCCACACTTAAGAGACTGGGATAAGCATCGGTGCCAGGGGTGCCCTCCGGGCCGCCAGTGGCAGAGCCCCTGTCCCCCAGCGCAACGCCCCTGGCAGGGCAGGGAGAGGTGGAGGTGGCCTTCAGACCAGCGTTCGGGCACCTCCCCAACCGCAGCCCCGTCAAATTCAGCGCCCGCCCCCACCGTGGCCGGCGCTGGCCCCAAAGGCTGCCACAGTAGCACCGCGGCCCATGGGCCCCGCGTCCCGCTCCCCGGGGCCCGGGGATAAATGTCGCCGCGGACACGCCAGGCCGGGCGGGGGGCTGCAGCGGTGATGTCTTTCTCCTGCCACTGCCCCTGGTCTCCCCTGGCCCAGGCACCAAGAACACCGCCAGGCTGGGCACGGGGCTGGGTTGGGTCAAGGGCAGGGGGCCGTGTCGTTCGGGAATTCAGCAGGCTAGCTGCCGGTGAGCTCCCTCACCGTCCCCTCTCCTCAGGTGCCCTACTACGAGTGGCTGGATCTGAAGTCCGAGTGGCAGAAGGGTGCCTACCTCAAAGACAAGATGGGCAAGGCTGTGGCAGAGGAACTGGCCAAGTGATTTTCTGTGGGGGGCTCCCCCTCCGGCGGGGGTCACAGACTTGGACTGAGCCTCCCCCGCGGCTAGGCTGGGTGCTGCTGTGGGAAGGTTCCCTCCCCTCGCCCCCCTCAAATCCGGGTCCTCTCCTCCAGAGACAGGGCCGCTCGCCGCCGCTGCTGGGTTTGTGGGGGGGCTACGGGGGCATGGGCAGGAGGCTGTCAGTGCCCGCTTGGAACAGCACCCCAGTTTCCCCTCCAATAAAGGTCTTTATGCCGTTTAGCTCGTGGTGGGCCCCGGAATGCACACGGACGCACGCAGACCCCCTGGCGTGGGCTTTTGTAGAGAAGTCCTTGCGTCACCTGCAGGGTGGGGGGCCTCTGGGGCAGTAAGTCAGGCAGAAATGCCCCCCCCCCCGCAACCTACATAAGCGTTTAGTACAGTCCTCTGCACAGAGCATTCAATAAATGATCGAATGAATGAATTGCAAAATGGCCAACGGGCCTTTCCCTCCCGGCTGCCCGCCCCATCCTGCCATCGCCATGGGGACGGGAGCAGGTTTCCATGGCAATGGGCCCGGTTGGTGGCTGAAAGGACCAATTTCCTCTGGCTCCCGCTCCCCCCGGGTTGGGGTTTAAACCCGTCCCAGCTGGGGGCCGTGCAGAGATGTTGGAGGGGGCGGCCGGCTGCCAGGTTCAGAGCGAGTCCGAGGTTTCCCCGACGGGGGTGGCCATTGGGGCTGCTGCTAGCCAGTCTTCACTTGCCCCCCTCCCCACATCACCAGCATCTATTGAACCCCCATTGGGCTAGTCTGCCCCCTTCACCTGGGATGGCCCATTGGGCCCGCACCAAGTCAACCGAAGAGGGAGAAAGCTACAGGAGATGGTCTTGGGGGCTCCCCCCTCACCTCCCCAAGAGTTCTACAGATAATAAGGCAGGAAGATGGGATCGCCCACATTTGCAAACTCAAAAAGGGCAACCCGCGACCCCTCGGAATCTCGGTTTTCTTTTCCCTTTCCCGGGTGAATGCCCTGGTTATAAGTTGCTTTGTTGGGGTGGGGTTGGGGGCTGCTCAGGAAGGAGGTTACCCCAAAGCAATGGTGGACCACCCCACCAGCATCCTTGCCCCCCAGTCTCTTCCCCAAACCCGTCTGCTCTTCACTCGTCACCTGGATTGCTTTTCCCGTGGATACATCTCCCCATTTCTCAGAAACCAATGGTTGCCCATTCCCTTCTGCACAGAGCAGAAACTAGCTTTAAGGCTCTCAGTCACCCCTCCTACTTTTCCACTCTCTTCTCATGCCACACCCCAGCCTGCTCTCTTGTTCGGTCAAGATAGACTTGCTGCACCTCCATCTTCCTCCACACTTTCAACTGACCATTCATTCAATCATATTTATTGAGCACTTCCTTGGGATGTACAAGTCAGAAACATATAGAGATGGTCCCTACCCAACAACGGGCTCACAGACTAGACCACGGTTCTCATTTTTATATCCTTGCTGAGATCCCCCTCACCAGAACTTCCCTGATTAATTAATGAATCCACACAGTGAGTGCTCAATAAATGACTGATTCCTAAACATCCCTGTTTATATCCTCCCTCCTGCTTTTAAGCATCCCACAGCACTTTGCAATACAACTGACATCCCTATTACTTAACCACAACTCCTGTTCATGTTCCCTTTGCTTTTTCCCGTCTCATTTACTTTTGTGTATGTCTCCCCCACTAGCCTGTAAGCTCCTTGAGGGCTGAGATCATGATTATTCTGTTGTACGCTGCCAAATTCCTGCCAGGGGAAGCGGCTTGGGCCAGTGGAATGATCCCAGGCCTAAGAGGCCCCAGATTCTAATCCTGACTGCCGCTGGGCTGTGTGGCCATGGGCAATTCACTTCTCGGTGCCTCAGTTCAGCTGTAAAATGGGAATTAAATCCTCCTCCCTCCTTTGATTCCTGTGTGTGAAAAGTGCTCGTACAGCTCTCTGCATCCAATTAGGTGCTCAGTAAATCAGCTCAATGTAGGCAGGGAATGTGCCTGTCAAATTCTTGTGGTCTCCCAAGCCCCTAGTAAAGCGCTCTGCACATAAGTGCTCAATAAATATCATTGGTGATGATGTTGTTGACCCTTCCCTCCATCATCTTTTCCTCCCTCACCAACCCTGGAGGGTAGAATGGAGGCTGGACATTCCCCATCCCTCTCCAGAGTATACTTAGGGCAGGCGTGGAGTCTTAAAGAAGCGGCGTAGTTGAAAGAACCCAGGCTTGGGAGTCAGAGGTCGTGGGTTCTAATCCTGTCTCCACCACTTATCTGCTGTGTGACCTTGGGCAAGCCACTTCACTGGGCCTCAGTTACCTCATCTGTAAAATGGGGTTGAAGACTGAGCCCCAGGTGGGACACCCTGATTACCTTGTATCCACTCCAGTGCTTAGCACGTAGTAAACGCTTAATACTACTATTATTTTATTGTGCTCTCTGGTGTGTGGTCTAAATGCTCAATCAATGGTATTTACTGAGCATTTGGTGGCTTAGTGGAAAGAGCCCAGACTTGGGAGTCAGAGGCTGTGGGTTGTATTCTATATATTTTATTTTGTTAATATGTTTGGTTCTGTTGTCTGTCTCCCCCTTCTAGACTGTGAGCCCACTGTTGGGTAGGGACCGTCTCTATATGTTGCCAACTTGGACTTCCCAAGCGCTTGGTACAGTGCTCTGCACACAGTAAGTGCTCAATAAATACGATTGAATGAATAATCCCGCTCCTCCACTTGTCAACCGTGACTTCGGGCAAGTCACTTCACTTCTCTGGGCCTCAGTTCCCTCATCTGTAAAATGGAGATTAAGACCGTGAGCCCCACGGATGGTAGTTGTTAAGCGCTATGTGCTGAGCACCCTTCTAGGCTGTGAGCCCGTTGTTGGGTAGGGACCGTCTCTATATGTTGCCAACTTGTACTTCCCAAGCGCTTAGTACAGTGCTCTGCACACAGTAAGCGCTCACAGTAGGCGCTCAATAAATACGACTGAATGATTGAATGAATGTGCTAAGCGCTGGGGTAGATACAAGGTAATCAGGGTGTCGCTTCCCCAGCGCTTAGAATAGTGCTCGGCACATAATAAGCGCTTAACACATACCGTAATCCTTATTATTAGGTGCAGAGCAATCAATCAATCATATTTATTGAGCGCTTACTGTGTGCAGAGCACTGTACTAAGCGCTTGGGAAGTACAAGTCGGCAACACATAGAGACAGTCCCTACCCAACAGCGGGCTCACAGTCTAGAAGGGGGAGAATTGCTTAGAACAGTGTTTTGCACATAGTAAGCGCTTAACAAATGCCATTATTATTATTACTAAGCGCTTGGGAGAGTACATCACCACAGAATTAGGTAAGTTCCCTGCCCATAATGAACTTCCACTCTCGAGGGACCGTCCAGTATAGAGACATGGGGGGAAGGGCGCGCATTTATTGAGCGCTTACCGTGTGCAGAGCACTGTGCTAAGCGGTTGGGACAGGTGCCTAACCCAGCAACCTGCAGTGCAGGCCAGGACAGGACTGCGCCTGCGCGGGGGCCGGGTGGGGCTGCACGAGGACGTTTGCGCCTGCGCGGAGCCGGTTGGGGCGCACGAGGGCGCTTGCGCCTGCGCGGAGCCAGTTGGGGCGTCGCGAGGACGTTTGCGCCTGCGCGGAGCCGGGTGGGGCGGTGCGAGGACGTTCGCGCCTGCGCGGAGCCAGGTGGGGCGTCGCGAGGACGTTTGCGCCTGCTCAGAGCTAGGTGGGGCGGTGCGAGGACGTTTGATTCTGCGCGGAGCCCTGTGGGGCTGCGCGAGGACGTTTGCGCCTGCGCGGACGCCGCGTGCACTCATTCATTCAATCGTAGTTATTGAGCGCTTACTGTGTGCAGAGCACTGTACTAAGCGCTTGGGAAGTCCAAGTTGGCAACATATAGAGACGGTCCCTACCCAACAGTGGGCTCACACTCTTCCGGGGGCCTGTGTCCATCCCGCTGCTTATTAATAATAATAACAATAATAATAATGATGATGGTATTTGGTATATGAACGAGGACGTGTGCGCCTGCCCGGGCGCCGCGTGCCCTCACTCATTCATTCACTCATTCATTCATTCGTATTTATTGAGCGCTTACTGTGCGCAGAGCACTGTACTAAGCGCTTGGGAAGTACAAGTCGGCAACATATAGTTGGTCTTTACCCAATAACGGTCTCACAGTCTGGAAGGGGGAGACAGACAACAGAACAAAACATGTAGATAGGTGTCAAAATCGTCAGAACAAATGGAATTAAAGCTATACTTTTCATTCATTCAGTCATATTTATTGAGCGCTTACTGCATGCAGAGCACTGTACTAAGCGCTTGGGAAGTACAAGTTGGCAACATCTAGAGACGGTCCCTATCCAACAGCGGGCTCACTGTCTAGAAGGGGGAGACAGAGAACAAAACAAAACATATTAAAATCAATCAATCAATTGTATTTATTGAGTGCTTACTGGGTGCAGAGCACTGTACTAAACGCTTGGGAAGTACAAGTTGGCAACATCTAGAGACGGCCCCTACCCAACAGCGGGCTCACAGTCTAGAAGGGGGAGACAGAGAACAAAACAAAATAAAATAAATAGAATAAATATGTACAAATAAAATAAATAAATATACACACAGCATTAACAAAAAACATAGGATAGTAAATATGGTATTTATAACCCATCCTCAGCACCTTTTAAGGCAGGGAACATGAGTTTCACTTCTGCTGTATTCTCCCAGGTGCAGCATGGCTCAGGGGAAAGAGCCCTGGCTTTGGAGTCAGAGGTCATGGGTTCAAATCCTGACTCCACCAACTGTCAGCTGTGTGACTTTGGGCAAGTCATTTAACTTCTCTGGGCCTGTTACCTCATCTGTAAAATGGGGATTAAAACTGTGAGGCCCCTGTGGACAACCTGATCACCTTGTAACCTCCCCAGCGCTTAGAACAGTGCTTTGCACGTAGTAAGCGCTTAACAAATACCATTATTATTATTAATTCATTCAATCATATTTATTGAGCGCTTACTGTGTGCAGAGCACTGGACTAAGCGCTTGGGAAGTCCAAGTTGGCAACATATAGAGACAGTCCCTCCCCAACAGTGGGCTCACAGCCTAGAAGACAGTCTATTATTATTAATACAGTGTTCAGCACTTGGTAAACGCCCCTAGCTGACTGGAGAGCAACGACTCCTATATTTTTCTGCTTCACTACGGCTTATTTCGCTCTTCAGGAGAAGTTTGACAAGCCTCCTTGTTTCCAAAAATTCATCTCCCCTACTGTTTGTAATGTCCATATTTCAAATGAGACAGCACCGTCGACTGCAGATTTTAGAATCAAAAATTAGAAATACCAAAAGTCAAACAGTTGAACGAATTTGACCGACTGCCACTAAAACCTTAGAATACCTTTCATTACTTACTTTCTTAATTTCACTCCCGCCCTTCGGGGAGGTCGGGGGTCACGGCTAGGGGGCGCCACACTGCGGCGGCCCGAGGGAGGCCCCGCCCCCTCGCCGCTCCGCAGTGCCCCGCCCCCATCGGACGGCGGGGGGCGGGGCCTGAGGACGGCTCGTCGGTGACGTCACGGGGAGCCCCGCCCCCTTAGCGGGTCTGCGGCTGCGCAGGGGGCGGGGCCGGAGGCCGACTCGGCGGGTGACGTCACCGGGAGCCGCCTCCTCCTCCGTGCTCCCTGGGCGGGGCCTGAGGTGAAGGGGGCGTGGCCGGAGGCCGGCTCGACTGTGACGTCACCGGTAGCCCCGCCCCCTGAGTGCGTCTGCGGCGGCGCAGGGGGCGGGGCCGGAGGCCGGCTCGGCGGTGACGTCACCGGGAGCCCCGCCTCCGTGCTCCCGGGGCGGGGCCTGAGGTGGATGGGCGGGGCCTGAGGTGGATGGGCGGGGCCGGAGGCCGGCTCATTCATTCGTTCATTCGTTCATTCATTCATTCATTCATTCGTTCATTCGTTCATTCATTCATTCATTCATTCAATCGTATCCGTCGTGAGTTTGCTGTGTGCAGAGCACTGGACTAAGCGCTTTGCACAGATAGAGACGGTCCCTACCCAACAACGGGCTCACAGTCTAGAAGGGGGAGATGGACAACAAAACATGTGAATAGGTGCCAAGTCATCAGAATAAATCATTCATTCATTCAATCGTATTTATTGAGCGCTTACTGTGTGCAGAGCACTGGACTAAGCGCTTTGCACAGATAGAGACGGTCCCTACCCAACAACGGGCTCACAGTCTAGAAGGGGGAGATGGACAACAAAACATGTGAATAGGTGCCAAGTCATCAGAATAAATCATTCATTCATTCAATCGTATTTATTGAGCGCTTACTGTGTGCAGAGCACTGGACTAAGCGCTTTGCACAGATAGAGACGGTCCCTACCCAACAACGGGCTCACAGCCTAGAAGGGGGAGATGGACAACAAAACATGTGAATAGGTGCCAAGTTATCAGAATAAATCATTCATTCATTCAATCGTATTTATTGAGCGCTTACTGTGTGCAGAGCACTGTACTAAGTGTTTGGGAAGTCCAAGTTGGAAACATCTAGAGACGGTCCCTACTCAACAGCAGGCTCACAGTCTAGAAGGGGGAGACAGGGAACAAAACAAAACATATTAACAAAATAAAATAAATAGAATAAATATGTACAAATAAAATAGAGTAATCAATCAATCAATCAATTAATCATATTTATTGAGCGCTTACTGTGTGTAGAGCACTGTACTAAGCGCTTGGGAAGTACAAATTGGCAACATATAGAGACAGTCCCTACCCAACAGTGGGCTCACAGCCTGAAATTCAAGTTGATCAGGCTGTCCCGCGGGGGGGCGGGGGCTCACAGTCCTAATCTCCATTTTACAGAGGAGGCAACTGAGGCACAGAGAAGTGACTTACCCAAAGTCACACAGCTGACAGTTGGCTGTAATAAATATGTACAAACATATATACAGGTGCTGGGGGGAGGAGGTAAGGCGGGGGGGGGGGGGGATTCATTCATTCATTCAATCGTATCCATCGAGCGCTTACTGTGTGCAGAGCACTGGACTAAGCACTTGGGAAGTCCAAGTCAGCAACACATAGAGACGGTCCCTACCCAACAGTGGGCTCACAACAAAACAAAACAGGTGCCAAGTCATCAGAATAAATCATTCATTCATCCAATCGTATTTATTGAGGGCTTCCTGTGTGCAGAGCACTGGACTACTAAATCGAAGTAAAGCTAGATGCACATCATTAACAAAATAAAATAGAGTAATAGATATCTACAAGTAAAATAAATAGAGTAGTAAATCTGTACAAACATATATCCAGGTGCTGCGGGGACGGGAAGGAGGTAGGGTGGGGGAGAGGGAGAGGAAAAAGGGGGTTCAATCTGGGAAGGTCTCCTGGAGGAGGTGAGCCCTCACGGTGACGTCACGGGGAGCCCCGCCCCCTGAGCAGGGCCCGAGGCCGGCTCGGCGGTGACGTCACGGTATCCCCGCCCCCTGAGCGGGTCTGCGGCGGCGCAGGGGGCGGGGTCGGAGGACGGCTCGGTGGTGACGTCACCGGGGAGTTCCCGCCTCCGCGCTCCCTGGGCGGGGTCTGAGGTAGAGGGGCGGGGCCTGAGGAGGCCGGCTCGGCGCTGACGTCACCTGGAGCCCCGCCCTCTACGGGCGGAGCCTGAGGTGGAGGGGCGGGACCGGAGGCCGGCTCGGCGCTGACGTCACTGGGAGCCCCGCCCTCCCTAGGCGGAGCCTGAGGTGGAGGGGCGGGGCCTGAGGCCGGCTAGGTGGGGACGCCCGCGAGGAGCCACGCCCCCTTGGCCGGTCTGCGGCGGCGCAGGGGGCGGGGCCGGAGGCCGGCTCGGCGGTGACGTCACCGGGGGAGCCCCGCCCCCTGAGCGGTCTGCGGCGGTACAGGGGGCGGGGCCTGAGGGGGGTCGACGGTGACGTCACCTAGAGCCCCGCCGCGGGGCGGGGCCTGAGGCGGTGGCGGCGGCGGCGGCGCGGGGCGGGCGGACGGTCGGTCGGTCGGTCGGTCGGTCGGTCGGTCCTGACATCCATCCATCCATCCGTCCGTCCGTCCGTCCGTCCGTCCGCGGGTCTCACCGCGAGTCTCGGAGCGGTCGGTCGGACAGGCCCGGATCTCCGCCCGTCCTCCCGTCCATCCTCCCGTCCGTCGGGAGGGAGGGAGGGAGTGAGAGGGCAGGATGCCCGGGGAGGCGTCCGTGTCCGAGGAGGCGGCGGCGGCGGCGTCGCCCGGGGATCGGAGCGGAGCGGCCCTCGCAGGTGATCACGGCCCCGTCCCGCCTTCCCCGCCGCCGACCCGTGCACGGGGACCCACCGGGGCCCACCGAAGGGGACCCAAAGGGGACAGCGGGGAGCGGCGGCAGCAGCAGCAGGAGGACGAGGACAATGACAGACGGGCGGGGGGGGCGGGGGGCGGGAGCCCCTCCTCCTCCCTCTCCCATCCATCCCCCCCCATTCATTCATTCAATCGTGTTTATTGAGCGCTTGCTGGACTAAGCTCCCTCTCCACCTCTCCTCTAGCCCTCCTTCCACCCCCCCCATTCATTCATTCAGTCGTATTGATCGAGCGCTTACTGGGTGCAGAGCACTGGGCTAAGCCTTCCCTCCTTCCACCCCTCCTCTAGCCCGCCCTCCACCCCCCCTATTCATTCATTCAGTCGTATTGATTGAGCGCTGACTGGGTGCAGAGCACTGGACTAAGCTCCCCCTCCACCCCTCCTCTAGTCCTCCCTCCCTCCCCTCCATTCATTCATTCAGTCGTATTGATTGAGCGCTTACTGGGTGCAGAGCACTGGGCTAAGCCTTCCCTCCTTCCACCCCTCCTCTAGCCCTCCCTCCACCCCCCATTCATTCATTCAGCCGTATTGATTGAGCGCTTACTGGGTGCGGAGCACTGGGCTAAGCCCTCCCTCCATCCCTCCTTTATCCCTTCCTCCTCCTTCCCTCATTCATTCATTCAATTGTATTGATTGAGCGATTACTGGGTGCAGAGCACTGGACTAGGCTCCCCCTCCATCCTTCCCTCCACCCCCCATTCATTCATTCAATCGGATTTATTGAGCGTTTACTGGATGCGGAGCACTGGACTAAGCCTTCCCTCCCTCCTTCCCTCCATTCATCCCTCCTCCACCCATCCCTCCCTCCTCCTTCACTCATGCAATCGTATTTATTGAGCGCTTACTGTGTGCAGAGCACTGGGCTAAGCCCTCCCTCCTTCCTCCTTCCCTCATTCATTAATTTAATCGTATTTATTGAGCGCTTACTGTGTGCAGAGCACTGGGCTAAGCCCTCCCTCATTCATTCATCCATTCATTCAATCGTATTTATTGAGAGCTTACTGTATGTAGAACACCGGACTAAGCCCTCCCTCCTCCTTCCCTCATTCATTCAATCGTATTTATTGAGCGCTTACTGTGTGCAGAGCACCGGGCTAAGCTCTCCCTCCTCCTTCCCTCATTCATTCAATCGTATTTATTGAGCGCTTACTGTGTGCAGAGCATTGGGCTAAGCCCTCCCTCCTCCTTCCCTCATTCATTCATTCAGTCGTATTTGTTGAGCGCTTACTGTGTGCAGAGCACTGGGCTAATCCCTCCCTCCTTCCTTCCTTCCTTCCTTCCTTCATTCATTCAATCGTATTTATTGAGCGCTTACTGTGTGCAGAGCACTGGGCTAATCCCTCCCTCCTTCCTTCCTTCCTTCATTCATTCAATCGTATTTACTGAACGCTTACTGTGTGCAGAGCACTGGACTAAGCCCTCCTTCCTCCCTCCCACCTTCATTCATTCAGTCGTACTTACTGAGCGCTTACTGTGTGCAAAACATTGGACTAAGCCCTCCCTCCTTCCCTCCTACTTCCCTCATTCATTCATTCAATCGCATTTATTGAGCGCTTACCGTGTGCAGAGCACTGGGCTAAGCCCTCCGTCCTCCATCCTTCCCTCCCTCCTTCATTCATTCAATCGTATTTATTGAGCGCTTACTGTGTGCAGAGCACTGGACTAAGCCCCCCTCCCTCCTTCCTTCCCTCCCTCCCTCCCTCCCTCGCGGTCCTCCCCGTGGGGCGGTTCCCGGGGATGGTGGGCGTCCCCCCCGCCCTTGGGCCCGGGGCCTGGTGGCCCCTGGGTGGTCTCTGGTGGCCCGAGGTGGACGAAGGGAGGCGAATTGGCCGGCGTGGGGGCTTTATTCTATTTATTTTAGTTTGTTAATACGTTTGGTTTGTTCTCCATCTCCCCCTTCTACACTGTGATCCCGCTGTTGGGTAGGGACCGTCTCTAGATGTTGCCAACTTGGACTTCCCAAGCGCTTAGTCCAGTGCTCTGCACATAGTAAGCGCCCAATAAATATGATTGAATGACTGAATGAATGGGGGGGCGAGGGCCCAGGGGCAGAAATTGGGCAGGGCTGCCCCGAGGGGGTCTCCATTCATCCATCATCCATTCATTCCTTCCGTCGCCCAGGGCACTGTACTGAGCGCTTGGGAGAGGCCCGGCCCCCTCCCCCCTGCTCTGCTCAGGCCTGCTGGCTCCCCTGCGACCCCCGCCCCGGCCCGGGACCGCCCTGCACCTTCCCCCCCCCGCCGAGGGCTCTTTATTCATTCAATCCTATTTATTGAGCGCCTACCGTGTGCAGAGCACTGTACTAAGCGCTTGGGAAGTCCAAGTTGGCAACATACAGAGACGGTCCCTCCCCAACAGCGGGCTCACAGGCTAGGAGACTTTAGGCCCTACAAGATGGCCACTCCCCAGAGCCAGCCGGCAACCGCCGGGTGACTAATCAATCAATCAATCAATCGTATTTATTGAGCGCTTACTGATCAATCAGTATCAATCAGTCGTATTTATTGAGCGCTTGCTGTGTGCAGAGCACTGGACTAAGCGCTTGGGAAGTCCAAGTTGGAAACATCTAGAGACGGTCCCTACTCAACAGCAGGCTCACAGTCTAGAAGGGGGAGAGGCGTTCATTCATTCATTCAATCGCATTTATTGAGCGCTTACTGTGTGCGGAGCACTGTACTAAGCGCTTGGGAAGTCCAAGTTGGCAACATCTAGAGCCGGTCCCTACCCAACAGCGGGCTAACAGACTAGAAACAGACTAGCCCGGAGGACTGGGGGGAGGGCGGCCCTTCCTCTCGGCCATCGGCGAGGGGGTCGCCCCCGTCCCCCCGAAATACGAGGGGAGAGGGGCAGGCGAGTCGGGGGGCTGAGTCCGGTGGGCTCGGTTGGAGAGGTGGCCATCATCAATCGTATTTATTGAGCGCTTACTCATCATCATCATCAATCGCATTTATTGAGCGCTTACTATGTGTAGAGCACTGTACTAAGCGCTTGGGAAGTACAAATTGGCAACATATAGAGACAGTCCCTACCCAACAGTGGGCTCAGGCCATCCTGGGGGGTCTGTGGGCCGCTGGCTTGGGGGGGGGGCGGCCAGGGTGGGGGACCCCAGGTGGGAAGGATTAGGATCCAGACTGGAGATTATGACATCCTCCATTTCTATTTCTATTTCCATTTCTAGACTGTGAGCCCACTGTTGGGTAGGGACTAACCTACTGAAAGCTCACCTCCTCCAGGAGGCCTTCCCAGACTGAGCCCCTTCCTTCCTCTCCCCCTCGTCCCCCTCTCCATCCCCCCCATCTTACCTCCTTCCCTTCCCCACAGCACCTGGATATATGTATATATGCTTGTACATATTTATTACTCTATTTATTTTACTTGTACATATCTATTCTGTTTATTTTGTTAGTATGTTTGGTTTTGTTCTCTGTCTCCCCCTTTTAGACTGTGAGCCCGCTGTTGGGTAGGGACTGTCTCTATATGTTGCCAACTTGGACTTCCCGAGCGCTTAGTCCAGTGCTCTGCACACAGTAAGCGCCCAATAAATACGATTGATTGATTGACTGTCTCTATATGTTGCCAACTTGGACTTCCCAAGCGCTTAGTCCAGTGCTCTGCACACAGTAAGCGCTCAAGAAATACGATTGATTGATTTCAGCCGAGTTGAGTGCAAAAATGGGTCGTTCGTGCATAGCATGTACTGACTGTGTTACATGACGTTTTCACAAGAGACTTGGACGTTGCTCTGCACAACGTTAGTTTTGTTAGTATGTTTGGTTTTGTTCTCTGTCTCCCCCTTTTAGACTGTGAGCCCACTGTTGGGTAGGGACTGGCTCTAGATGCTGCCAGCTTGTACTTCCCAAGCGCTTAGTCCAGTGCTCTGCACACAGTAAGCGCTCAATCACTACGATTCATTGATTGATTGATTGATCCTCCAGCCTAATGCGGCTCCTCGCCATCCCTGCCCTCTGGGCGCTTAAATCGGTCACGCCCCCCTTCTTATCCCCAGCATTGAATTCAGCCATTCTCAATTAATCGGTCAATCAATCAAAACTTACCCCTCCCTTGCCCCACCCCGCCCTAGCCGTGCCCTCCCCCAGCTGCTCAGCCTGATAATAATAGTAATAATCAGTGGTGCGCCTTAAGCACACAGTAAGCGCTCCGTAAATACGATTGAATGAATGAATGAAGTACATCCTCAGTGCCCAGCACCGTACTAAGCGCTGGAGTAGAGACAAGATCAACAAGCCCCACAAGGGATTCGCAGTCTGAGGGGGAGCTGGTATGGAATCCCCGTTTTGCAGCCGTGGAAACTGAGGTACAGAGAAGTGAAGTGACTTGCCCGAACCTCCACAGCAGAGAAGGGGTGGAACGGAGATTAGAACCCCCTTTTGATACTTTGAACCAGTCCTGCGCAGGGATGGTCTCTGCTGCTGAATTGTACTTTCCAAGCGCTTAGTACAGTGCTCTGCACATAGTAAGCGCTCAATTAATACAATTGAATGAACGAATGAATGAAGTCAGGCGGCCATCTGGCTCCTGGACACGGCTCTCCCCCTCGGGGCCACCGCTGCCCCATCTAAGTGAAGCTGTAGGCCCCTCCATCCTGGGCCTCCCTTTACTCCCACCCGGAGAAGGGAACCCGGGGAGGGGGAGCGGGTCGGAGCACTGGCTGAACGGGGGGCTGCGGGCTGGGCGGAGAAGAGCGGGGGAGTGGCGGGAAAGAGGCCTCAAGTCGGCACTGGGGTGCTCGTTGCCGGGCAGGTATTGATGACCCCCAGAAACACGTTCATCTTGAGAGATCGGCTGCTGCTGTTTGTGCCTCTCGGTGACCCCCTGAGACTGTCAGTGGAACCCAGGCAGGGCCCTGGCTCCACAGGAGTCCGGCCTCCCTCTCTCCCACCTCTCTGCCCATCCTTCCTTTCTTCCGGAGGAGGATGGGGGGCCGGGAGCTGGCTGGCCCATCCTTCCTTTCTTCCGTCCACCTGCCCATCCTCCCTCTTCCTTCCAGCCTCCCTGTCTCCCGCCTGCCCAGCATTCCCCTCTACCTCCCGCTTGCTCATCCATCCATCCATTCACCATCCATCCATCCATCCATCCATCCATCCATTCATCCCTCTTCCTTCCAGCCTCCCTGTCTCCCACCTGCCCAGCATCCCCCTCTACCTCCTGCTTGCTCATCCATCCATCCATTCACCATCCATCCATCCATCCATCCATCCATCCATCCATCCATTCATCCATCCATCCATCCCTCTTCCTTCCAGCCTCCCTGTCTCCCGCCTGCCCAGCATCCCCCTCTACCTCCCGCTTGCCCATCCATCCATTCACCATCCATCCATCCATCCATCCATCCATCCATCCATCCTTCCGCCCAACCTCCCCACCTTCCCCCCGGCCAGCCGTTCCTCTCTTCCTCCCGGCCCCTCCGAGGGCAGATACGAGAGGAGACTTGGGGTGTGGCCGATTGCGGGAGGAAGGGCTCCTGAGCTGATGTGGGGGTCCTGGAGGATGAGGAGGAAGCAGCGGCTGTTTCGGGTTGGGGGGTGTGTGTGTGTGCAGGAGGAGGAGGAGGAGGAAGAGGAAGGGGGGCCAGGAGCTGGCTGGTCCCAGCTGGGCGGGTAGCAAGTGCTGAGTCAGGGAGCGGCTGGGCTCCCTGTCGTAGAGCCGCAGGCCGGCCCTTCCCTCGGCCCTTGGCTGGCCCGCCTCTCCCCTCCCCTCCCCTCTCCTCTCCTCCCCGCTCACCCCTCCCCTCCCGGCCCGGTCCCCGGGGCCCAGATCCTGCCTTCTCATCCTGCAGCAGAGGGCCGGGCCCTAGACCGGGCGGGACCGGAGCCGAACCCGCCGCCGCCCGTCCTCGTGCCCGCCACCCGAGGCGGGAAGCGGGCCTGAGGTGGGGTGGCGGGAAGCCGGGTCAGCGCTGACCTCGCCCGAGATGGCGGGCGGGGCGCGGGTGGCCCCATCCTGGGTCCCCACGGGGAGGAGGACGAGGGGGGTCGGGGGACGGGCCGGGCAGGGGTTGTTGGCCCGCTCGGTGGGTGCGTGCGCCTCGGTCTCCCCACCGAAGCCCGTCGGCCGGGCCTCCCGCTCTGAGCCCTGGGCGTCCCCAAAGGGCCCGTGACCGATTGAGCGCTCACCGTGCGCAGAGCGCTGCGCGAGAGGCTTGGGAGAGGACATCGCGATGGCACTAGTCTCGGTAGACACCATCCCCGCCCCGATCAATCAGTGGTTTCGAGCGAGCTCTTACCGTGTGCAGAGCACTGTACTAAGCGCTTGGGCGGGTGCCGTACATCCGTGTTGGTAGACACGTTCCCCGTGCCCAAGGAGCTTCCGGGCAGCGGGGGAGACGGCACCCCCAGACTGCATCTCTGACCGCCCCTCTCCGCGGGGGTTCTCTCCACAGATCCGGCCCGCCATGCCGCCGCCGCCTCGGCCGCATCCACCCCCTCCGGGGACCTGCCGTCGCCCAAGGACTTGACGCCCCTGGAGGCCGTGCCGCCCGCCCTGCCCCTGGCCTTCCTGCCCGCCAAGCAGGAGGCGCGGCCCCAGCCCGAGGGGGCCAGCTCGGACGCGGGGCCGGCCGGGGGCGCGGCTCCCGGCCGGGCCCCCCCGGGGGAGTGCAGCCCCTCTCCGGGACCCGCCAAGGGCCACGCCGAGGAGCCCCCGGCGCTGGAGACCCTGGAGCCCCGCATCGTGATGGGTGAGGAGACCCGCGGCGGCGGGCCAGACCCCGGAGGGGCCGCCCCCGACCCGCCCGCCGACCCGGGCCTGCCCCCCGAACGGCTTACTCAGGGAGACCCCCCCGTGCCTTTCCTCCGCCTGGACCCCGACCTGTTCTTCACGGCCCCCTCCACCCCGACCGAGGCGGCCCACGCCCTGCTGCTGCCCAGCCTGCTCCGGCCCGGTCGGGAGCCCGGCGACGTGGAGGCCGAGGGGCCCGGCTCCCCGCCCACCTCCCCCTCCGGCTCCTACGTCACGGCCGAGGGCGGGAGCTGGGCCTCCTCGCCCCCCTCCTCCTGCACCTCCTCGCCCCCCTCCTCCCCGTCCCCCAACCTGCCGAGGGGGAACGAGGGGCCGGATTTCTCCGGCCGCGGCGGGGACGGGGGCTCCTTCTCCCCGGTCTCGGGCGTTGAGTCGGGGGAGGAGAGCCTTCCGGGAGGGGCCTCGGACTCGGACGACACGGAGCCGTTGCCGGCGGGGCCCCTGGGGCTCCCCTCGTCCGAGTCGAGCCCGTCCCGGGGCAGCGGGTCCTCCTGGGGCCCCTCCTCCCGGCCCGGCTTCCCCGGGAGCGACCGGATGATCCCGGCCTCCCTGCTGACCTTCCGGGGCAGCCTGATCTTCGAGGCGGACTCGGTGGAGATCACGCTGCTGCCCCAGGGGCCGGGAGGCGAGGCGGGCGGCGAGGATGACAGCTCCTCGGCCTCCTTCCTGCGGTCACTGTCGGAGACGTCCATCCACGAGGACGCGGACGAGGCCTTCGCCTACCGTGACGACACGTCGGCCGCCTCCTCCGACTCCGACTCGGCCTCCTACGCCGGGGAGGACGACGAGCGTCTGTACAGCGGGGAGCCCCACGCCCAGATCCCGGTGCTGCTCTCGGACCGGGCTGCCGCGCCCTACCGGGACCCCGTGGACATCGCCCCTGCCCTCGCCGGAGAGGAGGAGGAGGAGGAAGAGGAGGAGGAGGAGGAGAAGGTGGCGGCCTGGCTCCAGGCCCAAGGACCAGACCTCACCTTAGGCCCAGAGTCCGTTGCCCTGACGATGCCACAGACCCATGGACTGGCCCGCACCCTAGACCCGGAGCCCATTGCCGTGACGACGCCAGAGTCCCAAGAACTAGGCCACCCGCTGGACGCCGAACCCGTTGCCACGATGACGCCACAGGCCCAAGGGCTAGGCTGCACTTCAAGCCCGGAGCCCGTTGCCATGAAGACGCCACAGCCCCAAGGACTAGGCCTCACCTTAGACCTGGAGCCCGTGGTCATGACCGTGTCACAGGCCCACGGACTAGGCCTTACCTTAGACCAGGAGCCCGTTGCCGTGACGACGCCCCAGACCCAAGGACCAGACCTCGCCCTAGATCCGGAGCCTATTGCCGTGACGACGCCACAGACCCAAGGACCGGACCTCGCCCTAGATCTGGAGCCTACTGCCGTGACGATGCCACAGACCCAAGGACCGGGCCTAGCCTTAGACCTGGAGCCTATTGCCGTGAAGACTCCACAGACCCAAGGACCGGACCTCGCCCTAGATCCGGAGCCTACTGCCGTGACGACGCCACAGACCCAAGGACCGGGCCTAGCCTTAGACCCGGAGCCTATTGCCGTGAAGACTGCACAGACCCAAGGACCGGACCTCGCCCTAGATCCGGAGCCTACTGCCGTGACGACGCCACAGACCCAAGGACCGGGCCTCGCCCGAGACCCGGAGCCTACTGCCGTGACGACGCCACAGACCCAAGGACCAGACCTCGCCCTAGACCCGGAGCCTATTGCCGTGACGACGCCACAGACCCAAGGACAGGACCTCGCCCTAGACCCGGAGCCTATTGCCGTGACGACGCAACAGACCCAAGGACCGGGCCTCGCCCGAGACCTGGAGTCTATTGCCGTGAAGATGCCACAGACCCAAGGACCGACTCTCGCCCTAGACCCGGAGCCTACTGCCGTGACGACGCCACAGACCCAAGGACCGGACCTCGCTCTGGACCCGGAGCCTATTGCCGTGACGACGCAACAGATCCAAGGACCGGGCCTCGCCCTAGACCTGGAGTCTATTGCCGTGAAGACGCCACAGACCCAAGGACTGGGCCTCGCCCTAGACCCAGAGCCTACTGCCGTGACAACGCCACAGACCCAAGGACCAGGCCTCGCCCTAGACCCGGAGTCTATTGCCGTGATGACGCCACAGACCCAAGGACCGACTCTCGCCCTAGACCCGGAGCCTATTGCCGTGACGACGCAACAGACCCAAGGACGGGACCTCGCCCTAGATCCGGAGCCTACTGCCGTGACGACGCCACAGACCCAAGGACCGGGCCTCGCCCGAGACCCGGAGCCTACTGCCGTGACGACGCCACAGACCCAAGGACCGGACCTTGCCCTAGACCCGGAGCCTATTGCCGTGACAACGCAACAGACCCAAGGACCAGGCCTCCTAGACCCAGAGTCTATTGCCGTGAAGACGCCACAGACCCAAGGACCGGGCCTCGCCCTAGACCCGGAGCCTATTGCCGTGACGACACCACAGACCCAAGGACTGGGCCTCGCCCGAGACCCGGAGCCTACTGCCGTGACGACGCCACAGACCCAAGGACCAGACCTTGCCCTAGCCCTGGAGTCTATTGCCGTGACGACGCAACAGACCCAAGGACCAGGCCTCCTAGACCCAGAGTCTATTGCCGTGAAGATGCCACAAACCCAAGGACCGGACCTCGCCCTAGACCCGGAGCCTATTGCCGTGACGACGCCACAGACCCAAGGACGGGACCTCGCCCGAGATCCGGAGCCTACTGCCGTGACGATGCCACAGACCCAAGGACCGGGCCTCGCCCGAGACCCGGAGCCTACTGCCGTGACGACGCCACAGACCCAAGGACCGGACCTCACCTTAGACCCGGAGCCCGTTGTCCCGATGGTGTCACATGTCCGAGACCTAGGCCTCACCCTAGACCAGGAGCCCGTGGCCGTGACGAAGCCACAGGCCCAAGGAGTAGGCCTCGAGTCCATTGCCGTGACGACGCCACAGACCCAAGGACCGGGCCTCATCTTAGACCCGGAGCCTGTTGCCGTGGCGACGCCTCAGGCCCAAGGACTAGGTCTCACCTTAGATGCAGAGGAGCCTGATGATACGACAGGGCCGCGGGCCCGGGGAGTAGGCCTCGCCTCAGACCCGGAGTCCGTTGTCCTGACGACTCCACAGGCCCAAGGACCAGGCCTCGCCTTAAACCCGGAGCCCATTGCCACGTCGATGCCACGGGCCCACGGACCAGGCCTGACAGGCCTGGAGCCTTTGGCCACGGCAGTGCCACCCGCCCGAGGGCTAGAGCCCACTGACGTGGTGACGCCGCAGGCCCAGGGACTAGGCCTCAACTCAGACCCGGAGTCCGTTGCCACCGTGATGCCCCAGGCCCGAGGACGAGGCCTCGCCGTCGAGCCGGAGCCCGTTACTGTGGCGACGCCGAAGCCGGAGGAGCCCGGCCCCCAGGAGACTGAGGCTGAGGTGTGGCCCCTGGAGGCGGGGGAGCCGGAGCCCGGAGAGTGCCTCATCGCCTGCTACGACACGGATGACGCGGACGACGAGCCCCGACCGCTGCCCCGGGGGGCCCTCGAGGAAGCGCGAGACCCGGACTCCGGTGGCAGGGAGTCGGGGACCTTGGCAGGCGAGGGACCCTGCGTCCCCCCGCCGCCCAGCCCTCGGGGTGAAGCAGCCGGCCCCGATGGCCAGAAGGAGGCCCAGGCTGGGCCGGGCTCTCCCGAGAGAGCCCCGGGGGACGCCGAGCCGGCCCGGAAGAGCGACCCCCGGCTGGGTGAAGCAGAGAGCCGCCTGGATGGCCCCGTGGCATCCCTGCCCCCTCCCGCCTCCGAGCGGCCGGCGTCGGAGCCCGGCCCCGGGCCGAGGGGAGCCGCGGGAGACCCCTCCGAGGAGCGAGCGCCGGGGCCGTCTCCCCCTGACAGGGACCCCGAGCCGACGGCCCCGCCCGGGACCCCGAGCCCTCCGCCTCTGAGCGCCGGAGAGAGGGGTGCCTGTGGCCATCCGGAGGAGCGGAGCCGGCCCGGGGGGTCTCCCGAGGCCCGGGAGGAGCCAGGAGGAGATGGAGCCGCGGCCGGGCCCCGGGAGACCCCCGCTGCCGCCGGCCCTCGGGCCCCTGCCGCCAGCCTCCCGGCCGAAGCCTCTCCTCCCGGCCTCCGGCCTCCCTCCGCCCGCTCCCCCCGAGAGGCTCCCGCCTCGGCCTCCCCCGGCGGCCCCCCGCATCGAGCCGCCCCCGCTGCCGCCGAGCCCGCGGCCCCCCGCCTCGGAGGCCGGCCGGGCCGGCTCGGGGAGGCCGCCGGCTCGGAGCCGGGGCAGCTTCCCCTGTGTGTGGAGGCTCCTCCCCCGGCCCGGCCCCTCTTTCCTCAGAGCCCCCTGACCCTTGGGCTGCCACTACAAGGTCAGAAACTCCCCACCCCAGGGCCCTCACCCTCCTGCCCTCCTGAGACCCCCCAGCCCTCTCCTGGTCCTGCTCAGAAACCCCCCACCCCAGGGCCCTCACCCCCCTGCCCTCCTGAGACCCCCCTGCCCCCTGGGCTGTCACTACCGGCTCAGAAACCCCCTGCCCTAGGGCCCTCACCCCCCTGTCCTCCTGAGACCTCCCAGCCCTCTCCTGATCCTGCTCAGAAACCCCCCGCCCCAGGGCCCTCACCTCCCTGCTCCCCCAAGACCCCCCCAGTCTTCTGGTCCTGCTCAGAAACCCCCCGCCCCAGGGCCCTCACCTCCCTGCTCCCCCAAGACCCCCCATGCTTCTGGCCCTGCTCAGAAACCCCCCGCCCCAGGGCCCTCACCTCCCTGCTCCCCCAAGACCTGCCATTCTTCTGGCCCTGCTCAGAAACCTCCCGCCCCAGGGCCCTCACCTCCCTGCTCCCCCAAGACCCCCCAGTCTTCTGGTCCTGCTCAGAAACCCCCCGCCCCAGGGCCCTCACCTCCCTGCTCCCCCAAGACCCCCCATGCTTCTGGCCCTGCTCAGAAACCCCCCGCCCCAGGGCCCTCACCTCCCTGCTCCCCCAAGACCTGCCATTCTTCTGGCCCTGCTCAGAAACCTCCCGCCCCAGGGCCCTCACCTCCCTGCTCCCCCAAGACCCCCCATTCTTCTGGCCCTGCTCAGAAACCTCCCGCCCCAGGGCCCTCACCTCCCTGCTCCCCCAAGACCCCCCATTCTTCTGGTCCTGCTCAGAACCCCCCGGCCCCAGGGCCCTCACCTCCCTGCCCTCCTGAAAACCCCCAGGTCCCTCCCAGTCAGGTGAAGAAACTCCCCAGCTTTGGCCCCTCACCACCCCACTCCCCCGATGCCCCCCAGGCCCCTCCCAGTCCATTTCAGACCCCCCCAACCCTTGCAGCTCCCCAGCCACCCCTCCCAAAAAAAATAGTTCAGAAACCCCCCAGCTCTGGGCCCTCACCCCCTCCCAACCTAGTTGAGAAACCTCCCCCGACTGGACCCCATCCCCCTCCAAGCAGAGGTCAGAAACCCCGCACCTCTGGACCCTCAACCCCTGTCAGCGGAGCGGAGAAACCCCCCATCGCTGGGCCGCAGCCCCCTCCCAACAGAGTTGAGAAATCTAATGCCACTAGGCCCCAACCTCCTCCCGACAGAGCTGAGAAGCCCCCCGTCGCTGGGCCCCAGAAACCTCCCACCTCTGGCCCACAGCCCCCTCCCAACAAAGTTCAGAAATCCCCTACCGCCGGGCCGCAGCCCCCTCCTAACAGAATTGAGAAACCCCTCACCGCTGGACCCCAACCCCCTTCTGACAGAGTTCAGAAACCCCCCGCCGTTGGGCCACAGCCCCCTCCCAACGGAGTTGAGAAATCCCCCACCACCGGACCCCAGCCCCCTCCCAACGGAGTTGAGAAACCGCCCCCCACCGGGCCCCAGCCCCCTCCCAACAAAGGTCAGAAACCCCCCACCACCAGATCCCAGGCCCCTCCCAACAAAGTTCAGAAAACCCCCACTGCCCAGCCGCAGCCCCCTCCCAACAGAGTTGAAAACCCCCCCACGACCGGACCCCAGCCCCCTCCCAACAAAGTTCAGAAAACCCCCACCGCCCAGCCGCAGCCCCCTCCCAACAGAGTTGAGAAACCCCCCACGACCGGACCCCAGCCCCCTCCCAACAAAGTTCAGAAACCCCCCACCACCGGGCCCCAGACCCCTCCCAACAAAGTTCAGAAATCCACCACCACCGGACCCCAGCCTCCTCCCAACAAAGTTCAGAAACCCCCAACTACTGAATCCCAGCCCCCTCCCAACAAAGTTCAGAAACCTCCCCCCACCGGACCCCAGCCTCCTCCCAACAAAGTTCAGAAACCCCCCACTACTGAATCCCAGCCCCCTCCCAACAAAGTTCAGAAACCTTCCCCCACCGGACCTCAGCCTCCTCCCAACAAAGTTCAGAAACCCCCCCCCACCGGACCCCAGCCTCCTCCCAACAAAGTTCAGAAACCCCCCACGACTGAACCCCAGCCCCCTCCCAACAAAGTTCAGAAGTCCCCCGCGACCGGACCCCAGCCTCCTCCCAACAAAGTTCAGAAACCCCCCACGACTGAACCCCAGCCCCCTCCCAACAAAGTTCAGAAAGCTCCCCGCACCGGTCCTCAGCCCCCTCCCAACAAAGTTCAGAAACCCCCCACTACTGAACCCCAGCCCCCTCCCAGCAAAGTTCAGAAACCTCCCCCCACCAGTCCCCAGCCCGCTCCCAACAAAGTTCAGAAACCCCCCACCACCGGACCCCAGCCTCCTCCCAACAAAGTTGAGAAACCTCCCCACACCGGACCCCAGCCCCCTCCCAGCAAAGTTCAGAAACCTCCCCCCACCAGTCCCCAGCCCGCTCCCAACAAAGTTCAGAAACCCCCCACGACCGGACCCCAGCCTCCTCCCAACAAAGTTGAGAAACCTCCCCACACCGGACCCCAGCCCCCTCCCAACAAAGGTCAGAAACCCCCCACCACCAGATCCCAGGCCCCTCCCAACAAAGGTCAGAAACCCCCCACGACTGAACCCCAGCCCGCTCCCAACAAAGTTCAGAAACCCCCCACGACTGAACCCCAGCCCCCTCCCAACAAAGGTCAGAAACCCCCCCCCACCGGACCCCAGCCCCCTCCCAACAAAGTTGAGAAACCTCCCCCGACAGGTCCCCAGCCCCCTTCCAACAAAGGTCGGAAACCCCCCCCGACCGGTCCCCAGCTCCCACCCAACAAAGTTCAGAAACCTCCCCCTCCTGGGCCGCAGCCCCCTCCCAACAGAGCTCAGAAACCTCCCCCCGCTGGGCCGCAGCCCTCTCCCACCATAGTTCAAAAGCCCCCCACCACTGGATCCCAGCCCGCTCCCAACAGAGCCCAGAAACCTCCCCCCAACAGAGGTCAGAAGCCCCCCCGAGCTGGTCCTTCCCCCGCCCCCCGCAATAAGGAGCCGCCGATGCCTCCAGTCTGGGTGCAGGAGGAGGCGGAGGCGAAGGGGGCAGTGCCCCCCGAGCCCTCCGCCCGTCCCGCCCGGGCTGTCTCAGGGAAAGCAGCCCCGGCCCCCTCGGCCTCTCCCGCCCCTCGGCCTGGGAAGGGGGAGGCCGCAGAGAGGAGAGCGGGGTCTCCCCCGTCCCACCCCCCGAAGGCTCCGAGCGGGCCCCAAGCCGGGGCTGGCCCCCCGCTGACCCCCTGCCCCAAGACCCCCGGCTCCAAGGCGGCCCCCCAAGGGGGGTCCTGCCCCCCGCGACCTCAAGCCAAAGACCAGGGCCCGAAGGCACTTCCGGAGGGCAGCTCTCCCCCGGGAGCCGCGGCCCCCAGGCCCCCGCCGCCGCCTCGGCGGGACTCCAGGCCCCGGGGGGGCCCGGCACCCCCAGCGCCCAGCCAAGTGCCTCCCGGTGCCCCCGCCTGCCCTGCCTCTCGGGCCCCGGCCGCCACCCACGGGGAGGAGAGCGGCCCGGGGGCTCTGGTTCCTCTGCCCCGGACGCACATGGAAGGTAAGGGGGTGCCGGCCGGCCGACTGTGGGCAGGGAGGTGGGTGAATGGCAGGGGTGGGGAAGTTGGGCGGGCCCACGGCCTGACCCCCGCCTCCGGCCCTGTCTCTCTCCTGGCCAGGCCCGGAGCGGTTGCCCCCGTGCGGGTCGGTGCAGTCCGAGTCCAGCTCGTCCAGCGAGGCGGAGCCGGCCGACCGCTGCCCGGAACTGGAAGAGCTGCGCCAGGCGGCCGGGCTGACTCCTCGCCCCGGCCCGGGGGCTCGCAGGCCGCCCCCCCCGCGCCCTCCCCAACCACAGAGGTGAGTGACCGTCGCGGGCGGGACCGCGGTCCCCGAGGGAGGCCGGCGGCGGGCAGGGGACACCCGGAGTCGCCCACTGCCGGGGTTCACCCGGCGGGGTCCGGCTGGGAGCGTAAGGGACGGGAGTGTCCGGGCTGCCCCGGCCCACACCTGCGCCGCCTCTGTCCATCCGTCCGGCCATCCCTCAGGTTCTTGCAACGACTCGGAGAGCAATGGCGAGTCCCTCCCGGAGCTGGAGGAGCCGGACGTTTCAGGGCCGCGGACGGCATCGTCCCAGGTACTGCCCACCCTAATGGGTGCCTCCCCACCCCTAGGGAGCAGGGAGACCACCCAGACCCACCACCGGACTGGCCTAGTAGGCCTGCTCTGAACCACCGGGCCTCGACTCGGGCGCCGGCCGGCCGCCCCGGGCGGTTGCTTGTGTTTCCGGGGCCTAGCAGGGGGGTGTCGAGGGAGTGGTGGTGGCCAAGGCGAGCTCTGGGTGGAGGGATTTTGTGGGTGGTGTATTGAAAACCTGCACTTGGTCACCAAGAGCAAAGGGGCCGGAGTCAGGTTGTCCTCCTGGCACGAGAGCGCTGTTCCCCTCAGCCCAGGAACCACCCGCGGGCTGGTTGTAAGCTCGCCGAGGGCAGGAATTGAGCGGAACTTTCTGCGTTTGGCCTGTCAGGTTCCCCTTTCGGAATGGAAGAAGGTGGGGGTGAGGGAGTGGTTTGGGGCTGGACGACTCTCTGGGTGTCAGGAAACTAGAGGGTCAGGAAAGTGGGGTGCCATGTGGTGGTGGGGGGCTGTTGTTGAGCCACTCCAGCCGTCTCCTTGGCCGTGGTGGGGGTCGTGGGGGGGAGGAGGGAAGTAGCCCGCCGCTGAGCCTGAGTTGGGGGCTGCCGCTAACACCCGTTTCCCCCCCGGGCAGGCCCAGCCGGCCCAGTCCCCGGGCAGCGGGGAGGAGGCCATCAGCCGGGCCAAGCAGAGCCGCAGCGAGAAGAAGGCCCGGAAGGTGGGTGACCCCTCCGGGGACCAGGCCCCGAAGCCGATGGTGGGGACCGAGGGGGGACCCTCTGTCTGTTGGGACCCCCGGGCTGGGCCCTGCCCCCATCACGCCAGGATCGGCCCCCGAAACCCTCCCTCCTCGTCTCAGGCCGTGACAAAGCCGGGCCGGGGCACGGGGTCTCCCGCGTCCCCATCCCGCTGGGCTAGGCCCCGCCGGCAAGGAACCCTTCCCTCCTCCTCCCTCCTCCCCAGGCGATGTCCAAGCTGGGGCTGAGGCAGATCCACGGGGTCTCCCGCATCACCATCCGCAAGTCCAAGAACATCCTGTTCGTCATCACCAAGCCCGACGTGTTCAAGAGCCCGGCCTCCGACATCTACATCGTCTTCGGCGAGGCCAAGGTCAGCGGGTGCCCCCGGGGACCCCGCCCTCCTTCCCCTTCCCCCCGCCCCGTCCCGCCGCCCCCTCCCCGGCCGGTGACTGAGTCCCCCCCACCGTCCTCCGACCCTCCAGATCGAGGACCTGTCCCAGCAAGCGCACAAGGCGGCCGCCGACAAGTTCAAGGTCCCGGCCGAACCCTCGCCGCTCATCACCGAGGCGGCCCCCGGCCTCGGCGGCAAGGAGGACAGCGAGGAGGAGGAGGAGGAGGAGGAGGTGAGCTGGCCCGCCCCTTACCTGGCGTCCGGGGCCGGTGGAAATAACGGGAGGAGCCCCCCTCAGAGGGCCGGGGCCCTGGCTCTCTGTCGGTCCTCGCCGACCACCTCCGCTCTCCGCCACCCGGGATGGAGGGAGGGGACGACTCGTTGAGTACGCGGTCCGGAGTCCCGAGCGCCCCACCCCCCCCGCCCGTCTCCCCTCTGTCGCAGGTGGACGAGACGGGGCTGGAGGTGCGGGACATCGAGCTGGTCATGGCTCAGGCCAACGTGTCGCGGGCCAAGGCCGTGCGCGCCCTGAGACACAACAACAACGACATCGTCAATGCCATCATGGTGAGGAGGGGCAGGGGGCCCGGGGAGGGACGGCGGGGCGGCCTCGGGCCTGTCCGGGGTCCGGGGCCTGACCGGCCTTCGCCCCCCCTTGTCTTGCAGGAGCTGACCATGTAGCCGCCGTTCGACCCGGCCTCTCGGTCCCCTCCCCCGGTGCCCTCCGCCTTCTCTCTTGGCACTGCTCAATAAACCTGTATTCACCCCCTGCTGCTACGGCCGAGGTCTCCCTCATCCTCCTCTCAACCGGCGACGGAGCCGCGGGACCGGGGCGGGGAGGGGGAGGGAGGGGAGGGGAGCCGACGACACCCCTCGGGCCCAGGTAAGCTGGGCGTGGGAGAGACGGGGAGGAGGGTTATAATAATAGTGGCATTTATTAAGCGCTTACTATGTGCCGAGCACTGTTCTAAGCGCTGGGGAGGTTACGAGGTGATCAGGTTGTCCCACGGGGGGCTCACAGTCTTCATCCCCATTTTCCAGATGAGGTTACAGGCCCAGAGAAGTTAAGTGACTTGCTCAAAGTCAGCTGACAATGGGTGGAGCCGGGATTCGAACCCATGACCTCTGACTCCAAAGCCCGGGCTCTTGCCACTGAGAGGGTCCCAGCCCCTCCCTCAGCCCCAACCCCCGCCCGCCCCCCCGGTTCCGGGCCGGCACAGCGCTTAATCAATCGATCCATCAACCAATGGTATTTATTGAGCGCTTGCTAGGTGCAGAGCACTGGGCTAAGCGCTTGGGAGAGTACAATACAACAGAGTTGGCAGACCCGCTCCCTGCTCGCGACGAGCTTCCAGTCTAGAGGGGGAGACAGACCCGGCCCACCCCCGGGGGCAGGGGATTGACCTCTCCGCCCGCCCCGTCCTCCTCCTCTCCCTCGGGGTGTCCACCCTGGCCATCCCCATCCTCCCCCCGGGCCCAGGGCGAGCCCCAAATCCTGGGCCGGGGGGCGAGGGGTGGGATTCTTTCTTCACCTGCAACCGATACTCCGGCCGGACGGCACACGTACAAAACGGGGGCAAGCCCAGGACGGTAAAGGGGACCCCACATTAAAGTTCGGGGGCATCTTTGGTGGCACCTCCCCTCCCTGAGCGCCCCCGCCGCCGGGCTTCCCCTCTCTGCCCCTTCCCTGCGGGCCCTATTTGCATATACAGTCGTTATCAAAAATAAAGGCAGCCCTGACATTCATTCCTGTCCCCCCCACCACCACCCCAGCCCTCATCAGAAGCAGGTGAGGGTTGGCCAGGGCAAGGCACACCCTCCAGAAGGCTTGTGCCCGGGGGGCCAGGATAGAACCTAAAAAAAAATCCAGCTTCTCGTGGGGCCGGCATCTAAGACCACCCCCCGTGGCCCCTGGGCACCAGCCATTGTGGCCATGGACCCACCCGGTGCCCCCGCTCTCTCTCAGCCTGACTCTGCCCCAACCAACCTCGGGCTTAGGGCAGAAGCGGGCCCGGCCCTAGCGTGCGCCCGACGGGACTGGTTGGGCGCCCGTTACCTCGGGGAGTGCCAGGCCTCCCCGAGGGCATCCGAGATGGGAGAAGCCAGATTCCCAAGACCTCAGGCCCCTGCTCCAGCCCTAAGGGGAGGGAGTCCCGCTGGCGAGGAAGGGGGGCACCTCTTGGAGAAGAGGTGCCAATGTCTCGAGGGGCGGGGTGGGGGGAACGGGCCCACGGCGCCAGCTCCCTCCAGTTCGGTGGTCCGGAGCGGGCCGTCGCACCTGGGAATGTGGCCGCTCAGGAGGAAGGAGGCGGGCTCCCGGCCTCCATGGCAGGGTGGCACGCCAATCTCTCCCCCACATGGACACAACTAGTGCCCCCAACCCGGGTGTTGGCGTTCCGGGATCCGAGAGCGGAATAGTGGGCCCGGCAGGTCAGAAAAGCCAGAAAAATTCCGTCTCCCGGCCCCAAAGGGTTTAAGGGCGGAGGCTGACGGGGCGAGGGGGCCTAACCCACTGGGCTTCCAGCAAGGGACAAAAGGCTGGCGTTGTCCTAGCCGCTCTGGCCTCAGTGGGGGCCCCCCGGTTCCCGGGGAGGGGGCCGGCAGCTGGCGAAAAGAAAAGAGAACCGGTAAAGCGGCCGCCCGCCCGCCCTCCCTCCCGCCGCGGGCCCCGTGGTCCCGGGATCGCGTGCGGGGGTCCCATCCTGGGCTGGCAGGAGACCCCTCCCTATCCCCCGGCGAGACCCGCTTTGTTCCCCAGAACTACGGAGCGGCGTCCGCCTGCCCCTGCTGCCGGAGGCTTGGGACGTTTTCTCTAAAAAGGAGTAAAAAAAAATGGACCCTGGAGTATAAATTAACGAACGGGGCTACTAGCCCAGGCCCTGTCCGGCCAGCCTGTTTGGGCATGGAATATGGCTTAAAAAAATAAGTGTATTTATAAGCACGTCTCCTATATACAACACTCCCTGTACAATACACACATATCTATACACACATAGATATATATGTATATATATAAACCCAAACGTATGGTGCCCTGGCTCTTCACCCGCGTCGTCCTGCGCTTCGCGGGGGGGCCCCTGGATCTCGCTACGGCGGGGTCGGGGGGTGGAGAGGGGGAAGGGGGTGGGCGCCCCAGATCTCAGGGAGCCTGGAGTTCCCCCAAACCCCTCCGCCTCCCCGTTCTGTCTCCAGGGCCTAAGTGCCCCCCTGCCCCTCGCCCTGGCTCCGGGAGACGGGGCGGGCAGTGCCCTGGCCTCACCCAACCGCCCCGGCAAGATGCGGCGGCTCAGCACCCGCGCGCCCAGCCTTCGGATTGGGATTCGAAATGTGTCTGACGGCGAGAGGTTTAAATTATTCACATTGTGGTAAACTTCATTACAAAAAAAAAAAACCCCAAAAAAACCCACCCCCAAACCCCGCCAGTCTCTGAGCTGCTAGGATGGGAACGATCCTGTGCAAAACTGTAAACGGTTCATGGTTTCCTAGCAAGGCTGCTGCTTCTCGGCCAGGCCGAGGCCGGCCCCGCCGTCTCTCGGCTGGGCCAGTTTGGACCGTGGCGACGCCGCTCGGCCCCTCGGCCCGTTCCCGCCGCGCTCACCCCTTCACGGTAGCAGGGCCCCGCGCCCCCCGCCAGCCCTCCCGAGGGGCGGTGGCGGGGGGCCGGCCCCCCGGGGGCCCGCGACGGACGGGGACGGGGGGCGGGAGGCGAGTCCCGGTCCCCCCCGGCGGGCCCTTCCTCACGAGGAGTCCTGATCCATGCTGCAGCCCAGCGCCTCGATGTCGTTGCTGATGTCCGAGATCATGCGGTCCCACTCGTCGCCCTCTGAGGGGGCCGACTGGTCGTCCGAGCTGCCCGTGGCCCCGTTGCCGTTGCTGGTGGAGTTGGAGGCGGTGCTCATGGCCCGCCGGTACCGCCCGAAGCTGTCCGTGATGATGCCCCGCCCGTCCTTCACCCCGATCGTCTCCAGGAAGTTCTCGAAATGCTGGCTGTCCTTCTCCGGGATGAAGGGCCTGAGACCTGGCGGGACACGGGTCGCTGGGGCAGGGGGCGGCGGACCGGGCCCCCTGCCCGGCGGGGAGGGCGACGGGGCCCCGTACCCATGCCCGGCGGCTTCCCGGGCCCTTCCCGCTTCCTCCCCGTAATAACAATAACAATCATGGCGGCATTTATTAAGCGCTTACTATGTGCCAAGCACTGCTGTCAGCGCTGGGGAGGTTACAAGGTGATCGGGTTGTCCCGCGGGGGGTTTCCAGTCTTCACCCCCATTTGACAGAGGAGGGAACCGAGGCCCAGAGAAGTGAAGTGACTTGCCCAAAGTCACACAGCGGACAGTAATAATAACGATAATGTTGGTATTTGTTAAGCGCTTACTACGTGCCAAGCCCTGTTCTAAGCGCTGGGGTGGGTACAAGGTAATCAGGTTGCCCCACGTGGGGCTCACGGTCTTTATCCCCATTTTCCAGATGAGGGAACTGAGGCCCAGAGAAGTGAAGTGACTTGCCCAAAGTCGCACAGCAGACAAGTGGAGGAGCCGGGATCTGAACCCATGACCTCTGACTCCAAAGCCTGGGCCCTTTCCACTGAGCCACGCTGCTTCTCTACTGGCCCAGGGACCCAGGCGGGCAACGCTGGGATCTCTGGGTGCCCCAGGGCCAGGCCGGACACTGCCTCAGCTCCTCACCCTGGACTTCAAGGCCGTCCATCCCCTGGCCCCCTCCTCCCTCACCTCCCTTCTGTCCTTCTCCAGCCCAGCCCGCACCCTCCGCTCCTCTGCTGCCGCTCACCTCCTCACCGTACCTCGTTCTCGCCCATCCCGCCATCGACCCCCGGCCCCCGTCATCCCCCTGGCCTGCAATGCCCCCAATCCCTCTGCCCATCCGCCAAACTAGCCCTCTTCCTCCCTTCAAGGCCCTACCGAGAGCTCACCTCCTCCAGGAGGCCTTCCCACACTGAGCCCCCTCTTTCCTCTCCCCCTCGTCCCCCTCTCCATCCCTCCGCCTTACCCCCTTCCCTTCCCCACAGCACCTGTATATATGTTTGTATGGATTTATTACTCTATTTATTTATTTTACTTGTACATAGCTATTCTATTTATTTTATTTTGTTAATATGTTTTGTTTTGCTCTCTGTCTCCCCCTTCTAGACTGTAAGCCCACTGTTGGGTAGGGACTGTCTCTATATGTTGCCAACTTGGACTTCCCAAGCGCTTAGTACAGTGCTCTGCACACACGATTGATTGACTGATTGATTGATTGATTGATTCTCCCTTTTGGATTTGGCCTCTTTTTTAGCATCATCAGTCGATCCTGCCAAGGAGCAAAGGGCGCCCCCTGGTGGGCATTGGGGCCCCTTCTTTTTCAATTTAGGGACAGTAATAATAATAATAATAATAATAATAATAATAATAATAATAATAATGGCACTTGTTCAGCACTTACTATGTGCAGAGCACTGTTCTAATTGCTGGGGGGGCTACAAGGTGATCATGTTGTCCCAGTTGGGGCTCACAGTCTTAATCCCCATTTTACAGATGAGGTAACTGAGGCTCAGAGAAGTGAAGTGACTTGCCCAAAGTCACAGAGCAGACATGTGGCGGGGCCGGGATTCGAACCCATGACCTCTGACTCCAAAGCCCGGGCTCTTTCCACTGAGCCATGCTGCTTTACCACGTCCTCCTGTGACATTTCCCATTCGTTCATTCCTTCAATCGTATTTATGGAGCGCTTACTGTGTGCAGAGCACTGGACTAAGCGCTTGGGAAGTACAAGTCGGCAACATATCATCATCATCATCATCAATTGTATTTATTGAGCACTTACTGTGTGCAGAGCACTGTACTAAGCGCTTGGGAAGTCCAAGTCGGCAACATACAGAGACGGTCCCTACCCAACAGTGGGCTCACAGTCTAGAAGGGCGAGACAACAAAACAAAACAAGTGGACGGGTGTCAAGACGTCTGAACAGATAGGATTAAAGCTAAATGCACATCATTAACAGAATAAACAGAATAGTAAATATGCACAAGTAAGATAAATAGAGTAATAAATCTGTAATAAATCTTTCCACAGGGCCACTCGGCTTCTCAGGGGCAAGCTTTTCCAGGGCATCTTTAGGCCAATCCTCACAACGTACATATTTATATATTTTACATATTACATATTTACACAGAGTGCATATTTACTCTTGTACGTATTTACTATTCTATTTATTTTATTTTGTTCATATGTGTTGTTGTCTGTCTCCCCCTTCTAGACAGTGAGCCCCTGATTGGGTAGGGACCGTCTCTATATGTTACCAACTTGTACTTCCCAAGCGCTTAGTCCAGTGCTCTGCACACAGTAAGCGCTCAATAAATACGATTTAATGAATGAATGAATGAATGAACGGCCCCAAGAGGGGTTAAAAAAGGGACTTTTAGTTACAAGGCTGTGAGGAGAAGGTGAAGAAACCCAGGCCAAAACACCACCGGGAAACACCTCGGGCCTGGGAGTTGCTGCACCCAGGTTCTGATCGGCTCTGCCAGTCGTCTGCTGTGTGACCCTGGGCAAGTCACTTCCCTTCTCTGTGCCTCAGTGACCTCATCTGTAAAACGGGGGTTAAGAACGTGAGCCCCATGTGGGAGGGGCACTGTGTCTAAACCGATTATCCCGTACCTTCCCCAGCGCGTAATACAGAGCCTGGCACATAGTAAGTGCTTCAATACCCTAAAAAAATTGGTTTAATAATAAGAATAATAATGATGATGGCATTTGTTAAGCGTTTACTGTGTGCAAAGCACTGTTCTAAGCGCTGGGGGGGATACAAAGTAATCAGATTGTCCCACATGGGGCTCACAGTCTTCATCCCCATTTTACCGATGAGGGAACTGAGGCCCAGAGAAGTTAAGTGACTGGCTCAAAGTCACACAGCAGACAAGTGGAGGAGCTGGGATTAGAACCCACGACCTCTGACTCCCAATAATAATAATGATGGCTTTTATTAAGCGCTTACTATGTGCAAAGCACTGTTCTAAGCGCTGGGGAGGTTACAAGGAGATCAGGTTGTCCCATGGGGGGCTCACAGTGTTAATCCCCATTTTCTAGATAAGGGAACTGAGGCCCAGAGAAGTGAAGTGACTTGCCCAAAGTCACACAGCTGACAATTGGCAGAGCTGGGATTTGAACCCATGACCCCTGACTCCAAAGCCCGGGCTCTTTCCACGGGGCCACGCTGCTTCTAATCCTGGCTCCACCACTTGTCCGCTGCGTGACCTCAAACAAATCACTTCACCTCTCTGTGCCTCGATGACCTCATCTGTACAATGGGGATTAAGACTGTGATTCCCCACATGGGACAGGGACCGCGTGCTACCCGATTTGCTTGTATCCACCCCAGCGCTTACTACAGTGCCCGGCCACGTAGTAAGTGCTTAACAAATACCACGATTACTGAAACCAAAAACAAAACAGCACCTTAAGCTGCAAACTCCTTCAGGCAGGGATCGTGTCTCCCGTCTGTACTGCGCTGTTCCCTCCCGGGCGCTCACTACAGTGCTCGACTCTTGGAGGAGCAGCGTGGCTCAGTGGAAAGAGCCCGGGCTTTGGAGTCGGAGGTCATGGGTTCAAATCCCGGCTCTGCCAATTGTCAGCTGTGGGACTGTGGGCAAGCACTTCACTTCTCTGGGCCTCAGCTCCCTCATCTGTAAAATGGGGATGACGTTGTAACCTCCCCAGCGCTTAGAACGGTGCTTTGTACATAGTAAGTGCTTAATAAATGCCATCATTATTATTATTATTAATAATAATAATAATGATGGCATTTGTTAAGCATTTGTTAAGCATTATTAGGATCCAAGAGGTCAGGGATCGGCCCAGGCGGCACCCGGGAAGCCAGAGGCCGAGCGTGGCCGCGGGTCTGGGGGCTCGGAGACCCCCGGCACGGTCCCCCCCCCCTCCGTCTCGGGCTCACCTAGCAACAGGAACTTCCTGCTGTCGCCGTAGAGCTGCCGCAGATTGATGCAGAACTCGTGGATGGAGGCCCCGTTGCGGTACTCGTGGAGCAGCATGGCGAACTGTTGGATCTCCTGGGAAGACAGCTTGGTTCTCAGCTGCAGGGAGGAAACAGCGGAGCTCAGCGCGGCCGGGGCCGGACCGTCGCCCCGGGCCGGTCCCTCCGCGGCCCCCGCTCCGGGCCACGGCCGAGGAAGCTCGACGTGGCATGGGGCGGGCGGGGGCGGCCGATTTGTACTTCCCGAGCGCTTACTACGGTGCTCTGCACACAGCAAGCGCTCAATAAATACGACTGTGAGCCCACTGTTGGGTAGGGACTGTCTCTATGTGTTGCCAATTTGTACTTCCCAAGCGCTTAGTAGAGTGCTCTGCACATAGTAAGCGCCCAATAAATACGATTGATTGATTGATTGATTGATTGATTGATTGAAATCCACGGTCCGGGGGCCTCTGCCCTGCCCCGCTCCGCCCGACGACTTCGAGCGCGTCGGGACCGATCCGGTCCGCCTCGCCCCCGCTGCGAGGACTTGGCGGGGTGGTCACGGAGCAGAGCAGGAAGACCCGCACTCCCCCGCTGTGAAAGGAGCTTGGATCTATCCCAGCGCTTAACACAGCGTCTGGCACCTAGTAAGCGTTTAACGTAGCAGTGGAAAAAGAGGATCGCAGGTGATTGTGCTGCGGAGCTGAGGCCGGGCTTTAGCCAGACGCCCAGGAAGGCCCAGCGGCTACTGCCTTTCCGTCCAGAAAGCCCCGGGACAGGCCCACTGCCCTGTCCTGTCCCCTCTCTCGCCCCAACGGGCAGTCAGCCTGGGGTCCGGACCAGCGGGGACCAAGACGAGCAGGGGAGGGCACGGATGCCCGCGGCTTTGCTGCTGTTTGGCCCCAACTCCAGCCCGGAGCGGAGCGGACGCGTCCCCCGACTTCTCTAAGCGGGGACACGGCCCTGGACCTCCAGCCCCACACCAGTCCATCACGCTCCCCACCTTCAAAGCATTATTAAACGCCCACCTCCCCCAAGTAACGTTCCCCAAATAAGCCCTCAAGTCCCTTCATTTTTTTTAAAATGGTATTTGTTAAGCGCTTACTCTGCGCCAGGCACTGTACTGAGCACCGGGTAGATCCAAGGTAATCAGGTCGTACACAGTCCCTGTCCCACATGGGGCTCACAGTCTTAATCCCCATTTGACAGGTCCAGAGACGTGAAGTGGCTGTCCAAGGTCACACAGCAGACAAGCGGCGGAGCCGGGATTGGAACCCAGGTCTTTCTGACTCCAGACCCGGGGTCCACCCAGCAGGCCACGCTGCTTCTTCCCTCCACCTTCCGCGTTGTCGTCTCTTGTCCCTTTTAAGCCCGTGATATTCCCCTCCCACTTAACCTCACAGCGTTTACGTCTATATCCGTAATTTATTTTAAAAAGTGTTTGTCTCCCCCTCTAGACTGTAAGCTTGTTGTGGGCAGGTCATGTGTCTACCAACTCTGCCGGACTGCACTTTCCCAAGCGCTTAGTATGGTGCGCTGCATAAGTAAGTCCTCAATAAATACCACTGATTGATTGATTGGTTGGCAGATACTTTCCTAAGCACTTAGTAATGATAATAATAATAATGTTGGTATTTGTTAAGCGCTTACTATGTGCAAAGCACTGTTCTATGCGCTGGGAGGAACACAAGGAGATGAGGTTGTCCCATGTGGGGCTCACAGTATTAATCCCCGTTTTACAGATGAGGGAACTGAGGCACAGAGAAGTGACTTGCCCAAGGTCACACAGCAGACACGGGGGAGGCGGGATTCGAACCCACGATCTCTGACTCCCAAGCCCGCGCTCTTTCCACTGAGCCGCGCTGCTTCTCTAACAGTGCTCTGCACACAGTAAGCACCGTCTAAGGAGCTGGGTCATTCATTCATTCATTCAATCGTATTTATTGAGCGCTTACTGTGTGCAGAGCGCTGTACTAAGCGCTCGGGAAGTACAAGTCGGCAACATATAGAGACGGTCCCTACCCAACAGTGGGCTCACAGTCTACAGGGGGGTCCGAATCCCCGCTCCACCACCCTTCGGTTGTGTGACCTTGGGTTGTGTCCAACCTGATGATCTTGTGCCTGGCACATAGTAAGTGCTTAACAGATGCCATTTAGAGAAAAAAAAGTCACTTCACTTCCCTGGGCCTCAGTCTCCTCAACTGTAAAATGGGGAGTCGGGTGTTTGTTCTTCTTCTCACTCAGGCTGTGAGCCCCATGCGGAGCAGGGGCTGTGTCCGGCCTGATGAATGGGAATGGGAATCCACCCCCAAGTTGGGAAGAGCGCTCGACACGCGGGAAGCGCTAAAGGAGAGAGAGTCCCCGGCCTTCCCGGACGGCGGCGGGGACGGGACGCACGGTCATCATGTAGTCCTGCAGCAGCTCCGCGGCCGTGGTGCTCAGCTCGCTCTCGCTGACCGTCTTGACGTGGGGGGCCGGCTGAGCCGAGAAGGACGAGGGCGAGTGGCCGGCCGCGTCCAGCGATTCCGGGAAGGAGCTGCCGCGGGGACGGAAAGGGGGCCCGTCAGCAGGGGAGGGCGAGGGACCCGGGTTCCACGGAGGGATCGGGATCGGCCGGATCCTCCCTCTCGGGCCCGGAAAAGGAACGCTTCTCCACCCCCGCCCCCGACCCCGCGAGGGCACGAGGGCATGAGAGGCCCTGCCACCTGAGCCCACCCAGGAGAGGCCCAGAGGGCAAGCCTGATGGCTCGGGGTGCGAGCGTCACTCACAAAGTGCTTGCTTCGGTTTCGTACGTTTCTTTCCCATCCACTTTCGTCAGAGA
The DNA here is from genome assembly GCF_015852505.1 of Tachyglossus aculeatus. Taxonomy (NCBI): domain Eukaryota; kingdom Metazoa; phylum Chordata; class Mammalia; order Monotremata; family Tachyglossidae; genus Tachyglossus; species Tachyglossus aculeatus. Next base: position 3,731,982 of record NC_052078.1, on the reverse strand, counting down.
GTCGTCTGCAAGGGAGAGGAGAACAGAGGCCTTGTCAGGCCGGGGAGGAGAAGCAGCACGGCTCGGTGGAAAAGAGCCCGGGCTTTGGAGTCAGAGGTCATGGGTTTAAATCCCGGCTCCGCCAGCTGTCAGCTGGGTGACTTTGGGCAAGTCACTTCACTTCTCTGGGCCTCAGTTGCCTCATCTGGAAAATGTGAGCCCCCCGTGGGACAACCTGATCACCTTCATTCGATCGTATTTATTGAGCGCTTACTGTGTGCAGAGCACTGTACCAAGAGCTTGGGAAGTACAAGTTGGCAACATATAGAGACGGTCCCTACCCAACAGTGGGCTCCCAGTCTAGAAGTTGTAACCTCCCCAGTGCTTAGAACAGTGCTTGGCACATAGTAAGCGCTTAATAAATGCCATCATTATTATTATTATTATTATTAGGAGGGGACGAGATGCTTTTACAGTTCCAGCGAGTGGATCGATCGCCTCGCTCCCCTCCTACCTCACCTCGCTACTCTCCTATTACAGCCCCGTCCGCACACTTTGCTCCTCTTGTATCTCCGTCTCACCTAGCTCGCCGTCGACCCCTCTCCCGTGTCCTGCCTCTGTCTTGGAACGCCATCCCTCCTCACATCCGAGAGGCGATTACTCTTCTCAAACCCTTATTTCAAATCCCATCTCCAAGAGGCCTTCCATGTCCTCTTTTCCCACTCCCTTCTGCGTCGCCCTTGGATTTGCTCCCTTCATTCACCCCACTCTCAGCCCCTCAGCACTTGCGTCCAGATCTGTAACTAATCTATCTGTATTACTTCTTGTCTCCCTCTCTAGATAATAATAATAATAATGGCATTTATTAAGCCCTTACTATGTGCAAAGCACTGTTCTAAGTGCTGGGAAGGTTACAAGAGAAGCAGCGTGGCTCAGTGGGAAGAGCCCGGGCTTTGGAGTCAGAGATCAAGGGTTCAAATCCCAGCTCCGCCACTAGTCAGCTGTGTGACCCTGGGCAAGTCACTTCACTTTTCTGTGCCTCAGTTCCCTCATCTGTACAATGGGGATGAAGACAGTGAGCCCCCCGTGGGACAACCTGATCACCTTGTTACCTCCCCAGCGCTTAGAACAGTGCTTTGAACATAGTAAGCGCTTAAGAAATGCCATCATTATTATTATTATTATAAGGTGATCTCCTGGTGGGCAGGGATTATGTCTACCAACTCTGTGCTCTCTCCCTCTCTGCACACAATATGCACGCAGTAAATACCACCGATGGATTGGCTGTAGCTGAGTTTTGGCATCCCTTGAGAGAGGGCCAATACGAAGTGGAGGAGGGAGAGGAGGCAAGGAAGGAACCATTTGAAAAGCGCTTAAAGCACTCCAGAGCTCGTAGGCCAACCTGCAGCCGAGGAGAAACTCGTCATACGTGGAACGCTGGCTCCCCTGGCCATCGGACTGTGAGCCCACTGTTGGGTAGGGACCGTCTCTATGTGTTGCCAACTTGTACTTCCCAAGCGCTTAGTACAGTGCTCTGCACACAGTAAGCGCTCAATAAATACGATTGATGATCGGACGGCAAGGGGCCGCAGCCAAAGTACCTGTTGGAGTCATGTTGAGTCCGAGCGGGCTCCCGGGGAGCCCCTCAAATGTGGTCACAAGGCTGGCGGGAAGAGCCCCGACTCTTCGACGTCAGCCGGCGCCCCTCCCCGCTACCCTGTGTCCCGGGCCCAAATTGGCGAGAGATCATCTTTCCACTCTAAGCTGCCTCAGTGGCTTCCATGAGCCCGAAAGCCTCCACCTGGGACACCGCGCCCGCCGTGCCCGCCTCTCGGGGTCTGGCGAGGTGACCGCACTGAGTCCATCTTTGTCTCGAGAGGGAGGGTCTGATGGGCTACAGAGGCCCCCGTGGGTCCCACTCCAGAAGGCCGAATCCCAGGAGGAGCAGGGGGTCCCATCATCCCCCGCCCCCACGCCCCCAACCCTCCGGCTCACGGGGCCCAGAAGGCCGACCGGATGGGCCTGAGGGGAGCCAGTGGTCTCTGGGTGGGGACTGAGCCCCTCGCGGTCCTCCCCAGCCCCTCTTCTGCCTCCCCGTGCCCGTCTTAACGTACCGCTGTGCAGCGACATGTGCCGCGTCGGGGTGGAGGCCCCGTCGAATATTGCTCGGTCCAAGAAGTCTATGGTGGACTCCGTGTAAACAATCTGGAAGACTTGGCTGAGCAGGGAGCAGAGATCCTCCGCGGCTGCCTGTGGACAAGGGGGGGGGGGGGGGGGCGGGACACACGTGGGCTCGGGAGGCCGCTTCTCTCCCACCTCTCCCGCTCGCCCTCCGTGACGCCCTGTGGGGCGGCCCCTCCGCGGGACAAGGGGACCGAGGGGAGGGGAGGGCCGGTGGTCTTCAAAAAGCAAATTCCAGATCGACGTCCCCCTCTACTCCATGGGCAGGGGCTGTGTCTTCCCACTTGACTGCATGGGCGCCGGACGGCGCCCGGCACACGGTGGGCGCGCAACAGCCGCCCCCGATCGCCGGACCCGCGGATCCGGTCGAGGACTTTCCCCGGCCCGGGACCGGCAGCAGAGAGCGGTCTAAGCGGGCTGCAGGTTGGCATCTTGGACCCGTCTGGGGGCTGTGGGGGTGCGGGGCGGTTTAGGGGGGCTACCTCTGCTTGGGTGGGCCGCCCAGCCCCCTTGGTGACCCTCCGCCTCCGCCCGGCTCCCTCCCCAGACTGACATCCTTTAATGATGGCATTTATTAAGCGCTCGCTATGTGCAAAGCACCGTTTTAAACGCCTAAAGTGAGGCCGCTTCTTTCCCACCTCTCCCGCTCGCCCTCCGTGACACCCTGCAGGACAAGGGGACCGAGGAACACCCTTTAGGGCCGGGCGCCCGGCCCCCCGCAATCGTCTCTCATGAACAGAGGGAGTCCGAAGGCCGGCTCGGCCGGGTGGGGCCTCTGCAGTTGGCAGCGTGGCACGTGGGAGGGGGGAAAGCCTGGGAAAAACCCAACAGGCCTGGAGCCGAGGGTGGAAGGCGGAGGGTGGCGGTGCCAGGCTCTGCCCCGGCCCGACGGGACAGTTTTCTCCGGCGGCCACGCTGAGCTCGCTCCCTGGGGTCGGCTGACGCCGGGCAGGGCTGTTGCCGGAGCGGAAGCGGGAGGGGAGGGGGGAAGGGAGGCGGGGCGGGCTCCCCGCAGAGGGCACGGCCTTACTTTGGTCTCGGCGGCCAGGATTACCAAGCAACAGGCTTCGACGGGCACCGCTCCGCCCTCTGAGGTCAGGGAGCCCGAGGTCAGGGCTTTGGAGCTGTCCGCGCTCAGGCTCTGGCTGGGGGAGAGGCCCGGGTCCTGGGCTGAGAACGCACAACCCATCAATCGAGCCGTCGATCCATCCCCTTCATTTAACGCGTGCGCTAGGTTCCGCGGTTCGGGGCGACGGAAGGGGATTCGGCCTAGTGGGAAGAGCCCGGGCGTCGGAGGCCCTGGGTTCTAATCCCGGCTCCGCCACTCGTCTGCCGGGGGAGCTGGGGCAAGTCACTTCACCTCTCCGGACCTCAGTTCCCTCATCTGCAAAACGGGGAATCGCTACCCGGTCTCCCTCCCAACTACGATTGGGAGCCCCAGGCGGGACGTGATGACCTTGAATCTACCCCAGAGCTTGGCACATAAGCGTGAGAGCAAACGAGGGGCGTCTTCCCTTCCGAGACCCCCACGGACCCTTTAGGAAATTCCCAGGGGAATCCGCCGGGCCTGAGCTGGAGCTGAGGATGGCGGGGTGGGGAGAGAGCGGCGCTGGTCTGGTCCCGAGAGGCTCCCCGGGGCCCGGGCCCCACCCACCTGTTTTCAGCACGACCAGGTGTAAGGAGTCGTCCCGGATGTAGGAGACGGCGGCGATGTCGTGGATGGGGACCCGGACGATGATGTCCTCGCCGTCCCGCCACACCAACTTGACGTTGTAGGCCGAGAGACTGATCACAGCATCGTGCTCCTGGGTCAGGTGGCCGGGGAGCTGGTGAGCCCTCTGGAACGAGGATCGCCGGGCTGTCAGCGAGGGGCAACGCCCCCGGCCCCCTCACCGCCCGTCTTCCCAGGTGACTGCCCTGGGCACGTCACCCCATCCTCAAAAATCTCCAGTGGTTGCCTGTCAACCTTCGCATGAGGCAAAAACCCCTATTGGCTTCAAGGCTGTCCATCCCCTTGCCCCCTCCTCCCTCCCCTCCCTTCTGTCCTTCTCCAGCCCAGCCCGCACCCTCCGCTCCTCTGCCACCGCTAACCTCCTCACCGGGCCTCATTCTCGCCTGTCCCACCGTCGACCCCCGGCCCACATCATCCCCCGGGCCTGGAATGCCCTCCCTCCTCATATCTGTTCTGACGACTTGACCCCCGTCGACATGTTTTGTTTTGTTGTCTGTCTCCCCCTTCAAGACTGTGAGCCCGTTGTTGGGTAGGAACCGTCTCTGTACGTCGCCAACTTGTACTTCCCAGTGCTCTGCACACAGTAAGCACTCACTAAATACGACTGAATGAATGAATGAATCCGCCAAACTGTCTCTCTTCCCCCCTTCAAAGCCCTACTGAGAGCTCACCTCCTCCAGGAGGCCTTCCAAGACGGAGCTCTTTTCCTCTGCTCCTCCTCCCCATCACCCCTACTCCGTCCCTCTGCTCTACCCCGCCCCACAGCACCTGCGTATATTTGTACATATTTATTATTCTATTTGTTTTATTCATGATGTGCACTTATCTATAATTCTATTTATCGATTTTCATCATCATCAATCGTATTTATTGAGCGCTTACTATGTGCAGAGCACTGTACTAAGCGCTTGGGAAGTACAAATTGGCAACATATAGAGACAGTCCCTACCCAACAGTGAGCTCACAGTCTAATATTGATGCTATTGATACCTGTCTACTTGTTCTATTTTGTTGTCTGTCTCCCCCTTCTAGACTGCGAGCCTGTTGTTGGGTAGGAATTGCTGAATTGTACTTTCCAAGCGCTTAGTACAGTGCTCTGCATACAGTAAGCGCTTAATAAATTCATTCAATCGTATTTATTGAGCACTTACTGTGTGCAGAGCACTGTACTAAGCGCTTGGGAAGTCCAAGTTGGCAACATATAGAGACGGTCCCTACCCAACAGTGGGCTCACAGGCTAGAAGTCTACAATAAATGCGACTGAATGAATGAATGAATGAATGAATGAGTGACTGGCTCTCCAGGGCACTGTGGGAACTTCTGGGAGAGCGAGGGGCCACTGGGAGGGATTAGCCACTAGCCCAGCCCGGCCGATTGGAAACCCAGTCTCCCATTTGGGGGTCCTAGTCTCTGTTCAGGCCCCCGCACACCTAGGAGAGGCAGAAAAAAAAAACCCCAAAGACGCTTGTATCCTTCCGATATCACAGAGCTCCCGTCTGAGGGGACGGGGATGGCGATGATGAGCCCAACCCGGGTCATCCGCCCCAAACCAGAGCGCTTCCGGACGGACGTCCGCATCAGAGTCCGCTGTTCACCTTAGCGTTGTCTATTAAATGCAGAATTTCCGTCCGGCTGGAGGGGTTCAGGTACCCTGGAACGGATGTTAATTGGCCCAAGTACTGCAAGAAAGAGGGAGGAAAAAAAGGAGACCTATTATATTCTAGCCACGTGGACAGTTAGGGAAGCAGCGTGGCTCAGTGGAAAGAGCCCGGGGTTTGGAGTCGGAGGTCATGGGTTCGAATCCCGGCTCCGCCACATGTCTGCTGTGTGACACTGGGCAAGTCACCTGACTTCTCTGAGCCTCAGTTACCTCATCTGTAAAATGGGGATTAAGACTGTGGGCCCCACATGGGACAATCTCATCACCTTGTATCCCCCCTCAGCGCTTAGAACAATGCTTTGCACATAGTAAGCGCTTAATACCATCACTATTATTATTATTATCAACCGTCTTCTATAAGGGGGAAGAAAACCTACACGTTGGAAGATCCTCAAACGGATCCCAAACCAGGGGTATGTTTCTCCTTCTCTCTTTTCTTTCTCTTTCCTTCTTCCTCTCCCTTTCTTTCTTCCTTCCTTTCTTTCTCTTTCTCTCTCCGCCCCCCCACCCCCTGTATTTGTTAAGCACTTACTATGTGCGAGACACTTTACTAAGCGCTGGGGTAGACACAAGCTGATCGGACTGGACGTAGTCCATGTCCCACGTGCGGCTCACGGTCTCCATCCCCATTTTACAGATGAGGGAACTGAGGCCCAGAAAAGTGAAGTGACTTGGCCATGGTCATAGGACAGACAAGGGACGGAGCTGGGATTAGAACCCAGGTCCTTCTGGCTCCCAAGCCCCCTCTGTGCATCAGGCCGTGCTACCTCTCTCATCACCATCATCATCATCATCAATCGTATTTATTGAGCGCTTACTGTGTGCAGAGCACTGTACTAAGCACTTGGGAAGTACAAGTTGGCAACATCTAGAGCCAGTCCCTACCCAACAGTGGGCTCACAGTCTAAAAGGGGGAGACAGAGAACAAAACCAAACATACTAACAAAATAAAATAAATAGAATAGATATGTACAAGATAAATAAATAAATAAATAAATAGAGTAACAACTGTGAGCCCCACGTGGGGCAACCTGATCACTTTGTATCCCCCCCAGCGCTTAGAACAGTGCTTTGCACATAGTAAGCGCTTAAGAAATGCCAACATTATCATTATTATTATTCTCTGGGCCTCAGTTACCTCATCTGTAAAATGGGGATTAAGACTGTGAGCCCCCCTTGGGACAACCCGATTACCTTGTAACCTCCCCAGCACTTAGAACAGTGCTTTGCACATAGTAAGCACTTAACAAATACCATCATTTATTATTATTATTATTAATAAATACCACAGTTATTATTAGTAGTAGTAGTGAAAGTAGTAACAGTGGTAGCAGAAGTAGTAGAGAAGCAGCGTGGCTTAGTGGAAATAGCCCGGGCTTGAGAGTCAGAGGTTGTGGGTTCTAATCCCCGCTCCGCCACTTATCAGCTGTGTGACTTTGGGCAAGTCGCTGAACTTCTCCGTGCCTCCGTTACCTCATCTGTAAAATGGGGATGAAGACTGTGAGCCCCACGTGGGACAACCTGATTACCTTGTATCCACCCCAGCGCTTAGAACAGGGCTTGGCACCTAGTAAGCGCTTAACAAATACCATCATCATCATTATTAGTAGTAGTAGGCCTAAGAGTAGTAGAAACTGTAGTGGTAGAAGCAGCGTGGCTCAGTGGAAAAGAGCCCGGGCTTTGGAGTCAGAGGTCATGGGTTCTTGTCCTATGCCATCGAGTCGTTTCAGACTCATAGCGACCGTCTATATGTTGCCCACTTGTACTTCCCAAGCGCTTAGTACAGTGCTTGTACTTGTACCTATTTATTCTACTTTATTTTGTTAGTATGTTTGCTTTTGTTCTCTGTCTCCCCCTTCTAGACTGTGAGCCCACTGTTGGGTAGGGACTGGCTAGATGTTGCCAGCTTGTACTTCCCAAGCGCTTAGTATAGTGCTCTGCACATAGTAAGCGCTCAATAAATATGATTGATGGATGGATGGGTTCAAATTCCGGCTCCGCCAACTGTCAGCTGTGTGACTTTGGGCAAGTCACTTCACTTTTCTATGCCTCAGTTCCCTCATCTGTAAAAATGAGGATTAAGGCTGTGAGCCCCCCGGGGGACAACCTGACCGCCTTGTAACCTCCCCAGCGCTCAGAGCAGTGCTTTGCACATAGTAAGCGCTTAATAAGTGCCATCATTATTATTATTAGAAGTAGCAGAACAGTAATAACAGTAGTAGCAGTAGTAACGCCACTCATCAATCACCTGCTGTGTGCAACGTACTGTGTAGTAAATGCCCGGACAGTATGAAACAGAGGAAGCTCCTTGAAGGCAGGAATCATGTCTACGCTACTGTCCTCTCCCAAGTGCTTCATAAAATAATCCACCCAGAGCTAAGGCTCGAGAAATACTGTTGTCTCACGGGCCACAATCCCTATTAAGGCATCCCCCCCGGGGCGGCCCACTCACCTTCACTTCCTTTTCAATAAAGTCGTTCAGCAGGATCTCGGGGTCCACGCGATCCGGCAGAGACAGCAGCACCGTGTGGAGGGGGCGTCTCTCGGTCACCTTCTCCTGGGCCTTCTTATCCCGGCCCTTTTCTCCTTTCAGGAAAACCCGTTTAAACGGCGACACGATTCCGGGCTGAGGGGAAGGGGGACACGGGTTGGCTCCGGCCGCCGGACGGCCCCGAAGGTCACGCTGACCGGAGCCGGTCCGAGATGGCTCCCGGCGAGGTGGTGAGGGGAGGGTCCTGGTTCTCACCATCATCATCAATCGTACTTATTGAGCGCTTACTGTGTGCAGAGCACTGTACTAAGCGCTTCTCGGCACAGACCGCGGCACCCTCCGCTCCCGGGGGGCTGAGGGGAGATTACACGCTGGGGCGGCCGCCCGCCCCGCTCGGAGAGACCCCGCCATTCACCTGCTCCAGCAAACCCCCCGAAATCAAGGGCCGCCTCTTCTCCGAGGAGAAGGACGGCGGACAGGAAAGAGGTTGGTTTTCACCTGGAAGACCGAGAGTGCAGTAGTCGGGGAGGGTGGGAACCATTGGCTTCCATGATCCAGGCTGCCACCCACCTGGGATTACACCCCTAAAATGGGTCCAACTCGGACGGCTTTCCCGCACCCCTGCGATTCCGGCGACGCGACTTCCCTCGTCAGCCAATATTACGAATTCCCTGTCGGGTATCTTATGCCCAGTTAATAACGATCCCACGGAGAAGCTTTGCCTCAGATCCTAGTCATCCTGGTAGGCGAAGATGTGCGCTCCATGTCGGAGGGGGACTGGGCCCAACCTGATGATCTTGTATCTACCCCAGCGCTTAATACAGGGCCTGGCACATAGTAAGCGCTTACCAAGATATAATTCAAAGGACTCCTATAATGACACTTTTTTCCCCCGCACTGGCTAAGCCCTTAATTGCACCACACTATCAACCCTGTTAGGGAAAATCTCCAAATTCACAGTAAATGGATTCTCCTGGCCTGAGAGTCTCCCTCATCTAGAATCTATGCCCCACGGATAGCCTTTTTTGTGATAACAATAATAATAACGATGGCATTTGTTAAGCACTTACTATGTGCAAAGCACTGTTCTAAGCGCTGGGGAGGATACAAGATGATCAGGTTGTCCCACGTGGGGATCACAGTCTTCATCCCCGTTTTCCAGGTGAGGTCACTGAGGCTCAGAGAAGTGAGGTGACTTGCCCAAGGTCACACAGCCGACAATTGAGAAGCAGCGTGGCTCAGTGGAAAAGAGCACGGACTCTGGAGTCAGAGGTCATGGGTTCAAATCCCGGCTCTGCCAATTGTCAGCTGGGCGACTTTGGGCAAGTCATTTCACTTCTCTGGGCCTCAGTTACCTCATCTGTAAAATGGGGATGAAGACCGTGAGCCCTCTGTGGGACAACCTGATCACTTTGTAAACTCCCCAGCACTTAGAACAGTGCTTTGCACACAGTAAGCGCTTAATAAATGCCATTATTATTATTATTAGGTCCGTAACCGCAATTTATCGATTTCTATTCATGTCTGTCTCCCCGTCTAGACTGTAAGCTAGAATGTTTCTGCCAACTCTGTTGTACTGTCTCGAAGTTCGCGGGAAACACGTCCACCAACTCCGTTGCATTGTCCTCTCCCAAGCGCTTAGGCCAGTGCTCTGCACACAGTAAGCGCTCAGTGAAAACATGGAACTGTCCCACTCAATTCCCTGGGACACTCGTGTTTAGTTATTCCCCACCTCGTAGCGGTGAAGTGAATTTAACCGCCCTCTGAGTGCCATCCATCAGGGAAGCAGCATGGCTCAGTGGAAAGAGCCCGGGCTTTGGAGTCAGAGGTCACGGGTTCAAATCCCGGCTCCGCCACTTGTCGGCTGGGTGACTTTGGGCGAGTCACTTCACTTCTCTGGGCCTCAGTTCCCTCATCTGTAAAATGGGGATTAAGACTGTGAGCCCCGCGTGGGACAACCTGATCACCTTGTAAACTCCCCAGCGCTTAGAACGGGGCTTTGCACATAGTAAGCGCTTAATAAATGTCATTATTATTATTATTATTATTATTGTTATTATTATTATCTGCCCCTGGCGGGTACCGAGCCTGGCTCTGCTGGTTTCCGATCGCTTCTCCGGTTGACCCAAGTCCGAAATCCCTCGACGGCCCCCGGCATCTCGGTGCGGCCGGGCGATTCGGAGGCTCAGGGTCCGTGTGTCCCCCTCATCCGGCCCTGGGCCCAGAACTGGCCCGTCTGACCCGGGTTGTGTGGGGGCCCACAGGCAAGTGGCTTCTTCTTCCATCAATCAACCAATCAATCGTATTTATTGAGCGCTTACTGTGTGCAGAGCACTGTACTAAGCGCTTGGGAAGTACAAGTCGGCAACACATAGAGACGGTCCCTACCCCACAGTGGGCTCACAGTCTAGAAGGGGGAGGCACTCACAGACGCAGTTCTACTGATGCCACCTCTGAATCAATCATTCAATCAATCAATCGTATTTACTGAGCGCTTACTGTGTGCAGAGCACTGTACTAAGAGCTTGGGAAGTACAAATTGGCAACATATAGAGACAGTTGATCCGTCAGTCATATATATTTGGTGCTTAGTGGATGCGGAGCACTGTACTAAGCACTTGGGACAGTGCGATATCACGGAGTTGGGAGACACGTTCCCTGCCCACAAGGAGCTTATAGTCTGAACCGATTCTACTGACTGAGTCTCATCTATGAGATCAATCAATCATATTTATTGAGAGCTTGCTGTGGGCAAGGACTATACTAAGCATTTGGGAGATTACAATAATAATAATGATGATGATGATGGTATTTGTTAAGCGCTTACTATGTGCCAAGCACTGTTCTAAGCGCTGGGGGAGATACAAGGTAATCAGGTTGTCCCACGTGGGGCTCACAGTCTTCATCCCCATTTTACAGATGAGGTAACGGAGACACAGAGAAGGAAAGAGACTTGCCCAAAGTCACATAGCTGACAAGTGGCAGAGCTGGGATTAGAACCCAGGACTTCTGGCTCCCAAGTCGGGGCTTTTTCCATTAAGCCAGGCTGCTTAACAAAACACAATATTCATCCATTCAATCGTATTTATTGAGTGCTTACTGTGTGCAGAGCACTGTACTAAGCGCTTATAAGACACGTTCCCTGCCCACAAGGAGCTTACAAGCTGAACTGACTCTATTGCTTAAGACTCTGATTATGACCCGCCAATCAAACAATAAATCATATTTACTGAGCGTCTACTCTGTGCAGAGCACTGTACTAAGCGTCTGGGAGAGTACAATACAACACAGTCGCTAGACATGTTCCCCAGCCACAGAACCTTATAGATCTTAACAGACTCTACTGATCAAGACTCTGATTATTGCCAGGTTATTGCACATAATAAGTGCTTAAATACCATTTTTTAAATTATTATTATATTATGACCCTCCAATCGATCAATCAACCCTCTTCTGGGTATAATAATAATAACAATGGAATTTATTAAGCGCTTACTATGTGCAAAGCACTGTTTTAAGCGCTGGGGAGGTTACAAGGTGATCCGGTTGTCCCACGTGGGGCTCACAGTCTTCATCCCCATTTTACGGATGCGGTAACTGAGGCCCAAAGAAGTGAAATGACTTGCCCAAAGTCACTCAGCTTGGCGGAGCCGGGATTTGAGCCCATGACCTCTGACTCCAAAGGCCGGGCTCTTTCCACTGAGCCACGCTGCTTCCCATAATAAAATGCTCCTTTACATCCCTAACTTTGAAAACGCAGGAGTGAAATGTAAAAATCACTAGCGCTCACCTCCAGAACGTAGTAAACAGGGGAGAGCTATGTTTTTGCACCACTTTCACTTCGACCTATCATCATCATCAATCGTATTTATTGAGCGCTTACTATGTGCAGAGCACTGTATTAAGCGCTTGGGAAGTACAAATTGGCAACATCTAGCGACAGTCCCTACCCAACAGTGGGCTCACAGTCTAAAAGGGGGGAGACAGAGAACAAAACCAAACATACTAACAAAATAAAATAGAATAGATAAGTACAAGTAAAATAAATAGAGTAATAAATATGTACAAACATATATACATATATACAGGTGCTGTGGGGAAGGGAAGGAGGCAAGATGGGGGGGATGGAGAGGGGGACGAGGGGGAGAGGAAGGAATGGGCTCAGTCTGGGAAGGCCTCCTGGAGGAGGTGAGCTCAAACAGCGTGAAGTAAGAGGTGTGGGTTTAAGAAGAATAATAATAATGGCATTTATTAAGCGCTTACTATGTGCAAGGAATGTGTTCTGTGCCTGCATGCTTCCTCCATCCTACTTTATTTTTCTGAATCAAGCAACCGATGGTATTTACTGATTGCTTATAGTAAACAGAGCACTGTACTAAGCACTTGGGAGTGTGTGACAGATTTGGAAGACGAATTTCCTGCCCACGAGAAGCAGCGTGGCCTAAGTGGGCAGGGTTACGTGCCCAAGAGTCAGAGGGCCTGGGTTCTAATCCCAGCTCCGCCGCTTGCCTGCTGTGTGGCCTTAGGCAAGTCACTGTGCTTCTCTGTGCCTCAGTTACCTCATCTGTAAAATGCCCTATTTATGAGGTCGTGTGGGGCATAAAGAGGACGCCGTTTCTAAGCTTTCTTTCTCCCAGTTAAGTCACTGGAGACCAAATTAGTGTCACTGGTGGCAGTTGTTTATTTATCCCTCCCTGTTCATTAGCACAGAACAGCGCAGGGCCTCAGGCAAGGTAAAATGTCTCTTCCTAAAAATCTGAGCCCTCCCTAGTATTCCCCACAAAAATCCTCTCGTTTTGAGGAAAGGGAGTTGGTTGGCCAACGCCCGGGAATCCGCCAGCCCGGCCACCGCGTGTGGTCAGTTTGCCGGTCGGTTGGCAGGGGCCGTCGCTCCGTTCGAGCTCCGTGAGGCCACTTGTAGGCTACCCGGGAGCCAAGGGACCTGGGTTCTAATCCCAGCTCCGCCACGTGCCTGCTGTGGGATGTTCCGCCAGGCGTTTCGCTTCTCTGGGCCTCAGTTTTCACATCTGTAAAATGGGGGGGGGGGGGTTCAATCCCCATTCTCCCTCCAGTTTTGATTGTGAGCTCTGTGGGAAGGCGACTGGGTCTCACTCTCGGCTTCCAGGCTGTCCATCCCCTGGCCCCCTCCTCCCTCACCTCCCTTCTGTCCTTCTCCAGCCCAGCCCGCACCCTCCGCTCCTCTGCCGCCGCTCACCTCCTCACCGTACCTCGTTCTCGCCCGTCCCGCCGTCGACCCTCAGTCCACGTCCTCCCCCTGGCCCAGAATCAATCAATCATCATCATCATCAATCGTATTTATTGAGCACTTACTGTGTGCAGAGCACTGTACTAAGCGCTTGGGAAGTACAAGTTGGCAACATCTAGAGACAGTCATCATCATCATCATCAATTGTATTTATTGAGCGCTTACTGTGGGCAGAGCACTGTACTAAGCGCTTGGGAAGTCCAAGTTGGCAACATATAGAGACAGTCCCTACCCAACAGTGGGCTCACAGTCTAAAAGGGGGAGACAGAGAACAAAACAAAACATACTAACAAAATAAAATAAATAGAATAGATATGTACAAGTAAAATAAATAAATAAATAGAGTAACCCTCCGCACATCCACCAAGCTAGCTCTCTTCCTCCCTTCAAAGCCCTACTGAGAGCTCACCTCCTCCAGGAGGCCTTCCCAGACTGAGCCCCCTCCTTCCTCTCCTCCTCCCCATCCCCCCCCGCCTTCCCTTCTTCCCCTCCCCACAGCACCTGCATATTTGTTCGTACAGATTTATTACTCTATTTATTTTACTTGGACATATTTACTATTCTATTTATTTCGTTAATGATTCATTCATTCATTCAATCGTATTTATTGAGCACTTACTTTGTGCAGAGCACTGTACTAAGTGCTTGGGAAGTATAAGTTGGCAACATATAGAGACGGTCCCTACCCAACAGTGGGCTCACAGTCTAGAAGCGGGAGACAGAAAACAAAACAATACATATTAACAAAATCAAATAAATAGAATACGTACAAGTAAAATAAATAGAGTAATAAATATGTACAAACATACATACAGGTATATATGACGGCAACATTTTAGCTGTAATTCTATTTATTCTGACGACTTGACACCTGTCCACATGTTTTGTTTGGTCGTCTTTCTCCCCCTTCTAGACTGTGAGCCCGCTGTTGGGTAGGGACTGTCTCTATATGTCGCCCACTTGTCCTTCCCAAGCGCTTAGTTCAGTGCTCTGCACACAGTAAGCGCTCAATAAATACGATTGAATGAATGAATGACTGAATGGGTCCGACCAGATTGCCCCAGTGCTTTGTACGGTGCTGACTGAAGAGCAGGAGCTCAACAAATACCACAAATTACTTCTATCACTATTAGCCCAAACGATATTCTACAATCGGCGCGGCCTGGCAGAAAGAGCCTAGGCCTGGGATTCAGATGGACCTAGGTTCTAGTCCCGGCTCCGCCACTTGTCTGCTGTGTGACCTTGGGCTGGTCACTTCACTTCTCTGGGCTTCAGTTACCTCATCTGTAAAATGGGGCTTAAGCAGAGAAGCAGCGTGGCTCAGTGGAAAGAGCCCAGGCTTGGGAGTCAGCGGTCATGGGTTCTAATCCCGGCTCCGCCACTTGTCTGCTGTGTGACCTTGGGCAAGTCACTTAGCTTCTCTGAGCCTCAGTTACTGTAAAATGGGGGTTAAGACTGTGAGCCCCACGTGGGACAACCTGATCACCTTGTATCATCCCCCAGGCCTTAGAACAGTGCTTTGCACATAGTAAGCACTTAACAAATGACATTATTACTTTTAGAGAAGCAGCGTGTCTCAGTGGAAAGGGCTTTGGAGTCAGAGGTCATGGGCTCAAATCCCGGCTCCGCCAATTGTCAGCTGTGTGACTTTGAGCAAGTCACTTAGCTTCTCTGTGCCTCAGTTACCTCAGCTGTAAAATGGGGATTAAGACTGTGAGCCCCCCGTGGGACAACCTGATCACCTTGTAACCTCCCCAGTGCTTAGAACAGTGCTTTGCACACAGTAAGCGCTTAATAAATGCCATCATTATTATTATTATTAAGACTGTCGCCCCACGTGGGACAGAGACTGTGTCCAACCTGATTACTCTGTATCTACCGCAGCGCTTAGTACGGTGCCTGGCACACTGTAAGTGCTTTAAAAAATACCACTAAAAAACAAAACAACTGCAGAAAGGGTAACTTAATCTTGACACGGGCAGTGTGGTGAGACAGAATATATACCAGGAAGCCCAGGCTAAACCTATCGGGTCAATCAGAGCCCCCGAAAATCTGTCGACCCCGACGCAAAAGTGCAAAGTTTGTTAATCCTGTATATGGGAGGTGGGGGGGATTTGGAAGTGCCCCTTCAGCCGGTGACTTCAAGGTGAAACCCACGTCTCGGCAGTTTTGTCTGGCTTTTCTGAAACCGATAGCTGCTGGGGACGCCGATGGAAGTGCGGAGAAATATCCTTGAGATATTTCCAAGAGCCAAGCTAGCTCTCTTCCTCCCTTCAAGGCCCTGCTGAGAGCTCACCTCCTCCAGGAGGCCTTCCCAGACTGAGCCCCTTCCTTCCTCTCCCCCTCATCCCCCTCTCCATCCCCCCCATCTTACCTCCTTCCCTTCCCCACAGCACCTGGATATATGGATATATGTTTGTACATATTTATTACTCTATTTATTTATTTTACTTGTACATATCTATTCTATTTATTTTATTTTGTTAGTATGTTTGGTTTTGTTCTCCGTCTCCCCCTTTTAGACTGTGAGCCCAATGTTGGGTAGGGACTGTCTCTGTATGTTGCCAATTTGTACTTCTCAAGCGCTTAGTACAGTGCTCTGCACATAGTAAGCGCTCAATATGATTGATTGATTGATTGATTGAGACCAAACGGTTTGGTTGTTCTGTTGGCTCTACTTCACCACAGCCTCAGCTGAGACGCGCTAGGCGTCTGAGAGTCACCGGGGCCTTGCCCCAGGGCCGGGGGAGTCATCGATCGTATTTATTGAGCGCTACCATCAATCAATCAATCAATCGTATTTATTGAGCGCTTACTATGTGCAGAGCACTGTACTAAGCGCTTGGGAAGTACAAATTGGCATCACATAGAGACAGTCCCTACCCAACAGTGGGAACTGTATTAAGCCCTTGGGAGAGGATGACGGGACAATAAAAAGACACGACCCTTGCTCACGACAGCCCACTGTTGGGTAGGGACCGTCTCTATATGTTGCCAAGTTGTACTTCCCAAGCGCTTAATACAGTGCTCTGCACACAGTAAATGCTCAATAAATACGATTGATTGATTGATTGACAGGCTTACGGGCTAGAGAGGAGGACAAACATTAATATCAAGAAATAAATGACAGATATGGACATAAGCGGTGTGGGGCTGGGAGGGGGGATGGATAAAGGGAACGAGTGAAGAGGAAAGGAGGGCTTAATCAGGGAAGGCCTCTTGGAGGAGATGGGCCTTCAATAAGACTTTGAAGGAGGGCAAAGAGTCCTGGTCAATAATGTGGTAAACCTCACTGAGGCCCAGACGCCTCCGCTTCCTCAAAACCGTACGCGCCCTTCGAAATCCTCTCTTGCCTAAAGAAAGTCCTCTTTCTGGCAGCCCGGATAAACAGGAACTGCTAAACCGGACGAGCTGACGTCGGACGGTGGTCGGGAGGCAGGAACGTCAGGCCGCTCAGGATTTCGATCCGGCCGCCCACGTCCACCCCTCCGTGCGGACCGGACAATCCCGTAGGCCGTCCGAGAAAAGGTGCCGGGAAGCGAGGTGCTCAAATGGTGGCTCTGGCCCATCTTCGTGGGTCATACGAACGGCCCCAAACCGAAAGACGTCTAAAACGCAGCACCTACGCATGCTCTGGCCTGTGAGCTCATTGTGGGTGGGGCGTAGGTCTCCCAACGCTCAGTACAATGCTCTGGGCACGGTTGGCACTCCTTGAATCCCACCGAGCGATCAATTTAACCTGCCCTGCCCGACATTTACCCATCTCTCTTTCTTCCCCTCCTCTTGGCAGTGCAGGTGGGCGGGCGAGGACTCGGCAGGCCGGGGGGACGGCGAAGACCCTCGGATTAAATCCGGGTTCCAGAGAGAGACTACCCTAAAGGGGGGCCTCCATACGGAAAGGGGACCCTGGGGACTGAATCGGGGCTGTTCGAATAAACTTTCACCCAAGCTGGGTGACAGATCAGGGTGCAGTTGCCACTTGGCCCAGAGCGCTCTGGACATTCATCCTGGGTCATTTAGCCGCAGATGAAAGAGCCGGCTCTAGGCTGGAAGTTCGTCTCGGGCTGGGGATGGGCCTGCTAATTCCGTTGGATCCAGCGCTTAGTACAGTCCTTAGGACAGTGCCTGGCATATAGTAAGCACTTAACAAATGCCACTATTATTATTATTTTTGGATCGGCCCTTCCCGAGTGCTCGGTAGAGTGCTCCGCCCGGAGGGGATGCCCAACAAATCCCATCGATGGATCGATTATGGGTCAAATCCATCCAAGCTCGCCGGAGTGGCAGAATCTCGGGAATCACCCTGAGATGGCCGGAAGGGAGCCCGGGTTCCCACTCACGCGATCCCACCCGCGCCTCCATCCCAGGAAGCCGGCTCGAGGCGCAGCAGGGGACGGGCCGGCTCCGAGGCCCGGAGAGAGACGAGATTCCTACCGGGCGTTTGCCGGCGTGGCTCGTGAAGAGGGGAGGAGGGAAGGGCGGGACTCGAGATCCGGCCCACGCCAAGCAGGATGCCATTTCCCCCTCTACACCCACAGCTCGTTGCGGGCAGGGAAAGGGTCTGCCGACTCAGTTGCGTAGTCCTCTCCCAGAGCTCCGCACATAGTGAGCGCTCCACAGACACCGTCGACTGATTCCAACGGACACGGCCGGACGTGATCCGGATGGTTCCTTTCCACCTCACCCCTTCCAGCACTTCCTCAGGGGATCACCATCATCATCAATCGTATTTATTGAGCGCTTACTGTGTGCAGAGCACTGTACTAAGCGCTTGGGAAGTACAAATTGGCAACACATAGAGACAGTCCCTACCCAACAGTGGGCTCACAGTCTAAAAGATGACAAAGGGGATGACAAAGAACCATGATGACTGTGGTGTCTATTAAGTGCTACTATGTGCCGAGCACTGTATCGGGCGCTGGGGTAGACACGAGATCATCGGGTTCCACATGAGGTCCCCGGTCTAAGTAGGAGGGAGAACGGCTACCGAATCCCCATTCTGCAGATGAGGGAACTGAGGCCTAGAGAAGTGACTCGTCCGCGGTGACCGGGCAGATAAGCGGCGCGGGATCAGAACCCAGATCCGCTGATTCCCAGGCCCGTCCTCTCCCCACTAGGAAACGCTTTTTCTCCCTGTAAGACTGCGCTGTATGCTCCTCGTGGGCAGTGACCCTGTCTCCCAACTCTGGTCTACTCTCCCGGGTGCTTAGTACAGGGCACCCAGGAAGCGCTCGATAAATACCGGGGACTGACGGCGGGCGGTGGCGGAGCTTCGACTCACCTCCCCGGGGGGCTCCCCTTCCGAGCGGGGGGAGCCCCTGGGGAACGGGAAACCGCCGCAACCCGGGCCCGCGACCAACCCCTGCCCGCGCGGGGCGGCCCGCGCCTACCTCGCTCTCCATGGGGAACCCCGGGCCGAGTCGCCGACTCTTTTCCGGGGTCCGGACGACCGAGCTTTTCCTCAGGGCAGGCCCGCACCGCCCCACCGCCCCCCTAAAGCCGCTCCTCCCCCGAGGGCGGTCAGTTACTGGGCATTTTCTCCCCCCGGGGAGTTGCCGGCGGGTCGGAAAACGACGACGCTTCGAGCGGCTGCTCTCCGACCCGACCTTGCAGACAGGAAGGAGAGAAACCACAGCTTCCTCTGCAGGAGGCCTGGGTGCTCATAGATGAACCCCACGCGTAGAGTCTCACCGTGCCACCCCGATGTTGGCAGGGGCGAGGGGCCGGAGAGCCCCCCATGGCAGGAAAGCAGTCGGTGCCCCCTTCCCTTCCCGCCCCCCGTTGGCACAGCTTGGCCCGAGGGTCTCCCGGCCCTCTAACCGGGGGCCGTGGTGAGGAGGAAACTGCGGAGGAGAGGGAGGCCGTCGGCCCCCGGTCCAACGTGCTGCCAATCAGAAGCCCGGCCGCGGTCGCTCCCACCGGCCGATGGATCGATCGTTGGCATTCAGCGCGGCGCCGAGCGCTGCGCTAAGCGCCGGGCAGAGGACGGTGCGGCAGAGCTGGGAGACGACGTTTCCTGCCCACGACGAGCTTGCAGTCTGGACGGGGAGACGGACATTAAAATCAAGTATGGATGGGGACAGGAGCGCCGGGGGGCTGAAGGTGGGCTCGCTAGCAGTCGATCGTCTTTACTGGGCTCCTACTTTGTGAAGAGCGCTACACTGCGCGAGGACAAGACACTACATTTGGCAGACACAATCCCTGCCCACAACGACCTGCTGGCCTAGAGGGAGCTTACGGTCCACCTAGAAGTTTACAGCAATCAATCAGTGGTATTTATTGAGCGCTTACTATGAGCAGAGCACTGCACTAAGTACTTGAGGACAAGACACTACATTTGGCAGACACAATCCCTGCCCACAACGACCTGCTGGCCTAGAGGGAGCTTAAGGTCCACCTAGAAGTTTACAGCAATCAATCAGTGGTACTTATTGAGCGCTTACTATGAGCAGAGCGCTGCACTAAGTACTTGGGGACAATACACTACATTTGGCAGACACAATCCCTGCCCGCAACAAGCTGATAGTCTAGAGGGAGCTTACGGTCCACCTAGAATTTTACAGCAATCAATCAGTGGTATTTATTAGGGACTGTCTCTATATGTTGCCAACTTGTACTTCCCAAGCGCTTAGTACAGTGCTCTGCACACAGTAAGCGCTCAATAAATACAATTGATTGGTTGATTGACTGATTTATTGAGCACTTACTATGAGCAGAGCACTGCACTAAGTACTCGGAGAGTTCAGTAGCCACGTTTCCTGCCCGCAGCGAGCTCACGGTCTAGAGGGGGAGATGCCAGTGACTTGAACCCTGGGAATTGCTTTTGAGGACGAAAGGCGCAATCAAGATCTTAAGCGCTTAGTAGGTGCCGAGCAATGTGCTAGGCACTGGGGTAGACGCAGAAAAGCGGCGTGGCTCAGTGGAAAGAGCCCGGGCTTGGGAGTCAGAGGTCATGGGTTCCAATCCCGGCTCCGCCGCTTGTCAGCTGTGTGACTTTGGGCAAGTCACTTCACTTCTCTGTGCCTCAGGGACCTCATCTGTAAAATGGGGATTGATATTGTGAGCCCCACATGGGACAACCTGATCACCTTGTATCCTCCCCAGCGCTTAGAACAGTGCTTTAAGCGCTTAACAAACACCAAAATTATTATTATTATACAAGATCATCAGGTCCATATAGGACCTGATCATATAACCAATATTTTGATAACCAATAAAAGAGTCGGCTGCAGAAAAACGGCCGAATGCCCAAAGCCTGAACTTTAATACTTTAGGTAGCGGGGAAACCGGTGATGAAATATTCTTTAACACTCTTGCTAAAGGAGTGCATCTAATTAGGAAGTTAATGAGCAAACCCTTTCAACTGGATTTAATCAGTCCCCCCTGGCAATCTGCCCAGGCCAGCCCGAGCGCGGTGGCTGACCCTGGAGAGATCCGAAGGGACGGGAAAGGAAAGAGGATAAAATTGGAATCCCCGGAGAGATGGAGAGCGGGAGGATGGCCGAGGTGGGTCGGGGAACAGCGGTGGCCTGAATTCAGTGATCCAGAGTTCTTCCCTCCTCTTGGATGGGAAGCGACAGGCTCCCCGAAGGGTCTGGGACTGGACACGTTCGGGAATAATTTCCATCTTTCAATCGATGGGCGTAACGGAGCGCTGGCTGTGAGAGTACAACGGAATAAATAGACGTAATCCCTGTCCTCAACAAACATACAACCGAAGGTGGTGGGGGGAAAGCCACCGAAAGAAAGCACAGATAGGAAGGAGGTGCTGTAATTATTATCATTAATAATAATGATAACCATGGCAGCCTTGGTGAAGCGCTTACTGTGGGCAAAGCACTGGGGAAGATACAAAATAATCAGGTCAGACGGAGTCTGACGGGGGCTCGCAAGTATTAAATTATGTCTTTAAGAGCTATGGGGGTTTCGGTGGTATGAGAAATGCTCGAGTGGCAGTTGTGTGAGGAAATGCGGAATTGAAGAAGGTGCCTATTGGAGAGGTGACTTCAGAATTAATGAGAAGCAGCATGGCCTAATGGCTAGAGCCCGGGCCCCGGAGTCGGAGGTCTTGGATTCTAATCCCTGCTCTGCAATTTATCTGCTGTGTGACCTTAGGCACGTCACTTCCCTTCTCTGAGCCTCAGTTACCTCCTCTGTAAAGTGGGGATTGAGACTGGGAGCCCCCCGTGGGACAGGAACTGGATCCAACCCAATTAGCTTGTGTGCACCCCTGAGCTTAGTACAGCGCCTGGCACATGGGAAGCGCTTAATACAATTATTACTATTATCCTAAATCTGAATCTTTAAGACACATTGGTGCTAGGTAGCGTGGCCTAGTGGAATGAGCACAGGCCTGGGAGTTGAAGGACCTAGGTTCATCATCATCATCATCAATCGTATTTATTGAGCGCTTACTGTGTGCAGAGCACTGTACTAAGCGCTTGGGAAGTACAAGTTGGCAACATATAGAGACAGTCCCTACCCAACAGTGGGCTCACAGTCTAAAAGAACTAAAAGGTTCTAATCCTGGCTCTGTCACTTGTCTGCTGTAATCATAATTATGGTATATGTTACGCGCTTACACGGACTGTGTCCAACCTGATTTGCTTGTATCGGCCCCAGCATTTAGTACAGTGCTCCCCCATAGTAAGTGCTTAACAGATACCATTATTATTTGACTAATTAATAATAATGATGGCATTTATTAAGCGCTTACTATATGCAAAGCACTGTTCTAAGCGCTGGGGAGGTTACAAGGTGATCAGGTTGTCCCATATGGGGCTCACAGTCTTCATCCCCATTTTACAGATGAGGGAACTGAGGCCCAGAGAAGTGAGGTGACTTGCCCAAAGTCACACAGCTGACAAGTGGCAGAGCCGGGATTTGAACCCATGACCTCTGACTCCAAAGCCTGGGCTCTTTCCACTGGGCCACACTGCTTCTCCTAATTGGTGGGCAGGGATCGTCTCCATCTGACTCTGTTGTGTTGCCCTCTCCCAAGCGCTTAGAACAGTGCTTTGCACCCATTAGACTGTGAGCCCACTGTTGGGTAGGGACTATCTCTATGTGTTGCTAACTTGTACTTCCCAAGCGCTTAGTACAGTGCTCTGCATACAATAAGCGCTCAATAAATACGATTGATTGATTGATTGATTAAGCGCTCAATATCAGTGATTAGAAGGGCAATGTAGAGCACAACAGCCATCAGTTGTCTTTATTGAGCACTTACTGTGTGCAGAGCACTGTAATAATAATAATAATAATGGTATTTGTTAAGCGCTTACTACGTGCAAAGCACTGTTCTAAGCGCTGGGGGGATACAAGGTGATTAGGTTGTCCCACGTGGGGCTCACAGTCTTCATCCCCATTTTACAGATGAGGGAACTGAGGCACAGAGAAGTTAAGTGAATTTCCCAGTCACACAGCTGACAATTGGCGGAGCCGGGATTCGAACCCCTGATTCAAATCAACTGTACTAAGCGTTCCCTGTCCACCAAGAGCTTACAGCGTAGAGGATGTTGGGAAATACCAAGGGCTGGTCCTTCCGGGTGTTCGATGACACAGAGAAGGCTTATCATC
Source organism: Tachyglossus aculeatus (assembly GCF_015852505.1). Classification (NCBI taxonomy): domain Eukaryota; kingdom Metazoa; phylum Chordata; class Mammalia; order Monotremata; family Tachyglossidae; genus Tachyglossus; species Tachyglossus aculeatus. The sequence continues at coordinate 3,709,094 of NC_052078.1, read as the reverse complement.
ATCATCATCATCAATCGTATTTATTGAGCGCTTACTATGTGCAGAGCACTGTACTAAGCGCTTGGGAAGTACAAATTGGCAACATATAGAGACAGTCGCTACCCAACAGTGGGCTCACAGTCTAAAAGGGGGAGACAGAGAACAAAACCAAACACACTAACAAAATAAAATAAATAGAATAGATATGTACAAATAAAATAAATAAATAAATAGAGTAAAAAATATGTACAAACATATATACATATATACGGGTTATACAGGCTTATCTCATCTCAAGTTAATTATGAAACTGATGCAGCCTGGTTCGTAGGGGCTGGGTAGCAGACCCTTCAGACTTCCAAATTACAAATTCGCCGGGCATCAGGGAAGCTCCGTTTGCCCGCTTAACCCGAGGAAGCTGCTGAGGGAGGGCAGGCACTGAAACCCCGCTTTCCAGGTGAGGAAACTGCAGCCCAGAGAAGTGAAGCGACCCGCCCGAGGTCACCCAGCAGATAGGCCCGGAGTGGCAGATAATAATAATAATAATCCTCTAGACTGTAATAATAATAATAATGACGGCATTTATTAAGTGCTTACTATGTGCAAAGCACTGTTTTAAGCGCTGGGGAGGTTACAAGTTGATCAGGTTGATCCCACGGGGGGCTCACAGTTTTAATCCCCATTTTCCAGATGAGGGAACTGAGGCCCAGAGAAGTGAAGCGACCCGCCCAAGGTCACCCAGCAGATAGGCCCGGAGTGGCAGATAATAATAATCCTCTAGACTGTAATAATAATAATAATGACGGCATTTATTACGTGCTTACTATGTGCAAAGCACTGTTTTAAGCACTGGGGAGGTTACAAGGTGATCAGGTTGTCCCACAGGGGGCTCACAGTTTTAATCCCCATTTTCCAGATGAGGGAACTGAGGCCCAGGGAAGTGAAGTGACTTGCCCAAAGTCACACAGCTGACAATTGGCGGAGCTGGGATACGAACTCATGACCTCCGACTCCAAAGCCCATGCCCTTTCCACTGAGTCACACCGCTTCTCTGGATTAGACAGGATTAGAATCCGGGCCCGGGCTTTTTCCACACAACCGTGCTGCTTCCCAGCCTGGAAAGGGAGACCTTTCAGTTTGTGATTCCACTTAAAACAGTCAGTTTCTCTCTCATTCCCTTTTTTTCCTCTCTCTTTCTCACACACACACACACACGCGGTTTGGCCCTCGACTCAATTTGCACCAACCAGCGGGAAAGAGGCCCAGGGTGCCCGGGAGTCCAGCTGTTTCAAATCTGCTGCTTAGCTCGCTGGGCCCGTCCTCCGCCGAGTTCAAGAGGACAAGGGGGACTGACTCCGTTTCAGACGCTCTCCCTCTGGGTTGTCCGGAATTTCTGGGGCATTTTGTGCGGGAACGCCGCCGGGCCTCGGCGCTAACATTCATTCAATCGTATTTATTGAGCGCTTACTGTGTGCAGAGCACTGTACTAAGTGCTTAACCACCACCTCCCTTTTCGGGCCCAGGTTCCGCTCAGCTGCACGGATCTCGGCTCTGGAAACTCGGGAATTCGGATGGGTGACAACCTCCGGACTCGTTCCGGGTGAGCGACGACTGGACTTTTTGGGGTCGAGGGCCGGAGCCCCCATTTCCGCCTGGTCTGAATCTGCTGGAGGTCAGTTTTTACCAGGATACGGCGAGCCCACTGTTGGGTAGGGACTGTCTCTATATGTTGCCAATTTGTACTTCCCAAGCGCTTAGTACAGTGCTCTGCACATAGTAAGCGCTCAATAAATACGATTGATGATGATGAAAGGGAACGGAGCTCCACACGGAAGCACTTTCGAAGGTCTGAGTTCGAGTCATTTTTCTGGTAGCTTGTGTTGTGCGTTTAACTCCTCCTGAGCAGGGGGCCTTGGGCAGTTGCTTCATTGACGGGTTGCCTAGCACGGTGGGTAGAGCCCGGGCCTGGGCATCAGAAAGTCATGGGTTCTAATCCTGGCTCCGCCACTTGCCTGCTGTGTGACCTCGGGCAAGTCACTTCACTTCTCTGGGCCTCTGTTACCTCCTCTGTAAAATGGGGACTGAGACCGCAAGCCCCACGAGGGACAGAGACTGTGTCCAACCCGATTTGCTTGTATCCACCCCAGCGCTCAGTACAGTGCCTGGCACGTAGTAATAATAATAATAATGTTGGTATTTGTAAAGCGCTTACTATGTGCCAAGCACTGTTCTAAGCGCTGGAAGTGCTTAACAAATACCATAATTATTATTCACTCATTCAATCGTATTTACTGAGCGCTTTTACTGTGTGCAGAGCACTGTACTAAGTGCTTGGAAAGTACAATTCAGTAAAGTTAATCACGTTAATCATCAATCGTATTTATTGAGCGCTTACTGTGTGCAGAGCACTGTACTAAGCGCTTGGGAAGTCCAAGTTGGCAACATATAGAGACAGTCCCTACCCAACAGTGGGCTCACAGTCTAAAAGTTAGTTACCTAATACGTGTTCATCAAGTTGTACATAGTTCTTGTCCCACATGAGGTTGTCAAAGTAGAAAGGGGAGCAGGGAGGGACTCCCCATTTTACAGCTGAAGAAACTGAGGCACAGAGAAGTTAACTCGAGGAAAACCCCCGAGGAAATAACCTGAGGAAAACACGGGCTGCTGTTGTTTATAATGTAATGAACAGAGTAATCATGGCTTTATTTTTGGAAATGCTACTTAAGTAGAAGAAAAAAAGAAGACGGAGGATCCAGAGAAACCGCTTGCCCAGAAATGACATATTGAGGTCACACGGAAGCCAAATCGTTTTTCCCGGCCTTCGCGAAGTTACAGGCTAAGTGAGGAGAGCATCCTGCTGGCCACGGGCTCTCCACTGCCGCTCCTGAAGCCGGCCCTTGGGCTTCCAAGACGGTGCCGTGTGCCAGCACGCCGGCTGAATCCAAGAGAATGACGTCTGCTCCCAGGATCAGCAGTTCCAGGGAGGAAATGCCTTCTGTCTCCAGAGGAGGGGAGGGAAATGGGGAGGGGGACAGGAGAGCCAAAGAACAGAGAGTGCGAAGTAGGAACTCACATTCTCGCTCTCCTGAGGGCACTAGCTCACGGAAAATCTCATCTGGACTTTGACAGAACTAGGACTACAGTGGGGAAAAAAAAATTATGCCGGAGATAAGGAAGGATCCTAAACCCAGGTGATCCCATGTACTTGCAGTGGAAAAAATTATCGGGTCGTAGTCAAGTACTCTGAGGTGCTGCTACTGGGGTAAGATGCTCTTTATTCCGGTCTTGGGGGCCCCTATCGATACGGTGGGGCTTAACCCAATTTTAAGGTCTTTTGGGGCACTATCGATCTATTAATCGGATCTCCTGAGTGGTGTTCTTCATTTGGTCGCGGAGAAGACCGTCCCTTAGAGCCCCAGGGTCACAAGGCAAGGAGGGGCAGAGCCAGGACCGGAATTAATGAGCTGTTGGTTTTCATCACCAACATTATCACTACCAGATGTATTTATTGAGCACTTACCATGTGCAAAGAGTACAATAGTTGGTAGACCCGTTCCCCACCCACAAGAAGCCCCAGGCAGCCGACCCCCAGAGTGAAGGGGGCTTGGGATTCCCTCAGCACCCCGCTGGCCTGGGAACCGATCGATCCTCTGGGGCCCCAACCGCTGACCCAATCCCGTCACGTTCGGGTTTTGTGTGGGCAATCCCGGGCACCACACTTTGGGCAGAAGGATTCCCTCAGCATCCCGCTAGCCTGGGAACCGGTCGATCCTCCGGGGCCCCAATCACTGACCCAATCCCATCACGTTTGGGTTTTATGTGGGCAATCCCGGGCTTTGGGCAGAGAGTCAGGCCAGGCAGAAAATGGTTGAGGACACCGGTATGCTCCTTGTTATGCTGTCAATCAATCAATCATATTTACTGAGTGCTTACTATGTGCAGAGCACTGTACTAAGCACTTGGGAAGTACAAATTGGCAACATATAGAGACAGTCCCTACCCAACATTGGGCTCACAGTCCTCTCCCAAGCCCGGCCTCTTCCCACCAGGCCACACAGCCTCTCAGCACGAGTGCTCTTGGTACAGTGCTCTGCACACAGTAAGCGCTCAATAAATACAACTGAATGAATGAGTGCTTTGTATCGCGCCTCCCACTCAGTGGAGGACCACCCCTCGATAGCTCCCACCAACAGGATGCCTTTTTTTGGTTCCTTGGGCCCCAAATTCACGAGAAGCTTCCCGCGCCGCCCACTTCCACTCGTGCCTCTACCGCCAAGCCCGAGGGGATTCCAGGGTGACCAGCGTGGATCGGTCCACTGACAGTCCGGAAATGAAATCCTGCCTCCGCGCTGTCGGCCTGATGCTGGATAGGGAGAGAGCTGGCCGCTCCGAATAAAAAAACAACCCAAAAGCATCAGCTGCGGCCACTCAAAGGGGAGCGGTGGAAGTGAACGGAGAGGGCGGAGAAGGATTCCCCGGGATCCACTCCGGGATCTCCGTTTTTTTCAGCCCGCAAAGACTCCCGGAGGCCCCGGATCCACAGCGACCCCAATATCCTTGTTTTCATGTTTAAAGTCTCCCTGCCCATTCCTTGCTAGGCTCCAATTTCCTCTCCAGCAGTGGGGAAGGAATTTTCCCTGGCTGCTATTTTTAGAAAAGCCCTGTTGTTTCTTCATCCAAACAAAAGATTCCTACCGCTGAACGGCCCTTCTTTTTCCCCACGGCCTTCGCTCTTCCCGTTTGCGATCCGTGTGGATGTGTGCGTTTGTGTATGGCGGGCAGGGGAGGGCAGCGGGCACAGAGGGAACTAGAGCTGGGTCTTCTAAAACCAAGTGGGCATCGCTTCCGCTGCCCGACCGGTGACCTCCTCTGGCATTCCCTGCTAAGAGAAATGAGCCACAACCCATACGTAATGTCTGTTCATAATGGAAGCTAAAATCAATCAATCAATCGTATTTATTGAGCGCTTACTGTGTGCACAGCACTGTACTAAGTGCTTGGGAAGTACAAGTTGGCAACATATAGAGACAGTCCCTACCCAACAGTGGGCTCACATATCTGATGTCAGTCGCCTACGTTACTGCAGATTTACAAATCAAAGCTTAGTCTACCCCAGGCTTCAGGAGCTCTGTCCCCCAAAGTCTGGAGCCAGAGGTGGTGGGTTCTAATCCCGCCTCTTGTCAGCTGTGTGACTTGGGACAAGTCACCTAACTTCTCTGTGTCTCGGTTGCCCCATCTGTAAAATGGGGATGAAAAGTGTGAGCCCCCCGTGGGACAACTTGATGACCCTGTATCTCCCCCGGCACTAAGAACGGTGCTCGGCACATAGGAAGCGCTTAGCAAATACCATTATTATTATTTGCCATCAGAAGGAAAAGATAAGTCGGTGTACCTCTGCCCTTCGCTCTCTATCAAACTGCTACCATGCTGATCTGGGCGCTCCTACCCCACCTCGATGACTGCGTCCGCCTCCTCGCTGACCTCTCGGCCTTCTGTCGCTCCCCTCTCCAGTCCGGGCTTCACTTTGCCACCCGGATCGTTTTTTCCCCAAAATCATGTCTCCGCACTCCTCAGAAACTTCCAGGGGTTGCCCTCTGCATGAACTCCTCACCCTTGGCTTCAAGGCTGTCCATCCCCTCGCCCCCTCCTACCTCCCCTCCCTTCTGTCCTTCTCCAGCCCGGCCCGCACCCTCCGCTCCTCTGTCGCTAATTTCCTCACCGTTAGGCCTCGTTCTCGCCCGTCCCGCCGTTGACCCCCAGCCCACGTCATCCCCCTGGCCTGGAATGCCCTCCCTCCGCACATAAACAAATAAATAGAATAATAGATACAAACATATATACATATATACAGGTGCTGTGGGGAGGGGAAAGAGGTAAGGCTGGGGGGCGAGGAAGGAGGGGGCTCAGTGTGGGAAGGCCTCTTGGAGGAGGTGAGCTCTCAGTATGGCCTTGAAGGGAGGAAGAGAGCTAGCTTTCCCCTCCCCACAGCACCTGTATATATGTATATATGTTTGTATATATTTATTGTTCTATTTATTTATTTATTTATTTATTTATTTGTACATGCTTATTCTATTAATTTTATTTTGTTAATATGTTTGGTTTTGTTCTCTGTCTCCCCCTTCTAGACTGTGAGCCCACTGTTGGGTAGGGACCGTCTCTACATGTTGCCAACTTGGACTTCCCAAGCGCTCAGTACAGTGCTCTGCACACAGTAAGCGCTCAATAAATACGACTGAATGAGTGAATGAATGAAAAACCGAACCCCCTTACCGTCGCTGGCTTTAAAGCACTCGATCGGCTCGCCCCCCTCCCACCCTAGCTGACTTCTTTCCTACAGCCCAGCCCACCTCCGATGCCAATGGTCTTCCCATGCCCACCTCCTCACTGAACCTCAGTCTCGTCTATCTTGCCCACGTCCTCCCGCTGGCCTGGAAGTCCCTCCTCCTTCATATCCGCCTGAGCACCTTCAAAGCCTCATTAAAATCCCATCTCCTCCGAGAGGCCTTCCCGGACTATTTATTACTCTATTTATTTATTTTACTTGTACATATCTATTCTATTTATTTTATTTTGTTAGTATGTTTGGTTTTGTTCTCTGTCTCCCCCTTTTAGACTGTGAGCCCACTGTTGGGTAGGGACTGTATATGTTGCCAACTTGTACTTCCCAAGCGCTTAGTACAGTGTTCTGCACACAGTAAGCGCTCAATAAATACAATTGATTGATTGATTGATTATCAAAGCCTCGGTAAAATCCCATCTCCTCCGAGAGGCCTTCCCTGACTCCGTCCTCATTTCCCTTATTTCCCTTCCTCCCTTTCCCTTCTTGCGTCACCCTGGCAGTTGGATCTGTGCCCTCTAAGCGCTCAATATTCTGCCTAAAACCAAACGAACCAGCCTACGGGCCTGCTGCAAGCCACTAACCAAAAAGAGAAGCAGTTTCTTGGGGGCCAGGGGAAAAAGGTGAAGACGAGAAGCAGCGTGGCCTGGTGGAAATCAATCAATCAATCGTATTTATTGAGCGCTTACTATGTGCAGAGCATAGTGGTGGAAAGAGCCTGGACCTGGGGATCAGAGGACCTGGGTTCTAATCCCTACTCTGCCATCCATCTGCTGTTTGGGCGGCCCTTTCCCCTTCTCAGGGGCTCTGGTCCCCTCATCTGTAAAACGGGGACTTGAACTGAGCCCTGCACGAGACAAGGACTGAATTCAAACACACGATCTTGTTGTAATGGAAGCCTAGACTGTGAGCCCGCTGTTGGGTAGGGACCGTCTCTATATGCTGCCAACTTGTACTTCCCAAGCGCTTAGTACAGTGCTCTGCACACAGTAAGCGCTCAATAAATACGACTGAATGAATGAGTGAATAATGGACAGAGCACTGGCCTGGGAATCGGAAGGTCACGGGTTCTAATCCCAGCTCTGCCATTTGTCTGCTGTGTGACCTTGGGCAAGTCACTTCACTTCTCTATGCCTCAGTTCCCTCATCTGTAAAATGGGGATGAAGACTGTGAGCCCCCCATGGGACAATCTGATCACTTGTATCCTCCCCAGTGCTTAGAACAGTGCTTTGCACATAGTAAGCACTTCACAAATGCCATTATTATTATTATTATTACTAAGCGCTTGGGAGACTACAACACTATAACAGACACATTCCTCACCCACAACCATTTACAGTCTAGAGCAACCGGGTAATCCATCAGTAGTATTTTTTGAGCACTGTACACTGTACTAAGCACTTGGACGGGTACAATACAATACCAGAATGCACATATTCCCCGCTCACAACGACTAACGGCCTCGGGGGGAAACGGTGGAGAGACGAAAAGGGAAGAATGAACAGCAACGAGAGGCGGGGCGATAACCCTGCAGCCTTCCAAGCAAAACACAGAATTCCCATAGCACAATTTCAAGAAAACAGCTTCTCCGTACACCCTCCACGCGAAATCCCGGAATAAGACGGAGGAGAACTTCAAAACGGGGACTACGGAGGCTGATCAACGACACCCCAATCTGCAGGGCCCCCCACCTCCTATTTCGTGTCATTCAAAATAAAACCGCGGTAATGGCAATTTTTCCATAAACTGACCAGGAGAATCTTAGGTCTTTGGATTGTCTCTTCTCCGGGACTCGCTTCCTGGCAACGTTGGAACAGAAATGGGTTTTGTGAGCTAAAGGGCTCAATTAAAGAAAAGGGAAATGGGCAGGTCATTCTTTAAGACAATAATAACTGTGGGACATGTTAAGCCCTTACTATGTGCCAGGTGCTGTTCAAAGCCGTGGGGTGGATACAGACAAACTGGGTCCACATGGGGCTCACAGCCTTAATCCCCATTTTACAGATGAGGGAACTGAGGCCCAGAGAAGTGAAGCGACTTGCCCAAGATCCCACAGCAGACAAGTGGAGGAGCCGGAATTAGGACCCAGGTCCTTCTGACTCCACTGGAATATGCTGCTTCCAAAGAATTAATAAATGATGTTGATCAGAAATAGTTTCCACCTTCTCTGAGGGGGCGGTAAGACCTGAGATCATCATCATCAATCGTATTTATTGAGCACTTACTATGTGCAGAGCACTGTACTAAGCGCTTGGGAAAGTACAAATTGGCAATGAGGCGTGGCCTGGTGGAAAGAGCCCCATCCTGGGAGTCTGAGAACCTGGGTTCTAATCCCGGTCCTGCCGCTTCCTTGCTTTGCGACCTTGGGCAAGGTAATCAATCAATCGATGGTATTAATTGAGCGCTTACTGTGTGCATGACACTGTACTAAGCGCTTGGGAGAGGCCAATACAACAGAGTTAGCAGACACAGTCCCTGCCCACAATGAGCTTCCAGTCTAAAGGGGGAGACAGATTTCAATATAAATACTGTGTGCCTCAGATTCTTCACCTGTAAAATGGGGATTCACTACCTGCCCAACGCTTAGTACAGTTTCCTGGCAAATGGTAAGCGTCTAACAGATACCACTCAAAAACCACCCAAAACACAATGAAAAATACACCCCCCCACCCCCCAAATCTTAAAACCAGAAGCATGACATGAAGGAAAAACTAAACCACCAAACTGGAGGTCAATACCCTCGGAAGGCACATCACCAAATAATAATAATTATGGTATTTGTTAAGCGCTTAGTATGTGGCAGGCACTGTACTAAGCGCTGAAATGTCATCTCCTTTCTCTGGCCTAAACAGCACAGGAAGCCATGCTTCAGACCAGCCAGGTGATCCACGAACAGTATTTACTGAGTGCTTGCTGTGCGCGGAGCACTGTACTAAGCGCTTGGGAGAGGACAATACAACACTATAAAACACACATTCCCCGCCCACAGTGATGTGTAGTCAGAACAGCCGGGTAATCCAACAGTGGTATTTAATGCATGCTTACTGTGCGCAGAACACTGTACTAAGCGCTTGGGAGAGTACAACACTGTAACAGACACATTGCCTGCCCACAACAATTTACAGTCGGGTCATCCATCAGTGACACTTATTGAGCGCTTGCTGTACGCCGAGCACTGGACTAAGCACTGTGAAGCAACATGGCTCAATGGAAAGAGCCCGGGCTTGGGAGTCAGAGGTCATGGGTTCAAATCCCAGCTCCGCCAAGCTGTGTGACCTTGGGCAAGTCCCTTCACTTCTCTGTGCCTCAGTGAACTCATCTGTAAAATGGGGATGAAGACTGCAAGCCCCCCGTGGGACAACCTGATCACCTTGTATCCTCCCCAGCGCTTAGAACAGTGCTTTGCACATAGTAAGTGCTTCACAAATGCCATCATTATTATTATTATTATTACTAAGCGCTTGGGAGAGTACAACACTATAACAGACACATTCCTCGCCCACAACCATTTCCAGTCTAGAGCAGCCGGGTAATCCATCAGTGGTATTTTTTGAGCGCTGTACAATGTACTAAGCACTTGGACGAGTACAACACCAGAACACACATATTCCCTGCTCACAACAACGTAGGGCCTAGAGCAGCTGGGTAGACCCTAAATGGTATTTATTGAGCGCCTGCTGTGCTCAGAGCACTGTACTAAGCGCTTGGGAGAGGACAAGAGGACACCATCTGATTCGGAAGCCACCCCCGCCCCATCCCAGAAGCCGAGCGCGAGCCAAGAGACGCAGCCCTCAGTTCCACGTACCATGGCAGGGATCTGGACGGCCCGCAGTCGGCTGCCATGCCGGGAATCTCCTCCTTGGGCCAGGCTTTGTTCCTCGTTTATCCCCGAGGAGGTGGGGGTGCATCCTACAGCCCTGCCGCGGGCCCACCCCCGGACCCCTCCAATGACCAGACCCCTCCCGCTGCCTGTTTGTACCAAAGGGGAGGAAAAGGGAAAAAGGAAAACGCCTTTCCCGGGAACTGTCCTTTCTATTCAGCTTTTAAATCCTCCCTGTGTCTTAAACAGGATTTGGAGAAGGGGGGGGAGGAAAATAAAAAGCCATTTTTCCAACTCCACCCTGATGGCCCCGAGAAAGGAAACCGAGCTGCAGCTGAGATAAAGGATCCTGGGAACTGTGGCTGGGGCCCGCCGACCACTGTCTGAGCCTCTTTTCTGGAGGTTTAAAACATGTAAAATTCAAACACTTTAAAGCAAATGCTCCCTTTAAAGCTCCTTTTTTTTAAAAAAAAAATGGTATGTTAAGCACTTACTATGTGCCAGGCACTGTTCTAAGCGCTTGGGGAGCGAGAATCCAGGTCCACCTGTCTCCCAGGCCCGGGCTCTGGCTGCATCTCAGACTTGCCCGAGGTCACCCGGGAGGCCGATGGCAGAGCTGGGCTCTAGAATCAGTAATAATAATAATAATGATGGCATTTATTAAGCGCTTACTATGTGCAAAGCACTGTTCTAAGCGCTGGGGAGGTTACAAGGTGATCAGGTTGTCCCACAAGGGGCTCACAGTCTTAAGGCCCTACTGAGAGCTCACCTCCCCCAGGAGGCCTTCCCAGACTGAGCCCCTTCCTTCCTCTCCCCCTCGTCCCCCTCTCCATCCCCCCATCTTACCTCCTTCCCTTCCCCACAGCACCTGTATATATGTTTGTACATATTTATTACTCTATTTATTTATTTATCTTAACTGTACATTTCTATTCTATTTATTTTATTTTGTTAGTATGTTTGGTTTTGTTCTCTATCTCCCCCTTTTAGACTGTGAGCCCACTGTTGGGTAGGGACTGTCTTTATATGTTGCCAACTTGTACTTCCCAAGCGCTTAGTACAGTGCTCTGCACACAGTAAGCGCTCAATAAATACGATTGATTGATTGATGAATCTCCATTTTACAGACGAGGGGACTGAGGCACAGAGAAGTGAAGCGACTTGCCCAAAGTCACACAGCTGACAGTTAGCGGAGCCGGGATTTGAACCCCTGACCTCTGACTCCAAAGCCCGGGCTCTTTCCACTGAGCCACGCTGCTTCTCTAATCTTACAGTAGACTGCAAGCTCCTTGGGGGCAGGGACTGTGTCTGTTTATTGTTGTATTGTCCTCTCATCATCAATCGTATTTATTGAGCGCTTACTGTGTGCAGAGCACTGTACTAAGCGCTTGGGAAGTCCAAGTTGGCAACATATAGAGACAGTCCCTACCCAACAGTGGACTCACAGTCTAAAATGGGGAGGTGCTCAGTACAGTGTTTGGCACACAGTAAGGGCTCGATGAATCCCAACGGAATGACTCCGAACCTTCTGACCGGGACTGGGGAATCCAGCCCCAGAACGAACGGCGACGCTTCACACCTCCGTCACTCTCTCGGCTTAACGGGAATGGTGACGGGGACATAGAAAACCGGCGTGATTAATGCCAGGAATGGCCAGGGTCTTTGGAGTCCAGTAGATGCGTTTTTCCGCTTACTCCAGTGGGTGTGTGGCAGGAATTGGCTTTTGTGGGGAAGCCAGCTGAAGGGGAGTAACCATTTCCTTTACAGTCAAAGAAACCAACCAAAAATAAAAAACACCCCAAAACTGGAGACTGGGAGGTAAGACCAGTGATATGGATAGAGTATGGGCCGATGCCTGCGTTCGAATCCTGGCTCCGCCACTTGTCTGCCGTGGGACCCTGGACAAGTCACTTCACTCCTCTGGGCCTCAGTTACCTCAGCTGTAAAATGGGGATTGAGACGGTCAGCCCCGCGTGGGACAACACGATTTGCCGGTATCCACCTCGGTGCTTAGTACAGTGCCTGGCACACAGCAAGTGCTTCGTAAATACCATAATTATTATTATCCTTCGGATCGCTTGTAGGGAGCGGGAAGCTCTTTGAGGGCAGGGAACAGGTTCCTGAGATACTCTCTCTAGACTGTAAACTCGTCCTCTAGACTGTCAGCTCGTTGTGGGCAGGGAATGTGTCTGTTTCATTCATTCATTCAATCGTATTTATTGAGCGCCTACTGTGTGCAGAACACTGTACTAAGCGCTTGGGAAGTACAAGTTGGCAACATATAGAGACGGTCCCTACCCAACAGTGGGCTCACAGTCTAGACCCTCAGTCCCACCTAACTCCTTCCACACACAGACACGGTCCCTACCCAACAACGGGTATTTATTGTTATACTGTCCTCTCCCAAGCGCTTAGTACAGTACTCTGCATGCGGTAAGTGCTCAGAGAATGCCACTGAACTGAGGGAACGCTGCACATTTTCTAAAACAATAAAATGAGGAGCCACCAGCTTTGGCCAAGAAGCAGAAAGGAAGGCCTGCGGTTGCTAAATGTTGGCAAGTGTCGGGGCCAGGAAGAGCCCGGGGGGCAAGGAAGAGTGGCTAAGGAAAGACAATGATGCTAGTTATTTTTTTAAAACGGTATTTGTTAAACGCTTACTACATGACAAGCACTGTATTGAGCACTGGGGTGGACACAGGCTACTCAGGTTAGACTCAGTCCCTGCCCTACATGGGGGTCCCAGCCTACAGGCCAAGATGGCAAGCGGCGATCGTGCTCTGTTTTAGATCGGAAACAGAAACCGACGTGTACAAATTGCTTAAATACCATAATAATTATTATTATAATAATTACAATAATTATGGTGTCCGTTAAGCGCTCACTCTGTGCGGCGCGCCATTCTAAGCCCAGGGGAAGACCTGAGTTGTTCAGGTTGGACACAGAGAGGAGGGAGGACAAGTCTTGAATCCCCATTTTCCAGATGATGAAAGGGAGACCCAGAGAAGGGAAGTGACTTGCCCAAGGTCACACAGCCAGGGATTAGAACCCAGGTCTTTTGGCCTCCAGGCTTGGGCTATTTCCACTAGGCTCTTTCCACGTTGCTTCTGGGGGAAGGGGAGGGAAAATCTGAAAAAGAAATGAAGGGGCTGAGTGGGAGTCGGGGTTGGGGGAGACAGAAGGGAGGATTGATAGTCCACAGTAAACTAGTAGCCTACATCTGAGAAAGTTTTAATAAAAATAACAATTATGGTGTTTGTTAAGTGCTTACTTTGTGCCAGGCACTGTACTAAGTGTACAAGCACAACAGGTTGGACCCACATGGGGCTCACAGTCTCAATCCCCATTTTACAGATGAGGTAACTGAGGCCCAGAGAAGTGAAGTGCCTTGCCCAAGGTCACACAGCAGATAAGTAGTGGAGCCGGGATTAGAACTCACGACCTTCTAACTCCCAGGGCCATGCTGACTGAGGTCCACATCAGAGGCGTCTTCAAAAACCCAACTCAACCTAGGTTGTTTTTTGGGGGTTGCTATCATTGCTGTTATTGCCTCCCAAACTTTGTAAATCACTGGGACGATTTCGGGCTTGCATTAAAACAGCAACGAAAAAAGTCACTGCCCCCAGAGCTCCCTTCTCAGTTTGTAGAGAGGCAGGCGGCTTCTGCTGTAAAAAGAAAAAAGAAAAAGAAAACTCCCCTCCTTTGATTTACCGTCTGTAGCTTTCCCTTTCCGCCAAGGACGAGCTGACTACACTTTGACCCCGGAGCCCCGGGGATAAACCAGCGCACAAAATCCCTTCCCTTCCTGACCGGCCTTCCTGCCAAAAATACAGAAGTTTACATCAAAAGATTCCGCAGCTCCCTCGGCGGGCTGTAGTTACGCTCATCCCAAAGAGGGGGGGAAAAAAAGGAAAATGTGGAAGCAGCTGGCTTGTTCTGGGAGCCAAAGGGATGTAAGACGACGCTGCCAGGGCCGGCCTAGGGCAGGAAGCCTCTGAGGATGGAGGCGCCTGGATTTTGCTCCGATTTGGCCCTTGGGCGTACCCTGCCCCTGCCCAAGCAGGATCCATCGCTGACCAGAGCTCTGCGATCAATCAATCAATCATATTTATTGAGCGCTTACTATGTGCAGAGCACTGTACTAAGCACTTGGGAAGTACAAATTGGCAACATATAGAGACAGTCCCTACCCAACATTGGGCTCACAGTCTAAAAGATCACCAGACAATCACCACTGCCCCGAAGAAGCAGCGGGGCCCGGTGGAAACAGGCCCGGCCGGGTGGGGCAACAAGGACCTGGGTTCTGCTCTTGGCTCCGCCACTTAGCTGTGTGACTTTGGGCAAGTCACTTCACCTCTCTGTGCCTCAGTTACCTCATCTGGAAAATGGGAATTAAGACCGTGAGCTCCACGTGGGACAACCTGATTCCCTTGTACCCCCGCAGAGCTTACAACAGTGCTTGACACATAGTAAACACTTAAATACCATCATTATTATTTAAAGTTGAAAGGTACGCAATGCCTTGTATCTGGGGAACTAGAAAGCCCTGATTTTCCCAAACCCTAGAAAGTAGGCCCGTACTAATAAATGCTGGAGGAGGAAGAGGGAAGATTTCCACCTCACTGCCTCTTTGCCATTTTAACTGAACCATCCTACATAGGTTGGCACAAGAGTTCTTCAGATATTAGATCTCCATAACAACCGGATCAATCAACCTATGGGTACTTACCGGGTGCGTACTGTGCACGGAGCACTGTACTGAATGCTTGGAAGAGTACAACTCAACAGAGTTGGTACACACATTCCCTCCCCACAACAAGCTCACAGACTAGAGGGGGAGGCCGACATCTGTATAAATAATTTATGGATATGTACATAAGTGCTGAGGGGCTAGGGAGCAGTGCATGAATACCAATGCCCAGAGGGCCAAGATTCACGAGCAAAACTGGCAGCTAAATAATTTTCCCACATCACAGAACTGAAATACAGCATTTCAGACATTGCCAAAAACTCCAAGGCTGAAAAAACTCCCACCTAAAGTCCATGCGTTGGTTCAAACGGTGGAATTTTTTGTTTGTTTTAAATCAAAACTAAAATCTCCTCGTGGTTAGTCTGCTTAACCATTAGGGTTATTAGTGTATATGTCTATAATTCTATTTATCTATTGTGATGCTATTAATGCCTGTCTACTTGTTTTGTTCTCTGTCTCCCCCTTCTAGACTGAGTCCGTTGTTGGGTAGGGACTGTCTCTATTGCCAAACTGTACCTTCCAAGCGCTTAGTACAGTGCTCTGCACACCGTAAGCTCTCAATAAATACAACTGAATGAATGAATGAATTTTTCTAAGGACATTCAGGAGACCGCACTCCCAAACATACATTCAAACACATTTTTCCCGGTTTTTCGGAAGTGAGCAAACAGGCATTTGGTGGTAACACAGTAAGCGCTCAAAAAATACGAATGAATGAAGACTTCAAAACCCTGCGTACATATGTCACAGAGTCCCGTACTAATCGCTTGGAAGAGGACGATATAAAAAGAATAGGCATAAACTATCCCGGTTCACGAAGACTCTCATAAGGCGGAAGAGAGAGTTCTGGAGAAGAGGCACCCCCAAAACTTGCAGGCATCACCTCCTTATGGTTCTCATGAAATTGGGCACTGAGAAATCATTTCCAACCCTTTATTCATTCATTCGATCATATTTACTGAGCGCTTACTGTGCGCAGAACACTGTATTAATAATAATAATAATAATAATAATAATAATAATGGCATTTGTTAAGCGCTTACTATGTGCCAAGTGCTGGGGGAGATACAAGGTAATCAGGTTGTCCCATGTGGGGCTGACAGTCAGCACTTGGGAGAGGACAATAGAGCAATAAACAGACACGGTTCCCTGCCCACAATGAGCTTACAGTCTAGAGGGAGAGACATTAATATAAATAAATGACAGATATGGACATAAAAGTGGTGTGGGACTGGGAGGGAGGCTGAATAAAGGGAGAGAGTCAGGGTGATGAGGAAGGGAGTGGGAGGAGGAGAAAGGAGGGCTTAGGCAGGGAAAGCCTCTTGGAGGAGACGGGCCTTCAATAAGGCTTTGAAAAGGGGGAGAGTCACTGTCGGAAATGAGAGCATCCCACGCCAATTGCAAAGTAAACCATTAAGGCAGAAACTTCATCCTATAGGTACTAGATTCACACTAGGTAAAAAAAAATCAAGAGGGTTGATGGGCAGAGGGCTGGGAGAGGGTATTTGTCAAGCACTTACTAAGTGCAAATCACTGTTCTAAGCACCGGGGTAGATACAAATTTATCAGGTTGGACACAGTCCCTGTCCCACCTGGGGCTCAAAGTCCAAGCAGGAGGGAGAACAGGCTTGGAATCCCCATTTTACAGCTGAGGGAGCTGAGGCCCAGAGAAGGGAAGTGACTTGGCCAAATTCACCAAGCTGACGAGTGGTGGAGTCAGGATTTGAACTCAGCTCTTCAGACTCCCAGCCCCAGACTCTTTCCACTAGGCTTGCCCCGGCCCTCCCTCCACAGGTGGTAAGCCCAGGGGGCCCAAGGGCACGAGGGCTGCTAGTGAGAGAAATAGTGCTTGGCACCTGGTAAGCGCTTAACAAAAGCCACCATAATTATTTTTCAGACTCCCAATCACCTTCCTAAAAATGAAGCGGAGGCTGGGCCGATATTTGGATCGTATTCTCCCTAGCGTTCAGTACAGTGCTCTGCCCAAAGTAGGCACTCAATAAATCCCATCGATTGGCCGAAGAAGCAGATTCCCCCAAGTACCTGGAGGTCTTGATAGCAGAATCGTCAAGCAATTCAGAACTGAGGCCTAGACCAAACTTATTTATATTTTAAACATATATTATTTATATTAAATACTATAGGCTCTAGACTGTGAGCTCGTTGCGGGCAGGGAATGTGTCTACCCACTCGGTGGTACTGTAGTCTTCCAAGCGCTTAGTCAGTGCTCTGCACACGGCAAGCGCTCAATAAATACGACTGAATGAATGAACTCCATTGTACTGGACTCTCCCAAGTGCTCAGTACAGCTCTCTGTACACAGGAAGTGCTCAGTAAATGCCACCGATCGATCGACTGATTCTAGTCCCGTTTCTGCCTGTAGCTGGTTTAACATTTAACCCTCACTGTACCTCGTTCTCGCCCATCCCACCGTCGACCCCCGGCCCACATCCTTCCCCTGGCCCAGAATGCCCTCCTTCCGCCCATCCGCCAAGCTAGCTCTCTTCCTCCCTTCAAAGCCCTACTTCAAGATCACCTCCTCCAAGAGGCCTTCCCAGACTGAGTCCCCCTTTTCCTCTCCTCCTCCCCATCCCCGCCACCCTACCTCCTTCCCCTCCCCACAGCACCTGGATATATGTTTGTACAGATTTATTACTCTATTTCACTTGTACATATTTACTATTCTATTTCTTTTGTTAGTGATGCGCATCTAGCTTTAATTCTATTTATTCTGATGACTTGACACCTGTCCACGTATTGTTTTGTCATCTGTCTCCCCCTTGTAGACTCTGAGCCCACTCTTCTAGACTGTGAGCCCACTGTTGGGTAGGGACCGTCTCTATATGTTGCCAACTTGTACTTCCCAAGCGCTTAGTATAGTGCTCTGCACACAGTAAGCGCTCAATAAATACGATTGAATGAATGAATGAATGAATGAGCCCACTGATGGGGAAGGACCGTCTCTATATGTTGCCAACTTGTACTTCCCAAGCGCTTAATACAGTGCTCTGCACACAGTAAGTGCTCAATAAATACGATTGAATGAAGGAATGAATAACGTGGATGAAGATCACCGGGGGGCTTCGCTCCCCTCGCCCACTACCTTCCTTGCCCGCCCGGGGGGGTCGCGACTGGCGGGCAGAAGAGAGTGCCCAAGGACGCTAGGCAAACCACTGGCACTAAAAATCCAAAACCAAAGCCTCAGTAGGAGTTCTTGGGCCTTCAGCATCATAAAGAATAATAATAATAATAATAATGGCACTTATCAAGCGCTTACTATGGGGAAAGCACTGTTTTAAGCGCTGGGCTCTCTTCTAAGAGCTGGGATGATGAAGTCTTAAACGGAGGCCCCCGGGAGACGTTTTTCCATCACTTCCCCAGGTATGACTCAAAAAGGCTCATCTCCAAGGAAGCGTTTCCACTTCTGACCGCTTTCGTTGCCCAGCCTTAACCGAAGGACAACAGGCTCCAAATACACATTCGCCTCAGCGCCGGTTTAATCGGGGAATAAAAAAATGGGGCGGCGGGCGATTTGTCTTGGAGCATTCGGAAAGCGTTCTACACACAATGGGAAAGAAAATTTCCAAAAGGAATAGGCCATTTCCTTCCAGCTTTTCCACTGCAGAACTTGACATAATCGCTCCCAAGTATTTAGGCCAGGGTAATACTTCGTTCGCCTCGATTTTCTCACGGCTGCTGAGAATTGGGAAGTGATGACACCAGTAAGCGCTCAATAAATACAATCGAATGAATGAACAACAGACCCCCACCCTATGATGCAGCTCCAGGATACTTTAGCAGAAGAGCATCTTACCTTATACCCCCTGGGTAAGGAGGAAGAACCCCAGAAATGGATAGCTTCTGTAAATGGTGGTCATAAGCATCCCCCCACCCCCTGCATGAATTGATCAATCCATACTATTTACTGAGCGCTAACTGGGCGCCAGACTGAGCGCTTAGGAGAATCCAACACAACAGGGGTGGTTGACACAGTTCCCTGCCCACAACGAGCTTACAGTCTGAAGTCAGTGAGCATCTCGCTCACTCCTCTAATCCATCTCTCTGGCGTAAAACTCCCCAGTAACGTATTTTGCCTCCTCGAGGACAAACCTCCTCAGCGCTTTACATCTGATTGGGGACGGAATTAAATCAGCACAAGGTTCAGATGATGCCACCCGCTCCTGGGGAATCAGTCGTTTCATTCATTCAGTCATATTTATTGAGTGCTTACTGTGTGCAGAGCACTGTACTAAGCGCTTCCTAACTGCTTACTGCTTTGGAAAAAAAAAAACTCTTTGGTTACCAAAAAACCAACTTTAAACCTTGCCCACAAGCACGACTGATATTTCATAACAAAAGCAATGAGGTCATTTTAAGGTGGCTATCAAATATTTGCGACTAATAGGCTTAAGGGCATACGCTCTTATTTGGGGTTTTATTATAACCACTTGTCTTTTGTCTGACACGTTCGACCATACACGGTATCCAGCGGACTTCTTTCGGCAAAGGAGGGAAGAGGATAATAACTTAATAAATAAATACAATTGAATGAATGATAAACTAGAGGCTACGCAGGGAGTTTTTCTTCTGAGGCGTTTTTGAAATCCTTCATGCAAACCGAAGTTAACGGAGGGGAACAAAAAAAACCATTTTGCATTTCAATATTAAGTGCAGTAACTTTCAACTTGGAACCCCGGGTGATAAAGTTCATGCTCCTTTTCAAGAAACCATCGTTTTCTTCCCCAAGGAGTTGCCTGAAGTCAATTTCAAAACCTTTAAATTACACACATGACCTTACCATCCACCCGTAACTATTTTACAAAAACAACAACAAAAAAAACCCCGTCTTTGGCAACACCAGTTTCTCAGGTACATCAGACACTGGTATATGTTGCCAATTTGTACTTCCCAAGCGCTTAGTACAGTGCTCTGCACATAGTAAGCGCTCAATAAATACGATTGATGATGATGATGATGATCAGACCAAAACCAGATGACAACCATAATCAGATACTCATTTCTCCCTGAATTTTCAGATTGGGACTGTTTTACTAGCCTGAAATGAAGCGTTCTGAGATCAACACTTCAAAACACTTGTTGAAAGCAACAACAGCAAAACATCGACAACTTGTACTTCCCAAGTGCTTAATACAATGCTCTGCACACAGTAAGCGCTCAGTAAATACGACTGAATGAATGAATCGGCTTTACACAGTTAATATCGAAGAATGGTATTTACAAATACCAACATTATTATTATTATTACTGAGCACTTATGGTGGGCAGGGCACTGGACTAAAGCGCTTGGGGGAGGACAACGCGACAGAGTGGGTAGACACGTTCCTTGTCCACAACGAGCTTAGGGGGTCAACATTTTGAAGGGTCGCCTACCTCTACTAGACTCTCTCCAGTGTTCAATACAGTGTCCTTGCATATAGTAGGTGCTCGGTAAATACCAATGAGGGATCGAGTCTCCGCCTTCCCCTCTAAATCCGGGAGTCTCAGAACTGATACTAATAATTAGCTAGTGCTTAACAAATGCCACAATTATTGTTACATGCCAAGCACTTTACCACACAATAGGCTAAAGACAGGATATCTGGCCTGACCCCAATGAGGCTCGCAGTCTAGGAGGGAGAACAGGTACTGAATCCCCATTTTACACATAAGGTCACTGAGCCACAGAGGAGTGAAGTGACTTGGCCAAGGTCACACAGCAAGCTACGAGCAGGGCCGGTCTTCGGACCCTTAAGCCTGGCTCTCTCCTCTAGGCCGTGCTGCTTCTCAACAGAACCAGCCCCTTTCATTCTCCAAATCCCCATGCACACCTGCCCTAGTTCATTCATTCATTCGGCACCTAATGTGTGCAAAACCCTCTACTACACGGTTAAGAGAGGACAACGTAACAATAAACAGACACAGCCCCTGCCCTAGTAGCAACAAGGCTCAATGACAGGAATCTCACTCAACTGCTCTATCCGAAACTTCAACCAATATTATGCCAATTGGTGAAAAGTTACCTTTACAGAGCGAGGATACGTTTAGTTCATTCATTCATTCAATCGTATTTATTGAGCGCTTAATGTGTGTAAAGTGCTTGGGAAGTACAAATCGGCAACAAATAGTGGACTTGCCAGGAAGAGGGGAATTCAGAGGATTTGTCCAGCCAGACAGGGGGCTCTCTCCAAAATTACATCAGCCACTCTCCGCTTCCTCCCCTGCTTAAGGAACCCTTACTCCCGGAAAGCCCAAATCCGCTCATCCGAATCTCTGGAGCCTCGGCAAGCCGGCAACTGAGGGGTAAATCGAAGAATGCTATTTACAAATACAAACGTTATTATTATTATTATTATTACTGAGCACTTATGGTGGGCAGGGCACCTGCGTGGGGGAAGACAACACGACAGAGTGGGTAGAAGCATTCCTTGTCCACAACGAGCTTAGGGGGTCAATATTTTGAAGGGTCGCCTACCTCTACTATACTCTCTCCAGTCTACCAAAATAGAAAGCCAAAGTCCTGTCTTCCTGCAGGGCCCACGGGAGGGGAAGATATTAATCCCGAACATTTCAGACCCATCATCCATTGTCTTCTTTCCTAGCACAGCCACACAAATAATTGCCTTTATAGATCAGTCTCACTTGGGGAAAAAAAAACAAAACCACATTACATCATGGGGGATTTGACAGCTAAGCAAAGAACTTCTCTCTCCCTTTTATCTTTTTTTGAAAAGCTTCCTGGGAAGGAGAAGAGGAAGCTGCCTGGCCTGGTGGCTAGAGACTGGACCTGGGTTCTGATCCTGGCTCTGCCACTTGTCTGCTGTGGGATTTTGGGCAAGTCACAACTTCTCTGTGCCTCAGGTTACCTCAACTGTAAAATGGGGATTAAGATGGTGAGTCCCCGTGGGACACGGACTGTGTCCAAGCTAATTAGCTTGTTGGCACTTAGAAATGGGAATTAAAGTGGGGATTAAATCCCTGTTCTCCCTCCTACTTAGACTGTTAGCCCCATGAGGGACAGGGACCGTGTCTGACTGAATTAACTCATACCTACCCCAGCGCTTAGAACAGTGTCAGACACATAAGCACTTAAATACCACTGTTAAATTCATTCATTCAATCGTATTTACTGAGCGCTTACTGTGTGCACAGCACTGTACTAAGCACTTGGGAAGTACAAGTTGGCAACATATAAAGACGGTCCCTACCAAAAAACAGGCTAGAAGGGGGAGACAGACAACAAAACATGTAGACAGGTGTCAGTCGTCAGAACAAACAGAATTAAAGCTATATGCACATCATTAACTAAATAAATAGAATAGTAAATATGTACAAATAAAATAGAGTAATAAATCTGTACAAATATATATACAAGATTCTTTACTGGCCAAGGGGTAAGTCTGCTTTTCTCAGAGGAGTTGGGACTTCCTAGAAAGATGAGAAAGAGGGAGTACTAATAGTATTTATCACACACTTACAGTGTGCAGGGCACTTTTCTAAGCGCTGGGAGAGAATATCCAGGGTGGGAATTGGACTAGGTCCCTGTTCTCAAGGGGGTTCGGGGGGGGGGGGGGGGGGGGGGGGCAGTGGTCCCAAGGCATGGAATGATGAAACTCCGAATAGCTGTTGGTGGTAATGGCCTCATGGTGGGAAGGCTGGGAGAGGGAAGAACACTGGGATATAGGAAAAAAGGGGGCGGGATCAGACTCCCCGCAGCCTAGATATGGCAGTGATGGCACCGGAATTTCCACAACGGTTCACTGCGTCACATAGAAACAGATGCTTAAATAATAAGAAGCACTGTGGCCTGTTAGAAACAGCCCGGGCCTGGAATCAATCAATCGTATTTATTGAGCGCTTACTGTGTGCAGAGCACTGTACTAGGTGCTTAGTACATAAGGAAGCCACAAGGACCTGGGTTCTAACCCCAGCTCTGCCATTAATAATAGTAATAATAATGATGGTATTTGTTAAGCGCTTACTATGTGCAAAGCACTGTTCTAAGCCCTTGGAGAGGTGACAAGGTGATCAGGTTGTACCATGGGGGGCTCACACTTTTAATCCCCATTTTACAGATGAGGTCATTGAGGCACAGAGAAGTGAAGTGACTTGCCCAGAGTCACCCAGCTGACAGTTGGTGGAGCCGGGATTTGAACCCATGACCTCTGACTCCAAAGCCCGGGCTCTTTCCACTGAGCCACGCTGCTTCTCCAGTCTGCTGGGTGACCTCAGGCGAGACACTCTGCTTCTCTGGGCCTCGGTTCCACTGCCTATAAAATGGGGATTCAGACTGTGAATCCCACATGGGACAGGGACTCTGTCCGATCTGATATCTTGAGCGTTTAGTACAGTGTTGGCACACAGTGAGAGCTTACCAAATACTAAAAAAAAAGCAAGAAAAAAACACATCGGGGGGAACGAAATCTCTGGACTGCGGAGAAGGTACCGAGTGGATTTACGGATTTGGCCACCCGAGGGATTGAAAGCCTTCAAACGATCGATGGTATTTATCGTGCGCCGGGCACTGCATTAAGCGGTTGGCGGAGTAGACTGGAGTGGGCAGACAGGAACTGCGCCCGCCTCGGTGGCTCAGACTAGAGAGACGAAGGCTGACGGGGGAATGGATCGCATTTCCGCTCGCATCCGGACCCGTAGCAAGCTCTAGCACCCGGCACATTTTCAGGAGGCTCCGGCCCACTCACTCTGTCGCCGGGGCTGGCGGTCACACTGGACCCAGCTGGAGACCCTGGGCATCTGGAATGCCCCTCGAGTCTCGGAGACCCGTGGGGGACTATCCAATCCGACTGGATTGTACTTACCCCGGCGATCAGCACGTAGTAAGCGCTTAACAAGTACCACACTTATTAGTTTCCGAGCCTCACTTGGGTAAGGAGTGTGGCAGACGGCAACAAAGGAGGGCGAAAATCCTTCAATCCCCAACAGCTTGGGGAGTGGAGGGAGAACTGAAAAAGGGGAATGGAGAGGAAAGCAGGGAGATTAGGGGCAAATGAAAGAGTCGCAGGTTAGGATAAAGAGCTCCAATGGGGGGAAAAAGAAGATATTTAGGTTAAATGTTAGGTATTATGTGGAGCAGCCCGGGCCTGGGAGTTGGAGGACCCAGATTCTAATCCTGCTCTGCCGCCTGCCTGCTGTGGGACCTTGGGCCAGTCGCTTCACTTTCCTGGGCCTCAGTTTCCTCACCTGGAAAATGGGGATTAAGACTGTGAGCCCCATGTGGGGCAGGGATAGTGTCCAACACGATTTGCTTGTATCCATCCGAATGCTTAGTAAAGCGCCTGGCACGTAGTAAGCGCTTAACAAATACCACAGTTATTATTACTACGGGAATCGGCAGGCGCAGGTTCTAATCCCGGCTCTGCCGTTAGCTTGCTGTGTGACCTCGGGCCAGTCGCTTCGCTTTCCTGTGCCTCGGTTTCCTCAACTGTTATATGGAGATGAGGTTCCTGTTCTTCCACCTACTTAGAACGAGAGCCCCGTGTGGGATAGAGACCGTGTCCGACCTAATTATCTTGGATCTACCCCAAAGTTTGGCACGTATTAAGATTGAAAAAACCATTATTGTTCTTCAACCAGGGCAGTTTCCAAGGGAAGATTAATCATTGGGGTATTTGAATGCTTATTGTGTGTACAGCACTGGACTAAGCACTTGCGCTGTCCTAAGCATTCATATACATTTAAAGCAGCATTGCCTAATGGATAGAGCATGGACGCCGGAGTCAGAAGGACCTGGGTTCTAATTCTGCTCCACATGTCTGCTGTGTGACTTTGGGCAAGTCACTTCACTTCCTCTGTGCCTCAGTTCTCTCATCTGCAAAGGGGGATTAAGACTGTGAGCCCCATGAGGGACAGAGACTGTATCCACCCTGATTAGACTGTGAGCCCACTGTTGGGTAGGGACTGTCTCTATATGTTGCCAACTTGGACTTCCCAAGCGCTTGGTACAGTGCTCTGCACACAGTAAGCGCTCAATAAATACGACTGATTGATTGATTAGATAGTATCTAACCCAGCACTTAGAACACTGACTGGAACAAAGTAAGGGCTTAAATACCACTAAAAACTGGGGAAAAGAAAATTAGCATGTATGTATCCCAGTGCTTTAGTACAGCACCTGGTATATAGTAAGCACTTAATACCAAAAACACCACTAGAATCCCAACTATATTGTTATAGTGTACTCTCCTAAGCGCTTAGTACAATGCTCTGCACACAGTAAGCCCTCAATAAGATTGACTCAAGAATCTCCTATGGCGCCTAACTGAATTTCACCATTTCCATTTCTGCTTCTGTTTCTTTCCTTATGCTCCCAAGTCAGGGTTTCTTTGCTTTCACCTCACTAACCTCCCTCTTCCCCCCTCGGAATTTCTTTTAAGGTCCGGCTCCTCCACTCGGATGCCCGCTCTTCCCCAACTTGGCTGTCTCCTGCTTCGACGAAGCTCGTCGTGCACGACAGGAATCCCAGGCCCCGTGAAACGGAACCTAGTTTTCCCTCGGTCGCTTGGTTTGAAATGTCCATGGGCTTCACCGGAGGGGAGAGTGGAGTCAGGGAAGGGATGAATTAGATTGTCACTGAGGCTCCCTGAGCTCTATATTTACATACTTCTACGAGAAAGCAAATTGCAGTTTGCCAAGAAATTAAATGGATTTAATGAAAGCGAAATTAAGGATTTCAAATGTTTCTTAAAGGAGTCGATTCAAAATGGAACTAGCTGTGAAGGAGTGATAACCGTATCAGTCTAAGGTAGAATGAGAAGCAGCGTGGCCTGGTGGAAGGTGGAAGAGCCCAGGACATGGAGTCCAAGGACTTGGGTTCTAATCCTGGCTCTGCCACGAGTCTGTTGTGTGACCTGGGGCAAGTCACTTCACTTCTCTGTGCCTCAGTTGCCTCATCTGTAAAACGGAGGCTCAATACCTGTTCTCCCTTTCAGTCATATTTGAGTGTTTACTGTGTGCAGAGCCCCATACTGCTCTCCCTCCTACTTAGACTTGTGTTGCCGACTTCTACTTCCCAAGCGCTTAGTACAGTGCTCTGCACACAGTAAGCGCTCAATAAATACGATTGATTGATTAGACTGAGAGCCCCATGTGGGACGGGGACTCTGTCCAACCTCTGCCCAACTTATATCTACCCCAGCGCTCAGAACAGTGATTGGCACATAGTGCCTAACAAGTACCATTACTATCTATATTAAGTTATTATCTAACTTACAGGCAATATCTCAGCTCTTATCGTCTGTAAGGGTTACTGGACCTAAGGAGGAGAAACAGAACCAAAGGCATCGGAAAAAGCTTTGCACTCTTGATTCATCCATTAATTATTTCACCAATCCTAAGAATGAAGGTGGCTTAATTATGGTTCTACGTAGGCACACCGTTATCAGTCATGGCACACCTACTCTAGCACGAGTTTTCTGCTACAAGTGGGTGGTCTTTTGGGAACACGACTCCCGCGTTACAGAAGAATGCACCGTTCAGGCTAATGCCAGAGAAATCCCTATTACTCCCCTATAACCCCCCCCCAAAGCCCTCTCCTTCCATCAGCCCCCCTCCCCACTCAGGGACAGGGACCCTCCCAACGCTTAGTACAGTGCTCTGCACATGACAAACGCTTAACACCATTACTACTAAGAGCAAAGAAGCAGTGTGGCTCAGTGGAAAGAGCCCGGGCTTTGGAGTCGGAGGTCATGGGTTCAAATCCCGGCTCCGCCACTTGTCAGCTGTGTGACTTTGGGCAAGTCGCTTCACTTCTCTGGGCCTCAGTTACCTCATCTGTAAAATGAGGATGAAGACTGTGAGCCCCACGTGGGACAACCTGATGACCTTGCATCCCCCAGCGCTTAGAACAGTGCTTTGTACATAGTAAGCGCTTAATAAATGCCATCATCATTATTATTATTACTACTCCTTCTAAAAGTAGTTTGACGCGGTTTTGACGGCACATTTCCAAATCCTCCTCGGAGGATCACGGAAACACTTCACTTCTTTAAAAGGATTATCCCATTTTTAAGACTGTAAGCGAGTCTTTTGAAATAAAATGCGACAATTGGGCTTTTTTCCTCAGCCATGTGGCGCTGTTAACCATTTCTTTTGTGAGCGCTGTCTGGGAAAAATGAAGAGCCGAATTTCATGAGTTAAAGGACGGCTTTGGGGCTTCTGAAATGCCCAATGTGGCATTAGTGTTCGATCAGCATAGTGTTTAGCATGTACAGTGGGCACATATTTCTCAGAAATGTTTCTAGTGGTCTTTGCTGCCATCTATACGATGACTCTTGCAGGTAAGAGCAAGACACCACCCCCAAACTTCATTTGGAGCAACCGACATGTTACAGGTGTGTTATCAGACATCCAGAGACCAAACTTGGTTAATAACATCTGGGTCAAATTTTTCCAGGGTTCAGGTGACACTACATTTTTTTCTCCGGTTCATAGCTTCTCTCCTAATGTAGAGTTTACAGATACCCCTAGGGCTGGAATACACCATCGCAATCGACCTGGTGTATTCCAAGTTATCGCCTCTGCGAGAGGTCTGGGCTAATGAGACTTTTGGTCAGATCGGCGGTAATTATAAATGTACACGAGTCTAGTTGTGTTACTTGAGTAAATGAAGCGTGGAGAAAAAGCCATCCAGAATCAATCGAGAAGCCCTTTTAAGCGAGACGCTGACAAACGCCCTGAAACTTCAATTGGGTCGGGGGGAGAGAGAGGGGGTCTATTTGAAATGGGCTGCCCCATACATGAGACGGAAAAATACCTTTGAAAAGAAAGCCATCATAAGAATAGGCAGAACAAATATACGACATGATTGGCGTGCGCACGAATGTTCACAGACCAAAAATGGAAACTATAGGCAGAAACTCAAACAACATAATACGAAAAGTTTACTTCAAGTGGCTTTGTATTTTATCACCACCACCAACCCCCGTAGCTGGTCATTCAGCTGTTTCGAGACTGTAAGCCAGGTGTTGGGTAGGGACCGTCTTAATATGTTGCCAACTTGTACTTCTCAAGCGCTTAGTACAGTGCTCTGCACACAGTAAGTGCTCAATAAATACAATTGAATGAATGAATGGTATATTCCCTCACTGAACTAGGACTCATCTCTCCAGGCCAGCAATTAGCGACATCCTGGGAATGTTGGCTTGTCAGGGCTCGGGTGGCACCAACTAAGTTCCCGCCTCAAATGCCAAAATATTTACAATACTCCAAATCCCTCACCTGGTAGCCTGCGACCCCGGACAAGCCAACAGCCCACCCAAAATGTGGAGGAAGTGCCTCGCTCTTGGCTTAGACCAAAGATTTAGGCTAAGTAAACAGCAGCTTTTTAGAAATGAACCTTTTACCCAATTTGGCTCTTACCAAACCGCACATTTTTCAAGGGCACCCAAGACCCCGCAACTACCTTCCCTTCCTCTCCAGCCAATGGACACCACCCCCTTTCCCACCTCCAACCCCACCCTGTGCCCACCCCTTTCTCTGCAACCCCGGGGCGGGTTTTCTGGTTATTGAAGAATTGCCAACTCTCACACGCTGCAGGAT
This sequence comes from Tachyglossus aculeatus, assembly GCF_015852505.1. Taxonomy (NCBI): domain Eukaryota; kingdom Metazoa; phylum Chordata; class Mammalia; order Monotremata; family Tachyglossidae; genus Tachyglossus; species Tachyglossus aculeatus. The sequence continues at coordinate 3,680,653 of NC_052078.1, read as the reverse complement.
AGTTGACGACTGAAGGTTGTCTAAAGGGAGTCCCTCATCCGGGAGAAAGGCATTTATTGTACATTTCAAGGAGATGGTGTTTAAAATTTGGGTGTGGGGAGGATTTCTCAATGTAAACTGACCCAAATCTTGTTTGGCCTCAATTCCTCTCTTTCCCAGGGTTACCTGGTAGCCCTTTTGAATGGGTCCGCCATCTGCTCCTTTCTTCTTCATCCTCCCCCACGACCCCTTTGGTTCCTTCAATTAACTCTCAGGGTTCACTCTTCCCAGACTCCACGTTCAGAGAGGCTTTATTCAGAGAACCCGCTCCCCCCAGAAGCCACACATCCTCCGAACCCAAAACCTCACATCTCTCCGCTCCCCCATCTCCACCCACTTCTCCATCTCCGTCTTACTGCACCCAACCTGACGCCTCCCTCAACAGATTTCTTCCGGGCCTCGCTCCACATCCAAAACCCCCTCCTCAGTCCTCCCCAGCCTTCCCGTCACATCCCTTTCTCCCCACAACGACCGTCGCCTCCAACTTCACTGCTGATCAGCATCCCCCCTCACCCACGGCCGCCCACTTTCCCTCCCCTACATGCACCACCTACCTCCTCCGTGCCCCCATTCTTCCCCACCATCCCCTCTGTTCCGAAGCGCCCCTACCCCTTCTCTCCAACCGGCCGCCCCCAGCGTGCCCTCTCCCCGACTAGCCGCCCCCCACGGTTCCCCAATTCCCCCTACCATCCGCCAACCGCCCCCACGGTCCCCTCTCCCCAACCCCCAGTCCACTTCCAAGGCCCCCACTCCCCCATCCACCATTACCCTTCGGGTCACCACTCTACCTACCAAAGGCCCTTAAACCTCTTCTCCCTTCCACCAACGGCCCCCTTAGTCCTCTCCCCTCCCACCCACCGCCACCACCCCTCCATCCACCACCCCCTCAGCCCTTCTCCGCTCCATCGACCACCCCCTCAGCCTTTCTCCCCTCCACCCACCACCCCCTCAGCCCTTCTCCCCTCCACCCACCACCCCCCGGCCCCTCCACCCATCACCCCCTTTTCCCCTCCACTCACCACCCCCTCAGCCCTTCTCCCCTCCACCCACCACCCCCTCAGTCCTCTTCCCTTCCCCTCTCGCCCCCTCAGCCCTCTCCCCTCCACCCACCGCCCCCTCAATCCTCTTCTCTTCACCCACTGACCCCTCAACCTCTCTCCCCTCCACCCCACCCCCCTCAGCCCTCTTCCCTCCACCCACTGCCCCCTCAGCCTTCACCCATCTGCCCACATGCCCCTCAGTGCCCTGTCCCCCTCCGCCCCCTCAGCCTTTTCCTCTCCATCCACTGCCCCCTCAGCCACTCTCCCCTCTACCCATTGCCCCCAACTCCCCTTCACCCTCTTTCCTCTACACCCCCCCAACCTGTATATATGTATGTACATATTTATTACTCTATTTTACTTGTACATATCGACTCTTATTTTGTTGATATGTTTGGTTTTGTTCTCTGTCTTCCCCTTCTAGACTGTGAGCCCACTGTTGGGTGGGGACCGTCTCTATATGTTGCCAACTTGGACTTCCCAAGCGCTTAGTCCAGTGCTCTGCACACAGTAAGTGCTCAATAAATACGATTGATTGATTGATTCTCCCCTCCACCCCTCCCAGCCCCTTCTCCCCTCCACCCCCACAGCCCTTCTCCTCCACCCCCTCAGGCCTTCTCCCCTCCACCCACCGCCCCCTCAGGCCTTCTCCCCTCCACCCACCGCCCCCTCAGGCCTTCTCCCCTCCACCCACCGCCCCCCTCAGGCCTTCTCCCCTCCACCCACCGACCCCCTCAGGCCTTCTCCCCTCCACCCACCGACCCCCTCAGGCCTTCTCCCCTCCACCCCCCAGCCCCTCAGGCCTTCTCCCCTCCACCCACCGCCCCCTCAGCCCATCTCCCCTCCACCCACCGCCCCCCTCAGGCCTTCTCCCCTCCACCCACCGACCCCCTCAGCCTTCTCCCCTCCACCCCCGCCCCCCTTAGCCCTTCTCCCCTCCACCCACCGACCCCCTCAGCCCTTCTCCCCTCCACCCACCGCCCCCCTCAGCCCTTCTCCTCTCCAACCACCGACCCCCTCAGCCCTTCTCCCCTCCACCCCCCAGCCCTTCTCCTCTTCACCCCCCTCAGCCCTTCTCCCCTCCACCCACCACCCCCTCAGCCCATCATCTCCCCTCCACCCACCGCCCCCCTCAGCCTTCTCCCCTCCACCCACTGACCCCTCAACCTCTCTCTCCTCCCCCCCACGCCCTCAGCCCCATCGCCCCTCCACCCCCCAGCCCCTTCTCCCCTCCACCCACCGAGCCCCTCAGGCCTTCTCCCCTCCAACCACCGACCCCCTCAGCCCTTCTCCCCTCCACCCACCGACCCCCTCAGCCCTTCTCCCCTCCACCCACCGCCCCCCTCAGCCCCTTCTCCCCTCCACCCACCGCCCCCTCAGCCCTTCTCCCCTCCACCCACCGACCCCTCAACCTCTCTCTCCTCCCCCCACCCCCTCAGCCCCCTCCCCTTCACCCACTGACCCTTGAACCTCTCTCCCCTCCCCCCCAGACCCCTCAGCCTCTCTCCCCTCTCCCCCCCCACCCCCTCAGCCGTCTCCACCCCTCCGCCCCCTCCCCCCCCCCCCCGCCGGCGGCGGCCCCTTACCTTCTTCCCTTTCTTGCCCTCCTCCTCCATGTCTGTCCCCCTGGCGGCCGGTGCGGCGGCCCGTCCCGGTCCCGGCCCCGGCCCCGGCCAGGGGCATCCCGGCCGGCCGGCCCGCCCGTCGGTCCCCCCGGTCCCCCCGGCTACATGCCCCCCCCCCCGGCCCCCGGCCTCGCCGGGACAGGACAGGCCGCGCCCCCCCCCCCCCGCGCGCGCGCCCGCCCGCCCGGGCACGCCCCCGCGGCCAATAGGACCCGCCGCCGCCGCCCCCCCGCCCCGCCCGCGCGCGCATGCGCATGCGCCCGCGCCCCGCTCCTCCCTCACCCCCCACGGGGCGGGCGCGCGCTCGGCTCCAACTTTTCAATCCTACCGCCATCTTTGGGGCGTCCCCTTTCCCAGCAGCCCCCGCGCGCCCCGGAGGACTGACCTCAGTCCTCCCGGCGGTCCGCCCCCCTTCGCCCCCCCGACGGCCGCGTCGCCTCACCTCACCTCACCTCACGCCTCACCCCTCACCCCTCACAGGAATAACGGTGACGGCGTTTGTTAAAGCGCTTACTACGGGCGAAGCACTGTGCTAACCGCCGGGGAGGAGACAATCCATCCATCAATCAATCAATCAATCGTATTTATTGAGCGCTTACTGTGTGCAGAGCACTGGACTAAGCGCTTGGGAAGCCCAAGTCGGCAACATCTAGAGACGGCCCCTACCCAACAGCGGGCTCACAGGCTAGAAGGGGGAGACAGAGAACAAAACAAAACATATTCACAAAATAAAATAGATAGAACAGATATGTACAAGTAAAATAAATAAATAAATAGAGTAATAAATCCGTACAATCAATCGTATTTATTGAGCGCTTATTGTGGGCAGAGCACTGGACTAAGCGCTTGGGAAGTCCAAGTTGGCAACATCTAGAGACGGCCCCTACCCAACGGCGGGCTCACAGTCTAGAAGGGGGAGACGGAACAAAACCAAACATATTCACAAAATAAAATAAATAGAATAGATATGTACAAGTAAAATAAATAAATGAATTGAGTAATAAATCCGTACAATCAATCGTATTTATTGAGCGCTTACTGTGTGCAGAGCACTGTACTAAGCGCTTGGGAAGTACAAGTTGGCAACATACAGAGACAGTCCCAACCCAACAGTGGGCTCACAGTCTAGAAGGGGGAGACGGAACAAAACCAAACATATTCACAAAATAAAATAAATAGATATGTACAAGAAAAATAAATAGAGTAATAAATCCATACAATCAAATCAATCAATCATATTTATTGAGCGCTTACTGTGTGCAGAGCACTGTACTAAGCGCTTGGGAAGTACAAGTTGGCAACATATAGAGACAGTCCGTACCCAACAGTGGGCTCACGGTCTAAAAGATATGTGCAAGTAAAATAAATAAATAAATAGAGTAATAAATATGTACAAACATATATACAGGTGCTGTGGGGAAGGGAAGGAGGTAAGACGGGGGATGGAGAGGGGGAGAGGAAGGAGGGGGATCAGTCTGGGAAGGCCTCCTGGAGGAGGTGAGCTCAACCCCGGCTCCGGCAATTGTCAGCTGGGTGACTTTGGGCAAACCACCTCACTTAGAGAAGCAGCGTGGCTCAGTGGAAAAGAGCCCGGCCTTTGGAGTCAGAGGTCATGGGTTCAAATCCCGCCTCACCAATTGTCAGCTGGGTGACTTTGGGCAAGTCACTTCACTTCTCTGGGCCTCAGTTCCCTCACCCGTAAAACGGGGATGAAGAGTGGGAGCCCCCCGTGGGACAACCTGATCAGCTTGTAACCTCCCCAGCGCTTAGAACAGTGCTTTGCACATAGTAAGCGCTTAATAGATGCCATCATTATTGTTATTTCAATAAATAGGATTGATTGATTGAGTGGAGCGGGCGCCGCTGGACAGGGTCAGGGCGCCCCCTGCTGGTCACGCCCGCCTGCAGGCCGTGCCAGCGGCCTCACTATAAAGAGGGCGGCCGAAGAACAATAATTCATCATCATCAATCGTATTTATTGAGCGCTTACTGTGTGCAGAGCACTGTACTAAGCGCTTGGGAAGTACAAGTTGGCAACATATAGAGACAGTCCCTATCCAACAGTGGGCTCACAGTGGTATTTGTTAAGTCCTTATTATTTGTCAAGCACTGTAATAAGCGCTGGGTTAGGGAAGCAGCATGGCATAGTAGATGGAGCACAGGCCTGCGTGTCAGATAATAATAATGATAATAATGATGGTATTTGTTACACGCTTACTATGTACCAAGCACTAATCAATCAATCAATCGTATTTATTTAGTGCTTACTGTGTGCAGAGCACTGTACTAAGCACTTGGGAAGTACAAGTTGGCAACATATAGAGACGGTCCCTACCCAACAGTGGGCTCAGAGTGTAGAAGAGTGGGCTCACAATCTAGAAGTGCTGGGGTCATAATAATAATAATAATGATGATAGCATTTATTAAGTGCTTACTATGTGCAAAGCACTGTTCTAAGCTCTGGAGAGGTTACAAGCTGATCAGGTTGTCCCACGGGGGGCTCATAGTCTTAATCCCCATTTTACAGATGAGGTAACTGAGGCACAGAGAAGTTAAGTGACTTGCCCAAAGTCACACAGCTGACATGTGGCGGAGTCGGGATTTGAACCCATGACCTCTGACTCCAAAGCCCGGGCTCTTTCCACTGAGCCATGCTGCTTCTCTAAGCTAAGTGTGCTAAAAGCGTGCTAAGGGTAGATACAAGGTCATCAGGTTGTCCCTCGTTGGGCTCCCAGTCTTAATCCCCATTTTCCAGATGAGGGAACTGAGGCCCAGAAAAGTGAAGTGACTTGCCCAAGGTCACACAGCTGATAAGTGGCAGAGCCGGGATTTGAATCCACGACCTCTGACTCCCAAGCCCGGGCTCTTTCCACTGAGCCACGCTGCTTCTGGTCATGGGTTCTGCTCCCGGCTCTGCCACTTGTCTGCAGTGTGGCCTTGGGCAGTCACTTCACTTTTCTGTGCCTCAGTTACCACATTTGGAGAATGGGGATTCAAACTGTGAGCCCCATGTGGGACAGGGACTGTGTCCGACCCAATTTGCTTGTATCCACTCCAGTGCTCAGAACAGTACTTGGTACATAGTAAGCGCTTCACAGTGTGGCTCAGTGGAAAGAGCCCAGGCTTGGGAGTCAGAGGTCATGGGTTCTAATTCCGGCTCCGCCAATTGTCAACTGTGTGGCTTTGAGCAAGTCACTTCGCTTCTCTGTGCCTCAGTTACCTCATCTGTAAAATGGGGATGAAGACTGGGAGACCCACGTGGGACAATCGGATCATCTTGTATCCTCCCCAGCACTTTGCACTTAGTAAGCGCTTCACAAATGCCATCATTATTATTAAATACCACAGTTATTATTAGCTCTGCCACTTGTCTGCTCTATGACCTTAGGAAAATCACTTCACTTCTCTGTGCCTCAGTTATCCCGTTTATCAGATGGGGATGAAGACTGTGAGCCCCATGTGGGACAGGGACTGTGTGCAACCTGATTACCTTGTATCTCTCCCAGCACTTAATACAGTGCCTGCCACATAGTAAGTGCTTAAATACCAGTTAAACCCCCCCAAAAAAACTCCCAGGGTTCTTTTGGGCCTCTGCTGGGGCGGGAGAAATAATAATTTATTAATTATATATTATCTGTGCAAACCCCCGCAGAAGGATAACCAGTGAGGCGACAGCCGTAGGCTTAAACCGAAGCCTGCCAAGCGGCGTGCTTAATTTGCGAGGAAAACGGTGCCAGCTCCCAAGTGATTACGTAATTTGACATTTTAAATCTGCAGTGACTTTGAAAATGTGGTGGTCTAGTTGTCATTCTCCCCGGTGACAAGAGCATCATTGGATTTGGAGGTTGTCGTGCTCAGAGATCTGCCGGGCAAAGCAGCCTTCGGTTTCCCTCTGTTCCCACGTCATTCAAATATGGGACAGGTTTGCCTCATCTCCAGACCGACCTTTCCGGACAGTCCCCTATCAATCAATCGATCAGTCAGTGGTATTTATTGAGCGCTTACTACGAGGTCTTTGTCGTGAGACTGATACGTGTTGCTGGAGCATCTGCTGCAGTGCTTAGTACAGTGCTTTGCCCACGGTAAGCACTCACTAAATACGATTGAATGCTCATATCCCTAGAAGGAACCCTTGAAAATGTTTAGCCACTTCTGGATCACTAAGGTTGGTCGGTGTCCAGGAGGACAGGGATGAAAGAAAAAAGTGTGATCTAGGGGGAAAAGTCCAGGACTGGGAGTCAGAGGACCCTGGATTCTTCTTCCAGCTCTACCACATGTCTGCTGTGTGACCTTGGGTAAGCCCCTTCACTTCTCTGTGCCTCACTTCCCTCAACTGTAAAATGGAGATTCAGCTATAATAATCATAAATATAATTGTGGTATTTGTTAAGTGCTTACTACGTGCCAAGCTCTAAGTGCTGGGACAGACACGAGGTAATCAGGTTGGACACAGTCCCTGTTCCTCATTGGGGCTCACAGTCTTAATCCCCATTTTACAGATGTGGTAACTGAGGCACAGAGAGGTTAAGTGACTAGCCCAAGGTCACACAGCGGACAAGTGGTGGAGGCGGGATTAGAACCCAAATCCTCCTCCTTCCAAGCCCCTGCTCTCGCCACTGAGCCACACTGCTTCCTCTTCTCCCTCATAGATGCTGATGCTGAAACTAGTTGTGGGCAGGGGATGTGTCTGTTCATTGTTACAGTGTACTCTCTCCAGCGCTTAGTACAATGCTTTACACATAGTAAGCGCTCAATAAATGTGATGTAATGAATGAATGGAACTGTGATCTCAAGAAGCAGCGTGGCTCAGTGGAAAGAGCACAGGCTTGGGAGTCACAAGTCATGGGTTCTAATCCCGGCTCTGCCGCTTGTCAGCTGGGTGACTTTGGGCAAGTCACTTAAATTCTCTGGGCCTCAGTTCCCTCATCTGTAAAATGGGGATTAAGACTGTGAGCCCCACATGGGACAATCTGATAACCTTGTATCTATCCCAGCGCTTAGAACAGTGCTTGGTACATAGTAAGCGCTTGGCATAGTAAACGCTTAACAAATACTGTTATTATGATGATGATGATGATATTTGTTAAGCGCTTACTATGTGCAAAGCACTGTTCTAAGCGCTGGGGGGATACAAAATGATCAGGTTGTCTGGCGCGGGGCTCACAGTCATCATCCCCATTTTACAGATGAGGTAACTGAGGCTCTGAGAAGCTAAGTGACTTGCCCAAGGTCACACAGCAGACATGCAGCGGAGCAGGGATTTGAATCCAATCAATCAATCAATCGTTATTTATTGAGCGCTTACTGTGTGCAGAGCACTGTACTAAGCGCTTGGGAAGTACAAGTTGGCAACATATACAGTCCCTACCCAACAGTGGGCTCACAGTCTAAAAGGGGGAGACAGAGAACAAAACCAAACATACTAACAAAATAAAATAAATAGAATAGATATGTACAAGTAAAATAAATAAATAGAGTAATAAATATGTACAAACATATATACATGTATACAGGTGCTGTGGGGAAGGGAAGGAGGTAAGATGGGGGGGATGGAGAGGGGGGCGAGGGGGAGAGGAAGGAAGGGGCTCAGTCTGGGAAGGCCTCCTGGAGGAGGTGAGCTCTCAGTAGGGCCTTGAAGGAAGAGAGCTAGCTATTTGAACCCATGACCTCTGACTCCAAAGCCCGGGCTTTTTCCACTGAGCCACGCTGCTTCTCTATTATTATTACTATTATCATTATGATTTGATTTTTATTATTAAATACCATTAAAAAAAATAAGAAACTATGCACAGACGACTTGACACCTGTCCACATGTTTTGTTTTGTTGTCCGTCTCCCCCTGCCAGACTGTGAGCCCGCTGTTGGGTAGGGACCGTCTCTGTTGCCAACTCGGAGTTTCTGAACACAGTAAGCGCTCAATAAATGCGAATGAATGAGTGAATGAATGAATGAATGAATGAATGAATGAATGAATGAATGAATACGATTGGATGAATGAATTTATGAATGAATGAAACCAAAGCGCGCATGCGTACAAGCGCAGCCCGCCCCTCCCGGGGCAAGGCGGGGCGTGCGTGATGACGTAATACGCCGGAGGGGTCGCGCGGCCTCCAAAGCGCGGGAGAATCATGGCCGCTGCGGCAGGGGGAGGCCCACGCTCCGAGGAGATTCCCAATCCCAATCCATCCTGGATCCCGGTGACTTCCCCGCCGACCACCTCCCCAGGGTGAGGATCGGGGGGCGGCTGCGGGGCTTTTGGGACCCTCTGCCCCGCATCGAGGGTCTGGAAGACCACGTGGTGAGGCTGCCTTCCCTCCCGCGTTCATTCATAATAATGCTGGCATTTTTTAAGCGCTTACTATGTGCAAAGCACTGTTATAAGCGCTGGGGAGGTTACAAGGTGATCAGGTTGTCCCACGGGGGGCTCACAGTCTTAATCCCTGTGGGTAGGGACTGTCTCTATATGTTGCCAACTTGTACTTCCCAAGCGCTTAGTACAGTGCTCTGCACACAGTAAGCGCTCAATAAATACGATTGATTGATTGATTTTACAGGTGAGGTAACTGAGGCCCAGTGAAGAGACTTGCCCAGTCACCCAGCTGACAATTGGCAGAGCCGGGATTTGAACCCCTGACCTCTGACTCCAAAGCCCGGGCTTTTTCCACTGAGCCACAATGCTTCTCTCGTATGTATTGAGCGCTTCCTGTGTGCAGAGCACTGGACTAAGCGCTTGGGAAGTACAAGTCGGCAACAGATAGAGGCGGTCCCTACCCAACAACGGGTGTTTATTGTTATACTGGCCTCTCCTAAGCGCTTAGTACAGTACTCTGCATGCGGTCTAGACTGTGCCCTCTCCTCTCCCCCCCGCCTTACCTCCTTCCCCTCCCCACAGCACATGTATATCATCAATCATCAATCGTATTTATTGAGCGCTTACTATATGCAGAGCACTGTACTAAGCGCTTAGTACAGTATATAGATTATATATATATGTGTACGGATTTATTACCCTATTTTGTTTGTACATATTCCATTTATTTTATTTTGTTAATATGTTTTGTTCTCTGTCTCCCCCTTCTAGGCTGTGAGCCCGCTGTTGGGTAGGGACCGTCTCTATATGTTGCCAACTTGGACTTCCCAAGCGCTTAGGACAGTGCTCTGCACACAGTAAGCGCTCAATAAATACAATTGAATGAATAAATGACTGAATAGAAGGGGGTATTTGTTAAGCGTTTACTCGGGCAGACAATGTACTCAGATAGAGATATAAGCTAATAATAATAATAATGGCATTTATTAAGGGCTTACTATGTGCAAAGCACTGTTCTAAGCGCTGGGGGGTTACAAGGTGATCAAGTTGTCCCACGTGGGGCTCACAGTCTTAATCTTAGAGCAGTGCTTGGCACATAGTAAGCACTTAACAGATAATGCCATTATTATTATTGAGGGCTTACTGCATGCCAGACCCTGTACTAAGCTCTGCGGGTAGATACAAGGTAATCAGGTTAGATTACCTTGTAATCTAAGCGCTCAATAATTACGATTGATGATGATGATGACAAAGTCCACATCCCACGTGGGGCTCACAGTCTTAGTCTCCATTTTACAAATGAGGCCACAGTGAAGCGACTCACCCAAGGTCACCCAGCAAACAAGTGGCAGAGCCGGGATTAGAACCCGGGTCCGGGCTCTAGCCACTAGGCCACCATGCCGCCTGTTTGAGCCAGGACTGCTGGGTGCTACAGAGACGGTAATAATACTAATAATTGTGGTATTTAAGCGCTTACTGTACCCAGCGCTGGGGCAGACAGAAGCAAATCGGGTTGGACACATCCCCTGTCCCACACGGGGCTCAGTTTCAATCTCCATTTAACAGATGAGGTAACTGAGGCCCAGCGAAGTAACGTGACTTGCCCAAGGTCACACAGCAGACATGCGGTGATGCCGGGATTGGAACCTATGACCGTTTAACTCCCAGGCTTGGGGTCTATCCATTACGCCGTGCGGTGAGGTAAGGAGTGGGTGAGGAGGGATCTGGGCTGAAAAGCCCCTTTCACGCAAGCCTTCCAGCATGCCTGGGCCTGATGTGGCCTTGTGTATTCCTGTAGTGCTTGCCAAAGCAACCTTGAGGTGGTTTGAGGCCTCTCCCTGACCCCTTCCAGAGAGAGGTTATAGAAATCTCAGACAATTGTTCATCCTCCTGGGACCCTCCCCTTTATAATGATGATGGTATTTGTGCGGTATTTATCTGAACCTTTCCTTTATTCCCTGCAGATGCTGAACAGTGAGGGCACCGTATACTGAAACCTCAATCTCCCGGCCCAATTGCCTTTTCCCCTAACCCTAAAGACCGTCGTCGTTTCCGGTCAGTTCCTTCTCTTCCCTTCTGTAAGTGGGAGGGAGGCTGTCCGCAACCAGGTGGATCAGGACCACGGGGTCTCCAAACGATCATATTTATTGAGCGCTTACTGTGTGCAGAATGCTGTACTAAGCTGTTGGGAGAGGACAATATGACAGAGTTGGTGGGTACATTCCCGCTGTTGGGTAGGGACTGTCTCTATGTGTTGCTGACTTGTACTTCCCAAGCGCTTAGTACAGTGCTCTGCACACAGTAAGCGCTCAATAAATACGATTGATTGATTGATTCCCCTGTTCTTCTGAGGTGGGGTTGGCAGGAGGGACCAGCAGAGAGATGTTTGGTTATGCAAGGCTTCCAGCATGCCAGAGTCCCTCCTCCGTGACGCTGAGCATTCCTGTAGCGCTTGCCACAGTAGCCTTGAGATGGTTTGAGGCCTTGCTCTGCTCTCCCTTCGGAGCAAGGTTATAGAAATTTCAGACACTAAGAGTTTGGCCCCCTAGGGTGCTGGTGGGCTGAGACGTTTAGGCCGTAAGGCCCCTTGGTTGGCCAGGAGATAACTATGGTACTTGTTGAAGTGCTTATTATGTGTCAGGCTCTGGGATAGATACCAGTTAATCAGGCTGGGTAGAGTCCCTATCCCACCTGGGGTTTGCAGTCTAAGTAGGAGGGAGGGCAGGCATTGAATTCACATTTTTCAGAGGAGGAAACTGAGGCACAGTGAAGTGACTTGCCCAGAGTCACACGGCAGGCAGAGCCGGGATTAGATTCCAGGTCCTCTGGCTCCTAAGCCTGGGCTCTTTCCACTGGGAATAACTCCATCCGTTGGGTAGTGGGATAAGAGTGGTGAATTGAGGCTTTGGATACGACGCTCTGATTTGTCATTTTCTTCAACACCAGGTGGGAGACCCGCAGACCTACCTTGGAGAGAAGATCGAGCAGGCCGTCTTTAAATGACCCAACTCCTCCAGTCTACCGGACGAGTCAGTAATAAGCAGAGAAGACGATAATAAACAATTGTTAAACCGTTCCTGGCTTTCTGGTTTTCCTTTCTCTAATCAATCGGTCAGTCAGTGGTATTTACTTTGTCCAGGGCAGTGTATTGAGTGTAACTAAATTCTGGAGAGGGAACATTCAGTTTCCCAGTGGTTAATGTGATCCCTCCCCGCAAATGGTCCAACTGGGGTGACAGGCCCAAAAATAAATGACCGATAAGGGGAGTAATTTGAGGTTCAGCTCCCTTGGAAATGGCACCTACTTGGGAGGGTGGGGTGGAGGCTTGGGTTTCCCTGGGACGGAGGAATTGCTCAGCAAGAGGTTTGCTAGCAGATGGTTTTGACTCATGGGCCAACTGTTGCGGTCGAGGCGAGATACTGTGAGCCAGGGGCTGTCCAACCTGATTATCTTGAATCTTCCTCAATGTTTAGGAAGCGATAGCGGTGGTGGGATGGTAGTAGATTCATTCATTCATTCGATCGTATTTACTGAGTACTTACTGTGTGCAGAGCACTGTACTGAGCGCTTGGGAGTACAAGTTGGCGACAGAGAGGGTCCCTACCCAATCAATCAATCAATCGTATTTATTGAGCGCTTACTGTGTGCAGAGCACTGTACTAAGCACTTGGGAAGTACAAGTGGGCAACATATAGAGACAGTCCCTACCAGGCTTACTAGATGGGGGAAACAGAACAAAACATGTGGACAGGTTTCCAGTCGTCAGAATAAATAGAATTAAAGCTAAGTGCATATCATTAACACAATAAATAGAATAGTATGTACAAGTAAAATAGAGTAATCTGTACAAACATATACAGGTGCTGTGGGGAGGGGAAGCAGGCGGAAAAGGTGCAGTCTGGGAAGGCCTCTTGGAGGAGGTGAACTAGTAGATGTCATTTGTTAAGAGCTTACTGTGGGTCAAGCACTGTTCTGAGCACTGCGGTAAATACTGGCTTATCAGGTTGAGGACAATCCCTGTCCCACGTAGGGCTCACAGTCTTAATCCCCATTTTGCAGATGGGGTAGCTCAGGCATAGTGAAGTGACTGGCTCAAGGTCACACAGCAGATAAGTGGAGGAGCGGGATTAGAACCCAGGACCCGGGCTCTATCCACTACACGGGGCTTCTGTATCACTGCCATTTGAAGCAGCGTGGTTCAGTGGAAAGGGCACAGGCTTTGGAGTTGGGTCATGGGTTTGAATCCCGGCTCTGCTAATTGTTGGGTAGGGACTGTCTCTATGTGTTGCCAACTTGTACTTCCCTAGTGCTTAGTCCAGTGCTCTGCACACAGTAGGCGCTCAGTAAATATGATTGAATGAGTTGTCAGCCGTGTGACTTTGGACAAGTCACTTCTCTGGGCCTCAGTTCCCTCATCTGGAAAATGGGGATTAGGACCGTGAGCCCCCTGTGGGACAGCCTGATCTCCTTGGAACCTCCTCAGCGCTTAGAACAGTGCTTTGCACATAGTAAGCGCTTTTGTTCTCTGTCTCCCCCTTCTAGACTGTGAGCCCACTGTTGGGTAGGGACCGTCTCTATGTGTTGCCGACTTGTACTTCCCAAGCGCTTAGTCCAGTGCTCTGCACACAGTAAGCGCTCAATAAAGATGATTGAATGAATGAATGAATAAACGCCATTATTATTATTATTTGAACCCTGGTGTGTGGGTGAATCACCCTTGCGACTCCCAACTGGTTGTCCCCGTGTCTCACCTCTCCCCCCGCCCAGGGTCTTGCCCAAGCCGGATTTCCCCTCCAAGTCCAACTTCCCTTTTCCGTGGGGTTGGCGGCTCCCTGGGTCTTGCCCTGCACCAAAGGCATCAGCGGCGACTTCTAAGGGTCAGGAACTGACCAGAGAGCTTAACGCATCACCCTTGTTGGTCCAGCTTGCAGCTCCAGAGAAGCATCGTGGCCTAACGAGAAGCAGCGTGGCTCAGTGGAAAGAAAATGGGCTTTGGAGTCAGGTCACGGGTTCGAATCCCGGCCCCGCCACTTGTCAGTTGTGTGACTTTGGGCAAGTCACTTCATCATCAATCGTATTTATTGAGTGCTTACTATGTGCAGAGCACTGGACTAAGCGCTTGGGAAGTACAAATTGGCAACATATAGGGACAGTCCCGACCCGACAGTGGGCTCACAGTCTAAAAGGGGGAGACAGAGAACAAAACCAAACATACTAACAAAATAAAATAAATAGAATAGGTATGGGCCTCAGTGACCTCATCTGGAAAATGGGGGTTGAGACTGTGAGCCCTCCGTGGGACAACCTGATCACCTTGTAACCTCCCCAGTGCTTAGAACAGTGCTTTGCACATAGTAAACACTTAAATACCATCATTATTACAATACAACAATATAACAGACACATTTCCTGGCCACAACGAGCTGACAGTATAGAGCGGGGAGACAGACATTAATCACTTTACATGTACTAGAAAAAAAAAACCCCAAAAGCCACCCACATACTGAAAGTCAGATCTGTTCCTTGCGTGTAGCCCACAAGAAAAACCCCTGCTCTCAAGTATCTCTGTCCCCCGCCATTCAGCGTGGCTCAGTGGAAAGAGTCCGGGCTTTGGAGTCTATCAATCAATCAATCAATCAATCATCATCATCATCATCATCAATCGTATTTATTGAGCGCTTACTATGTGCAGAGCACTGTACTAAGCGCTTGGGAAGTACAAATTGGCAACATATAGAGACAGTCCCTACCCAACAGTGGGCTCACAGTCTTAAAGGGGGAGACAGAGAACAAAACCAAACATACTAAGAAAATAAAATAAATAGAATAGATATGTACAAGTAAAATAAATAAATAAATAGAGTAATAAATATGTACAAACATATATACATGTATACAGGTGCTTTGGGGAAGGGAAGGAGGTAAGAAGCGGGGGATGGAGAGGGGGACGAGGGGGAGAGGACGGCAGGGGCTCAGTCTGGGAAGGCTTCCAATCAATCAATTGTATTTATTGAGCACTTGCTGTGTGCAGAGCACTGGACTAAGCGCTTGGGAAGTCCAAGTTGGCAACATATAGAGACAGTCGCTACCCAACAGTGGGCTCACAGTCTAGAGTCAGAGGTCATGGGTTCAAATCCCAGCCCCGCCAACCGTCAGCTGTGTGACTTTGGGCAAGTCACTTCACTTCTCTGGGCCTCAGTTCCCTCATCTGGAAAATGGGGATGAAGACTGTGAGCCCCCCCGTGGGACAACCTGAACACCTTGTAACCTCCCCAGCGCTTAGAACAGTGCTTTGCACATAGCAAGCGCTTAATAAATACCATCATTATTATTATTAGACTGTGAGCCCACTGTTGGGTAGGGACTGTCTCTATGTGTTGCCAATTTGTACTTCCCAAGCGCTTAGTACAGTGCTCTGCACATAGTAAGTGCTCAATGAATGCAATTGATGATGATGATGATGATTATTATTATTACACTGCTTGAAGGCTGTTGCAACCTCCGTCAAGGTCTGCTGTGTGAACTTAGGCAAGTCATTTCACTTCTCTGGGCCTCAGTTCACTCTTCTGCAGAACAGGGGTGAACGCCGTGAGCCCCCTCCTGGGACAGCTTAGGTCGCATCTGCCCCGGCGCTTAGTACAGCGCCTGGCACGTAGTGAGCGCCTAACAATTACCATAAAGAGCAGAAGAGGCCTTGGGCGCGCTGGCAGGGGAGGGGCTCGGATTTCCGGGGTTTGCGGCCCGGCTCGTTTAGTTGTAAGGGCTGACGGCAGAGAGCCCAAGGGAGGGGGCGACCAGCCCAGCCCAGTCCAAACCAGTGCAGGCCATCTGGGCATCTCTCTTGTCGTGGGCACTGCCTGTGCCCCTGCTCCCCATGCCCGGCTTCACCCTACACCCACAGTCCCCGCTCCCGGCCCCTCGGGGACTACAGTGATCTCCGCCGTTTCAACCACTGAATCCTCTGGGCCGCACATCCACCTCCCCTGGTGCCTCAGTTTCCCCTCTGTGAAGTGAAGGGAGGCACTGAGGCCTTTGAAATGACCCCCCCCCCCCCCCCCCGGCCCCGATACTGCTGAAGTAATTAGGGGGTAAGAAGAGGGAGCCGCCTCACCCCTCAGCCTCCCCTGTGCCCAAGGCAACAGCGGGAGGAATGGGCAGTTCTTTATGGCACCCGGGAGCAGAAGGGAAAGGAGAGGGGCAGGGAGATTTCAGCCCTGGGGCTGGGCTGAAATCAATCAATCAATCAATCAATCGTATTTATTGAGCGCTTACTGTGGGCAGAGCACTGGGCTAAGCGCTTGGGAAGTACAAGTTGGCAACATATAATAATAATAATGATGATGGCATTTATTAAGCGCTTACTATGTGCAAAAAGCACTGTTCTAAGCGCTGGGGTAGATACAAGGTAATCAAGTTGTCCCACGTGGGGCTCCCAGACTTAATCCCCATTTTCCAGCTGAGGGAACTGAGGCCCAGAGAAGTGAAGTCATCATCATCATCATCATCAATCGTATTTATTGAGCGCTTACTACGTGCAGAGCACTGGACTAAGCGCTTGGGAAGGACAAGTTGGCAAGTGAAGTGACTTGCCCAAAGTCACACAGCTGACAAGTGGCGGAGCCGGGATTTGAACCCATGACCTCTGACTCCCAAGCCCGGGCTCTTTCCACTGCGCCACCTCCCGTCGCTCTCAATCAATCAATCAATCAATCAATCGTATTTATTGAGCGCTTGCTGTGTGCAGAGCACTGGACTAAGCGCTTGGGAAGTCCAAGTTGGCAACATATAGAGACAGTCCCTACCCAACAGTGGGCCCAAATCTTTTCTCCCCTCCCCAGGAGGGCCCCAGCCCACCCTCGTGGGGCATGGGGAAGTATAAGGGTTAGAGGCAAAGCCTTCTGTCTCCAGAGCTGTGGAGGGAAGGGGGAAACTGAGGCCCAGAGAGTCTCCCCTGGGAGTCAGCCAGGCTGGGGGATGGGGGGAACGCCCGTCCGCCTGTGTGTTCACCATCGCGCCCACTCACCGTAGCTGAGGGGAAGCAGGAAGCAGGGTCAGAAGTCAGAGCACCTCGAGGTGGAGGCGGGGAGCCCCGGGACAGACAACCCACTTCCCGTCTGGGGACGGCCGTGCCGACAGAAGGCCCGGGCACCCAGCCTCCCCGAGGGGTCCCCGGTCCCGGACCACCTGGGCCCCCGGATCCCATCCCCGCCACAGGATCCCTGCCGGAGTTCCCCTTTCCCGCCCGGCCGCCCGGCCTTGGGCCCCTCGGAGTGGCCCCCAGGCCCGACGGCATGGAGCAGGAGGAGGGGCCCGAGTTTGGCAAACGGGACTTCGTCCTCCTGGACCAGGTCACGATGGACGACTTCATGGAGAACTTGAAGCTCAGGTAGAGGCCCGGAGGGGCTGGGGAAGCAGGCGGGAGAGAGGGGAAGGGGCTGCGGAGAGGGGAGGGTCCACCCCACGAGGGCTCATCCAAGGTCCCGGTCCTCGCTTCCACCAGCCGCGGTGGCTCCGAGCCCCCCGCCCCAAGGGCAGCTGGAGGGAGAAACGGGGCACCACCAGGGATGGTTCACCAGCCGGCTCCAGAGCCCCCACCCTCTGCCCGCCACTTCCCCAATTTCCGCCTCGGCATCCCGCCAAGCCCGGGGTCCGGTCCCCACCCACCTGCTGCAAAGGTGGGGGACCAGAGGGAACCGACCCTGCCCCTCCCATTGACCTGGGGTTGTCATGCCAAGGCCATCGCCTGGACCCTGGACGATGTCCCCTCTCTGCCAGCTTCCTCAGGGAAGATGCCCTGCCCGTCGGGTTGCAGGGTGTCTGCATACAGATGTGTGTGCTTCTGAATGTGTATATGGGGCGCGTCCGGGTGTGTACATGGATGCCGGTGCCACTGTCTGTGCTGTTCACCTGGAGGAAGGGGCACCAGCGTGTGGTTGGCGTGTGGGTGCTGGAAGAAGGGGCAGGCTGGGATGGTGTCCCTGGCTAGGGGAAGGTTTGACAGCTTGGGGATGAGGGGGAAGAGATTTGAGGGGCTTTGGGTGTCCCCGGAAGTTTCTTCTTCCTCCTGACCGCTGTCCCCCCGAGCCTCCCCCGGCCCCCACTCCCTGGCCTGGATAGAGGGAGGACGCGCCTGGCTCCCAGCTTATCATCATCATCATCATCAATCGTATTTATTGAGTGCTTACTATGTGCAGAGCACTGTCTTATCCCTTCCTTCCCTTGTTCCCTCCCTCCAGGGGCCAGGAGAGCATGGATGGGGAGGGCCTGAGGGGTGGCTAGGCCGAAGGATGGATGGGGTGGTGGCGGGGGGGTAGGAGGGAGCTCTGGGAATGAGGCTGGGAAGGGAGGGAAGACCGAGAGCTGATTTGTTATCCTGGCAGAGGGAACAGAGGGGCTATCTGTCTGCTGTGGGGCTGGACATCTTTCCTCACAACGTGCCGATGAGGGTGATCTGTTGCCCGGGGTGGGGATGTCTCGGTCCCCAGAGAGAGGATGTGCTGGTGCCCAGCGAGAGGGTGACTGGTGCCCGGGGAGTTGAGGGATTGGTGTCTGGGGTGAGGGTGACTCGTACCTGGGGTGATGAGATACTGGTGCCCAGGGCGATGGGTACTGGTTGTGGGGAAAGGACATCTGGATACCTGGATTGAGAGTGCCCGGTGCCTCAGGTGAGGGTGGGGGCCTGGTGCCCAGGGCGAGGGGTATTGCTGCCTGGGAAAGGACATATTGGTGCCCAGGTTAATTGTACCTGGTGCCTGGAGTGCTGGGTCCCTGAGGTGTGGGTGTTCTGGTGCCCGGGTAGTGGGTGTCTGCCGATGGGGGTGATGGGATATTGGTGCCCAAGATGAGGATGTCCGGTGCCCAGAGCAATGAGGAACCGATACCCGGGATGATGATTACGATGATTATCATACTTTGATTCATTCAATTGTATTTACTGAGCGCTTACTGTGTGCAGAGCACTGTACTAAGCATTTGGGAATTACAATTCGGTACTTGTTAAGCACTTATCGCGTGCCAAGCACCGCTCTAAGCACTGGGGTAGATACAAGTCCATCAGGCAGGACGCGGGGCTCCGAGTCTAAGCGGTACCCAGGGCGAGGGGGCCGGGTCCCAGGTGCCCTGATCCGCAGGAGTGCGAACATCTGGGTGCCCCCAGATTTGACAAGGGCCGGATCTACACCTACATCGGGGAGGTGGTGGTGTCGGTCAACCCCTACCGGGAGCTGCCCCTCTACGGGCCCGAGGTCATCGCCCGCTACCAGGGCCGGGAGCTCTACGAACGCCCCCCCGCACCTCTACGCCGTGGCCGACGCCGCCTACAAGGCCATGAAGCGCAGAGCCATGGACACCTGTATCGTCATCTCAGGTCAGGCAGGGGACCACCTCCCCACATCCTTCTCCCCCCCCAAACCCACTCCTCATCCTCCCACCTCTCTGCTCCCGTTCCTCGCCCTGCTACTGATCCTCAGTTCCCTGCTGCTCCCTGAGGGTCAGAGGTCACAGTGGGGTCTCTCTGGGGGGCGAACATTCATTCTTCACCCATCTGTAATTCCCCTACCTGCCATTTCTTTTCACATCCATCTCCCCTCTGAGACTGCCAGCTCCTCGCGGTTAGGGCTCACGCCTCCCCGCTCTGCTATATCGCGCTTAGTGCAGCGCTCCGCACCCGGCGAGCGCTCAATAAGTACCACCGATGGATTGATAGGGGAGAGCGGGGCCGGGAAGACGGAAGCCAGCAAACACATCATGCAGTACATCGCGGCCATCACCAATCCCAGCCAGAGGGCCGAGGTCGAGAGGTGAGTCGGGCAACCGTCCAAGGACGCTCCCCAGAGCTGGCTGCGTCGTTGTCCTGGGAACTCCCAATTCCTTCTCCCTTCTGCGTCGTCCATACGCTTGGATCCGGGCCCTTGGAATTCACCCTGACCTCAGGACCACGGCACTTATGTCCATATCCATCAATTACTTCTATATTTATTATTAAAATGGTGTTTGTTAAGCCCTTACTCTGAGCCAGGCATGGTTCAAAACGCTGGGGGTGGATATAAGGTAATAAGACCCTGTCCCACATGGGGCTCACAGTCTTAATCCCCATTTTACAGACGAGGTCACCGAGGCCCAGAGGAGTGAAGCGACTTGCCCAAGGTCACATGGCAGACGAGCGGCGGAGCCAGGATTAGAACCCAGGTCCTTCGGACTCCCAAACCTGGGCTCTATCCGCTAGGCCGTGCTGCTTCTCTAAAAATCACTATCGATATTTGTTGATAGTAATGTCTGTCTCCTCCTCTAGACTGTAAACTCCTTGCGGGCGGGGATCATGTCTACCAGCTCTGTGATAACGGACTCCCCCAAGTGCCATTCATTCAATCGTATTTATTAAGCGCTGTTCAGAGCATTGTACTAAGCGTTCACAGGGCTCCGCACACAGTAAGCGCTCGATAAACACCACTGATCGACTGATTGATTGAGCGGAGCTGTATCCCCACCTCCTCCAGAATCTCCCCCCCCAAGCGAGTGAGCCCAGCCCCCTCTAACCAACCCCCTACCCCCCGGCCTCGCCGTCCCCAGGGTGAAGGACGTATTGCTGAAATCCACCTGTGTGCTCGAAGCCTTTGGAAACGCCCGCACCAATCGCAACCACAACTCCAGCCGCTTCGGCAAGTACATGGACATCAACTTTGACTTCAAAGGTGACCCCACGGGTGGACACATCCACAGCTATCTGCTGGAGAAGGTGAGCCTTCGTCCGGCTCGGGGAGGACTGGGGGGCGAGGGGGAGTGAGACCCTCCCTGCCCACAGTCTGAAGTGGTGTCCAAAGCGGGAGGAATCCCATCCTGGACACGGATGGGAGAGTCAGTCATATTTTTTGAGCACTTACAGGTGTGCGGAGCACTGTACTAAGCACTTGGGAGAGTACAATATAACAATAAACCGACACATTCCCTGCCCACGATGAGTTCACAGTCTCTGGAGAGGGGAGGGAGGAGACCAGACAGACACAAATACCCCCATTCCACAGAGCTATCGCGATCGATCAGTCAATCCTTCAGGGGTACTTATTGAGTGCTTACTGTGTACTAAGCGCCTGGGAGAGTATACTACAGTAGAGTAGGTAGACTTGAGTCCTGCCCTTAAGGAGCTTACAGTCTGGAGGGGGAAGCAGACAATAACAACGGTGTCATACTTCCTGTTCCCTGCAGAAAATTTCCATCCAGGGCCCTGGGGTCGGCAGCAGGGATGGGAATCAGGGCAGAGTGCATGGAAAGGAAGAGTTTCGGGGGCATGGGGATTTGGAAGAAGCATTTGAGTAGAGGGGTGTGGAGGGCATTCTGGGGTGGAGGGGATGGCAGGCTGGACTCCCATTTGGGGCCCTCACCCTGGGTGTCTGCCGTACCCATCATAGTAACTTAAGGCACGATTGGGAAACCGAGGTGTGAACAAAGTCGTGGGGTTCCCTCTGTCCTCCCCTGCCCTGGATCCTCACTCTGTCCTTTTCCCCACATCAGTCACGGGTCCTCAAGCAGCACGAGGGGGAGAGGAACTTCCACTCCTTCTACCAGGTGAGAGGCTGAACGGAGCCCATTGTGGGGGAGGTGAGGAGAGGAAGGGGCGGAGGGAGGGAGAGGGAAGAAGGAAAGGAGGGAGAAGAGAGGGGGGAGAAGTGGGGGAGAGGGGAAGGAGGGAGGGGAGAGAAGGGGAGAAGGAGGGGGAGAGGAGAAGGAGGAAGTAGGGAAGAGGAGGATGGGTAAAAGGGGAGGGGGGAGATAGGAAAGAGGAAGAGGGAAAGCAGGGAGAGGGAGAAGGGAAGGAGGGAGGGGAGAGAGACGAGGGAGGAGGAGGGGGTAGAAGGGAAGGGGAAAGGGGGCAATGGAAAGGAGAGAGAGGGAAAGCAGGGAGGGGAGAGGGAAGAAGGAAAGGAGGGAGAGGAGAGAGGAGAAGGAGGAAGTGGGGGAGAGGAGGATGGGTAAAAGGGGAGAGGTAGAAGGGATGGGGAAAGGGGGAGAGGTAGAAGGGATGGGGAAAGGGGGATGGGAAGGAGGGAGAGGGAAAGCAGGGAGGGGGAGAGGAGAAGGGGAGAAGGGGAGAGGGAAAGGAGGGAGGGAGAGGAGGGGGGCGCGGGGAGGGGGAGAGGAGAAGGAGGGAGAGCAGAAGAGGAGGATGGATAAAGGGGGGGAAGAATAGAAGGGAAGGATACAGAGGGGGAGAGGGGGAGAGGGGAAGGAGGATGGGAGGGAGGGTAAGGAGCGGGCCAGGGCCAACTTGTACTTCCCAAGCGCTTAGTCCAGTGCTCTGCACACAGTAAGCGCTCAATAAATACGATTGGATGAATGAATGAATTGTGCTCTGTGCCCTCACCAGGCCTGAGCTTTGGTTCTGCCCTGCCCACCCCAGCCTGGCCCAGGATGGGTGCTGAGTCAGAGCACAAATCTTTGTAGGTTCCCCTCCCACCCGCCCTGGGGACTCTGGGGAGAGGGAGGAAGTGCCCCTCCTCCCCTGCCCCTCCACCGGATGTGGGGAAGTGGGGGCCCCACTCCACCCTGAGACAGCCCCCCCACACCCTACACACATCCTGCCCCCACTGAGCCACCCCTCCCTCCCCGGGCTAAGGGCCTGCGGGAGGACTGGAGGGCTGCCTGGAAGAGGTCTGTGGGAGGGTGTGTTCCGTAGAGTGTGGCTGTGGGTCTGTGAGTGTGGTTGCCTGTGTTTGGGGGGGTTGTGTGCTGTGTGAACATGCGGGTCTGAGGGCGCGTGCCTGCCTATGTGTGGGTGTGGGTGGTGTATGAGTGTGTATGAGTGTCTCCTTGTGGGTGGGTGAGTCCATGTGACTGTGTATGTGTCTGAGTGTGTTTGGGAGTGTGGGTGTAAGTCTGTGTGTCTGAGAGTGTGTGTGTGTTGTGTGTGAATCTGTGGGAGTATATGTCTCAGAGTATGTCCGTGAGAGTGTGTCTGTGTATGTCTGTCTGCGAAGGTGTCTGGGTACATCCGTGAGCGTGGGTCTGAGTGTGTGTCCGTGAAAGCGTCTGTCTGTGCAAGTGGGTTTGTGTCTGTGAAAGTGTGTATCTGTGACAGAGTCGGAGTGGGAGTATGCCTGAGTGTGTGTCTGTGAAGGTGTGTCTTAGAGTGGCGTGGGTCTGTGAGAGTGTAAGTGTGGGTCTCTGAGAGTGTGTGTGTGTGTATAGTAATAATAATAATAATGATGGCATTTATTAAGCGCTTATTATGTGCAGAGCACTGTTCTAAGTGCTGGGGAGGTTACAAGGTGATCAGATTGTCCCACAGAGGGCTCACGTTAATCCCCATTTTCCAGATGAGAGAACTGAGGCCCAGAGAAGTTAAGTGCCTTGCCCAAAGTCACCCAGCTGACAAGTGGCAGAGCTGGGATTAGAACCCATGACCTTTGACTCCAAAGCCCGGGCTCTTTCCACTGAGCCATGCTGTTTCTCCGTGTATGTGTGTCCCTAGAGAAGCCCAGTGACCTCAGCTCCCCCACTCCCCCCCCACTCAGAGAAGCAGCGTGGCTCAGTGGAAAGAGCACTGGCTTTGGAGTCAGAAGTCTTGGGTTCAAATCCTAGCTCCGCCAGTTGTCAGCTGTGTGACTTTGGACAAGTCACTTCACTTCTCTGTGCCTCAGTTATCTCATCTGTAAAGTGGGAATGAAGACTGTGAGCCCCCCCGTGGGACAACCTGGTCACCATTGTAACCTCCCCAGCGCTTAGAACAGTGCTTTGCACATAGTAAGTGCTTAATAAATACCATTATTATTATTATTATTATTATTATTCTCTGTGCCTCAGTTACCTCATCTGTAAAGTGGGGATGAAGACTGTGAGCCCCCCGTGGGACAACCTGGTCACCATTGTAACCTCCCCAGCGCTTAGAACAGTGCTTTGCACATAGTAAGTGCTTAATAAATGCCATCATTATTATTAGAGAAGCAGCGTGGCTCAGTGGAAAGAGCCCGGGCTTTGGAGCCAGAGGTCATGGGTTCAAATACCAGCTCTGCCGATTGTCAGCTGTGTGACTTTGGGCAAGTCACTTCACTTCTCAGTTACCTCATCTGTAAAATGGGGATTAAGACTGTGAGCTCCACGTGGTACCACTTGATCACCTTGTAACCTCCCCAGCGCTTAGAACAGTGCTTTGCGCTTAGTAAGCCCTTAATAAATGCCATCATTATTATTATTATCAGTAGGGACAGTTGGCCAGAGAGATGGATGAACCCAGCCCCTTCCCGCAGGCCTCCAGGCCCCCAGAGAGCCCAAGTGGGGGGTGGTGTTCGTGGGTTGGGTTTGGGGCACCCCCTCCCTCACTGGGACAAGACCCCCACTGGGGTGGGACCCGGAATCCCCCGTCCCAGCCCCCGTGGTAGTGTCGGTTTTGGAGGCTAAATTCCCCGAATCAGAAGTCCCGGGAGGTTGAAACTGGGCTGAGTCATAATAATCATTGTGGTATTTGTTCGTTCATTCATTCATTCAATCGTATTTATTGAGCGCTTACTGTGTGCAGAGCACTGGACTAAGCACTTGGGAAGTACAAGTCGGCAACATGTAGAGATGGTCCCTACCCAACAATGGGCTCACAGTCTAGAAGGGGGAGACAGGCAACAAAACAAAACAAGGAGACAGGTGTCAAGATCGTCGGAACAAATAGAATTATAGCTCTATGCACATCATTAACAAAATAAATAGTAAATATGTACCAGTAAAATAAATAGAGTAATAAATCTGTACAAATATATATACAGGTGCTGTGGGGAGGGGAAGGAGGTAGGGTGGCAGGGATGGGGAGGAGGAGAGGAAAAAGGGGGCTCAGTCTGGGAAGGCCTCCTGGAGGAGGAGCTTACTACGTGCCAAGCACTGTACTGAGCGCTGGGGTAGGTACAAGGTAAATCAGGTCGGACACAGTCCCTTCCCTTATGGGGCTCACAGGAGGGAGAATTGAATCCCCATTTTAGAGATGGGGAAAATGAGGTCCAGAGAAGTGAAGTGACTTGCCCAGGGTCACCCAGCAGGCAGGTGGCAGAGTGGCAGTTAGAACCCAGGTCCTTCGATTCACAGGCCCAGGCTCTTTCCACTAGGCCATGTTGCTTCCCTGGTGAGATTCATTCAGTCGTATTTCTTGAGCGCTTACGGTGTGCAGAACGCTGTCTAAGCGCTTGGGAGAGTTCAATACATGGATGAAGAGAAGCAGCGTGGCTCGGTGGAAAAAGCCCGGGATTTGGAGTCAGAGGTCATGGGTTCGAATCCCGGCTCCACCACAAGTCTGCTGTGTGACCTTGGGCAAGTCACTTAATTCTCTGAGCCTCAGTGACCTCATCTGTAAAAAGAGGGATTAAGACTGTGAGCCCCACGTGGGACAACTTGATCACGCTGTATCCCTCCCCAGCGCTTAGAACAGTGCTTTGCACATAGTAAGCGCTTAACAAATGCCATCATCATCGTCATCATGAACAGGCGGTGGGCAGAGACAGGGGACTGCCGGACAGGGGGAGCCGGCTCAGGCCTCTCTCTCCCATCAATCAATCAATCGTATTTATTGAGCGCCTACTGTATGCAGAGCACTGTACTAAGCGCTTGGGAAGTACAAGTTGGCAACATATAGAGACAATCAATCAATCAATTGTATTTATTGAGCACTTACCGTGTGCAGAGCACTGTACTAAGCGCTTGGGAAGTACAAGTTGGCAACATATAGAGACAGTCAATCAATCAATCAATTGTATTTATTGAGCACTTACCGTGTGCAGAGCACTGTACTAAGCGCTTGGGAAGTCCAAGTTGGCAACATATAGAGACGGTCCCTACCCAACAGCGGGCTCGCAGTCTAGAAGGGGGAGACGGAGAACAAAACCAAACATATTAACAAAATGAAATCAATAGAATAGATATGTACAAGTAAAATAGAGTAATAAATATGTGTAAAATAAATAAATAGAGTAATAAATATCCCATCGTGTTCTGCTTCCTCTCTCCCTCGTCTCAGCTCCTGCAAGGGGCCAGCGATGACCTGCTGAGATCCCTTCACCTGCAGAGAGACCCGGCCCTGTACAACTTCACGCGCCAGGGTGCCCAGCTCAGCGTGAGCGAGGAGGGAAGGGGGTGGGTGGGGCGGCCTCCGCCTTGGGGAAATCCCTGCTTCCTCTTCTGGGAATCCCGGCCCCTCCAGGGAATCCCCCGGGCCCAATTCCCCTGGGACATTCCAGTCTCTGGGAGCCCTTGCTTAGGGCACGGGCGGCGTGGCTCAGTGGCCGGAGCCCGGGCCTGGGAGTGAGAAGGCCCTCGGTTCCGCTCGCGGCTCCGCCACAGGCCTGCTGGGTGACCTTGGGCAAGTCACTTCATTTCCCTGGGCCTCAGTTCTCTCATCTGGCTAATGGGGATTAGCCCATGTGTTGCCAACTTGTACTTCCCAAGCGCTTAGTCCAGTGCTCTGCACACAGTAAGCGCTCAATAAATACGATGATTGATTGGGGATTAAGACGGGGAGCCCCATGTGGGACAGGGACCGTGTCCAACTTGATTTCCTTAGATCTACCCCAGTACTAGAGGAGCAGCGTGGCTCGGTGGAAAGAGCCCGGGCTTTGGAGTCAGAGGGCGTGGGTTCAAATTCATTCATTCAATCGTATTTATTGAGCGCTTACTGTGTGCAGAGCACTGTACTAAGGGCTTGGGAAGTCCAAGTTGGCAACATATAGAGACGGTCCCTACCCAACAGCGGGCTCATGGTCTAGAAATCCCGGCTCCGCCAACTGTCAGCTGTGTGACTTTGGGCAAGTCACTTCACTTCTCTGGGCCCTCATCTGTACAAAATGGGGATTAAAACTGTGAGCCCTAAGTGGGACAACCTGATCACCTTGTAACCTCCCCAGCGCTTAGGACAGTGCTTTGCACATAGTAAGTGCTTAACAAATACCATCATTATTATTATTACTTATTACTACTACTAATATTAAAATGGTACTTGTTAAGAGCTTACTATGTGCTTACTTATCCCAGTTTTAAGCACTGGGATAATCAATCAATCAATCAATCAATCAATCGTATTTATTGAGCGCTTACTATGTGCAGAGCACTGTACTAAGCGCTTGGGATGTACAAATTGGCAACATATAGAGACAGTCCCTACCCAACAGTGGGCTCACAGTCTAAAATCAATCAATCAATCGTATTTATTGAGCGCTTACTATGTGCAGAGCACTGTACTAAGCGCTTGGGAAGTACAAATTGGCATCACATAGAGACAGTCCCTACCCAACAGTGGGCTCACAGTCTAAAAGAGGGAGACAGAGAACAGAACCAAACATACCAACAAAATAAAATAAGTAGGATAGAAATGTACAAGTAAAATAAATAAATAAATAAATAGAGTAATAAATATGTACAACCATATATACATATATACAGGTGCTGTGGGGAAGGGAAGGAGGTAAGACGGGGGGATGGAGAGGGGGACGAGGGGGAGACAGAGAATAAAAGCAAACATACTAACAAAATAAAATAAATAAGTGCGATATAAGTGCAAGTTAGGTTGGACACAGTCCCTGTCCCGCTGCTTAGAGTAGTATTAAGCAAATAGTAAGTGCTTAAGAAATATCATTTAAAAATAAATGAAATGAAATTGGGCGTATCTGTTTCCAATGATGGTGACGGGCTTAGAGGTCCACCCAAGGCTGGCTGCTGGTATAGAAGGGCAAGGAGAGAGACCAGACTCACCCCAATTTCACTCCATCCCCCCTCTCCCGCCTCCCCAGAGTTCAGACAGCGACGGAGTCAACCACCGAGCCGTCGCGCAGGCCATGAAGGTCATCGGCTTCAGCCCGGAGGAGGTGACCTCCGTCCACAGGATCCTAGCCGCCATCCTCCATCTGGTGAGTTGTGTGTGTATGTGCTTGAGGATCTCCTCAGTCGGGGGGCACAAACAGCTCCCCGAGGTCCCTTTCCCTCTTTGATCTTTTCCCATCTCTCCCCGCCATTCCTGGCCAAGAAGCAGCACGGCCTAGTGAATAAACCTCGGGCCTGGGAATCAGAAGAACCTGGGTTCTCATTCCTGCTCCGCTAATAATAATGTTGGCATTTGTTAAGCGCTTACTATGTGCGAAGCACTGTTCTAAGCGCTTGGGGGGATACAAAATAATCAGGTTGTCCCACGTGGGGCTCACAGTCTTAATCCCCATTTTCCAGATGAGGTAACTGAGGCTCAGAGAAGTTAAGTGACTTGCCCAAGGTCACACAGCAGACGTGGCGGAGCCGGGATTCGAACCCCTGACCTCTGACTCCAAAGCCCGTGCTCTTTCCACTGAGCCACGCTGCATATGTCTGCTGTGTGACTTTGGGCAAGTCACTTAGCTTCTTAGAACAGTGCCCAGTGCTTGAAACAGTGCTTGGCACGTAGTAAGCGCTTAACAATACCATAATAATTATTATTATTCTCTGTGCCTCAGTTCATTCATTCATTCAATCGTATTGATTGAGCGCTTACTGTGTGCAGAGCACTGGACTAAGCGCTTGGGAAGTACAAGTTGGCAACATCTAGAGGCGGTCCCTACCCAACAGCGGGATCACAGTCTGGAAGGGGGAGACAGACAACAAAACAAAACATATTAACAAAATAAAATAAATAGAATAAATATGTACAAGTAAAATGAATAGAGTAATCAGAGTAATAAATACGTACAGTTACCTACAAACACTTACCTCAGTTACCTCATCCGTAAAATGGGGAGCCCCATCTGGGACAACCTGATGACCTTGTATCTACCCCAGCGCTTAGAACAGTGCTTGGCACATAGTAAGCGCTTGACAGATACCATCATTACTTACTTGCTTCAATTCTCTGGGCTTCAGTTCCCTCCTCTGTGAAATGGGGATTAAGTTTATGAGCCCCAGGTGGGACAGGGACTGAGTCCAACCTGATTAACTTGCATCTACCCCGGCACTTAGAACAGTGCTTGGCACATAGTAAGTGCTCACCAAGTATTATTATTATTATCTGTACGTCTGCGTTATTTGTTTAAATGTGTTATTTGTATTTATGTGTTTCTATCGACTCTCACGTATTCTTAATATTGTTCGTCTCTGGACTGTGAGCTTGTGCTGGCCAGGAATGCATCTACCAACTCTGTTGTATTGTACTCTCCCAAGCGCTTAGTACAGTGCTTCCAGGAAGGGCTCAATAAACATCACTGATTGATCGATTATTATTTTGGGGTCAGTGAAGATGGTGCGGGGGAAGACTAGGGGGGCCCTGAAGCCCACGTCCACTGTGGTTCTGCATTTCATGGGTTCGAATCCCGGCTCCGCCACATGTCCGCTGTGTGACCTTGGGCAAGTCACTTCACTCCTCTGAGCCTCAGTTACCTCATCTGGAAAATGGGGATTAAAACTGTGAGCCCACGTGGGACAACCTGATCCCCTTGTATCATCATCATCATCAATCGTATTTATTGAGCACTTACTATGTGCAGAGCACTGTACTAAGCACTTGGGAAGTACAAATTGGCAACATATAGAGACAGTCCCTACCCAACAGTGGGCTCACAGTCTAAAAGACTTGTATCCCCCCCCCAGCGCTTAGAACAGTGGTTTGCACATAGTAAGCGCTTAACAAATGCCATCATTATTATTATTCTCATTTTCCAGGGCAACGTCCAGTTTCTGGAGACGGAGGAGGGTCTGGCGGTGGTGGACGAGGGCCTGGTGGAGCGGGTGGCGGAGCTGACGGCCACGAGCCGGGACCTGGTGCTCCGCTCCCTTCTGGCCCGCACCGTGGCCTCGGGGGGCCGCGACCTCATCCAGAAGGGGCACAGCGCTTCCGAGGCCGGCTATGCCAGGGACGCCTGTGCCAAGGTACCCGGGGGGTCAGCCGGAGGGCAGGTGGGTGGCACCCCTCCCAGGAGCCCGGCCTCTCCTCCAACCCCCAGCCCTAATCCTCTCACCCATCTGGGCACCCCATTCCCCCTGCTCCCACCTTTGGGAGTCCAGATGTCTCTGCCCAAGTCCCCCCAGGACCAGTGCTCACCCCTCCTTTGGCCTCGGCCCTATCCCCACCCAACTGGGGCATGGCTGTGAGGGATCGGGGGACCCCCACATTGGAGACTTTGCCCCCCCGGACCCTCCCTGAGTTCCTCTCCCCATCCCCGCTCCCCCAGGCCGTGTATGAGCGTCTGTTTGGCTGGATCGTGGGGCAGATCAATAAGGTGATGGAGGCCCGGGGCCGGGACCCCCGGAGAGATGGCAAGGACACGGTCATCGGGGTCCTGGACATCTACGGCTTCGAGGTCTTCCCCGACAACAGGTAATGATAATAATAATAATTTTGGTATTTGTTAAGCGCTTATTACGTGCAAAGCACTGTTCTAAGAACTGGGGAGGATACAGAGTGATCAGGTTGTCCCATGTGGGGCTCACAATCTTAATCCCCATTTTAATAATAATAATAGTAATGATGGCATTTATTAAGCGTGGCTCAGTGGAAAGAACCCGGGCTTTGGAGTCAGAGGTCATGGGTTCAAATCCCGGGTCCCCCACTTGTCAGCTGTGTGACTTTGGGCAAGTCACTTCACTTCTCTGGGCCTCAGTTCCCTCATCTGTAAAATGAGGATTAAGACTGTGAGCCCCTGTGGGACAACCTGATCACCTTGTAACCTCCCCGGTGTTTAGAACAGTGCTTTGCACATAGTAAGTGCTTAATAAATGCCATCATCATCATCATCAGCTGAGGGCCCCTGGGAGCCAGGGAGGAGCAGGGAAGCAGTGTGGCCTAGTGGAAAGAGCCCAGACGTGGGAGTCAGAGGGCTTGAGCTCTAATCCCCGCTCCACCACATGTCTGCTGGGTGACCTTGGGCCAGTCATTTCTCTGGGCCTCAGTTATCTCATCTGTAAAACGGGGATTAAGAATGTGAGCCCCACGTGGGACACGGACTGTGTCCAACCTGATTAGCTTGTATACTAGTAAGTATGGTATTTGTTAAGTGTTTATTATATGCCACTCACTGTACGAAGCGCTAGGGTAGAGAAGCAGCGTGGCTTAGTGTGGCAAGAGCCCGGACTATGGAGTCAGAGGTCATTGGTTCGAATCCCGGCTCTGCCAATTGTCAGCTGTGTGACTTTGGGCAAGTCACTTCACTTCTCTGTGCCTCAGTTCCCTCATCTGTACAATGGGGATGAAGACTGTGAGCCGCCCGTGGGACAACCTGATTGCCCTGTAACCTCCCCAGCGCTTAGAACAGTGCTTTGCACATAGTAAGCGCTTAATAAATGCCATTATTATTTATTATTATTATAATTGCATCTACCTCAGAGTCTGGCACATAGTAGACATTTAACAAATTCCTCTCATTGCTTCAGCATTCCCCTGAGGGGACTCTCCCAGCTTCCTCTGGGGGAGGTGGCCCAAACAACACCTAGGGATAGTGGGAGGAAATTCATTATGGGTTAATTCTCTTGTATTGGACTCTCCCAAGCGCTTAGTACAGTGCTCTGCTTATAATAAGCGCTCGAGAAATACCATCGATCCATCGATGGCTTGAGCAGGGCAGGTGGGGCTGGGGTTCCCGGGGCCAGAGGGAGCCAGCCTCCGCCCGTCCGTCTGTCCATCCGTCTGTCCGCCCCTCCAGCTTCGAGCAGTTCTGCATCAACTACTGCAACGAGAAACTGCAGCAGCTCTTCATCCAGCTCATCCTGAAACAGGAGCAGGAGGAATACGAGCGAGAGGGAATCGCTTGGCAGAACGTGAGTGCCCACCTGGGGACCTGGCGACGAGGCGGCGGGGTGGCATTGGAGAACGGGCACCGTCGGGGGGCTGGGAGGCCTGGTGGGCACAGGCTGGGTCTGGGACTACGAGGGGGTGTCAGGGCCTGTGGTCCTGGGAAAGCGATGCGTAATAATAATAATTGTGGTATTTGTCACCTGCTTACTATGTGCCGGGCACTGGGGTAGATACAAGAAAATCCGGATGGACGTAATTCCTGTCCCACATGGGGCTCACAGTCCCAATCCCCATTTTCCAGATGAGGTAACTGAGGCTCAGAGAAGTGAAGTGACTTGCCCCAGGTCACACAGCAGACAAGCGGGAGAGCTGGGATTAGAACCCAGACCCGGATTCTACCTACTAGGCCGCGCCACTCCCCGAGGGCGGGAAAGACATGCCCGGGCAGGGCCCGAGCCGTGCCCCCTGGTGACCCCTGCCCCCGCTCGCCCCTAGATCGAGTATTTCAACAACGCGGCCATCGTGGAGCTGGTGGAGAGGCCTCACCGTGGGGTGTTGGCCGTGCTGGACGAAGCCTGTGCCACCGTGGGCACCGTCACCGATCGCCTCTTCCTGCAGAGCCTGGACACTCACCACAGGCACCACCCCCATTACAGCAGCCGCCAGGTGCCCGGCCCTCCCAACTCGGAGCCCTCCCCTCGCCGCACTCACGCCCACAGCTGCGTCTCCTGGCCCCCAGCCCCAGTGCCAAAAATCTCAAAAATCTCCAGTGGCTACCAATCAATCTGCGCATCAGGCAGAAACTCCTCACCCTGGGCTTCAAGGCTGTCCATCACCTCGCCCCCTCCTACCTCACCTCCCTTCTGTCCTTCTCCAGCCCAGCCCGCACCCTCCGCTCCTCTGCCGCTAATCTCCTCACTGTACCTCGTTCTCGCCTGTCCCACCGTTGACCCCCGGCCCACGTCCTCCCCCGGCCCGGAACGCCCTCCCTCTGCCCATCCGCCAAGCTCGCGCTCTTCCTCCCTTCAAGGCCCTACTGAGAGCTCACCTCCTCCAGGAGGCCTTCCCAGACTGAGCCCCCTCCTTCCTCTCCCCCTCCTCCCCCTCCCCATCCCCCCCCACCTTACCTCCTTCCCCTCTCCACAGCACCTGTATATATGTATATATGTTTGTACGTATTTATTACTCTATTTATTTATTTTATTTATACATATTTATTCTATTTATTTTATTTGGTGAATATGTTTTGTTTTGTTGTCCGTCTCCCCCTTCTAGATTGTGAGCCTGCTGTTGGGTAAGGACCATCTCTATATGTTGCAAACTTGTACTTCCCAAGCGCTTGGTCCAGTGCTCTGCACACAGTAAGCGCTCAATAAATACGACTGAATGAATGAATGACGGCCCCTGACCTTCGCCCTTTCCCACAGCTCTGCCCCACAGATAAGACCATGGAGTTCGGCCGGGACTTTCGCATTAAGCACTACGCTGGAGATGTCACGTAAGGACCCTCCCACCCCTCCGCCCCATCTCCCTCTCAGCTCTCCTCCTTTCTACGTCACGACTCATTCCTCCCTAACAATTATTAATAATAACAATGATGATGATGGTATTTGTTAAGCACTTACTATGTGCCAGGCACTGTTCTAAGAGCTGGGGGAGATGCAAGTTAATCAGGTTAGACACAGTCCCTGTCCCACATGGGGCTCACACTCTTAATCCCCACTTTACAGATGAGGCAACTGAGGCCCAGAGAAGTGAACGGGCTCGCCCAAGGTCACACGTGGCGGAGCCGGGTTTAGAAACCAGTTCCTTCTGTCTCCTGGGCTCTAACCACTAGACCACGCTGCTTCTTCCTCCTTTTTGGCAATTTCCCGGGCCCCAATCCCTCCTGCCCCCCAGCCCTGGAGACTGGCCCTCCAATCCCTCCTGACTCCCCGTGACCCCTCAGGTACTCTGTGGAGGGCTTCATCGACAAGAATAAGGACTCACTCTTCCAGGACTTTAAGCGGCTGCTTTACAACAGGTGAGAGGCGGGGAGGATAATAATCAATAATAATAATGCTATTTGTTCAGCGCTTACTATGCGCCAAGCACTGTTCTAAGCGCTGGGGTGGTGGGGGGGAATACCAGCCGCCTGAAGGAGGAGGCCTGTAAAAGGGTAGGGCTTGCGTCCCGGAAAGCTGGAGGGTCTGGGGTCAATAATGGTGGATCGGCGTGGACTAGTAGAAACAGATGGGTCCTGGGAGTTAGAAGACCTGGGTTCTAATACTGACTCCACCTGCTGCGTGACACTGGGAGAGTCACTTCACTTCTCTGGGCCTCAGTTCCCTCATCTGCAAAATGGGAATCCGATACCCATTCTACTTAGGCTATGAGCCCCATGTGGGTCCTGATTAGCTCGTATCTACTCCAGAGCTTGGTAAGGTGCTTGTTTTTTTTTACGGTATTTGTTAAGCGCTTACAAGGTGTCAAGCACTGTTCTCAGCACTGGGGTAGATAACGATTAATCAGGTGGGACTCACAGTTGAGTAGGAAGGAGAACAGGTACTGAATCCCCATTTTACGGTAGAGGAAACTGAGGCACAGAGAACTTAAGTGCCTTGCCTAAGGCCACACGGCAGATAAGCGCTGGAGCTGGTATTAGAACCCCGGTCCTCTGGCTCCCAAGCCTGCACTTTATCCGCCCTGCCTTACCTCCTTCCCTTCCCCGCAGCACCTGTATATAGGTATATATGTTTGTACATATTAATTACTCTATTTATTTATTTATTTTACTTGTGCATATCTATTCTATTTATTTTATTTTGTTAATATGTTTGGTTTTGTTCTCTGTCTCCCCCTTCTAGACTGTGAGCCCACTGTTGGGTAGGGACCGTCTCTATATGTTGCCAACTTGTACTTCCCAAGCGCTTAGTATAGTGCTCTGCACACAGTAAGCGCTCACATCCCCCCATCTTACCTCCTTCCCGTCCCCACAGCACCTGTAGATATGTATATATGTTTGTACATATTTATTACTCTATTTATTTATTTATTTATTTTACTTGTACATATCTATTTTATTTTGTTAGTATGTTTGATTTTGTTCTCTGTCTCCCCCTTATAGACTGTGAGCCCACTGTTGGGTAGGGACCGTCTCTATATGTTGCCAACTTGTACTTCCCAAGTGCTTAGTACAGTGCTCTGCACACAGTAAGCGCTCAATAAATACGATTGATTGATTGATTATCCACTAGGCCGCACTTCTTCGAAATACCGCTTAAATACTACTATGTATTATTCTTATCATCATTATCTTGGAGATCTGGGAGCTAGAGGGGCCCGGGAGGTGGTCCCTGACTTGCCCTGGCCTGTGCCCGGCAGCAAAGACCCCATCCTGAAGTCCATGTGGCCGGACGGGCAGCAGGACATCACGGAGGTGACCAAGCGTCCGCTGACGGCTGGGACCCTCTTCAAGAACTCCATGGTGGCACTGGTGGAGAACCTGGCATCCAAGGTACTTACCGCCTGGGCACTTACCCCTGCCAACCCAGCGTAGCCCATGCCTCCCCACTTCCCCCCGGGGACACTGCCCGGGGAGGTCCCAGAGAGAGGGCAGGTCTGATCCTCGTAGATTTCCTAAGGGGGAGCAGAAAAATGCCACCCCGTAGGGGAGTGAAGAAAACCATCTTGGCGGGGGGTTGGATGGATCCCCTCGAGCTTTGCCCACCTTCGGGTGGCCATGAGAAGCGGGTAGAGCAGTCCTCCCCCAACCGCAAACGAGGCCGGCGCGCCATCGGCATCCGGGCCCCTCGGGCGGGAGGTACAAACGGCGTTGGCCTGACTTGGGCGGCCATCCAAAATAATAGCAATCATTCATAAATAATTATGGTATTTGTGAAGTTCATTCATTCATTCACTCATATTTATTGAGCGCTTACTGTGTGCAGAGCACTGGACTAAGCGCTTGGGAAGTACAAGTTGGCAACATATAGAGATGGTCCCTACCCAACAGTGGGCTCACAGGCTAGAAGTTCTTACTATGTCTCTATATGTTGCCAACTTGTACTTCCCAGGCGCCTAGGAGAGTGCTCTGCACACAGTAAGCGCTCAGTAAATACGATTGAATGAATGAATAATAATTATGGCATCTGTTAAGTTCTTACTATGTGCCAAGCACTGTTCTAAGCGCGGGGGTGGACATTCTATTGACTATTCTATTTATTTTGTTAATGACATGCATCTGTCAAAGCTCACAGTCTTCATCTTCATTTTCCAGAGGAGATAACTGAGGCCCAGAGGAGTGAAATGACTTGCCCTAGGCCTGAACTCTATCCAGAAGGGCAGGGATTGTGCCTGTTTATTGTCGTTCTCTCCCAAGTGCTTAATACAGTGCTCTGTGCACATTAAGCGCTCAATAAATACAATTGAATGAATAAATAAATGAACACAAGTAGGCCACACTGCTTCTCAAGTGACTCATCCCAGGTCATCAGCGGGACTAGCGGACCGGATGTCCGTCTTTCTGTCCGGGTGGCCGCTCTCCTACGGTAAGCTCGTCCTGGGCAGGAAATGCGTCCGTTACATTGGACTCTCCCAAGTGCTTAATAGAGAAGCAGCGTGGCTCAGTGGAAAGAGCCCGGGCTTTGGAGTCAGAGGTCATGGGTTCAAATCCTGCCTCTGCCAATTATCAGCTGTGTGACTTTGGGCAAGTCACTTCACTTCTCTGGGCCTGTTACCTCATCTGTAAAATGGGGATGAAGACTGTGATCCCCCCGTGGAACAACCTGATCACCTTGTAACCTCCCCAGGGCTTAGAACAGTGCTTTGCACATAGTAAACGCTTAATAAATGCCATTATTATTATTATAAATGCCCAGACTGAGCCCCTTCCTTCCTCTCCCCCTCGTCCCCCCCTCCATCCCCCCATCTTACCTCCTTCCCTTCCCCACAGCACCTGTATATATGTATATATGTTTGTACAGATTTATTACTCTATTTATTTATTTATTTATTTATTTTACTTGTACATATCTATTCTATTTATTTTATTTTGTTAGTATGTTTGGTTTTGTTCTCTGTCTCCCCCTTTTAGACTGTGAGCCCACTGTTGGGTAGAGACTGTCTCTATATGTTGCCAACTTGTACTTCCCCAGCGCTTAGTACAGTGCTCTGCACATAGCAAGCGCTCAATAAATACAATTGATGATGATGATGATGATGATTAATATAGTAAGCGCTCAGATGACTCGACAGCATTGGACAAGGCAATAAATCCGATTGACTGCCTGCCTGCCTGCCTATGTCTATGTATACATACCTATAATTCTGTTTATTTGTATCGATGCCCGTTTACCTGTTTTGATATGTATGTATATCTATAATTTTATTTATTTATATCGATGCCTGTTCACTCGTTTTGATGTCTGTCTCCCCCCCTCTAGACTGCAAGCCCAGTGTGGGCAGGGATTGTCTCTCTTTAGTGCTGCATTGTAGTTCCAAGCGCTTAGCACAGTGCCCTACGCACGGTAAGCGCTCAATAAATCCGACTGAATGAACGAATGACTGACTGACTACCAGCCTGACTGGCTGCCAGCCTGCCTGGCTACCTGCCTATGTGGCTGACTGGCCCCGGGGCCGCCTCCGCAGGAGCCGTACTACGTTCGCTGCGTGAAGCCCAACGAGGAGAAGGCGCCGGGCCTTATGGACGACCTGCGTTGCCGCCACCAGGTCGCTTACCTGGGGCTGCTGGAAAACGTGCGCGTGCGGCGGGCCGGCTTCGCTTCGCGCCAGCCTTATTCCCGCTTCCTGCTCAGGTAAGGCCACCCGCCTCGCTCCAACAATCCGTCCGTCCGTCCCGTTTATTCAACGCTTACTCTGTTCACTGTTGGGTAGGGACCGTCTCTATACGTTGCCAACTTGGACTTCCCAAGCGCTTAGTACAGTGCCCTGCACACAGCAAGCGCTCAATAAATACGACTGAATGAATGCAGAGCACTGGACTGAGCGCTTGGGAGAGCATGATATCATTCATTCACTCAATCAATCGTATTTATTGAGCACTTACTGTGTGCGGAGCACTGGACTAAGCGCTTGGGAAGTACAAGTTGGCAACATATAGAGACGGTCCCCACCCAACAATGGGCTCATAGTCTAGAGTTGGTAGGTGCACTCCCTGCCCACGATGAGGTTACAGTCTAGAGGACTTTTATCGTCAGTGGGATTTGTTTTAAGCGCTTGAGAGGTAGAGAACATGGTCCATGCCCACAAGGAACTTGCTTTCTAATGGGGGAAGAGGGAATGAGTGGATGTCCCTCATACATTCATTCAATCGTATTTATTGAGCACTTACTGTGTGCGGAGCACCGGACTGAGCACTTGGGAAGTACAAGTTGGCAACATATAGAGACGGTCCCCACCCAACAATGGGCTCATAGTCTAGAGTTGGTAGGTTCGCTCCCTGCCCACGATGAGGTTACAGTCTAGAGGACTTTTATCATCAGTGGGATTTGTTTTAAGCTCTTGAGAGGTAGAGAGCATGGTCCGTGCCCACAAGGAACTTACTTACTAATGGGGGAAGAGGCCATGAGCGGATGCCCCTCATCCATTCATTCAGTCATATTTATTGAGCGCTTACTGTGTTCGGAGCGCTTGGGAAGTACAAGTTGGCAACATATAGAGACGGTCCCTACCCAACAACGGGCTCACAGTCTAGAAGGGGGAGACGGACAACAAAGCAAAACATGTGGACAGGTGTCAAGTCATCAAAACAAATAGAAAGAAAGCTGGATGCACATCATTAACAAAATAAATAGAATAGTAAATACGGACAAGTAAAATAAATAGAGTAATAAATCTGTACAAACATACATACAGGGGCTGTGGGGAGGGGAAGGAGGTAGGGTGGAGGGGATAGGGAGGAGGAGAGGAGAAAGGGGACTCAGTCTGGGAAGGCCTCTTGGAGGAGGTGAGCTCTCAGTAGGGCTTTGAAGGGAGGAAGAGAGCTAGCTTGGCGGATGTGGGGATGGAGGGCATCCTTCCCTCCCCCTGACCTCCCACCCCCCCAGGTACAAGATGACCTGTGAGTATACGTGGCCCAACCACCTGCTGGGCTCAGACCGGGCGGCCGTGGAGGCCCTCCTGGAGCAGCACGGGCTGCAGGAGGACGTGGCCTTTGGACACAGCAAGCTCTTCATCCGCTCCCCGCGCACCCTGGTCGGCCTGGAGCAGAGCCGAGCGAGGCTCATCCCCATCATCGTGCTGCTCCTGCAGAAGGTGGAACTGGGGGGTTGGGGCAGGGAGATCTGAGAGGATTAGGACGGGAAGAGCTGGGAGGATTGGGGCAGGGAAATCTGAGAGGATTAGGACAGGAAGAGCTGAGGGACGGGAAACCAGGGACTTGGGTGGTCAGAGATGGTCGGTCTGGTAGCTTCAGAGAGCAGGAGGCCCCGAGGGCCGGTGGGGCTCGGACTTACTTCGGGAGCCGATGTCCAGTCCAGTCCTGCAGCCCAAGGTGGGATCTGGGATTCAGCTCTGGAGGGAGGCCGGCGGTCCAGACCCGGCCCGGCCTCGAGGACCTGACTCCTCCCCGCATCCTGCCGCTCAACCAGGCCTGGCGGGGCACGCTGGCACGGCGCCGGTGCCGGAGGATGCGGGCCATCTACACCATCATGCGCTGCTTCCGGCTCCACAAGGTCCGGACCCACCTGGTCGAGCTGCAGCGCCTCTTCCAGGAAGCCCGCCAGCCGCCCCTCTACGGGCGTGACATCGTCTGGCCCCTGCCCCCTGCTGTGCTCCAACCCTTCCAGGACACCTGCCACGGGCTGTTTCGCAGGTACCTAGCCCCACCCCCCATCCCCTACCTTCTGACCCCTGCCCCCGGTCCCCCCCCCATAATAATAATGATAATAACGATGGCATTTGTTAAGCGCTTACTATGTGCGAAGCACTGTTCTATGCACTGGGGGGATACAAGGTGATCAGGTTGTCTCACGTGGAGCTCACAGTCTTAATCCACATTTTACAGATGAGGTCACTGAGGCTCAGAGAACTTAAGTGACTTGCCCAAGGTCACACAGCAGGCATGTGGCGGAGCCGGGATTAGAACCCATGACCTCTGAATCCCAAGACTAGGCTCCTTCCACTGGGCCACGCGGCTTCCCATCCCCACTGCCCGGCTGCCTTCTGCAGAGGAGGCAGGATTTGGGATTCTGGGGTCTCCCCTTGACTTTGGCTCCCAGGGTTGGGGTTTGGTCCTTCCCCCTCCCCGGCGCTTGTTTCCCCCCATCCCAGCCCTTTCCATTCTTTCATTCATTCATTCAATCATATTTATTGAGCGCTTACTTTGTGCAGAACACTGTACTAAGTGCTTGAGAAGTACAAGTCGGCAACATGTAGAGACGGTCCCTACCCAAAAATGGGCTCACAGTCTAGAAGTGGGAGACAGAGAACAAGACAAAACATTTGGATGGGTGTCAAGTCATCAGAACAAATAGAAATAAAGCTAGATGCACATCATTAACAAAATAAATAGAATAGTAAATATGGACAAGTAAAATAAATAGAGTAATAAATCTGTACAAATATATATCCAGGTGCTGTGGGGAGAGGAAGGAGGTAGGGCCAGGTGGGGGATGGGGAGGAGGAGAGGAAAAAGGGGGCTCAGTGTGGGAAGGCCTCCTGGAGGAGGTGAGCTCTCGGTAGGGTTTTGAAGGGAGGAAGAGAGCTA
This sequence comes from Tachyglossus aculeatus, assembly GCF_015852505.1. Classification (NCBI taxonomy): domain Eukaryota; kingdom Metazoa; phylum Chordata; class Mammalia; order Monotremata; family Tachyglossidae; genus Tachyglossus; species Tachyglossus aculeatus. The sequence continues at coordinate 3,640,228 of NC_052078.1, read as the reverse complement.
ACTCGGTGGATGTGCGGAGGGAGGGCATTCCGGGCCAGGGGGAGGACGTGGGCCGGGAGTTGACGGTGGGACGGGCAAGAACGAGGTACGATGAGGAGGTGAGCGATGGCAGAGGAGCGGAGGGTGCGGGCTGGGCTGGAGAAGGAGAGAAGGGAGGTGAGGTGGGAGGGGGCAAGGTGATGGACAGCCTTGAAGCCGAGAGTGAGGAGTTCCCCGGTTCTGTCTTGGGCAGGTGGCGGGCCCGCCAGTTGGTGAAGAACATCCCCCCGTCCGACATGGCTCAGATCAAGGCCAAGGTGGCGGCCCTGGGGGTCCTGCAGGGCCTGCGCCAGGACTGGGGCTGCCAGCGGGCATGGCTGCGGGACTACTTGTCCTCGGTGAGTGTGGCGGGCCCTGAGGGCGGGAGGAGGCGGGATGCGTCACCAGAGGGAGAATTCGGGGCCGCGGATGGTCCATCCCCCTCAACCAAGTAGGATGTCCGGAGGGAGACCGTCACACGACTTTTTTTTTATGGTATCTGTTAATCAATCAATCGTATTTATTGAGCGCTTACTGTGTGCAGAGCACTGTACTAAGTGCTTGGGAAGTACAAGTTGGCAACATATAGAAATGGTCCCTACACAACAGCGGGCTCACAGTCTAGAAGGGGGAGACACAGTCTAGGAGGAGACACAGTAAGCGTTTACTGTGTGCCAGGCACTTTTCTGAGCGCTGGGGTCAATCTGAGTTAATCCAGCTGTCCACAGTCCATGACCCACATGGGGCTCACAGTCTTCATCTCCGTTTTCCTGATGAGGTAACTGAGGCACAGAGAAGTGAAGTGACTTGCCTGCGGTCACCTAGCACACTAGAGAAGCAGCGTGGCTCAGTGGAAAGAGCCCGGGCTTGGGAGTCAGAGGTCATGGGTTCTAATCCCGGCTCTGCCACGCGTCAGCTGTGTGACTTTGGACAAGTCACTTAACTTCTCTGAGCCTCAGTTCCCTCATCTGTAAAATGGGAATGAAGACTGTGAGCCCCACGTGGGACAACCTGATCACCTTGTATCCTCCCCAGCGCTTAGAATGGTGCTTTGCACATAGTGAGAGCTTAACAAATGCCATTATTATTATTATTATTAGGGGAGGAACTGGGATTAGAACCCAGGTCCTTTTAACTCCTAGACCCATGTTCTAGCCACTAGGCCACACTGTTTCTAGGCACTCAGACTTCTGGAGAGCCCCGATGTCCCCCTCGGAGAGGAAGCCCCGGAATGGAGGGGGACTCAGGATGCTATGCATGGTTTTAAGGGCCCCGGGTGAGAGGAAGAGGGAGAGTCAGGCCCAGAAGGGCTGGGAGGGGACAGAAGGGGAAGGGTCTCTCTGTGGGCCTTGGGAGCTCTTCCCTTTCTGCCCAGTTCTGAGCCTGAACTCAGAACTCCAGGCTCACAACTCAGGCTCAGAACTGAGCCTGAACTCCATCCTGGCTTGGGCCAGGCCCCTGGGGGCCCCTGAGGAAGGACAGAAGGAGGGACAGATGGGTGGGAATAGGAATGGATGGCTGTGGTCCCGGGGGAGGGATGGTCAGGCAGGACCTCAGGGGGACAGGGGAGTTTGGGAATGCGGTCCAGGGTGCCCTTTCAGAAGTATCCCTCCCTCTGCAGATGCAGTCTGCTCCCCAGGACCTTCTTCCTGCCCATCCTTCCCGCTTACTGGGCCTCTCCACCAGACCCTCCCCCCGACCCAGGGCCGTGGTTGGGCTTGGGCTGGTTGCAGGGGAGATGCCATCTCCCTCTCTGTGAGGTCATCCCTCTGCCTCCGCCCTCACATCCATCCTTTTCAGTCTGTCCTTCGTCCTTCTGTCCCTGCCCCCGTCCTCCCATCCTTCCTGCCCCATCTGTTCCCTTCTGTCCCCCTCCATTGGCCCCATCCTCTGGACAGACCACCCACGTGTCCACAGTAAATGCTCAATAAATTCCACTGGCGAGATCCACCCATCCGTTGGGCCGACCCCGCCGTTTCTCTCTGTCCGGCCTTCCCCAGGTGACAGACAACCCCCAAGCGGCAACCCCTTTTGTGCAGCGTCTAAAGAAACTGAAGGAGAAGGATGGCTTTGGGGCCGTGCTCTTCTCCGGCCACGTCCGCAAGGTCAGGGTGGATGGGGGACAGGAGGAGTGGAGGTGGGGGGCGTGGGGGGCTCAGTCCCCAACTTCGGACCCGTGTTGGGGGCTCCAGCCCTGGGGGGCACCGAGGGTCGATGCCCTGGGCCTGGAAGATGGAGGGGGTGGTCCGGGATGGCCCGGGCCGGACCAACAGGGAAGAACCTCCCGCTCTCCCTCCCCAAGGTGAATCGTTTCAACAAGATCCGGGACCGGGCCCTGCTGCTGACCGACCGGCATCTGTACAAGCTGGAGCCCAGCAAACAGTACCGCGTCATGCGAGCGGTGCCCCTCAGCAGTGTGAGTCTGGGGTGGACGCCGGGCGGGGGGGCGCCCCAGGGAGGTGGTCCCGTGGGCGAGGGACACGGGCTGGCCCTTATCTTCCCTCCAGGTGACGGGCGTGAGCGTGACGAGCGGGCGGGACCAGCTGGTGGTGGTACATGCCCGGGGCCTGGACGACCTCGTGGTGTGTCTACATCGCACCCAGCCCGAGCTCGACAACCGCATCGGGGAGCTGGTGGGAGTGCTGGCCGGGCACTGCCAGGGGTGAGACCCAGATCTGGGGAAGAGCATTGCCAGTCTGAGGCCTGGGTTAGGGGTTGGCATTACTGGGTTTGACACTCGTGTGGGGTGGGCACTGCCAACCTGAGGCCTGGATTATGGGTTAGCATTACTGGGTTTGACGTTCCTGTGGGGAGGGCACTACTCTCAAGAGGCCTGGGTTATGGGCACACTCGGGTGTTGGCTTGGGTCTGAGGTGGGCACTCCCAGTCAGGCAGTCAGTAAATTGTAGGGGGCAGGGGGTGGGCAGACTGGGCAGACTCATCAAGCTATCCATCAATGGCATTTATTGAGCACTTACCGTGTGCAGAGTGCTGTACTAAGCACTCGCGAGAGTACAGTATAGCAGAGTTGGCAGACACATTTCCTGTCCATGATGAGCTTGCAGTCTAGAGGGGAAGATTAATGAGATTGTATCTATCATCATGTACTAAGCACTCGCGAGAGTACAGTATAGCAGAGTTGGTAGACACATTTCCTGTCCATGATGAGCTTGCAGTCTAGAGGGGAAGATTAATGAGATTGTATCCATCATCATCATCAGTTGTATTTATTGAGCACTTACTGTGTGCAGAGCACTGTACTAAGTACTTGGGAAGTACAAATTGGCAACATATAGAGACAGTCCCTACCCAACAGTGGGCTCACAGTCTAAAAGGGGGAGACAGAGAACAAAACCAAACATACTAACAAAATAAAATAAATAGAATAGATAAGTACAATCTATCCCAGCTCTTAGTCTATGCAGAGCTTACTCTATGCAGAGCATTGTACTAAGCGCTCGGGAGAGTACACTAGAACAATAAACAGAGGTGAGACCCAAGCAGCCCAAGCATCCACCCCAGCGCTTAAAACAGTGCCCGGCACAGAGTAAGCGCTCAACAAATACCACAGCTGTGAATTATCACTAAGCAGAGAGGGCCACTGGGAGGAATAGTGCCTGGAACAGAGTAAGAGCTCAACAAATACCACAGCTATGAATTATCATCACTAAGCAAAGAGGGCAATTGGGAGGTCGTGGGGCAGGGTTGCCCGAACGGGGTGCTGATGCCGTCTCGTTGCAGAGCGGGGCAGGCCCTGGAGGTGCGGGTTTCCGACTGTATCACCCTGAGTCAGCGGGGGGGCCGCCGCCTGGTTTCCGTGGAGCTGCAGCCCACCCAGCCCGTGCCCGACTTCCGCCGCAGCCGAGATGGTTTCGTCCTGCTCTGGCCGAGCCGCTGAGCCGGGGTGCTGCCCGCTGCTTGGCGCGGGCCGGCCTGGTGAGAGCGGGAGGGCGGGGGTGAGGGTGTGGGTGAGAGGTGGGTGGGTGTGTCAGTTGAGGGAGGGCAGAGAGGGCAGGGGGTGGGCAGACTCATCAAATTATCCATCAATGGCATTTATTGAGCACTTACCGTGTGCAGAGCGCTGTACTAAGCGCTCGCGAGAGTACAGTATAGCAGAGTTGGTAGACACATTTCCCGTCCATGATGAGCTTGCAGTCTAGAGGGGAAGGTTAATGAGATTGTATCTACCCCAGCTCTTAGTACAGCGCCTGGCGCATAGTAAGTGCTTAACAAATAGCCTTAAAAATAATATGACGGATATGGATATAAGTGCTGCAGAGCTGGGTGGGGGGAATAATAATATTTGTTAAGTGCTTACTATGTGCAAACCACTGTTCTAAGCATTGGGAGGATACAAGGTGATCAGGTTGTCCCACAGGGGCCTTATAATCTTAATCAATCAATCATATTTATTGAGCACTTACTGTGTGCAGAGCATTGTACTAAGCGCTTAGCACTGTACTAATCCCCATTTTACAGATGGGAGTACTGAGCACTTACTGTGTGCAGAGCACTGTACTAAGTGCTTAGCGCTGTACTAATCCCCATTTTACAGATGGGAGTACTGAGGTACAGAGAAGTGACTTGCCCAGAGTCACACAGCTGACATTTGACGGAGCCAAGATTTGAACCCATGACCTCTGACTCCAAAGCCCGGGCTCTTTCCCCTGAGCCACGCTGCTTCTCTGTGAATGAAAGGGGCAAATCAGGGTGATACAGAAGCGGGTGGGAGGAGAGGAAAGGAAGGTTCAGTCAGGGAAGACCTCCGGGAGGAGACGGGCTTTCAATAAGGCTGTGAAGGTGGGGAGAGTCATTGTCTGATGTGAAGAGCTCGCAGGGTGGGGCGGGGTGGTTTAGGGTGGTGGGTGAGGAGGCTGGCTGCTTTCAGCTTCTGGGGACCCCTCTGCTTGGTGAGACCCCCAAAAGGGAGCTCACTCGCCTTTTCCCCTCTTGAGGCCCTGCCTTTGTCTGATCCTTGGTCACCCTCATTTCACCCCCTTCGCCCCATCCTGGGGGGTTTTGAGGGACCCAACCCCCTTCTGTGGAGGGGGTCAGCTCCGGCTCAGGGACCTGGTGCCAAGGGCGGGAAGGGCCCCTCGAGTGGCACCCAATGGGTTGATTTGGGCCAGAGGTTGCCACTGTCTGCCATGGGCACCCAGGGTGACTGGCAAGCACCTATGAGGGCAGCAATTACTGAGCGATCCCAGACTGGTGGGAGGAAGGCACCGAGTCCTGCTTGGACACCAGTCCCAGCTGCAGAGGACTAACTAGATGGTTGGGGCTCTTATAGCAGAGAGGGGGTATAGCTCAGTGGTAGAGCATTTGACTGCAGATCAAGAGGTCCCTGGTTCAAATCCGGGTGCCCCCTTCCAGTTGTTAATTTTACTCTTCACTCTCCCCACCTGCTAAAGGGCACCAGGAGGCTCTCAGGAGATTTTTTCCCCCTTCCCGACCCCTTCCTAGAGGCCTTCTGATTGTCTCAGAGCCATCCCTTTGCCTAGGCCAGGCTGAGCCCCCCAGGAAGATGGGGAGCAGTGTGGCCTAGCCGAAAGAATTATGGGCTGAGAGACAGAGGGCCTGCATTCTAATCAATCAATCAATCAATTGTATTTATTGAGCGCTTACTGGGTGCAGAGCACTGTACTAAGCACTTGGGAAGTACAAGCTGGCAACATATAGAGACAGTCCCTACCCAACAGTGGGCTCACAGTCTAGAAAGGGGAGACAGAGAACAAAACCAAACATACTAACAACATAAAATAAATAGAATAGATAGGTACAAGTAAAATAAATAAATAAATAGAGTAATAAATATGTACAAACATATATACATATATACAGGTGCGGTGGGGAAGGGAAGGAGGTAAGATGCGGGGGATGGAGGGGGGACGAGGGGGACTCTGTCATTTTTTTTATGGTATTCGTTAAGCACTTACTATGTGCCAGGCACTGTTCTAAGCACTAGGGTAGATACGAGCTAATCAGGTCGGACACAGACCATGACCCACACTGGACTCACGGTTTTAATGCCCAGTTTACAGGTGAGGGAACTGAGGCGCAGAGAAGTTAAAGTGGACAAGTGGCAAAGCCGGGACTAGAACCCAGCCAGTTGCTTGCTGTGTGGTCTTGGGCAAGTCACTTCGCTCCTCTGGGTCTCAGTTGCCTCAACTATAGAATGGGGATTCATAAAATGGGGATTAAATCCTACTCCCTCCTATTTAGACCTTAAGCCCCATACGAGACAGGGACCGTGTCCAACCTGATTAACTTGTATCTACCCCAGTACTTAGAACAGTGCTTGGCAAATAGTAAGACAAGACTACTATTGGTACTACTATTATTACTTAATAATAATAATCATAGTAATTATGGTATTTGTTACGCACTGTGGACAAACCTTACCCTGCTCATGTATATACGTATTACTGTCACTGAATATGTATACTGATTAGTTTGTATTGAGTTCCCACCCAGGAAAACCGCGACTGGCAATGCCAGGCCTGTAGCCTTGAGACTCAAATTATCAGCAACCTTAGCAACAACCAATCACCGATCACCACCTGTAGCCTTTAAACCCAAACATCTGCGCTTGCCGAAGACTTCTTCAGCCACAGAGTAGCTTCTGGGTGACCAGAGCCGATGATGGAGGAGCTTGGCGTAAGACAACAAACAGGGGCGGCGCGGCACGCGATATGCCAGTCCAGCGCACGAAACTATAGGACTTGAGGGCGGACTAGAGGGAGGGACGTGGGCTGCGTCACCCAGGGAATGGGATCAGAGGGAAATATAAGGATGGGCTCTCCCTCACCTCTTTGTCTTTGGCTATTTTGTTGACCTCTCGTTGCAACAAAATAAATAAAAGGCTGGCCTCACCTGACTTACTACTTGGGATATTTTCCAATATTACTATGTGCCACGCTGGGGTGGATACACGTAACTTGGGTTGGACACAGTCCCTGTCCCATGTGGGGCTCACAGTCTCAATCGCCATTTTACAGAGGAGGTAACTGAGGCACAGAGAAGTGAAGTGACTTGCCCAAGGTCACACAGCAGACAAGTAGAGGAGCCTTCTACTACTGCTATATGGTGTTGTGAATAGAGCACAAGCCTGGGAGTTAGAAGGTCGGGGGTTCTAATCCTGGCTCTGCCACATGTCTGCTGTGTGACCTTGGGCAAGTCACTTCTCTGTGCCTCAGTTCCCTCATTTGTAAAAAGGGGATTAAGACTGTGAGCACCAGGTGGGACAGGGACTGTCTAACCTGATTCGCTTGTATCCACCCCAGTGCTTAGTACAGTACCTGGCACATAATAAGCTTTTAGGAAATAGTAAAATTATTCAGCACTGACAACAGTGCTTGGCACGTAGTAAGCGCTTAAATACCATCATTATTATTGCTACTACTAATAATAAAATGGAGCTGAAGGCCAATGAGGACTGTGAAACAGGGAAGACAGAGTGGTGACAGGAACTGATTAATTGTTGGGGAGGGAGGAGACGCGGCTGAGTTTTACCAGAGCTGGGTGTGGCTTTAAGAAGAAAAAGATTTAATTGGCATCTCTAGGGCTCTGTCATCCTCCTGGCTGGGGGGGACGAAGGTTGTGTGATAGTTGCATTTCCCCCCACGGACCATTCATTCATTCAGTCATATTTATTGAGCGCTTACTGTGTGCAGAGCACTGTACTAAGTGCTTGGGAAGTCCAAGTTGACAACATCTAGAGACGGTCCCTACCCAACAACGGGCTCACAGTCTAGAAGGGGGAGACAGACAACAAAACAAAGCATGTGGACAGGTGTCAAGTCATCAGAATAAATAGAAATAAAGCTAGATGCACTTCATAAAAATATGGAACGCTTCACGAATTTGCCGCCAGCCCTCTGGCACTTCATCATCAAGGCAGCCCATTGGGCTGTGCCATACTTGCCCATCTAGTAGAGGGCACCAGAACCACAGCCTCCCCCCCCCCCCACACACATACACAAAACACACACACACACACACACTCACTCACTCCCACTGGCCACATTGCTGAGAGAACGGGTGAGATGCAGGCTCCCCTGAGAATGATGTGAGGTGAATGAGAGAGGGAAACTGATCCTTGTTCCTCAGGGGACTAAAATGTAGGCATGGCAGGGGGCACCCGGATTTGAACCGGGGACCTCTTGATCTGCAGTCAAATGCTCTACCCCTGAGCTATGCCCCCTTGCCACACCAAGCACCCTAATTAGCTCCTTTTCTGCACACAGCCATGCCTGGTACTGATGCATCTCATCAGCTTCTCCCGGCTCCTCTCCCAGCTCTCTTTCCTCAGTCAGTCAGTTGGTCTGGGGTGAGCAGGACACCAGGGCCAGAGGACAGTGCCCACTGCCCGGGCATTGGATACCATCCCTGTCCTCCAGGAGCCCACAGCTTCATAGAGATGAGAGGGGGACATAAACCTCCTCCCCTCCACACACAGCCATGGCAAGGATGAGGGAGAGTTCACGGTGAGGGGCTTCCTTCCCTCCCAGCTTCTCCAACCAGGCCAGGGAGGGTGTGGGCTTCCCAAGGATGGCAGGGTCCCAGCCAGCGACAGTGGCCAGGGCTTCTGCCCCCTCCCAGCTCCCTCCATTTTCCACCCCAACCCACCGTCCCTCCCTCTCCGAATCCCACCTGGCCGAGGCTGGTTCCACGAGGAGAAACAGGTCATGGGGGTTGAGCTTTTGTCAATCAATCAATCAATCAATCAATCGTATTTATTGAGCGCTTACTATGTGCAGAGCACTGTACTAAGCGCTTGGGAAGTACAAATTGGCATCACATAGAGACAGTCCCTACCCAACAGTGGGCTCACAGTCTAAAAGGGGGAGACAGAGAACAGAACCAAACATACCAACAAAATAAAATAAGTAGGATAGAAATGTACAAGTAAAATAAATAAATAAATAAATAAATAGAGTAATAAATATGTACAACCATATATACATATATACAGGTGCTGTGGGGAAGGGAAGGAGGTAAGACGGGGGGATGGAGAGGGGGACGAGGGGGAGAGGAAAGAAGGGGCTCAGTCTGGGAAGGCCTCCTGGAGGAGGTGAGCTCTCAGCAGGGCCTTGAAGGGAGGAAGAGAGCTAGCTTGGCGGGTGGGCAGAGGGAGGGCATTCCAGGCCCGGGGGATGACGTGGGCCGGGGGTCGATGGCGGGACAGGCGAGAGCGAGGTACAGTGAGGAGATTAGTGGTGGAGGAGCGGAGGGTGCGGGCTGGGCAGTAGAAGGAGAGAAGGGAGGTGAGGTGGGAGGGGGCGAGGGGATGGACAGCCTTGAAGCCCAGGGTGAGGAGTTTCTGCCTGATGCGCAGATTGATCGGTAGCCATTGGAGGTTTTTGAGGAGGGGAGTAATATGTCCAGAGCGTTTCTGGACAAAGATAATCCGGGCAGCAGCATGAAGTATGGATTGAAGTGGAGAGAGACACGAGGATGGGAGATCAGAGAGAAGGCTGGTGCAGTAGTCCAGATGGGATAGGATGAGAGCTTGAATGAGCAGGGTAGCGGTTGGGATGGAGAGGAAAGGGCGGATCTTGGCAATGTTGCGGAGCTGAGACCGGCAGGTTTTGGTGACGGCTTGGATGTGAGGGGTGAATGAGAGAGCGGAGTCGAGGATGACACCAAGGTTGCGGGCTTGTGAGACGGGAAGGATGGTAGTGCCGTCAACAGAGATGGGAAAGTCAGGGAGAGGACAAGGTTTGGGAGGGAAGACAAGGAGCTCAGTCTTCGACATGTTGAGCTTTAGGTGGCGGGCGGACATCCAGATGGAGATGTCCTGAAGGCAGGAGGAGATGCGAGCCTGGAGGGAGGGGGAGAGAGCAGGGGCAGAGATGGAGATCTGGGTGTCATCAGCATAGAGATGATAGTTGAAGCCGTGGGAGCGAATGAGGTCACCAAGGGAGTGAGTGTATATTGAGAACAGAAGGGGACCAAGCACTGAACCTTGGGGAACCCCTTGGGGAACCCCCACAGTAAGAGGATGGGAGGGGGAGGAGGAGCCTGCAAAAGAGACTGAGAAAGAACGACCGGAGAGATAAGAGGAGAACCAGGAGAGGACGGAGTCTGTGAAGCCAAGGTCAGACCACTGGAGGCCCATACTGACAAGGAAGTGGGGACCGTAGGAACTAAAATGTGAAGTAGAGAGGGGGCACTCGGATTTAAACCGGGGACCTCTTGATTTGCAATCAAATGCTCTACCCCTGAGCTATGCCCCCTTCCCACACCAAGCACCCTAATTAGCTCCTTTTCCCCACACAGCCATGCCTGCTACTGATGCATCTTATCAGCTTCTCCCTGTTCCTTCTCCAACTCTCTTTCCTTAGTCAGTCAGTCAGGTGGTATTGGGGGAGCAGAACACCCACAGGGCCAGAGGACTGTGCCCAGTGTCTGGGCATCAGATACCATCCTTGCCTTCCTGGAGCCAACAACTTTGTAGAGATGAGATGGACACACACAGAGCCATGGGAAAGATGAAGGGAGGGTCTTCCTTCCCTCCAACTCATTGGGTAAAGGAGGGTGTGGGCTTCCCCAGGGAAGGCAGGGGCCCAGCCATAGACAGTGGCCAGGGCAAGCGCTGAACCACCCCCGCCCCAGCTCCCTGAATTTCCCACTCCAACCCACCTTCCCCCCTCCCAGAATTCCACCTGGATGGGGCTGGTTCCAAGAGGAGAAACAGGATTTGAGGACTGAGCTGTTGTCCACAGGTGGAGGCCCGTGCTAGCCTGGAGTGGGAGAAAACTGGGGGGCTGTGGGAACTAAAATGGAAACCAGGTAGGGGGCACCCGGATTTGAACCGGGGACCTCTTGATCTGCAGTCAAATGCTCTACCCCTGAGCTATGCCCCCTGGCACACACTCTAGCCTTCACAGTAGGTACTAATAAATGTCTCTGATGCTGATGGTGCTGACGCATTGAGCCCTAATTACACCCTTTTCCCCATGGAGAACCACCTGACTGCCACCACCCCCTCCAGCCCCCAGACCTCGACTCCTCTCAGCTGCCCCAGACCCCCCAACCCTGTCACCCTGGCCTGCTGGACCTGGAGCCGGAGCAGAGAACAAGCACTTCCAGGGGAAGGGGCCATGCTGGGTGGGTGCCAGACCCTGGGGGGATAGAGGAGAAGCTGGGGGGACTGGGACTAGGTGGGAAATCTGTCAGAGACAGGATGGAGCCCAGGGCAGAGCCCAGCCATGAGTCTAGGAGCCCAGATCCCTCCTCTCCCTCCTTCTTAGACTGTACGCTCTCGAGGATTGGTAATGGTATCTGACCTAATTACCCAGGGATTAGCACTAGATGCCAACATCTATATCAGGAGGGAGCCCAGGAGGGAGTGGAAGCCTTACACTCCTCTTTGGGGGAGGAGAATTTGGTGCTGCCCCAGAGGCCTGTCTGGGATGTCCGGCCTGGGCCCAGGCAGCTGGCAAAGGCTGTGATCTGGAAGCCGATTACTCTGCCGTCTTCCACGAGGGTCATTTGCTGTCAGTGTGGGAGACCGAGAGCATGGCCCTGGGTATTCCATGGGGAGACCAGAGCTGGGCCTGGCACTGATCTTTGGGAGTGGAGGAGAAGAGGGACTGAAGGTGGCAGAGCTGGGAAGGGAACACTGACCCAAGCTCAGGGGAGGACTAAAATGTAAGACACACAGGGGGCACCCGGATTTGAACCGGGGACCTCTTGATCTGCAGTCAAATGCTCTACCCCTGAGCTATGCCCCCTTGCCACACCAGGTGCCCTAATTAGCTCCTTTTCCCCACACAGCCACACCTGGTATGGATGCATCTCATCAATTCCTCCCTGTTCCTTCTCCAGGTCTCTTTCCTCAGTCAGTTGGTATGGGATGAACAGAGCAGCCACGGGGCTAAAGGAGAGCACCCGATGCCTGGGCATCAGATACCATCCTTGCCCTTCAGGATCCCACAGCTTTGTAGAGATAAGGTGGGCACATGGAGACACACACACACAGAGCCATGGGAAGGATGAGGAAGAGTTCATGGGGAGGGACTTCCTTTCCTTCAACCTTGTTAGGGAGGGTGTGGGCTTCCCAGGGACGGCAGGGTTCCCTGCCAGCGATAGTGGGCAGGGCTTTTGCCCCCTCCCTCCTCTCTCAATTTCCCACCCTAACCCACCTTTCCTCTCTCCCAGAATCCCACCTGGCCAGGCCACTTCCAAGAAGAGAAACAGGACTTGGGGCAGGGCTCTTGTTAACTACTGGAGGCCCCAGCCGACCCCTACTGATTGGAATTGGGGGCTGTGGGAACTAAAATGAAAACCAGGCAGGGGGCACCCGGATTTGAACCGGGGACCTCTTGATCTGCAGTCAAATGCTCTACCCCTGAGCTATGCCCCCTGGCACACACTATAGCCTGTACAGTAGGTACTAATAAATGTCTCTGATGCTGATGGTGCTGACGCATTGAGCCCTAATTACTCCCTTTTCTCCATGGAGAAGCACCTGACTGCCACTGCCCCCTCCAGCCCCCAGGCCTCGACTCCCCTCAGCTGCCCCAGACCCCCCAACCCTGTCACCCCGGCCTGGAGCTGGAGCAGAGAACAATCTCTTAATTAATTAATGATGATGGTATTTAAGCGCTTACTACATGCCAAGCACTGTTCTAACCACTGGGATAGATACAAGGTAATCAGGCTGTCCCCTGTGAAGCTCACAGTCTTCATCTCCACTTTACAGATGAGGGAACTGAGGCACAGAGAAGTGAAGTGACTTGCCCAAAGTCACCCAGCTGACAAGTGGCAGAGCCAGGATTAGAACCCATGACCTCCGGCTCCCAGCCCAGGGCTCTTTCCACTGAGCCAGGCTGCTTCTCCAGGGGAAGGGGTCAAGCTGGGTGGGTGCCAGACCCTGGGAGGATGGAGGAGAAGATGGGGGAACTGGGACCAGGTGGGAAATCTGTCAGAGACAGGATGGAGCACAGGGCAGAGCCCAGCAGTGAGTCTAGGAGCCCAGATCCCTCCTCCCCCTTCTTCTTAGACTGCAAGCTCTCCAGGATTTGTGATGATATCTGACCTAATTACCAAGGATTAGCACTAAATGCCATCATCTACATCAGGAGGGAGTGGAAGCCTTACAGTCCTCTTTGGGGGAGGAGAATTTGGGGCTGCCCCAGAGGCCTGTCTGGGATGTCTGGCCTGGGCCCAGACAGCCGGCAAAGGCTGTGATCTGGAGGCCCATTGCTCTGCCGTCTTCCACGAGGATCATTTGCAGTCAGTGTCTGAGACTGAGAGGATGGCCCTGGGTATTCCATGGGGAGACCAGAGCTGGGCCTGGCACTGGTCTTTGGTGGTGGAGGGGAAGAGGGACTGAAGGTGGCAGAGCTGGGAAGGGAACACTGACCCAAGCTCAGGGGAGGACTAAAATGTAAGACACACAGGGGGCACCCGGATTTGAACCGGGGACCTCTTGATCTGCAGTCAAATGCTCTACCCCTGAGCTATGCCCCCTTGCCACACCAAGCATACTAATTAGCTCCTTTTCTGCACACAGCCATGCCTGCTACTGCTGCATCTTATGAGCTTTTCCCTGTTCTTTCTCCAGCTCTCTTTCCTCAGTCAGTCAGTCACCTACAGGGCCAGAGGATAGTGCCCACTGCCCGGGCATCAGATACCATCCTTGCCTTCCTGGAGCCAACAACTTTGTAGAGATGAGATGGATACTCACACACAGAGCCATGGGAAAGATAAAGGGAGGGTCTTCCTTCCCTCCAGCTCATGGGGTCATGGAGGGTGTGGGCTTCCCCAGGGGTGGCAGGGGCCCAGCCATAGACAGTGACCAGGGCAAGCACTGAACCACCCCGGCCCCAGCTCCCTGAATGTCCCACTCTGACCCACCTTTCCCCCTCCCGGAATTCCACCTGGATGGGGCTGGTTCCAAGAGGAGAAACAGGATTTGGGGACTGAGCTGTTGTCAACAAGTGGAGGCCTGTGCCAGCCTGTAGTGAGAGGAATTTGGGGGCCGTGGGAACTAAAATGGAAACCAGGCAGGGGGCACCCGGATTTGAACCGGGGACCTCTTGATCTGCAGTCAAATGCTCTACCACTGAGCTATGCCCCCTGGCACACATTGTAGCCTTTACAGTAGGTACTAATAAATGTCTCTGACACTGACAGTGCTGACGCATTGAGCCCTAATTACCCCCTTTTCTCCATGGAGAAGCGCCTGATTGCCACCAACCCGTCTGGCCCCCAGACCTCGACTCCCCTCAGCTGCCCCAGTCCCCCCAACCCTGTCACCCCGGCCTGGAGTTAGAGCAGAGAACAAGCATTTAATTAATTAATGATGATGGTATTTGTTAAGCCCTTACTACATGCCAAGGACTGTTCTAAGCACTGGGATGGATACAAGGTAATCAGGTTGTCCCCCATGAAGCTCACAGTCTCCATCTCCACTTTACAGATGAGGGAACTGAGGCACAGAGAAGTGAAGCGACTAGCCCAAAGTCACCCAGCTGACAAGTGGCAGAGCCAGGATTAGAACCCATGACCTCCGACTCCCAGGCCAGGGCTATTTCCACTGAGCCACGCTGCTTCTCCAGGTGAAGGGCCACGCTGGGTGGGTGCTAGACACTGGGAGGATGGAGGGGAAGCCGGGGGGATCGGGACCAGGTGGGAAATCTGTCAGAGACAGGATGGAGCCCAGGGCAGAGCCCAGCAGTGAGTCTAGGAGCCCAGATCCCTCCTCTCCCTCCTTCTTAGACTGCAAGCTCTCGAGGATTTGTGATGGTATCTGACCTAATTACCCAAGGATTAACACTAAATGCCATCATCTACATCAGGAGGGAGTGCTTCCCAAGCGCTTAGTACAGTGCTCTGCACACAGTAAGTGCTCAATAAATACTATTGATTGATTGATTGAGTGGAAGCCTTACCCTCCTCTTCGGGGGGAGGAGAATTTGGTGCTGTCCCAGAGGCCTTTCTGGGACGTCCAACCTGGGCCCAGACAGCCGGCGAAGGCCGTAATCTGGAGGCCCATTACTCTGCCGTCTTCCATGAGGGTCATTTGCTGTCAGTGTCTGAGATCGAGAGGATGGCCCTGGGTATTCTATGGGGAGACCAGAGCTGGGCCTGGTACTGGTTTTTGGAGGTGGAGGGGAAGAGGGACTGAAGGTGGCACAGCTGGGAAGGGAACACTGACCCAAGCTTAGGGGAGAGCTAAAATGTAAGACACACAGGGGGCACCCGGATTTGAACCGGGAACCTCTTGATCTGCAGTCAAATGCTCTACCCCTGAGCTATACCCCCTTGGCACACCAAGCACACTAATTAGCTCCTTTTCTGCACACAGCCACGCCTGCTACTGATGCATCTCATGAGCTTCTCCCTGTTCTTTCTCCAGCTCTCTTTCCTCAGTCAGTCAGTCACCTACTGGGCCAGAGGATAGTGCCCACTGCCCAGGCATCAGATACCATCCTTGCCTTCCTGGAGCCAACAACTTTGTAGAGATGAGATGAATACACACACACAGAGCCATGGGAAAGATAAAGGGAGGGTCTTCCTTCCCTCCAACTCATGGGGTCATGGAGGGTGTGGACTTCCCCAGGGACGGCAGGGGCCCAGCCATAGACAGTGACCAGGGCAAGCGCTGAACCACCCCGGCCCCAGTTCCCTGAATTTCCCTCTCCCACCCACCTTTCCCCCTCCCGGAATTCCACCTGGATGGGGCTGGTTCCAAGAGGAGAAACAGGATTTGGGGACTGAGCTGTTGTCAACAAGTGGAGGCCCGTGCCAGCCTGTAGTGAGAGGAATCTGGGGGCCGTGGGAACTAAAATGGAAACCAGGCAGGGGGCACCCGGATTTGAACCGGGGACCTCTTGATCTGCAGTCAAATGCTCTACCACTGAGCTATGCCCCCTGGCACACACTGTAGCCTTTACTGTAGGTACTAATAAATGTCTCTGACACTGACGGTGCTGACGCATTGAGCCCTAATTACCCCCTTTTCTCCATGGAGAAGCACCTGATTGCCACCAACCCGTCCGGCCCCCAGACCTCGACTCCCCTCAGCTGCCCCAGTCCCCCCAACCCTGTCACCCCGGCCTGGAGCCAGAGCAGAGAACAAGCATTTAATTAATTAATGATCATGGTATTTGTTAAGCGCTTACTATGTGCCAAGCACTGTTCTAAGCACTGGGATGGATACAGTGTAATCAGGTTGTCCCCTGTGAAGCTCACAGTCTTCATCCCCACTTTACAGATGAGGGAACTGAGGCACAAAGAAGTGAAGCGACTTGCCCAAAGTCACCCAGCTGACAAGTGGCAGAGCCGGGATTAGAACCCATGACCTCCGACTCCCAGGCCAGGGCTCTTTGCACTGAGCCACGCTGCTTCTCCAGGTGAAGGGGCCATGCTGGGTGGGTGCCGGACACTGGGAGGATGGAGGGGAAGCCGGGGGGACCGGGACCAGGTGGGAAATCTGTCAGAGACAGGATGGAGCCCAGGGCAGAGCCCAGCAGTGAGTCTAGGAGCCCAGATCCCTCCTCTCCCTCCTTCTTAGACTGCAAGCCCTCGAGGATTTGTGATGGTATCTGACCTAATTAACCAAGGATTAGCACTAAATGCCATCATCTACATCAGGAGGGAGTGGAAGCCTTACACTGCTCTTTGGGGGAGGAGAATTTGGGGCTGCCCCAGAGGCCTGTCTGGGATGTCTGGCCTGGGCCCAGACAGCCGGCTAAGGCCGTGATCTGGAGGCCCATTACTCTGCCGTCTTCCACGAGGGTCATTTGCTGTCAGTGTCTGAGACTGAGAGGATGGCCCTGGGTATTCCATGGGGAGACCAGAGCTGGGCCTGGCACTGGTCTTTGGCGGTGGAGGGGAAGAGGGACTGAAGGTGGCAGAGCTGGGAAGGGAACACTGACCCTAGCTCAGGGGAGGACTAAAATGTAAGACACACAGGGGGCACCCGGATTTGAACCGGGGACCTCTTGATCTGCAGTCAAATGCTCTACCCCTGAGCTATGCCCCCTTACCACACCAAGTACACTAATTAGCTCCTTTTCTGCACACAGCCACCCCTGCTACTGATGCATCTCATGAGCTTTTCCCTGTTCTTTCTCCAGCTCTTTTTCCTCAGTCAGTCAGTCACCCACAGGGCCAGAAGATAGTGCCCACTGCCCGGGCATCAGATACCATCCTTGCCTTCCTGGAGCCAACAACTTTGTAGAGATGAGATGGATACCCACACACAGAGCCATGGGAAAGATAAAGGGAGGGTCTTCCTTCCCTCCAACTCATGGGGTCATGGAGGGTGTGGGCTTCCCCAGGGGTGGCAGGGGCCCAGCCATAGACAGTGCCCAGGGCAAGCGCTGAACCACCCCGGCCCCAGTTCCCTGAATTTCCCACTCTGACCCACCTTTCCCCCTCCTGGAATTCCACCTGGATGGGCCTGGTTCCAAGAGGAGAAACAGGATTTGGGGACTGAGCTGTTGTCAACAAGTGGAGGCCCATGCCAGTCTGTAGTGAGAGGAATCTGGGGGCCGTGGGAACTAAAATGGAAACCAGGCAGGGGGCACCCGGATTTGAACCAGGGACCTCTTGATCTGCAGTCAAATGCTCTACCCCTGAGCTATGCCCCCTGGCACACACTGTAGCCTTTACAGTAGGTACTAATAAATGTCTCTGACACTGACGGTGCTGACACATTGAGCCCTAATTAGCCCCTTTTCTCCATGGAGAAGCACCTGATTGCGACCACCCTGTCCAGCCCCAAGACCTCGACTCCCCTCTGCTGCCCCAGTCCCCCCAACCCAGTCACCCCGGCCTGGAGTTAGAGCAGAGAACAAGCATTTAATTAATTAATGATGATGGTATTTGTTAAGTGCTTACTACATGCCAAGCACTGTTCTAGCACTGGGATGGATACAAGGTAATCAGGTTGTCCCCCGTGAAACCCACAGTCTTCATCCCCACTTTACAGATGAGGGAACTGAGGCACAGAGAAGTGAAGCAACTTCCCCAAAGTCACCCAGCTGACAAGTGGCAGAGCCAGGATTAGAACCCATGACCTCCGACTCCCAGGCCAGAGCTCTTTCCACTGAGCCACGCTGCTTCTCCAGGTGAAGGGGCCACGCTGGGTGGGTGCCGGACCCTGGGAGGATGGAGGAGAAGCCAGGGGGATCGGGACCAGGTGGGAAATCTGTCAGAGACAGGATGGAGCCCAGGGCAGAGCCCAGCAGTGAGTCTAGGAGCCCAGATCCCTCCTCCCTCTCCTTCTTAGACTGCAAGCTCTCGAGGATTTGTGATGGTATCTGACCTAATTACCAAGGATTAGCACAAAATGTCATCATCTACATCAGGAGGGAGTGGAAGCCTTACAGTCCTCTTTGGGGGAGGAGAATTTGGTGCTGCCCAAGAGGCCTGTCTGGGACGTCTGGCCTGGGCCCAGGCAGCCGGCGAAGGCCGTGATCTGGAGGCCCATTACTCTGCCATCTTCCACGAGGGTCATTTGCTGTCGGTGTCTGAGACTGAGAGGTTGGCCCTGGATATTCCATGGGGAGACCAGAGCTGGGCCTGGCACTGGTCTTTGTGGGTGGAGGGGAAGAGGGACTGAAGGTGGCACAGCTGGGAAGGAAACACTGACCCAAGCTCAGGGGAGGACTAAAATGTAAGACACACAGGGGGCACCCGGATTTGAACCGGGGACCTCTTGATCTGCAGTCAAATGCTCTACCCCTGAGCTATGCCCCCTTGCCACACCAGGTGCCCTAATTAGCTCCTTTTCCGCACACAGCCACACCTGGTACGGATGCATCTCATTGATTTCTCCCTGATCCTCCTCCAGGTCTCTTTCCTCAGTCAGTCAGTCAGTCAGCTGGTATGGGATGAACAGAGCATCCACGGGGCTAAAGGAGAGCCCCCGATGCCTGGGCATCAGATACCATCCTTGTTCTCCAGGATCCCACAGCCTTGTAAAGTTAAGATGGACTCACAGGGACACACACACACAGCCATGGGAATGATGAGGAAGAGTTCATGGGGAGGGACTTCCTTTCCTTCAACCAGGTCAGGGAGGGTGTGGGTTTCCCAGGGATGGCAGGGTCCCAGACAGCGACAGCGCTTCTGCCCCCTCCCTCCCAGCTCTCTCAATTTTCCACCCCAGCCCACCCTCCCTCTCAGAATCCCACCTGGCCAGGCCCATTCCAAGAGGAGAAACAGGACTTGGGGATGAGCTTTTGTCAACCACTGGAGGCCTCAGCTGACCCCTACTGATTGGAATTGGGGGCCGAGGGAACTAAAATGGAAATCTGGCAGGGGGCACCCGGATTTGAACCGGGGACCTCTTGATCTGCAGTCAAATGCTCTACCCCTGAGCTATGCCCCCTGGCCCATACTGTAACCTTCACAGTAGGTGCTAATAAATGTCTGTGACGCTGAAGTTGCTGACACATCCCACATCCCGGCCCAAGTCCTCCCCCTGGCCTGGAATGCCCTGCCTCTGCACATCCACCAAGCTAGCTCTCTTTCTCCCTTCAAAGCCCTACTGAGAGCTCACCTCCTCCAGGAAGCCTTCCCAGACTGAACCCCTTCCTTCCTCTCTCCCTCCTCCCCTTCCCTATCCCCCCCCGCCTTACCTCCTTCCCCTCCCCACAGCACCTGTATATATGTATATATGTTTGTACATATTTATTACTCTATTTTACTTGTACGTATTTATTCTATTTATTTTATTTTGTTAATATGTTTTGTTCTCTGTCTCCCCGCTGTTGGGTAGGGACCGTCTCTTTATCATCATCATCATCATCAATCGTATTTATTGAGTGCTTACTGTGTGCAGAGCACTGTACTAAGCGCTTGGGAAGTACAAATTGGCAACATATAGAGGCAGTCCCTACCCAACAGTGGGCTCACAGTCTAAAAGTATGTTGCTAACTTGGACTTCCCAAGCACTTAGTACAGTGCTCTGCACACAGTAAGCGCTCAATAAATATGATTGAATGAATGAATGAATGAATGACACAGTGAGTCCTAATTACCCCATTTTCCCCTTGGAGAAGGACCTGATTCTGCCCCAGCCCCCTCCAAACCCCCACTCCCTTCAGCTGCCCCGGGCCCTCCTGCTCAGTCACCCCGGCTGGGGCTGAAGCCGGAGCAGAGAACAAGCACTTCCTGGGAAAGGGGCCATGCTGTGTGGGTGTTGGACACTGGGAGGATAAAGGAGAAACTAGGGGGACTGGGACCAGTTGGAAAATGTCAGGAGACAGGACTGTAAGCTCGTTATGGGTAGGGAAATTGTATTCCAACTCTTATATAGTACTTTCCCAAGCACTTAGTACAGTACTCTGCCAGGGTGGCTTTAGATGCTTTCCAAGGTGGTAGGGGGTAATTAGAGCTCATTGTGTCAGCAACTTTAGCATTAGAGACATTTATGAGCATCTTCTGTGGCAGCACCCTTGTGTACCAGGGGGCATAGCTCAGGGGTAGAGCATTTGACTGCAGATCAAGAGGTCCCCGGTTCAAATCCGGGTGCCCCCTGTCTACTTCACATTTTAGTTCCCACGGCTACAGTTTCTCCCTCACAAAGGGCAACACAGGCTTCCAGTGGTTGACGAAACTCAGCCCTCAAGTCCTGATTCTCCTCTGGGGATCAGCCCCAACTGGGTGGGATCCTGGGAGGGAGAAAAGGTGAATTGGGGTGGGTAATTCAGCAGCTGAGGGAGCAGGAGCCCTGGCTGGGACCCTGCTGTCCCTTGGAAGCCCACACGCTTTCTGGCCTGGTTGGGGAAGCTGGAAGGGAAGGAAGCCCCTCCCCATGAACTCTCCCTCATCCTTCCCATGGCTCTGTGGGGAGGGGAGGAGGTTAATGTCTCCCTCTCATCTCTGTGAAGCTGTGGGCTCCTGGAGGACAGGGATGGTATCGGATGCCCAGGCACTGGGCACTGTTCTTCAACCCTGTGGGTGCTCCGCTCACCCCATACCAGCTGACTGACTGATTGACTGAGGAAAGAGAGCTGGAGAAGGAACAGGGAGGAGCTGATGAAATGCATCAGTACCAGGTGTGGCTGCGTGGGGAAAAGGAGCTAATTAGGGCACTTGGTGTGGCCAGCTGGCATAGCTCAGGGGTAGAGCATTTGACTGCAGATAAAGAGGTCCCCGGTTTGAATCCGGGTACCCTCTGCCTACTTCATGTTTTAGTCATTCATTCAATCATATTTATTGAGCACTTACTGTGTGCAAAGCACTGTACTAAGTGCTTAGGAAGTACAAGTTGGCAACGTTTAGAGACGGTCCCTACCCAACAATGGGTTTACAGTCTCAAAGATGGGCTCACACCCTTCCCAGCTCTGCCACTACCTGCCCCCACCAAATCCCAGTGTCAGTCCCAGCTCTGGTCTCCCCGTGGAGATCAGGTTAGCGTCCTCCTCTCGGTCCCTGACCCTGATAGCAACTGACCCTCCTGGAAGATGGCAGAGTTGTCACCCTCTGTGGCATTGCCTTCACCGGCCCTCTGGGCCCAGGCCGGACATCCCAGACAGGCCTCCGGGGCAGCACAGGATTTTCCTCCCCCAAATAGGAGTGTAATGCTTTTATTCCCTCCTGATGAAGATGTTGGTATTTAGTTGTGTGCTAAGGCCTGGAATAATCTGGTGAGACCCCTTCACCAGGCCTTGTGGACTCACAGTCTAAGAGGGAGGGAGAGCAGGGATCTGGATTCACTGCTGAGCTCTCCCCTGGGCTCTATCCTGTCTCCTGACATATTTTCCAACTGGTCCCAGTCCCCCCAGTTTCTCCTCTGT
The DNA here is from genome assembly GCF_015852505.1 of Tachyglossus aculeatus. Taxonomy (NCBI): domain Eukaryota; kingdom Metazoa; phylum Chordata; class Mammalia; order Monotremata; family Tachyglossidae; genus Tachyglossus; species Tachyglossus aculeatus. The sequence goes on along the minus strand of NC_052078.1, from coordinate 3,618,443 downwards.
CCTCCCAGGGGCCAGCACCCCCCCACCCCCAGCATAGCCCCTTCCCCAGGAAGTGCTTGTTCTCTGCTCCGGCTCCAGCCTTGGCAGGCCGGGGTGACCAGGTTTGGGGGACCCGGGGCATCTGAGGGGCATGGGGATTTGGAGTGGGCAGGGGCAGAGTCAGGACCTTCTCCAAGGGAAAAGGGGGTAATTAGGGCTCACTGTGTGTCCCAAGGTGACCCTGGGGTACCGGCCATCTCAAGATCAAAAGCTATCTCATGAACACCTGAGCCAGCAGGCAGAACTTGGAAGTGAGGGTGGGATACCTCCCCCATGACCAAATCTGCTAGATTGACAGCCCAAGCCGGGAATACAGGCGGTGTCCCTCGCCCCCTGTGCCAATCAAATTAGGTATGGAGGAGGGGGGAGGGCAGTGATTGGGTAGACTGAGGCCGGAACCTGGAATGGCCTAAGACACAGGTGATAAATACCTGTGGCCTCTGACCTTTGGGGTCTGAACACCAAGACACGCAGCAGCAGCCCACGTGTCTTTCTCTGCCCAGAAGACCAGATGCCCACTCTGCAACCACAACCAACACACTGAGGCAAGGGCCGCAGAATGGGTGAGTGTCTCGTGGGTGGGACCCAGGTGCCCCGCTGCTGATGGGAATCATGAGTGGATTCCTCCAATGTAGGGGGAAAACATGGTGAGAGCTAGTTAGCCACCTACCATGTGTGTGGGGAATATAATGAATTCCTCCCATGTGAGAAAGTAAGTGGATTTTTCCCGAGTGGGAAGTGAACATGGATGAGAGCTAGCCACCTCACCCATGCACAATCAACATATTCATTCATTCAATCATATTTATTGAGCGCTTACTGTGTGGAGAGCACTGTATTAAGTACTTGAAGTACAAGTTGGCAACATATAGAGACGGTCCCTACCCAACAACGGGCTCACAGTGTAGAAGGGGGAGACAGAGAACAAAACTAAACATATTAATAAAATGAATAGAATAGTAAATATGTACAAGTAAAATAAATAGAGTAATAAATCTGTACAAACATATATACAGGTGCTGTGGGGAGGGGAAGGAGGTAAGGCGGGGGGATGGGGAGCGGGAGAGGAAGGTGGGGGCTCAGTCTGAGCTTCCTTCTTATTTATGTCCACTATTCCCTGAAGCTCCAGGGGGGATGATGAAGTATAGTCAACTGGTTTGGGTCCCTCTCCCCTTACCCTTCTCAGTCAGTCAATCATATTTATTGGACACTTACTGTGGGCAGAGCATTGTACTAAGTGCTCAGGAGGGTACAACAATATAACATATCCTCCGATAGCTCCCATTTATATCAGATGTTTCCACCCAAGGGGTATGAGGCCTGAGACTCAAGCTCTCATTAATAGACTCTCAAACTCTCAAGAAGTAGATTCTGACCCCTATATGTTTTATTAACAACAATAATAATAATGATAGTATTTGTTAAGTGCTTATTACGTGCCAAGCACTGTTCTAAGCCCTGGGATAGATACAAGGTAATCAATCAACCACACATGATTGTGTTCCTCCTGTTAGGGAAGCTCCAATATTGCTAATTGATTACACTCCTTCCGAAAGGGAAGCTCAATCCATTGCACTTAACTAAATAATTCAATTTACCTCGCGGAATAAATTTTATGTAAAACTCAGGCTTTCCATCCTCGGTCTCTCTCTCTCCCTCTCCCCCCATCCCAGGACTATGGGTGACACTGTGTCAACAACATTCAGAGACATTTATTAGTACCTTCTGTGGAAGCTCCCTTGTGTGCCAGGGGGCATAGCTCAGGGGCAAATGCTCAGGGAGCATTGACTGCAGATCAAGAGGTCCCCGGTTCAAATCTGCGTGCCCCCTGTCTACTTCACATTTTAGTTCCCATGGCCCCAATTTCTCTCTCACCAAGGGCAGCACAGGCCTCCAGTGGTTGACAAAACTCAGCTCTCAAGTCCCATCTTGGAATCAGCCCCAACTGGGTGGGATCCTGGGAGGAAGAGAAGATGGATTGGGGTGGGAAATTCAGGGAGCTGGGGGGTCAGGAGCCCTGGCACTGTCTCTGGCTGGAACCCTGCTGTCCCTGGGAAGCAGGGAGGGAAGGAAACCCCTCCCCATGAACTGTCCCTCATCCTTGCCATGGCTGCGTGTGGAGGGGAGGAGGTTTATGTCCCCCTCTCATCTCTATGAAGCTGTGGGCTCTTGGAGGACAGGGATGGTATCCGATGCCCAGGCACTGGACACTGTCCTCCGACCCTGTGGGTGCTCTGCTCACCCTATACCAGCTGACTGATGACTGACTGAGGAAGGAGAGGAACTGGAGAAGGAACAGGGAGGAGCTGATGAAATGCATCAGTACCAGGTGTGGCTGCGTGGGGAAAAGGAGCTCATTATGGCACTTAGTGTGGCAAGGGGGCATAGCTCAGGGGTAGAGCATTTGACTGCAGATCAAGAGGTCCCCGGTTCGAATCCGGGTGCCCCCTGCCTACTTCACGTTTTAGTCATTCATTTAATCGTATTCACTGAGCGCTTACTGTGTGAAGAGCACTGTACTAAGCGCTTGGGAAGTACAAGTCAGCAACATGTAGAGACGGTCCCTACCCAACAATGGGTGTACAGTCTAGAATAGGGGCTCACATCCTTCCCAGCTCTGCCACTACCTGCCCCCACCAAATCCCAGTGCCAGTCCCAGCTCTGGTCTCCCCATGGAAAGCAGGTTAGCATCCTCCTCTCAGTCTCAAACACTGACAGCAACTGACCCTCCTGGAAGACGGCAGAGTAGTCACCCTCTGCGGCACTGCCTTCACCGGCCCTCTGGGCCCAGGCTGGATATCCCAGTCAGGTCCCTGGGGCAGCACAGGATTTTCCTCCCCCAATTAGGAGTGTAATGCTTTTACTCCCCCCTGATGAAGATGATGGTATTTAGTTGTTTGCTAAGGCCTGGAATCATCAGGTGAGACCCCTTCACTAAGACTTGTGGACTCACAGTCTAAGAGGGAGGGAGAGCAGCGATCTGGATTCAATGCTGAGCTCTTCCCTGGGCTCTGTCCTGTCTTCTGACATATTTTTCAACTGGTCCCAGTCCCCCCAGTTTCTCCTCCATCCTCCCAGGGGCCATCATCCACTCAGCGTGGCCCCTTCTCCGGGAAGTGCTTGTTCTCTGCACTGGCTCCAGCTCGGGCTATGGTGACAGGGTAGGGGGGCCATGGGCACCTGAGGGGCGTGGGGATTTGGAGTGGGCGGAGGCAGAGTCAGGATCTTCTCCAAGGGGAAAAGGGTGTTATTAGGGTTCACTTTGTCAGCAATGTCGGCGTCAAAAACATTTATTAGCACCTTCTGTGGCAACTCCCTTGTGTGCCAGGGGGCATAGCTCAGGGGTAGAGCATTTGACTGCAGATCAAGAGGTCCCCGGTTCAAATCCGGGTGCCCCCTCTCTACTTCACATTTTAGTTTCCACGGCCCCAATTTCTCTCTCACCAGGAGCAGCACAGGCCTCCAGTAGTTGACAACACTCAGCCCTCAAGTCCTGTTTCTCCTCTTGGGATCAGCCCCAACTGGGTGGGATCCTGGGAGGGAGAGAAGGTGGATTGGGGTGGGAAATTCAGGGAGTTGGGGGAACAGGAGCTCTGGCTGGGACCCTGCTGTCCCTGGGAAGCCCACATCCTCCCTGGCCTGGTTTGGGAAGCTGGGAGGGAAGGAAGTCTCTCCCCATGAACTCTCCCTCATCCTTCCCGTGGCTGTGTGGGGAGGGGAGGAGGTTTATGTCCCCCTCTCATCTCTATGAAGCTGTGGGCTCCTGGAGGACAGAGATGGTATCCAATGCCCGGGCAGTGGGCACTGTCCTCCGACCCTGTGGGTGTTCTGCTCACCCCAGGCCAGCTGACTGATGACTGACTGACTGAGGAAAGAGAGCTGGGGAGGAGCTGGGAGAAGCTTATAAAATGCATCAGTACCAGGTGTGGCTGCGTGGGGAAAAGGAGCTAATTGGGGTGTTTGGTGTGGCAAGGGGGCATAGCTCAGGGGTAGAGCATTTGACTGCAGATCAAGAGGTCCCCGTTTCAAATCCGGGTGCCCCCTGTCTACTTCACATTTTAGTCATTCATTCAATCATATTTATTGAGTGCAGAGCACTGTTCTAAGCACTTGGCAAGTACATGTCGGCAACATGTAGAGACGGTCCCTACCCAACAACAGGTTCACAGTCTAGAAGATGGGTTTACACCCTTCCCAGCTCTACCACTACCTACCCCCACCAAATCCCAGTGCCAGTCCCAGCTCTGGTCTCCCCTGCGGAAATCAGGTTGTTGTCCTCCTCTCGGTCCCAAACACTGACAGCAATGGACCCTCCTGGAAGATGGCAGAGTTGTCACCCTCTGTGACATTTGCCTTCACCAGCCCTCTGGGCCCAGGCCAGACATCCCAGTAAGGTCTCCTGGGGCAGCACAGGATTTTCCTCCCCCAAAGAGGAGTGTAATGCTTTTACTCCCTCCTGGGCTCCCTACTGATGAAGATGATGGTATTTAGTTGTGTGCTAAGGCCTGGAATAATCAGGTGAGACCCCTTCACCAAGCTTGTGGACTCACAGGCTAAGAGGGAGGGAGAGCAGGGATCTGGATTCAATGCTGAGCTCTCCCCTGGGTTCTGTTCTGTCTTCTGACATATTTTCCAACTGGTCCCAGTCCCCTCAGTTTCTCCTCCATCCTCCCACGGGCCAGCACCCACCCAGCATGGCCCCTTCCCCGGGAAGTGCTTGTTCTCTGCTCTGGCTCCAGCCCCGGCTGGGGTGACAGGGCTGGGGGGCCCGGGGCATCTGAGGGGCGTGGGGATTTGGGAGGGGGCCGGGACCGAGTCAGGTCCCTCTCCAAAGGGAAAAGGGGATAAATAGAGCTCACTGTGTCAACAACATCGACATCAGAGACATTTATTAGTACCCTCTGTGGAGGCTACCTTGTGTGCCAGGGGGCATAGCTCAGGGGTAGAGCATTTGACTGCAGATCAAGAGGTCCCCGGTTCAAATCCGGGTGCCCCCTGTCTACTTCACATTTTAGTTTCCACGGCCCCAATTTCTTTCTCACAAAGAGTAGCACAGGCCTCCAGTGGTTGACAAAACTCAGCCCTCAAGTCCTGTCTTGGGAACGGTCCCAACTGGGTGGGATCCTGGGAGGGAGAGAAGGTGGATTGGGGTGGGAGATTCAGAAGCTGGGGGGGTAAGAGCCCTGACTGGGACCCTGCTGTCCCTTGGAAGCCCACACCCTCCATGGGCTGGTTGGGGAAGCTGAGAGGGAAAGAAATCCCTCCCCGTGAACTCTCCCTCATCCTTGCCATGGCTATGTGTGGAGGGGAGGAGGTTTATGTCCCCCTCTCATCTCTATGAAGCTGTGGGCTCCTGGAGGACAGGGATGATATCTGATGCCCAGGCACTGGGCACTGTCCTCCGACCCTGTGGGTGCTCTGCTCACCCTATACCAGCTGACTGATGACTGACTGAGGAAGGAGAGGAGCTGGAGAAGGAACAGGGAGGAGCTGATGAAATGCATCAGTACCAGGTGTGGCTGTGTGGGGAAAAGGAGCTAATTAGGGCACTTAGTGTGGCAAGGGGGCATAGCTCAGGGGTAGAGCATTTGACTGCAGATCAAGAGGTCCCCGGTTCGAATCCGGGTGCCCCCTGCCTACTTTGTTTTTTAGTCATTCATTCAATCGTATTTATTGAGCACTTACTGTGTGCAGAGCACTGTTCTAAGCACTTGGGAAGTACATGTAGAGATGGTCCCTACCCAACAACGGGTGTACAGTCTAAAAGACAGGCTCACATCCTTCCCAGCTCTGCCACTACCTGCCCCCACCAAATCCCAGTGCCAGTCCCAGCTCTGGTCTCCCCGTGGAAATCAGATTAGTGTCCTCCTCTCGGTCCCTGACACTGACAGCATCTCACCCTCCTGGAAGATGGCAGAGTTGTCACCCTCTGTGGCATTACCTTCACCGGCCATCTGGGCCCAGGCCGGACATCCCAGACAGGCCTCCAGGGCAGCGCAGGATTTTCCTCCCCCAAGAGAAGTGTAAGGCTTTTACTTCCTCCTGATGAAGATGATGGTATTTAGTTGTGTGCTAAGGCCTGAGATCCCTTCACCAAGCCTTGTGGACTCACAGTCTAAGAGCGAGGGAGAGCAGGGATCTGAACTCACTGCTGAACTCTCCCCTGGGCTCTGTCCTGTCTCCTGACATATTTTCCAACTGGTCCCGGTCCCTCCGGCTCTCCTCTGTCCTCCCAGGGGCCAGCACCCCCCCAGCATAGCCCCTTCCCGGGGAAGTGCTTGTTCTCTGCTCCGGCTCCAGGCCCAGCAGGGCATCTGAAGGGTGTGGGGATTTTGAGGGGGCGGGGGCAGAGTCAGGTCCTTCTCCAAGGGGAAAAAGGGGTAATTAGGGCTCACTGTGTCAGCAATGTCGACATTTATTAGCATCTTCTGTGGAGGCTCCCTTGTGTGCCGGGGGCATAGCTCAGGGGTAGAGCATTTGACTGCAGATCAAGAGGTCCCCGGTTCAAATCCGGGTGCCCCCTGCTTGGCTCCTGTTTTAGTCCTCCCGGAGCCTGGGTCAATGTTCCCTTCCCAGCTCTACCACTCCCTGCCACTCCCAAATCCCAGCTCCGCTCTCCCTCTCTGTCCCAGACATCAACAGCAAATGACCCTTTATGGAAGACAGCAAGAGTTATCACCCTCCGGACCACATCTTTAGGGCCCAGGCCTGACATCCCTAGGGCAGCACCGAATTCTCCTCCCCACAACAGGAGCACATTGCTTTCACTCCGTCCTGGTTCCCACCTGATGAAGATGATGGTATTTAGAAATTTCTGATTGTGTGTGCCAAGTACCGTGCTAGGATCATCAGGTGAGATGCCTTCACCGAGCCTTGAAGGCTCACAATCTAAAAGGGAAAGAGAGGAGGGCTCTGCTTTGGGCTCCAATTCTGTCTCTGATGGATTTTTCAAATGGTTCCAGTTCCCCAGGCTTTTCCTCCATCTCCGCAGGGTCCAGTACGCACCCAGCGAGTCCCTTTTCCCAAAAAATGCTTGTTCTCTGTCTCAGTGGGGTGACACAGTCTGGGGGCTTGGGACAGCTGAGGGAAGAGGTGGTCTGGAGGCCGGAGGGGGCTGGGACAGCGTCAGGTGCTTCTTCGAGGGGAAAAGGGGATAAATTAGCATATTTTGGACACATAATCAGGAGGACTAGTTCTCTGGAGAAGACACTAATGCTAGGAAAAGCCTAGGGAAAACATGGAATAGGCAGACCGTAACAATGATAAAGGAAGAACCATTAGAAAGGTTGCGGATTATGGCAGAGGACAGAACGTTCTGGAGAGGGTACATCCATGGAGTCGCTATGATTTGGAAATGACGATGGCACTTAATAATAATAATAATAATAAGGGTCATTATGGCAGCAATGACAGCATCAGAGACATTTATTAGCACCTACTGTGACACTTCAGGCATTGGGGGGTATAGCTCAGAGGTAGAGCATTTGACTGCAGATCAAGAGGTCCCCGGTTCAAATCTGGGTGCCCCCTGCTTTGTTGACATTTTGCTCCACTACTTTTTGGAAATTTTCTTCTTCACTCCTAAATCCCTTTCCTAGGATGGTTTAGGGACGGTTTGGGAACTGTCCAGGTGGGGCTTAGTTGTTCTGTCTAGTGGCTAGAGGAGGGAATGTAAGCCCACTTGTATTCGCCCTAGGATTAATCAAACAATCGTATTTATTGAGTGCTTACTGTGTGCAGAGCACTGTACTAAGCGCTTGGGAAGTACAAGTTGGCAACATATAGAGACAGTCCCTACCCAACAGTGGGCTCACAGTCTAGAAGAATAATTATAATAATAATAATGATGGTATTTAATGATAGTATTTGTTAAGCACTTACTATGTGCCAAGCACTGTTCTAAGCGCTGGGGTAGATACAAGGTAATCACGTTGTCCCACATGGGGCTCACAGTCTTAATCCCCATTTTAGAGAGGACGTAACTGAGACCCAAAGAAGTGAAGACGGTGAAGGTGAAGGTGAAGACACCTTTTAGACTGTGAGCCCACTGTTGGGTAGGGACTGTCTCTATATATTGCCAATTTGTACTTCCCAAGCGCTTAGTACAGTGCTCTGCACATAGTAAGCGCTCAATAAATACGATTGATGATGATGATGATGAAGTGACTTGCCCAAAGTCACACAGCTGATAAGTGGTGGTGCAGGGATTAGAACCCCCAACCTCCGACTCCCAAGCCCTTGCTCTGTCCACTAAGCCACGTATTTGTTAAGCGCTTACTATGTGTCAAGCACTGTTCTGAGCGCTGAATATGTGCCAGGCACTGTACAAAGCGCTGGGGTAGGTACAAGCAAATCGGTTGGACCCACGTGGGGCTTGCAGTCTCAATCCCCATTTTATAGATGAGGTAACTGAGGCGCAGAGAAGTAACTTGCCCAAAGTCCCACAGCAGACAAGTGAGAGAGTAGGGATTAGAACCCGTGACTTCTGACTCTCAGGCCTGTGCTCTAAATAATAATAATAATAATAATAATAATATTTCTTAAGCACCTCCTATTCTCCCTCCTACTTAAAACATGAGCCCCAGGTGGGACAGCGACTGCATCCATCCCAAGTATCTTGTATCTACTACAGTGTTTGACTCATAAGAAGTGCTCAACAAATGCCACAATTATTAGTATTAGGTGTAAGACAATCAGATGAGAAATATTCAACTTCCTTCAAGGGCTCACAGTCAAAGATGGAGGGAGAGTGGGTGTCTGGGCTCTAACTTTTCTCAGGTGGACTTGTCATTGTGGTTCAAACAGGTTTAGGTCCCGGCCCCCCCACCTCCGTCTTCTCATTAATTAATTCATTCAATCATATTTATTGAGCACTTACTGTGTACAAAGCACTGTACTAAGCGCTTGAGAGAGTATAATATGGCAACAGACAGACACATTCCCGCCCACAGTGAGCTCACAGTCTAGAGGGGGAGACGGACATTAATACCAATAAATTAAATAAAAGATTTATTTGGGCTGTGGGGATGGGAGGGGGGATGAGTGAAGAAGCAAGTAAGAGGGGCGCAGAAGGGAATGATTGGTGAAGAGGAGAGGAGGGCTTATTCAGGGAAGGCTTCTTGGAGGAGAAGGGCCTTCAATAAGGCTTTGAAGTGGGGGAGAACAATTACCTGTCTGATATGAAGTGCTTTGCCCATAGTAAGCGCTTAACAAATACCATCATTATTATTATTATGAAGAGGGAGAACGTTTTAGTCTTCTCCTCTGTCCCCCCGAGGGTCCAGCAGCCATTCAGGAGGCCTTCCCAGACTGCGCCCCTTCCTTCCTCTCCCCCTCGTCCCCCTCTCCATCCCCCTCATCTTACCTCCTTCCCTTCCCCACAGCACCTGTATATATGTATATATGTTTGTACACATTTTTTACTCTATTTATTTATTTTATTTGTACATATCTATTCTATTTATTTTATTTTGTTACTATGTTTGGTTTTGTTCTCTGTCTCCCCCTTTTAGACTGTGAGCCCACTGTTGGGTAGGGACTGTCTCTATATGTTGCCAATTTGTACTTCCCAAGCGCTTAGTCCAGTGCTCTGCACATAGTAAGCGCTCAATAAATACGATTGATGATGATGATGATTCAGGGTGACCCCTTCCTCCCAAAGGCCCTGCTCTCTACTCTGGCCTGGGACAGTTGAGAGAAATGCTAATGGAACCTGGAGAAGCAGCCCCAACTCTTGGCTCGTGAGTGTGTGATAATATTAATTATATCAACCCAATTAATTATATGATGTAATATACAATGTTACATAATATACAAGTATATAGTATACAATTATATAATATACAATATTATATAATATGCAATTATATGATATATCACATAATATACAATTATATAATATACAATATATTATATAATATATTATATCATACGGTCATATTATTTTACATTACATTATATTACACCATATTATACTATGTCATATATTATATTATATTATTACATATTATGCACATTATATAATGTATTATAACATGGTCATATTATCATTATATTTATACTATATCATACAAATATAATAAAATTAATATAATTGGATTACTATAATTAGTATGCATTATATATTAGTATAATACATACTAATTATATATTATACTATATACGATACATAACATCATATATCATTAATAATCTATATTATATAAATTATATTGATACGATATGTCATATCATAGGATTATAATATACTATATATGTAATATATTATATAATAAATAATGATATATTGTATATAAATATACTATATATGTAATATGACGTTACATGTCAATAATATTGTATCATAGGATTATAATATGCTATACATGTAATATGATGTTATATATTATATAACAAATAAGAATACATTGTATATAAATATGCCACATATGTAATATGACATTATATATTATATAATAAATAATATCATATCATAGGATTATAATATACCATATATGTAATATGACATTATATATTATATAATAAATAATAATCTATCGTATATAAACACACTACATATGTAATATGACATTATATATTATATGATAAATAATATCATATCATAGGATTATAATATACTATATATGTAAAATGACATTATATATCATATAATAAATAACAATGTATTGTATATACATATGCTATATACGCAATATGGCATCATATACCATATAATAAATAATATCACGTCATAGGATTATAATATACTATACATGTAATAGGACATTATATATTACGTAATAAATAATAATATATTGCATAATATATTGTATATAAATATACTGCATATGTAATAGGACATCATATATTATATAATAAATAATATCATATCATAGGATTTTAATATACTATATATTTAATATGACATTACATATTATATAATAAATAATAATGTATTGTATACACATATGCTATATACATAATATAGCATTATATATCATATAATAAATAATACCATATAATAGGATTATAATATACTATATGTGTAATATGACATTATATTTCATATAATAAATAATAATGCATTGCATATTAAAATGCTACATACATAGGATGACATTATATATTATATAATAAATAATATCATATCATAGGATTATAATATACTACATATGTAATATGACATTATATGTTATATAATAAATAATGATACATTGTATATAGATATATAATTTAGGGGGGTGGAGGGGCAAGAGGGAAAGGAAAGGGGTAATTAGGGCGCACTGTGTCAGCAACGTCAGCGTCAGACACAGATATTAGCATCTATTGTGGGGCCTGGTTTGCGTGCCAGGGGGCATAGCTCAGGGGTAGAGCATTTGACTGCAGATCAAGAGGTCCCCGGTTCGAATCCGGGTGCCCCCTGCCTGTTTCGTGTTTTATTCCCGGCCTTCCTCTTGCTGATCCCCTTCTGCATCCCCCAAATCCCGTTTCTCTCCCTGGATGATCCTGGGATAATCCCGGTGGGGAATGAATGGAGAAGCGCTCCCTCTGGTGGTGAGAGGAGAGAATGCAGGGGGTGGGGGCGGGTCTCTGCTTTCCGACAGAAACGCTGTGATAATAATCATCATCAATCAATCAATCAATCGTATTTATTGAGCGCTTACTGGGTGCAGAGAACTGGACTAAGCGCTTGGGAAGTCCAAGTTGGCAACATATAGAGACAGTCCTTACCCAAGAGTGGGCTCACAGTCTAGCAGGGGGAGACAGAGAACAAAACCAAACATACTAACAAAATAAAATAAATAGAATAGATATGTACAAGTAAGATAAATAAATAAATAGAGTAATAATAAATAGAGTAATAAATCATTTATCCAATCGTATTGATTGATGACGTATTTATTACTCTAGTTATTTATTTTAGTTGTACATTCATTCATTCATTCATTCAATCCTTACCTCTTTCCCCTCCCCACAGCACCCGTATATATGTCTATATAATAATAATGTTGGTATTTGTTAAGCACTTACTATGTGCAGAGCACTGTTCTAAGCGCTGGGGGGGATACAAGGAGATGAGGTTGTCCCACGTGGGGCTCACAGTCTTAAATCCCCATTTTACAGATGAGGGAACTGAGGCACAGAGAAGTGAAGTGACTATATATGTTTGCACATATTTATTACTCTATTTTACTTGTACATATTTATTCTACTTATTTTATTTTGTTAATGTGCTTTGTTTTGTTGTCCGTTTCCCCCTTTTAGACCGTGAGCCCGCTGTTGGGTAGGGCCCGTCTCTAGATGTTGCCAACTTGTACTTCCCAAGCGCTTAGTCCTGTGCTCTGCACACAGTAAGCGCTCGATAAATACGATTGAATGAATGAATGAATGGAGCGCTCAATAAATACGATTGAATGAATGAATGAATGGAGCGCTCAATAAATACGATTGAATGAATGAATGGAGTGCTCAATAAATACGATTGAATGAATGAATGGAGCGCTCAAAAAATACGATTGAATGAATGAATGAATGAATGGAGCGCTCAATAAATACGATTGAATGAATGAATGACCGAATGAATGGAGTGCTCAATAAATACAATTGAATGAATGAATGAATGAGTTGAGCGCTCAATAAATACGATTGAATGAATGAATGAATGAATTGAGCGCTTATTGTGTGCAGAGCACTGTACTAAGTGCTTGGGAAGTACAAGAAATAGTAGTGAAGGTAAAATCGTATAACTGACTATAATTTTAGTGGGCTCACAGTCTTAATCTCCATTTTGCAGAGGAGGGAACTGAGGCACAGAAAAGTTAAGTGACTTGCCCAAAGTCACACAGCTCATAAGTGGCGGAGCCGGGATTAGAACCCTTGACCTCTGATACCCAAGCCCCCGCTCTTTCCACTAAGCCACGTGAGACCCATATGGGACTGGGACTGTTTCCAACCCAATTAGATTGTAGGTACCCCAGCGCTTAGCACAGTGCCTGGCACACAATCAGTGATTAACAAATACCACAATTATTATAAAAATGTGCCGCCTCCTGTTCATTCCGGACGGACGTTGAGAAAAGGGAATTGTGCACTGCAGGGGAGCTGGGGGCTTCCTGAATTTCTTTTCCCCCTCCAGCTTTCAACACCTGGCAGCACTGCGGGGGGAGGGGGGTAGATTGGGGAAAGCTCTGCAGGGTGGGATGCAATTGGGAGAAGGGAAGGTGGAGAAATGGTTTGAAAATGCCCGCCTTGGCCCAAAGGAAGTTTCCTGACTATCCCCTGGTTTCCTTTTCCTGCCCTCCCCTCAGCATTGCATCAGCCTCCTCTCTGATCTCCCATCCTCCTGTCTCTCCCCACTTCAGTCTATACTTCACGGTTGCTGCCCGGATCATCTCTGTGCAGAAACACTCTGGGCATGTCACTCCCTCCTCAAAAATCTCCGGTGGCTGCCAGTCAACCTACGCATCAAGCAGAAACTCCTCACCCTCGACTTTGAGGCTGTCCATCCCTTGGCCCCCTCCTCCCTCACCTCCCTTCTCTCCTTCTCCAGCCCAGCCCGCACCCTCCGCTCCTCTGCCGCTCACCTCCTCACCGTACCTCGTTCTCTCCCATCCCGCCATCGACCCCCGGCCCACGTCTTCCCCCTGGCCCGGGATGCCCTCCCTCTGCCCATCCACCAAGCTAGCTCTCTTCCTCCCTTCAAACCCTACTGAGAGCTCACCTCCTCCAGGAGGCCTTCCCAGACTGAGTCCCCTTTTTCTTCTCCTCCTCCCCACCCCCCCGCCCTACCTCCTTCCCCTCCCCACAGCACCCGTATAGATGTTTGTACGGATTTCTTACTCTATTTATTTTACTTGTACATATCTACTGTTCTATTTATTGTGTTAATGATGTGCATCCAGCTTTATTTCTGTTTATTCTGACGACTCGACAACTGTCCACATGTTTTGTCTTGTTGTCTGTCTCCCCCTTCTAGACCGTGAGCCCGTTGCTGGGTAGGGGCCGTCTCTATATGTTGCCAATTTGTACTTCCCAAGCGCTTAGTACAGTGCTCGGCATACAGTAAGCGCTCAATAAATACGATTGAATGAATGAATGAATGCACTTGTCCGTGAACTGGACACCAGGGTGGAGGAAACGGGGTTACCTCTCGGGCAACTGAGTCCTTGGGAGCAGCTGGTCTTTGCCTCGGATGCTCTGACCTGCTAGATTTCCTGCTCAGACCTGTTACATTTCCTGTGTTGCTACCTGAAGGAGAGCAGGCCGTTTCCTTTCTCCATCTATTCTCGTTGTGGGCAGAGAACGTATATACCAACTCTGTTGTATCAATAATAATAATGAGAATGATATTTGCTAAGTGCTTACTATGTGCCAAGCAGGCCGTTTCCTTTCTCCATCTATTCTCGTTGTGGGCAGAGAACGTATATACCAACTCTGTTGTATCAATAATAATAATGAGAATGATATTTGCTAAGTGCTTACTATGTGCCAAGCAGGCCGTTTCCTTTCTCCATCTATTCTCGTTGTGGGCAGAGAACGTATATACCAACTCTGTTGTATCAATAATAATAATGAGAATGATATTTGCTAAGTGCTTACTATGTGCCAAGGAGGCCGTTTCCATTCTCCATCTATTCTCGTTGTGGGCAGAGAACGTATATACCAACTCTGTTGTATCAATAATAATAATGAGAATGGTATTTGCTAAGTGCTTACCATGTGCCGAGCACTGTAAGTGCTTGATTAGATACAAGGTGATCAGTTTGTCCCACATGGGGCTCACAGTCTTCATCCCCATTTTCCAGATGAGGTAACTGAGGCACAGAGAAGTGAAGTGACTTGCCCAAAGTCACACTGCTGATGTGGCGAAGCAGGGATTAGAACCCACGACCTCTGACCCCCAAGCCCGGGCTCTTTTCGCTAAGCCACACTGCTTCTTGTGGGTCCTGGGGCTGTGGAGGTGAGTGGGAGGAGGGAAATGGGTCCCGGATGGTGAGGGAGGATGGAGGAAAGGGGGAGCAGAGATGACACTGGAAATGGATAACGAGAGAACTTTATTGGCCGAGAGTTCATTAGCCAAAGGGGATGGAGGATTCTCGTTAGGCAGGGAGCAAGGCCGCTCCTCCTGCTCGAAGGGAAGCCAGGGCCGGGCAAACCGGAGAAATGGCCAGTCCCGACTTGACCGAGTGGCCTGTGGCTTAGCCCTGAGGTAAGGGCACCTGGAATTTCAAGTTCAGCCCTCCAATCTTCTCGCTCAGTTTCTGAATCCCACGGCCGATTTTTTTAATTCCCTTCTTCAGGGCATTCTTGACTTTTTTGAAGAACCTTCCAAAACGCCTCTTGGTCCGGACAGGCTGAGGAGGAAACAGAGACGTGGCTTATGAGGTCCCGGGCGGGTGAACCTTCCCGGGGAGTCCCAAACCGGCGGGATCCCGCCCTGCCTTGGACCCAGTCAAGTGAGACTGTAAGCTCGTTGTGGGCAGGGAATGTGTCTTTATTGTTGTACAGGGGCTTAGTACAGTGCTCTGCACACAGTAAGCACTCAATAAATGCGATTGAATGAATGGAATGAAGGGAAGCAGAGTTCAAGCAGAAGACAATATAACGGAGTTGGGAAACTCTATCTTTGCCCACAGCGAGCTTACAGTCTAGAGGGCCTCTATCTATCTATTTATCTATATAGATAAATCTGTGTCCAACCCAGTTTGCTTGTATAATAATAATAAATAATGATGGCATTTGTTAAGCACTTACTATGTGCAAAGCACTGTTCTAAGCGCTGATCCACCCCAGTGTGCCTAGCATGCAGTAAGTGCTTAACAAATACCCCAATTCCCTACTGATAAAAATAATATTAATAGTATTTATTAAGCACTTACTATGTGCCAGGCACTCTACTAAACGCTAGAGTGAGAACAAGGAAAATCGGTTGGACACAGTCCTTATCTCATGTATCTATCTCTCTGTCCATCTATCTATCTACCAGCACTTAGAACAGTGCTTTGCACATAGCAAGCGCTTAATAAATGCCATTATTATTGTTATTATTATTATTATTACCTGTCTTTCTGTCTCTCTGTTCTGTCCATCTGTCTGTCCTGTTGGTCTGTCTGTTAATCTTCCATTAACCCCAGGGCTTAATGGAATTAAGGCTTAATTGGCCCAGGCACCCCAGGCTGTGCTTGGCTCATAGCGCTTAGTATAGTGCTTTGCACATGGTAAAATGCTCAATAAAAATGGCTGAATGAATGAATCAATCAATCGTATTTATTGAGCGCTTACTGTGTGCAGAGCACTGTACTAAGTGCTATGAGCTATGAATGAATGAATTAAATACAGTAAGTGCTTAACAAATACAATTGGGAGAGGAAAAAAAGAGGGCCCTGGGAGGAGGTGACTGAGTGATGGAGAAAAGGTCAAATTCATTCATTCGGTCATTCAATCGTATTTATTGAGCGCTTACTGTGTGCAGATCACTGTTCTAAGCACTTGGAAAGTACGATTGGCAACAAATAGAGACAATCCCTACCCAACAACGGGCTCACAGTCTAGAAGCGGGGAGACAGACAACAAAACAAAACAAGTAGACGGGCATCGATAGCCTCAATATAAATGAATAGAATTATAGATATATGCACATCATTAGTAAAATAAATAGAATAATAATAATAATAAATACGCAAGTGCTGTGGGGCGGGGAGGAGGGGCTCCTATCCATCTCCCTTGGTACAGCGCCTGGCACGTAGTAAGTGCTTAATAAATACCATTATTATTGAGATTATGGATAGATAGTTGTGGTATTTGTTTGGCACTTACGGTGTGCCTGGCACTATACCAAGCCCTGGGGTGGATACAAGCAAATCAAGTTGGACACGGTTCTCTCCAGATAGATAGATAGATGGTAGTTAGACAGATAGATGATAGATAGAATCCCTCTAGACTGTAAACGCCCTTGAGTCCACCACCCAGTGAGACCCAGAGCCCGGGGAAGTGGTCCCAGACCGTGCCCAAGTGGAGGGGACACTTACCCCATTGCAAGTGACGTTAACCGAGGGATCGTCTTTGTCCATGGAGATGGTGCCCGAACATTCTCTCACCAGCTGAGGGAATCAGTCAGTCAGTTAATTGTATTTACTGAGCGCTTAATGTGTACAGAGCACTGCATTAATCAATCAATCGTATTTATTGAGCGCTTACTGTGTGCAGAGCACTGTCCTAAGCACTTGGGAAGTACAAGTCGGCATTAAGCACTTGGGAGGGTACAGTAGAACAATAAACAGGCACATTCCCTGCCCACAACCAGCTTACGGTCTAGAGGAGACTGGGGAGAGGCCGCGAGGGAAGGTCTGAGAACCCAGGGGTCCCCGGCAGCCCCCACCGTCCCACTCCACACCCCGATTCTTACACCTCCATAATAATAATAATAATGGTACTTATTAAGTGCTTATTATGGGCCAGGCACTGCTCTAAGGGCTGGGGCAGATAAAAGTTAATCATGTTGGACACAATCCCTCTCCCACATGGGGCTTACAATCTTAATCCTCTTTTTACAGATCAGGAAACTGTGGCCCAGAGAAAGGAAGTGACTAACTCAAGGTCACCCAGCAGACACATGGCGGAGATGGGATTAGAACCCGGGTCCTTTGATTCCCTGGCTTGGGCTTTATCCACTAAGCCAGGCTGGAGTTTTGGCTATAGGAGTTCAGTTGGGCCACGGTGTGGGGGGCCAGAATGCTCCCTCACCCACCCACCCCCGGTCATCCTGGCCCCGTGGGTGGCATCAGAAGGCAGAAGCCCCCAGCCCAGCCTCAGAGAGTCCTCACCCCGCCCTCCTTGAAGTCACACTGGTCCAAGGGGCGCGTCTCCTCCTTCTTACTGCACACGGTCTCGTGGATGGTGAAGTTCACGGGGAAGATGTTGGCGCTGTTACTCTGGGGATGAATTGAAATTCAACTGTTTCCTCCCGACATTGCTACACACCCCTGCTATATCTTCGTTAGTAATACTAATACTATTTGTTAGGCACTAACTATGTGCCAGAAGCTGTACTGAGCGCTGGGGTGGATATGAGCAAATTGGGTTGGACACAGTCCCCGTCTCTCGGGGGGCTCAGTCTTTATTCATTCATTCATTCAATCGTATTTAGTGAGCACTGACTGTGTGCAGAGCACCATACTAAGCGCTTGGGAAGTACAAGTCGGCAACATCCTCATTTTACTGAGGTACGGAGAAGTGAAGTTACTTGGTCCAGGTTATGCAGCGGACAAGGGGCGGAGCTGGGATTAGAACCCACGTCCCTCTAATAATAATAATAATAATAATAGCATTTATTAAGCGCTTACTGTGTGCAACACACTGTTCTAAGCGCTGGGGAGGTTACAAGGTGATCAGATTGTCCCACGGGGGGCTCACAGTCTTCATCCCCATTTTCCAGATGAGGGAATTGAAGCCCAGAGAAGTGAAGTGACTTGCCCAAAGTCACCCAGCTGGCAATTGGCAGAGCCGGGATGTGAACCCATGACCTCGGACTCCAAAGCCTGTGCTCTTTCCACTGAGCTACGCTGCTTCCCTGACTCCCAGCCCCGGGCTCTGTCCACTATGCCTCACTGCTTCGGAGCCTGATCCCACGTTCCCTCTACAAATTCCCCTCCCATCCCCTTCCCCGGCCCAGGACTCACAGTCCCTTCCTGGAGCTGCAGTCTGTGGAGCCGGAAGAGATTGTCCGAGTTGGACTCTTTGTTGTAGGTGGCGATGGTGCCGGCCAAAGCCTCCTCGAAGCTCAGGGACTGAGCGGTGGCCAAGGTGGCCACGGCGGCCAGCAGCAGGGCCTTCCACGCGGCCTCCATCCTTGTCCCTCGCTCGTCCTCTTTGACATTCTCCCTCCTCCAGGGTGGATTTATGGCCAAATCCTCAGGGTCTTGCACAAGGGGGCCAGGAGGCCAGAGCGGCCTGGCTTCCTGGGGCGGTGGCTCTTCCCTTCCTCCGGCATTGGCCAATCCCGGCCACCGGGAGCTCTGGACACATGGAAGAGGAAGTTGAGGCAGGGAGAGACTGGAGGGACCGCGGACCCCCAGGGCTGGGCGGCCGGATGCGGTTGGGTTAAGGATGGTGAAGAAACGGGACCACAGTGGGGTAGAAATCCCCCTTGGCGCCAATTTCTTCTCCGGTTTCCCAAGGCCATTGCACAAAGAGTCGAAAGTGGCCCAGGGGCCTACCCAGCCCACTCTGTAATCATTAAACCAGCGTTTAGAACAGTGCTCCAGCGCTTAGAACAGTGCTTTGCACATAGCAAGCACTTAATAAATGCCATTATTATTATTATTATTAAACCAGACCCCCACCCCATCTCCCCACCAATTCCAGGGATGGAGGGATCGGACTGGTCACTCCGTCTGGCTCTTCCCTCTAGGCTGGTACAGCTTGGGAGAACTGAGGACAGCCTGGCTATCCCTTCCCTTCCACTGTCATCATCATCATCAATCATATTTATTGAGCGCTTGCTGTGTCATGGAGTCTTTGTGCTTGCCCAAACACTTAGTACAATGCTCTGCACATGGTAAGCGCTTAATAAATACGATTGAATGAGTCAGACCAACCTCAGGCCATCTGAGCCATCCCCCTGCCCCCACATAGGATGGCACTTCACCCAAGTGGTTTCTCTCTCCCTTGGCAAAAAGTCATCATTATCAATGATACAATAATGGTATTCATTAAACGCTTACTATGTTCCAAGCAGTGTACTAAGCACATAGGTAGATACAAAATAATCACGTAGTCAGTCAATCATATTTATTGAGCACTTACTCTGTGCAGGCACTGTACTAAGAGCTTGGGAGACTACAATATAACAGATATATTCCCTGCGCACAATGACCTTAAAGTCTAGAGGGGGAGAAAGACATTAATATAAATAAATAAATTACAGCTGTGGACGTAAGTGCTGTAGGAAACAGTCCTTATCCCTCATTGGGCTCTCAGTCAACAGATGAGGATACTGAGGCACAGAGAAGTTAAGCGACTTGCCCAAGGACAGACAGCAGGGAAGCGGTAAAGCTGGGATTAAAACCTAGGACCTCTTTCTTCCAGATCTTTCCACCTGGTCAAGCGGTTTCATGTGCCTAAGCTGCCCAGCTCCAGGGACCTGAGCCCCAGGAAAGAAGAAACTGAGGTAGGAAAGAAATGACCGAGGCCCAGAGAATAATAATAATAATGATAATGATGGCATTTATTAAGCACTTACTATGTGCAAAGCACTGTTCTAAGCACTGGGGAGGTTACAAGGTGATCAGGTTGTCCCACGGGCGGCTCACAGTCTTCATCCCCATTTTACAGACTGAGGCCCAGAGAAGTTAAGTGACTTAACTGGGGGGGATGAAGACTGTGAGCCCCATGTGGGACAACCTGATCACCTTGTAGCCCCCCCAGTGCTTAGAACAGTGCTTTGCACATAGTAAGCGCTTAACAAATGCCATCATTATTATTATTATTTGCCCCACCCCTTCCCCACCACCAGCGGCCCAAGGGCACCTGAGACTGCATGGGCTGTTTGCGTGTCCTGAATGTCTATGTCCATTTTCACAACGATGATGATGGTATCTCTTAAACGCAGACTGTGTGCCAAGCACTGGGGTAGATACGAAATAATCAGATGGGACACCGTCCCTGTCCCAGCGGGGGCCTCGCGATCTAAGAGGGATGGAGACAGGGGACCTTATCCTTACTTTTCACCTGGAGAAACTGAGGCACAGCAAGATCAAGGGGCGGGTTCCGGATCACCTGGCTGGCAAGCGTCCGAGCCGGAATTTAAACCAAGATCTCCTCCCTGCCCTCGTGGAAAATTGCATTTTTGAGTGTGTCCCACCTCTTGTACCAGCGGTCCTGCTGGCCGGGTCACACCCCAGAACTCCTAGATTCCTCATATCCTGACTCACCCTAAGAAGAGGCCAGGTGGGCAGAAGCAGTGTGGGCTAGTGGTTAGAGGCCTAGTCTGTAAATCAGAGAGACCTGGATTCTAATCCTGGCTGTGCCACTTGTCTGCTGTGTGACCTTGGGAAAGTCACTTCACTTCTCTGGGCCTCAGTTACCTCATCTGGAAAATAATAATAATAATAATAATAATGATGATGGTATGTGTTAAGTGCTTATTATGTGCAAAACACTGTTCTAAGAGCTGGGGTGGTTACAAGGTGATCAGATTGTCCCCTGAGGGGCTCACAGTTTTAATCCCCATTTTACGGATGAGGTAACTGAGGCCCAAAGTCACACAGCTGACAGTTGGTGGAGCCGGAATTTGAACCCATGACCTCTGACTCCAAAGCTCAGGCTCTTTCCACTGAGCCACGCTGCTTTTGACACATAGTAAGCACTTAAAAAATTCCACAATTATTAGTATTAGGAAAATGGGATTTAGACTGTAAGCCTCATGTGGGACAGGGACTGTGTCCATCCCAACTAGCTTGTATCCACCCCAGTGATGATGATGATGATGATGATGGCATTTATTAAGTGCTTACTATGTGCAAAGCACTGTTCTAAGCCCTGGGGAGGTTACAAGGTGATCAGGTTGTCCCATTGGGGGCTCACAGTCTTCAACCCCATTTTACAGATGAGGTAACTGAGGCACAGAGAAGTGAAGTGACTTACCCAAAGTCACATAGCTGACAATTGGTGGAGCCGGGATTTGAACCTGTGACCTCTGACTCCAAAGCCCAGGATCTTTCCACTGAGCCACGCTGCTTCTGACACATAGTAAGCACTTGACAAATTCCACAGTTATTATTATTCGGCGGGATGGGAATAAGGAAGAGAATAGTTGTAATAGCATTTCCTTGGTAGTAATAGTATTGTGTTCACTTGCTTTTTTTTTATGGTATTTGTTAAGCGCTTACTATGTGCCAGGCACTATTCTAAGCGCTGGGGTAGATACAAGAGAATCAGGATAGTTACAGTTCATGTTCCACAAAGGGCTCCCATCTTAATCCTTATTTTACAGATGAGGTCACTGTCAAGGTCCCCCTCTCCATCCCCCCCCATCTTACCTCCTTTCCTTCCCCACAGCACCTGTATATATGTTTGTACATATTTATTACTCTATTTATTTATTTATTTTACTTGTACATATCTATTCTATTTATTTTATTTTGTTAGTATGTTTGGTTTGGTTCTCTGTCTCCCCCTTCTAGACTGTGAGCCCACTGTTGGGTAGGGACTGTCTCTAGATGTTGTCAGCTTGTACTTCCCAAGCGCTTAATACAGTGCTCTGTACCCAGTAAGTGCTCAATAAATACGATTGATTGATTGATTGATTACAGAGCGATGAAATGATTTGCCCAAGGCCTCAGGACAGACAAGCGGCAGATCCGGGACCAGACCCCAGGTCCTTCTGATTCCTAGGCCTGTGTTCTATCTGCTATAATAGTAATGATGGCATTTATTAGGCACTTACTATGTGCAAAGCACTGTTCTAAGCTCTGGGTCCTGTTCTAAGCGTTGTTCTAAGCGTTATGTTATGTTGCTTCTCACTGTGTGCAAGAGCACTGTGCTACATATTGGGAAAGGGTCCACAGGTGAAGCAGGATGGCTTAGTGGATAGAGCCCGGGCCCTGGAGTCAGAAGATCACGGGTCCTAATCCGGGCCCTGCCACATGTCTGCTCTGTGACCTTGGGTAAGTCATTTCTCTGGGCCTCAGTTATCTCATCTGTAAAATGGGAATTAAAAATGTGAGCCCTATGTGAGACAGCCACGTATCTACCCCAGTGCTTAGAACAGTGCTTGGCACATAGTAAGCGCATAACAAGAACCATAATCATAATAATTATTATAATTATTGCAGGTGGGAATTAGACACGGAGAGAGGACGGCGAGGAAGGAGAGAGCAGAAACCAGAGTGACACTGGACAACAGGGGAGTTTATTCACGTGGGTTTCCTCACCCAGCCAGGCTGGGGCAACTTGGGGGACAGGAGCGGGGATGGGAGGGGTGGGGGAAACAGGTTGTGGGGAGGGGGTCACCACTTGGACCCTACAGAGTCAGGAAGAGGTGACAGTGACGGGTAGGGGGGGGTGCAGGGGGGATACGGTTTCAGTTCCGGCTGCCACTGCCCCCAGGGACTCAGGGCCTACTATTCATTGCCCCCTGGAAGGATGATGATGTTGTTCTTCGTCAGGAAATCTTTCACTATCTTCCCTCCTTTCTTTATGAGTTTCCAGCGTCGCTTGGTCCGAATAGGCTGGAAAGGAAGGAGACACAGAGATGGGATGGGGGAGGGATCCAATTGGAATTTCTGAAGGCAGCATTGCTGGTCCATATTGCCCTGATAGGAATTGGGGGTTCTCAGCCCCTGGGCTTGAGTGACTGACCCCTGGTCCACTCAGGGCTCCTGAGGCTGAAGAACCCTGAGGACCCGGGGGGATGGGAGAGTGTGGGAGCCCAAGACTGGTGCTGCCCTTGCCCACTGCTAGCACAGAGAGGAAGGTCTTCCCGGCCCCAGGGTGAGGGGCTGGGGTTGGGGTCATCTCCCCCCAATGCTCAACGCTCCTCCGCTGAGACCCGGCCACTCCTCAGGACCCTCGCCGCCCCATCGACCTTTTTTACCCAGCCCCGGGCACAGGACGGTTGTCCTAGCTGGTGCCTGGATGGGGGGGGCACTTACCTTGTCGCAAGTGACCGTGACCACGGGGCCTTCCAGTGTGGCAAGCACAGTGCCCGAACAGTCTCTCACCACCTGGAAGGAGGCAGAAGAGGGGTTCAGGGCCGCCGCCCCTCTCCCTCTGACCCGCACCTCACCCTCCAGCGGTTCTCTGGGGACGTCTCCTGTTTCACTCCCGGGATTCAGCGAGGCGCCCAGAGAGGAGCCAGGTGATCCAGGAGGACCCAGTCATCTCTGAGACACTTTGGGCCACGTTGGCCAGTAGCCCGAGACCCCTCAGTTGCCCATCCCCCCGTTGCAGAACCTCCCCCACCCGGACCCCAGCCCCAGAGAGACCTCACCCCTCCCTCTTTGAAGTCACACTGGTCCGGGCTACGATTCTCCACTTTGGGGCACACGGTCTCCTGGATGGTGAAGTTCACGGGGATGGCGTTGGGGGACTCGAGCTGAGGAAGGATTCAGGGCCAAGTCAGGTGGCTCCAAGCGAGGAGCAGAGACGCTTCTGTCTCCGCAGGCCGGGGTCGGACCCCCCCACGCCGCCCCTCCACCCTCCACCTTTGCTCACCGGCCTCTCTTGGGGTTTGAGCTCAAGGAGCCGGAAGAGATTGTCTGCATCCGACTCTCTGTTGTAATTGCTGATGGCGGCAGCTACGGCCTCTTCGTGGCTCAGGGACTGAGCGACGGCCAAGGTGGCCACGGCGGCCAGCAGCAGCACCTTCCAAGCAGTCTCCATCCTGCTCCCTCACTCGTCCTCGTTGACGTTCTCCCTCCCTGGGGTGGATTTATAGCCGCCTTCTCGGGGGCCTTGCCCGAGGAGCCCGGGAGGCCCCAGAGGCCTGGGTTTCCTAAAGCGGTGACTCTTCCCTCCCTCGGGCGTTGACCAACCCCGACCACCGGGAATTCCAGACTTGTCGAACGGGAAATCAGGGAAGGGAGGCATCCCCGGGAACGGCCATGGGCCCCGGGGCTGAGCGGCTGGATGCGATTGGGCTAAGGGTGATGGGGAAATGGGGCCAAAGGGAATTGGAAATTTGTGTCCCTCTAATTTGGCTCCAATTTCCTCTCAGGTTTCCCAAGGTCATTGTACTGGGGCTGTTTCTCCAAGGTGGGCTTGGGGGTGTGAGGGGGGGCTAAGCAGCCCACGCTATAATCTTTGGATGGGGTACTTCCTCTCCCAACTCTTGGGGAACAAATCACAGGACAGGAAAGGCTGGCATTATTCTCTCTGCTGGTCCAGCTTGGGGGAAACACAGATGGCCTGAGCTCTCCTCCCTTTCCCCTGACACGGAGTCAACCTCAGGCCACCTAGGCCCTCCTCCTGCCTCCACACGGGACGGAGTAGGGTGTCTTTCAAATAGAAAGAGTACCAGCCTGGGAGTCTGGTATATACCTGTATATTTGTATATATGTTTGTACGTATTTATTCCTCCATTTATTTTACTTGTACATATTCATTCTATCTATTTTATTTTGTCAATATGTTTTGTTTTGTGGTCTGTCTCCCCCTTCTAGACTGTGAGCCCGCTGTTGGGTAGGGACCGTCTCTATATGTTGCTGACTTGTACTTCCCAAGCGCTTACTACAGTGCTCTGCACACAGTAAGTGCTCAATAAATATGATTGAATGAATGAATGAATGAGTCAGGAGATCGGGATTGTAATCCCGGATCCCCCACTTACCTGCTGGGTGACCTTGGGCAAGTGACAAGTACTTCAGTTTCTTCATCTCTAAAAATGGGGGGGTGAAATTCCTGTTCTCCCTCCACTTAGACTGAGAGTCTCACGTGGGACAGGGACTGTGTTCAACCTAATAAACCTGAATCTATCCCAGTGCTTAGAGCAGTTCTTGACCCACAGTAAGTGGTTAAAGAACACAAAGCAATGAAAGAAACACAGAAACATGACCACAAACCGACAATTACTCTTCCCACCTTCAAAGCCTTATCGAAGGCACATTTCCTCGAAGAGGTCTTCCCTGACTAAGCTCTCATTTTCTCTTCTCCCACTTCCTTCTGTGTCACCCTGATTTACTTCCTTTATTCATCCCTTTGTCCCAACCCCACATCACTTATGTCCACGATCCATAATTTATTCATTTATATTACCGTCTGTCCCTTTAAGCTGTGAACTTGCTGTGGGCAGGGAATGTATCTGCTATATTGTACCTTCCCAAGTGCTTAATGCAGTGCTCTGCTCACAGTTAGTGCTCAATAAATATGATCGGTTGATTGATAAGGTACTTTACAAAACCCCAGAGATCATTAGAGTAGCAGCGCGGCTCTCAGTGGAAAAGAGCATGGGCTTCGGAGTCAGAGGTCATGGGTTTAAATTATTATTTTTAAGTCTCTACCTCAAGGATATCTGAGAGTGGTTTAGCCAAAGCCCCACCAGATTGTGGTGGCTCAATGAGGGAGTTGGCATGAAAGGACTATAACCTCATTATGGGCAGAGATTCTGTTGTATTGGACTCTCCCAAGCACTTAGTACAGTGCTCTGCACGCAGTAAGTATAAATACTACGGATTGATCAAATGATTTAAGGAGTGGAGGCAACAGATATCTATGACTGGTTTGAGGATTTGGGGAAGGAATGAGAGAGGGAGATGGGGAGAGAGGAGGATAATAATAATGGCATTTATTGAACACTTACTATGTGCAAAGCACTGTTCAGGTTACAAGGTGGTCAGGTTGTCCCACGGGGGGCTCACAGTCTTCATCCCCATTTTCCAGATGAGGTAAATGAGGCCCAGAGAAGTGAAGTGACTTGCCCAAAGTCACACAGCTGACAAGTGGCGGAGCTTGGATTTGAACCCACGACCTCTGACTCCAAAGCCCGGGCTCTTTCCACTGAGCCACGCTGCTTCTCAATGGTTCTTTGCTACTGTCTAGAGGCAGTTCCATCTCTCAGCTGTAAGCTCGTTGTGGGTAATAATAAATAATAATAATAATAATGGCATTTGTTAAGCACTTACTACGTGCAAAGCACTGTTCTAAGCGCTGGGGGGATACAATGTGATCAAGTTGTCCCACGTAGGGCTCACAGTCTTAATCCCCATTGTGATCAAGTTGCCCCACGTAGGGCTCACAATCTTAATCCCCATTTTTACAGATGAGGTAACTGAGGCTCAGAGAAGTTAAGTGACTTGCCCAAGGTCACACAGCAGACTTGTGGTGGAGCCGGGATTCGAATCCACGACCTCTGACTCCAAAGCCCGGGCTCCTTCCACCGAGCCACGCTGCTTCTCAATGGTTCTTTGCTACTGTCTAGAGGCAGTTCCATCTCTCAGCTGTAAGCTCGTTGTGGGTAGGGAATGTCTACCAGCTCTGAGTGCTTTGTACACTGTAAGAGCTCAATAAATACTGTTGATCGATTGTTGTGGGATCCAGAGAAGGGGTAGGGCTGTATGACCTTGGGCAAGTCACGTGACTTCTCTGTGAACAAAGCACTGTTCAGCGCTTAGAACAGTGCCTTGCACATAGTAAGCACTTAACAAATACCATTATTATTATTATTATTATTATTGTTATTCTCTGGGCTTCGGTTACCTCCTCTGTAAAACGGGACTTAAGACTATGAGCCCCATGTGGGACAAGGAACTGCGTCCAACCCGATTATATTGTATCTACCCCAGCGCTTAGTACAGTGCCTGGAACATAGTAAGGCCTTCCCCGACTAAGCCCCACTTTTCCTCATCTCCTACTCCCTTCTGCGTCACCCTGACTTGCTCCCTTTTCCCGTCCCCCCCTTCCCTACCCCACAGCACTTGTGTATTTAACTATGATTTTCTTTATTTATATTGATGTTTGTTTTTTGCATCGATGTCTGTCTCCCCCATCCAGATGGTGAACTCGTTGTGGGTAGGGATTGTTACTCTTTATTGTTGTATTGTAATAATAATAATAACGATGGCATTTATTAAGTGCTTACTACGTGCCAAACACTGTTCTAAGTGCTGGGGAGGTACAAGGCGATCAGGTTGTCCCATGGGGGGCTCACAGTCATTAATTTATTCAATCATATTTATTGAGCGCTTACTGTGTGCAGAGCACTGTACTAAGCGCTTGGAAAGTACAAGCTGGCAACATATAGAGATGGTCCCTACCCAACAGTTGGCTCACAGTCTAGAAGGGCGGTGGGGTTGGGGGGGGCTCGCAGTCTTCGTCCCCATTTTACAGATGAGGTAACTGAGGTGCAGAGAAGTTAAGTGACTTTCCCAAGTGCTTAATACAGCGCTCTGCACACCGTAAGCGCTTAATAAATATGAATGAATGAATGAAAAAAAAGGCAGGGACCAGGGAGCAGGTTGGTCCCCCACATCTTACCTCCTTCCCTTCCCCACAGCACCTGCATATATGTATATATGTTTGTACATATTTGTTACTCTATTTATTTATTTTACTTGTACCTATCTATTCTATTTATTTTATTTTGTTAGTATGTTTGGTTTTGTTCTCTGTCTCCCCCTTTTAGACTGTGAGCCCGCTGTTGGGTAGGGACTGTCTCTATATGTTGCCAACTTGGACTTCCCAAGCGCTTAGTCCAGTGCTCTGCACACAGTAAGCGCTCAATAAATACGATTGATGATGATGATGAATAGAGGGCTGTGTTTGGGACAGAAATCAGGCCCCCGCCAAGATGACATCACCTCGGTGAGCCAGCAGTCACCGTCTTGGTTCCTGATACTGCAGGACACAACCCTACAGAATTTCCCAATCTAGGGTTTTCTAAGGGCCTTGCCTCTCCCGAGCGGACCAAGCCCAGTAAATGAGATTTTTTCACCTCAGCCGGGCAGCTGAAAAGCGGGAGAGGGAAGTGGGGGTGATTCTGGCCTTTTCATCATCATCATCATCATCAATCGTATTTATTGAGAGCTTACTATGTGCAGAGCACTGGACTAAGCGCTTGGGAAGTACAAATTGGCAATATATAGAGACAGTCCCTTCCCAACAGTGGGCTCACAGTCTAAAAGGGGGAGACAGAGAACAAAACCAAACATACTAACAAAATAAAATAAATAGAATAGATATGTACAAGTAAAATAAATAAATAAATAAATAGAGTAACAGATATGTACAAACATATATACATATGTACAGGTGCTGTGGGGAAGGGAAGGAGGTAAGATGGGGGGATGGAGAGGGGGACGAGGGGGAGAGGAAGGAAGGGGCTCAGTCTGGGAAGGCCTCCTGGGGGAGGTGAGCTCTCAGCAGGGCCTTTTCCTGTACTTAAGGATCTCCAGGGGAGGGAGTTTCTTACAACCTCTTTCAGTCACCCATGCACGTTTTCCCATCCTTCCTGCCAGTATCCTGAGGGAGGTTTGGGTCATGGGTTCAAATCCCGGCTCCGCCACTGGTCAGATGTGTGACTTTGGGCAAGTCACTTCACTTCTCTGGGCCTCAGTTACCTCATCTGGAAAATGAGGATTAATTAAGACTGTGAGCCCCCCGTGGGACCACTTGATCACCTTGTAACCTCCCCAGCGCTTAGAACAGTGCTTTGCGCATAGTAAGAGCTTAACAAATGCCATCATAATAAAAAATAATAATTAATTTTACCTTAATCCCTTCTCCTCCCCAGGGGGTGTTACCGTGCTGGGGGCAATATAATCTGTGATGGATAGCACCCACTGACCCCTGGGCCTGAGAAAAGCCAGCTCCCGAGGCCACTGTAAAAGCCTCCCTTCTTTCCCACTCTGGATAATCCCCCAGCTCCGCCACTTACCAGCTGTGTGACTTTGGGCAAGTCACCTAACTTCTCTGTGCCTCTGTTAGCTCATCTGTAAAATGGGGATGAAGACTGTGAGCCCCACGTGGGACATCCTGATGACCTTGTATCTACCCCAGTGCTTAGAACAGTGCTGGGCTCATAGTAAGCGCTTAACAAATGCCATCGTTATGAGAAGCAGCGTGGCTCAGTGGAAAGAGCATGGGCTTTGGAGTCGGCCCTGCTGAGAGCTCACCTCCTCCAGGAGGCCTTCCCAGACTGAGCCCCTTCCTTCCTCTCCCCCTCGTCCCCCTCTCCATCCCCCCATCTTACCTCCTTCCCTTCCCCACAGCACCTGTATATATGTATATATGGTTGTACATATTTATTACTCTATTTATTTATTTATTTATTTATTTTACTTGTACATTTCTATCCTATTTATTTTATTTTGTTGGTATGTTTGGTTCTGTTGTCTGTCTCCCCCTTTTAGACTGTGAGCCCACTGTTGGGTAGGGACTGTCTCTATGTGTTGCCAATTTGTACTTCCCAAGCGCTTAGTACAGTGCTCTGCACATAGTAAGCGCTCAATAAATACGATTGATTGAAATACGATTGATTGAGTCGGAGGTCATGGGTTCACATCCTTGCTCCACCACTTGTCAGCTGTGTGACTTTGGGCATGTCACTTAACTTCTCTGTGCCTCAGTTACATCATCTGTAAAATGGGGATTAATAATAATAATAATGGCATTTAATAAGCGCTTACTATGTGCAAAGCACTCATCTAAGCACTGGGGAAGTTACAAGGTGATCAGGTTGTCCTATGAGGGGTTCACAGTTTTAATCCCCATTTTACAGATGAGGAAACTGAGGCCCAGAGAAGTGAAGTGACTTGCTCAAAGTCACACAGCTGACTTTGGTGGAGTAGGAATTTGAACCCATGACCTCTGACTCCAAAGCCCGGGCTCTTTCCACTGAGCCACGCTGTTTCTCCAAGATTAAGATTGTGAGCCCCCCCGTGGGACAACCTGATCACCTTGTATCCTCCCCAGTGCTTAGAACAGTGCTTTGCACATAGTAAGCACTTAACAAATGCCATTATCATTATATACAAATACCATTATATATAAGTATTTATATACTTTATATATACATATATAAAGTATATATATAACAAATGCCATTATCATTATATACAAATACCATTATATATAAGTATATATATACTTTATATATATATAAAATATATATATAACAAATGCCATTATCATTATATACAAATACCATTATATATAAGTGTATATATATATATACTTTATATATAAGTATATATAATGGTATTTATTAAGTGCTTAAATACCACTGGGCAAGTCACTTCACTTCTCTGTGCCTCTGTTGCCTCATCTGTAAAATGGGGATTAATAATAATAATAATAATAATAATAATAATGGCATTTGTTAAGCACTTACTATGTGCAAAGCACTGTTCTAAGCACTGATTAAGACTGTGAGCCCCAAGTGGGACAGCTTAATTACCTTGTATGTCTCCCAGTGCTTAGAACAGTGCTTGGCACATAGTAAGTGCTTAACAAATACCATTATTGTCATTATTATCCCTAATTTATTTATTTATATTAATGTCTGCCTCCTCCTCTAGACTGTAAAATGTAAAATGAACTTTGTGTCAAGCACTGTTCTAAGCGCTGGTGAAGATACAATCTACCAGGTTGGACACAATTCCTGTCCCACACGGGGCTCAAGGTTTTAATCCCCATTTTCCAGATGAGGCATCTGTGGCACAGAGAAGTGAAGTGACTTGGCCAAGGTAACACAGCAGACGAGTGGCAGAGCCGGGATTAGAACCCAGGTCCTTCTGAATCCCAGGCCCGGGGTCTAGCCACTAGGCCAAGCTGCTTCACTATAGCCTTGCCACTCCAATCCCCCTGCCTAAGAGCTGGTGGTCTACACCCTGTCAGTTTAGGGGGACGTGGGAAATGGGTTGGTGGTAAGGGGAAGACTGAGGCCTCCGAATCCACTTTGTTTGGTTCTTTCTGCGAGGGGCAAGTTGGTTTCCTGTTTCCGAACCGCCGTGAGGTTCATCATATGAAGAGGCAATATGTCTGGTCAGTCAGTCATTCGTATTTACTGAGCACTTCCTGTATGCAAAGCACTGTACTAAGTGCCTGGGAGAGGCCGAAAACAATAGAATTGACATTCTCTGCCCATGATGAACACCCAACTCAGAGAGCAGGCATATGTGGTTTTTCCTTGTTCGGTAATAATAATAATAGCGATAGCAATAATAATCATAGTGATGTCTGCGAGGTGCTTACTATAATAATAATAATAATAATGATAGCATTTATTAAGCGCTTACTATGTGCAAAGCACTGTTCTAAGCGCTGGGGAGGTTACAAGGTGTTCAGGTTGTCCCCCGGGGGGCTCACAGTCTTCATTCCCATTTTACAGATGAGGGAACTGAGGCACAGAGAAGTGACTTGCCCAAAGTCACACAGCTGACAATTGGCGGAGCCAGGATTTGAACCCATGACTTCTGACTCCAAAGCCCGGGCTCTTTCCACTGAGCCATGCTGCTTCTCTAAAGTTCCAAGCACTGTGCTAAGTACTAGCAGAAGCAGCGTGGCTCAGTGGGAAGAGCACGGGCTTTAGAGTCAGGGGTCATGGGTTCAAATCCCAGCTCCGCTAGTTGTCAGCTGTGTGACTTTGGGCAAGTCACTTAACTTCTCTGGGCCTCAGTTACCTCATCTGTAAAATGGGGATGAAGACTGTGAGCCCTTTGTGGGACAACCTGATCACCTTGTAATCCCCAGTGCTTAGAACAGTGCTTTGCACATAGTAAGCGCTTAATAAATGCCATCATTATTATTATTATTATTACTAGGGTTGATTCAGGATAATCAGTTCGGACACAGTCCTTGTCACACAAAGAGGTCACCAGGCTCAGCTGCAGGGCTATTCATTCATTGATAAAAGGACCCTTTTATCAATCCATCCTATTTATTGAGCACTTAGTGTGGGCAGAGCGCTGGACTAAGTGCTCAGGAGAGGACAATACAATAGAGTTATTGTAAGCCCTGTTTGTGAGTTGCTTACTATGTGCCAAGCCCTGTTCCCTTCCTTCAACGAGCTTACAGTCTAGCGGGGGAAGCAGACATCAATATAAATAATAATAATAATAATGGCATTTATTAAGCGCTTACTATGTGCAAAGCACTGTTCTAATAATAATGATAATAATGGCATTTGTTAAGCACTTACTATGTGCCAAGCACTGGGGGAGATACAAGGTAATTAGGCTGTCCCACGCGGGGCTCACCATCTTAATTCCCATTTTACGGATGAAGTAATTGAGGCACAGAGAAGTGAAGTGACTCGCCCAAGATCACACAGCTGACAAGTGGCGGAGCAGGGATTAAAACCCATGACCTCTGACTCCCAAGCCCGGGCTCTTTCCACTGAGCTGTGCAGCTTTAATAGTAATGACATTTATTAAGCGCTTACTATGTGCAAAGCAGTGTTCTAAGCGCTGGGGAGGTTACGAGGTGGTCAGGTTGTCCCACGGGGGGCCTCACAGTCTTAATCCCCATTTTACAGATGAAGTAACTGAGGCCCAGAGAAGTGAAGTGACTTGTCCAAAGTCACCCAGCTGACAATTGGCGGAGCCGGGATTTGAACCCATGACCTCTGACTCCAAAGCCCGGGCTCTTTCCACTGGGCCACGCAGCTTGGGTCCAACCTCACTTGTATCTACCCCAGGGCTTAGATCAATCAATCGATCAATCGTATTTATTGAGCGCTTACTGTGTGCACAGCACTGTACTAAGCGCTTGGGAAGTACAAGTTGGCAACACATACAGACAGTCCCACCCAACAGTGGGCTCACAGTCGAAAAGATCAGTGGTTGGCACATAGTGAGAAGAACCATAGTACCAAGTCCAGCGCTTAGAACAGTGCTATGCACATAGTAAGCGCTTAATAAATGCTATCATTATCATTACTACCATCCTTATGATTGGGGTCCTCCTTAAGTGCTTTGGGTCTGAGTGAGGAGTGTGTAAAGGGTAAAAATCCACATTTCAGGGGAAAAGGGAGTGGGAGAAGAGGAAATGAGGGTTTAATCAGGGACGGCCTCTTGGAGGAGATGGGCCTCAATTAGTCTTGGAAGGTGGGGTTCCAGAGAATCAATCAATCGTATTTATTGAGCGCTTACTGTGTGCACAGCACTGTACTAAGCGCTTGGGAAGTACAAGTTGGCAACATATAGAGACAGTCCCTACCCAGAGAAGCAGCGTGGCTCAGTGGGATGAGCCCGGGCTTGAGAATCAGAGGTCATGGGTTCTAATCCCTGCTCCGTCACTTGTCAGCTATGTGATTTGGGGCAAGTCACTTCACTTCTCTGGGCCTCAGTTGCCTCATCTGTGAAATGGGGATGGAGACTGTGAGCCCCAGGTGGGACCACCTGATCACCTTGTATCCCCCCAGCGCTTAGGACAGTGCTTTGCACATAGTAAGTGCTTAACAAATACCATCATTACTGTTAATGATGATGCTCTTTAACAATGCTGTAGCCAGGGTTTAAGAGTGTTTTTGGTTATCGGTTAATCAATTGGTGGTACTTATTGAGCGCTTGTGGTAGGCACAGCATTGCACCAAGTGATTAGGAGAGTTTTCCTGCTCTATATCCAAAGATCATCCAAAGTAGGACAGCTTCAACTTAAGCTCTCCCAGAGGGGTCCTTTTGAATCAGGAAAATCATCATCATCATCAATCGTATTTATTGAGCGCTTACTATGTGCAGAGCACTGTACTAAGCGCTTGGGAAGTACAAATTGGCAACACATAGAGACAGTCCCTACCCAACAGTGGGCTCACAGTCTAAAAGGGGGAGACAGAGAACAAAACCAAACATACTAACAAAATAAAATAGAATAGATATGTAGAAATAAATTAATAAATAAATAAATAGAGTAAAAAAATATGTAAAAACATATATACATATATACAGGTGCTGTGGGGAAGGGAGGGAGGTAAGATGGGGGGATGGAGAGGGGGACGAGGGGGAAAATGACCAGAATGTGCTCTCTCTCCTCTTATCTGCTAAAGATGTGTTAAGATAACTTACCCTTGATCTCTAGGAGAGATGCCCTAGGGGTTTGAGAGAAGGGAATTCGAGTTTGTCTTTTACTTTCCTCCTTTTTTTACAGGTTTAGTAAACAACTCAACACCAGGTGGGTTCCTCTCTCTCTGGTGAAGGTATTGATTAAAAGCTTACTATGTGCCAAGCCCTGTACTAAGCACTGGGATAAATACAAGGCGATCAGATTGGACACAGTCCCTGTCCCACATGGGGCTCACAGTCAAAAATCTCCATTTTACGGATGAGGTGACTGAGGCACAGAGAAGTGAAGTGATTTGTCCAAGGTCAAACAGCAGACAAGGGGCAGAGCCTTCTGGCTCCCAAAACCAGGCTCTATCCACTAATAATAATAATTGTGGTATTTATTAGGAAGCTGCTAGGAAGCAGCGTGGCTCAGTGGAAAGAGCATGGGCTTTGGAGTCAGAGGTCATGGGTTCAAATCCCGGCTTCGCCATATGTCTGCTGTGTGACCTTGGGCAAGTCACTTTTCTCAGCGCTTCAGTTCCCTCATCTGTAAAATGGGGATTAAGACTGTGAGCCCCACGTGGGACAACCTGATCACCTTGTATCCCCCCCAAGCACTTAGAACAGTGCTTTGCACATAATAAATGCTTAACAAATGCTGTCATTATTATTATTTGTTAAGCGCTTTCTGTGTGCCAGGCACTGTACTTAAGTGCCATGCTACTTTAGATTTTACTTTCCTCCTTTTCTTATGGGTTTAGTGAATAATTCCCTTTCAGGATGATCACTTTTTTCTTGTTATTCTTTTTTGTTTAACGGTATTTGTTATGAGCTTACTAAGTGCCAGGCACTGTACTAAGTACTGGGGTAGTTACAAGATAATCAGGTCTGGCCCAGTCCCTGTCCCACCTAGGGCTCAGTCTTTATCCCCATTTTACAAATGGGGAAACTGAGGCCCAAAGAAGTGCATGAAGTGCATTAGAGAAGAGCGTGGCTCGAAGGAAAGAGCCCGGGCTTTGGAGTCAGAGGTCATGGGTTCAAATCCCGGCTCCGCCAGTTGTCAGCTGTGTGACTTTGGGCAAGTCACTTAACTTCTCTGGGCCTCAGTTCCCTCATCCGTAAAATGGGGATGAAGACTGTGAGCCCCTCGTGGGACAACCTGATCACCTTGTAATCCCCAGCACTTAGAACAGTGCTTTGCACATAGTAAGCGCTTAATAAATGCCATCATTATTATTATTATTATTATTATGGCACTTATTAAGCACTTACTATGTGTAGAGCACTGATCTAAGCCCTGGGGAGGTTACAAGGTTGTCCCACGGAGGGATCACAGTCTTAATCCCCATTTTACAGATGAGGTAACTGAGGCACAGAGAAGAAGTGACTTGCCCAGCCAGCCCACTGTTGGGTAGGGACCATCTCTGCATGTTGCCAACTTGAACTTCCCAAGCGCTTAGTACAGTGCTCTGCACACAGTAAGCACTCAATAAATACTATTGAATGAATGAATGAATGAATGCCCAAAGTCACACAGCTGACAAGTGTGTACTAAATACACGCAAACATATATACAGGTGCTGTGGGGAAGGGAAGGAGGTAAGGCGGGGGGATGGACTCACTCAGTGAGCACTCAGTAGGGAGCAGTTGCTGCTTAATCATCATCATCAATCGTATTTATTGAGCGCTTACTATGTGCAGAGCACTGTACTAAGCGCTTGGGAAGTACAAATTGGCAACATATAGAGACAGGCCTTCCCAGACTGAGCCCCTTCCTTCCTCTTCCCCTCGTCCCCCTCTCCATCCCCCCCATCTTACCTCCTTCCCTTCCCCACAGCACCTGTATATATGTATATATGTTCGTACATATTTTTTTTTACTCTATTTATTTATTTTATTTGTACATATCTATTCTATTTATTTTATTTTGTTAGTATGTTTGGTTTTGTTCTCTGTCTCCCCCTTTTAGACTGTGAGCCCACTGTTGGGTAGGGACTGTCTCTATATGTTGCCAACTTGGACAAGTGGCTCCGCCACTTGTCAGCTGTGTGACTTTGGGCAAGTCACTTCACCTCTCTGTGCCTCAGTTACCTCATCTGTAAAATGGGGATTAAGACTGCGAGCCCCCCGGGGGTCAACCTGATTACCTTGTAACCTCCCCGGCGCTTAGAACAGTGCTTTGCACATAGTAAGCGCTCAATAAATACGATTGATGATGATGATGATGATGACAGTCCCTACCCAATCTGGCGTTTCGAACAAAATGTTGATTGACGATTGAGCAGTTGTCCAAAAATCTCTCCTGCCTGCCAGGAGACCAGGGGGGTGGAAATTCCCATCGTGTCCCCTCTGCCTCCCGGGGCCGGCTTTGAGGAGGGGCTTTCACCCTGACCCCTGCCTCTCCCCCCAGGATCCTAACAGGTAAAAAGGCCCAGGAGGAGGAGGCCATCAGGGAGACGGAAGGGGCAAGTGAGAAAGATGAAGGGCCTCTGTGTTGTCCTGCCATCACTGCTGCTGTTGCTGCCAGACCATCCCGTGTCCGTTTTGGGGGTGTCCACAGAGTCGCCGGGCCTGAGCTATGGAGAGGCCCTGGCCCGAGCCATCAATCAATCAATCAATCAATCAATCAATCGTATTTATTGAGCGCTTACTATGTGCAGAGCACTGGACTAAGCGCTTGGGAAGTACAAATTGGCAACACATAGAGACAGTCCCTACCCAACGGTGGGCTCACAGTCTAAAAGGGGGAGACAGAGAACAGAACCAAACATACCAACAAAATAAAATAAATAGGATAGAAATGTACAAGTAAAATAAATGAATAAATAAATAAATAGAGTAATAAATATGTACAACCATATATACATATATACGTCAGCAACTTCAACGACGGCTCGGTGGAGGAGAAGGCATTTCGACTTCTGTTGACTGAAGCCCAGCCTCAGTGGGTGAGTTCTGGCGGGCCGACGTGGAGAGAGAAGCAATCAGTGCTATTTAGTGAGAGAGAGAAAAGCAATCAGTGCTATGCCCTCTGCCCATCATCATCATCATCATCAATCGTATTTATTGAGCGCTTACTGATAATGGCATTTATTAAGCACTTACTATGTGCAAAGCACTGTTCTAAGCGCCGGGGAGGTTACAAGGTAATCAGGTTGACCCCCGGGGGGCTCGCGGTCTTAATCCCCATTTTACAGATGAGGTAACTGAGGCACAGAGAGGTGAAGTGACTTGCCCAAAGTCACACAGCTGACAAGTGGCGGAGCCGGGTGTGCAGAGCACTGTACTAAGCGCTTGGGAAGTACAAGTTGGCAACATGTAGAGACAGTCCCTACCCAACAGTGGGCTCACAGTCTAAAAGGGGGAGACAGAGAACAAAACCAAACATACTAACAAAATAAAATAAATAGAATAGATCTGTACAAGTATGAATAGATATGTACAAGTAAAATAAAGAAATAAATTTATTTATTTGCCATCCCCCAAGCTAGCTCTCTTCCTCCCTTCAAGGCCCTACTCAGAGCTCACCTGGAGGCCTTCCCAGGCTGAGCCCCTTCCTTCCTCTCCCCCTCGTCCCCCTCTCCATTCCCCTCATCTTACCTCCTTCCCTTCCCCACAGCACCTGTATATATGGATATATGTTTGTACATATTTATTACTCTATTTATTTATTTTACTTGTACATAGCTATTCTATTTATTTTATTTTGTTAGTATGTTTGGTCTCAGAGCGGAAGCTTCGGCCCTCTGAAAGAGGCCCAGTCCTGGGGCTAATCCCCACCCCTAATAATAATTATTAATAATAATTGTGATATTTGTTAAGCGCTTACTATGTGCCAGGCACTATACTAAGTGCTGGGGGGGGATACAAGCAAATCGGGTTGGACACAGTCTCTGTCCCTTGTGGGGCTCAGTCTCAATCCCCATTTTACAGATGAGGTAACCGAGGCACAGAGAGGTAAAGTGACCTGTCCAAGGTCAGCAGACAAAGGGCAGAGCCGGGATTGGAACCCAAGACCTTCTGACTCTCCAGCTTCGCTCTCAGCTGCCTTGGATAGAGAAGCAGCATGACTGTGAGCCAATTGTTGGGTAGGGACCGTCTTTATATGTTGCCGATTTGTATTTCCCAAGCGCTTAGTACAGTGTTCTACACGCAGTAAGCGCTCAATAAATACAATTAAATGAATGAATGACCTAGTGGATAGTAATAATAATTATGGCATTTATAAAGCTCTTACACTTGGTTTGGGTGCACTAAGTGCTGAGGCACTGTACTGGTGGAGTTAGAAGGACCTGGGTTCTAATTCTGCCCCCCCTCCCCACTTGTCTGCTGTGTGATCTTGGGCTAGTCACTTCATTTCTCAGACTGTCTCTATATGCTGCCAACTTGTACTTCCCAAGCACTTAGTACAGTGCTCTGCACACAGTAAGCGCTCAATAAATACGATTGATTGATTTCTCTCAGTTTCCTCATCCGTAAAACGGGGATTAAGACTGTGAGGCCCATGTGGGACAGGGATTTTGTCCAACCCAACTTGCTTGCATCCCCTGCCCAGCGCTTAATACAGTGTCTGGCACATAGTAAGTGCTTAACAAGTATCTTAAAGAAAAACCCCTTCACCTCCCCAAGGGGACTGGCCTTTCTCTGCCACTCCGTGGGGCTTGGTCTGGGGCAATCAGGGGCCGAGCTCCTTGTGGATAGGGGACATTTCTATCGACTCTGCAATATTGTAATCAATCAATCAATCTTGGACTCTCCCAAACACTTAGTACAGTGCTCTGCACACAGTAAGTGCTCAATAAGTACCATTGATTGATTGACTGGAGTCCGGGCCTCAGCTGGGGGTAAAGAGGGGGGAGCCCTGGGGAGCGGCACCCACCCGGCCCCCCATCGCTCCCCAAACCAAGAACACTTGGACCAGTAGGTGAGTCACTGGTAGGGGACTGAAGGTAGAGCAAAGCAATCAGTCAATCACTCGATGGCGCTTATCGAGCGCTTACTGTGTGCAGAGCACTGTACTAAGCTCTTGGGAGAGGCCAATACAACAGAGCTGAAAGATAGGCCCCCTGCCCCCCAGGAGCTTACAGTCTAGAGGGGGAGGCAGAGATTAATATAGATAGATTAGCTATAGATACGGACCCAAGTCCTGTGGAGCTGAAGAGAGTATCATAGAAGTATGATACTTCTAGACCGCGAGCTCGTTGTTGGGTAGGGACCGTCTCTATATGTTGCCAACTTGTACTTCCCAAGCGCTTAGTACAGTGCTCTGCACACAGTAGGCGCTCAATAAATGCGATTGAATGAATGAATGAATGAAGAGAGGATGACTATCGAGTCCGTCATCTCAGAGTGTCCCATCTGGGAGCGAAGGTCTAAAGTCCGGCGGGCCACAGATGCGTCCCCAGTGATTTTCCCCCACCCAATTCTGGTGGCGAGAACTGGGAGTGGAAGCCCCCCTCCCCAACCAAAGAAGGCTCAGACCTGTGCCGGGCTTCAATTTTTATTCCCATTCAGATTTCTTTCCTCTGCGCCCCCCCCGGCCCCCATCATTCCCAAGGATCACGGGTATGGAAGGGTCAGGCAGGGGGCTCCCCGAGCTGGCTGGGCTGGGGGAAGGGGTGGCCCAGCCTGGGGGCCCGGAGCTCCTGGTGAAAGTTCTCCAAAGGGCTGCGGAGGGGGAGGTAGGACGACGGTGGGCATTTGGGCTGGGGGGCCCCTTTCTGTTTCCAGGCGGAGAGAGGGACCTGGTCGGACTCCCTGGATCCTCAGTTTCCCAATTCAACGTTGATCTTGATTTTCCATTTGGCCCTCAGGATCCGCCCTAGGGTTCTGCCGACTCTCCTCCATGACCTCTTGGTGCGGATGGTCTGTGGGGTTGGAGGGAAGGCAAGACCGGGTGACCGGAGGTCGGATCCGTGGCGGAGGTCAGAGCAGGGGGAAGATTGGGAGCTGAGGGAGGACCGACGCCACGGCCCATCTTCCCCTTCCCCCATTTCCCACAGGACTTCCTAAAGAGTTTTAGGATGGAACTCAAGGCCAGCCCCACCTCTGCCACCCCCGCTGACCTCTCCCACCTACCCCGGCCCGGGGGACGGAAGCTGGCCACAACTCCAGGGTTGTGGCTCCAGGCGGAGACCCCCGGGTGTCCAGGCAGGCCTGCTGTCATCATCATCAATTGTATTTATTGAGCGCTTACTGTGTGCAGAGCACTGGACTAAGCGCTTGGCATGTGTCATGGCAGCAGTCGTGGGCCTTGGAAAGGGAGGGGGCGTGACCCCGGATTCCCCAAGGAGAAACTCACCCCATCCTTGGGCTCACACGTGACAACCACAGCCGGAGGTCCCTCTCCAGTGGAGACGGAGCCCAAACAGTCTTTCACCAGCTGCGGAGGGAGAGATTTAGGGCTGGAGGCGAGAGGGCCCAGACCCGGCCCCCCATTCCCCTCGAGGATCTCTCAGATTGGGGAGGGGGCTGGAAAGGGTCCCTCCCCTGCCCTCGAGAGGGACCGATTTGGTTCCTGCGCTCAATCGATCTGGGTTCTGGGTTCTAACCTAATCTGGGTTCTAATCCTGACTCTGCTACTCGTCTGCCGTGTGACCTTGGGCAAATCAATCAATCAATCAATTGTATTCATTGACCGCTTACTGTGTGCAGAGCACTGTACTAAGCGCTTGGGAAGTACAAGTTGGCACTCCTCTGGGCCTCGGTTACCTAATAATTATAATAACAATAATGATGGTATTTGTTAAACGCTTACTATGTGCAAAGCACTGTTCTATCTGACCTGTAAAGTGGGGAATGAGACTCTGAGCCTTATGTGGGGTAGGGACTGTGCCTGATAAGCTTATATCTACCCCAGTGCTCAGAACATTGCCTGGAACATAACAAGCGCTTAACAAACGCCAAAAAAAAGAAATCAATCCATCAATCACTCAGTGGCATTTATTGAGCACTTACTGTGTGCAGAGCACTGTACTAGGCGCTTAGGAGAGGACAATACGGCAGAATTAGCAGACGTATTCCCTGCCCATAAAGAGCCGGAATTAGAAGCCAGGTCCTTCCTACTTCTAGGCCCCCGCTCTATCCACTAAGCCACACTGCTTAGTCCGGCAGGGGAAAGTGAACACTCTTACCCCATCCGCTTTGAAGTCGCACTGCTCTGGGGAGGGGCTCTCCGCCTTGGGGCACACCGTCTCCTGGATGGTGAAGTTCAGCACCTGTGGAGTCCCCAAGTCCGCGTCCTGGGAAGACAGACGGGAATGGGGGGAAAGGGCCAATCAGCTCCTCCCCCGGCTCCAGGCCGGGCTCGGCCCTGCCTCTGTTTCCCCCCCGTCCCCCTCTCCACAACGCCCTGTCGGTAAGAACGGTCAGCAATCAGTATCGTATTTGTTGAGCGCTTACTGCGTGCAGAGCACTGTGCTAGGCTTTGGGGAGAGAACACAGGCCGGGCAGGGGAGGCCGGGGCTCCAAAGGGCCTCCCCTCCGCCCTGGGACTCTGGACTCACCCACTCCGGCTGGGGCTCGGCCGACAGGAGCCGGAACACGTTCTCCTCGGCCGAGTCCTGGTTGTAGTTGGCGATGGCGATGGCCAAGGCCTCGGTGTGGCTCAGGCCCGGGCCCTGCGCCGTGGCCCAGGGCACGGACCCGGCCAGGCCCAGCAGCAGCAGCACCGCCCAGCCCCCCTGCATCTCTCCGTGCCCAAGGGCCCCGTTCCCTGGCCTTTAACCACCCCGGTGGTCCCCCGCCCCGGGCCCCCTCCCTCCGCCTCGCCGACTTGTGTAAGTGGTTTTGATGGCACAACCGACACCCCTCTGGCCCTTCCTCTTCCCCCCTCGCCCCTCCGGCCTGGCGTCTCCACTGCCCGTCCCAGCCTCTGGGACTGGAGGAAATCAGAGGGGTCGGCGGGATGGAGGGGAAGAGGTAATCATGAGGGAATGTGGCAATGCTTCCCCCCTAGAGAGCTTGGGACACAGGACAAGAATTAGCCCGCCAAGTTGCCCCCTGCTCTTACTCAACCCACCCTCAGTCCCGCCATCCTCCCTGGACCCCCACCCGCTCCGGGGATTGGCCTTTCTATAGAATTTTTTATGGAGAAGCATCATGGCCTAGTATATAGAGCACGGGTTTGAGAGTCAGAAGGTCATGAGTTCTAATCCCGACTCTGCCACTTGTCTGTTGCTTGGCCTTGGGGAAAAGCCACTTTACTTCTCTGTGCCTCAGTTGCCTCATCCGTGAAATCATCATCATCATCATCAATCGTATTTATTGAGCGCTTACTATGTGCAGAGCACTGTACTAAGCGCTTGGGATGTACAAGTTGGCAACATATAGAGACAGTCCCTACCCAACAGAGGGCTCACTGGGGGGTGAGACTGTGAGCCCACGTGGGACAGGCACTGTGTAAAACTCGCTTTTCTTGTAACCACCCCAGCGCTTAGTATGGTGTCTGGCGCATCGTAAGCGCTTAACAAATGCTATCGCTATTATATTAAATTACAGATATGGACATATGTACCTATCTCTCCTCCAGATTGTAAGATCGCTGTGGGCAGGGAGTGTCTCTGCTATCTCTGTCAGATTGTACTTTCCCAAGCGCTTAGGACAGACAATTTTTCTTCCCCCATTCAAATCCTTATTTAAGGCACATCTCCTCCAAAGGGGCCTCCCCTGACAAAGCCCTAATTTCCTTTTCTCCTTCTCTCCCCCTCATCACCCTGATTTGCTCCCTTTATCACCCCTCCCTCATCCCCACAGCACTTATATACGTACCTGTAATTTATTTATATTAATGTCTGTCTCCCCCTCTAGAGTCTAAGCTCACTGTGGGTAGGGAATGTGTCTGTTACATTGTACTCTCCCAAGTGCTCTGCACACAGTAATAATAATAATAATAATGGCATTTATTAAGCACTTACTATGTGCAAAGCACTGTTCTAAGCGCTGGGGAGGTTACAAGGGGATCAGGTTGTCCCACAGGGGGCTCACAGTCTTAATCCCCATTTTGCAGATGAGGGAACTGAGGCACAGAGAATAGTAATAATAATAATAATAATAATGACATTTATTAAGCACTTACTATGTGCAAAGCACTGTTCTAAGCGCTGGGGAGGTTACAAGGGGATCAGGTCGTCTCACAGGGGGCTCACAGTCTTAATCCCCATTTTATAGATGAGGGAACTGAGGCACAGAGAATAATAGTAATAATGGCATTTATTAAGCACTTACTATGTGCAAAGCACTGTTCTGAGTGCTGGGGAAGTTACAAGGTGATCAGATTGTCCCACAGAGGGATCACAATCTTCATCCCCATTTTACAGATGAGGTAACTGAGGCCCAGAGAAGTGAAGTGACTTGCCCAAAGTCACCCAGCTGACAATCGGCAGAGACAGGATTTGAACCCATGACCTCTGACTTCAAAGCCCGGGCTCTTTCCACAGAGCCACGCTGCTTCTCTACTTGTACTTCCCAAGCGCTTAGTACAGTGCTCTGCACACAGTAAGCGCTCAATCAATACGATTGAATGAATGAATCCCCATCCCCCCGCCTTACCTCCTTCCCCTCCCCACAGCACCTGTATGTGTTTGTACGTATTTATTACTCTATTTATTTATTTTACTTGTACATATTCTATTTATTTTGTTAATATGTTTTGTTCTCTGTCTCCCCCTTCTAGACTGTGAGCCCACTGTTGGGTAGGGACCGTCTCTATATGTTGCCAAATTGTACTTCCCAAGCGCTTAGTACAGTGCTCCGCACACAGTAAGCGCTCAATAAATACGATTGATGATGATGATGAGTGCTCCACACACAGTAAGTGCTCAATAAATACGATTGAGCCCACTGTTGGGTAGGGACCGTCTCTATATGTTGCCAATTTGTACTTCCCAAGCGCTTAGTACAGTGCTCTGCACATAGTAAGCGCTCAATAAATACAATTGATGATGAATGAATGAATGAATGAATGAATGAATAAAATGGGGATGAAGACTGTGAGCCCCCGTTGGGACAACCTGATCACCTTGTAACCTCCCCAGCACTTAGAACAGTGCTTTGCACTTAGTAGCGCTTAATAAATTCCATTATTATTATTATTATTATTATCTCTTATGCCGTTCTGGGTAAAGTGGGATAGCTAGCCCTGAATGAGAAAAAGTGGGACGTCTCAGCAAGACAACTCATTGCTTACCGGAGGGCAAGCCGGACATCTTGTGCGGTTTTTTTTTGTTTTTTTGTTTTTATGGTATTCATTAAGCATGTCTATGCACCATTCATTCACTCAATTGTATTTATTGAGCGCTTACTGTGTGCAGAGCACTGTACTAAGCCCTTGGGAAGTACAAGTTGGCGACATATAGAGACGGTCCCTACCCAACGACGGGCTCACAGTCTAGAAGGGGGAGACAGACAACAAAACAAAACATGTGGACGG
The DNA here is from genome assembly GCF_015852505.1 of Tachyglossus aculeatus. Taxonomy (NCBI): domain Eukaryota; kingdom Metazoa; phylum Chordata; class Mammalia; order Monotremata; family Tachyglossidae; genus Tachyglossus; species Tachyglossus aculeatus. Next base: position 3,573,521 of record NC_052078.1, on the reverse strand, counting down.
GGGTCAAGACGTCAGAACAAATAGAATTAAAGCTAAATTCACATCATTAACAAAATAAATAGAATAGTAAATATGGACAAGTAAAATAAATAGAGTAGTAAATCTGTAGAAACATATATCCAGGTGCTGTGGGGAGGGGAAGGAGGTAGGGCGGGGGGGGTGGGGAGGAGGAGAGGAAAAAGGGGGCTCAGTCTGGGAAGGCCTCTTGGAGGAGGTGAGCTCCGCTGGAGTAGATCCATGCTAATCAATCAATCAATCAATCGTATTTATTGAGCGCTTACTGTGTGCAGAGCACTGTACTAAGCGCTTGGGAAGTACAAGTTGGCAACATATAGAGACAGTCCCTACCCAACAGTGGGATGCTGTCCCTGTACCACACAGAGTTCACGGTCTTCATCCCCTTTTTACAGATCAGGGAACTGAGGCCCTGGTGGGAGGGCTGAGGGGATGTTGCTGATCTTCATAAGAAAAGCAGCGTGGCTCAGTGGAAAGAGCCCGGGCTTCGGAGTCAGAGGTCGTGGGTTCAAATCCCAGCTCCGCCAATTGTCAGCTGTGTGGCTTTGGGCAAGTCTGTGCCTCAGTTACCTCATCTGTAAAATGGGGATTAAGACTGTGAGCCCCTCGGGGGACAACCTGATCACCTTGTAACCTCCCCAGCGCTTAGAACGGTGCTTTGCACATAGTAAGTGCTTAATAAATGCCATTATTAATATTAGTATCAGGAACTGAGGCCCAGGTGAGAGGGCCGAGGGGTCGGAGGTGAGAGGAGGCAGAGGGCTTGGATGGGGATGGGGAGCCAAGAGGGCGAGGCCGAGACTCTGGGGGTACGCCCGGGTGCCCCTCCAAACCACAAGGGGCCGGTGATCAATCAATCAATCAATCGTATTTATTGAGCGCTAACTGTGTGCAGAGCACTGGACTAAGCGCTTGGGAAGGACAAGTTGGCAACATAGATTGCCCTCAATTGCCCAACGAGGAAAGAAGGGTGGGGAAACTGGGAAAGGGCGTGAGGTAATGGCCCCCTGCTCAACCAGGGGTGGCAATCCCTACAGCTGGACAGAGCAACTTTGGATTTTTCCTTTAAAGGAGCCCCGGGTGGGGAAGTGGGAGACGGGTTACCCAACACGGTGAGGCTGCCGGGCCACAGGCATTTGGGGGATTGTGTACATATTCCATTGTTCTCTCGTCCCCCTCTCCATCCCCCTCATCTTACCTCCTTCCCTTCCCCACAGCACCTGTATATATGTATATATGTTTGTACAGATTTATTACTCTATTTATTGTGCTTGTACATATCTATTCTATTTATTTCGTTAGTATGTTTGGTTTTGTTCTCTGTTTCCCCCTTTTAGACTGTGAGCCCACTGTTGGGTAGGGACTGTCTCTATATGTTGCCAACTTGGACTTCCCAAGCGCTTAGTACAGTGCTCTGCACACAGTAAGCGCTCAATAAATACAATTGATTGATTGATTGATCTGTGAAATGGGGTATAAGATTGTGAGCCCCATGTGGGGCTTGGACTGGGTCCAACCTGATTGACCTGTGTCTTCCCCAGTGCTGTGTACAGTGCCTGGCACATAGTAAGCGCTTAACAAATACCTCCTCCAAGAGGCCTTCCCAGATTAAGCTCCGCTTTTCCTCATCTCCCACTCCCTTCTGCATCGCCTTGGCTTGTCCCCTTTGCTCACCCCACTGCCCCCCGCCTCACTTATGTCCGTGTCTGAAATTTTATTTATTTTTATTCATGTCTGTCCCCCCCACTCTAATAATAATAATAATAATGGCATTTATCATCATCATCATCAATCGTATTTATTGAGCGCTTACTGTGTGCAGAGCACTGTACTAAGTGCTTGGGAAGTACAAGTTGGCAAAATATAGAATTGTACATATCTATTCTATTTATTTTATTTTGTTAGTATGTTTGGTTTTGTTCTCTGTCTCCCCCTTTTAGACTGTGAGCCCACTGTTGGGTAGGGACTGTCTCTATATGTTGCCAATTTGTGCTTCCCAAGCGCTTAGTACAGTGCTCTGCACATAGTAAGCGCTCAATAAATACGATTGATTGATTGATTGATTGATATAGAGACGGTCCCTACCCAACAGTGGGCTCACAGCCTTAAAAGGGGAGCACTTACTATGTGCAAAGCACTGTTCTAAGTGCTGGGGAGGTTACAAGGTGATCGAGTTGTCCCTTGCGGGGCTCACAGTCTTAATCCCCCTTGAGATAACTGAGGCACAGAGACGTTAAGTGACTTGCCCGAAGTCACACAGCTAATAGTTGGCGGAGTGTAGCCCACTGTAACCCTCTCCAGACTGTAAGCCCACTGTGGGCAGGGAACGTGACTGCTTATTGTTGTATTGTGCTCTCCCAAGCGCTTAGTGCAGTGCTCTGCCCGCAGTAAGCGCTCGATAAATAGGATCGAAAGAATGAATGAAGGGAATCTCACTGTCTCTAAGTATTCCGGTTGCCCTCTCCCGGGCCTGATCCTTGAGGGTAGGGATCTGGCCTACTAACTCTGTTGTACTCTCCCAAGCGCTTGGGAAGTGCTCAATAAATAGCCCTAATTGATCGATTGGTCTGATAACCGGGCCACTGGGTCCCAGCTTCCTCTCCGCCTCCATTCCCTTAGCGTTAGTGACGGAGGGAATAAATAGAGCCCATTGATCGACTGATTTCCCTTCTGCAGTGATTTCCCTGGGGGTGGGTGAGCCTCCCGGGAAAGGGGTTTGCTTCTCCCTTCCCCCTCCAGCCGACTGGCTGTGTGACCTTGGGAAAATGCCTAGCCCTCTCTGAGCCGCAGTTTTCCCAAACTCTGTGACGTGGAGATGGGCCCACTTCGCCGACTCCGGCTCCCTTGCGAAGTTTTGCATGTCGGAAAATGCCTTCTGTGGGCAGGAAACGTGTCTACTAATTCTGCTAGGTTTTGATATTAAGCAGCGTGGCTTAGTGGGTAAATAATAATGACGGCATTTATTAAGCGCTTACTATGTGCAAAGCACCGTTCTAAGCGCTGGGTAATAACGGTGGTATTTGTTAAACGCTTACTCTGTGCCAAGCACTGTTCTAAGGGCTGGGGTGGATACAAGGTGATCAGGTTGTCCCACACGGGGCTCACAGTTTTCATCCCCATTTTACAGATGAGGTAACTGAGGCACAGAGAAGTTAAGTGACTGGCCCAAATTCACACAGCAGACAAGCGGCGGAGGTGGGATTAGAACCCATGACCTCCGACTCCCGAGCCCATGCTCTTTCCACTGAGCCACGTAAAGCACGGGCCTGGGAGTTAGAAGGAGCTGGGTTCTAATCCTGACTCTGCCACATGTCTGCTGCGTGACCTTGGGCAAGTCACTGCTGTGTGACCTTGGGCAAGTGTGGCTCAGTGGAAAGAGCCCGGGCTTTGGAGTCAGAGGTCCTGGGTTCAAATTCCGGCTCTGACAACTGTCAGCTGTGTGACTTTACAGATGACTTTACAGTGCTCTGCACACAGTAAGCGCTCAATAAATACGATTGATGACTTTGGGCAAGTCACTTCACTTCTCTGGGCCTCAGTTACCTCATCTGGAAAATGGGGATGAAGACTGTGAGCCTCCCGTGGGACAACCCGATCACCTTGTAACCCCTCCAGCGCTAAGAACAGTGTGCATAGTAAGCGCTTAATAAATGCCATCATTATTATTATTATTCTTTGGCTCTCAGTTACCTCATCTGTAAAACGGGGATTAAGACCGTGAGCCCCAAGTGGGACAGGGACTGTGTCCAATCTAATTATTTGGAACAGTGCTTGGCACATAGTAAGCGCTTAACAAGTACCATAATAATAATACTCTCCCAAGTGCTTAGTACAGAGCCCTGCACATGGTCAGCGCTCAGTAAATACGACTGAATGATGGATTGCAGCCCGAAATACAATCGGTTGATGGATTGCAGCTGCCGGAAGGTTGGGTCGTCGTGGGAGATCACCCCACAAAATTCAGAGCAGTCACCCCCCAAGGCCTAACCCAAACCGCTGGATCCACTTGAACCTGAGGATGATGATGATGGGATTTGTTAACCGCTTACTATGTGCCAAGCACTGCTCTAAGCGCTGGACCGGGGACAGGGCCGAAGAGGAGCCCTGTGACCTTCGACCGGAAATGAAAACCCTGCAAAGCAACCAGGAGTATTGATTGTATTTCAGAAAACAGCAACAAGCAGTGGCGCAAAGAGGGGGTTGCCGGGCGGTTTGCCGGCGGAGGGGCCTGCAGGGGGGTTAGCCGGCGGGGCGAAGGGTGGGCTGGCCCCGGGGACCCCCTCTACGGTAGAGAGAAAAGGCTCCCGGGGCCTTCCTTCGGACATCTGCTTCCTTCATCCATCAGCGGGTCCTCCTCCCTCTGCCCCACGCCCCGGGGCGAGGTTCCGGGGAGACGGTGACGAGGCGGACACAGGAAACGGACGCCGTCTTCAAGGGGCTTGCGTTCTCAGGCGGGCTGGACGTCCAAGCTGCGGACCGCGGGGCTGGGGCCCTTCCTCGGTTAACCCAACCCAAATACAACTGTTCCGATGATGCCCCAGTAAATCGGCCTCCTCTTAGGTTTGGCCCTCGCCAACAGCAAGGCTCTCCGTGGCACCCTCACCTGGAAGGGAGGCAAGGTTGGGGGCAAAGGGGAGAGGGACGGGACCAAATCGTCCCCGCTTCCACCGTTCCCCAGAGAGCCGTGTCCCCTCCCCTGGCAGGGGACGACCTAAGAAAGGGGCTGGTCACTCCAGCTGGACTGACCCAAAGGCCTTTCCCATCCTCTTCCCCCGCCATGGCGGTCACCACGGCGACTCCGTTGGTAACCGGGTAACCAGCATTCCCGCTCGCTCCATGGCGGTCACCATGGCGACTCCCGCTCCCACATTCCCGCTCGCTCCCCCGTACACCCCATTGGGTGCATATCCCCACAGTTCTGCTACGTAGACTTGATCTACGTTCATGTCTGTCTCCCCCTCTAGATTGGAGGCTCCTTGTGGGCAGGCAGCGTGTCCAACAACTCTGTTGGACTCTCCCAAGCGCTTAGCGCAGTGCTCTGCACCCAGTAAGCGCGCAATAAATACCACTGATTGACTAGATTGACCCTGCTTGGAGGGTGGTCTCTGTAGACATACCCTTATCCATCCTCCCTTTCTCTCCTGCGGAGAGGGGCTCCCTCGGGGGAGAATCAGGGATCTCTAGGCCCGGGGTCTGGGCGTAGGAAAGTCTCCCCGTCCCCAGACAAACAGGACAGACAAGCAGCAGAGAAGCAGCGTGGCTCAGTAGGAAAGAGCCCGGGCTTTGGAGTCAGAGGTCACGGGTTCAAATCCCGGCTCCGCCAGTTAGCTGTGTGACTTTGGGCAAGTCACTTACCTTCTCTGGGCCTCAGTTCCCTCATCTGTAAAATGGGGATGAAGACTGCGAGGCCCCCCCATGGGACAACCTGATCATCTTGTAACCTCTCCGGCGCTTAGAACAGTGCTCTGCACATAGTAAGTGCTTAATAAATGCCATTATTATTATTATTAGACAAGGAATTACCCAGCTACCCTCCCACCTGGGAATTCCCTTGCGCGGCGCCCCTTCGCCCTGCCGTCCCCAAAGGGCCAGACCCCACCGAGGGTACGCCCCCCGCCCCATCCTCACCCCGCAGAAGGAGTGGGAAGGGCTTGGGACTCCATGTCACAGTCCTTTTAGACTGTGAGCCCACTGTTGGGTAGGGACTGTCTCTATATCATCATCAATCGTATTTATTGAGCGCTTACTATGTGCAGAGCACTGTACTAAGCGCTTGGGAAGTACAAATTGGCAACACATAGAGACAGTCCCTACCCAACAGTGGGCTCTATATGTTGCCAACTTGGACTTCCCAAGCACTTAGTCCAGTGCTCTGCACACAGTAAGCGCTCAATAAATACGATTGATTGATTGATTGATTGATTGATTGACTCACCAGGGGTGGTGGCTGAAAGTCCTGTCCCTCCGGGGGGACTGGCCCAGCCAGGGCCTCCACCGCCAGGAGCAGGCCGAGGAGCAGCAGGCCCAACCGACAGTTTTCCATCCTAAACCAGGGGAGGGAAAGGGGCACTGTGGGAAAAAAAGATGGGCAAGGGAGTGGTCAGGGATGTGGGCACTCGGGGAGAGCTGGAGGGTTTGCGGTTGGAAGATGAGGGCGGGGGGCTCTGGCCGGGCTCGGGGGGCCGGACTTTGGATGGCAACTTTCCACCTCCCTGCCCGCAGTTAAGGCCAGAAAAAGTTGAAGTGGAACTCTCCAAACCCTCACCCCTGCCCGCCATTTCCGCTGTGGGTTTTCCACACCCGCAGCAATGGGGTAACATCTGCTCACACGGCCTGACGACTTCCCCCAGCCCCATTTTCTATTTATTTCATTTGGTTAGTATGTTCGGTTGTGTTCTCTGCCTCCCCCTTTTAATAATAATAATAATAATAATTGGCATTTGTTAAGCGCTTACTATGTGCAAAGCACTGTTCTAAGCGCTGGGGAGGATACAGGGTGATCAGGTTGTCCCACGTGGGGCTCACAGTCTTAATCCCCATTTTACAGATGAGGTAACTGAGGCCCAGAGAAGTTACGCTGCTTCTCTAACTGGGACTGTGAGCCCGCTGTTGGGTAGGGACCGTCTTTATATGTTGCCAGCTTGGACTTCCCAAGCGTTTAGTACAGTGCTCTGCACACAGTAAGCGCTCAATAAATACGATTGATTGATTAATTACTTCCCATGCGCTTAGTACAGTGCTCTGCACACAGTAAGCACTCAATAAATACGATTGAACTTCTGTGTTATGTGCCCCCTCCTTCCTCTCCCCCTCGTCCCCCTTTCCATTGCCCCCGCCTTACCTCCTTCCCTTCCCCACAGCACCTGTATAGATGTATAGATGTTTGTACATATTTGTTACTCTATTTATTTATTTATTTATTTTACTTGTACATAGCTATTCTATTTATTTTATTTTGTTAGTATGTTTGGTTTTGTTCTGTCTCCCCCCTTTTAGACTGTGAGCCCACTGTTGGGTAGGGACTGTCTGTATATGTTGCCAATTTGTACTTCCCAAGCGCTTAGTACAGTGCTCTGCACATAGTAAGCGCTCAATAAATACGATTGATGATGATGATGATGATGATGGTCGAGGGAACAGCGCCCCCTTCTGGTTAGTATTGGGAATCGCCCTGTCTCTGTCCACCCCCCCACAATGAGCCTGAGGAAAATGGTTTTTTGGTCACTTTCCGCCGGAATATCAATCAATTAATCGTATTTATTGAGCGCTTACTGTGGGCAGAGCACTGTACTAAGCGCTTGGGAGAGGACATCACTTTCCTAGAGAGAAGCAGCGTGGCTCTGTGGAAAGAGCCCGGGCTCTGGAGTCAGAGGTCATGGGTTCAAATCCCCGCTCTGCCAACTGTCAGCTGGGTGACTTTGGGCAAGTCACTTCACGTCCCTGGGCCTCAGTGACCTCATCTGGAAAATGGGGATTAAAACTGTGAGCCCCCGTGGGACAACCTCATCGCCTTGTAACCTCCCCAGCGCTTAGAACAGTGCTTTGCACATAGTAAGCGCTTAATAAAATGCCATTATTATTATTTGGAGTCAGAGGTCATGGGTTCAAATCCCGGCTCCGCCAACTGTCAGCTGGGTGACTTTGGGCAAGTCACTTCACGTCCCTGGGCCTCAGTGACCTCATCTGGAAAATGGGGATTAAGACTGTGAGCCCTCGTGGGACAACCTCATCACCTTGTAACCTCCCCAGTGCTTAGAACACTGCTTTACACATAGTAAGTGCTTAATAAATGTCATCATTATTATTATTATTATTATTGTAACCTCCCCAGCACTTAGAACAGTGCTTTGCACATAGTAAGTGCTTAATAAATTCCATTATTATTATTGTAACCTCCCCGGCGCTTAGAACAGAGCTTTGCACATAGTAAGCGCTTAATAAATGACATTATTATTATTATTGTAACCTCCCCAGCGCTTAGAACAGTGCTTTGCACATAGTAAGCGCTTAATAAATGCCATTATTATTATTATTGTAACCTCTCCAGAGCTTAGAACAGTGCTCCCCCTCCTCCCCCATCCCCCCCGCCTTACCTCCTTCCCCTCCCCACAGCACCTGTATATATGTATATATGTTTGTACGGATTTATTACTCTATTTATTTATTTATTTAAATTGTACGTATTTACCCTATTTATTTTATTTTGTTAATATGTTTTGTTTTGTTGTCTTTCTCCCCCTTCTAGACTGTGAGCCCGCTGTTGGGTAGGGACCGTCTATATATGTTGCCAACTTGGACTTCCCAAGCGCTTAGTACAGTGCTCTGTAAACGCTCAACAAGTACGATTGAATGAATGAATGAATGCATGCTTTGCACATAGTAAGCGCTTAATAAATGCCATTATTATTATTATTATTGTAGCCTCCCCAGCCCTTAGAACAGTGCTTTCCACATAGTAAGCGCTTAATAAACGTCATCATTATTATTATTATTATTATAGTAAGTGCTTAAGAAATTCCACTATTATTATTATTATTATTATTATGAATTGTTTTCCCCCCTCATAGAAGCCGCGCCTCACGTCATGACAGGGAGGACTACAACTCCCAAGAGGCCCTATTATTATGATTATGATTATTATTATTATTATTACCTCCCCAGCGCTTAGAACAGTGCTTTGCACATAATCATAATAATGGTGGGTAGGGACCGTCTCTATATGTTGCCAACTTGGACTTCCCAAGCGCTTAGTACAGTGCTCTGTAAGCGCTCAATAAATACGATTGAATGAATGAATGCTTTGCACATAGTAAGCGCTTAATAAATGCCATTATTATTATTATTGTAACCTCCCCAGCTCTAAGAGCAGTGCTTTGCACATAGTAAGTAGTTAATAAATGCCATCGTTATTATTATTATCGTAAGCGCTTAAGAAATTCCACTACTATTATTATTAATTGTTCCCCCCCCCCCCCCCCATAGAAGCCGCGCCTCACATCATGACAGGGAGGACTACAACTCCCAAGAGGCCCCATTATTATTATCATTATTACTATTGTAACCTCCCCAGCGCTTAGAACAGTGCTTTGCACATAGTAAGCAGTTAATAAATACCATCATCATTACTATTATAGTAAGCGCTTAACAAATTCCACTACTATTATTATTATTGTTTTCCCCCCCCTCATAGAAGCCGCGCCTCACGTCATGACAGGGAGGACTACAACTCCCAAGAGGCCCCATTATTATTATCATTATTATTATTGTAACCTCCCCAGCGCTTAGAACAGTGCTTTGCACATAATAATAATAATGGTGGGTAAGGACCGTTTCTATATGTTGCCAACTTGGACTTCCCAAGCGCTTAGTACAGTGCTCTGTAAGCGTTCAATAAATACCATTGAATGAATGAATGAATCCCCCTTCTAGACTGTGAGCCCACTGTTGGGTAGGGACTGTCTCTATGTGTTGCCGACTTGTACTTCCCAAGCGCTTAGTACAGTGCTCTGCACACAGTAAGCGCTCAATAAATACGATTGATTGATTGATTGATGAATGAATGAATGCTTTGCACATAGTAAGCGCTTAATAAATGCCATTATTATTATTATTGTAACCTCCCCAGCGCTTAGAACAGTGCTTTGCACATAGTAAGCAGTTAATAAATACCATCATCATTACTATAATAGTAATGCTTAAGAAATTCCACTACTATTATTATTAATTGTTTTCCCCCCCCCCTCGTAGAAGCCGCGCCTCACGTCGTGACAGGGAGGACTACAACTCCCAAGAGGCCCCATTATTATTGTTGTAACCTCCCCAGCGCTTAGAACAGTGCTTTGCACATAGTAAGCAGTTAATAAATACCATCATCATTATTATTATTATAGTAAGCGCTTAACAAATTCCACTATTATTATTAATTGTTTCCCCTCCCTCATAGAAGTCTTTTAGACTGTGAGCCCACTGATGGGTAGGGACTGTCTCTATATGTTGCCAATTTGTACTTCCCAAGCGCTTAGTACAGTGCTCTGCACATAGTAAGCGCTCAATAAATACGATTGATGATGATGATAGACCCCGCGCCTCACGTCGCGACACGGAGGACTACAACTCCCAGGAGGCCCGGCGGCGGGGGCGTGTCCGTCCCCTGGAGGCGGAGCGGCTCGATCCCATTGGCCGGCGCGGGGCGTCACTCAAGGGCAAGGGGCGTGGCCCGCGGCGGATGATTGACGGCGCGGGTTTGGCGCCAAATAGGAAAGGCGCGCGGCGGGGGAGGCCTGCAGGGCGCCTCAGAGGAGGCCGGGGCTGCTTTTCGTGAGGCGACCGCGGCCATTGCCCGGGCGCCGTCGGGACGGGCCGCCCGTCGCCGCCATTGTGCGCCCCCTCCCCTGGGCTTTCTCCTCAGCTCGCGTGCCCCCTCCCCGGCCCGGTTGTTTGGGTTTAATCGTGGGGTCGGCGTCGCCCACCTTGGCACGCGCCGCTTCCGGTCGGGGGGGTCAGAGGTCAGGGCAGGGGTGGCCGCCCCTATGGAGCTGGGCCCGGACCTGCCCCTTGCCCACCACCATCACCACCACCACCACCACCACCACCACCACCATCACCATCATCCCCCCCATCACCACCGTCGCCGCCTGCTCTTCGCCGCCTGCAGCCCCCCGACCCCCGTGGTCAAGGCCCTGTTCCCCGCCGGGCCCCGCTCGCCGGTCACCAGCCTCGCCCTCACCATGGACCAGCTGAGGGGCCTGGGCAGGTGAGCAGGACCCCCCCTATTACTATCTAATAATAATATTATTATTAATAAATAATAATTTACTTATTAAAAATAAATACTATTTATTTATTTTATTTTGTTAGTATGAGCAGGACCCCCCTATTATTATATAATATCAATCAATCGTATTTATTGAGCGCTTACTATGTGCAGAGCACTGTACTAAGCGCTTGGGAAGTACAAATTGGCAACACATAGAGTCCCTACCCAACAGCGGGCTCACAGTCTAAAAGGGGGAGACAGAGAACAGAACCAAACATACCAACAAAATAAATAGGATAGAAATGTACAAGTAAGATAAATAAATAAATAAATAAATAGAGTAATAAATATGTACAACCATATATACATATATACTGTATATGCATATATAGTATATATATACATATATACTATATATACTATATATGCATATATAGTATATATATACATATATACTATATATAATAGTAATAATATTATTAATAAATAATAATGTATTTATGACAAATAAATAATATTTATTTATTTTATTTTGTTAGTATGTTTGGTTTTTTTTTCCTCTGTCTCCCCCCTTTTAGACTGGGAGCCCGCTGTTGGGTAGGGACTGTCTCTATGTGTTGCCAATTTGGACTTCCCAAGCGCTTAGTGCGGTGCTCTGCACATAGTAAGCGCTCAATAAATACGATTGATGAGGAGGAGGAGGAAGAGGGTGAGGTAGGAACCTCCACTGAAAAGTGGCAGTGCTCGGCTGGAGCTGGAGGCCCAGGGACATTATTTATTTATTTTACTTGTACCTATCTATTCTATTTATTTTATTTTGTTAGTCTGATGATGATGATGATGATGATAATAATAATGATGGCATTTATTAAGTGCTTACTCTGTGCAAAGCACTGTTCTAAGCACTGGGGAGGTTACAAGGCGATCAGTTTGTCCCACGGGGGACTCACAGTCTTATTCTCCATTTTACAGGTGAGGGAACTGAGGCCCAGAGAAGTGAAGTGACTTGCCCAAAGTCACCCAGCTGACAATTGGCGGAGCCGGGGTTTGAATAATAATAATAATAATAATAATAATAACAATGGCATTTATTAAGCACTTACTATGTGCAAAGCACTGTTCTAAGCGCTGGGGAGGTTACAAGGAGATCAGGCTGTCCCACGGAGGGCTGACAGTCTTCATCCCCACTTTACAGATGAGGGAACTGAGGCTCAGAGAAGTAAAGCGACTTGCCCAAGGTCACACAGCAGACAGGTGGCGGAGCCGGGATTCGAACCCATGCCCTCTGACTCCAAAGCCCGGGCTCTTCTTTGAACCCATGACCTCGGACTCCAAAGCCCGGACTCTTTCCGCTGAGCCACGCTGCTTCTCTAATAAGAGAAGCACTGATCATCATCATCGTGAATCGTATTTATTGAGCGCTTACTATGTGCAGAGCACTGTACTAAGCGCTTGGGAAGTACAAATTGGCAACATATAGAGACAGTCCCTACCCAACATTGGGCTCGCAGTCTAAAAGGGGGAGACAGAGAACGAGAGAAGCACTGAAGAGAGAAGCTTCTCTAATAAGAGAAGCAGCGTGGCTCAGTGGAAAGAGCCCGGGCTTGGAAGTCAGAGGTCATGGGTTCAAATCCCGGCTCCTCCAATTGTCGGCTGGGTGACTTTGGGCAAGTCACTTCACTTCTCTGCGCCTCAGTGACCTCATCTGCAAAATGGGGATTAAGACTGTGAGCCCCATGTGGGACATCCTGATCACCTTGTAACCTTCCCCAGCGCTTAGAACAGTGCTTTGCACATAGTAAGCGCTTAATAAATACCATTATAATAATAATGGTTGTATTTGCTAAGCGCTTCAAGGCCCTACTGAGAGCTCACCTCCTCCAGGAGGCCTTCCCAGACTGAGCCTCTTCCTTCCTCTCCCCCTCTCCATCCCCTGCATCTTACCTCCTTCCCTTCCCCACAGCACCTGTATATATGTTTGTACATATTTATTACTCTATTTATTTTACCTGTACCTATCTATTCTATTTACTTTATTTCGTTGGTATGTTTGGTTTTGTTCTCTGTCTCCCCCTTCTAGACTGTGAGCCCGCTGTTGGGTAGGGACTGTCTCTATATGTTGTCAGCTTGTACTTCCCAAGCGCTTAGTCCAGTGCTTTGCACACAGTAAGCACTCAATAAATACGGTTGATTGATTGATTGATTGATTGAGAAGCAGCGTGGCTCGGTGGAAAGAGCCCGGGCTTTGGAGTCCGAGGACGTGGGTTCAAACCCCAGCTCCTCCAATTGTCAGCTGGGTGACTTTGGGCAAGTCACTTCACTTCCCTGGGCCTCAGTGACCTCATCTGTAAAATGGGGATTAAGACTGTGAGCCCCATGTGTCTTTTAGACTGTGAGCCCACTGTTGGGTAGGGCCTGTCTCTATATGTTGCCAACTTGTACTTCCCAAGCGCTTAGTACAGTGCTCTGCACACAGTAAGCGCTCAATAAATACGATTGATGATGATGTGGGACAACCTGATCACCTTGGATCCGCCCAGCGCTTAGGACAGTGCTTTGCACATAGTAAGCGCTTAACAAATGCCATCATTATTACTATTATTCATCCCCTTTTTACAGATGAGGGAACTGAAGCCCAGAGAAGTGAAGTGACTTGCCCAGAGTCACCCAGCTGACAATTGGTGGAGCCGGGATTTGAACCCATGACCTCTGACTCCAAAGCCTGGGCTCTTTCCACTGAGCCACACTGCTTCTCTAAAATGGGGGTGAAGACTGGGAGCCCCCCGTGGGACAACCTGATCACCTTGGATCCTCCCTCCCCCCCTTTGCACCCCCACCCAAGACACGATCGTTGCCCAGTCGACTTCCTTCCCTTCCCCACAGCACCTGTATATATGGATATATGTTTGTACAGATTTATTACTTTATTTATTTATTTATTTTACTTGTACACATCTATTCTATTTATTTTATTTTGTTAGTATGTTTGGTTTTGTTCTCTGTCTCCCCCTTTTAGCCTGTGAGCCCACTGTTGGGTAGGGACTGTCTCTATATGTTGCCAACTTGTCCTTCCCAAGCGCTTAGTCCAGTGCTCCGCACACAGTAAGCGCTCAATAAATACGATTGATGATGATGATGATGATGATGATGATGACCTTTCCAAGCGCTTAGTGTTCATTCAGAGAAGCAGCGTGGCTCAGTGGAAAGAGCCCAGGCTTAGGAGTCAGAAGTCATGGGTTCTAATCCCGGCTCCCCCACATGTCTGCTGTGTGACTTTGGGCCAGTCACTTAACTTCTCTGTGCCTCAGTAACCTCATCTGCAAAATGGGGGTTAAGACTGTGAGCCCCACGTGGGACAACCTGATCACCTTGTATCCCCCCCCCAGGGTTTAGAACAATGCTTCGCACGTAGTAAGCACTTAAATACTATCATTACTATTATTATTCAATCATTCATTCAGTCATATTTATTGAGCGCTTACTGTGTGCAGAGCACTGGACTAAGCGCTTAAAATGGGGATGAATACTGGGAGCCCCCCCCCCCCCCCCCCCCCCCCCCCGTAGGACAACCTGATCACCTTGGTTCTCCCCCAGCGCTTAGAACAGTGCTTGGCACAGAGTCACTTCTCTGTGTCTCAGTGACCTCATCTGCAAAATGGGGATGAAGACTGGGAGCCCCACGTGGGACAGCCTGATCACCTTGTATCCCCCCAGCGCTTAGAACAATGCTTCCACATAGTAAGCGCTTAACAAATGGCCATCATCATTATTAGTATTGTTCAATCATTCATTGTCATATTTATTGAGCGCTTACTGCATGCAGAGCACTGGACTAAGCGCTTAAAATGGGGATGAAGACGGGGAGCCCCCCCGTGGGACAACCTGATCACCTTGGATCTCCCCCAGTGCTTAGAACAGTGCTTGGCACGTAGTAAGCGCCTAACAAATGCATTATTATTATTCTCTATGCCTCAGTTACCTCATCTGTAAAATGGGGGTGAAGACTGGGAGCCCCACATGGGACAACCTGATCACCTTGGATCTCCTCCAGCGCTTAGAACAGTGCTTGGCACATAGTAAGCACCCAACAAATGCCATCATTATTATTCTCTGTGCCTCAGTTACCTCATCTGTAAAATGGGGATGAAGACTGGGAGGCCCATGTGGGACAGCCTGGTCACCTTGTCTCCTCCCCAGCGCTTAGAACAGTGCTTAACACATGCCATCATTATTATTATTTATTGAGCTCTTACTTTGTGCAGAGCGCTGTACTAAGCGCTTGGGAAGTACCTGAGAAGCAGCGTGGCTCAGTGGCAAGAGCCCGGGCCTGGGGGTCAGAGGATGTGGGTTCTAAATCCGGGTCCGCCACTTGTCTGCTGGGTGACCTTGGGCGAGTCACTTCACTTTGCCAGCGCTTAGAACGGTGCTTTGCACATAGTAAGCGCTTAATAAATGCCATCATTATTATTCTCTGGGCCTCAGTGAACTCACCTGGAAAATGGGGATTAGAACTGTGAGCCCCATGTGGGACAGCTTGATTACCTTGTATCTACCCCAGCGCTTAGAACAGTGCTAGGCACATAGTAAGCACTTAACAAATACCGTAATTATTATTACAAACCGGCAGCATATATATATAGAGAGAAGCAGCGTGGCTCAGTAGAAAGAGCCCGGGCTTTGGAGTCAGAGGTCATGGGTTCGAATCCCGACTCCACCACATGTCTGCTGTGTGATCTTGGGCAAGTCACTTAACTTCTCTGGGCCTCACCTCATCGGTAAAATGGGGATTAAGACTGTGAGCCCCACATGGGACAACCTGATCACCCTGTATCCTCTCCAGCACTTACAACAGTGCTTTGCACATAGTAAGCGCTTAACAAATGCCAATTATTATTATTATTATTATATATACTGTGTGCTATGCACACAGTAAGCGCTCAATAAATGCGATTGAATGAATATAGAGATGGTCCCTACCCAACAATGGGCTCACCGTCTAGAAATACATTGCTTAGTACAGTGCTTTGCGCACAGTAGGTGCTTCATAAATATGAATGAATCCAGCCGAATTCCATGCACGCACTTCTCTTTCCCCCCACGTACACAGGGCCCTGCCGTCCTTCTCCGAAATTCAGCCCGGAAAAGGGATGGGGGGACTGGGCCTAATATATGGCCTCTCATCGCATTCCATGCTTCCTCCATCCTTGGCGTTCGTTTGTATTTGTTGAGCGCATGGGGTGCAGAGCACTGGGCTAAGCGCTTGGGAGAGGACCATACAACAATAAGCATTCATTCAGTCGTGTTTGAGCGCTTACAGTGTGCAGAGCCCTGAATTAAGACTGATTACCTTGTATCCCCCCCAGCGTTAAGAACAGTGCTTAGCACATAGTAAGCGCTTAACGAATGCCATCATCATTATTGTTGTTATTACTGCTTAACAAATGCCATCATCATTATTGTTGTTATTACTAAGCCCATGGAAAGTACAATAGAACCATAAAGAGAGACAGTTCCCCCCCACAATGGGCTTACAGTTTTATAATCTCTGCCCCCAAGGAGTTTATAGTCTAGAGACCGCTTTCAAGCCCTCCCTTATTGCTCCTCTGTTGCCTTATACTTTTCTCCTGCCCCCAAAATAAGATTTGTTTATTTTTATTTTTTATTTTTTATTTATCTTTTATTTATTTTACTTGTACATATCTATTCTATTTATTTTATTTTGTTAGTATGTTTGGTTTTGTCTCTCCCTTTTAGACTGTGAGCCCACTGTTGGGTAGGGACCGTCTCTATATGTTGCCAATTTGTACTTCCCAAGAGCTTAGTACAGTGCTCTGCACACAGTAAGCGCTCAATAAATGCGATTGATGATGATGTTCTCTGTCTCCCCCTTTTAGATTGTGAGCCCACTGTTGGGTAGGGACTGTCTCTATATGTTGCCAACCTGTCCTTCCCAAGCGCTTAGTCCAGTGCTCTGCACACGGTAAGCGCTCAATAAATACGATTGATGATGATGATGATTACCCGTCCCTACCCCCCAAGAGAAAACAGCTCGTGGCAACTGAGGCCAGCTGGGGAGGGTTTGGGGGTCATCGTCATCATCAATCGTATTTATTGAGCGCTTACTGTGTGCAGAGCACTGTACTAAGCGCTTGGGAAGTCCAAGTTGGCAACATATAGAGACCGTCCCTACCCAACAGTGGGCTCACAGTCTAAAAGGGGGAGACAGAGAACAAAACCAAACATACTAACAAAATAAAATAAATAGAATAGATATGTACAAGTTAAATAAATAGAGTAACAAATATGTACGAACATATATACAGGTGCTGTGGGGAAGGGAAGGAGGTAAGATGGGGGGGATGGAGAGGGGGATGAGGGGGAGAGGAAGGAAGGGGCTCAGTCTGGGAAGGCCTTCTGGAGGAAGTGAGCTCTCAGTAGGGCCTTGACTCAGCTTGGGTTTTGCTGCTTCTGGTTAGCACGTTGGCTAATTCTGTTGTATCGTACTCTCCCAAGCTTTTAATACAGTGCTCGCACACATTAAGCGCGCCGTAAAGACCACTGATTGATTGGAAGACGGGTGACCCCCGTGAGACCCAAACGGGCCTGCGATCCAGGACTTACTGGTTATTTATTGAGTGCTTACTATGTGCAGAGCACTGTACTAAGCGCTTACTGGTTCCTCGACCACTGCCCTCCTCTCCTGGTGCGAGCAGCCACCGAGCGGATTGTTAAGATAGGAAGAGGGTGTCTGTTTATTGTCGTATTGCACTCTTCCAAGCGCGTAGTAGCCTCTGCACATAATAATAATAATGATGGTATATGTTAAGCGCTTACTATGTGCAAAGCACTGTTCCAAGCGCTGGAACATAGTAAGCGCTCGATAATTATGATGAAATGAGTAAAGCGTCCCATGAGGCTGGCCCCTCCTGCCGGACTTAGGAAATTGCGGGGGAATAATCCTAGCCCTTTGTTGCAGCGGATGCGAGCAGCAGCTGGAAACGCGAAACGGCGGCGGCGGTGGGCTACCACGAACCACCTCTTCCGAGTCTACGGATTCAGGTATCCGTCCCGGGTGGGAATGAGCCCTCCCTCCCCAGGCTGCCTTATTGCCGGATTCCTCCCGGAGATGCGAAGGGGTTCGGAGCGGTGAGCGGAGCTGAGGCCTGGAGGCCCCGGGCCGCTTCTCCAACTGCTGTGGAGGTTTGGTCTCCCTGGACCCTAAGTCAGGGGTGCCCCTCCGTGTATGTTGCCAACTTGTACTTCCCAAGCGCTTAGTACAGTGCTCTGCACACAGTAAGCGCTCAATAAATACGATTGATTGATTGATCGTAGGGTGAGGGGGGGCCCCACAGCTGTCTGACAGGGTCTAAGAGTTTCCAGGCAGGGCTGGAGAGACTCAAAATGGTGGATTTCCAGCCTGAATCCTGCCGCCATCCCTCAAATTCTTGCCTCCTTTTGTCCCCGTGCAAAATGGAGGGGAGCTGCCATGTTCCTTGTTGGGTGACATTTCCTGCCGTGGGCTCGGGGAGTCCGCTTTTCCGCTCCCTTTCGATTCTTCGTCCCTAGGGGAGGTTGCGGGCTGGCAACGTGTCTACCCACTCTGTTATATTGTACCCACCCAAGCGCTTAGTATAGTGCTCTGCACGTAGTAAGTGCTCAAGTACCATTGATTGCCTCCAATCAATCAATCAATCGTATTTATTGAGCGCTTCCTGTGTGCAGAGCACTGTACTAAGCGCTTGGGAAGTACAAGTTGGCAACATTTATAGACAGTCCCTACCCAACAGTGGGCTCACAGTCTAGAGAAAAGCACTGTTCAGGTGTCCCACGGGGGGCTCACAGTCAATCCCCATTTTACAGATGAGGTAACTGAGGCACAGAGAAGTGACTTGCCCAAAGTCCACTGCAGACACCAGGGAAAAACCACTGGCTCATAAGGAAACGAGGAACAGGTCTGCCTGCCCATCTCCCACACAATTTTTGTTTTTTTTTTTAAGTTGGCTCTTCTTTCCCTTCCCCCAGATGGTTAGCAGGAGGAAAGGGCGCTGATGAGCAGTGAAGGAGAAAGGGTGGGTGAGGTTGATGGGGACAATTCACTTCCCCATTAGAGTGGAAGCTCCTTGCGGGCGGGGAACGAGCTTCATTGTACTCGGCCAAGCACTTGGAAGCAGCATGGCGTAGCGGCTAGAGCACAGGCCTGGGAATCAGAAGGTCACGGGTTCTAAATTCCGGCTTCATGCTTCCCTGTTTTAAGACCTCAGGCAAGTTGCTTCACTTTTTTGTGCCTCAGTTCCCTCATCTGTATAATGGGGATTAAGACAGTGTCCATCCTGATGACCTTGTATCTACCCCAGTATTTAGAACAGTGCTTGGCACATAGTAAGCGCTTAATAGATGCCCTAATTATTTATTATTATTACTATATACCAGGTTATTAGCCTGAGTGCAAACGTGCACAGAAGCAATCATTTCCTCCCTCACTTGAGCAGAATCCTCCCCCTTCCTCTGGGATCATGGCCGCTTCCATCCAGGATCATTCCAGCCCCTGACTTCACGTTCGGATAATGAGCGTTCCCTCCCCCATCTCCCCAGCTTTGAGGACCGAGACTGAGGCGGAAAGCAGGAACGCAGCGGGCTGTGGACAGCCACCCTGTAAGATCGGGGTGGAGTAAAAGAAATCCTTTTCTGGTTTTCCGCAGGCTGCTGTCTGGATTCTCCCGGGCCCCCGGACAACAAGGAAAAGTACGTTTGGGCTCGTTATAACATTTCTGTCGGGCAAACGGAGACCCGAAACCAAGCCCTTTCCCGTAGGCTGAGATCTCAAAGGCTGTCTATCTCTTGTAATAACTGGGGTGTTATTACTGTGTGCTAAACACTACGGCAGGGGGATGGTGATCAGTATATATATATATATATATGTTATATATATGTATATATGTATATATATGTATATGTGTGTATATGTATATATGTTTGTACATATTTATTACTCTATTTTACTTGTACATATCTATTCTATTTGTTTTATTTTGTTAGTATGTTTGGTTTTGTTCTCTGTCTCCCCCTTTTAGACTGTGAGCCCGCTGCTGGGTAGGGACTGTCTCCATGTGTTGCCAATTTGTACTTCCCAAGCGCTTAGTACAGTGCTCTGCACATAGTAAGCGCTCAATAAATACGATTGATGATGATGATGATCAGATCAGTCCATTTCCCACATGGGGATTTCAGACCCCATTTTACAGGTGGGGAAGGGGACTTGAACCCAGGTCTTGTGACTCCCGGGCCTGTTCCATTAGGTGGGCTTAGCGGAGGCATCCAATAAAAAGCAGCGTGGCCTAGAGGATAGAGCACGGACCCGGGTTCTAGCTGCAGCTCTGCCACTTGCCTGCTGTGTGACATTGGGCAAATTGCTTCTCTTCTCTGTGCCTGTTTCCCCGCCTGTAAAATGGGGATTCAAACTGAGGCCCGCTGTTTCCCAGCTTGTATCTGCCCTAGTGCTTAGTACAGTGCCCGGCACCTAGCGCTTAATACTGTTTAAAAAAAAGAAAGGCCCAGGCCGAAGGCGCAGGTTGGGTGTAGCAGCTGGATTTCTGCAGGATTGGTGGAGTTGTCTCTGTTCCCGAGCCCAAAGCTGTGGGGTGTTGGGTGTGGGAGTCACCTGAAACGGAAGTCAATCCCGATTTCCGTCTCAGCACCCCGCCGCGGCTAAACGTCTCCCGTTCTGCCCTCCTTACAGCCTCTGCAAACCCATGAGACGAATCAATTCCCTTCCGGTAAGCAAGCTTCCCCTTTTCCCGTACGCTCTGCTGCTGGTGGGGGGACCCCGTGGGGGTGGCTTTGGAAGATCGGCCCCCTGTTCTCCCCTCTTTTGCCTCGGAGAGAGAAAGGCCCACGTGTCCCTTGAGGTGGGGGGCGTTGAGGGAGTCTGGGCCGGGAAACCTTCACCCGTAGCGAGATCGAATCAAGGCGATAATGTCTCAGGCTGGTTGACCAGCAAGCCGAGGGACTCCTGTAAGATAAGGGGGGAATGTGGTCGTCACAAGCAACGTTGCCCGTCACAAACAACTGAAGAACGTCCTCCCGCGACCCAGGCTGGCTCCTCTAGTAGTTGGCTAGCGGGCCAGCCGCAGAACGACCAGCCGGGAGCCATCTCTCTCGTGGCCCCTCTGACCGCGCGTGCTCTCGCTGACCCAAATCTACCCCGTCCACTTGACAGCAAAGGCTGCTGGGTTGTAGCCCCGCTCTGAAGAGCCACCTGGACCCCCTCGACTGTGATGTCTTCCAGCAAGGCGATGAGAACAAGGAGAACGTGAGTGTCGGGTGTCCGGGGGGGCAAAGATTGAGCCGCGGTGGGCACGTGACAGTTCATCCCGGGCCCGTTTGGCTCCCAGGAGGCCCTTTCCCGTCTGTACTGATCACGTCCTGGGCGCGCAACAGTCCATTGATCGATGGTGGCTTGGTTGCCGCCACGAACGTTGTGTTTGGGAGAAGAGTCTCAATCCCTGCCTTCAAGGAGCTTAGATTCTGGCAGTGAGTGTTTGGGAGAGCAACCTTGACTCACCATTCTAGCAGGGAGGGGAAGCAGAGTTTAACAAATAATAATAGTAATAATGATGGTATTTAAGTGCTTACTATGTGCAAAGCACCGTTCTAAGCGCTGAGGGGATACAAGGCGATCAGGGTGTCCCAAGTGGGGCTCACAATCCTTATCCCCATTTTACCGATGACTTCACTGAGGCACAGAGAAGTGACTTGCCCAAAGTCACGCAGCTGACAAGTGGCGGAGCCGGGATTAGAACCCATGGCCTCCGACTCCCACGCTCGTGCTTTTTCCACTGAGCCACGCTGCTTCTCTAATAATAATAAGTAAGTAGTGGTAGTTGGAGAGGTGAAAATGAGTACCCAAGGACTTCTCTTGCTTTGAGTAAGATTGTGTCCATCAGCTCTGTTGTTTGGTCCCGAACGCTTCGTCCAGTGCACCGCGCTCAGTAAATAGCATTGATTAGAAAGTCAAGCATACAGTTGATGCATAAGTGTCCCAAAGCAGTGTCCAACGACCGAGATTCTGACCTTGCCCTCGGCATCTACAATTTAATGAAGGAGGCGGCCAGGCACGCCTATGTCCCGTGCATTGTCAACTCCCCGAGGGTAGGGATTGAGTCTTCCAAGGATTGTTCCCTTCCAGTACAGCAAACATTATCAACCGATTGATCGGGTAGCCTCTCCCTCTGCTTCGTGTCCCCTGATTTAGCCTGGAAAGCCGAGGGGCTTGTAATTAGGAGAAGCAGCGTGGCTCAGTGGAAAGAGCACGGGCTTTGAGTCCGAGGTCATGGGTTCAAATCCCGGCTCTGCCAACTGTCAGCTGTGGGACTTTGGGCAAGTCACTTCACTTTTCTGGGCCTCTGTTCCCTCATCTGTAAAACAAGGATTAAGACTGTGAGCCCCCTTTGGGACAACCTGATCACCTTGCAACCTCCCCAGCGCTTAGAACAGTGCTTTGCACATAGTAAGCGCTTAACAAACACCATCATTATTATTATTAGGTGGGCCCGGGGCGGGGTCCTAAATAGAGGGGTGAGCCGAGTTGGGAAATTCAGGGAGCGGAAGGCAGAACCGGTGAACCCTGAGGAGGCCGGGGGCCCATCTGGGGTTTAAAGTCCCGCCACGGGCCTTAAGATAGGAAGAGTTCCTGTCTCCTAGCTAGTGGGGCTGTTCGGAGATCCGAGGGTCTGCATGGTAGTATAGTGCTCTGCACATAGTAAGCGCTCAATAAATACGACGGAACGAATGAATGGTAGTCAGTGACAGGTTAGTGTCCCTCCCCCTGCCTTGAGGCAAGAGGCCCACCTCCCCGCTCCCCCAACGGGGCGGACTCGCGGAGAACGTGGGCCACCCTGTCTTGCAGGAGGCGTTTGAGTTCAAGAAGCCGGCCAGGCCTGCGGCTCGGGGCTGCCCGCTTTCGCAGGGCCCGGGAGAGGGAAAAGATGCCTTCGCCCTGAGGCAGAACTCGGCCCCCGCTCGGATGGTTCGTCGCATGCCTTCCTGGGGACGGGGGCGAGGGCTGGGGAGGACGAGACTGGTCTGTCCTCTCAGCCGCCCGGTCACAGTCGGGGCCGACTCGGGGGGTGTGGGGACCAGGACCCCGATCGAGTCGGAGAGCCCCGACTCTGAATCTCCGGTCTCTTGAGGGACGGGGGCTGCGCTGGACCGGGATTTGGGTACGACTCTCACAGGGGGTCGTTGGGGTTGCCGCTCCGGGGCTCTAGCCCCCGCGTGACTTCGAGTATGTAATCGGACTAGTGAGCGGAGCGAGGGGGAGCGCTTCAGCCTGTCTCTCCTTGGAGAGATGGTGTTAGGAAGCTGACAGCCCATGCTGCTGGGTGTGTGGGCAACTAAATGCTGGGACTGGCATCAGAGGGCCCTTTGGCCCTGCCCTTGGCAGACGCTTTTTCGTGACCCCCCGCTCTTGCTGCTCTTCATCATCATCATCATCAATCGTATTTATTGAGCGCTTACTGAGTGCAGAGCACTGTACTAAGCACTTGGGAAGTACAAATTGGCAACATATAGAGACAGTCCCTACCCAACAGTGGGCTCACAGTCTAAAAGGGGGAGACAAAACCAAACATACTAACAAAATAAATAGAATAGATATGTACAAGTAAAATAAATAAATAAATAGAGTAATAAATATGTACATACATATATACAGGTGCTGTGGGGAAGGGAAGGAGGTAAGATGGGGGGGGGGAGGAAGGGGCTCAGTCTGGGAAGGTCTGAGGCGAGGCCTGGTGAAAGCTTTGGGCATAAAGAACAAGGGAATGGAAATCCTTTAACAGGGGAGCATCTCCGGTTGACACGGGGATAGTCCCGGAGACTGGGTGGGAGAGCGTCCGTACCCCCCGCGAGCCGGGGCGGTGACATACTCGGAACGCTGCGTTCCAGTTCTCCCCCGGTGACAAGGACGCCGGCGACCTCTTGGACGTCATCCCCCTCTTCCTGCCGCAGTCGCCTCTGCCCTCCTCGCTGGCCGACGAGGACGACGGCTTCTTGGACCTCCTCGATGGGGATGACTTGAAGGTGGGTGTCGAGCTCAGTGGGGTGCTCTCAGTACGTAGCCCTCCTACTTACTACAAGACCTCGCTTAGGGCTGTCCGTCGTCCCGGCCGAATCCCGAGCCGTGGAGTCCTTGCTGGCTGGAGTCGAGCGTCAGGGGTCAAGCTCTGTGGGTCGTGGCCGTTGGATTGCAGAAACCCCCCTCCGGCCCCCAACAGATTAATCCCTCCGTCAGCCCCGCGTGGCTTAGCGGAAAGAGCCCGGGTTTGGGAATTGGTGGATGTGGGTTCTAATCCTGACTCCGCCACTTGTCAGCTGTGTGACTTTGGGCAAGCCACCTCACTTCTCCGTGCCTCAGTGAAGTCATCGGTCAAATGGGGATGAAGACTGTAAGTCCCATGTGGGACAACCTGATTACCTTGTATCAACCCCAGTGCTTGGCACGTAGTAAGCGCTTAACAAATACCATTATTATTATTATTATTATTATGTTTTTCCCCACTCAGAATGATGAGGAGTCTCCTTCTGGCATGGCGAGTCTCTGGACGGCTCCCCTGGTCATGAGGAGAGCGGCCAACCACGTGAGTCTGGAGGGCGGTTTCTCGTCCCCTCCGCTTTGTCCCAGGAGTCTGATTCCTTCATTCAGTCCTATTTATTGAGTGCTTACCGTGTGCAGAGCACTGTACTAAGCCCTTGGGAGTGTACAGTAGAACGATAAACAGACACATTTTGTTTATTGGGGGGCTCTGGGGTCCATGGTGGGCTCCACCTGCTTGGATCTTGGGGCTCTCTTCCCTACAGAAGGGGGCTTGGCCCTTCTCCTCTTGGACTCTGAGCTATCAGGGAAGAACTGGTCTCCAGTCCCCTTCCCTTTGAGGGCTGAACTCGCTTGACAGCTCTGGACCTGAATTTTCTGTGTGTGTGATTGTACGTGTGTTCTTTTGGGGTGTTATTTAGTTTCTGTTCTTTTTAAGCCCAGGAAGCTCACCCTTCCGCCCCTTCCCCCACGTAGGCATTCTTCTTTCTCCTCCTTGTGCCCGGAAAGCCTGGATTGGTGGTATCCCGTGGCTGCCTTTTTCCTCTCCTCCTCACCATCCCCCCCACCACCCCACTTCCTTCCCCTCCCCACCGCACTTGTATATATATATTTGTACAGATTTATTACTCTTTATTTTACTTGCACATATTTACTATTCTATTTATTTTGTTAATGATGCGCATATAGCTAGAATTCTATTTGTTCTGACGATTTCGACACCTGTCTCCATGTTTTGTTTTGTTGTCTCTCCCCTTCTAATCAATCAATCGTATTTATTGAGCGCTTACTGTGTGCAGAGCACTGTACTAAGCGCTTGGGAAGTACAAGTTGGCAACATAGACGGTCCCTACCCAACAGTGGGCTCACAGTCTAGACTGTGAGCCCGTTGCTGGGTAGGGACCGTCTCTGTCTGTTGCCGACTTGTACTTCCCAAGCGCTTAGTACAGTGCTCTGCACACAGTAAGCGCCCAATAAATCCGATTGAATGACTGAATGAATGCCAAGGCTCCGACTGGGGATGGAACCCCAAGGCGTTGGTCAACCCCTGGGGACGGGGCGGGGGTGAACCCGGGTGACGGGCAACGGAAAGCCGGGCTCCCGGTGGGTGGCCACAGGGGCAGGGCCTGGGTGTGATTTGCTGGCGTGTGGCACTCACCCAGGCCGCGTATGCATGCGTGCGTCACTCAGGGCAAGCGGAGCAAGCTGTTTGAATCCCCGTCGACGCCTACCCCCTTGGCCCGGCCTGCGCTGAAGAGAGCGGAGAGGTCCCGGGAGGGCGCATCCGTGACCAACAGCAAGAGGAGGAAGAGCGGCGTTGGCCTCCTGGACCAAGAAGCGGCCTGTCCGCCGGACCCGACCCAGGTGAGGTCGCCGGGATCCCCTGCCCGGAGGAGCGGCCCAAAGACAGCGCCCGAGGCCTTAGTTCAGCCCCAGCCTCCAGTGCCCACGTCCCTCTGAGAGAGGAGGGTGGCTTCATGTGAACGGAACAGCCGCGACCTAATTTTCCCCCCCCATCTAGGAGCTTGCTTGCTCGGGCTGACCGCCACCCAGGTTGGCCTTGTCCCCATTTTCCAGATGGGGGGAAAAGGCAGGGAAGGACAGAGCTGGGGAGGGGGGTCCGTCTGCCAGGTCGCGGCTCAGTGGAAAGAGCCCGGGCTTTGGAGTCAGCGTTCATGGGTTCCAATCCCAGTTCCGCCAATTGCCAGCTGTGTGACTTCGAGCAAGCCACTTAACTTCTCTGTGCCTCAGTTACCTCATCTGTAAAATGGGGATTGACTGTGAGTCCCCTGTGGGACAACCTGATCACCTCGTAACCTCCCCAGCGCTTAGAACAGTGCTTTGCACATAATAAGTGCTTAATAAATGCCATCATTATTATTATTATTATTATTGTTCCCAGGGGGCTGGACCCCCTTGCAGATGGGGGTCTAGCCCCGAGTGAAGGGCTAGAAGCAGAGAGGTCTGCGGAGGCCCTACAGGGGACATAATAATAATAATAATATAATAATAATAATATCATCATTTATGGCACTTAGCCCTCATCCAGGTCTGCTTCCCCATGACTTCCCGGGTGGCAGTGCTGGTGAACTAGGATTTAAGGGGCCAGCAGGACTGGCAGAGCTGCTGCTGATGGGAATAATAATTGTGGTACTTGTTAAGCACTTACTATGCGCCAAGCACTGTTATAAGGGCTAGGGTAGATACAACTTAATCAGGTTGGACCCAGTCCCTGCCCAACATGGGGCTCCCAGTCTTCACCCCCATTTTACAAATGAGGGAACTGAGGACCAGTGAAGTGAGTTGCCCAAAGTCACCCAGCAGAGGTGTGGCAGAGCCAGGATTAGAATCCAGGTCCTTCTGATTCCCAGGCCCGGGGTCTAGCCACTACGCCACACCGCGTCTCTGATGGGAGAGGGCAGGGTGGTGCGGATCAGGTTGATAGCGTAGCCCTGTTGTAGGCATGTTGGGGTTGCAAGTGGATAATAGGCCCCCCTCAACCTCCACTCTCTCTCCCCCGAGCCTCTGTTTCCCCTCTGGCCTGCCTGAGACTTCCTGTATTCCAGATCCCCCTTCACGGACTCCCGATCGCCCTTCTCCAGCCCCCTGACGCCTCCCTTCCAGCCCGGGTGGCCGGAAGAAGTCACTCATCCCCCGGAGGCCCAGACCTGCCTGCCTTAAGAGGAGCAGAGCGGATAGGGCCCGGGCTTGGGAGTCAGAAGGATCTGGGTTCTAATCCCGCCTCTGCCACTTGTCTGCTGTGTGGCAAGTAATTTCACGTCTTTGGGCCTCAGCTACCTCATTGAGGAGTTAGGAGCGTGGGCCCCGTGCGGGACAGGGACTGTGTCCAACCGAACTGCAGCGCTCAGTAGGGTGTCTGGACGGTGATAAGTGCTTAACAAATACCGTTAACAAAAATAATAATACTTGGCCGAAGAACAGCCAAGTGGAGCGACTTTTTGGTTGAAAAAGCTTCCTGTGGCAAGGCCTGTGGGAGAGATGTGGGTCTCTGAGAGGCCCCTCGGTTGACTGTTGTGGGGAAGCTAACCTGGGCTGGGAGAGAAGCACGGAATCACTCATTCAGCCAATTTGTACTTCCTAAGCGCTTAGTACAGTGCTCTGCACATAGTAAGCGCTCAATAAATACGATTGATGATTGAGAAGCAGCGTGGCTCCGTGGAAAGAGCCCGGGCTTTGGAGGCGGAGGTCGCGGGTTCAAATCCCGTCTCCGCCGATTGTCAGCTGTGTGACTTTGGGCGAGTCGCTTCTCTGGGCCTCAGTCCCCTCATCTGTAAAATGGGGATTAAAGACTGTGAGCCCCCCGTGGGACAACCTGATCCCCTGTCAGCGCTTAGAACAGTGCTTTGCACAAGGTAAGCGCTTAATAAATGCCATCGTTTCTATTATTATTGTAGCCTCTCCAGTGCTTAGAACAGTGCTTTGCCCATACTAAGCGCTTAATAAATGCCATCATTATTATTATTATTTACTGAGCGCTTACTGAACTGTACTAAGCAGTTGGGAGGTTCCAATTTAACTGTCACGTTCCCTGCCCACGAGCTTCCCATCACGACAATCCCACCCCCGGCTTGTCCCCACAGAGCCCAGGGCCGGCGAGGCCCCTGCCGCCCGCCTCGGAGGCCATCGAGAGCATGTTGGACGGTGACCACAGGGATCTCATCGGCGACTTCTCAAAGGTGAGACCCCCCCCGCCCCAAACCCCTCCAGAGGACCGGCGGCTGGGACGGAGAGGTTGGGAATGGCGGTCGGCCAGCGGGACGCGGGACCGGGGGGACGGGCAGGGCCGCGGCTCAGCCTGGGGCCTGAGAGGCGCCTCGCGGGGCCCGAAGAGGACAAGGAAGGGTAGGATCCATCCCAGCCCCTGCAGCGGGCTCCGTTGGGCCTTGGGGGAGCAGGCAGGGTCCAAATTACGCGTTCTGGAGCCTGTGCTTCCTCTTTTCTGCCCAGGACGAGGTCTCACCTTCCTCCCTGCCCCGTCATCATCATCATCAATCGTATTTATTGAGCGCTTACTATGTGCAGAGCACTGTACCAAGCGCTTGGGAAGTACAAATTGGCAACATATAGAGACAGTCAATCAATCAATCGTATTTATTGAGCGCTTACTATGTGCAGAGCACTGTACCAAGCGCTTGGGAAGTACAAATTGGCAACATATAGAGACAGTCCCCACCCAACAGTGGGCTCACAGTCTAAAAGACCGTCCCCTTCCTTTCAGGTCTACCTCTTCCACACAGTGACCGGGAAGCACCAGGATCTGAAGTACATCTCCCCGGAAATAGTAAGTCCACAGGAGGCCCCGACTCCCGAGGCTTGGAGGGTTTTCCAAGCTACTGGAGCGTGAGGCCAATCCTCGTCTCTTCCCTCTCCCCCGCCCGCCCTCTGCGCAGATGGCCTCGGTGTTGAACGGGAAGTTTGCGAGCCTCATTGAGGAGTGCGTGATCATCGACTGTCGCTACCCGTACGAGTACGAGGGCGGCCACATCAAGGTGGGGCTGGGGGGCAACGCTGCATGTTCTCTCGTGAAATGTCGGCCCTTCCCGGAGGCTCCTCTGGTGCTGGTGGGGAGGGGAGAACAGCTGACTGGCCCTGAATGTAGCACTAAAGCTTGGCCTGGGTTGGTTGGCTCATTCATTCAGTCGTATTTATTGAGCGCTTACTGTGCGCAGAGCACTGTACTAAGTACTTGGGAGAGGACAATACAACGACAACTATACATTCCCTGCCCACAACGAGATTACATTCTAGAGGGGGCAGCTCATGAGGGTGGGTAATGAGAATCTCCTGCTAATCTCCTCACCGTACCTCGTTCTCGCCTGTCCCGCTGTCGACCCCCGGCCCACGTCCTCCCCCGGGCCTGGAATGCCCCCGATCCCTCTGCCCCTCCGCCAAGCTAGCTCTCTTCCTCCCTTCAAGGCCCTGCTGAGAGCTCACCTCCTCCAGGAGGCCTTCCCAGACTGAGCCCCTTCCTTCCTCTCCCCCTCGTCCCCCTCTCCATCCCCCCATCTTACCTCCTTCCCTTCCCCACAGCACCTGTATATATGGTTGTACATATTTATTACTCTATTTATTTATTTATTTATTTATTTATTTATTTTACTTGTACATTTCTATCCTATTTATTTTACTTTGTTGGTATGTTTGGTTCTGTTCTCTGTCTCCCCCTTTTAGAGTGTGAGCCCACTGTTGGGTAGGGACTGTCTCTATGTGTTGCCAATTTGTACTTTCCAAGCGCTTAGTACAGTGCTCTGCACATAGTAAGCGCTCAATAAATATGATTGATATGAGAATAATTGGGAAATTTGCTAAGCACTAAATGTGTGCCAGATTCTACTAAGCACTGGGTTAGATACAACTTGCACTTCCCAAGCGCTTAGTACAGTGCTCAGCACACAGTAAGTGCTCAATGAATACGATTGAATGAATACAAGACTGAATGAATGTCCGTCATGGGGGGTCCCAGTCTAGGACGGAGAGAACAGGTATTAATTCTGCCTCTGTTTGCTCCTGTCAGATGGGGATTCAAGTGGTGGTGTTTTTTGGTTTTGTTTTTTAAATGGTGTTGGGTTAAGTTCATTCAATTCAATCGTATTTATTGAGCGCTTACTGTGTGCAGAGCACTGTACTAAGCGCTTGGGAAGTACAAGTTGGCAACATATAGAGACAGTCCCTACCCAACAGCGGGCTCACAGTCTAGAAGTTAAGTGCTAAGTTAAGGGTTAAGTGCTTATTATGTGTCGACCGCTGTTCTAAGCAGAGCGGTAGATACAAGTCGATTAGGTTGGACGTAATAATAATAATAATAATAATTATGGTATTTGTTAAGCGCTTACTATGTGCCAAGCACTGTTCTAAGCGCTAGGGCTGATATAAGATAATCAGGTTGTCCCACATGGAGCTCACAATCTTAATCCCCATTTTATAGGAGCTCACTGAGGCCCAGAGATGTGAAGTGACTTGCCCAAGGTCACACACGTAATCCCTGACCTCATGGGGTTCACAGTCCAGGTCACACCCCAGGCAAGCAGTAGAGGTAGAATTAGAACCCGGGTCTTCCTACTCAACGACCGCGCTGCCTCGCTGTGGGGCCAGGATTAAGCCTAGGGGTGTGGGGTTGAGTGGCTGGGCCTTTCCTCTCATGTGGCATAGGGAAGCATTCATTCATTCACGCGTATTTATTGAGTGCTTACTGTGTGCAGAGCACTGTACTAAGCGCTTGGGAAGTACAAGTCGGCAACATATAGAGGTGGTCCCTTTCCAACAACGGGCTCACAGTCTAGAAGGGGGTGACAGACGACAAAACAAAACATGTCGCAGCATGGCATAGTGGATAGAAATACAGGCCTGCGAGTCTGAAGGTCGTGGGGTCTAGTCCCGGCTCTGCCGCTGCTCTACTGAATGACCTTGGACAAGTCACGCCAATTCTCTGGGCCTCAGTTGCTTCATCTGTACTATGGGGGTTAACGCTTTGAGCCCCATGTGGGACAGGGACTGTGTCCAACCTGACTTGCTTGTAGCCACCCCAGAGCTTAGTACAGTTCCTGCCACATAGTAAGTGCTTAACAAATACCATAATTGATGTGGATGGGGGGCTGGAGCTTACCTCGTCGTCTCTGGCCAGGGCGCGGTCAATCTACACATGGAGGAGGAAGTGGAGGCCTTCCTGCTGAAGAAGCCCATCCTGCCGGCCAACGGCAAGCGCGTCATCGTCGTCTTCCACTGCGAGTTCTCCTCGGAGCGGGGGCCCCGCATGTGAGTCTGGGACCTGGGATTGGGCGGGAAGCCTGGCACCGGGCCGGCATCCCTGCAGATCCCGCTACCCCTCCTCCCAAGCGACCACACTTCGCCCTGTGGCGTTATCTGCAGTCAACCAGTCAGGTTTATTGGGCGCTTACTATGTGCAGCGTACTGTACGAAGCGCTTGGGAGAGTACAATACGACAGAATTAGGAGTCCCTGCCCGTAAGGAGCTAACCGGCTGGGGGGGGACGTCGGATGCTAATATGAATAAATGAGTCATTTAGAATAATTTAAAGATATGGACGTAAGGGCTGTGGAGTTGGGGGGAGGGAGCGTTCAGAAGGCGAAGACTGGAATGAGCAGGCCAGAGCGAGTCTGATACCGAGGACTCGGTTTGGGGGGGCCCTGGACCCAGAACCCCTGTCCGACTGCTGGCTCCGAGTCTGACCGTGGCCCTAAAAGTGAAATGACTCGTCCAAGGACACCGACCCGAGCGCGTGGGAGAGTTTAATAGATATTGTGATCCTCCTGCCCTCAAGGAGCTTTGTCGCGCGGCCACCCCCATCCCCTCTGTTCAGAGTTGACAGGAGGAAAATGACGGCCGGGCCGTGGACCGGTCACCAGGCTCCCACCCGTCCTGACTTAAAAAAAAAACCAACAAACGGGTTGTGTCCCCTCTCATTCATTCATTCGATTGTATGTATTGAGCGCTTACTGTGTACAAAGCACTGTACTAAAAGCTTGGGAGAGGATAGTATAGCAACAGACAGACCTATTGCTGCTCACAACGAACTCACAGTCTGGGGAGAGGGGGGGTTCTCCTCAAAGCAAGCATCCGGGCTGCTGTTTCAGTCCCTGCCGCCTCCCACCTGCCGTGGGGCCTCTCGGAGGTGGTTGGCGCCGGGCCCCGGTGTCCTGGGCGTGCCAGCGGTCCGGGAGAGGGAGGGAGGGCTTCCTGGGGGCGTCAGTCGGGCTGAGCCCGTCCCTTCTCCCTCCCCCAGGTGCCGTTTCGTGCGCAAGAGGGACCGGCTGGGGAACGAATACCCCAAACTCCACTACCCCGAGCTGTACGTCCTGAAAGGAGGCTACAAGGACTTCTTCTCCAAGTGCCAGGTGAGGACGGGAGGGTCGAGGGTGTGGTGGCGAGGGGTCAGATGATCTGGCCGGGCAAAGGGGAGGACGGACACCGTTTCAGACAGAGGCCGGTAGGCGCCCATGCTCAAAAACCCACATTATAATAACGGTAATTGTAACAGAAGCGCTACGTGAAGGATTACGCCAAGCGTTGGGACCTCCGGGATGCTTAGGTCCCACATCTGAGGGAGAACAGCTCTCCAATCCCCATTTTGCAAAGGGAGCTGAGGCTTAGAGGAAGTGAAGGGACTTGCCCAAGTCGAGTGGCAGAGCCGGGATTAGAACCCGGGTTCTCTGCCTCCTGGGCCCGAGCTCTTTCCACTCGATCACGCTGCCTAGCAACCAGCGGAAGTCCAAATCGGCTAGTGGGGGCTGGGGAGGGAGGGATTTGGCTGGGGTGGGGGCCTTCAAGGTGAAGGTGGGCTTTCAGATAAGGGGATGGGCCCATCTTACCTCAGGTCAATGGTGGGGCTCACTATAGGGTGAAGAACACTGTACTGAGCGCCCGGGAGCGTATGCTATTAGCCAACATCGGCATTTACTGAGCACTAATTGGGAACTGAATACTGCTAAATGCTTGGGAGAGTATAATCAATCAATCGTATTTATTGAGCACTTACTGTGTGCAGAGTACTGTACTAAGCGCTTGGGAAGTACAAGTTGGCAACATATAGCTATAATACAACAAAGGTGGTAGAAACTTTCCCTGCCCACAGGGGACTTGCAGTCTAGAGGGGGAGACCAACATTAAAATCAATTTGGCCTACGAACATAAGTGCTGTGGGCTGAATATCGAGCGGTCTCCGTCCTCAAGCTTCTAGTAACAAAGGTATTTATTAAGCACCTGACTCTGCACACAGTAAGCGCTCAATAAATACGATCGAATGAATGAATGGGTGAACTCTGTGCGAAGCAGTGGGTTAGAAGCTAGCTCCTGGGGTTGGCTGTAATTGCAGGTGATCAAATCCCTTTTATTTTTTTTTTAAATGGTATTTAAGCTCATGCAATAAGCCAGATTTTATTCCAAGCTCTGGGGTAGATACAAGGTAATCACGTTGGACACGGTCCAGCGGTGTCCCACGTGGGGCTCAGAGCCTTAACCCCCACTTTACAGACGAGGTAACTGAGGCACAGAGGAAGGGAAGTGACTGGCCCAAGGTCATACAGCGGACGAGGGGCAGAGCCGAAACTAGACACCCCTGCCCGTGCACTGTCCACTAGGCCACGGTGCTTCTCAGGCACGCGGTTCCTGACTTTCCCAGGGCTTACGAATTGTAGCGGCTTATCCCCATTTAACAGGTGGGGAAACTGAGGCCCAGAGATGCGACTTGCCCAAGGACGTACACAAAGCCAGTGACAGAGGTGGGACAAAGAAACTGAGTCTCCGTTGCCTCTTTCACTAGGCCACGCTGCCCTCCTCTAATAATAGTCAGTGGTATTTGAGTGCTTACTGTGGGCAGAGTCCTGAGCTTGGGAGAGTACAAATAATTACGGTATTAAGCGCTCACTACATGCCCAGCGCTGGGCTAAGTTTGGCCTCCTAAGGACCCAAATAGTTGACGATCAGGGGAAGACGGAGGATCAGTAAGAGTGTTTAGTACAGCGCTCTTCACTCAACTGCACAATACGTACCGATGATTGACCGGTAAAGGGGGTGGGTCGTCGGGGGCAGCGACTAGGACGATGTAAACTGAGGCAGCGGAACCTCATCAGGGAAGGCTTCCTGGGAGAGGCAGGATTTTAAGAGGGCTTTGAAGACGGGGACGTGTGGCAGGGAGAAGGGTGAGGGCCAGGTCCGGCGCGAATCAATCCGTCAATCAATCAATCAATCAATCGTATTTATTGAGCGCTTACTGGGTGCAGAGCACTGGACTAAGCGCTTGGGAAGTCCAAGTTGGCAACATATAGAGACAGTCACTACCCAACAGTGGGCTCACAGTCTAAAAGGGGGAGAGATATTTCGTCGTATTTCTCGAGCGCTTACCGCGCAGAGCGCTGCGCTAAGCGCTTGGGAGAGTACGCAACAGAGTTGGTTGGCTCATTCCCTGCCCACAGGGAGCTTACAATTGGGACACTGTTCACTGGGGAGAAGGAAGTGAGAAGATCAGATAGGAAAGGGAGAGAGTAGTAGCGGGATTTGTTTAATCCTCCACGGATGCAGCGCGTGGGAAGTATAACATAAAATTCATTCAGTCGTATTTATTGAGCGCTTACTGTGTGCAGAGCACTGTATTGAGCGCTTAATACGTAAAGCACTTAGTACGGCCTGCTACTGTCGACATCAAATGACACCTTCCCTGCCCACGAGGGGCTTCCACCCTAAGGCAGGGGATAGGCCTAAAATTATTTACAAATGGCTTCAAGTGGGTAGTTTAATCAATCAATCAATCAATCGTATTTATTGAGCGCTTACTGTGTGCAGAGCACTGTACTAAGCGCTTGGGAAGTACAAGTTGGCAACATATAGAGACAGTCCCTACCCAACAGTGGGCTCACGGTCTAAAAGGGGGAGACAGAGAACAAAACCAAACATACTAACAAAATAAAATAGAATAGATATGTACAAGTAAAATAGAGTAGTAAATATGTACAAACATATATACATATATCCAGGTGCTGTGGGGAAGGGAAGGAGGTAAGATGGGGGGGATGGAGAGGGGGACGAGGGGGAGAGGAAGGAAGGAAGGGGCTCAGTCTTTCCTGGGAAATGCAATCCCTGGGAATTTCCTTGCCAACTTTCATGATCATCATCATCATCAATCGTATTTATTGAGCGCTTACTGTGTGCAGAGCACTGTACTAAGCGCTTGGGAAGTACAAATTGGCAACATATAGAGACAGTCCCTACCCAACAGTGGGCTCACAGTCTAAAAGGGGGAGACAGAGAACAAAACCAAACATACTAACAAAATAAAATAGAATAGATATGTACAAGTAAAATAAATAGAGTAATAAATATGTACAAACATATATCCATATACCCAGGTGCTGTGGGGAAGGGAAGGAGGTAAGATTGGGGGGATGGAGAGGGGGACGAGGGGGAGAGGAAGGAAGGAAGGGGCTCAGTCTTTCCTGGGAAATGCAATCCCTGGGAATTTCCTTGCCAACTTTCATCATCATCATCATCAATCGTATTTATTGAGCGCTTACTATGTGCAGAGCACTGGACTAAGCGCTTGGGAAGTACAAACTGGCAACGTATAGAGACAGTCCCTACCCAACAGTGGGCTCACAGTACACCTGAATCCAGAAAAGTGGGTCTGTGCTGGAGGCGGGATCTTTAGGGGGGCTTTGGACGCGAAGTGGCGTCCCCCGGCAGAGGAGGGGAGGGACGAAGAGGTCGGGCTGGGGTGGGGTCGGGACAGTCTGATGCCACCCTGATGCGGGGTGGTCTCTCCCCTCCCCCGGCCAGTCCTTCTGCGAGCCCCCCGGCTACCGCCCCATGCACCACGAGGACTTCAAGGAAGACCTGAAGCGCTTCCGCACCAAGAGCCGGACGTGGGCCGGCGAGAAGAGCAAGCGGGAAATGTACAGCCGCCTGAAGAAACTCTGAGCGCCCCCGATGCCGCCCACCCCTTCCCTCCCCGCCCGCCCCGACACCCTCACACGCTCACTCACACGCACCGTCCCCGGGGTCCGGAGGGGAGAGGGGACTCCGGTGGCCGGGTGCCCGCCCTCCGCGGCGGACCTGGCCGGCTGAGAGCCCACGGGGGTGGCCACCGGCCCCCGCCACCCACCCCGGCCGCGCCCGTTCAGGCTGGCTTCCGCCCCGCGCCGCAGGAGGGGCGTCGGAGAGATCGGGGGGCGTGCCGGAGAAGCGCCTCCGTTTTAATTTATTGAACTCGATCGCTTTTAAACGTCGGCCCGGGGCGCTGGACCGAGGCCGGCCCCTCTGCTTGGGGGGCCGGCGTGGACTCTCGCGGGGGGACCGAGGTAGGGCTGTGCCTCGTTGGCACTGGGGGCGGGATGGAATCGGTGCCGCCCGCGTTGCCCCTGTTGGACTTTGGGGTCACGGAACATCCCCGCCTTGCCAATCCTGCCGGGGCGGTACTTGAGAGGATGCTGGGGAGCGGCTGTGTTGTGTAACCACCCGTCTGGAAGTGGGGATGGGGGAGACATGGGGGACAGAAGGAGGTCAATCTCGGTCGTGCCCGCTTTTTTTCCCTGGTCACCGTTCTTCCGCCGATTTTTTTTCTCTCAAAAAACCGGCCCCGGGCTCCTTGGAAAGGTTTTTAAAAGCTTGGCGTAGTCCCGGCAACGGGGGGCATCAAATCAGTGTTAGGGAGGAGGCCCGGAGGTCTCTGAGCCCAGTTCTTACCGCGTTGGGGTTTTGGAGGGGGGTAGGGAGCCCCCCCAGCCCAGAGGGGCCTGTCGGTGCTAGGGTCTGGAGGATTCCCGGCATCCGCCAGGGCCTCTCCCCGCTCCCTGCCCACCGAGGGCAGGGAAAGGCATCCGGGACTGGCGGTCGGGGCGGGGGTGGGACACAAGCGCTAGGTTTTGGGTTTAGGAGTCGCGTTCGAGAGGGATGCCGGCCTTGGAAAAGACATGGGACGGAGGGCTGTGCGAGGGGGTGGGGGGCAGGACGGACACCTCCCTCCACCCCCCCCCCAGGGAAGGGTCTGCCCAGCTCGGCGGGCGGGAGCTGGGGGACTCGGAGAGACGGGAAAGGTTTGGACGGCTCAGCCTGCTGTGGCTTCTGGCCTGTTTCAGACTCTGCGAATAAACGACCTAAAAACCCAAATGCTTCAGCTCCCTCCACCTTCTGTTTATTTTTTTTTCCCCTCCCGCTGCTGCCCAGGAATCACCCTTCCCCATCCCGAAAGGTTTGGGTGAGTCAGCCCCGTTCCACGGGCCCGCCGTTATCGGGAATGGGCAGTAGGGACCACAATTCCTCATCCCTCCCACCTGGGAATCAATCAGTCGTATTTATTGAGAGTGTGCAGAGCACTGGACTAAGCGCTTGGGAAGTACAAGTTGGCAACAACTTGGGAATGGGGGAGAGAGGCTCCTGCCCCTTTCACTAACATTAGAAGCAGCGTGGCTCAGTGGAAAGAGCCCGGGCTTTGGAGTCAGAAGTCATGGGTTCCAATCCCGGCTCCGCCACTCGTCTGCTGTGTGACTTTGGGCGAGTCACTTCACTTCTCTGGGCCTGTTACCTCATCTGGAAAATGGGGATTAAGACTGAGCCCCACGTGGGGCAACCTTGATTACCTTGTATCTCCCCCAGCGCTTAGAACAGTGCTGGGCACATAGTAAGCGCCGAACAAATATCATCAACAAGACCGCAGGGAGGGAGAGCCATTGTAGGAATTAAAACCGCTTGTTTTCATCTGAAGCAGCATGAGAAGCAGCATGGCTCAGTGGAAAGAGCCCGGGCTTTGGAGTCAGAGGTCATGGGTTCAAATCCTGGCTCTGCCACTTATCAGCTGTGTGACTGTGGGCAAGTCACTTAACATCTCTGGGCCTCAGTTACCTCATCTGGAAAATGGGGTTGAAGACTGTGAGCCCCCCGTGGGACAACCTGATCACCTTGTAACCTCCCCAGCGCTTAGAACAGTGCTTTGCACATAGTAAGCGCTTAATAAATGCCATTATTATTATTATTATTATCTGAAAACCCCTCCTGTGGGGCTAACAATAACGGCAGGTTTAAAAGCTCTTTGTGGGCAGGGCTTGACTTCTGCAGTTTCACCTTGCCCCAACCCCAGTGTTTTCAGTTGTGTTTTTGTTTTTTTTTTAATGATATCTGTTAAAAATTTACTGTGTAGTGGATAGAGCCCAGGTCGTGGATTCGAATTCCGGCTCCGCCACTTGTCTACTTCGCACCCGCCACGAGGCCCAAAGCGGTAGAAGCAGCGTGGCTTAGTTCATTCATTCAATCGTGTTTATTGAGTGCTTACTGTGTGGAACACTGTACTAAGCGTTTGGAAAGCTTAGTGGAAAGAGCCCGGGCTTGGGAGTCCGAGGTCGTGGGTTCTAATCCTGGCTCCGTCGCTTAATTAATAACGGCATTTATTAAGCGCTTACTATGTGCAAAGCGCTGTTCTGAGCGCTGGCGAGGTTACAAGGGGATCAGGTTGTCCCACCGGGGGCTCACAGTCTTAATCCCCATTTTACAGATGAGGTGACTGAGGCCCAGAGAAGCAAAGTGACTGGCCCAAAGTCACGCAGCTAAGTGGCCAAGCTGGGATTTGAACCCACGACCTCTGACGCCAAAGCCCGGGCTCTTTCCACAGAGCCACACTGCTTCTCTGCTGTGTGGCCTTGGGCAATTCACTTCACTTCTCTGAGCCTTAGTTCCCTCATTTGTAAAATGGGGATTAAGACTGGGAGCCCCACCTGATTACCCTGTATTTACCCCAGTGCTTGGCACATAGTGCTTGGCAAATACCATAATTATTATGTGCCCAGTACTGTACTAAACGCTGAGTTCATTCATTCATTCAATCGTATTTACTGAGCACTTACTGTGTGCAGAGCACTGTACTAAGTGCTTGGGAAGTCCAAGTTGGCAACATCTAGAGACGGTCCCTACCCAACAATGGGCTCACAGTCTAGAAGGGGGAGACAGAGAAACCCAGAAATTTCCTGAGTTCCCCCCCTCCCCTGGATGCAGTCACTGTCCCCCACGGGGCTCACGGTCCTAATCCCCATTTTACAGATGAGGGGACTGAGGCCCAGAGAAGTGGGGTGACTTGCCCACGGTCACACAGCAGACAAGTGGCAGAGAACCCAGGTCCTTCCGACACCCAGGGTCGGGCTCTACCCACTAGGCCATGTTGCTCTCCTTGCCGCTTGGCAACCTGGCAGTTTTCGTCTCGAAAATGGTGCCCCTTCTTCCTCCCAACCGGTGTTTCATTTAGGGCAGGTGGCAACAGATCGTGGTGGGCAGAAATGTGGCATGCAACCTGGGCATTTAAGCCTGAGAAGGGTAGGGAGAGGTTGGGGAGGGGGAATGTCTGGTTAAGAGCGGGCGACAGATACTAAAGCTCAAAAAAAATCAAATATCATCATCATCAGTTGTATTTATTGAGCGCTTACTGTGTGTCTGTCTCCCCATTCTAGACTGTGAGCCCACTGTTGGGTAAGGACTGTCTCTATATGTTGCCAACTTGTACTTCCCAAGCGCTTAGTCCAGTGCTCTGCACACAGTAAGCGCTCAATAAATACGATTTATTGATTGATTGATTGATTCCCAGGCCTGTGTTCTTTCATTCATTCAGTCGTATATACTGAACGCTTACTGTGTGCAGAGCACTGTACTAAGCGCTTGGGAAGTCCAAGTTGGCAACATCTAGAGACAGTCCCTACCCACCAGTGGGCTCACAGTCTAAAAGGGGGAGACAGAGAACAAAACCAAGCATAGTAACAAAATAAAATAAATAGAATAGATATGTACAAGTAAAAAAAATAGAGTAATAAATCTGTACAAACATATATACATATATACAGGCGCTGTGGGGACGGGAAGGAGGTAAGATGGGGAGGATGGAGAGGGGGACGAGGGGGAGAGGAAGGAGGGGGCTCAGTGTGGGAAGGCCTCCTGGAGGAGGTGAGCTCTCAGTAGGGCCTTGAAGGGAGGAAGAGAGCGAGCTTGGCGGATGGGCAGAGGGATTGGGGGCATTCCAGGCCCGGGGGAGGACGTGGGCCGGGGTTCATGTCATATACGTTTGTACATATTTATTACTCTATTATATTTGTACATATTTACTATTCTATTTATTTTATTTTGTTAATATGTTTTGTTGCCTGTCTCCCCCCTTCTAGACTGTGAACCCGCTGTTGGGTAGGGAACGTCACTAGATGTTGCCAACTTGGACTTCCCAAGCGCTTAGTCCAGTGCTCTGCACACAGTAAGCGCTCAGTATATACGACTGAATGAATGAAAGAGCACAGGCCTGGGAATCAATCAATCAATCAATAAATCGTATTTATTGAGCGCTTACTGTGTGCAGAGCACTGGACTAAGCGCTTGGGAAGTACAAGTTGGCAACATATAGAGACAGTCCTTACCCAACAGTGGGCTCACAGTCTAGAATGGGGAGACAGACAACAAAACATTAACAAAATAAAATAGAATAAAAATCAGGGCCTGGGTTGTAATCCTGCCTCATTCATTCATTCATTCAATCGTATTTATTGAGCGCTTACTGTGTGCAGAGCACTGGACTAAGCGCTTGGGAAGTCCAAGTTGGCAACATATAGAGACGGTCCCTACGCAACAGTGGGCTCATAGTCTAGAAGGGGGAGACAGAGAACAAAAAACATGTTAAAATAAAATAAATAGAATAAATATGTACAAATAAAATAGAGTAATAAATCCGTACAAACATATATACATAAATACAGGTGCTGTGGGGAGGGGAAGGAGGTAAGGCGGGGAGGGGAAGGAAGGGGCTCAGTCTGGGAAGGCCTCGCTGTGTGACCTTGGGTAAGTCACTTCTCTGGGTCTCAGTTCCCTCATCTGTAAAATGGGGGTTAAGACTGGGAGCCCCCCAAGGGGCAGGGACTGTGTTCAACCCGATTAGCTTGATTCTGCCCCAGTTCTTAATACAACGCCTAGCACATGGTAAGCACTTAACAGATACCATAAAGACAACAAAAAAGTGGCCTGTTATGGTGGATAATGCACTGGCCTATGTGTCAAGAGGTCATGGGTTCTAACTCCATTTGGGCAAGTCACTCCGCTTCTCTGTGCCTCAGTTAGCCCATCTGCAAAATGGAGATTGAGACCGTGAGAGTCACGTGGGACTGGGACTTTATACAACCTGATTTGCGCGTAGAGACCCCAGCGCTTAGGACAGTGCCTGGCACGGATTGAATGAATGAAAGTGCTTGAGTACCATTATCATCATCTTGAATACCAGCTTGTATCCTTATTCATCATCATCATCATCAATCGTATTTATTGAGCGCTTACTATGTGCAGAGCACTGTACTAAGCGCTTGGGAAGTACAAATTGGATTCATTCAGTCGTGTTTATTGAGCGCTTACTGTGTGCAGAGCACTGTACTACTACTACTAATAATGATGGCATTTATTAAGCACTTACTATGTGCAAAGCACTGTTCTAAGCGCTGGGGAGGTTACAAGGCGATCAAGTTGTCCCACGGGGGGCTCACAGTCTTCACCCCCATTTTCCAGATGAGGGAACTGAGGCCCAGAGAAGTGAAGTGACTTGCCCAAAGTCACCCAGCTGACAAGTGGAGGAGCCGGGATTAGAACCCATGACCTCTGACTCCAAAACCCGGGCTCTTTCCACTGAGCCACGCTGCTTCATAATGGTACTAAGCGCTTGGGAAATACAAGTTGGCAACAGAGAGAGATGGTCCCTACCCAACAACAGGCTCACAGTCTAGAGGGGTCATTCATTCATTCATTCATATTTATTGAGCGCTTACTGTGTGCAGAGCACTGTACTAAGCGCTTGGGAAGTACAAGTTGGCAACAGAGAGAGATGGTCCCTACCCAACAACGGGCTCACAGTCTAGAGGGGTCATTCATTCATTCAATCGTATTTATTGAGTGCTTACTGTGTGCAGAGCACTGTACTAAGCGCTTGGGAAGTACAAGTTGGCAACAGAGAGAGGCGGTCCCTACCCAACAACAGGCTCACAGTCTAGAGGGGTCATTCATTCATTCAGTCGTATTTATTGAGCGCTTACTGTGTGCAGAGCACTGTACTAAGCGCTTGGGAAGTACAAGTTGGCAACAGAGATGGTCCCTACCCAACAACGGGCTCACAGTCTAGAGGGGTCCTTATAGACCCCAGCGCTAAGTACGGTGCCTGGCCCGTAGTAAGCACTTGAGTACCATTATCATCATCTTGGATACCACCTTGTATCCTCCCCAGCGCTTAGAACAGTGTCTTGCACAGCGTAAGCGCTTAACAAATGCCATCATTATTATTACTATCATCAAAAAATAACCTTGCCAAGAAGGTCAGTTAAGGGTGGCAGAAGAGATGGATCCTTCTGGACTGTGAGCCCGTTGCTGGGTAGGGACCGTCTCTAATATGTTGCCAAATTGTACTTCCCAAGCGCTTAGTACAGTGCTCTGCACACAGTAAGCGCTCAATAAATACAATTGAATGAATGAATGACACTTGTCGTGGCAGTCCTCCCTCTGGCCGCCAGGTGGAGCCGTTGCTTCAGATTGGTTCGTTCATTCATTCAGTCGTATTCATTCATTCAGTCGTATTTATTGAGCGCCTACGTGTGCAGAGCACTGTACTGAGCGCTTGGGAAGTATAAATCGGCAACAGATAGAGATGGTTCCTACCCTACAACCGGGATATTGAGCGCTTACTATGTACAGAGCACTGTACTAAGCGCTTGGAAAGTACAATTCAACAACAGATAGAAGCAGCGGGCGTGGCTCAGTGGAAAGAGCCCAGGCGTCAGAGGTCATGGGTTCTAATCCTACCTCCGCCACTTGTCAGCTGTGTGACTTTGGGCAAGTCACTTCACTTCTCTGGGCCTCAGTTCACTCATCTGTAAAATGGGGATTAAAACTGTAAGCCCCCCGTGGGACAACCTGATCACCTTGTAACCTCCCCAGCGCTTAGAACAGTGCTTGGCACATAACTTCTCTGTGCCTCAATTACCTCATCTGTAAAATGGTGATTAAGACTGTGAGCCCCCCGTGGGACAACCTGATCACCTTGTAACCTCACTTAACTTCTCTGTGCCTCAATTACCTCATCTGTAAAATGGGGATTAAGACTGTGAAACCCCCGTGGGACAACCTGATCACCTTGTAACCTCCCCAGCGCTTAGAACAGTGATTTGCACATAGTAAGCGCTTGAATACTATCATCATCAATCGTATTTATTGAGCGCTTACTGTGTGCAGAGCACTGTACTAAGTGCTTGGGAAGTAATAAATACTATCATTATCATTATTATTATTATTATAAGCGCTTAATAAATACAATCATTATTATTATTATCTTTCCCTACAATGGGCTTACAGTCTGAAGGGGAGAGACAGACATCAATATAAGTAAACAGATAGCAATATAAATATGTGCCGGGGGAGGTGGGGTGAGCGAAGGGGTGACACAGAAGGGAGTGGGAGATGAGGAAAAGCGGGGCTTAGTCTGGGAAGGCCTCTGGGAGGAGATGGGCCATTGATAGAAGAAGAAGAGAAGCAGCGTGGCTCAGTGGGAAAAGCCCGGGCTTTGGAGTCAGAGATCATGGGTTCAAATCCCGCCTCCGCCAATTGTCAGCTGTGTGATTTTGGGCAAGTCACTTCACTTCTCTGTGCCTCAGTTCCCTCATCTGGAAAATGGGGATGAAGACTGTGAGCCCCCCCCGTGGGACAACCTGATCACCTTGTAACCTCCCCAGCGCTTAGAACAGTGCTTTGCACATAGTAAGCGCTTAACAAATACTACTATTATTATTATTATTATTATTATTATTATTATTATTATTACCGTAAGAAAAAATGAGATTGGGATGCTGTCCCTAGGAAGGCTCGCAATCAATGAATGTAGGTGGGGGAGAGAACTGGCGACTGACTCATCTGGAGGCGATGAAACATATCTCCCGACTCTGTTCTAGGGTGCTCTCCCCAA
This sequence comes from Tachyglossus aculeatus, assembly GCF_015852505.1. Taxonomy (NCBI): domain Eukaryota; kingdom Metazoa; phylum Chordata; class Mammalia; order Monotremata; family Tachyglossidae; genus Tachyglossus; species Tachyglossus aculeatus. The sequence continues at coordinate 3,529,682 of NC_052078.1, read as the reverse complement.
CGCTTAGTACAGTGCTCTGCACGCAGGAGGCGCCCAAGAAATAGCACTGATTGATTGATTGATTGATTGATTGTAGGCGAGAGGGCGCAGCGCCCTCTTCTGGACAGTGAAGCCATTACACGACCACTCCCTCTCCGTCCCCCCCACCGGCCAACAGTAGTGCGCATGCGCGCTGCGGACTCTCGCACCCCCCCTTAAAGGGGCCGACGCCCTTTTTATGATGATGATAATAATATTAAGCATTTACCATGTGCCAAGCACTTTTAATGATGATGATGATGATAATAATAATATTAAGCGCTTACCATGTGCCAAGCCCTGTTCTAAGCGCTGGGGGAGAAACAAGGTAATCAGGTTGTCCCACGTGGGGGTCACAGTCTTCATCCCCATTTTACAGATAATAATAATAATAATGGCATTTATTAGGCGCTTACTATGTGCAAAGCAAGATGAGTAACAGAGGCACAGAGAACAATATAGTCGTAGTAATAATAATAATAATGATGATGTTTTTTAAGCGCTTACCATGTGCCAAGCCCTGTTCTAAGCGCTGGGGGAGAAACAAGGTAATCAGGTTGTCCCACGTGAGGCTCACAGTCTTCATCTCCATTTTACAGATAATACTAATAATAATAATAATGGCAATTATTAAGCGCTTACTATGTGCAAAGCAAGATGAATAACAGAGGCACGGAGAATAATAATAGTAATAGTAACAATAATGGTTTCTGTTAAGCACTTACCATGTGCCAAGCCCTGTTCTAAGAGCTGGGGGAGAAACAAGGCAATCAGATTGTCCTAAGTGGGGCTCACAGTTATCATCCCCATTTTACAGATAATAATAATAACAATGGCATTTATTAAGCGCTTTACTATGTGCAAAGCAAGATGAGTAACAGAGGCACAGAGAATGATAATAGTAATAATAATATCATCATCATCAATCGTATTTATTGAGCGCTTACTGTGTGCAGAGCACTGTACTAAGCGCTTGGAAAGTACACATTGGCAACATATAGAGACAGTCTCTACCCAACAGTGGGCTCACAGTCTAAAAGGGGGAGACAGAGAACAAAACCAAACATACTAACAAAATAAAATAAATAGAATAGATATGTACTTTTGAGGATCTTACCTCCTTCCCTTCCCCACTGCACCTGTATATATGTTTGTACATATTTGTTACTCTATTTATTTATTTCACTTGTACATATCTAGTCTATTTATTTGATTTTGTTAGTATGTTTGATTTTGTTCTCTGTCTCCCCCTTTTAGACCGTGAGCCCGCTGTTGGGTAGGGACTGTCTCTATATGTTGCCAACTTGGACTTCCCAAGCGCTTAGTCCAGTGCTCTGCACACAGTAAGCGCTCAATAAATATGATTGATGATGATGATGATGATCTCAGGGTCCGACGAGCCGGGCTGGGCCGGGCCCCGACGGGGCTCCAGCGGACCTGGGCGTCGGGCGAGGGCTGGGGACGGTGACCTCATGGCGCTTACTCACTGGGAACATCCTGCAGGGAAGGCGAAGCTCGCCCGCCCGCCCGCCCGCTCGCTCGCATCCCGGGCCTGTCCGGGCGGAGGTGCCGCCATTGTTGCCAACTTGGACTTCCCAAGCGCTTAGTACAGCGCTCCGCACACAGTAAGCGCTCAATAAATACGATTGATTGATTGATTGTTCAGGAGAAACCCCCAAAAGCCCCCAGACCCCGGGAGAAAGCCAGAGGGGAGTGGGAAGGGGCAGCGGGGTGGAATCAGAGAAGCAGCGTGGCTCGGTGGAAAGAGCACGGGCTTTGGAGTCAGAGGTCATCATCAATCGTATTTATTGAGCGCTTACTGTGTGCAGAGCACTGTACTAAGTGCTTGGGAAGTACAAGTTGGCAACATATAGAGACAGTCCCTACCCAACAGTGGGTTCACGGTCTAAAAGACTGTGTTCGAATGTGACCGCCACATGTCTGCTGTGCGACCTTGGGCAAGCCACTTCTCTGAGCCTCAGTTACCTCATCTGGAAAATGGGGATGAAGACTGTGAGCCCCACATGGGACAACTTGATCACCTTGTATCCCCACCAGCACTTAGAACAGTGCTCTGCACATAGTAAGCGCTTAACAAACGCCAGCATCATCATCATCAATCAGAGAAGCAGAGTGGCCCAGTGGAAGGAGCCCGGGCTTTGGAGTCAGAGGTCGTGGGTTCAAATTCCGGTTCCTCCAATTGTCAGCTGTGTGACTTTGGGCAAGTCACTTCACTTCTCTGGGCCTCAGTGACCTCATCTGTAAAATGGGGATGAAGACTGTGAGCCCCGGGTGGGACAACTTGATCACCTTGTATCCCCACCAGCACCTAGAAAACAGTGCTCTGCACATAGTAAGCGCTTAACAAATGCCAGCATCATCATCATCAATCAGAGAAGCAGAGTGGCTCAGTGGAAAGAGCACAGGCTTTGGAGTCAGAGGTCATGGGTTCGAATCCCAGCTCCGCCACTTGTCAGCTGTGTGAATTTGGGCAAGTCACTTCACTTCTCTGGGCCTCAGTTCCCTCATCTGTAAAATGAGGATGAAGACTGGGAGCCCACCGGGGGACAACCTGATCACCTTGTAACCTCCCCAGCGCTTAGAACAGTGCTTTGCACATAGTAAGCGCTTAACAAATGCCATTATTATAATAATAATAATAATTATTATTATTATCTTAGAGACCACCGCCTGCCCCAACGCCCCCCAAAGCTATTCAGAATCAGAGTGGCCTAGTGTGAGCTCATTGTGGACGGGAATGTGTCTGTTTGTTGTTATAGTGTCCTCTCCCAACCGCTTAGTACAGTGCTTTGCACACAGTAAGCGCTCAGTAAATACGATTAATAATAATAATGATAGCAACAACCTGCGCTTTGCACACAGTAAGCGCTCAGTAAATACGATGAATGAATGAATGGATAGAGCCCGGGCCTGGAAGCAAGGACACAGGATCTAATCCCAGCTCCGCCACTTATCTGCTGTGTGACCTTGGGCAAGTCGCAACTTCTCTGTGCCTCAGTTACCTCATCTGTAAAATGGGGATGAAGACTGTGAGCCCCACGCGAGATACGGACTGTGTCTAGCCCGATTCGCTTGTAATCATAATGATAATGTTGGTATTTGTTAAGCCAAGTACCAAGCACTGTTCTAAGCGCTGGGGGGATACAAGGTGAAGAGGTTGTCCCACTTGGGGCTCACAGACTTAATCCCCATTTTACAGATAATAATAATCACAATAATAATGATGGCATTTATTAAGCGCTTATTATGTGCAAAGCACTGTTCTAAGCGCTGGGGAGGTTACAAGGTGATCAGGCTGTCCCACGTGGGGCTCACGGTCTTAATCCCCATTTTACAGATGAGGGAACTGAGGCCCAGAGAAGTGACTTGCCCAAAGTCACAAAGTCCCGGCTCCGCCATTTATCGGCTGGGTGACTTTGAGCGCTTACTGTGTGCAGAGCACTGTACTAAGCGCTTGGGAAGTCCAAGTTGGCAACGTATAGAGACAGTCCCTACCCAACAGTGGGCTCGCAGTCTAGAAGCTTGTCAGCTGGCTTGTCAGCCAATTGTCAGCTGGGTGACTTGGGGCAAGTCACTTCACTTCTCTGTGCCTCAGTTCCCTCATCTGTCAAATGGGGATGAAGACTGTGAGCCCCCCGTGGGACAACCTGATCACCTTGTAACCTCCCCGGCGCTTAGAACAGTGCTTTGCACATAGTAAGCGCTTAACAAATACCATTATTATTATTATTATTAGCAAACGCCATAATTATTATTATAATTCACCCGCTAGGCCGAGCGTGGCTCAGTGTGGACAGAGCCTGGGCTTGGGAGTCAGAAGCTGTGGGTTCTAATCCCGGCTCTGCCACTTGGCTGCTGTGTGACTTTGGGCAAGTCACTTCGCTTCTCTGAGCCTCGGTTCCCTCATCTGTAAAATGGGGATGAAGACTGTGACCCCCCCGCCGTGGAACAACCTAATCTCCTTGTATCCCCCCAGCGCTTAGAACAGTGCTTCGCACATAGTAAGTGCTCAACAAATATCATCATTATCATTATTATTATTATTATTTCCTCTCCTCCTCCCCGTCCCCTCCGCCCTACCTCCTTCCCCTCCCCACAGCACCTGTACATAGGTTTGTACAGATTTATTACTTTATTTATTTTACTTGTACGTATTTACTATTCTACTTATTTTGTTAATGCTATGCATCTAACTTTATTTTTATTTATTCTGACGACTTGACACCCGTCCATGTGTTTTGTTTTGTTGTCCGTCTCCCCCTTCTAGACCGTGAGCCCGTTGTTGGGTAGGGACCCGGCTCTGCCACTTGTCAGCTGTGCGACTTTGGGCAAGTCACTTCCCTTCTCTATGCCTCAGTTACCTCATCTGTCAAATGGGGATTAAGACTGTGAGCCCCCCATGGGACAACCTGATAACAATAATAATAATAATAATGTTAGTATTTGTTAAGCGCTTACTATGTGCCAAGCACTGTTCTAAGCGCTGGGGTAGATACAAGGTGATCAGGTTGTCCCACGTGGGGCTCACAGTCTTAATCCCCATTTTACAGATGGGGTAACTGAGGCACAGAGAAGTTAAGTGACTTGCCCAAAGTCACACCTTGTAACTTCCCCAGCGCTTAGAACGGTGCTTGGCACATAGTAAGCGCTTTATAAATGCCATTATTATTATTATATGTTGCCAACTTGTACTTCCCAAGCGCTTAGTCCAGTGCTCTGCACACAGTAAGCGCTCGATAAATACGATTGAGTGAACGAATGAATGAACGTGCCTGACCCCAAAGAGTCTCGGAGTAGTCTGGACGCTCCTCCGATTCAGGCCCCGACTCCCTGCCCGTCCAGAGCTGGACGGGACCCACCCCTACCCCCTTCCTCCTGGCCTGCTGGGAGCGGATACTAATAATAATAATGGCATTTATTAAGCGCTTACTATGTGCAAAGCACTGTTCTAAGCGCTGGGGAGGTTACAAGGTCATCAGGTTGTCCCACATGAGGCTCACAGTCTTAATCCCCATTTTACAGATGAGGGAACTGAGACCCAGAGAATCAATCAATCAATCATATTTATTGAGTGCTTACTGTGTGCAGAGCACTGTACTAAGCGCTTGGGAAGTCCAAGTTGGCAACATATAGAGACAGTCCCTACCCAACAGTGGGCTCACAGTCTAGAAGTGAGAAGCGGCGTGGCTCAGTGGGAAGAGCCCGGGCTTTGGAGTCAGAGGTCATGGGTTCGAATCCCACCTCCACCACATGTCTGCTGGGTGACCTTGGGCAAGTCACTTCACTTCTCTGAGCCTCAGTGACCCCATCTGTAAAATGGGGATTAAGACTGTGAGCCCCACGTGGGACAACTTGATCATCCCCCAGTGCTTAGAACAGTGCTTTGCACATACAGTCTAGAAGTGAGAAGCGGCGCGGCTCAATGGGAAGAGCCCGGGCTTTGGAGTCAGAGGTCATGGGTTCGAATCCCGCCTCCGCCACATGTCTGCTGGGTGACCTTGGGCAAGTCACTTCACTTCTCTAAGCCCCAGTGACCCCATCTGTAAAATGGGGAATAAGACTGTGAGCTTTTGTTAGTATGTTTGGTTTTGTTCTCTGTCTCCCCCATTTAGACTGTGAGCCCACTGTTGGGTAGGGACTGTCTCTAGATGTTGCCAACTTGGACTTCCCAAGCGCTTAGTACAGTGCTCTGCACACAGTAAGCGCTCAATAAATACCATTGATGATGATGATGATGACAACTTGATCACTTTGTATCCCCCCCCAGTGCTTAGAACAGTGCTTTGCACATAGTAAGCGCTTAACAAATGCCATCGTTATTAGAAGCGGGCTCACAGAAGTGAAATGACTTGCCCAGAGCCACTCAGCTGACAATTGGCGGAGCCGGGATTTGAACCCTTGACCTCTGACCCCAAAGCCCGGCCTCTTTCCCCTGAACCATGCCGCTTCTCTGAATCCTGGATGGCCGGGATTCAGCCATGGGGGTGGCATCATCATCATCATCAATCGTATTTATTGAGCGCTTCCTGTGTGCAGAGCACTGGACTAAGTGCTTGGGAAGTCCAAATTGGCACCATATAGAGACAGTCCCTACCCAACAGTGGGCTCACAGTCTAAAAGGGGGAGACAGAGAACAAAACCAAACATACTAACAAAATCAAATAAATAGAATAGATCATCATCATCAATCGTATTTATTGAGCGCTTACTATGTGCAGAGCACTGTACTAAGTGCTTGGGAAGTACAAGTTGGCAACATATAGAGACAGTCCCTACCCAACAGTGGGCTCACAGTCTAAAAGGGGGAGACAGAACCAAACATACTAACAAAATAAAATAAATAGAATAGATATGTAGATATGTGGCATGGGAGCGGGCCAGCGGGCCTGGGGAGAACGAGGCTCATTTATCATCATCATCATCATCATCAATCGTATTTATTGAGCGCTTACTATGTGCAGAGCACTGTACTAAGCGCTTGGGAAGTACAAACTGGCAACATCTAGAGACAGTCCCTACCCAACAGTGGGCTCACAGTCTAAAAGGGGGAGACAGAGAACAAAACCAAACAAACTAACAATATAAAATAAATAGAATAGATCATCATCATCAATCATATTTATTGAGCACTTACTATGTGCAGAGCACTGTACTAAGTGCTTGGGAAGTACAAGTTGGCAACATATAGAGACAGTCCCTACCCAACAGTGGGCTCACAGGCTAAAAGGGGGAGACAGAACCAAACATACCAACAAAATAAAATAAATAGAATAGATATGTAGATATGTGGCATGGGAGTGGGCCAGCGGGCCCGGGGAGAACGAGGCTCATTTATCATCATCATCATCATCAATCGTATTTATTGAGCGCTTACTATGTGCAGAGCACTGTACTAAGCGCTTGGGAAGTACAAATTGGCAACATCTAGAGACAGTCCCTACCCAACAGTGGGCTCACAGTCTAAAAGGGGGAGACAGAGAACAAAACCAAACATACTAACAAAATAAAATAAATAGAATAGATCATCATCATCAATAGTATTTATTGAGCGCTTCCTGTGTGCAGAGCACTGGACTAAGCGCTTGGGAAGTCCAAATTGGCAACATCTAGAGACAGTCCTTACCCAACAGTGGGCTCACAGTCTAAAAGGGGGAGACAGAGAACAAAACCAAACATTTTAACAAAATAAAATAAATAGAATAAATATGTAGGTAAGTGGCATGGGAGCGGGCCAGCGGGCCCGGAGAGAATGAGGCTCATTTATCTGTCACGCACCCGCCCGGTGCCCGCTCAGCTGGATCCTTGGCTGGGAAAAAGCGACAGGCCTGGGCAGCTGCCTCCGCCAGCGGGAGAACACGACTGCCAATCTGGCACCGCGGCTACTGCCAGGGCGGCTCGGAAATCTGCCCCGGGGGCCGCGGCCTGCCCTGGCGCACCCAGCCGAGTGGGCATGGGGTAGGAGGGGCAGCCGGCAGCCCCGCGGCACTTATAGCCAAACCTGTAATTTGATTTATTTATATTAATGTCAGCCTCCCCCTCTGGACCGTAAGCTCACTGTGGACGGGCAAGCGCTCAGTACAGTAGCACACAGTAGAGGGGCCGCCGGCAGCCCCGCGGCACTTATATCCGAACCTGTAGTTTGATTTACAAATCAAATTTACAAATTTGATTTACAAATCAAATCCCTCTGCCCATCCGCCAAGCTAGCTCTCTTCCTCCCTTCAAGGCCCTGCTAAGAGCTCACCTCCTCCAGGAGGCCTTCCCAGCATGAGCCCTTTCCTTCCTCTCCCCCTCTTCCCCCTCTCCATCCCCCCATCCTACCTCCTTCCCTTCCCCACAGCACCTGTATATATGTATATATGGTTGTACATATTTATTACTCTATTTATTTATTTTACTTGTACATATCTATCCTATTTATTTTATTTTGTTGGTATGGTTGGTTTTGTTCTCTGTCTCCTCCTTTTAGACTGTGAGCCCACTGTTGGGTAGGGACTGTCTCTATGTGTTGCCAATTTGTACTTCCCAAGCGCTTAGTACAGTGCTCTGCACATAGGAAGCGCTCAATAAATACGATTGATGATGATGATGATGATGATTCATTTATATTAATGTCAGCCTACCCCTCTGGACCGTAAGCTCATTGTGGACGGGCAAGCGCTCAGTACAGTAGCACACAGAAGAGGGCCCGCCGGCAGCCCCGCGGCACTTATATCCAAACCTGTAATTTGATTTATTTATATTAATGTCAGCCTCCCCCTCTGGACTGTAAGCTCATTGTGGATGGGCAAGTGCTCAGTACAGTAGCACACAGTAGAGGGGCCCCGGCAGCCCCTTGGCACTTATAGCCAAACCTGTAATTTGATTTATTTATATTAATGTCAGCCTCCCCCTCTGGACCGTAAGCTCACTGTGGACGGGCAAGCGCTCAGTACAGTAGCACACAGTAGAGGGGCCGCCGGCAGCCCTGCGGCACTTATATCCAAACCTGTAATTTGATTTATTTATATTAATGTCAGTCTCCCCCTCTGGACCGTAAGCTCATTGTGGACGGACAAGCGCTCAGTACAGTAGCACACAGTAAGCGCCCAATAAATACGACTGACAGACAGACTGACTCCTCCTCACCCCCCACTCACCCTTCCCACCCCGCTGCTGCAGAGAAGCAGCGTCTTTATGGGCAGGGAACGTGTCTGGTCATTCATTCATTCATTCAATCATATTTATTGAGCGCTTACTGTGTGCAGAGCACTGTACTAAGCGCTTGGGAAGTACAAGTTAGCAACATATAGAGACGGTCCCTACCCAACAGCAGGCTCTGTTGGCCTCTCCCAAGCTCGGTAGAATGCTCTGCACACAGTAATAATAATAATAATAATGATGGTATTTGTATAATAATAATGATGGTATTTGTAAACGCTTACTATGTGCCAAGCACTGTTCTAAGCACTCCCCTCTCCATCCCCCCCATCTTACCTCCTTCCCTTCCCCACAGCACCTGTATATATGTATATATGTTTCTACAGATTTATTACTCTATTTATTTATTCTACTTGTACATATCTATTCTATTTATTTTATTTTGTTAGTATGTTTGGTTTTGTTCTCTGTCTCCCCCTTTTAGACTGTGAGCCCACTGTTGGGTAGGGACTGTCTCTGTACGTTGCCAATTTGTACTTCCCAAGCGCTTAGTACAGTGCTCTGCACATAGTAAGCGCTCAATAAATACGATTGATGATGATGATGATTCATTTATATTAATGTCAGCCTCCCCCTCTGGACCGTAAGCTCATTGCGGACGGGCAAGCGCTCAGTACAGTAGCACACAGTAGGCGCCCAATAAATGCGATATATATTTATTACTCTATTTATTTATTTATTCTACTTGTACATATCTATTCTATTTATTTGATTTTGTTAGTATGTTTGGTTTTGTTCTCTGTCTCCCCCTTTTAGACTGTGAGCCCACTGTTGGGTAGGGACTGTCTCTGTACGTTGCCAATTTGTACTTCCCAAGCGCTTAGTACAGTGCTCTGCACACAGTAAGCGCTCAATAAATACGATTGATGATGATGATGATACGATTGACAGACTGACTCCTCCTCTCCCCGACTCACCCTTCCCACCCCTCTGCTGCAGAGAAGCAGCGTCTTTATGGGCAGGGAACGAGTCTGTTCATTCATTCATTCATTCAATCGTATTTATTGAGCGCTTACTGTGTGCAGAGCACTGGACTAAGCGCTTGGGAAGTACAAGTTGGCAACACATAGAGACAGTCCCTACCCAACAGTGGGCTCACAGTCTAGAAGGGGGAGACAGAGAACAAAACAATACATATTAACAAAATAAAATAAATAGAATAAATATGTACAAATAAAATAAATACATTTTATTTGTTTATTTTGTTTTTATTTTATTTATTTTATTTGTTTATTTATTTGTTTATTTTATAAATAAATACGTTTTATATATATAGATAAGAAGCGGTGTGGTTCAGTGGAAAGAGCCCGAGCTTTGGAGTCAGAGGTCATCAGTTCAAATCCCGGCTCTGCCACTTATCAGCTGTGTGACTTTGGGCAAGTCACTTCACTTCTCTGTGCCTCAGTTACCTCATCTGTAAAATGGGGATAAGAAAATAATGGCATTTTTTAAGCGCTTACTACGTGCAAAGCACTGTTCTAAGCGCTGGGGAGGTTACAAGGTGATCAGGTTGTCCCACAGGGGGCTCACAGTCTTCATCCCCATTTTACAGATGAGGGAACTGAGGCCCAGAGAAGTGAAGTGACTTGCCCACAGTCACACAGCTGACAAGCGGTGGAGCTGGGATTTGAACCCATGACCTCTGACTCCCAAGCCCGGGCTCTTTCATTGAGCCACGCTGCTCCTGTGAGCCCCCGTGGGACAATATGATCATCTTGTAAACTCCCCAGCGCTTAGAACAGTGCTTTGCTCATAGTAAGCGTTTAATAAATACCATCCCCATTATATATAAATACATTTATTTCTTTATTTCTTTATTTATTACACGGGTGGCAATCCTTGCTCTTTCCCTTGCTTGCTGTGCGATCTCGGGCAAGTCACTTCGCTTCTCTGGGCCTCAGTTCCCTCACCTCTAAAATGGGGATTCGATTTCTATTCTATTCGTTGCCAACTTGTACTTCCCAAGCGCTTAGTACAGTGCTCTGCACACAGTAAGCGCTCAATAAATACGATTGATGATGATGATGATTCTCCCCGCAATTTAGACCGCGAGCCCCACTTGGGAGAGGAGACTGAGTCCGACCCGATTATTTTGCGTCTCTCCCTGCATTTAGTTCAGTGCTTGGCACTGTTTCTGTATAATTAGCGGTAGCTTGAGTTCCTGACTTCATTCTTGTTTTGTCTATTTGATTCCCCCAATTATGCTATTGCTGCATTTCATTTCCTGGCTATTATCTTGCTTCTGGATATGTCTCTGCTGGATTATTTTAGGGAATCTTTGGCCCTTGGATGGGATGGTAGATTTACCGTTTGACGTTCCGACTTTCTTTTCTGCCCTTTTAATCTTCGATTCTTGGACTTGGCCTCCGTGGATTCATGAATATTCTTTGTACATTCATTTCATTCATGAAGATTCATTTGTCCATCCTCCCGCTATTTCATCCTTATATATTTAGGCTGAATATTTGGACTATACACTGTGAGCTCCTTGTGAGCAGGGAATGTGTTCTACCAATGCTGTGTGACCTTGGGCAAGTCACTTCGTTTCTCTGTGCCTCTGTTTCCTCATCTGTAAAATTCATTCATTCATTCATTCAGTCATTCAATCGCATTTATTGAGCGCTTACTGTGTGCAGAGCACTGGACTAAGAGCTTGGGAAGTACAAGTCGGCAACATATGGAGACAGTCCCTACCCAACAGCGGGTTCACAGTCTAGAAGTGGGAGACAGACAACAAAACATATTAACCAAATAAAATAAATGCAATAAATATGTACAAGTAAAATAAATAAATATTTATTTATTTATAAACAAATATGCAGAGAAGCAGTGTGGTTCAGTGGAAAGAGCACGGGCTTTGGAGTCAGAGGTCATGGGTTTGAATCCCGACTCCACCACATGTCTGCTGTGTGATCTTGGGCAAGTCACTTAACTTCTCTGGGCCTCAGTTACCTCATCTGTAAAATGGGGATTAAGACTGTGAGCCCCACACGGGACAACCTGATCACCCTGTATCCCCCCCAGCGCTTAGAACAGTGCTTTGCACATAGTAAGCACTTAACAAATGCCAATTATTATTATTATTATTAGAGTAATAAATATGTACAAGCATATATACATATATGGGATGCAATACCTGTTCTCCCACCTACTTAGATTTTGAGCCCCATGTGGGAGCTGATTATTTCATATCTACCCCAATCAATCAATCAATCAATCGTATTTATTGAGCGCTTACTGTGTGCAGAGCACTGTACTAAGTGCTTGGGAAGTACAAGTTGGCAACATACAGAGACGGTCCCTACCCAACAGTGGGCTCACAGTCTAGAAGGGGGAGACAGAGAACAAAACATATTAACAAAATAAAATAACTAGAATAAATATGTACAAATAAAATAAATAAATGAATAGAGTAATATAGTAAATATGGACAAGTAAAATAAATAGAGTAAGAAATCTGTAGAAACATATATCCAGGTGCTGTGGGGAGGGGAAGGAGGTAGGGCGGGGGGATGGGGAGGAGGAGAGGAAAAAGGGGCTCAGTCTGGGAAGGCCTCCTGGAGGAGGTGAGCTCTCAGTAGGGCTTTGAAGGGACTCTGCTCCCTTTGCTCTTCCCCCTGCTCCGAGCCCCACAACACTTACGTGTATATCTATAATTTTATTTATTTATATTTATGTCTATTTGCATTGAGTCTGTCTCCCCCACCAGCCCCAGACCGTGAGCTCACTGTGGGCAAGGATTGTCCGCTTTATATATTCCCCTCCCCACAGCATCTGTATATATGTTTGTACAGATTTATCACTCTATTTATTTTACTTGTACATATTTAGAGAAGCAGCGTGGCTCAGTGGAAAGAGCCCGGGTTTTGGAGTCAGAGGTCGTGGGTTCGAATCCCAGCACATGTCTGCTGTGTGACTTTGGGCAAGTCACCTGACTTCTCTGTGCCTCAGTTACCTCATCTGGAAAATGGGGGTGAAGACTGTGAGCCCCACATGGGACAACCTGATCACCTTGTATCTATCCCAGTGCTTAGAACAGTGCTTGGCACATAGTAAGCACTTAACAAATGCCATTATTATTATTATACGATTGAATGAATTAAAAAATTGAAATGAATGAATGAGTGAATGAATAGAAAGTGGTTAACAAATATCATTAAAAAATTGAAATGAATGAGTGAGTGAATGAATAGTAAGCGCTTAACATATACCATTAAAAAGTTGAAATGAATGAGTGAATGAATAGTAAGCGCTTAACAAATACCATTAAAAATGAAATGAATGAATGAGTGAATGAATAGTAAGCGCTTAACAAATACCATTAAAAAATTGAAATGAATGAATGAGTGAATGAATAGTAAGCGCTTAACAAATGCCATTAAAAAATGAAATGAATGAATGAGTGAATGAATAGTAAGCGCTTAACAAATACCATTAAAAATGGAAATGAATGAATGAGTGAATGAATAGTAAGCGCTTAACAAATACCATTAAAAAAATGAAATGAATGAATGAGTGAATGAACAGTAAGCGCTTAACAAATACCATTAAAAAGTTGAAATGAATGAATGAATGAATAGTAAGCGCTTAACAAATACCATTAAAAAAATGAACTGAATGAATGAGTGAATGAATAGTAAGCGCTTAAATACCATTAAAAATTGAAATGAATGAATGAGTGAATGAATAGTAAGCACTTAACAAATACCATTAAAAATGGAAATGAATGAATGAGTGAATGCATAGTAAGCGCTTAACAAATACCATTAAAAAATGAAATGAATGAAAGAGTGAATGAATAGTAAGTGCTTAACAAATACCAATAAAAAATGAAATAAATGAATGAGTGAATGAATAGTAAGCGCTTAAATACCATTAAAAAAATGAAATGAATGAATGAGTGAATGAATAGTAAGCGCTTAACAAATACCATTAAAAAATTGAAGTGAATGAATAGTAAGCGCTTAACAAATACCATTAAAAAATGAAATGAATGAATAGTAAGCGCTTAACAAACACCATTAAAAAATTGAAATGAATGAATGAGTGAATGAATAGTAAAAGCTTAACAAATACCATTAAAAAATGAAATGAGTGAGTGAATAGTAAGCGCTTAAATACCATAAAAAATTTGAAATGAATGAGTGAATGAATAGTAAGCGCCTAACAAATACCATTAAAAAATTGAAATGAATGAATGAGTGAATGAATAGTAAGCGCTTAACAAATACCATCAAAAAATTGAAATGAATGAGTTAATGAATAGTAAGCGCTTAACAAATGCCATTAAAAAATTGAAATGAATGAGTAAATGAATAGTAAGCGCTTAACAAATACCATTAAAAAAATGAAATGAATGAATGACTGAATGAATAGTAAAAGCTTAACAAATACCATTAAAAAAGTGAAATGAATGAATGAGTGAATGAATAGTAAGCGCTTAACAAATACCATTAAAAAGTTGAAATGAATGAATGAGTGAATGAATAGTAAGCGCTTAACAAATACCATTAAAAAACATGAAATGAATGAGTGAATGAATAGTAAGCGCTTAACAAATACCATTAAAAAAAAATGAAATGAATGACTGACGGACTGAACTGTGGCATCCCCCATCCGCCCCCGCATCCCTCACAGCGGCCGCGCGCCCGGCCCCGCCCTGCGCATGCGCGCCGGCGCGCGCTCCTCCCGCCCGGCGGGCCAATCCCAAGGTGGGGGGGGGCGGGCGGGCTTCCCGCGGACGCGTCTGATTGGGCCGCGCCCGCGGCGCGCGGCCCGCCCCCGGGAAGGGGGGCGGCAGGGACGCCGTGTGATTGGCTGAGGAGGCGGGGGGGGCGGACGGAGGCCACGCCCCCTATCCCGCCCCTCCCCCTCCGTCTCTCCTCAGTCCGTCCGTTCGTCCGTCCCGGCTGCGGCTCTGAGGCGGCGGGAGCGGGTAGGTGGGGGAGACGCCCCTCTTCATCCCCCTCATCCCCCTCCCCCTCATATATACATATGTATATGTGTTTTTACGTATTTATCACTATTTTACTTGTACATGTTCATTCTATTTATTTTATTTTGTTAGTATGTTTCGTTTTGTTCTCTATCTCCCCCTTCTAGACTGTGAGCCCGCCGTTGGGTAGGGACCGTCTCTATATGTCGCCAACTTGGACTTCCCAAGCGCTTAGTACAGTGTTCTGCACGCAGTAAGCGCTCAGTAAATACGATTGAATGAATGAATCCCCCCTCATTCCCCCCCTCAGGCCCGGGGGGTCCCGGGTTGGGTGGGGCCGGGCCTGCGACTGATTTTGGGGAGGGGGCTGAGGGGGGTCCCCTCCCCACAGCACTTGTATATATGTTTGTACGTATTTATTACTCTATTTTAATTGTATGTATTTTTTCTATTTTATTTTGTTAATATGTTTGGTTTTGTTCTCTATCTCCCCCTTCTAGACTGTGAGCCCGCTGTTGGGTAGGGACCGTCTCTAGATGTCGCCAACTTGGACTTCCCAAGCGCTTAGTACAGTGTTCTGCACACAGTAAGCGCTCAGCAAATACGATTGAATGAATGAATCCCCCTCATTCCCCCCCTCAGGCCCCGGGGGTCCCGGGTGGGGTGGGGCTGGGCCTGCCACTGATTTTGGGGAGGGGGCTGAGGGGGGCTCCCCTCCCCACAGCACCTGTATATATGTCTATATGTTTGTACGTATTTATTACTCTATTTTACTTGTACATATTTATTCTATTTATTTTATTCTGTTAATATGTTTGGTTTTGTTCTCTGTCTCCCCCTTCTAGACTGTGAGCTCGCTGTTGGGTAGGGACCGTCTCTATATGTCGCCAGTTTGGACTTCCCAAGCGCTTAGTCCAGTGCTCTGCACACAGTAAGCGCTCAGTAAATACGATTGAATGAATGAATCCCCCTCATCCCCTCCCCCCTCAGGCCCGGGTGGGGCGGGGTGGGGCCGGGCCTGCGATTGATTTTGGGGAGGGGACTGGGGGGGATCCCCTCCCCCCAGCAGCTGTGTATATGTTTGTACGTATTTATTACTCTATTTTATTTGTACATATTTATTCTAATTATTTTATTTTGTTAATACGTTTCGTTTTGTTCTCTGTCTCCCCCTTCTTGACTGTGAGCCCGTTGTTGGGTAGGGACCGTCTCTAGATGTTGCCAACTTGGACTTCCCAAGCGCTTAGTACAGTGCTCTGCACACAGTAAGCGCTCAATAAATACGATTGAATGAATTAATGAATTGAGGGAGGGGCGGAAGAGTTCCTTGGTGTGAGGCCAATTTGTACTTCCCAAGCGCTTAGTACAGTGCTCTGCACACAGTAAGCGCTCAGTAAGTACGATTGAATGAATGAATGAATTGAGGGAGGGGCGGGAGAGTTCCTGGGTGTGAGGCCTGGGGCTGTTGGGGAGGGGGCGGGGGGTCCTGGAGGTGAGGCCTGCCCATATTCATTCATTCATTCATTCATTCATTCAGTCGTATTTATTGAGGGAGGGGGCGGGGGAGACCCTGGGTGCGAGGCCTGGGGGTGTTGGGGAGGGGGCGGGGGGTCCTGGAAGTGAGGCCTGAGGATATTGGGGAGGGGGCGGGGGTGAATGAATGAATGTCTTGAGGGGGGTTGGGGGCTCTGAAAGGGAGGCCTGGGGCTGTTGGGGCGGTGGTCCCAGGGCGGGGCCCTGGGAGAGGACTTGGCTGCTTGGGGGTGGGGAGGGTCTGCTGGTTTACAGTGTTTCTTCTTTCCCCTCCCCTGGTGACTTGCACGGGGGCTTAGGGGTTTTCCTCGTGTTTGTGAGAGTGTGTGTGTGTGTGTCTGAGACTCCCATTTCATGCCCCGTGGGGAGGGGCAGGCGGGGATTTTGCTCCAGGCCTAATGAGACCCACCCGGGATGAGCTGGGAATTTTGCATTCCGGCCAGCGCCTCTGGAGGAGCCTACATTGAGGGGTTTCTTTCCAAGGGAGCCGTACTGGGATAAAGGGGGCTTGCATCATCTTGGGGGCTCCTGATGCAGGAAAAGTTGGGGGTGTATCGTTTTGGGGGCCCCTGATGCAGAGAAAGGTGGGTGTGTATCCTTTTGGGGGCCCCTGATGCAGAAAAAGTTGGCTGTGTATCCTTTTGGGGGTCCCTGATGCAGAAAAAGTTGATGTTGTGTCATTTTGGGGGCCCCTGATGCAGAAAAGGTTGAGGGTTTGTCATTTTGGGGGCCCCTGATGCAGAAAAAGTTGGGTGTGTATCATTTTGGGGGCCCCTGATGCAGAAAAAATTGGCTGTGTATCATTTTGGGGAGCACTAATGCAGAAAAAATCGCGGGCTTTTCATCATTTTGGGGGCCCCTAATGCTGGAAAAGCTGTAGAGCTTGCATCATTTTGGGGCCCCTCTAAAATGCAGGACAATGCTCGTGGGGACAGGGTGCAGTGATTTATTATTTAGTTTTATTTATTTTGTTTTTCTTCGCTCCCTCTCCAAGAGTCGGCCTTCGGGACGGCGGTGAGACGTGGGTCGGGTTTGGGACGTTGAAGTGGAAAACGAAATCCCCCCTCGGGGGGACCCTCTCCCTCCCTCCCGCCCATCCCTTGTCCAGTTCCAGGAAGTTTCCCAAGCCTCTCTGTCTCCCTCCCCGTTGTTCCCTGTTCCTCCAGGGATGGTTGCGGCATTGCATCAGGGGGTATTTGTGCTTGCAATTCCGTCAGCGGGGCCTGGGATAAAGGCAGAAGCTTTCGGCTGTGGATATTCAATCAATCAGTCGTATTTATTGAGCGCTTACTGTGTGCAGAGCACTGTACTAATTTGTACTAAGTACAAATTGGCAACATCTAGAGACAGTCCCTACCCAACAGTGGGCTCACAGTCTAAAAGGGGGAGACAAAACCAAACATACTAACAAAATAAAATAAATATTTTAGATATTCCTCCTCCCAACCCACCGGCCGTGGGGTGTGGTCAGTGGGCACTGGCCAAATTTAGGCCCAAAGGGTTGCGATGTCCGGTTCATTCATTTGATCGTTTTCAATCTCGTCCAGTCATCGCCCTGGAGAGATTCAAACGGCGACAGCTACATCTATAAATCAGTTCCAAATCCAGCCCGAGCACGTGGGTTGAAGGCCATCGGTTTATCTGGGTTTTTTTTTTTCCTATGGTATTTGGTAATTAATCCTGTATATATGTTTGTACATATTTATTACTCTATTTTGCCTGTACATATCTATTCTATTTTATTTTGTTAGTATGTTTAGTTTTGTTCTCTGTCTCCCCCTTTTAGACTGTGAGCCCACTGTTGGGTAGGGACTGTCTCTGTGTGTTGCCAACTTGTGCTTCCCAAGCGCTTAGTGCAGTGCTCTGCACACAGTAAGCGCTCAATAAATACAATTGATTGATTGATTAATCGATTATTGAGTGCTTACTGTGTGCAGAGCATTGGACCAAGCATGGGGGAGAGTAAAAATAATAATAATAATTCATGATGGCATTTATTCAGCGCTTACTATGTGCAAAGCACTGTTCTAAGCGTTGGGGAGGTTACAAGGTGATCAGGTTGTCCCACGGGGGGCTCACAGTCTTAATCCCCATTTTACAGATGAGGGAACTGAGGCACAGAGAAGTTAAGTGACTTGCCCAAAGTCACACAGCTGACAAGTGGCGGTGCTGGGATTTGAACCCATGACCACTGGCTCCAAAGCCCGGGCTCTTTCTATTTGAGCACTTATGTGCAGACCACTGTACTACTGTTATTACTCTATTTATTTTACTCATACATATCTACTCTTTTATTTTGTTAATATGTTTTGTTCTCTATCTCCCCTAGACTGCGAGCCCACTGTTGGGTAGGGACCGTCTCTATATGTTGCCAACTTGGACTTCCCAAGCGCTTGGCACACAGTAAGCGCTCAATAAATATGATTGATTGATTGATGGTTTACTAAGCAAGTGCCTGGGAGAGTAGTGACAATAATTGTGGTATTTGAGGGCTTATTATGCGCAGAGCACTATAGTAAGTGCTTGGGAGACTAGTAATAATTGTGTTATTTATTGAACGCTTGTATGCAGAGCACTGTACTAAGAGCTTGGGAGAGTAGTAATAATTGTGGTATTTGAGCGCTTATTATTTGCAGAGCACTGTACTAAGTGCTTGGGAGAGTAGTAATAATTATGGTATTTGAGTGCTTATTATTTGCAGAGCCCTGTAGTAAGTATTTGGGAGAGTAGTAATAATTGTGGCATTTATTTATTTATTATTTATTTAATTGTGGTATTTTATTTATATGTTGCCAACTTGTACTTCCCAAGCGCTTAGTACAGTGCTCTGCACACAGTAAGTGCTCAATAAATATGATTGAGTGATTATTGAGTGCTTATTATATGCAGAGCACTGTACTAAGTGCTTGGGAGAGTAGTAATAATTGTGGTATTTATTGAGTGCTTATTATGTGCAGAGCACTCTACTAAGTGCTTGGGAGAGTAGTAATAATAATTGTGGTATTTGAGCACTTATTTGCAGAGCACTGTACTAAGTGCTTGGGAGAGTAGTGATAATAATTGTGGTATTTGAGTGCTTATTATGCGCAGAGCACTATACTGAGTGCTTGGGAGACTAGTAATAATAATTGTATTTATGGAGTGCTTATATGCAGAGCACTGTACTAAGTGCTTGGGAGAGTAGTGATAATAATTGTGGTATTTGAGTGCTTATTATGCACAGAGCACTATACTAAGTGCTTGGGAGACTAATAATAATTGTATTGAGCACTTATATGCAGAGCACTGTACTAAGTGCTTAGGAGAGTAGTAATAATTTTGGTTTTTATTGAGTGCTTATGTGCAGAGCACTGTACTAAGTGCTTGGGAGAGTAGTAATAATAATTGTGATATTTGAGTTCTTATTTGCAGAGCACTGTACCCAGTGCTTGGGAGAGTAGTAATGATAACTGGTATTTATTGAGTGCTTAAATGCAGAGCACTGTACTAAGTGCTTGGGAGAGTAGTAGTAATTGTGGTATTTGAGTGCTTATTATGTGCAGAGCACTGTACTAAGTGCTTGGGAGAGTAATAATTGTGTTTATTGAGTGCTTTCTATGTGCAGAGTACTGGACTAAGCGCTTGGGAGAGTAATAATAATAATTGTGGTATTTGTGTGCTTTCTATGTGCAGAACATTCATCTAAGCACTTGGGAGAATAGTAATAATTGTATTTATTGAGTGCTTACTATGTGCAGAGCACTGTACTAAACACTTGGAAGAGGAAAAATAATAATTGTGGTAGTGAGCGCTTACTATGTGCAGACCACTGTACTGGCACTTGGGAGAGTAATAATAATTATAGTAAGTGTGGTATTTGTTGAGTGCTTACTAGGTGCAGACCACAGTACTAAGCAGTTGGAGAGTAATAATAATTATAGTAAGTGTGGTATTTGTTGAGTGCTTACTAGGTGCAGACCACTGTACTAAGCACTTGGGAGAGTAATAATAATTATAGTAAGTGTGGCATTTTTTGAGCGCTTACAATGTGCAGACCACTGTACTAAGCAGTTGGGAGAGTAATAATTATAGTAATTGTGGTATTTAAGTGCTTACTATGTTCCAGGCACTAGGTAATAATAATAATGATGGCATTTATTAAGTGCTTACTATGTGCACAGCACTATTCTAGGTGCTGGGGTGAATGCAGGCAAATTGAGTTAGACACAGCTCCAGTCCCCAGTGGGGCTCATAGTCTCCATCCCCATTTGACAGATGAGGGAACTGAGGCACAGAGACGTGAAGTGACTTGCCCAAGGTCACGCAGCAAACGAGCGGCGGAGCCTGGATTAGAACCCAGGTCCTTCCAACTCCCAAGCCCCGGGCTGTACCCACCGGGCCACGCTGTTGCTCAATACAGTGCCGCAGATTTAGGAGGCGGGCTCCCTGCCTGTAGCAAGCTTATCATCCAGAGGGAGAGACGGCCGTTAATAATAAAATAATAATAATAATAATAATGGTATTAAGTGCTTACTATGTGCAAAGCGCTGTTCTAAGTGCTGAGGAGTTTACAAGGTGATCAGGTTGTCCCCCGGGGGGCACACAGTTTTAATCCCCATTTTCCAGATGAGGTAACTGAGGCCCAGAGAGGTGAAGTGACTTGCCCAAAGTCACACAGCTGACAGTTGGAGGAGCCGGAATTAGACCCCAGCACCTCTGACTCCAAAGCCCGGGCTCTTTCCACTGAGTCACCCTGCTTCTCCAGGGTTAATATGAAGAAGCGATTTATAGTACGTCATATATAATTTAAAGATCTGTCCCGTAAGTGCTGTGGGGTTGGGGGTGGGGCGAAGATCAAATGTCCAATGTCCTAAGTGCTTACTATGCATCAGGCGCTGTACTAAACACCGCAATAGATACGAGATAATCAGGTCCATTTCCCACATGGGGTTCACGGTATTAATCCCCATTATACAGAGGAAGGAACTGAGGCGCCGAGCGGTTAAGTGACTTGCCTAAGGTCACACAGCAGACAAGGGGCCGAGGCAGGATTAGAACCCAGGTCCTTCTGACTCCCAAGCCAGTAACTCACTTTCACCATCCCTGGCTGAGGATATTTTAGGAGTGTGCTCTGCACACAGTAAGCGCTCAATAAATACGATTGATGATGAGTGAGTTTTTAAAGCATCTGGACATTCGGGGGAAGGCAGAGGGGCTTCGATTTATATTAGTGAATAAATCCTGGGGCCTGGGCGTTAGTAGGAGCTGGGTTCTAATCCCGGCCCCGCCACTTGTCTGCTGTGTGACCTGGGACAAGTCACTTCACTTCTCTGGGCCTCAGTTCCCTCATCTGGAAAATGGGGATGAAGACTGTGAGCCCCAGGTGGGACAGGGACTGTGGCCAACCTGGATAGCTTGCATTCATTCATTCAGTCGTATTTATTGAGCGCTTCCTGGGTGCAGAGCATTGTACTAAGCGCTTGCATCTACCGCAGCGTTTAGTAGTACAGTGCCTGGCACATGGTAAACGCTGAACAGATACCATTTAAAATAAAAAATAGGGTATGGGGAGATGTGGAAAAGCGCAGCTCCAGAAGTGAGAACCGTGATGTTTAATAAGAATTACTCATTTGGGTCGCAAGCCTTGTAACTGACACCATTTAAAATAAAAAATAGGGTATGGGGAGATGTGGAAAAGCGCAGCTCCAGAAGTAAGAACCGTGATGTTTAATAAGAATTACTCATTTGGGTTGCAAGCCTTGTAACTGACACCATTTAAAATAAAAAATAGGGTTTGGGAAGATGTGGAAAAGCGCAGCTCCAGAAGTAAGAACCGTGATGTTTAATAAGAATTACTCATTTGGGTTGCAAGCCTTGTAACTGACAGGATTTTGCCTCAGCGCGGTTCCGCATAGGGCGGTGTGGAATTAGTCACAGAACTGGGGAATCAACATTTATGTGCTGAGCGGTAAAGACGGCAGGATGCATTACTAAGCCAGATACCTTCTGGTCACTTTCAGAGTTATTTTAGGATGAATAATTAAGAAAGAAGTCTAATCTTAACCACTTATGCTTTCTTGCTTCTTGCCTCTTCCCAAGTTTTAGACAATGAAACTAAGCTCCCCTGATTAAATTTGTTTTATGGGGATTGCACCTTGGTATATTTTTTTAACTGCATTATCTGCCACACATCTGCTACGTGACCTTGGGCGAGTCTCTGTGCCTCAGTTACGTCCTCTGTAAAAAATGGGGATTAAGACTGTGAGCCCAATGTGGGACAGGGACTGTGTCCAACCTGATTAACTTGTACTACCCCAGTGCTTAGAACAGTGCTTGGCTAATAATAATAATAATAATAATAATGGCATTTGTTCCTCTCCCCCTTGTCCCCCTCCCCCATCTTACCTCCTTCCCTTCCCCACAGCACCTGTATATGTGTATATATATTTGTACATATTTATTACTCTATTTATTTTACTTGTACATATCTACTCTATTTTATTTTGTTAGTATGTTTGGTTTTGTTCTCTGTCTCCCCCTTCTAGACTGTGAGCCCACTGTTGGGTTGGGACTGTCTCTATATGTTGCCAACTTGTACTTCCCAAGCGCGTAGTACAGTACTCTGCACACAGTATAAGCGCTCAATAAATACGATTGACTGATTGATTTGTGTTAAGCGCTTACTATGTGCCAAGCACTATTCTAAGCACTGGGATAGATACACGGTCATCAGGTTGTCCCATGTGGGGCTCACAGTCTTCATCCCCATTTTACAGCTGAGGTCACTGAGGCCCAGTGAAGTGACTTGCCCAAAGTCACACAGCTGACAAGTGGCGGAGGCGGGATTAGAACCCACGGTCACCATGTTGTCCCATGTGGGGCTCACAGTCTTCATCCCCATTTTACAGCTGAGGTCACTGAGGCCCAGAGAAGTGAAGTGACTTGCCCAAAGTCACACAGCTGACAAGTGGCGGAGGCAGGATTAGAACCCATGACCTCTGACTCCCGAGCCCGGGCTCTTTCCACTAAGCCACACTGCTGCTTCATAAAAAGCGCTTAACGAGTACCTTAATTAGAACGCAAATGTGGCAGAAAAGTTCATTGAACTTCAATGAAAAAGTTCATAGTCTGTAAACTCGTGGGCGGAGGATGTCATATTGTACTCTACCAAGCGCTCAGTTCAGTGCCTCTGCACACAATAAGCGCTCAATAAATACGACTGATTGGAGGTTTGAAAAAATTGGTCTGAGTGAGGTTGCTGAAGCCAGCGATAAGTTTGACAAGTGCTCCTTTGAATTTCCTAGCTAGGATGTCACCCTTCACCCTTCTAACCAATGTAGCATGTGGGCAGTGAATCTTGATAACATTGTCTCCCGGCCTGGCGGTTTTCTATTTACAATTTGACAAGATCCAGATTTCTTTGAATCGGGCGTTGTCTCAGAGGGATGGAGTTTCCTGTTGCAAATATCGGATTTTGGGACCGGGAACCTGCCTGAAGGAATTGAGTATTTCCATTTGAGACCCCCCCCCAACATGGCTGCATTTCTAAATTTACACCCCGTTTGGATTTTCCATTAGTTTTGGCTCTAAGGCACTTTACAGTAGTTTTTTTTTTCTGTTGCCGATCCACTTTCTTAAACGTCTTACTTCAAACCCTCTCCTTCAGCTTCCAAGGTAAAGAAATCTTCCCTTTCCTTCACTTCCCAACGAGTGAGACCGTGAGCTACTTAATAATAATAATTATAATAATTATGGTGTTGAAGCGCTTACTATGCGCCAAGCGCTAGGGTGGTTACAAGGTAATCAGGTTGTCTCCCCTGGGGCTCACATCCCCATTTTATAGATGAGGTCACCAAGGCACAGAGAAGTGAAGTGGCTTTCCCAAGGTCACACAGCAAAGTGGTAGAGCCAGGATTAGAACTCACATCTTCTAACTCCCAAGCCCGTGTGCCTTCCACTAAGCCACGCTGTGAAAACTGGTACTGGTCCTGTATATATGTATATATGTTTGTACATATTTACTACTCTATTTTACTTGTACATATCTATTCTATTTATTTTATTTTGTTAGTATGTTTGATTTTGTTCTCTGTCTCCCCCTTTTCGACTGTGAGCCCACTGCTGGGTAGGGACTGTCTCTATATGTTGCCAACTTGTACTTCCCAAGCGCTTAGTACAGTGCTCTGCACACAGTAAGCACTCAATAAATACGATTGATGATGATGGTACCTTTGAGGTGCCTGAATTTTGTTGGATTCACTATATTTGCTAATTTGAAAGGGAAGCCTCCCTGGGTAAATCCCAGTGGTTTCCCTTCCTTTAAAAAAAGAATACGTAATTTTGAATGGTGCTTAAGCGCTTACTATGTGCTAGGTACTGTACTACGTGCTGGGGTAGATACAAGATCATCAGGTAGTCCCTGCCCCATCTGGGGCTCACAGTCTTAATCCCTGTTTTACAGGTGAGGCAACTGAGGCGCAGAGAAGTGACTTACCCAGGGTCACACAACAGACGCCTGGCGGAGCCGGGATTAGAACCCAGGTGTCAGGCCCGGGCTCTAGCCGCTAGACCGCTAGGTCGTTGAGACTGTGAGCCCGCTGTTGGGTAGGGGCCGTCTCTATATGTTGCCAAACTTGTACTTCCCAAGCGCTTAGTACAGTGCTCTGCACACAGTAAGCGCTCAATAAATACGATTGAATGAATGATGCTAAGGACGGGTGGCGTGACAGAGGGTTAAGGCAGCCTGGTTGGACTGTGTGGGGGCAGATCTCACTTCCCTACAGGAATCTGCCAACGCAAACTTAGTAACAAGCGTGACAGAGGGTTAAGGCAGCCTGGTTGGACTGTGTGGGGGCAGATCTCACTTCCCTACAGGAATCTGCCAACGCAAACTTAGTAACAAGCGCTTTCGAACTGCGGGCCAGTGGCTGATGAAAACCTCAAAACCAGGCTAATTCACCTCTTGGAGCCACATCAGTCGATAGTGGTATTTATTGAACGCTGACTGTGTGCAGAGCACCGTACTAAGCGCTTGGGAAAGTGCACTAAAATCGAGTTGGGAGACATTCCCTTCCCACAGTGAGCTCACGGCCTAGAGAGAGAGGCAGACATTAATAGAAATCAATACATTGCGGTTATGGACATAAGTGCTGTGTGGGTGGGGGGGTGAATAATAATAATAATAATAATAATAATAATGGCATTTATTAAGCGTTTACTATGTGCAAAGCACTGTTCTAAGCGCTGGGGAGGTTGTTGCCGAATTGCACTTTCCAAGCGCTTAGTACAGTGCTCTGCACACAGTAAGCGCTCAATAAATACGATTGAGTGAGTGAGTACAAGGTGATCAGATTGTCCCTCGGGGGCGCTCACAATCTTCATCCCCGTTTTACAGATGAGGTAACTGAGGCCCAGAGAAGTGAAGTGACTTGCTCAAAGTCACACAGCCGACGACATCATCATCATCAATCGTATTTATTGAGCGCTTACTACGTGCAGAGCACTGTACTAAGCGCTTGGGAAGTACAAATTGGCAACATACAGAGACAGTCCCTACCCAACAGTGGGCTCACAGTCTAAAAGACTCCGACAGTTGGCGGAGCCGGGATTGGGACCCATGACCTCTGACTCCAAAGCCCGGGCTCTATCCACTGAGCCACGCTGCTTCTCTGTTCTCCTCTGCTGCTTCTCTGAATAAAGGGAGCAAATCAGGGTGACGAAGAAGGGAGTGGGAGAGAGGAAATGAGAGTTTAATCAGGGAAGGCTTCTTGGAGGAGGCGTAAGGCTTCTTGGAGGAGGCGTACCTTCAGTAAGACTTGAAGGCGGGGAAGAATGACGGTCTGTCGGATGGGACGTAACATTCGTCCTTGTTATGGCCCCATCGTTATTAAATGGCTCCGTTTTTATTTTAAAGGCATTTTTAAAGCGCTTACTATGTGTCAGGCACTGTTTTAAGCGCTGGGGTAGATACAGGCTAATCAGGTTGGACACAGTCCATGTCCCACATGGGGTTCACAGTCTTCTCTGTGGGCAGAGAATGTGTCTGTTTATTGTTCTGTCGTACTGTCCCAACTGCTTAGTAGAGTGCGCTGCACACTGTAAGCTCTCAGTAAATACGAGCGAATTCATTCATTCAGTTGTATTTATTGAGCACTTACTGTGTGCAGAGCACTGTACTAAGCCCTTGGGAAGTCCAAGTTGGCAACATATAGAGACGGTTCCTACCCAACAGTGGGCTCACAGTCTAGAAGGGGGAGACAGAGAACAAAACAAAACATTAACAAAATAAAATAAATAGAATAAATATGTACAAATAAAATAAATAAATAGAGTAATAAATATGTACAAACATATATACATTCATTCATTTTCATTCATTCAATCGTATTTATTGAGTGCTTACTGTGTACATATATACAGGTGCTTTGGGGAGGGGAAGGAGGTAAGGCGGGGGGGGAGGAAGGAGAGGGCTCAGTCTGGGAAGGCCTCCTGGAGGAGTGAATGAATAATCCCCAATTTTTACAGGTGAGGGAACTGAGGCACAGAGAAGTGAAGTGACTTGCCGAAGGTCATACAACAGACCGGTGGCAGAGCTGGGATTAGAACTTGGCTCTGTGATGCCCTAAACCCCCCTCATTTGTGTTTTTTTTTATCTTCTAGGCCTGTGGAAGGCAAGTGCTGACAGCTTCTCTAATGGTTGACCTGCTGTAGTTGCTTGTTTGCAAAAGCACTGCCCTCATGAATTAGTTAATTACACCCCCTCCCCCCAGCTAGATATTTCCAAGTCTCTGTTTCTCCACTGAGGGGGAAGAACAGAGGTGAAGAAACTTGCCCAAGGCTGAAATGGAAGCAGCAGTGGTGGCCTGATAATAATGTAATAATAATAATGATGGTATTTGTTAAGCGCTTACTATGTGCAAAGCACTGTTCTAAGCGCTGGGGGGATACAAGGTGATCAGGTTGTCCCGCGTGGGGCTCACCGTCTTCACCCCCATTTTACAGATGAGGGAACTGGGGCCCAGAGAAGTGAAGGGATTTGCCCAAAGTCACACAGCTGACAATTGGCGGAGCCGGGATTTGAACCCCTGACCTCTGACTCCAAAACCCGGGCTCTTTCCACTGAGCCACGCTGCTTCTAGCGGATAAAACCCTGGCCTGGGAGACAGAAGGAGCCAGGTTCTAATCTTGGCTCCACCACTTGTCTGCTGTGTGACCTTGGGCAAGACGCAGCACTTCCCTGTGCCTCCGTGGCCTCATCTGTAAAATGGGGATTGAGAGGGTGAGCCCCACGTGGGACAGGGATTGTGTCCAAACCGGACTCTCTTTCCTTAGATCTTAATCAGTCAATCGTATTTATTGAGCGCTTACTGTGTGCACAGCACTGTACTAACTGCTTGGGAAGTACAAGTTGGCAACATATAGGAACGGTCCCTACCCAACAGCAGGCTCGCAGTCTAGGAGATGGAACGAGTCGCTTTCCTTTTTTATCAATTATTCACCCGGCTGCCTTTCTCAGGGTCGGATAATGAGGCAGTGGCAGGAATGGCAACTCCAGAGTCCAGTAGCGTGAGGTTCAAAATCCCACTGTTGGCTGCCACCTCTTCTGGCAGCCTCGAAACTAACCTCTGCTCTCTCGATTCCTCAAGCAGATCCCGGTACTTACGGGGAGAGGGAAGAGGACTGAGACCGGAGGGAGACAATATGGGCAGTGTGGGGCATTTCTTCCTTCTCCCACGGTTTTGATGCACAGTCTGAGAAGGAATGTATAGCGATGGGTATTCGTGGGAGAATGGCTTTAGTGGGCAGTAAAGGTCAGCAGAATGAATGGCAGACTCTGTAGATTATCACGGCTTCTCCAAGGGGGGACGTGGATTAGTTAGAGGTGAGGCCATCCATTGGAGCTGAGGGATTGGTTGGACGGGAGGCCATAAATTGGCGTGGAGGGATTGGTTGGATGGGAGGCCATCCACTGGAGTTGAGGGATTGGTTGGACGGGAGGCCATAAATTGGCGCGGAGGGATTGGTTGGATGGGAGGCCGTACACTGGAGTTGAGGGATTGGTTGGATGGGAGGCCATCCACTGGAGCTGTGGGATTGGTTGGATGGGAGGCCATCCACTGGAGCTGAGGGATTGGTTGGATGAGAGGCCATCCACTGGAGTTGAGGGATTGGTTGGATGGGAGGCCATCCGCTGGAGTTGAGGGATTGGCTGGATGGGAGGCCGTCCATTGGAGTTGAGGGATTGGTTGGATGGGAGGCCATCCATTGGAAATGAGGGATTGGTTGGATGGGAGGCCATCCAGTGGAGCTGAGGGATTGGTTGGATGAGAGGCCATCCACTGGAGCTGTGGGATTGGTTGGACAGGAGGTGATAAATTGAAGCAGAGGGTTTGGTTGGATGGGAGGCAATAAATTGAAGTAGAGGGATTTGTTGGATGAAAGGCCATCCACTGGAACTGTGGGATTGGTTGGACGGGAGGCCATAAATTGGCACAGAGGGATTGGTTGGACAGGGGGCCATCCATTGGAGCTGACGGATTGGTTGGATGGGAGGCCATCCACTGGAGTTGTGGGATTGGTTGGATGGGAGGCCATCCATTGGAGCTGTGGGATTCGTTGGATGAGAGGTCATAAATTGGTGCAGAGGGATTGGTTGGACAGGAGGCCATCCATTGGAGCGGAGGGATTGGTTGGATGGGAGGCCATAAATTGGCGCAGAGGGATTGGTTGGACAGGGGACCATCCATTGGAGCTGATTGGTTGGACGGGGGCCATCTGTTGGAGCTGAGGGATTGGTTGGATGGGAGGCCATCCATTGGAGCTGTGGGATTGGTTGGATGAGAGGTCATAAATTGGCGCAGAGGGATTGGTTGGACAGGAGGCCATCCATTGGAGCGGAGGGATTGGTTGGATGGGAGGCCATAAATTGGCACAGAGGGATTGGTTGGACAGGGGACCATCCATTGGAGCTGAGGGATTGGTTGGATAGGGGCCATCCGTTGGAGCTGAGGGATTGGTTGGATGGGAGGCCATCCTTTGGAGCTGAGGGATTAGTTGGATGGAAGGCCATAAATTGGCGCAGAGGGATTGGTTGGACAGGGGGCCATCCATTGGAGGTGAGAGATTGTTTGGATGAGAGGCCATAACTTGGTGTGGAGGGATTAGTTGGACAGGGGGCCATCCATTGGAGCTGAGGGATCGGTTGGATGGGAGGCCATCCTTTGGAGCTGAGGGATTGGTTGGACGGGAGGCCTTCCATTGGAGCTGAGGGATTGGTGAGATGAGGCTGGCAGCTGGAGCTGTGGGATTGGATGGATGGGAGGCCACCCATCGGAGCTGAGGGATTGGTTGCACGGGTCCACCTATTTATGCCTGAACCCAAATTCGATATTTAAGCGAGACTCTGAGCAGTAGGGTATCAAAGGCTTCTAGGCCAGAAGAATATAGGAGGACTTGAGGTGCTGGGAGAAGATTTGTCCCCTGAAGTTATTAAGACTTTTTACGGGCCAGAACTTGGTCATGGTAGGCGGAATCCGCAGTGGTAAAAATGTCCCCGTGTCGGGTAATTAAGTCGGGGCCTTCGTTGCTGGGGATCTGATCTCTCCCAAATAGAGCCCAGTCCTGGGAGTCAGAAGCTCCTGGGTTCTAATCCCAGCTCTGCCGCTTGTTTGCTGTGTGACCTTGGGCAAGTCATCATCATCATCATCAATTGTATTTATTGAGCGCTTACTATGTGCAGAGCACTGTACTAAGTGCTTGGGAAGTACAAATTGGCAACACATAGAGACAGTCCCTACCCAACAGTGGGCTCACAGTCTAAAAGGGAGAGACAGAGAACAAAACCAAACATGCTAACAAAATAAAATAAATAGAATAGATATGTACTTCTCTGTGCCTCTTCACTCAGCTGTAAAATGGTGATTAAGACCGCGAGCCCCATGCGGGACAGGGACTGTGTCAGTCCGATCAGCCTGTAATTACCCCAGCGCTCACTACAGTGCCTGGTACATCGTGTTTAAATGCCATAAAAAAGGCACTTAGTACATTCATTCATTCCTTCAATCGTATTTGTTGAGTGCTTACTGTTCTAAGCGCTTGGAAAGTACAATTCGGCAACAGCTAGAGACAATCCCGATCCAACAACGGGCTAGCAGTCTAGAAGGGGGAGTAGAGTGATCTGCACACTGTAAGCACTCAGTGTATACCAATAATAATAAATGGTTGTTGTGGAGAACAAAAACAGTAATAATTGCGGTATTTGTTAAGCATCTACTCTGTGCCAAACACTGTACTGAGCTCTGGGGTGGATACAGGCAAGTTGGGTTGGGCACGGTCCCTGTCCCACAGGAGGCTCACAGTCTTAATCCAGCATTTAGCACGCGTCAAGCTCTGTTCTAAACTCCGATCAATTGATGTCCCCAATTCCCGTCTCAGGGGACGAGGTAGACAATCATCCCAAACTTTTGGGCCCGGCGCTCCGAGCATTAATGTCGTTAAGGCCGAGTTGCTGGGAGTCCCAGAGTCAAGCATCCTGTTTAGGCTGGGATTGCGGGCCCCGCTTCTGACAAAGCGGAGTGGGGGCAAGCTGATGGGATTTTGGCAGGGACTAATTAGAACCGAGTTTTTGGCCCAAAAAAGGACTTTGTGTGTGTGAGCTTGCGTGCGTGTTTGTGTGTGTGTGTGTCCCGAGTCCAGAAATCTCGTCTCTTAAACTGTCAGCGAGTTGCCACGGCCCATTGAAGCCCTGGAGATTTTCTTTTTGGTTGGGGAGGGATCAGGAGCGGGCTGCCGGCTGAAAAGATGAAGTCATCGCTTCGCATCGTGGTTGACCGGTGAGTCACCGTTCCCGCCACCCCCTCCTCCGCTCTCTGGAAAGCAGATTTTTTCCAAATTTGAATTTTGAACGGTGGGGCCGTTAGTGGGTAAAAGCCTCCAGGGCAGGGAGCATGGCGCTTTTTTTTTTTTAATGGTGTCTGTTAAGCGCTTACTATGTGCCAGGCACCGTGTGAAGAGCTGGAGAAGATTGAAGCTAATAATAATAATGATGGCATTTAGTAAGCACTATGTGCAAAGCACTGGTCTAAGCGCCGGGGAGGTTACAAGGTGATCGGGTTGTCCCACGGGGGGCTCACAGTCTTCATCCCCATTTTGCAGGTGAGGTAAACGGAGGCACAGAGAAGTGACTTGCCCAAAGTCACCCAGTTGACAGTTGGTGGAGCTGGGATTTGAACCCATGACCTCTGACTCCAAAGCCCGGGCTCTTTCCACTGAGCCACGCTGCTTTTAATCAGGTCGGACACAGTCCCTGTCCCACATGGGGCTCACAGGCTTCATCTCCATTTGGCAGATGAGGGAATGGAGGTCCGGAGAAGTGAAGTGACTTGCCCAAAGTCACACAACAGGCATAATAAAGATAAAGAGTCCGGGCTTTGGAGTCAGAGGTCGTGGGTTCAAATCCCATCTCCGCCAATTGTCAGCTGTGTGACTTTGGGCAAGTTACTCAACTTCTCTGGGCCTCAGTTACCTCATCTGTAAAATGGGGATTGAGACTGTGAGCCCCCCGTGGGACAATCTGATTGCCTTGTAACCTCCCCAGCGGTTTGAACAGTGCTTCGCACATAGTAAGTGCTTAATAAATGCCATCATTATTAAAGATGGGCCCGTCGTTGGGTAGGGACCATCTCTATATGTTGCCAACTTGTACTCCCCAAGCGCTTAGTACAATGCTCTGCACACAGGAAGCACTCAATAAATGCGATTGAATGAATGAATGAATTTGTTAAGCGCTTACTGTGTGCCAGGCACTGTACTAAGCGCGGGAGCCCGTTGCGGGCAGGGATTGTCTCTATTGCTGAATTGTACATTCCAAACGCTTAGTACAGTGCCCTGCACGCAGTAAGCGCTCAATAAATACGATTGAATGAATGAATGAATGCAAGCCAGTCGAGTTGGACACAGTCCCTGTCCCTTGTGGGGCTCATAGTCTCAATCCCCATTTTCCAGATGAGGGAACCGAGGCCCAGAGAAGTGAAGCGACTTACCCAACATCACCAGTAGACAAGCGGCAGAGGCAGGAGTAGAACCCATGACCTTGATTAGAACCCAGATCCTTCTGATGCCAAGGCCAGGGCTGGACCCACGAGGCCATGTATCTTCTTTGCCTGGGACTCCCCTATTTGGGATTTATTTATTTTGATTAATGTCTGTCAGTCAGTCAATCAGTGGTATTTATTGAGGGCTTACTTTATGCAGAGCACTGTACTAAACGCTTGGGTGAGTACAGTATGTCAGGATTAGCAGATAGGCAGATTAGCAGATACTATTCTATTTATTTTATTTTGTTAATATGTTTTGTTGTCTGTTTCCCCCTTCTAGACTGTGAGCCCATTGTTGGGTAGGGACCGTCTCTCTATGCTGCCAACTTGTACTTCCCAAGCGCTTAGTACAGTGCTCTGCACACAGTAAGTGCTCAATAAATAAGATTGAATGAATGAGTGAATATGGTCCCGGCCCATAAGGAGCTTGCAGCCTGTCGCCTATAGACTTTAAGCTCCTTGTGGGCAGGGAACGTCTACCAACTCTCTCGCACTGTATTCTCCCAAGCGCTTAGTACAGTGCTCTGCACACCGTAAGCACTCAAATAGAGAAGGAGCATGGCCTGGTGGCTACAGCGTGGAGGTCGGTGGGCCTTGGATCCTAATCCCGGCGCCGCCACATGTCTGCTGTGTGACCTTGGGCAAGTCACTTCACTTCTCCGGGCCTCAGTTACCCCATCTGTAAAATGGGGATGAAGACTGAGCCCTGTGTGGGACAGGGACTGCATATAACCTGTATAATAATAATAATAATAATGGCATTTATTAAGCGCTTAATATGTGCAAAGCACTGTTCTAAGTGCTGATCTACTTCAGCGCTTAGTACAGTGCCTGCCACCTAGTAAGCACTTAACAAATACCTTTAAAAAATGATTTTTTTTTCCATGGTGTAAAGTAAATGCTTACTATGGTATCAAACACTGTTCTAAACTCTGGGGTTGGTACAGGCTATTTATGTTGGACACGGTCCCCGGGGCTCACGGTCTAAGTAGAAAGGAGAACAAGGATTTAATCCCCATTTTACAGCTGAGGAAACTGAGGGACAGAGACGAGACGTGACTCGCCCGAGGTCTCACGTCAAGCAGTCGGTGGAGCCGGAATTTGAACCCGGGTCCTTCTGACTCCCAGGCCCGGGAGGGTTCAGTAGGAGGGAGAACAGGAATTGGACAGGTATTGCTTTGCGCACAGTAAGCGCTCAATAAAGACGATTGAATCCGAACTGGGATTGAATCCCCCATTTTAGTTGAGGAAACTGAGGCACAGAGAAGTGAAGTGATTGAGCGCCTAGAGGGGGCCATGCAGTGATCTCGGGAGGAGAATTTTGGCCACGGAGCGTCATCGGGGCCGTTCTCTGGGAATTTCTTCAGGGCCTGAGGTGAGCACAGCCCTGGGAATGCCGAAACCTAGCATTTGTGTTCCGCTGAGATTGGCAAAACCCGCCCAGTGGCCCTCCGTTCTCCTCCGCCGCTCCGTTTTTGTCAGTCCAAGATGCTTCCAGATGTTTGAAATAATCCGAAAATTGAGGTGGTGGCCACAGGGTTCGTCAACGTTAACTGTCTGAATTCAGGGCAGAAGTTTCAGAGGACCCAGGCTCCGCCACTTCTCTGCTGGGTCACCTTGGACAAGTCACTTGACTTCTCCAAGCCTCGATTGCCTCCTCTCTCCAATGGGGATGAAAACCATAAACCCCTTGTGGAACATGGACTGTGTCCAAACCTGTCTGCCCCAACGCTTAGTACAGTGCCTGGCTCACCGTGCTTAAATAATAACTAGTGTGCTAGACACTGTACTAAGCACTGGGGCAAATACAAGCAAAATACTATTAAACTTTTTTATATAATCACTCACCTTTCCCCTAGACTTCACGTCTTCCCCTTGTGCGTCAGCTTTGCTGTTGGCATCAGGCACTAGACTGTAAGCTCGTTGTGGGCAGGGAATGTGTCTGCTGTTCTGTTGTCCTCTCCCAAGTGCTTAGTACAGAGCTCGGCACACATTAAGCGCTCAATAAATACGACTGAATGAATGAATGAAGATCATGTGACGAGCCGGAATGTGATGCTAACATCAAAGCTTCCCCCGCAAATGCTATAATCAACTTAAAAATGAGGCGTCGATGCAGAAACACACAATGTTGCTTTTCCCCTGGCTTCAGTTTGCCCAAAAGATAATAATAATAATGGCATTTATTAAGCGCTTACTGTGTGCAAAGCACTGTTCTAAGCACTGGGGGGATACAGGGTGATCAGGTTGTCCCCCGGGGGGCTCACAGTCTTCATCCCCATTTTCCAGATGAGGTCACTGAGGCACAGAGAAGTGAAGTGACTCGCCCAAAGTCACACAGCTGACAATTGGCGGAGTCAGAATTTGAACCCATGACCTCTGACTCCAAAGCCCGGGCCCTTTCCATTGAGCCACGCCGCTTCTCTGCATGTGGCGTGTGCCTGAGTTGGTTCAGAAACTGGACCTCAGAGCGGCTTTAAGAAGCCAATCAGTGGTGTTTATTGAGCGCTTACTGTGGGCAGAGCACTGTACTAAGCGCTTGGGAGAGTCCAATAAGAATAGAAGAATATGGCATTATGGCATTTGGTAAGCGCTTACTATGTGCTGGGCACTGTACTAAAGCGCTGGGGGGGAGACAAGGTGATCAGGTTGTCCCCCGATCACCCTGCACACAGGAAGTGTTCAATGCGGCTCTGAGGCGGCGGGAGCGGGTAGGTGGGGGAGACGCCCCTCCTCATCCCCCTCCCTCCATCCCCTTCCCCCTCATATATACATATGTATATATGTTTGTATGTATTTATTACTTTATTAATTTATTTATTTTATTTGTACATATTTATTCTAATTATTTTATTTTGTTAATATGTTTTGTTTTGTTGTCTGTCTCCCCCTTCTAGACTGTGAGCCCACTGTTGGGTAGGGACTGTCTCTATATGTTGCCAACTTGTACGTACTTCCCAAGCGCTTAGTACATTGCTCTGCACACAGTAAGCGCTCAATAAATATGAATGAATGAATGAATAAATACGATTGAATGAATGAATGAATTTGTTAAGCACTTACCGTGTGCCAGGCACTGTACTAAGCGCGGGAGCCCGTTGCGGGCAGAGATTGTCTCTATTGCTGAATCGTACTTTCCAAATGCTTAGTACAGTGCTCTGCACGCAGTAAGCGCTCAATAAATACGATTGAATGAATGAATGAATGCAAGCCAGTCATTCATTCAATCGTATTTATTGAGCGCTTACTGCGTGCAGAGCACTGTACTAAGCGCTTGGGAAGTGCAAGTTGGCAACAGAGACGGTCCCTACCCAACAGCGGGCTCACAGTCTAGACGGGGGAGACAAAGAACAGAACAAAACATATTAACAGAATAAAATAAATAGGGTAATAAATCTGTACAGAAGTCCCTGTCCCATGTGGGGCTCACAGTCTCAATCCCCATTTTCCAGGTGAGGGAACCGAGGCCTGGAGAAGGGAAGTGGCTTCCCCAAGGCCTCACAGCAGACAAGTTGCCGAGTCAGGATCATCTCCTACCTCCCAAGCCCCGTCTCTGTCTACTCCGCCATGCTGTCCCTGTAACCCGCCGCGGCCCCCCGAAATTCCCAGTTTCCCTGTGGGCATTCTGTTCCCGTTCAGGCCCGGGAGAGAGCGAGTGGAAACTGCCAGTCATGCCCCGTGCCTGCTGAGGGAAAAGGCCCCCATCGCGGGCAGGGTCAGGATTTGAAGGGCTTGGATTGGGCATCTGAATGCGAAGCCTCCACACATTCCTGGAACAGCCGCCTTCTGGGGCCGACTCTCCTCCGCCCGGCTCCCACACAGATATAATCCTCTCCTTTGTCAGCTGGCTGGAGAAGGGATTTTCTTACTCAGGGAAGTTGTCGCTGGGGTTTGGTACAATGGTATTTAAGCCCTTACTATGTGCCAGTTACCGTACTAAGTGCTGGTGTAGATAATAATAATAATAATAATAATGGCATTGTATATATGTATATATGTTTGTACATATTTATTACTCTATTTTATGTACATATCTATTTTATTTATTTTATTTTGTTAATATGTTTGGTTTTGTTCTCTGTGTCCCCCATCCGCCAAGCTAGCTCTCTTCCTCCCTTCAAGGCCCTACCGAGAGCTCACCTCCTCCAGGAGGCCTTCCCAGACTGAGCCCCTTCCTTCCTCTCCTCCTCATCCCCCTCTCCATCCCCCCATCTTACCTCCTTCCCTTCCCCACAGCACCTGTATATATGGATATATGTTTGTACAGATTTATTACTCTATTTATTTTACTTGTACATATCTATTCTATTTATTTTATTTTGTTAATATGTTTGGTTTTGTTCTCTGTCTCCCCCTTCTAGACTGTGAGCCCACTGTTGGGTAGGGACTGTCTCTGTATGTTGCCAACTTGTACTTCCCAAGCGCTTAGTCCAGTGCTCTGCACACAGTAAGTGCTCAATAAATACGATTGATGATGATGATGATGTTGCCAACTTGTACTTCCCAAGCACTTAGTATGGTGCTCTGCACACAGTAAGCGCTCAATAAATACAATTGATTGATTGATTGATTTATTAAGCACTTACTATGTGCAAACTTTTAGACTGTGAGCCCACTGTTGGGTAGGGACCGTCTCTAGATGTTGCCAACTTGTACTTCCCAAGCGCTTAGTCCAGTGCTCTGCACACAGTAAGCGCTCAATAAATACGATTGATTGATTGATTGATTGAAAGCACTGTTCTAAGCGCTGGGGAGGTTGCAAGGTGATCAGGTTGTCCCACATGGGGCTCACAATCTTCATCCCCATTTTCCAGATGAGGTAACTGAGGCCCAGAGAAGTGAAGCGACTTGCCCAAGGTCACACAGCAGACAAGTGGTGGAGGTGGGATTAGAACCCAGGTCCTTCTGACGCCCAGGCCTGGGTGTCCACTACGCCATGCTGCTTCTCCCATCCCTCAGCCCCACAGCCCTTATGCTCATTATCTGTAATTTATTTATGTCAATGTTTGTCTTCCCCCCTCTTGACTGTCTGCTGGTTGTGGGCTGGGAACATGTCTACCAGTGCTGTCGTGGTGAATTCTCCCAAGCGCTTAGTACAGTGCTGTGCACAGAGTAAGCATTCAGTAAATATAATAATAATGATGTTTATTAAGCACTTACTATGTGCAAAGCACTGTTCTAAGTGCTGGGGAGGCTACAGGGTGATCAGATTGTCCCACGGGGGCTCACAGGCAATCCCCATTTTCCAGATGAGGGAACTGAGGCCCAGAGAAGTGAAGAGACTTGCCCACAGTCACTCAGCTGACAATTGGCGGAGCTGGGATTTGAACCCATGACCGCGGACTCCAAAGCCAAGGCTCTTTCCACTGAGCCACGATTCCCTGCCCAGAGAGAGCTTACCCTCTTACCTCTCTAACTGCTTCCATCCGGTACGGTCAGTAATAATAATAATAACAATAATAATAATAATGATGATGATGGCATTTATTAAGTGCTTACTATGCACAAAGCACTAGAGAAGCAGCATGACCTAATGGATGGAGCAGGAGTCAGGAGGACCCCGGTTCGAATCCTGACTCTGCCACATGCCTGCTGTGTGGCTTTGGACAAGTCACTTTGCTTCTCTGAGCCTCAGTTCCCTCCTCTGTCAAATGGGGAACCGTGAGCCCCACGTAGGACAGGGACTTTGTCCAACCCGATTAGCTCGTGTCCACCCCTGCGCTTAGTACAGTGCCTGGATCATAGTGAGCGCTTAACATATACCCACAGTGTGGGTAGTGGAGGGCCGTCTTGGTATAATAATAATAATAATAATGACATTTATTAAGCACTTACTAGGCACTGTTCTAAGCGCTGGGGAGGATCCAAGGGGATCAGGTTGAGGCTCACAGTCTTAATCCCCATTTTACAGATGAGGTAACTGAGGCCCAGAGAAGTGTCCGGTGTCCGTCTGTCTTTTATAAATGGCCTCGGGGGAATCTGAAACCGGCCGAGCCCGGGAGTCCGGTTACTGGCTTGTAACCAGAAGCGCGGGCTTGCGTGGGGGGACGGCTCGGCCCGCTGGGCCGCCGGCCCCCCCGGTGGCCATCGTCGGCGGATTTGGGAA
Source organism: Tachyglossus aculeatus (assembly GCF_015852505.1). Lineage (NCBI taxonomy): Eukaryota > Metazoa > Chordata > Mammalia > Monotremata > Tachyglossidae > Tachyglossus > Tachyglossus aculeatus. Next base: position 3,491,296 of record NC_052078.1, on the reverse strand, counting down.
GGGCTTACCCTGTGCCGAGCACTCTCCTAAGCGCTGGGGTAGATTTAATTTAATTTTATGATAGCATTTATTAAGCGCTTACTATGTGCCAAGCACTGTTCACAGCGCTGGGGAGGTTACAAGGTGATCAGGTTGTCACACAGGGTGCTCACAGTCACCATCCCCGTTTTCCAGATGAGGGAACTGAGGCCCAGGGAAGTGAAGCGACTCGCCCAAAGTCACCCAGCTGACAAGTGGTGGAGCCGGGATTTGAACCCATGACCTCCGACTCCAAAGCCCGGGCTCTTTCCACTGAGCCGCGCCGCTTCTCCCCAGGGCCCACGTGGGGCCTGAGTGAAAGGGAGAACAGGTATCGAGTCCCTATTTTGAAGAGGAGGGAAATGAGGCCCAGAGAAGCCAAGTGACCCGCCCGAGGTCACACAGCATTCATTCATTCATTCAATCGTATTTATTGAGCGCTTACCGTGTGCAGAGCACTGTACTAAGCGCTTGGGAAGTACAAATTGGCAACATATGGAGACAGTCCCTACCCAACAGTGGGTTCACAGGCATTCATTTAATCGTATTTATTGAGCGCTTACTGTGTGCAGAGCACTGTACTAAGCGCTTGGGAAGCACAGCAGACACGTGGCGGAGGTAGGATTAGAACCCAGGGCCTATGACTCTTCAGGTCTGGGCTGTAGCCACCAGGCCGCCCTTCCTGTTGCCGGATGATTTTGTTCTGCGGCCATCTGGTGTCCGGGGACTCCAGGCTGGTGGTGGCCTGGGCCACTTCACGGGCAGGATGGCTCTCCTGTCCCGCCATCGACCCCCGGCCCACGTCCTCCCCCGGGCCTGGAATGCCCCCAATCCCTCTGCCCATCCGCCAAGTTAGCTCTCTTCCTCCCTTCAAGGCCCTACTGAGAGCTCACCTCCTCCAGGAGGCCTTCCCACACTCAGCCCCCTCCTTCCTCTCCCCCTCGCCCCCCTCTCCATCCCCCCCATCTTACCTCCTTCCCTTCCCCACAGCACCTGTATATATGTATATATGTTTGTACATATTTATTACTCTATTTATTTATTTATTTTACTTGTACATATCTATTCTATTTTATTTTGTTAGTATGTTTGGTTTTGTCCTCTGTCTCCCCCTTTTAGACTGTGAGCCCACTGTTGGGTAGGGACTGTCTCTATATGTTGCCAATTTGTACTTCCCAAGCGCTTAGTACAGTGCTCTGCACATAGTAAGCGCTCAATAAATATGATTGATTGATTGATTGATGCCCTCGTGTCTACCCCAGTGCTTGGCACATAGTGGGCGCTCAACAAATACCATCAGCCCCCTAGACTGTCCGCTCGTTGTGGGCAGGGAATGTTTATTGCCGTATTGTCCTCTCCCAGGCGCTTAGTACAGTGCTCTGCACACAGTAGCCTCCCAGCGCTTAGAACAGTGCTTTGCACATAGTAAGCGCTTAACAAATGCCATTATTATTATTATTATTATTTATTATTATTACAGTAAGAGCTCAGTAAATACGATTGAATGAGCCACCCTTTCAGTCCTGGAGAGGGCAGCTCCCAAATGAGAATGCTTCTCCTTCAGGTTACGCCGAATAATAATGATGATAATAATAATTACGGTGTTTATACTGTATTCATTGTCATATTTATTGAGCGCTTACTGTGTGCAGAGCACTGTACTAAGCACTTGGGAAGTACAAGTTGGCAACATATAGAGACGGTCCCTACCCAACAGTGGGCTCGCAGTCTAGAAAGGGGAGACAGAGAACAAAACAAAACATATTAACAAAATAAAATAAAATAAAATGTGTCAGCTGTGTGACTTTGGGTAAGTCACTTTACTGCTCTTCTAGACTGTGAGCCCGCTGTTGGGTAGGGACCGTCTCTATATGTTGCCAACTTGTACTTCCCAAGCAGTTAGTACAGTGCTCTGCACACAGTAAGCGCTCAATAAATACGATTGAATGAATGAATGAATGCTCTGTGCCTCAGTTCCCTCATCTGTAAAGTGGGGATTAAGACTGAGCCCCACGTGGGACAACCTGATCACATTGTGTCCCCCCCAACGCTTAGAACAGTGCTTTGCACATAGTAAGCGCTTAACAAATACCATCATCATCATTATTATTACTGAAAGACCTCACAGGCCTGGGAGCCAGAGGATGTGGGTTCTAATCCCGGCCCCGCCGCCTGCCTGCTGTGTGATCTTGGGCCAGCCCCTTCACCTCTCTGGGCCTCAGTTACCTCATCTGTCGAATGGGGATTAAGACTGTGAGCCTCATGTGTCCAACACTCCTGGCATGTAGTAAGCGCTTAACAAATGCCATTATTACGATGATCATTATATATACCTGTATATATGTTTGTACATATTTATTACTCTATTTTACTTGTACATATCTATTCTATTTTGTTAGTATGTTTGGTTTTGTTGTCTGTCTCCCTCTTTTAGACTGTGAGCCCACTGTTGGGTAGGGACTGTCTCTATATGTTGCCAACTTGGGATTCCCAAGCGCTTAGTACAGTGCTCCGCACACAGTAAGCGCTCAATAAATGCGATTGATTGGTGAAGTGGAACCAAGGCCTTTTAAGAAGGAAAGCTAGGGTGGGGCAGGGGGAAGGACACAACTGTCTAGTGAGGGACATTTTCTGGGTGCTGGGTGAGCCATCCCCTCTCCCCCCCCATTCCCTGCAGGATCTTTCCTCCTCCACCTCCCCGATTTTCTTGCCAGAGCCGTAAAAGACCGGATCCGGTTTCCCGAGGTATCGCGGCCCGTAATCGAAAGCTTTTTGATAAAAAGCCGGCCTCCGGGTCACGGGGATGAGATCACCCCTCTCGAAGCGGCGTGCGGCGGGCGGTCCAGCTATTTGGCCAAAACAAAGCCCGCCGGGTAGCCCGGCCGACCGTCCAGCGAGTCTCCTGCGGGGCAGGAACGCGGGCTCGTCTCGGGGACGGATTGTCCACGGTAATAATAATAATAATAGTGGCATTTATTAAGCGCTTACTATGTGCAAAGCACTCTTCTAAGCGCTGGGGAGGTTACAAGGCGATCAAGTTGTCCCACGGGGGGGCTCACAGTCTTCATCCCCATTTTCCAGATGAGGGAACTGAGGCCCAGAGAAGTGAAGTGACTTGCCCAAAGTCACACAGCTAATTCGCGGAGCTGGGATTTGAACCCCTGACCTCTGACTCCAAAGCCCGGGCTCTTTCCACTGAGCCAGGGAACTGAGGCCCAGAGAAGTGAAGTGACTTGCCCAAAGTCACACAGCTGACAATTGGCGGAGCCGGGATTGGAACCCATGACCTCTGACTCGAAAGCCCGGGCTCTTTCCACTGAGCCACGCTGCTTCTCTGCGTATGTACGCCACGGTACGTGGCGGGAGTTAAATATCAAATACCTCCAAATACTTGTGGTATTCGGCTGCGGCTCTGAGGCGGCGGGAGCTGGTAGGTGGGGGAGACGCCCCTCCTCATCCCCCTCATCCCCCTCATATATACGTATGTATATATGTTTGTACGTATTACTCTATTTTACTTGTACATATTTATTCTATTTATTTTGTTTTGTTAATATGTTTCGTTTTGTTGTCCGTCTCCCCCTCCTAGACTGTGAGCCCGCTGTTGGGTAGGGCCCGTCTCTAGATGTCGCCAACTTGGACTTCCCAAGCGCTTAGTACAGTGCTCTGCACACAGTAAGCGCTCAATAAATACGATTGAATGAATGAATGAATGATAAGCACTTAGTAGGTGCCGGGCACTGTACTGAGTGCCGGGGTGGATGCCAGCAAATCGGGGTGGACACAGCCCCTATCCCACTTAGGTCTCACGGTGTTAATGGGATTAATCGGAGAAGCAGCATGGCTCAGTGGAAAGAGCCCGGGCTTTGGAGTCAGACTGGGTCATGGGTTCAAATCCCTGCTCTGCCAACTCCCAACTTGGACTTCCCAAGCGCTTAGTCCAGTGCTCTGCACACAGTAAGCGCTCAATACATACGATTGAATGAATAAATGAATGTCAGCTGGGTGACTTTGGGCAAGTCACGTCACTTTTCATGCATTCATTCATTCACTCAATTGTATTAATTGAGCGCTTACTGTGTGCAGAGCACTGGACTAAGCGCTTGGGAAGTCCAAGTTGGCAACATCTAGAGACGGTCCCTACCCAACAGTGGGCTCACAGTCTAGAAGGGGGAGACAGACAACAAAACATATTAATAAAATAAATAGAATAAATATGTGCGCAGAACATATATACAGGTGCTGTGGGGAGGAGAAGGAGGTAAGGCAGGGGGGATGGGAACTGTGCCTCAGTTCCCTCATCTGTAAAATGGGGATTAAAACTGTGAGCCCCCCATAGGACAACCTGATCACCTTGTAACCTCCCCAGCGCTTAGAACAGTGCTTTGTACATAGTAAGCGCTTAACAAATGCCATCATTATTATTATCATCAAGACCGTGAGCCCCACGTGGGACAAGCTGACTACTTTGTATCCCCCCCAGCGCTTAGAACAGGGCCTGGCACGTAGTAAGTGCTTAAGAAATATCATCATTGTTATTATTAATGAACTTGGGAGAGGACAATAGAACAATAAACGGACACGTAGGTTCCCTGCCCACAATGAACTTCCAGTCCAGGATGATGAGCCCAGACTGAGCCCCCTCCTTCCTTTCCCCCTCCTCCCCCTCTCCATCCCCCCCACCTTACCTCCTTCCCTTCCCCACGGCACCTGGATATATGTATATATGTTTGTACATATTTATTACTCTATTTATTTTACTTGTACATATCTATTCTATTTATTTTATTTTGTTAGTATGTTTGGTTTTGTTCTCTGTCTCCCCCTTTTAGACTGTGAGCCCACTGTTGGGTAGGGACTGTCTCTATATGTTGCCAACTTGGACTTCCCAAGCGCTTAGTACAGTGCTTTGCACACAGTAAGCGCTCAATAAATACGATTGAATGAATGAATGAATGAATGATTGAATGAATGAATGAGCCAGTCATTGCTGCTCACCACCTCTATCTACTGCAGGATTGGAGTGCTTCACTGCGCGTGAGCAAGCTTAGAGGCGAACGAACGCATTTTATGGGACAGGTGGGGCCGTAGACAATAATAATTGTGGTATTCGTTAAGTGCTTACTATGTGCCAGGCGCTGTATTAAGCGCTGGAGTGGATACAAGCAAATCGGGTTGGATCCAGCCCCTGTCCCACATGGGACTCCCCATCTTAATCCCCATTTGACAGATGAGACTTCTAGAACGTGAACCCGTTGTTGCAGTAGAGATTGTCTCTATTTGTTGCCGACTTGTACTTTCCAAGCGCTTAGTACAGTGTTCTGCACACCGTAAGTGCTCAATAAATACAATTGAATAAATAACCGAGGTACAGAGAAGTGAAGTGACTTTTGACGACGGGGACTTTGGGAACGAAAGCAGCGTGGCTTAGTGGAAAGAGCCCGGGCTTGGTCAGGTCAGAGGTCGAGGGCTGTAATCCCGGCTCGGCCGCTGATCAGCTGTGTGACCCTGGGCAAGTCACTTGACTTCTCTGGGCCTGGGTTCCCTCATCTGTAAAATGGGGATGAAGACCGTGAGCCCCACATGGGACAACCTCATTAATTGTATCTACCCCAACGCTTTGAACAGTGCTTGGCACGTAGTAAGCGCTTAAGAAATGCCATCATTATTATTATTAGTGGAGAAAGCCCCGGGGTCTGGGAGCCCAAAGGACCTGGGTTCTAGTTCTGGCTCTGCCACTTGCCTTCTGAGTGACCTTGGGTAAGTTGTTTCACTTCCCTGGGCCCCAGCCTGCTAAATGGGGGTTCACTACCAGCTCTCCCTCCCACTTAGACCGTGAGCACCACGCGGGATCTCGTATCGACCCCGGCGCTTAGTACAGCGCTCGACACCCAGTGAGCGCTTAACAGAGCCCGCCATCGTCATCGGACTCTTATTTTTCTCCCCTCTCCCGGCGTCTTTCCAAGTTCCCCCGGACTTTGTCCGTGGTTCCCCTCTGGTTGAGCTTCCTCTTCCGCGTTGGCATTCGTTCATCCATTCATTGTCGTATTTATTGAGCACTTGCTGTGCTCAGTAAGCGCTTGGGCGAGTGTCCGTCCGTCCCGGCTGTGGCTCTGAGGCGGAGGGAGCGGGTAGGTGGGGGAGACGCCCCTCCTCTTCCCCCTCATCCCTCTATATGTTGCCAACTTGTACTTCCCAAGCGCTTAGTACAGTGCTCTGCACACAGTAAGTGCTCAATAAATACGATTGAATGAATGAATGAATGAATCCCCCTCCCCCTCATGTATACATATGTATATATGTTTGTACGTATTTATTACTCTATTTTATTTGTACATATTTAGTCTATTTTATTTTGTTAATATGTTTTGTTCTCTGTCTCCCCCTTCTAGACCGTGAGCCCACTGTTGGGTAGGGACCGTCCCTATATGTTGCCAACTTGGACTTCCCAAGCGCTCAGTCCAGTGCTTCGCACACAGTAAGCGCTCAATAAATACGATTGAATGAATGAATGAGTACAACATTCATTCAGTTGTGTTGGGCGTGTACTGTGTGCAGAGCACTGTACTGAGCGCTTGGGAAAGGACAAGAGGACAACGAACAGACATTCCCTGCCCGCGCCGAGCTCACGATCTTGAAGGGGAGACAGACACGAAAGGGGTCTCGCCCCCGAGGGTCCGCCGGCCCTCCCGGGCTTTCGGTTGCCGCGTCGGAGACTCCGGCCTCGCCCTCGTCCCCGTAAACAAGGACGTTGTTTTTCTAGACTGTTTTGGACGCCGGGGGCCGGATGTCATCGGACAGTGTTTGGTTGGGAAGATTTGGGGCGGCCCCAATAAGAGGGTCCCGCTTGGGAGGAACTGAGTAATTACCATCATATGTTTGTACGTATTTATTACTCTATTTTATTTGTACATAGTTATTCTAAATATTTGGTTTTGTTAATATGTTTTGTTGTCCGTCTCCCCCTCCTAGACTGTGAGCCCACTGTTGGGTAGGGACCGTCTCTATATGTTGCCGACTTGTACTTCCCAAGTGCCTAGTCCAGTGCTCTGCACACAGTAAGCGCTCAATAAATACGATTGAATGAATGAATGAATCCGGGCACATCTCCCCCCTCCTCCCCACCCTCCCACCTGTCACCGTCGGACTATTCTATTACTATTCTATTTATTTTATTTTGTTAATTTGTTTTGTTTTGTTGTCCGTCGCCCCCTTCTAGACTGTGAGCCCGTTGTTGGGTAGGGACCGTCTCTATATGTTGCCGACTTGTACTTCCCAAGCGCCTAGTACAGTGCTCTGCACACAGTAAGTGCTCAATAAATACAATTGATTGATTGATTGATTATGTCGCCAGCTTGGACTTCCCAAGCGCTTAATACAGTGCTCTGCACACAGTAAGCGCTCAATAAATACGACTGAATGAATGAATGACCCCTAGGGCATCCAGAGTCTCTTCTCCCATTCTGATTGGGAATCAATCGGCCCCTTCGGCGGTATTTATTGAGCGCTTACCGCCTGCAGAGACTGGAGGAAGGCAATACGACAAGAGGCGGCAGGGCCTAGTGGAAACTGCCTGGGCCTCGGAGTCCGAGGCTCTGGGTTCTGATTCTGGCTCTGTTGTGTGACCTTGGGCAAGTCACCTTCACTTCCCTTGGGATTCAGTATTCCCTCGCACTTGGGAGTCTATTGAGAAGTCTCTTTTCAACAGAGAAGCCGCGTGGCTTAGTGGAAAGAGCCCGGCTTGGGAGTCAGAGGTCGTGGGTTCTAATCCTGGCTCCGCCACTTGTCAGCTGTGTGACTTTGGGCAAGTCACTTCACTTCTCTGTGCCTCAGTTCTTTCATCTGTAAAATGGAATTAAGACTGTGAGCCCCACGTGGGACAACCTGATGACCTTGTGTCTACCCCAGTGCATAGAACAGTGCTTGGCACATTGTAAGCACTTAACAAATACCATCATTATTATTATGAGAAGCAGCGTGGCTCAGTGGAAAGAGCCCGGGCTTTGGAGTCAGAGGTCATGGGTTCTAATCCTGGCTTCGCCAATTGTCAGCTGTATGACTTTGGGCAAGTCACTTCACTGGGCCTCAGTGACCTCATCTGTAAAATGGGGATTAAGACTGTGAGCCCCACGTGGGGCAACCTGATGACCTTGTGTCTACCCCAGCGCTTAGAACAGTGCTTGGCACATTGTAAGCGCTTAACAAATACCATCATTATTATTATGAGAAGCAGCATGGCCCAGTGGAAAGAGCCCAGGCTTGGGAGTCAGAGGTCATGGGTTCTAATCCTGCCTCTGCCACTTAGCTGAGTGACTTTGGGCAAGTCACTTCACTTCTCTGTGCCTCAGTTACCTCATCTGTAAAATGGGGATTAAGATTGTGAGCCCCACGTGGGACAACCTGATCACCTTGTAGCTACCTTAGTGCTTGGCACATAGTAAATGCTTAACAAATACCATCATTATTATTATTATTCAGTACTTCCTCACACTTGGACTGTTGAGGGCGGGGAGCGGATCTGCCAACTCTTGGTGTATTGGACTCTCCCGAGCACTCAGTACAGTGCTCTGCACATAGTAAGTGTGCAATAAATAGCATTGATGATGAACTGGTATCGAGGCCAGCATTTAGAACAAGGCTTGGCACCTAGTCAGCATTTCAGCAAATACTGTAATTATTCGTTATTATTTTTGTCAGTGCTTTGTTCCCAAGTGATGGCCCAGTTGCCTCAGCAGAGGGACAGGCCTTTTAACCGCTGGGGGTGGAATTTGAACCCGCGCCTTTTCCCCTTCGGCCTGGTTTTTAGCCAAGGAAGGAGAGGAGAAGGAGGGAGGAGGGGGTTGTCCCCAGAGGAAGGGATGTCTTTTGAGTGCGGAAATCTGAGTGTCCCGGTTATTTTTATTCTTTTTTTCCCTCCCATTTCACTCCTTTTCTTCATCTTTGAGCGAATCCCTGTCCTGAACCTAAGCCCCTGGTAAATGAGGCTCTATTTTGCCGGTGAGGTAGCTGAGGTGCAGAGAAGTGAAGTGACTTGCCAGGGGTCCTTCATCCCCCTCCCCCCTACTCCACCACATTTTACAGAAGAGGAAACTGAGGCCCAGAGAGGTCAAGCGATTCGCCCGAGGTCACACAGCAGGAAAATGACAGAGCTGGGATTAGCCCCCTCCTCCCCCTCTCCATCCACCCCCCCGCCTTACCTCCTTTCCTTCCCCAAAGCACCTGTATATATGTTGGTACGGATTTATTACTCTTTATTTTACTTATACATATTTATTCTTTTTATTTTGTTAATATGTTTTGTTTTGTTCTCTGTCTCCTCCTTCTAGACTGTGAGCCCACTGTTGGGTAGGGACCATCTCGATATGTTGCCAGCTTGGACTTCCCAAGCGCTTAGTACAGAGCTCTGCACACAGTAAGCGCTCAATAAATACTATTGAATGAATGAATGAGTGAATGAATGGATGAACCCGGATCTCCCAGACAGGCCTCCTTTCCACCAGGCCACACTGCCTGTTTATTTTTCGAACGTCCAAAAAGGCACCCATTACCTAATAATAATACTAATGGCATTTATTAAGTGCTTACTATGTGCAAAGCACTGTTCTAAGTGCTGGGGAGGTTACAAGGGAGCGGGTAGGTGGGGGAGACGCCCCTCCTCATCCCCCTCCCCCTCATATATACATATGTATATATGTTTGTACGTATTTATTACTCTTATTTGTACATGTTCATTCTTATTATTTTATTTTGTTAATATGTTTTGTCTTGTTGTCTGTCTCCCCCTTCTAGACTGTGAGCCCGCTGTTGGGCAGGGACCATCTCTAGATGTTGCCAATCTGGACTTCCCAAGCGCTTAGTCCAGTGCTCTGCACACAGTAAGCGCTCACCAAATACGATTGAATGAATGAATGAAAGGTGATCAGGTTGTCCCACGGGTGGGGGCTCCCAGTCTTCATCCCCATTTTCCAGATAAGGGAACTGAGGCCCAGAGAAGTGAAGTAGCTTGCCCAAAGTCACCCAGCTGACAATTGGCGGAGCCGGGATTTGAACCCGTGACCTCCGACTCCAAAGCCCGGGCTCTTTCCACTGAGCCACGCTGCTTCTCTAGGAGTCCGCGTCACTGGCCCGCGGCCCTCCCGGCCAGCCGAGCCGGGGTCGGAGAACAGTCATGCCTTATGCCGCGGCTTAAAGGTCAACTGACTCCGGGAGCGGGAACGCGTTCCGGAGCGGAAGAGCTTCCAACAAGATGACGATTGTGCTTTTTGTCGAGCGCTTACTATGTGCCAGGCATGTACTGAGCGCTGGGGTGGGTACAGGCAGATCGGGTTGGACACAGTCCCCGTCCCACGTGGGGCACACACAGCCTGATAATCAGAGTAATAATAACTGTGGTATTTAATTGCAGCGTGGCTCAGTGGAAAGAGCCCGGGCTTGGGAGTCAGAGGTCATGGGTTCTAATCCCGGCTCCTCCACTTGTCAGCTGTGTGACCTTGGGCAAGTCACGTCACTTCTCTGGGCCTCAGTTCCCTCATCTGGAAAATGGGGGTGAAGACTGTGAGTTCCACGTGGGACAACCTGAGTACCTTGTATCTCCCCCAGTGCTTAGAACAGTGTTTGGCACATAGTAAGCGCTTAACAAATACTATTATTATTATTGTTATTATTATTAAGTGCTAGGGTGGATACAAGTAAATTGAGTTGGACACAATCCCTGTCCCCCATGGGGCTTACAGCCTAATAGTAATAATAATAGTGGTATTTATTAAGCGCTTATTGTGTGACAGGTACTGTATTAAGCTCTGGGGTGGATATAAATAAATTGAGATGGACACAGTCCCTGTCCCACATGGAGCTTACAGCCTAATAGTAATAATAATAGTGGTATTTATTAAGCGCTTATTATGTGACAGGTACTGTATTAAGCTCTGGGGTGGATATGCATAAATTGAGGTGGACACAGTCCCTGTCCCACGTGGAGCTTACAGCCTAATAGTAATAATAATAGTGGTATTTATTAAGAGCTTATTATGTGACAGGTACTGTATTAAGCTCTGGGGTGGATACAGATAAATTGAGATGGACACAGTCCCTGTCCCACGTGGGGCTTACAGCCTAATAGTAATAATAATAGTGGTATTCGTTATGCGCTTATTATGTGACAGGTACTGTATTAAGCGCTGGGGTGGATACACATAAATTGAGATGGACACAGTCCCTGTCCCGTGTGGGGCTCACAGCCTAATAGTAATAATAATAATTGTGGTATTTGTTAAGCGCTTCTTATGTGGCAGGTACGTATTAAGCACTGGGGGGGTACGGGTAAATTGAGTTGGACACACTTCCTGTCCCACATGGAGTTCACAGCCTAATAGTAATAATAATAGTAATTGTGGTATTTGTTACACTCTTCTTATGTGACAGGTACTGTATTAAGCATTAGGTGGATACAAGAAATCGAGTTGGACACAGTCCCTATCCCACATGGGGCTCACAGCTTAATAATAATAATAATAATAATAATTGTGGTATTTGTTAAGCGCTTATTAGGTGACAGGTGCTGTATTAAGCACCGGGGTGGGTACAAGTGTATCGGGATGGACACAGTCCCTGTCCTGCACGGGGCTCACAGTCTTCCCCGTCATTTTCCAGATGAGGAAACTGAGCCCCAGAGAAGTGAAGTGACTTGCCCAAGGTCACCCAGCAAGCACGCGACGGAGCCGGGATAAGAACCCGGATCCTCCTGATTCCCAGTCTGGGCTTTTTCCCAGCCCCACAGTACTTCTGTTCATATCTGTAAATTTATTGATAGTATTGTCCATCTCCCCCGCTAGACTGTAGTGCATTGTCCTCTCCCAAGCGCTTAGTACAGTGCTCTGCACACAGTAAGCGCTCAGTAAGTAAGACTGGTAACAAGATCAAATCCGGACCATTGGCGGAAAATTTCCGGGCGATTTTAGCCACCGTGCCAAGGGTGGAGGCTTTACCAGGCAGTGACCACCCAGGGCTACACGGGCAAGAGCCAACGTGTTTCCGAAGCAACGCGGCCTAATGGAGTAATAATAATAATAATGGCATTTATTAAGTGCTTACTATGTGGAAAGCACTGTTCTAAGCGCTGGGGGGATACAAGGTGATCAGATTGTCCCACGTGGGGCTTGCAATCTTAATCCCCATTTTACAGATGAGGTAACTGAGGCTCAGACAATAATAATAATAATGGCATTTATTAAGCGCTTACTATGTGCAAAGCACTGTTCTAAGTGCTGGGGGGATACAAGGTGATCAGATTGTCCCACGTGGGGCTCACAGTCTTAATCCCCATTTTACAGATGAGGCAACTGAGGCTCAGAGAAGTTAAGCGACTTGCCCAAGGTCACACAGCAGACAGGTGGCAGAGCCGGGATTCGAACCCACGACCTCTGACTCCAAAGCCCGGGCTCTTGCCACTGAGCCACGCTGAGCTGCTTCAGCGTGAGGAGTCAGAGGACCTGGGTTCTAATGCTGCCTGCTTCGTGACCTTGGCCGAGTCATTGAATTTCTCCTTGCCTCAGTTCCTTCATCTGTGAAATGGGGATTCAGTGCCTGTTCTTCCTCTTATTTAGACTAGGAGCCCCATGTGGGACCCGATTAGCTGGTGTTTATCCCAGCGCTTAGAACAGTGCTTGACACATAGTAAGCTCTTAACAAAGAAGCTTCAGCGATGAAGTGCGGCCTAGCGGATAGACTGGAAGGCAGAAGGACCTGGGTTCCAATGCCGGCTCCGCCACCCGTCTGCTGTGTGACCTTGGACAAGTCACTTCACTTCTCTGGGCCTCAGCTACGTCCTCTGTAAAATGGGGATTAAGACCTTGAGCCCCACGTGGGACAAGGACCGTGTCCATTCTGATTAGCTTGTAACTACCCCAGCGCTTAGTAGAGCGCCTGGCACATAGTAACCGCTTAACAAATTCCATTAAAAAATTACCATTAAAAAAAAGGAATCCTAGCCCTGTACATGTAAGCACTTAACAAATACCATCATCATCATTATTATTATTATTAATAAGCGGCGTGGCACCAATAAAGTTGAATAACAATCACCAGGGAAGCAGCGTGGCTCAGTGGAAAGAGCCCGGGCTTTGGAGTCAGAGGTCATGGGTTCAAATCCCAGCGCTGCCACTTGTCAGCTGGGTGACTTTGGGCAAGTCACTTCACTTCTCTGCGCCTCAGTTCCCTCATCTGTAAAATGGGGATGAAGACTGTGAGCCCCTCGGGGGACAACCTGATCACTTTGGAACCTCCCCAGCGCTTAGAACAGTGCTTTACACATAGTAAGCGCTTAATAAATGCCATCATCATCATCAGAGCACTGTACCAAGCGCTTGGGAAGTACAAGTTAGAGAAGCAGCGTGGCTCAGGGGAAAGAGCCCGGGCTTTGGAGTCAGAGGTCATGGGTTCAAATCCCGGCTCCGCCAATTGTCAGCTGGGTGACTTTGGGCAAGTCACTTCACTTCTCTGGGCCTCAGTTCCCTCATCTGTAAAATGGGGATGAAGACTGTGAGCCCCTCGGGGGACAACCTGATCACCTTGTAACCTCCCCAGCGCTTAGAACAGTGCTTTGCACATAGTAAGCGCTTAATAAATGCCATCATCATCATCATCATTACAAGTCGGCAACATATAGAGACGGTCAATCAATCAATCGTATTTATTGAGTGCTTACTGTGTGCAGAGCACTGTACTAAGCGCTTGGGAAGTACAAGTTGGCAACATACCCAACAACGGGCTCACAGTGTAGAAGAGGGAGACAGACAACAAAACAAAGAGTGAGTCGGAGACAAGCAGCAGTGGTGATAATAATAATAATAATTGTGGTATTTAAGTGCTCATTAATATGCCAAGCACTATATACTAAGCGCTTGGCAGAGTACAATAGAACGATATAACAGAATTAGTAGATATGCTCAAGAAGCAGCATGGTTTAGTGGCTAGAGCCCGGGTCTAGGAATGAGAAGGACCTGGGTTCTAATCCCAGATCTGCCGCATGTCTGCTGTGTGGTCTTGGGAAAGTCACTTCACTTCTCTGGGCCTCAGTTACCTCATCTGTAAAATGGGGATTGAGACCGTGAGCCCCATGGGGGACAGGGACTGCGTCCAACCTGATTAACTTGTATCTACTTTAGTGTTTAGAACTGTGCTTGGCACAGAGTAAGCGCTTAACAAATACCCTCATTATTATTATTATTATTATTCTCCAACCTGATTAACTTGTATTTACTTTAGTGTTTAGAACTGTGCTTGGCACAGAGTAAGCGCTTAACAAATACCCTCATTATTATTATTATTATTCTCCAACCTGATTAACTTGTGTCTACTTTAGTGTTTAGAACAGTGCTTGGCCCAGAGTAAGCGCTTAACAAATACCATCATTATTATTATTATTCTCCAACCTGATTAACTTGTATCTACTTTAGTGTTTAGAACTGTGCTTGGCCCAGAGTAAGTGCTTAACAAATACCATCATTATTGTTATTATTCTCCAACCTGATTAACTTGTATCTACTTTAGTGTTTAGAACTGTGCTTGGCACAGAGTAAGCGCTTAACAAATACCCTCATTATTATTATTATTATTCTCCAACCTGATTAACTTGTATCTACTTTAGTGTTTAGAACTGTGCTTGGCACAGAGTAAGCGCTTAACAAATACCCTCATTATTATTATTATTTTCCAACCTGATTAACTTGTATCTACTTTAGTGTTTAGAACTGTGCTTGGCACAGAGTAAGCACTTAACAATTACCATCATTATTATTATTATTCTCCAACCTGATTAACTTGTATCTACTTTAGTGTTTAGAACTGTGCTTGGCCCAGAGTAAGCGCTTAACAAATACCCTCATTATTATTATTATTCTCCAACCTGATTAACTTGTATCTACTTTAGTGTTTAGAACTGTGCTTGGCACAGAGTAAGCGCTTAACAAATACCGTCATTATTATTATCATTATTTTCTGTGCCTCAGTGACCTCATCTAATAATGATGGCATTCGTTAAGCGCTTTCTATGTGCAAAGCACTGTTCTAAGCACTGGGGAGGATACAAGGTCATCAGGTTGTCCCGCATGAGGCTCGCAGTCTGAATCCCCATTTTACGGATGAGGTAACTGAGGCACAGAGAAGTGAAGTGACTTTCCCAGTATCACACAGCTGACAAGAGGTGGAGTGGGATTTGAACCCATGACCTCTGACTCCCAAGCCCGGGCTCTTTCCACTGAGCCACGCTGCTTGCTTGGGGAATCGAGGCCTTTGTGAGCCTCACGTGGGACGGGACTGCGTCCAACCCCATTTGCTTGTATCCATCCCAGCGCTTAGTATAGTGCTTGGCACATAGTAAATGCCTAACAGATACCACAATTATTATTATATGAAGTGGGGGGTGGGGGGGGGTCGGGTCTTCCTGTTTGTTACATTGTCCCCTTCCATCTACTAAGTAGGAGGGGGTGAGCTGGTTAAGTACTTTAGTCTATTGAGAAGCAGCGTGACTCAGTGGAAAGAGCCCGGGCTTTGGAGTCAGAGATCATGGGTTCAAATCCCGGCTCCGCCAACTGTCAGCTGGGTGACTTTAGGTAAGTCACTTAACCTCTCTGTGCCTCAGTTCCCTCATCTGTGAAATGGGGATTAAGACTGTGGACAACCTGATCACCTTGTAACCTCCCCAGCGCTTAGAACAGTGCTCGGCACATAGGAAGCGCTTAATCAATCAGTCGTATTTATTGAGCGCTTACTGTGTGCAGAGCACTGTACTAAGCGCTTGGGAAGTACAAGTCGGCATCATCATCATCAATCGTATTTCTTGAGCGCTTACTAGGTGCAGAGCACTGTACTAAGCGCTTGGGAAGTCCAAGTTGGTAACATCTAGAGACAGTCCCTACCCAGCAGTGGGCTCACAGTCTAAAAGGGGGAGACAGAGAACAAAACCAAACATACTAACAAAATAAAATAAATAGAATAGATATGTACAAGTAAAATAAATAGAGTAATATGTACAAACATATATACATATATATATGTATATATAGAGCACATAGAGACAGTCCCTACCCAACAGCGGGCTCACAGTCTAGAAGTTCCTCAGTTCCTTCGTCTGTAAATGTCACTATTATTATTATTATTATTATTGGCTCTCCCCCCATTCATAAAGCCGCTCACATCCCTTCCGTAAAGCCCGACGGTAAACTTGCCACGGGAAGGGACCGTGACCGTTAATTTCCCTATCGTCCTCTCCCAAGCGCTCAGTCCAGTGCTCCGCACACAGTAAGCGCTCGAAAAATCATCATCATCATCACCCATCGTATTTATTGAGCGCTTACTATGTGCAGAGCACTGTACCAAGCGCTTGGGAAGTCCAAATTGGCAACGTCTAGAGACAGTCCCTACCCAACAGCGGGCTCACAGTCTAAAAGGGGGAGACGGAGAACAAAACCAAACGTACTAACAAAATCAAATAAATAGAAAATAGGATCTGACCGCACGGACCCTCCTCCTCGGCGAACAAAGGGAGGTTGAGTCAGGGGCCCGGCCACAGAGACCGGCTTGGGAGATGCCAGCTGCTCCGTGACGCCCCTCTTGGAAATCGATCCCCACGGGGCACATTTTTAACGGGCTTTTTCCGCCCCTTCCGCCGCCGGAACAGTTGCGGCGGGTCAGAAAATGCGATGCCGAGGTTCAGCCCCGAAACTTCCTGCAGGCGTTGAGACCCCTCGAAACCTCCATTTCTTCCCCCTCATCCCCCTCCCCCTCATATACATGTTTGTACGTATTTATTACTCTATTTTACATGTACATAGTCATTCTATTTATTTGATTTTGTTAATATGTTCCGTTTTGTTGTCCGTCTCCCCCTTCTAGACTGTGAGCCCACTGTTGGGCAGGGACCGTCTCTATATGTCGCCAACTTGGACTTCCCAAGCGCTTAGAACAGTGCTCCGCACACAGTAAGCGCTCAATAAATACGATTGAATGAATGAATGAATTTCTTTCGGTTGACCGTCAAGCCGTCCGAGAAGCAACGAGGTTGCGCTCCGGGCTCTGTTTAATACATTTTTTAATGGGAATTTCAACCTAGGAAACAGCATTCCATTCCCGGTGTGGGGAATTTTGGGGTCAGATGTGGGGGCTAGAGCTGAGCGACCTCGGGTAAATCTCTGAGAAACAGCGTGGCTCAGTGGAAAGAGCCCGGGCTTTGGAGTCCGAGGTCATGGGTTCGAATCCCGGCTCCACCACATGTCTGCTGTGTGACGTTGGGCAAGTCACTTAAGTTCTCTGGGCCTCAGTGACCTCGTCTGTAAAATGGGGAGGATGACTGTGAGCCCCACGTGGGACAACCTGATCAACTTGTATCCCCCAGCGCTTAGAACAGTGCTTTGCACATAGTAAGCGCTTAACAAATTCCATCATTATTATTATTATTATTATTATTTTCAGTCCTCTGAGCCTCAGTTCCTTCGTCTGTAAAGTGGGGATTGTGATTTGAGAGCCTCAGGTGGGACAGGGACTGTGTCCAACCTGATTTGCTTGTATCCACCCCGGCGCTTAGTACAGTGCCTGGCACATAGTAAGCGCTTAACCAATACCGCAGTTATGATCAGCGCTTAGAACAGTGCTTTGCACATAGTAAGCGCTTAATAGATGCCATCATCATTATTATTATATTAGCTGAAGCAGAGGGCAGAGATGGTTCTAAAGATTCAAGTGGCAAGTCACGTCACTTCTCTGGGCTTTCGTTTCCTCATCTGAAAAGTAGGGATTAAAGTGGGATAATGTTACCAACTTGTACTTCCCAAGCGCTTAGTACAGTGCTCTGCACACAGTAAGCGCTCAATAAATACGATTGATGATGATGATGATGATAAGGACTGTGTAGTAATAATAATAATCATAATAACTATGGTACTTGTAAGGCACTTACTGTGTGCCAAGCACCATTCGAAGTGCTGGAGTAGCTACAAGTTAATCAGGTTGGACGCAGTTCCTGTCCCACATGGGGCTCCCGCTCTTAATCCCCATTTTCCAGAGGAGCTAACTGAGGCCCAGAGAAGAAGGAGAATGATGATGGCATCTGTTAAGCGCTTCCTGTGCGTCAAGCACTGTTCTAAGCACTGTGGGGGGGATACAAGGTAATCAGGTTGTCCAGCACGGGGCTCACAGTCTTAATCCCCATTTGACAGATGAGGCCCAGAGAAGTGACTTGCCCAAAGTCACAAACTTCTAGATAGTGAGCCCACTGTTGGGTAGGGACCGACTCTATATGTTGCCAACTTGGACTTCCCAAGCGCTTAGTCCGGTGCTCTGCACACAGTAATCGCTCAATAAATACGATTGATTGATTGATTGGAGGCGGGATTAGAACCCATGACCTCTGACTCTCAAGCCCAGTCTTCTAGACTGTGAGCCCACTGAGGCCCAGAGAAGTGAAGTGACTTGCCAAAAGTCACAAACTTCTAGACTGTGAGCCCACTGTTGGGTAGGGACCGTCTCTCTATGTTGCCAACTTACATTTCCCAAGCGCTTAGTACAGTGCTCTGCCCACAGTCAGCGCTCAATAAATACGATTGATTGATTGGAGGCGGGATTAGAACCCACGACCCCTGGCTCCCAAGCCCAGTCTTCTAGACTGTGAGCCCACTGTTGGGTAGGGACCGTCTGTCTATGTTGCCAACTTGTACTTCCCAAGCGCTTAGTACAGTGCTCTGCCCACAGTAAGCGCTCAATAAATACGATTGAATGAATGAATGAAAAGCCCGGGCTCTTTCCACTGAGCCACACTGCTTCCCAAGGTCACACAGCAGAAACGCCCTAAACTCTAAGCTCGCTGTGGGCAGGGAATGTGTCTGTTGTTGTACTGTCCTCTCCCAAGTGCTTAGTACAGTGCTCCGCACACAGCAGGCGCTCAATAAATGACTGACCGAGCGAATGTGGTGCAGCCGGGATTAGAACTCAGGTCCTTCCGACTCCAGGGCCTGTGCTCTGACCACTAAGCCACCAGTTGCTTCCAACCCGATTAGCACATAGTGAGCACTTAAACGCCGTGAAGAAAATCAAATACTTGTAAAATAATGAATAGAAACATCCCCGGAAGAGTCGTCCTTCTGACATGCAGCCTGTCCTGTCTCTATATGTTGCCACCTTGTACTTCCCAAGCGCTTAGTACAGTGCTCTGCACACAGTAAGCGCTCCATAAATACGATTGCTTGATTGATAGGGAGGGAGTGGGGGCGGGGTCCCCTCCCCACAGCACTTGTATATATGTTTGTATGTATTTATTACTCTATTTATTTTATTTGTACATATTTATTCTATTTATTTTATTTTGTTAGTATGTTTCGTTTTGTTGCCCGTCTCCCCCTTCTAGCCTGTGAGCCCGCTGTTGGGTCGGGACCGTCTCTAGATGTTGCCAGCTTGGACTTCCCAAGCGCTTAGTCCAGTGCTCTGCACACAGTAAGCGCTCAATAAATACGATTGATTAGTAGTAGTAGACTAATTTTTAGACTGTGAGCCCACTGTCGGGTCGGGACCGTCTCTAGATGTCGCCAACTTGGACTTCCCAAGCGCTTAGTCCAGTGCTCTGCACATAGTAAGTGCTCAATAAATACGATTGATTGATTGATTATTAGTAGTAGTAGACTGTGAGCCCACTGTTGGGTAGGGACCATCTCTAGATGTCGCCAACTTGGTCTTCCCAAGCGCTTAGTCCAGTGCTCTGCACACAGTAAGTGCTCAATAAATACGATTGATTGATTGATTATTAGTAGTAGACTGATTTCTAGCCTGTGAGCCCACTGTCGGGCCGGGACCGTCTCTAGATGTCGCCAACTTGGACTTCCCAAGCGCTTAGTCCAGTGCTCTGCACACAGTAAGCGCTCAATAAATGCGATTGATTGATTAGTAGAAGTAGACTAATTTTTAGACTGTGAGCCCACTGTCGGGTCGGGACCGTCTCTAGATGTCGCCAACTTGGACTTCCCAAGCGCTTAGTCTAGTGCTCTGCACACAGTAAGCGCTCAATAAATACGATTGATTGATTGATTATTAGTAGTAGACTAATTTCTAGACTGTGAGCCCACTGTCGGGTAGGGACTGTCTCTAGATGTCGCCAACTTGTACTTCCTAAGCGCTTAGTACGGTGCTCTGCACACAGTAAGTACTCAATAAATACGATTGATTGATTGATTATTAGTAGTAGACTAATTTCTAGACTGTGAGCCCACTGTCGGGTCGGGACCGTCTCTAGATGTCGCCAACTTGGACTTCCCAAGCGCTTAGCCCAGTGCTCTGCACACAGTAAGCGCTCAGTAAATACAATTGATTGATTGATTATTAGTAGTAGACTAATTTCTAGCCTGTGAGCCCACTGTCGGGTAGGGACCGTCTCTAGAAGTCGCCAACTTGGACTTCCCAAGCGCTTAGTCCAGTGCTCTGCACACAGTAAGCGCTCAATAAATACGATTGATTGATTGATTATTAGTAGTAGACTAATTTCTAGCCTGTGAGCCCACTGTCGGGTCGGGACCGCGCTTAGTCCAGTGCTCTGCACACAGTAAGCGCTCAATAAATATGATTGATTGATTGATCGATCGTCCTGGAAGCTCTTTCTGCCCGTTTTCACCCCGAGGGCGGGAATAAGTTTTCTCCCGACCTGTAAGTGTTGGCGCTCAATAAATACGATTGAATGAATTGATTGATTGTCCTGGAAGTTCCTTCTGCCAGTTTTCATCCCGAGGGCGGGAATAAGTTTTCTCCCGACCTGTTAGTGATGTTCCTTGTTGATAGCTTTTGGTTTGGGGATTAGCTGCCCGCCTGTCATTACCACAGGGAATTAGGACTGGAGCTGTCATCCGGATTAAGGAGAGAACAGAAGCTCCCACACCCTGTCTGGGAGGAAGCCATGGCCTGAAATTGCTTAAAAAATTGCTTTTTTCAGTTTAATTCATTCGTTTAGTCATTCAGTCGTTATTGGGCGCTGACTGTGGACAGAGCACTGGAGAAGAAGCAGCGTGGCTCAGTGGAAAGAGCCCGGGCTTGGGAGTCAGAGGTCGTGGGTTCTAATCCCAGCTCCGCCAACTGTCAGCTGTGTGACTTTGGGCAGGTCACTTGACTTCTCTGGGCCTCAGTGACTTCATCTGTAAAATGGGGGTGAAGACCGTGAGCCCCCCATGGGACAACCTGAAGCAGCGTGACTCAGTGGGAAGAGCCCGGGCTTGGGAGTCAGAGGTCGTGGGTTCTAATCCCGGCCCCGCCGCTTGTCAGCGTTGTCACCTTGGGCAGGTCACTTGACTTCTCTAGTTATTTATTTATTTATTTTACTTGTACATATCTATTCTATTTATTTTATTTTGTTAGTATGTTTGGTTTTGTTCTGTCTCCCCCTTTTAGACTGTGAGCCCACTGTTGGGTAGGGACTGTCTCTAGATGTTGCCAACTTGGACTTCCCAAGCGTTTAGTACAGTGCTCTGCACACAGTAAGCACTCAATAAATATGATTGATTGATTGATTCTCTGGGCCTCAGTGACCTCATCTGTAAAATAGGGGTGAAGACTGTGAGCCCCCCATGGGACAACCTGAAGCAGCGTGGCTCAGTGGGAAGAGCCTGGGCTTGGGAGTCAGAGGTCGTGGGTTCTAATCCCGGCCCCGCCGCTTGTCAGCGTTGTCACCCTGGGCAGGTCACTTGACTTCTCTGGGCCTCAGTGACCTCATCTGTAAAATGGGGGTGAAGACTGTGAGCCCCACATGGGACAACCTGAAGCAGCATGGCTCAGTGGGAAGAGCCCGGGTTTGGGAGTCAGAGGTCGTGGGTTCTAATCCCAGCTCCGCCGCTTGTCAGCGTTGTCACCTTGGGCAGATCACTAGACTTCTCTATTTATTTATTTATTTATTTATTTATTTTGCTTGTCCATATCTATTCTATTTATTTTATTTTGTTAGTATGTTTGGTTTTGTTCTCTGTCTCCCCCTTCTAGACTGTGAGCCCACTGTTGGGTAGGGACTGTCTCTAGATGTTGCCAACTTGGACTTCCCAAGCGCTTAGTACAGTGCTCTGCACACAGTAAGCACTCAATAAATACGATTGATTGATTCTCTGGGCCTCAGTGACCTCATCTGTAAAATGGGGATGAAGACTGTGAGCCCCACATGGGACAATGTGAAGCAGCGTGGCTCAGTGGAAAGAGCCCGGGTTTGGGAGTCAGAGGTCGTGGGTTCTAATCCCGGCCCCGCCGCTTGTCAGCGTTGTCACCCTGGGCAGGTCACTTGACTTCTCTGGGCCTCGGTGACCTCATCTGTAAAATGGGGGTGAAGACAGTGAGCCCCACATGGGACACCCTGAAGCAGCGTGGCTCAGTGGAAAGAGCATGAGCTTTAGAGTCAGAGGTCACGGGTTCAAATACCAGCTCTGCCACTTGTCAGCTGTGTGACTTTGGGCAAGTCTCTTAACTTCTCTGGGCCTCAGTTATCTCATCTGTAAAATGGGGGTGAAGACTGTGAGCCCCCTTGGGACAACCTGATCACCTTGTAACCTCCCTAGCGCTTAGAACAGTGCTTTGCACATAGTAAGTGCTTAAAAAATGCCATTATTATTATTATTATGTGAAATCTGGACCGTGTTCCACCTGGTTCAACTTGTACTTCCCAGGCACTTAGTACAGTGCTCTGCACACAGTAAGCGCTCAATAAATGCGATTGATGATTGATTGATGATGGTTATCCAGTAACAACCCCCAGCATTTCTTACAGTGCCTGAACTATAGATAACCTTTAACAAATACCATTATGTTTTTTTTAAAAAAAGACATTTCTCCCGCATGAGAGAGGTGGGATGGGTAGGGACCGTCTCTATATGTCACCAGCTTGTACTTCCCAAGTGCTTAGTATAGTGCTCTGCACACAGTAAGCGCTCAATAAATGCGATTGAATGAATGAATGACTCGGTTCCCCTCCCCTTTCAGGCGACTATTTTTTTTTCTTAGCATCCTTCTAATTTGATTTCTACCCATTTTCGGAGCCGTTTGAAGGTTGGGTCGGTCTTTAGTGTTGGTCTGTCAGGTGGGGAAGTGAAAAATGCAAGTTTTGAGGCCGGGTGGGTCGGCCGGGCATCGTTCTCCCAGGCTGGCAGGCCGCCGGAGTGCTGCCACCCCAGTTCTTTGCGCCAGCTGGTCGTTTGGGGGTGTATCTTTTGGGGGGGCACGGACCATCTGCAAAAATCTCACCCCGTTCGGCGGCCGCGGGCCTCACGGAGCGTGGTCCTTCGGGGTGACGGCCCCAGCCCCGAAAGAATGAGGAGGCCCCTTCCCTCATCGCCGTCTTCATAATAATAACAATAATAACAATAATGGCATTTATTAAGCGCTTACTACGTGCAAAGCACTGTTCTAAGTGCTGGGGAGGTTACAAGGTGATCCCCTTCTCCATCCCCCCCTTCTTACCTCTTTCCCTTCCCCACAGCACCTGTATATATGTATATATATTACTCTTTATTTATTTTACCTGTACATATCTATCCTATTTATTTTATTTTGTTAGTACGTTTGGTTTTGTTCTCTGTCTCCCCCTTTTAGACTGTGAGCCCACTGCTGGGTAGGGACCGTCTCTGTACGTTGCCAATTTGGACTTCCCAAGCGCTTAGTACGGTGCTCTGCATATAGTAAGCGCTCAATAAATACGATTGATGATGATGATGAGATTTTGCAAGCCCGCGTGGGGTGAGTGGGGAGGGCGAGGCAAGCCGGCGGCCCGGAGAGAGGAGTCGTCCCGTCAGCAAAAAACGGCAGCGGGCATCTTGGCCCGAGGCCTCGGAATGGAAACTAAAACTAGGCTGGCTCTGCGGGGGCGTCACCGCGGATACCTTCGCCGGGAAAGGGATTAGATAGTAGGGATTGGATATCAGTCCTCTCTGGACTGGAAGCTCGTTGTGGGCAGGGAATGTGTCCGTTTATGGTCGTGTCGTCCTCTCCCAACCGCTCAGTACAGTGCTCTGCACGCAGTAAGCGCTCAGTAAATGCGATCGAATGAGTAGTGGGGAAGCAGCGTGACCTATGGATAGAGCACGCACTTGGGACGCAGAGGACCTGGGTTCGAATGCTGACCCCACCCCGGCTGGCTGTGGGGCCTCGAGCAAGTCGCCTCTCTGGGCCTCAGCGTATTCGATGCGAAAATGGGCATTCTGGACCCGTTCTGAAGCGCTTAGCACAGTGCTCAGCACACAGTAAGCGCTCGGTAAATGCGACTGACTGACTCACGTAGTAAGCGCTCCACAGAGAAGCAGCGTGGCTCAGTAGAAAGAGCCCGGGCTTTGGAGTTAATCAATCAATCAATTGTATTTATTGAGAGCTTACTGTGTGCAGAACACTGTACTAAGCACTTGGGAAGTCCAAGTTGGCAACATATAGAGACGGTCCCTACCCAACAGTGGGCTCCCAGTCTAGAAGGGGGAGACAGAGAACAAAACAAAACATATTAACGAAATTCATTCATTCAATCGTATTTATTGCGCGCTTACTGTGTGCAGAGCACTGTACTAAGCGCTTGGGAAGTCCAAGTTGACGACATAGAGAGACGGTCCCTACCCAACAACGGGCTCACAGTCTAGAAGGGGGAGACGGACCACAAAACGAAACATATTAACAAAATGAAATAAATAGAATAAATATGTATGAGTAAAATATAGTGATAAATACGTACAAACATATGTACATATGTATATATCAAATAAATAGAATAAATATGTACAAGTACAATATAGTGATAAATACGTACAAACATATACGTACAAATAAATAACACATACGTACAAATAAAATAGAGTAATAAATCCATACAAACATAAATACATATATCCAGGTGCTGTGGGGAGGGGAAGAGGAAGGAGGGGGCTCAGTCAGCCAATTGTCAGCTGTGTGACTTTGGGCAAGTCACTTCCCTTCTCTGGGCCTCAGTTCCCTCACCTGGAAAATGGGGATTAAGCCCGTGAGCCCCCCGTGGGACAACCTGATCCCCTTGTAACCTCCCCAGCGCTTAGAACAGTGCTTTGCACGTAGGAAGCGCTTAATAAATGCCATTATTAATGTTATTATTAGATACCATCTGAAGCAAAGAAATAAGAACGTTTCCCTCTGCTCTGTTCCAGGTAAACAGTTTGCCGAGAGAGAGGGAGAGAGAAGCTGCATCAGAGGAACATCTGCTTTTCAGGTATGTTTCATCACCTCCCGCCCAAACCCTAGGAATGCCCTAGTCAGTGGCGTGGGTAGGGTGGGAAAGCTGGTGATTTTTTCCCGGTGAGCTCACTCTCCCTGCGTGCGTGGCGCAGTCCGGATCGTTCGGGATTTATCCTTGAAGCTTTCCCCGGCTCAGCCCTCATTTCCTCTGCTCCCGGGCCCTTCCGCGTCGCCCTTCATCATCATCATCATCATCATCAATCGTATTTATTGAGCGCTTACTATGTGCAGGGCACTGTACTAAGCGCTTGGGAAGTACAAATTGGCAACATCTAGAGACAGTCCCTACCCAACAGTGGGCTCACAGTCTAAAAGGGGGAGACAGAGAACAAAACCAAGCATACTAATAAAATAAAATAAATGGAATAGATGTGTACAAGTAAAATAATAAATAGAGTAATAAATATGTACAAACATATATACATATATCCAGGTGCTGTGGGGAAGGGAAGGAGGTAAGAAGTGGGGGATGGAGAGGGGGACGAGGGGGAGAGGAGGAGCCCTTGCGCTTGGATTTGCTCCCTCGAGTCACGCCTCCCTCAGCCCCGCGTATCTGGAACGTATTGGTTTCTATTAATGTCAGTTAATCGGGGAAGCAGCGGGGCCTACTGGATAGAGCACCCGCCTGGGAGTCAGAAGGTCATGGGTTCTAATCCCGGCCCCGCCACTTGTCCGCCGTGTGACCCCGGGCAAGTCGCTTCGCTTCTCTGGGCCCCAGTTGCCTCATCTGGAAAATGGGGATCGAGACTCTGACTCTGGTCAGGGACCGTGTCCAACCCGATTAGCTCGTATCCACCCCAGCGCTTAGTACGCTGTCTGACACACAATAAGCGCTTAACAAATGCCATAATAATAATTATTATTAGGAGCATGGACTAATAATAATCATAATAGCATTTATTAAGCGCTTCCAATGTGTAAAGCACTGTTCCAAGCGCTGGGGAGGTTACAAGGAGATCAAGTTGTCCCACGGGGGGCTCGCGGGCTTAATCCCCATTTTACAGATGAGGGAACTGAGGCCCAGGGAAGTGAAGTGACTTGCCCAAAGTCACACAGCCGACAAGTGGCAGAGGCGGGATTGGAGGCGCTGGGTCACACAGGGCTGGTAGGTTTCATTTGACTGTCATCATCATCATCATCAATCGTGTTTATTGAGCGCTTACTGTGTGCCGAGCACTGTACTAAGCGCTTGGGAAGGACAAGTTGGCAACATAATCAATCAATCAATCAATCAATCGTATTTATTGAGCGCTTACTATGTGCAGAGCACTGTACTAAGCGCTTGGGAAGTACAAATTGGCATCACATAGAGACAGTCCCTACCCGATAGTGGGCTCACAGTCTAAAAGGGGGAGACAGAGAACAGAACCAAACATACCAACAAAATAAAATAAGTAGGATAGAAATGTACAAGTAAAATAAATAAATAAATAAATAAACAGAGTAATAAATATGTACAACCATATATACATATATACAGGTGCTGTGGGGAGGGGAAGGCGGTAAGACGGGGATGGAGAGGGGGACGAGGGGGAGAGGAAAGAAGGGGCTCAGTCTGGGAAAGCCTCCTGGAGGAGGTGAGCTCTCAGCAGGGCCTTGAAGGGAGGAAGAGAGCTAGCTTGGCGGATGGGCAGAGGGATTGGGGGCATTCCAGGCCCGGGGGATGACGTGGGCCGGGGGTCGATGGCGGGACAGGCGAGAGCGAGGTACAGTGAGGAGATTAGTGGTGGAGGAGCGGAGGGTGCGGGCTGGGCAGTAGAAGGAGAGAAGGGAGGTGAGGTAGGAGGGGGCGAGGTGATGGACAGCCTTGAAGCCCAGGGTGAGGAGTTTCTGCCTGATGCGCAGATTGATCGGTAGCCATTGGAGGTTTTTGAGGAGGGGAGTGATATGTCCAGAGCGTTTCTGGACAAAGATAATCCGGGCAGCAGCATGAAGTATGGATTGAAGTGGAGAGAGACACGAGGATGGGAGATCAGAGAGAAGGCTAGTGCAGTAGTCCAGACGGGATAGGATGAGAGCTTGAGAACAGGAGAACAGGAGAATTGTGACCTCTTAGAAGGATGTCACGCTTTCCCCTTGGCCTATAGTTGGGCTGGAATTTGAATGTATTAGGACCGCACCTCAACCGTCCCAGGCAGATGAGAATCTCTCCTGTTTTGAAATCCTCCTTTGGTAACAGGCATCAAGGTCTTCCACCCCAAAGGCGGAAAGTCAGCCTTCTCTCTAACCTAAATCCGTCTTACTGCGCTGCCCTGCCATTACCTACTTCTTGTCTCCAGAAGAGATGAGGGACAAGTGTTGACCGCCGGATCCTTTATATTCATTCAGTCGTGTTTATTCATTCATTCATTCATTCAATCGTATTTATTGAGCGCTTACTGTGTGCAGAGCACTGTACTAAGCGCTTGGAAAGCACAGGGTGGCAACATATAGGGACGGTCCCTACCCAACAGTGGGCTTACAGTCTAGAAGTCCAGGGCCTCGAACCAGTTCTTCCCATCCTTCCTAAGAGAAGCAGCGTGGCTCAGTGGAAAGAGCCCGGGCTTTGGAGTCAGAGGTCATGGGTTCGAATTCCGACTCTGCCAATTGTCAGCTGTGTGACTTCGGGCAAGTCACTTCACTTCTCTGGGCCTCAGTGACCTCATCTGTAAAATGGGGATTAATAATGATGGCATTTATTAAGCGCTTACTATGTGCAAAGCACTGTTCTAAGCGCTGGGGAGTGTACAAGGTGATCAGGTTGTCCCACGTGGGGCTCACAGTCTTCATCCCCGTTTTCCAGATGAGGTCACTGAGGCCCAGAGAAGTGAAGTGACTTGCCCAAAGTCCCACAGCTGACATCTGGCGGAGCTGGGATTTGAACCCATGGCTCCTGACTCCAAAGCCCGGGCTCTTTCCATTGAGCCACGCTGCTTCTCTAAGACTAAGGATTAAGACTAAGGATTAAGACTGAGCCCCCCACCATGGGACAACCTGATCACCTTGTAACCTCCCCAGCCCTTAGTACAGTGCTTTGCACGTAGTAAGCGCTTAATAAATGCCATCATTAATTATTATTGTTATTACGGCCCGCTCCTCACGGGCCCCGTTTTCTAGTTATCTTATTTTGGCGTCTTCATTTTATTTTTAATTTTTTTTATGGTATTTGTTGAGCGCTATCTCATGGGCCGGGCGCCGTACTAAGCGCGAGGGTAGATACAAGGTCACCAGGTTGGATGCCGTCCCTGTCCCACGGAGGGCTTGCAGTCTGAATCCCCATTTGATAATAAATACGAATGAATGAATGAATGAATGAATAGATGAGGTAACTGAGGCCCAGAGAAGTGAAGTGACTTGTCCAAGGTCACACAGCAGACAAGTCCTTTTGACTCCCGGGCTGTAGCCACTAAGCCAAGCTGTTTCTCCAAGAAGGCTTCCAGGATGGGAAGGCCGGATTACCAATCTGGGAGGCAGCCTCCCCCTTCCCCCCTTAGGTCCGTCCGTGCGTGCTCCGTTATTCCGAGGTGGAATTGTTCGTGGACTTGGCTGCCTGCTTCCTACGGGAAGTAGGAAAGGTTTCCAACTCTTCCCTTGGAAAGGAAGTTCTGGATATACAATCCCACATCCGCCCCCACTGCCCTTCCCATATGACTGTTGGGGCGAACCATTTTTCTAGGTGCAAGGAGTTTAGGGGGAGATGGACATTAAGGCCCTTCACTTCTCTGTGCCTCGGTTCCCTCATCTGTAAAATGGGGATTAAGACTGTGAGCCCCAGGTGGGACAGCCTGATTACCTCGTACTCCCCCAGTGCTTAGAACAGTGCTTGGCACATAGTAAGCCCACTGTTGGGTAGGGACTGTCTCTATATGTTGCCAATTTGTACTTCCCAAGCGCTTAGTACAGTGCTCTGCACATAGTAAGCGCTCAATAAATACGATTGATGATGATGATGATGAGTAAGCGCTTAACAAATGCCGTCATTATTATTATTATTATTAAAACAGATTAAGGATAGGGGCAGTTGTAGAGTAGGTTGAGCCTCTTGACTGTAAGCTCGTTGTGGGCTGGGAGTGTTTCTAATCTAGAGAAGCAACGTGGCTCAGTGGAAAGAGCTCGGGCTTTGGAGTTAGAGGTCATGGGTTCAAATGCCGACTCCGCCAATTGTCCGCTGTGTGACTTTGGGCAAGTCACTTCACTTCTGTGGGCCTCAGTTCCCTCATCTGTAAAATGGGGATTAAGACTGTGAGCCCCCCGTGGGACAACCTGAGCACCTTGTATCCCCTCAGTGCTTAGAACAGTGCTTTGCCCATGGTAAGTGCTTAACAAATGCCATTATCATTATTATTATTATTATTGTCTGAGCCTCAGTGACCTCATCTGTAAAATGGGGATGAAGACTGTGAGCCCCACGTGGGAAAACCTGATCACCTTGTATCCCCCCAGCGCTTAGAACAGTACCTTGCACATAGTAAGCGCTTAACAAATGCCATTATTATTATTATTATTCTCTGTGCCTCAGTTCCCTCATCTGTAAAATGGGGATTAAGACTGTGAGCCCCACGTGGGACAACCTGATCTCCTTGTATCCCCTCAGTGCTTAGAACAGTGCTTTGCCCATAGTAAGCGCTTAACAAATGCCATCATTATTATTATTATTATTATTATTATTATTCTCTGTGCCTCAGTTCCCTCATCTGTAAAATGGGGATTAAGACTGTGAGCCCCACGCGGGAAAACCTGATCACCTTGTATCCCCCCAGCGCTTAGAACAGTACCTTGCACATAGTAAGCGCTTAACAAATGCCATTATTATTATTATTATTCTCTGTGCCTCAGTTCCCTCATCTGTAAAATGGGGATTAAGACTGTGAGCCCCACGCGGGAAAACCTGATCACCTTGTATCCCCCCAGCGCTTAGAACAGTACCTTGCACATAGTAAGTGCTTAACAAATGCCATTATTATTATTATTATTATTATTCTCTGTTCCTCAGTTCCCTCATCTGTAAAATGGGGATTAAGACTGTGAGCCCCCTGTGGGACAACCTGATCACCTTGTATCCCCTCAGTGCTTAGAACAGTGCTTTGCCCATAGTAAGCGCTTAACAAATGCCATCATTATTATTATTATTATTATTATTGTTATTCTCTGTGCCTCAGTTCCCTCATCTGTAAAATGGGGATTAAGACCGTGAGCCCCATGTGGGACAACCTGATCACCTTGTAACCTCCCCAGTGCTTAGAACAGTGCTTGGCACATAGTAAGCGCTTAACAAATGCCATCATTAGAAGGGGGAGACAGACAATAAAACAAAACGTGGTCGGGTGTCATCAGAATAAATAGAAGTGAAGCTAGATGCACATCATTGACAAAATAAATAGAGGTTGGCGGGGGAGCTTGCGTTCGACCTTGACCTGACCTTGAGGGAGGCGGCTGGAGAGCAACTGGGCACAGTAAGCGCTCAATAAATACGATTGATTGATTGATTGATTGACCCCAGTGCCCACAAGAGGCTTGGGGGGAAAAGAAGTCGTGGAACTGAGACCGTGAGCCCACTGTTGGGTAGTGACCGGCTCTAAATGTTGCCAACTTGTACTTCCCAAGCGCTTAGTACAGTGCTCTGCCCACAGTAAGCGCTCAATAAATACGATTGAATGAATGAACTGAGGGGGTGAGGCGAAGGGGGCATTGAGGGATGCTCTGGAGATGGAGGGAGGGAGCGGGTTTCCTCAAGTTCCCCAAATGGGGTCCGGCGAGTCCGAAATCACCGCCGTCGATCTAGGACGGAGGAGTGGTAGCCCAGAGGTCAGCGTCGGGTGAGTCGTGAGGAGCAGGAGACTGATTTTTTATTACAATTATTAATAATGGTAATAGTATTAAGCCCTTAATAATAATAATAATGATAGGTGGTATTTATGAAGCACTCACTGTGTACCAATCACTGGGGTAGGTATCAGATCACTGCTGGGGCTTACGGTCTAAGTATCAATCAATCGATGTTAT
Source organism: Tachyglossus aculeatus (assembly GCF_015852505.1). Classification (NCBI taxonomy): domain Eukaryota; kingdom Metazoa; phylum Chordata; class Mammalia; order Monotremata; family Tachyglossidae; genus Tachyglossus; species Tachyglossus aculeatus. Next base: position 3,460,048 of record NC_052078.1, on the reverse strand, counting down.
TTATTGAGCGCTCACTAGGTGCGGAGCACTGTGCTGAGCACTTGGGGAGAGTGCAGTACAACAGACTGAATAATAATACTGGCATTTAAGTGCTTACTAGGTGCCAGGCACTGCTCTAAGCACTGGGGGGAATTAAAGATAATCGGGTTGGACACAGTCGCTGTCCCACGTAGGACTCACGGTCTTAATCCCCATTTTATAAATGAGGGGCCTGAGGCATGGAGAAGTGTTTACTATTAAGTGTTTACTACGTGCCGGACACTGTACTAAGCGCTGGGGTGGATACAAGCAAATCGGGTTGGGCACAGCCCCTGTTCCTTCATGGGGCTCAGTCTTAATCCCCATTTTTACAGATGAGGTAACAGAGGCTTAGAGAAGGTAAGTGACCTGCCCGAGGTCACACAGCAGAGACTTGTGGTGGAGCCGGGATTCGAACCCATGACCTCTGACTCCAAAGCCTGGGCTCTTTCCACTGAGCCATGCTGCTTCTCTATGTTCAAAAAAAAAAATAAAGAAAAAGCTGTCTTCTAGGTGGAAATTGTTTTTTGAACTGTCCGTGGCACGCTGAGATTGTGACTTTAATAATAATAATAATGGCATATATAAAGCGCTTACTATGTGCAAAGCACCGTTCTAAGTGCTGGGGAGGTTACAAGGTGATCAGGTTGGCCCATGGGGGGCTCACAGTCTTCATCCCCATTTGACAGATGGGGTACCTGAGGCCCAGAGAAGTGAAGGGACTTGCCCAGAGTCACCCAGCCGACAATTGGCGGAGCCGGGATTTGAACCCCGGACCTCTGACTCCAAAGCCCGGGCTCTTTCCACTGAGCCACGCTGCTTCTCTGAATGAAAGAAGGCTGCTCGTTTTCCTCATCTTCCTCCTCCTTCCTCTCCAAAATCAATCAATCAATCGTATTTATTGAGCACTTACTGTGTGCAGAGCACTGTACTAAGCGCTTGGGAAGTCCAAGTTGGCAACATCTAGAGACAGTCCCTACCCAACAGTGGGCTCACAGTCTAAAAGGGGGAGACAGAGAACAAAACCAAACATACTAACAAAATCAAATAAATAGAATAGACCCCAAAAGGGTCAGAGTTAGGAGGGTTTTCATTCTCCACAGCAACAGGGCATCGAGTAGCACTCCATTCATTCATTCATTCATTCATTCATTCATCCATCCATCCATCCATCCATCCATTCATTCATTCATTCAGCGCCACTTCTCTCTCTCATTGTTAAAGGGCCTGTCATTCCCTAACTTTCTGGAAACGTAAGGGGTCCGTCATTCTCTGACTTCTTACTTTAAATTCATTCATTACCTGTATATATATATATATATATATATATATGTTTGTACATATTTATTACTCTATTTTACTTGTACATATCTATTCTATTTATTTTATTTTGTTAGTATGTTTGGTTTTGTTCTCCATCTCCCCCTTTTAGACGGTGAGCCCACTGTTGGGTAGGGACCGTCTGCATATGTTGCCAACTTGGACTTTCCAAGCGCTTAGTCCAGTGCTCTGCAAACTGTAAGCGCTCAATAAATACGATTGATTAATCGATTCATTCATTCATTCATTCAGTCGGATTTATTGAGCACTTACTGTGTGCAGAGCACTGGACTAAGCGCTTGGGAAGTCCAAGTCGGCAACATCTAGAGACGGTCCCTACCCCACAGTGGGCTCACAGTCTAGAAGGGGGAGACGGACAGCAAAACAAATGGAACGGGTCCGTCGTTCCGTGACTTTGGACTGGAAGTGTAATGGACGTGGCTTTCCTTTTTATCCGTGCTGCTATTAAAGGAAAGCAGATGATAGGAACAGCTGCCGTCGGACCCTGCTCGATTTCCAGGAGACATGTCAGTACCGTCTCGCTAGAGGAGGGGCCGATGGCATTCGGTCTCTCTTTTTAGGGGTATCGTTTTCCTCATCTGCCATCTCCCTACAGGAGAGGCTAGTAATACTACTACTAATAATAATGGTATCTGTTAAGCACTTACTATGTTGTATCCCCTCAGCGCTTAGAACAGTGCTTTGCACATAGTAAGCGCTTAATAAATGCCATTATTATTATTATTATGTGCCAAGCACTGTACTGAGCTCTGCACATAGTAAGCGCTCAATAAATACGATTGATGATGGAGTAGATACAAGCAAAACAGGTTGGACACGGTACCTGACCCACGAGGGGCTCACAGTCTCAATCCCCATTTTACAGAGGAGGGAACTGAGGCCCAGAGAAGTAAAATGACCTGCCCAAGGTGTCACAGCAGGCACCTGGTCTCTCTCTTAATTTAAGAGTATCTTTTCTGTCCTCTGTCGTCTCATTAGAGGGGCTTTGGGGACTGTATCGTTCATTCATTCGTTCAGTCGTATTTATTGAGCGCTTACTGTGTGTAGAGCACTGTACTAAGCGCTTGGGAATAGGATAGTATATAGTATATTACACTATAGTATAGTGCAGTATAGAGAAGCAGCGTGGTTCAGTGGCAAGGGCCCAGGCTTTGGAGTCAGAGGTCAGGGGTTCAAATCCCGACTCCGCCGCTTGTCAGCTTTGTGACCTTGACCAAGTCATTTCACTTCTCTGGGCCTCAGTTCCATCTGTAAAACGGGGATGAAGACTGTGAGCCCCGCGGGGGGCAACCTGATCACCTTGTAACCCCCCAGCGCTTAGAACAGTGCTTCGCACATTCATTCATTCTGTCGTATTTATGGAGCGCTTACTGTGGGCAGAGCACTGAACTAAGCGCTTGGGAAGTTGGGAAGCAGCGTGGCTCAGCGGAAAGAGCCCGGGCTTTGGAGTCAGAGGTCACGGGTTCAAATCCCGGCTCTGCCACTTGTCAGCTGGGTGACTTTGGGCAAGTCACTTCACTTCTCTGGGCTTCAGTTCCCTCGTCGGTAAAATGGGCATGAAAACTGTGAGCCCCAGGTGGGACGGGGCGGTTGTGTCCATCCCGATTTATTTAACTGCTTAACAAGTACAATTATTATTATTATTATTAAACCACCGCCCTCTCAGACAGGCTTTAATACCAGTGAGGAGGATTGCAAGAGTTCCTTAAGCAGGCTACGAAAGCCCGGGAGCGGATTATCTGTCAATTCCTTCAGGGTGCCACCCTTCCCCAGCGCTTAGAACAGTGCTTGGCACAGCGTTTAATAAATACCATCGATATTATTATTATCATCATCATCATCAATCTTATTTATTGAGCGCTTACTGTGTGCAGAGCACTGTACTAAGCACTTGGGAAGTCCAAGTTGGCAACATATAGAGACAGTCCCTACCCAACAGTGGGCTCACAGTCTAAAAGGGGGAGACAGAGAACAAAACCAAACATACTAACAAAATAAAATAAATAGAATAGATATATACAAGTAAAATAAATAAATAGAGTAACAAATATGCTCAAACATATATACATATATACAGGTGCTGTGGGGAAGGGAAGGAGGTAAGATGGGCGGATGGAGAGGGGGATGAGGGGGAGAGGAAGGAAGGGGCTCAGTCCCTTCAATCGTATTTATTGAGCACTTACTGTGTGCAGAGCACTGTACTAAGCGCTTGGGAAGTCCAAGTTGGCAACATCTGGAGACGGTCCCTACCCAACAGCGGGCTCACAGTCTAGAAGGGGGGAGACAGACAACAAAACAAAACATATTCACAAAATAAAATAAAATAGCTTCCTCTCTGCCATTTTTATGCGGGAGTCCTACCAGCAGCCAGGCTTCTTTCCGGCTCTTGGCCGTCAGTTGACTTCATCATCATCATCAATCATATTTATTGAGCGCTTACTATGTGCAGAGCACTGTACTAAGCGCTTGGGAAGTACAAATTGTCGACATATAGAGACAGTCCCTACCCAACAGTGGGCTTTAATCAATCAGTCAGTCTTATTTATCGAGCGCTTACTGTGTGCACAGCACTGTACTTCTAGACTGTGAGCCCACTGTTGGGTAGGGACTGTCTCTATATGTTGCCAACTTGGACTTCCCAAGCACTTAGTACAGTGCTCTGCACACAGTAAGCGCTCAATAAATACGATTGATTGATTGATTGTACTGAGCGCTTGGGAGAGGAGAAAATAAGAGTCGATAGACACATTCTCTGCCCACAACGAGCTTACGGCCTAGAGGGGCCTCTTGGCGTCCTTCGGTCTCTGGGTGGGGGCCGAGGTGGGGGCCGCGGTATTTTCAGGACTGGCCTTAAATCTGTGGACTAATTTCCAAATATGCAGGAGGTTATAAAACGGGAATGGGGGAAATTGAGAGGATAATAATAATAATAATAATAATAATAATGGCATTTATTCAGCGCGTATTATGTGCAAAGCACTGTTCTTGATTTCCTGTTCCGCGTGGCTCAGTGGAAAGAGCACGGGCCTTGGAGTCCGAGGTCATGGGTTCGAATGCCGGCTCTGCCACATGTCTGCTGTGTGACCTTGGGCAAGTCACTTAACTTCGCTGAGCCTCAGTTACCTCATCTGTAAAATGGGGATTAAGACTGTGAACCCCACATGGGACAACCTGATCACCTTGTATCCCCCCCAGCACTTAGAACAGTGCTTTGCACATAGTAACCGCTTAACAAATGCCAACATTATTATTATTATTATTATTATTATTATTCTTGCCCCTCCATCCCCTGCCTCTTAGCTCTGCCCTCCCCACAGCCCTGCCCTTTAGGCCCAGGATTGCCATCTTGCTCCTCTTGGCTCTAAGGCCGCACCAACTGGCATGGCTGAAGCCACGCCAGCCTCTCCCCGGACCGGGCACTGTTCGGAGAGGATCACGCTTCTTCATTCCCCAGCGGAGGGAATTTTTCTGGCAGTTGCTTCCTGAAACCCGAGCGCCTAGGCTGGCGATTTGGTCTCCCGGGCAGAGGGGGAGGCGGGATTCTTGGCGGTATCTCCCGCTGACTTCTTGATTTTTATCTGGGTCTGGTTCATTCCTGTGGCGTGGCGAGGTCTCCTGCCCCTCTAGCAGCCGTGTCCCTTTGGGCTAACGAACCGATGGGCCCCTGGAGAAGCAGCGCGGACTCATGGAAATTGTGGAAATTGTGGAAATGTGGAGTGTGGAAATTCCACACTCGTGGAAATTGCTGGGCCGGGGAATCGGAAAGACTTGGAGTCTAATCCCAACTCTGCCAACCGCTTGCCGTGTGTTCTTGGGCAAGCCGCTTCTCTTCTTTGTCCCTCGGTTTCCTCAACCGTCAAATGGGGATTTTTTTTTTTTTTGATGGCATTTATTAAGCGCTTACCATGTGCGAAGCACTGTTCTAAGCGCTGGGGAGGTTACAAGGTGATCAGGTTGTCCCACGGGGGGCTCACAGTCTTAATCCCCATTTGACAGATGAGGTAACTGAGGCACAGAGAAGTCAAGTGACTTGCCCAAAGTCACCCAGCTGACAGTTGGTGGAGCTGGGATTCGAACCCATGGCCTCTGACTCCAAAGCCCTTGCTCTTTCCACTGAGCCACGCTGCTTCTCTAATTCAATTGGATTCAATCCCCATTCTCCCTCCTACTTAGACCGGGATCCCCGTGTGGGACTCCCTCCTGATTCCCTTGTACTACCCCCAGTGTTTGGCACACAGGCAGCGCCTAACAAATACCGTGTTGTATTTTCGAAAAAAGTACAGATGGCCCTTTAGAAATCAAGGTGGGGCCGATCGCAAGTTCATCTGTAGCACTTAGGAAAGAAAGAAAATGATGACCACGGCACTCATTCGTCACTCCCTGGCCTCAGTCTCCTCCCTGCCCGCTCCGCCAACCACGGTGACGTCTCTTAAGTGGAATGTTAACTGTGAAAAAGCCGTAAACTCCGGTCCGAAGCCGAGGGAGCGGATTGGGACGAGGGCAAGACTGTCCTCCCACGTCCACCCGTGTCCCTCTGAAGCTCTGTCAGCAGGCTCGGCTCTCTGGGGTTCAGAAGATTTTTCTCTTCGCCTCAGTGTGACCCTTATACAGATGTCAGAGACATACAAGAGGCACCTCGGGCTTGTCGTTCCTAATAATAATAATGGCATTTATTAAGCACTTACTCTGTGCAAAGCACCGTTCTAAGCGCTGGGGAGGTTACAAGGTGATCAGGTTGTCCCACATGGGGCTCACAGTCTTAATCCCCATTTTGCAGATGAGGGAACCGAGGCCCAGAGAAGTTGTGACTTGCCCAAAGTCACACAGCTGACAGGTGGCGGAGTCGGGATTTGAACCCATGACCTCTGAGTCCAAAGCCCGGGCTCTTTTTGTTCTCTGTCTCCCGCTTTTAGACTTTGAGCCCACTGTTGGTTAGGGACTGGCTCTATATTTTGCCAACTTGGACTTCCCAAGTGCTTAGTACAGTGCTCTGCACACAGTAAGCACTCAATAAATATGATTGATGATGGTGATGATGATGATGAAGTGACTTGCCCAAAGTCAAACAGCTGACAACTGGCAGAGCCAGAATTTGAACCCATGAACTATTATTACTCTATTTATTTATGTGACTTGTCCATATCTATTCTATTTATTTTATTTTGTTAATACGTTTGGTTTTCTTCTCTGTCTCCCCCTTCTAGACTGTGAGCCCGCCGTTGGGTAGGGACTGTCTATATGTTGCCAACGTGGACTTCCCAAGCGCTTAGTCCAGTGCTCCGCACACAGTAAGTGCTCGATAAATACGATTGATTGATTGATTGATGAACTCTGACTCCAAAGCCCGGGCTCTTTCCAGTGAGCCACGCTGCTTCTCTGTTATCATCATCATCATCAATCGTATTTATTGAGCGCTTACTATGTGCAGAGCACTGGACTAAGCGCTTGGGAAGTACAAATTGGCAACATCTAGAAACAGTCCCTACCCAACAGTGGGCTCACAGTCTAAAAGGGGGAGACAGAGAACAAAACCAAACATACTAACAAAATAAAATAGAATAGATATGTACAAGCAAATAGAGTAATAAATCTGTACAAACATATATCCAGGTGCTGTGGGGAAGGGAAGGAAGTAAGATGGGGGGGATGGAGAGGGGGACGAGGGGGAGAGGAAGGAAGGGGCTCAGTCTGGGAAGGCCTCCTGGAGGAGGTGAGCTCTCAGCAGGGCAAACCCTCTTAGCCCGAACCCTCTTCATCCGGGGCACCGGAGAACCGAAGCGAGTGGGGATTTAACTCGCAGCCCCCCGTTTCCTCTTGTCCCGCACAGCTGCACCCCCCGTAGCCCCCCAATTTCCCCTCTGCTCTCCCCTAGGAGCTCTAGGAAACAAAACACTTCATCCCGGACCGCAGCTTGGATCAGTTCGGGGGAAGTGGCGGCTTTTATCTGACATCTGGAGAGAGGAAATGAGTGACACCCGGTGCGGGGGCCGCGGGCCGGGTGTCCAGCCGCGGGCCCCCCCACCTCACCACCCCCCAACTCCGACGTGGGTTTCAATCAATCAATCAATCAATCGTATTTATTGAGCGCTTACTGTGTGCGGAGCACTGTACTAAGCGCTTGGGAAGTCCAAGTTGGCAACATATAGAGACAGTCCCTACCCAACAGCGGGCTCACAGTCTAGAAGGGGGAGACAGAGAACAAAACCAAATATACTAACAAAATAAAATAAATAGAATAGATAGGTACAAGTAAAAATAAATAAATAGAGTAATAAATATGTACAAACATATATACAGGTGCTGTGGGGCAGGGGCCTGGTTTACCCCTCCATTTATCATCCCCGCCATGCATTCGTTCGTTCAGTCGTATTTATTGAGCGCTTACTGTGTGTGGGGCACTGTACTGAGCGCTTGGGAGGTACAAGTTGGCGACAGTCCCCATCGTCTTCAGGGAGGGGCCGGACTGGAAGTGAAGCCTCCGAGGGCAGCGGGGAGCGTTCGTGATAGGAATGATCATAACTGTGCCATTTGTTCTCTATGTGTTGCCAACTTGTACTTCCCAAGCGCTTAGTACAGTGCTCTGCACACAGTAAGCGCTCAATAAATACGATTGATGATGAGGGGGATTAAAATTCTGAGCCCCCAGGGGGACAACGTGATCACCTTGTAACCTCCCCGGTGCTTAGAACAGTGCTTTGCACGTAGTAAGCGCTTAATAAATATCAACATCATTATTATTATTATTATTATTATAGTTTGAGCCCTGCGTGGGACAGGGACTTTGTCCACCCCGATGAGCTTGTATGTACCCCAGCGCTTAGTACAGTGCCTGGCGCATAGTAAGCGCTTAAGATACCATTAAGAAGACAACAAAAATCAGGCATTGGGAGTCTTAAGAAAGAACGTGATGCTTAATAGGAATTCCTCATTTGGGCCGCAAACTTGGTTAAGCGACAGGATTTTGCTGGCCGTGAGTCAGCGTTCTCCAGCCGGAATGTTTTCCTGCTTCTCGGGCGAGGCCGGGATCCGTGGGAGCCCCGGCCACTCAACGACCGGAAATCCAAGCGCTGCCGAACGGCAATCCCAACGCGCAAATCCAGGCAGTCGATCCTATTTATTGCGCGCTTCCCGCATGCAGAAAGAGCACCGTACTAAGCGCTTGAGAAGCAGCGTGGCTCGGTGGAAAGAGCCCGGGCTTTGGAGTCGGAGGTCATGGGTTCAAATCCCGGCTCCGCCAGGTGTCAGCTGTGTGACCATGGGCAAGTCACTTCACTTCTCTGGGCCTCAGTTACCTCATCTGTAAAATGGGGATGAAGATTGTGAGCCCCCCGTGGGACAACCCGATCGCCTTGTAACCTCCCCAGCGCTTAGAACAGTGCTGTGTACATAGTAAGCGCTTAATAAATGCCATTCATTATTATTATTATTTGAGAGAGGACAGTATAACAATCAACGTCCGTCCATCCCGGCTGCGGCTCTGAGGCGACGGGAGTGGGTAGGTGGGGGAGACGCCCCTCCTCATCCCTCTCATATATACATATGTATATATGTTTGTAGGTATTTATTACTCTATTTTATTTGTACCCATTTATTCTAATTATTTTATTTTGTTACTATGTTTTGTTGTCTGTTTCCCCCTTCTAGACTGTGAGCCCGCTGTTGGGTAGGGGCCGTCTCTAGATGTTGCCAACTTGGGCTTCCTAAGCGCTTAGTCCAGTGCTCTGCACACAGTGAGCGCTCAATAAATACGATTGAATGAATGAACAGACATATTCCTGGCCCAGAGCGGGAGACAGACATTTGTAGAAATCAATCAATGGCAGATATTAGCCCGGGCTTTGGAGTCAGAGGTCACGGGTTCAAATCCCGGCCCCGGCACTTGTCAGCTGGTTGACTTTGGGCAAGTCACTTCACTTCTCTGGGCCTCAGTTGCCCCATCTGTCAAATGGGGATGAAGACTGTGAGCCCCCTGAGGGACAACCTGATCACCATGTAACCTCCCCAGCACTTAGAACAGGGCTTTGCACATAGTAAGCGCTTAATAAATGCCATTATTATTATTATTATTATTATTCTCCGTGCCCGTTACCTCATCTGTAAAATGGGGATTAAAACTGTGAGTCCCCCCCGGGACAACCTGATCACCTTGTAACCTCCCCAGTACTTAGAACAGTGCTTTGCACATAGTAAGCGCTTAATAAATTCCATCAAAAATAATAAATGCCATTATTTATTATTATTATTATTATTATTACAAGTGGTGGAGCCGGGCTGACAGCCCAGATCTTCTGATTCTCAGGCCTGTTGCTCTTCCCACTAAGGCCACGCCAATTCCCTAAATTTCTTCTCCGGGACAGGATTCAGGGGAGGGTGGAGTTTTCTCCTTCCTGAGTCTCAATATCGTCCCTTCAGATTGAGACTGAGTCAGTGGCTTCCTTCCATAAAATAGGGGTAAGAAAACTTCAATTCTCCGGCCCCCTTTCTGAGCTTCCTTCCATAAAATAGGGGTAAGAAAACTTCAATTCTCAGGCCTCCTTTCTGAGCTTCCTTCCATAAAATAGGGGTAAGAAAACTTCAATTCTCTGGCCTCCTTTCTGAGCTTCCTTCCATAAAATAGGGGTAAGAAAACGTCAATTCTCCGGCCTCCTTTCTGAGCTTCCTTCCATAAAATAGGGGTAAGAAAACTTCAATTCTCCGGCCTCCTTTCTGAGCTTCCTTCCACGAAATAGGGGTAAGAAAACTTCAATTCTCCAGCCTCCTTTCTGAGCTTCCTTCCATAAAATTGGGGTAAGAAAACTTCAGTTCTCCGGCCTCCTTTCTGAGCTTCCTTCCATAAAATAGGGGTAAGAAAACTTCAGTTCTCCGACCTCCTTTCTGAGCTTACTTCCATAAAATTGGGGGAAGAAAACTTCAATTCTCCGGCCTCCTTTCTGAGCTTCCTTCCATGAAATAGGGGTAAGAAAACTTCAATTCTCCGGCCTCCTTTCTGAGCTTCCTTCCATAAAATAGGGGTAAGAAAACTTCAATTCTCCGGCCTCCTTTCTGAGCTTCCTTCCATAAAATAGGGGTAAGAAAACTTCAATTCTCCGGCCTCCTTTCTGAGAGACCATTGTCTCCGTTTTATGGCCGGAAGCCTGCAGTTTCTGTCATTTCATTGACAGAAGGGCTTGCATTCATTTCCATTAAGGGTCTTTGAACAATGGATCTGAGGTGAGCTAACTTTATTAATGGGCCAAAAGCAGAGCCTGAACTGTGAACTCAAAATCTCCGGAGAGTTCAGTCGACTATTGAACCAGAATAGGTACACCTCAAGTGTTGACCGGGGAAAGCCACCTCCGAGCCATTACTTAGTGTTTGCCAAGGGAATAATGATAATAATAATAATAATAATAGTAATAATGGCATTTAGTAAGCCATTGATTGATTCTCTGGGCCTCAGTTTCCTCATCTGTAAAATGGGATTAAGAACAGGAGCCCCATATCCCCTCCCCACAGCACCTGTATATATGTTTGTACAGATTTTTTACTCTGTCATTTTATTTGTACATATTTCTTCTATTTATTTTATTTTGTTAATATGTTTTGTTGTCTGGCTCCCCCTTCTAGACTGTGAGCCCGCTGTTGGGTAGGGGCCGTCTCTAGATGTTGCCAACTTGGACTTCCCAAGCGCTTAGTCCAGTGCTCTGCACACAGTAAGCGCTTAATAAATACGATTGATTGATTTTCCAGATGAGGGAACTGAGGCCAGAGAAGAGAAGTGACTTTCCCAAGGGCCTAAAGTCTCCTAGACTGTGGGCCCGCTGTTGGGTAGGGACTGTTTCTAGATGTTGCCAACTTGGACTTCCCAAGCGCTTAGTACAGTGCTCTGCACACAGTAAGCACTCAATCAGTGTGACTGAATGAATGACAGGGACCATGTCCAACCTGTATCCACCCCAGCGCTTGGCAGATAGTAAGCGCTTAACAACTACCATAATTTAGACTGGACTTCCCAAGCGCTTAGTACAGTGCTCTGCACACAGTAAGCACTCAATAAATATGATTGATTGATTGATAATTATCATCGTTATTGCTTGATTGATTGATAATTATCATCGTTATTGCTAAGCGCTGCGGTGAATACAGCAAATGGGGTTGGACCCAGTCCTCGTCCCACACGGGGCTCACAGTCCGAACCCCCATTTTACAGTTGAGGGAACTGAGGCCCAGAGAAGTGAAGCGACTCGGTCACCCAGCAGACAAGTGACGGTCGGGATTAGAACCCAGCTCTTTCCGACTCCCGGGCGTGGGCTCTGCCCACTGATTCACGCTGAGCGCTTTCTGTATGGGAGAAGACAATGTAGCAATAAGCAGACACATTCCCTGCCCAACTGTGAGCCCACTGTTGGGTAGGGACTGTCTCTATATGTTGCCAATTTGTACTTCCCAAGCGCTTAGTACAGTGCTCTGCACATAGTAAGCGCTCAGTAAATACGATTGATGATGACAGCGAGCTCACAGTCTGGAAAACAAACTTCCGAGCCCCCGTGCTCCCAGAGCTAAAACTCCAGGGGAGGGAGGGACTCAGGAAATTTCTGAGTTTCTCTGTCTCCCCCTTCTAGACTTTGAGCCCACTGTTGGGTAGGGACTGTCTCTATATGTTGCCAACTTGGACTTCCCAAGCGCTTAGTACAGTGCTCTGCACACAGTAAGTGCTCAATAAATGTGATTGATTGATTGATTGCCACTGTTGGGTAGGGACCGTCTCTATATGTTGCCAACTTGTACTTCCCAGGCGCTTAGTAAGCACACAGTAAGCGCTCAATAAATGCGATTGATTGATTAATTGATTGATTGAAATGTCCGGGGGCTTTCCCCCAGGACTGCAGTCTAGCCTTGTAGCCCCAAGGGAGGCAGAACCCATTTTGGAGAGCACTTGGCACTGAACTGAAGGATACACAGCTGCCTTTGGGGAAGCGAAACAAGGCTGAAGTCCCAAATATTTGGACTGGAAACACACACGTTCCAACTGCCTCCCCCGGGTGGAAAAAAGCTGGGCGGGAGGGGGTGTGAGCCTCATAATAATAATAATAATGGCATTTATTAAGCGCTTACTATGTGCAAAGCGCTGTTGTAAGCGCTGGGGAGGTTACAAGGTGATCAGGTTGTCCCACGGGGGGCTCACAGTCTTAATCCCCATTTTACAGTTGAGGGAGCTGAGGCCCAGAGAAGTGAAGTGACTGGCCCAAAGTCACCCAGCTGACAATTCGCAGAGCCCAGATTTGAACCCATGACCTCTGATTCCAAAGCCCAGGCTTTTTCCACTGAGCCACGTTGCTTCTCCTAATAATAATAATAATAATGATGATGGCATTTGCTAACCGCTTACTATGTGCAAAGCACTGTTCCAAGCGCTGGGAGGCTACAAGGTGATCAGGTTGTCCCCACGGGGGGCTCACAGTCTTAATCCCCATTTTCCAGATGAGGGAACTGAGGCCCAGAGAAGTGAAGTGACTTGCCCAAAGTCACCCAGCTGACAGTTGGCGGAGTGGGGATTTGAACCCATGACCTCTGACTCCAATGCCCGAGCTCTTTCCACTCAGCCATGCTGCTTCTCTAGATTAGAAGCCACCTGTATATATGAAGCCACCTGTATATATGTATATCACCTGTATATAAGTATATATGTTTGTACATATTTATTACTCTATTTATTTACCCCAGACTGAGCCCCTTCCTTCCTCTCCCCCTTGTCCCCCTCTCCATCCCCCCCATCTTACCTCCTTCCCTTCCCCACAGCACCTGTATATATGGATATATGTTTGTACATATTTATTACTCTATTTATTTATTTATCTTGTACCTATCTATTCTATTTATTTTATTTTGTTAATATGTTTTGTTGTCTGTCTCCCCCTTCTAGACTGTGAGCCCACTGTTGGGTAGGGACTGTCTCTAGATGTTGCCAACTTGGACTTCCCAAGCGCTTAGTACAGTGCTCTGCAGACAGTAAGCGCTCAATAAATACGATTGATTGATTGATTAGAAACACTCCCAGCCCACAATGAGCTTCCAGTCTGATCTCTAACCCAGTTGCCAGGCCAACGGCCCAGTTTCCCTAGAATCGGATGAGAAATCTCCTCTCCGGACAGTTCCCAGGTGGTCCGAGGGATTGCCCACCTGCCTGCCGATTAACGATAAAAGACTTAAAGCTCCACGTGTTTCTTTTCCCTCTGCGGAGGAGAGGGAAAGGGGCAAAATTCCCACGTGGTGGTTTGGGATCCAACTGGAAATTCTGATCGAACCTCTCCCTTGGTGGTCATCTCAGTGCTTTGCACATAGTAAGCGCTTAATAAATGCCATCATTATTATTATTATTAATATCTCCTGGTGAGAAGCAGCGTGGCCCAGTGGTTAGAGCCCGGGCCCGGGTGTCCGAAGGACCTGGGTTCTAATCCCGGCTCTTCCACTTGCCTGCTGGGTGACCTTGGGCAAGTCACTTCACTCCTCTGGGCCTCAGTGACCTCATCTGTTAAATAATAATAATAATAATGATGGCATTTAAGTGCTTACTATGTGCAGAGCACTGTTCTAAGCGCTGGGGGGGGATACAAGGTGATCAAGTTGTCCCACGTGGGGCTCACAGTCCTCATCCCCATTTTACAGATGAGGGAACTGAGGCTCAGAGAAGTGAAGTGACTTGCCCAAGGTCACACAGCAGACAGGTGGTGGAGCCGGGATTCGAACCCATGACCTCTGACTCCCAAACCCGGGCTCTTTCCTCTGAGCCACGCTGCTTCTAAATGGGGATTGAGACCGTGAGCCCCTCATGGGGCAGGGACTGTGTCCCACCCGATTTGCGTGTTTCAACCCCAGCGCTTAGTACAGTGCCTGGCACGTAGTTAAGCGCTTAACAAATACCATTATGATGATGATTATATGGGTGGGGTGGGGCCAGGCCTGTGACTGATTTTGGGGAGGGGGGTCCCCTCCCCATAGCACCTGTATATATGTATTTATGTTTGTACGTATTTATTACTCTATTTTATTTGTACATATTTATTCTAATTATTTTATTTTGTTAATATGTTTTGTTGTCCGTCTCCCCCTTCTAGACTGTGAGCCCGCTGTTGGGTAGGGACCGTCTCTATATCTTGCCAACTTGTACTTCCCAAGCGCTTAGTACAGTGCTCTGCACACAGTAAGCGCTCAATAAATACGATTGAATGAATGAATGAATAAGAGCACCCAGCAGACAAGTGGTGGAGGTGGGATTAGAACCCAGGTCCTTCTGCTAGTTAAGCGCTTAACAAATACCGTTATGATGATGATTGTATGATGAAGAGCACCCAGCAGACAAGTGGCGGAGCCGGGATTAGAACCCAGGTCCTTCTGCTAGTTAAGCTCTTAACAAATACCATTATGATGATGATTATCTGATAAAGAGCACCCAGCAGACAAGTGGCGGAGCCGGGATTAGAACCCAGGTCCTTCTGCTAGCTAAGCACTTAACAAATACCGTTATGATGATGATTGTACGATGAAGAGCACCCAGCAGACGAGTGGCAGCGGGATTAGAACCCAGGTCCTTCTGCTAGTTAAGCGCTTAACAAATACCGTTATGACGATGATTGTATGATGAAGAGGACCCAGCAGACAAGTGGCGGAGCCAGGATTAGAACCCAGGTCCTTCTGCTAGTTAAGCGCTTAACAAATACCGTTATGATGATGATTGTATGATGAAGAGGACCCAGCAGATAAGTGGCGGAGCCGGGATTAGAACCCAGGTCCTTCTGCTTCCCAGCCCCGGGCTCTATAATAATAATAATGATAATAATAATGATGGCATTTGTTAAGCGCTTACTATGTGCAAAGCACTGTTCTAAGCGCTGGGGGGATACAAGGTGATCAGGTTTTCCCACGTGGGGCTCACAGTCTTAATCCCCATTTTACAGATGAGGGAACTGAGGCACAGAGAATAATAATAATAATAATAATGGCATTTGTTAAGCACTTACTGTGTGCAAAACACTGTTCTAAGCGCTGGGGAGATACAAGGTGATCAGGTTGTCCCACGTGGGGCTCTATCTACTAGGGCACGCCGCTTCTTGATGGATTGGAGGAGAACCAAATTTAACTCCATCGCTCCATCCGTTCTCGCCAAGTTCTTTCTACGGAACCTGGCTGGCGGTGGAGTTTCAGATTCGAATTCCCCCTCGTCCCCCTTTCCATCCCCCCCATCTTACCTCCTTCTCTTCCCCACAGCACCTTTATATATGTATATATGTTTGTACATATTTATTACTCTATTTATTTTACTTGTACATATCTATTCTCTTTATTTTATTTTGTTAGTATGTTTGGTTTGGTTCTCTGTCTCCCCCTTTTAGCCTGTGAGCCCACTGTTGGGAAGGGACCGTCTCTATATGTTGCCAACTTGGACTTCCCAAGCGCTTAGTCCAGTGCTCTGCACACAGTAAGCGCTCAATAAATACGATTGATTGATTGATTTCATCTCGGGAGAATCCTTCGGCTGGGGCCCAAACCAGTCCTGGCCCGGCGCCGCGGCCCCAGGTTCTCCAGTTAGGCCTTACTGTGTGGCGTTTCGACGCTCCGGCGCTTAATCATCCCATCCCAGGCCTGTGTCTCATCGCTCTAGGATGGGGCGGGTCCGCCTCTCGAGCAGGATCTGAAAGCCGAGGTGGCTATTTATGTTTCTCCCTTCTCCCCACCGAGCCCGGCGATGGGAGGGTGGGGGGAGAAGGATGCCTACCCATTGGGGTAATAGCTATTAACAAGCCAGATACGTAACCTTTTTCTCCTTTCTCCTCTTTCTAATTTAGCATCAGTTGACAGCCTATTTCGCAGGCCACATTCATTCAGTCATTCAGTCGTATTTATTGAGCCCCTTCCTTCCTCTCCCCCTCGCCCCCCTCTCCACCCCCCCATCTTACCTCCTTCCCTTCCCCACAGCACCTCGATATATGTATATATGTTTGTACGTATTTATTACTCTATTTATCACTCTATTTATTTATTTATTCATTCATTCACTCATTCATTCATTCATTTATTTATTTATTTATTTATTTATTTATTGCCTTGTTTATTTATTTATCACTTTATTTATTTATTTATTTATAAACATATTTATTATTCTATTTATTTATTTATTCATTTATCACCATATTTATTTATTTATTTATTTATTTATTAATAAACAGTGACTGTGAGCCCACTGTTGCGTAGGGACTGTCTCTAGATGTTGCCAACTTGTTCATCCCAAGCGCTTACTACAGTGCTCTGCACACAGTAAGCGCTCAATAAATACGATTGATTGATTGATGGATTGATTGTTGGGTAGGGACCGTCTCTATATGTTGCCAACTTGTACTTCCCAAGCGCTTAGTCCAGTGCTCTGCACACGGTAAGCGCTCAATAAATACGATTGAATGAATGAATGAATGAATGAATGAACCCACGTCCTTCCGACTCCCAGACTCTGAAACCCAAATAGAGGAGCAGTCCATAATTGGGGAAGTTGGTTTTCCTGCGGGGCTTCCCCTCCCCGACGACGACATGACAGTGTCTAGAGCCCAGGCCTGGGGCCCGAAAGGACCCGGGTTCTAATTCCGGCTCCGCCACTTGTCTGCTGTGTGACCTTGGGCAAGTCGCTTCACTTCTCCAGGCCTCAGTTCCTTCGTCGGGAAAATGGGGATTGAGGGCGAGCCCCAGACGTGTACCTTCCCCAGCGCTTCCAGTGCCTCCCCCTTCTAGACTGTGAGCCCGTTGTTGGGCAGGGATCGTCTCTATCTGTTGCCGAATTGTACTCTCCAAGCGCTTAGTACGGTGCTCTGCACACAGTCAGCGCTCAATAAATACGATTGAACGAATGAAAGCCTGACACATAGTAAGCGCTTAACAAGTACCATAATAATAATAATTAAAATAGAACACACTCAGTTTTACTTGTACATATTTACTATTCTATTTACTGTGTGCTCTGCACGCAGTAAACGCTCATTAAATACGATTGATGATTCTATTTATTTTTTTATTCATCTGCCAAGCTAGCTCTCTTCCTCCCTTCAAAGCCCTACTGAGAGCTCACCTCCTCCAGGAGGCCTTCCCACACTGAGCCCCCTCCTTCCTCTCCCCCGCCTTACCTCCTTCCCCACCCCACAGCACCTATATATATGTATATACGTTTGTACATATTTATTACTCTATTTTTACTTGTACATATTTCTTCTATTTATTTGATTTTGTTAATATGTTTTGTTGTCCGTCTCCCCCTTCTAGACTGTGAGCCCGCTGTCGGGTAGGGACCGTCTCTAGATGTTGCCAACTTGGACTTCCCAAGCGCTTAGTCCAGTGCTCTGCATCATCATCATCATCATCATCATCAATCGTATTTATTGAGCGCTTATTATGTGCAGAGCACTGTACTAAGCGCTTGGGAAGTACAAATTGGCAACATATAGATACAGTCCCTACCCAACAGTGGGCTCACAGTCTAAAAGGGGGAATAAATACGATTGAATGAATGAATATAGATGCACACAGTAAGCGCTCAATAAATATGATTGAATGAATGAATGCAATTTTGTTAATGATGTGCATCTAGCTTTACTTCTGTTTATTCTGATGACCCGTCCACATGTTTTGTGGTCTGTCTCCCCTTTCTTAGACTGTGAGCCCATTGTCGGGTAGGGACCGGCCCTATATGTTGCCGACTTGGACTTCCCAAGCGCTTAGTCCAGTGCTCTGCACACAGGAAGCGCTCAATAAATACGATCGAGTGAACGAATGAATGAATTTAGCCGTCCTGCGGATTCGAAGAGGGCACCGGGGTTGCAGAAACTCTATCCGGGAGGGTGGGGCCGAAAACCGGGGTTGTTTTTCCTCTTTAAGCCGGTGTATATGTGTGTATGTGTGTATGTAAACTTCTATTTTAAAACCCATCATAAGGTGGGGCCCAGACCCAAGCACCTGCCTTCCAATCAATCAGTGGTCATCATAAAAATTATGGTCATTTGTTGAGCGCTTACTATGTGCCGGGCACTGTAGCGTGGCTCGGCGGAAAGAGCCTGGGCTTTGGAGTCCGAGGTCATGGGTTCAAATCCCGGCTCCACCAATCGCCAGCTGTGGGACTTTGGGCAAGTCACTTCACTTCTCCGGGCCTCAGTTACCTCATCTGGAAAATGGGGATTGACTGTGAGCGCCCCAGGAGACAACCTGATCACCTTGTAACCTCCCCAGCGCTTAGAACAGTGCTTTGCACATAGTAAGCGCTTAATAAATGTCATTATTATTATTATTATTATTATTGTTAAATCCCGGCTCTGCCCAACTGTCGGCTGTGTGACTCTGGGCGAGTCACTTCACTTCTCTGGGCCTCATCTGTAAAATGGGGATTGAGACTGTGAGCCCCCCGTGGGACAACCTGATCACCTTGTAACCTCCCCAGCGCTTAGAACAGTGCTTGGCACCTAGTAAGCGCTTAATAAATGCCATCATCATCATCATCATCATCATTAATAATTATTAATAATAATATAATATAATAATATAATAATAATAATTATTATTATTACTAAGCATTGGGTTGGCCCCAGTCCCCGTCCCCCATGGAGCTCCCAGTCTCGATCCCCGTTTTCCAGACGAGGGAACGGAGGCCCAGAGAAGCCAAGTGACTTGCCCAAAGCCACACAGCTTATGCCGCGGGTGGGGAGACTGTAAACTAGTGGGAAATCGCCAACGGGAAAGTCGGGAAAGCAAAAGTCCTTGCAGAGGGAAAGAGCTGGAAACCTGCCCGGCAATAAGGTTGACGAGCGGTGATGTGTTCAGAAAGGTGGGGAGATTACGCAGAGAATTAATACCCTTTGAAAGACGGGATTAAAGGCGGCTTTGGGCGGGATGTGGCTGAGCAGATTTGATGGAGAAGCGAGTCGCACATAGGAGAAACATTAGACTATAAACATCCTGACAGCTCTTCCTTCCTTCTGAAGATTCCCAGGATCAGTCAGTCAGGCGGGGCTCTTTACTGAGCGCTTTCCGTGGGCAGAGCGCTATACTAAGCACTTAATCAGTCATTCAGTCATTCAGTCGCATTTATTCATCATCATCAATCGTATTTATTGAGCGCTTACTGTACATTCAGTCATTGTTGTGTTTATTCATCATCATCATCAATCGTATTTATTGAGCGCTTACTGTACTGTACTGTACAGCGCAGAGCACTGGACTAAGCGCTTGGGAAGTACAAATTGGCAACATATAGAGACAGTCCCTACCCAACAGTGGGCTCACAGTCGAAAAGGGGGAGACAAAACCAAACATACTACAAAATAAAATTTATTGAGCGCTTACTGTGTGCAGAGCACTGGACTAAGCGCTTGGGAAGTCCAAGTCGGCAACATCTAGAGACGGTCCCCCACCCAACAGCGGGCTCACAGTCTAGGAGACTTTAGGCCCTTGGGAAAGTCCCGTCTCTTCTCTGGCCTCAGTTCCCTCATCTGGAAAATCAATCAATCAATCGTATTTATTGAGCGCTTACTGTGTGCAGAGCACTGGACTAAGCGCTTGGGAAGTCCAAGTTGGCAACATCTAGAGACGGTCCCTACTCAACAGCGGGCTCACAGTCTAGAAGACTTGGTGGTCTTGCATCCACCCCAGTGCTTAGCACAATGATTAGCACGTAGTAAGTGCTTAACAAATACCACTGTTATTATTGTAATCATCCTTTTTATTATCTCCTCGGGGCCTCAGTTGTCTTACCTGTCGAAAGGGGATTTAGATACTTATTCTCCTTCCTCCTTGGATTGGAAGCCCCATGCGGGACAGGGATTGGTTCCAACGTTGAATGTACCCCATTGCTTAGTGCAGTGTTTGGCACATAGGAAGTGCTTAACAACTCCCGCCATTGTCATTGTTCATTCAGTCAGTATTTCATTCAGTCGTATTTATTGAGCGCTTACTGTGTGCAGAGCACTGGACTAAACGCTTGGGAAGTCCAAGTCGGCAACATCTAGAGACGGTCCCTACCCAACAGCGGGCTCACAGTCTAGAGGACTTGGTGGTCTTGCATCCACCCCAGTGCTTAGCACGATGCTTGGCACGTAGTAAGCGCTTAATAAATGCCGTTATTATTATAAGTGCTTAATAAATACCACTGTTGTTATTGTCATCATCCTTTTTATTATCTCCTCGGGGCCTCAGTTGTCTTACCTGTCGAAAGGGGATTTAGATACTTATTCTCCCTCCTCCTTGGATTGGAAGCCCCATGTGGGACAGGGATTGGTTCCAGCAGGTACTGTCTCTATGTGTTGCCAACTTGTACTTCCCAAGCGCTTAGTACAGTGCTCTGCACACAGTAAGCGCTCAATAAATACGATTGATTGATTTTGAATCTATCCCATTGCTTAGTGCAGTGCTTGGCACATAGGAAGTGCTTAACAACTCCCTCCATTGTCTTTGTTCATTCAGTCGGTATTTCATTCAGTCGTATTTATTGAGCGCTTACTGTGTGCAGAGCACCATACTGAGCGCTTGGGAAGTGCAAGTTGGCAACATATAGAGACGGTCCCTATTCATTCAGTCGTATTTATTGAGCGCTTACTGTGTGCAGAGCACCGTACTGAGCACTTGGGAAGTACGAGTTGGCAACATATAGAGACGGTCTCTATTCATTCAATCGTATTTATTGAGCGCTTACTGTGTGCAGAGCACCGTACTGAGCGCTTGGGAAGTGCAAGTTGGCAACATATAGAGACGGTCCCTATTCATTCAATCGTATTTCTTGATCGCTTACTGTGTGCAGAGCACCATACTGAGCGCTTGGGAAGTACAAGTTCCCAAGATAGGTGGCGTGGCTCAGTGGAAAGGGCCCGGGCTTTGGAGTCAGAGGTCATGGGTTCAAACCCCGGCTCTGCCTATTGTCAGCTGTGTGACTTTGGGCAAGGCACTTCACTTCTCTGTGCCTCAGTTACCCCATCTGTCAAATGGGGATGAAGACTGTGAGCCCCACGTGGGACAACCTGATCACCTTGTATCTACCCCAGCGCTTCGAACAGTGCTTTGCACATAGTAAGCGCTTAACAAATACCAACATTATTATTATTATTACAAGTTGGCAACATATAGAGACGGTCCCTACCCCACAATGGGCTCACGGTCTAGAAGCGCTTGCTGTGTGTGTAGCACTGTACTTTGTGTAATGTACTAATAATAATAATAATATGTAATAATGGCATTTGTTAAGTGCTTACTATGTGCAAAGCACTGTTCAAAGCGCTGGGGGGGGATACAAGGTGATCAGGTTGTCCCACGTGGGGCTCACAGTCTTAATCCCCATTTTACAGATGAGGGAACTGAGGCTCAGAGAAGATAAGTGACTAGCCCAAGGTCACACAGCAGACATGTGGCAGAGCCGGGATGCGAACCCATGACCTCTGACTCCCAAGCCCGGGCGCTTTCCACTGAGCCACGCTGCTTGGGAGAGTCCGATATCGTCATCATCATTATTATGATTATCATCATTGCTATGATTATTATTACTTCCTCTGGTTCCGTTTCCGATAAGCCAGTGGCGAAGGGGCGCGAACCCGAGGCCTCCCCTCCGGCCGGACCCCCGCCCCCGTCATCATCAATCGTATTTATTTAGCGCTTACTGTGTGCCGAGCACTGTACTAAGCGCTTATGTCCCACGAGCGTCTCCTTCTTGTCCCCTCCCACAGCGGGGCCTCCCCCCCCGACCCCGGGCCGCGGAGGCAGATGGACGACCTGGACAACGACCTGCGCCTGGCGGACGCCCTGACCGAGCCGGTCCCCGACGTGGAGGAGGTGGTGAAGCGGGACTTCATCGCCACCCTGGAGGCGGAGGCCTTCGACGACGTGGTCGGGGAGACGGTGGGCAAGACGGACTACATCCCCCTCCTGGACCCCGACGACGGGGCCGGGGACGGGGCCGCGGGCAAGCCCGGCGGCCCGGAGCCCAGGGGCAAAACCCGCCCGGACGGGGCGCCGGCAGAACGTGAGTTGGACGTCCGGCGGCGGGCCCTCCTGACGGGGCCGCGGGCCGGCTTCTGCGGGTTTAACAGGATCTCTGAGGTTGTCGAAGGCCAGAAGGTGGGCGGGAAAGGACAGGACTGGGGGGAGGTTGATAATAATAATAATAATAATAGCATTCATTCATTCATTCATTCATTCAATCGTATTTATTGAGCGCTTACTGTGTGCAGAGCCCTGGACAAAGCGCTTGGGAAGTCCAAGTTGGCAACATCTACGGACGGTCCCTACCCAACAGCGGGCTCCCAGTCTAGAAGGGGGAGACAGAGAACAAAACAAAACATATTAACAAAATAAAATAAATAGAATAAATATGTACAAGTAAAATATATGAATAAATTGAGTAATAAATCTGTACAAACATATCATCATCGTCATCATCAGTCGTATTTATTGAGCGCTTACTGTGTGCAGAGCACTGTACTAAGCGCTTGGGAAGTACAAATTGGCAACATCTAGAGACAGTCCCTACCCAACAGTGGGCTCACAGTCTAAAAGGGGGGAGACAGAGAACAAAACCAAACATACTAACAAAATAAAATCAATAGAATAGATATGTACAAGTAAAATAAATATGTACAAACATATATCCAGGTGCCGTGGGGAAGGGAAGGAGGTAAGACGGGGAAGATGGAGAGGGGGACGAGGGGGAGAGGAAGGAGGGGGCTCAGTCTGGGAAGGCCTTCTGGAGGAGGTGAGCTCTCAGTAGGGCCTTGAAGGGAGGAAGAAGTGACTCCCCCAAGGTCACCCAGCAGACAAGTGGCAGAGCCGGGATTAGAACCCGGGTCCTTCTGGGCCCCGGGCTCTGTGCTCTGATCCGAGTTCAGGGACCACTAGGGTAGCGGTGGCCCGTCCGGGCTCCCGCGGAGGAATTGTGGGTTAGGAGGGAAAAACCCACTCGTCCGTGGGTTTTGGTTTCAAGTCCTGGACCGACCGACACCGAAAATGGGGAAATCGCTCCTCCCCAGCGAACACACCCCAAGGAGGAGATGGACATTAAGATAAATCAGTAGATTTTTGCATATGGGCGTAAGCGCCGCCGTGGGCCCGGGGCGGGTGGGACCGAATAAAGGGAGCAAGTCGGGGCGACGCGGAAGGGAGGGAGAGAAAAGGAAAGGACGACTCAGTCTGGGAAGGCCTCTTGGAGGAGGTGGGCCTCCAGTAAGGCTTTGAAGCGGGGCGGAGGGCGGTGGCCGGTCAGTTAGGAGGGGGCACGATGGGGGTGAGACGGAGGGATGGCGAGAATCAATCAATCAATCAGTCAATCGTATTTATTGAGCGCTTACTGTGTGCAGAGCACTGGACTAAGCGCTTGGGAAGTACAAGTTGGCAACATAATCAATCAGTCATATTTATTGAGCGCTCACTGTGTGCAGAGCACTGGACTAAGCACTTGGGAAGTCCGAGTTGGCAACATATAGAGACAGTCCCTACCCAACAGTGGGCTCACAGTCTAAAAGGGGGAGACAGTTGGGTAGGGACTGTCTCTAGATGTTGCCAACTTGGACTTCCCAAGCGCTTAGTACAGTGCTCTGCACACAGTAAGCGCTCAATAAATACGATTGATTGATTGATTGATTGATTACAGTGCAATGGAGTTGGCCGGCTTGTTCCCTGCCCGCCATGAGCTTAGAGTCTAGAGGACTTTCACCATCATCGTCCTCATCATCAGTGGTATTTCTTGAGCGCTTTCTAGGTGCAGAGCACTGTACTAAGCGCCAGTCAGACAAGAGAAGCAGCGTGGCTTAGCGGAGGGTGCACAGCCCGCGAATCAAAAGGACCTGAGTGCTCATCCCGAGAAGCAGCGTGGCTCAGTGGAAAGAGCCCGGGCTTGAGAGTCAGAGGTCGTGGGTTCTAATCCTGTCTCCGCCACTTATCAGCTGTGTGATTTCGGACAAGTCACTTCTCTTTGCCTCAGTTCCCTCATGTGGAAAACAGGGATTAAGACTGTGAGCCCCCCGTGGGACAAGTCACTTCTCTTTGCCTCAGTTCCCTCATCTGGAAAATGGGGATTAAGACTGTGAGCCCCCCATGGGACAACCTGATCGCCGTGAATCTACACGCTTAGAACAGCGCTCGGCGCATAGGAAGCGCTTAACAAATTCCGTCCTCCTCCGCTTCTCCGGGCCTCCGTTCCCTCATCTGTAAAATGGGGATTAAGACCGCGAGCCCCATGTGGGTCTGACCTGTTTCCCTGGCAGTAGATTCATTCATTCATTCATTCGATCGTATTTATTGAGCGCTTACTGTGTGCAGAGCACTGGACTAAGCGCATGGGAAGGACAAGTCAGCGACATCTAGAGATGGTCCCTATCAGTCAATCAATCAGTCGTATTTATTGAGCGCTTACTGTGTGCAGAGCACTGTACTAAGCGCTTGGGAAGTCCAAGTCGGCGACATATAGAGACGGTCCCTACCCAACAACGGGCTCACAGTCTAGAAGGGAGAGACAGACAACAAAACAAGCCTGATAAA
The DNA here is from genome assembly GCF_015852505.1 of Tachyglossus aculeatus. Lineage (NCBI taxonomy): Eukaryota > Metazoa > Chordata > Mammalia > Monotremata > Tachyglossidae > Tachyglossus > Tachyglossus aculeatus. The sequence continues at coordinate 3,435,166 of NC_052078.1, read as the reverse complement.
TCTGATAAGCTTGTTCGACCCCAGCGCTTAGCACAGCGTCGGGCACGTAGTAAGCGCTTTCCAGGTACCAGTAAAGAGTGGCCAGCAGGGGGCGAGGTTGGCGCGGGTCTGACCTGATTCCCTGGCAGGAAATTCATTCATTCATTCATTCATTCATTCAATCGTATTTATTGAGCGCTTACTGTGTGCAGAGCACTGGACTAAGCGCTTGGGAAGTCCAAGTTGGCAACATCTAGAAACAGTCCCTACCCAACAGTGGGCTCACAGTCCAGAAGTCACAGAACAGTCACAGAACTTATTTAAGTATATGAAATTTAAGCGCTTAGTACAGTGCTCTGCACACAGTAAGCACTCAATAAATACGATTGATTGATTGATTGATTTATATTAATGTCTGTCTCTCCCCACCACCCCCACCCCCCGCCACCACCAGACTGTAAACTCATTGTGGGCAGGGGAACGTGTCTGTTATATTGTTCTCTCCCAAGCGCTTAGTACAGTGTTCTGCACACAGTAAGCGCTCAATAAATACATGGGTCATGGGTTCTAATCATTCATTCATTCAGTCGTATTTATTGAGCGCTTACTGTGTGCAGAGAACTGGACTAAGCGCTTGGGAAGTCCAAGTTGGCAACATCTAGAGACGGTCCCTACCCAACAGCGGGCTCACGGTCCAGAAGTCACAGAACAGTCACAGAACTTATCTAAGTATATGAAATTTAAGCGCTTAGTACAGTGCTCTGCACACAGTAAGCGCTCAATAAATATGATTGATTGATTGATTGATTTATATTAATGTCTGTCTCTCCCCCCCACCCCCACCCCCCGCCACCACCAGACTGTAAACTCATTGTGGGCAGGGGAACGTGTCTGTTATATTGTTCTCTCCCAAGCGCTTAGTACAGTGTTCTGCACACAATAAGCGCTCAATAAATACATGGGTTGTGGGTTCTAATCATTCATTCATTCAATCGTATTTACTAAGCGCTTACTGTGTGCAGAGAACTGGACTAAGCGCTTGGGAAGTACAAGTTGGCAACATCTAGAGACGGTCCCTACCCAACAGCGGGCTCACACTCTAATCGCAGCTCCGCCACTTGTCATTCAGTCATTCAGTCGTATTTATTGAGCGCTTACTGTGTGCAGAGCGCTGTACTAAGCGCTCGGGAAGTACAAGTTGGCAACATCTAGAGACGGTCCCTACCCAACGACGGGCTCACAGTCTAGAAGGGGGAGACGGACAACAAAACAAAACATGTGGTCAGGTTTGTCAGCTGTGTGACTTTGGGCAAGTCACTTAACTTCTCTGTGCCTCAGTTACCTCGTCTGTAAAATGGGGATTGAAACTGTGAGCCCCGTGTGGGACAACCTGATTACCTCCCCCCACTGCAGTGCTTTGAACAGTGCTTGGCACATAGTAAGCGCTTAACAAATGCCATCATCATTATTATTATTATTATTACAATTGATTGATTGCTGTGTACACTGTAAGCTCTCTTTAAATGCCTCTGATTGAGACAATATCTGGTCCATTTTCCCGTCCATTCATTCATTCATTCAATCGTATTTATTGAGCGCTTACTGTGTGCAGAGCACTGTACTAAGCGCTTGGGAAGTCCAAGTTGGCGACATATAGAGACGGTCCCTACCCAGCAGCGGGCTCACAGTCTAGAAGGGGGAGACGGACAACAAAACGAAACATATTAACAAAATAAAATAAATAGAATAAATACGTACAAGTAAAACAGAGTGATAAATACTTACAAACATATATACATATGTATATATAAGGGGGAGGGGGATGAGGGGGATGAAGAGGGGCGTCTCCCCCACCTACCCGCTCCCGCCGCCTCAGAGCCGCCTAATAATAATAGTATATTTTATAATAATAATATTAATAATAATAGTAGTAGTATATAATAATAATAATAATAGCGCTTACTATGTGCCACGCACTGTATTAAGCGCTGAGGTAGATACAAGGTAATCGGGCCCCACCTGGGCTCACAGTGTGAGTATTCATTCATTCAGTCGTATTTATTGAGCGCTTACTGTGTGCAGAGCACTGCACTAAGCGCTTGGGAAGTACAAGTCGGCAACGGGAGGGAGAATGGGAGGGAGAAAAGGTATTAAATCCCCATTTTGCAGGTGGCTACCAATCAATCTGCGCATCAGGCAGAAACTCCTCACCCTGGGCTTCAAGGCTGTCCATCCCCTGGCCCCCTCCTACCTCACCTCCCTTCTGTCCTTCTCCATCGCAGCCCGCACCCTCCGCTCCTCTGCCGCCGCTAATCTCCTCCCCGTACCTCGCTCTCGCCTGTCCCGCCATCGACCCCCGGCCCACGTCATCCCCCGGGCCTGGAATGCCCCCAATCCCTCTGCCCACCCGCCAAGCTCGCTCTCTTCCTCCCTTCAAGCCCCTGCTGAGAGCTTACCTCCTCCAGGAGGCCTTCCCACACTGAGCCCCTTCCTTCCTCTCCCCCTCGTCCCCCTCTCCATCCCCCTCATCTTACCTCCTTCCCTTCCCCACAGCACCTGTATATATGTTTGTACATATTTATCACTCTATTTATTTTACTTGTACCTATCTATTCTATTGATTTTATTTTGTTAGTATGTTTGGTTTTGTTCTCTGTCTCCCCCTTCTAGGCTGTGAGCCCACTGTTGGGTAGGGACTGTCTCTATCTGTTGCCAACTTGTACTTCCCAAGCGCTTAGTCCAGTGCTCTGCACATAGTAAGCGCTCAATAAATACGATTGATGATGATGATGAGGTCCAGAGGAGTGAAGTGACTTAGCCAAGGTCACCCAGCCGGGAAGTGGCGGACGACGCGCCCCCTCAGTCTTCAGGCTCCTCGGACCGTACGGTCATCGACGTAGTTCGTCTCCTGTGAGGTCCCGAGAAGTGAACCCGGGTTCCCCCGCCTCCCGAGTCTTTCCTCTAGGCCATGCTGCTTCATCATCATCATCATCATCAATCGTATTTATTGAGCGCTTACTACGTGCAGAGTACTGTACTAAGCGCTTGGGATGTACAAATTGGCAACGTATAGAGACAGTCCCTACCCAACAGTGGGCTCACAGTCTAAAAGGGGGAGACAGAGAACAAAACCAACCATACTAACAAAATAAAATAAATAGAATAGATATGTAAATAAATAGAATAGATGTCATCATCATCATCAATCGTATTTATTGAGCGCTTACTATGTGCAGAGCACTGTACTAAGCGCTTGGGAAGTACAAATTGGCAACATAGAGAGACAGTCCCTACCCAACAGTGGGCTCACAGTCTAAAAGGGGAGACAGAGAACAAAACCAAACATACTAACAAAATAAAATAAATAGAATAGATATGTAAATAAATAGAATAGATATCATCATCATCATCAATCGTATTTATTGAGCGCTTACTACGTGCAGAGCACTGGACTAAGCGCTTGGGAAGTACAAATTGGCAACATCTAGAGACAGTCCCTACCCAACAGTGGGCTCACAGTCTAAAAGGGGAAGACAGAGAACAAAACCAAACATACCAACAAAATAAAATAAATAGAATAGATATGTAAATAAGTAGAATAGATATCATCATCATCATCAATCGTATTTATTGAGCGCTTACTATGTGCAGAGCACTGGACTAAGCGCTTGGGAAGTCCAAATTGGCAACATCTAGAGCCAGTCCCTACCCAACAGTGGGCTCACAGTCTAAAAGGGGAGACAGAGAACAAAACCAAACATACTAACAAAATAAAATAAATAGAATAGATATGTAAATAAATAGAATAGATATGTAGCCCGTCGCTTCCTAACGGCAGCGTCTCCGTCGATTTTGCAGATGCTTCATCCGCCAAACGGGCGGTGCTGGCCAACGGCGACCACGAAGTGCAGGACAGTGATGCCAGAGGTAAGCGAGCCTCGGGCCCCCTCCCCACCTTTCCCAGCGGGAGTAGACTCACCTCCCCTCGCGGTGCCAAACACGCCCCGGGCTCCTAATAATACTAATGATGGCATTTATTAAGCACTTCCTATGTGCAAAGCACTGTTCTAAGTGCTGGGGGGATACAAGGTGATGAGGTTGTCCCACGTGGGGCTCCCAGTCTTCATCCCCATTTTACAGACGTGGGAACTGAGGCCCAGTGAAGTGACTTGCCCAAAGTCACCCAGCTGACAAGTGGCGGAGCCGGGATTTGAACCCATGACCTCCGACTCCAAAGCCCGGGCTCTTTCCCACTGAGCCACGCTGGTTCAGGAGAGGACCGCGATGGGGTAGAAACCCGTCAACTCCTTCACTGGAGCGAGGATTGCGTCCCCCAACTCTACTGCGTCGGAGGCTCTCTAGAGTAATGGCATTTATTAAGTGCTTACTATGTGCAAAGCACTGTTCTAAGCGCTGGAAAATTTTATCTCAGCACTCTTTGGTGATCTATTCTAGACCCTCCTAGGTATTCACAATCTTTTTTTAAACTCTCATACCAGAGAGGGGATTAGAACCCAGGCCTCCAGCCTTTCAAGGCTGTTACTTTCCCTCTGAGCCACCACAGCGCTTAGTACAGTGCTCCGTGCCCGGGAGATGCCCAGTAAATGTCGTCGATTGGCCGGTTGTGTTCCGGCAGACCGGGCTCGCCCCGGTAGCCCCCTGGCACACGTGTGGCATCCGTAACAGATGCCCACAGGGCCCTAGGGTATGGATAATAATAATAATAATAATAATGATAGCATTTATTAAGCGCTTACTGTGGCTCAGTGGAAAGAGCGTGGGCTTGGGAGTCACAGGCCATGGGTTCGAGTTCCGCCTCCCCCACGTGTCTGCTGGGTGACCTTGGGCAAGTCACTTAACTTCTCTGTGCCTCAGTTCCCTCATCTGTAAAATGGGGATTAAGATTGTGAGCCCCACATGGGACAACCTCATCTCCTTGTATTCCCCCCAGCGCTTAGAACAGCGCTTTGCACATAGTAAGCGCTTAACAAATACCAACATTATTATTATTATTATTATTATGTGCAAAGCACTGGGGAGGTTACAAGGTGATCAGGTTGTCCCGCGGGGGGCTCACAGGCTTAATCCCGTAACTGAGGTACGGGAGGCCCAGAGAAGTGAAGTGACTTGCCCAGAGTCGCCCAGCTGACAAGTGGCGGAGCCGGGATTTGAACCCATGACCTCTGACTCCAAAGCCCGGGCTCTTCCCACTGAGCCACGCTGCGTCTCAGAGGAGCTGCCGTACCATGGCCACAACGATCCCAGGAATCATGTGGACGTGCAACAACGTGGTGCGGTAATAAGGGGTCGGGGAACGGGCTCGGTGACGCCGCCTTTTTCGGGAGGACGGGCAGCATCCGTGGGAATACCGCTGGATTGGAAAGCTGCGCCCGTAGCCCGTCCGGGAAGGGAGGCTGGGTGGGAGAAGTGGGGTGACTCGGGTTTGCGCCGGGCCCCCTTTTCCAGCCCCTGAGGGCTCCCCGGTTCCCCCTCATCTCGCCGGGGCTGACGTTAGGCAGTTGAGCGCCGCCGTCCCCCCCAAAAAAAACACCTCTACATCCAGCCTCACCCCGGAATGGTCAATTAATCCCCTTCCGCGCTTCCTCCGGAACCACGGTTCCCTCTCGGGGAAGCTCTGGGAGTGGGCGAGTCTGTCTCGGGGGCCTCGCGGAAGTATTTCCCGACTTCTCGCCCCAAGCACCCCCAATTCGGGGCTTTCAGCGAAACCCTGGGGGCCTCGGGCGCTGCCATTTTCAGAGCCCCTTTTAGAAGCCGGCAAAACCGCGGGAAGGGGAGGTGGCAGGGCCTGGGAGAAGCCGGCTCTGCGTCATCCCGGCGGGGACGAGGTATTTGTAATTAAAGAATGGTAGGATCGGTCGGGGAGACGAAGTGTGTAGAGGATCGTACGGTCCTAGGAGTCTGGAGACTGAGGGGGTGCGTCGTGACATCCGTCTTTCAGGGTGGGTGGGGGAGAAGATGTCCCCAACCCCTGTCTCCTTGGAAACGGGCCACTTACCAAAGCATTTTCAGTGCCTTCTCTTGGCAAAGTTGCCTCCGCCACGTGCTCCCCTTGAAAATCTCCTGAAGGAAAACCGGCCCCACCTCAGAACGGCGGGGCTTTCGGCCGTTCGTCGAAGCCTGACTAACTCCCTTTCTCTTTCAGGGGGAAATACCTTGTGCAAATGAAATCCCCCCCCTCCCGCCCCCCTCCCGCCGTGTTGTGCTTGTGTCCGCTTGGGCGTGGACGGGGGCTGTGCGTTTCGGGGACACGCTAAGCTAAGATGGTTTGGCCGCAGGGCCGCTGACGCACGCCAGGAGCCCGGCACCGAGGGGGAGAGCTCCCGGTTTCACTTCTGAGCCACGGCTGGGTCGAAGACCTTCCCCTCTTGTTTGCCCGGAGCCTTGAGGGGAGGGCGGCCGCACGGATGGCGCGGGGCCCGGCGAGGCGCTTTCCGGGGTTCGTCTGGCTGTCTACTAATGATTTGTGCTTCTCCGCCTTCCCTTCCCCCGTCCTCCCCCTTTTCCCCTTTCCTTTTTCTCTCTCCCTTCTCTGTTTCTCTCCTCCTAGAAGCCTAGAGTGTCTCCCCACACTGGGCCCGCTCCAACTCCAGACCGGTGGCCTTCTCTGGCCACCGTTACGGTTCTTAAACCCCGAAGAAGCCGAGGGCCCGGGCTGCTCCTTCTGTCTGTGCTCTGCGGTGCTTGTTGGAACCTCCCTTCCTTTGTAAGCACAACAGTGTGTCGTGGGTTTCTTTCCTTTTTTCTTTTTGAAGGTTCTCTGATTTCTCCTCCTCTTCCTTTCTTTTCTTTCCGTTGTCTTCCTTTGAGACCTTGAATCTCATCCCACCCTTCCAGTCACGCCGCTTTGGCCATTTTTCTCACGGCTTTCAAACCTTCAGAAGTCTGCAGGAGGCGGAGACCCACACAGAGGAGCCGAGCTTCCCGCGGGGGGATTCGGTCCCACCGAGTGCCGGCAGGCACGGTCTTTCCTGCTGTCCTGTTCCATGCTCGTAGGATAGATTAATCCTCCGCTCTCCTAATCGCAGCCCACTCGCCGCTGCTTCTAACCCTCCCCGCGAGAGAGACCGGCCTTTACGTCTTCACATTTCTGCAGGGAACAGATATCTTGCCTTTCAGTAGCCTCCGGCCTCCGCTTTGAGAAGCGCATTCTTGCTCTCCCGTTTCCCTTCCCCTCCTGAAAACGGGGTGGGGTTAGGATGAAAATCTCTGGCAAGAAATTGGCAACCGTCCGGCCCGTGCTTAAGAAAACCCCTTTCCCCCGCCCCTGCAGCCGAAACCTGACAAAACGAAAATAGTCTTGCTTTTCCTTAGTGCTGGTAGGCCAGAGAAAGAAGTGAAGAGCTTTAATTAGTCAGCTGTAGCGTGTTTAGAATCCTGATCGGAGGGCAGGGAGTGGAATAGTCTGATGGGAATTTAGTTGGGAAGAGTGCATTTGAAAAAGGGATGGAAAGTAAATCAGAGGGATTGTCAGAAGCCTCCCCCAGCTGCTATCAATCATATTTATTGAATATCAATCGTATTTATTGAGCGCTTACTGTGTGCAGAGCACTGTACTAAGCGCTTGGCCCCTCTGGTACCCCGACTTCTGCCAGCGGTGATTCACGGGGCTTGGAAGTTGAAGCCGGCGAAACCCTTCACAACGTCGATCGGATTTGCCGCACCGGGCCTGACTCTCCTAGTCTCACCGGGAGATTTTTTCAGTCGTGAGTCTCGTACCCTGTCCTCACGACAAACCAGCGTGGAACCCAGAATTTTGAATAGCCCCCCCGGAAGCTTTTCAAAGCTGAGGGCCGAACCCATTCGCCCCTCTTGGCCAAGTCGTTCGAGTTGGGGCCGAGGCGTGAAGGGTGATCCTTGTCTGGAAATATCAGGAAGACTAAGGTGGCAAGCCATCCGTGGTATTCATTGAGCGCCTTCTGGGTGCAGAGCACTGAGCCGAGCGCGTGGGAGAGTCCAGTACAGCAGAGACGGTAGACTTGTTCCCTGCCCATTTCGAGAGAGAGAGAAAAGGAGTTCTGAACCTTCAACAAAGCCCCTTTCACTTTTCCATCGGTAACTCGTTGCCCCCGGCTCCCTGACCTCAGGGCCGAATCAAGGACCACCTTTAACAGGTCGTCATCAATTCCCAGTTAGTGGCTGGGGGGCTGTGGCGGGGACAGGGTGTTGGAAAAGGGCAAAGAAGTCAGATGAAGCTCGTCTGAGATTTTCTGGGGAAACGGGAGGCTTTATGCCGCCCGCTTGACTGGTCTTTAAGGAGCCCCCCATGGCGAAAGGGGCAGTTCTTTTCCGACTGCCTCCCGCCTCGTTCTGCTGCTTCCCCTCTCTCCCCTGTCACTGGGGCATCGGTGGCCCTTGAAAAGATACCCGGGCCCTTGTCGAAGGGCCCCGCCGATGCCCCGAGGCTTGGCGATGCCCGTCCTAAAGACGCAGTGGGGGGCTGGCAGAGGAGCTTCTAGACTGTGAGCACACTGTTGGATAGGGACCGTCTCTATATGTTGCCAACTTGTACTTCCCAAGCGCTTAGTACAGTGCTCTGCACACAGTAAGCGCTTAATAAATACGATTGATTGAATGAATAAATGAAGGAGCGCCAGGTCGGGATTTCTGATCGGAAAGAGACTCCCTGACGTGGCTGCTGTGCGTTGAGAGCGGGGAGCTGGGGGAATAGAGCGGGGGTTCTCCTTGTGGATAAGGATTTTAGGGGAGGCCTCCCAAACCCACACTCCAGCCCACCCACTTCTCATCAGGACACCTCCAATAACGACTTGAAGGATGTGGGAAACGTGGTTCCTTTTCTTTAAGGTGCTGTAGCTTGGGTTTTGCCACTGTGGACTCCGGGCCCCCCGGCCAAGAGAAGGCACTCGAGGGAAGCTGTCCGACCCCTTAGAGCAGGGCAGTCCATCCATAGTATTTATCGAGCGCTTCCCGTGTGCGGCACACTGTACAAAACCCTTGGCCCAACACAGTTCAGTAGGAAGGGGGGACGTGACCCGTGCCCACAAGGAGCTTACAGTCTAGAGGGCAAAACTCTCGTGGTCATTGCAAGTAAGGAGGGAGCTTGGGGAAACCTTGCCGATTTTAGTGATGGGGGGGACTGGGGGCTTGGTCAGATTTCCTTTTCTCAGCCTCTACCGCTCACCAAAGTTTGGGTCCTGGCCATTTCTTCAGAGCTTGAGACTGATACAAACCGTTAGGGCAACAGCAGCTTAATTTATTTGAGAGGGGATCGGCTGAGGAGACCAGGGCACCGATCGGGGACCGAAAAGCAATCTGCTGCACCGGTAGGGAGTTGGCGTCCATTTCCATTTCATCTTCCATTCTTCCTTTTTCTTCTGCGATTTGGTTTTTCTCTTGGTTTGGTTTGGTTTCTGAGTTTGTGGAACTGTTAGAGTTTTGTGTCTCCTCTCTCTCTCTCTTTTTATTTAAAAAAAATCTTGAAACTTGTTAAGCAAGCCTCTGGCTCTCCTAGTCTGGATACAGAAATAAAAATCGGTTCCGTTAGGGTGGAATGTGCTTATGGGTTTTCTCTTTGGAGGAAAGGGATTTATACACTTAGCCTGTACTTTCTTCTAACCCGAAAAGTCCCAAGGAAGAGGATAATCTGTATTTGAGATGATTGGAACGGTAGCTCCGTCTTTATGTACGTCTCTAAAACCACTAATACGTTCTGTGATTGCATTGTTACTCATTTTAAACTGTCCCACTTGGTCCGGTGGCGGAGGCGAGGGACCCTTTCCAAGGACTATTTTTTCACCCAATTCCTGCATTTCTCTGTATCTTCGTGATTCCTGCAATCTCTGTGTTGTGACACGTGAGCGTCACCCGTGCCGAATAAATTGCACTAATAAACCTCATGCAGTAACACCTCAATAACCGCTGTGCACGGGGGTCTTCATTGCGGGGAGGGAGGAAGAGACGTCTCGAGGGCTCGGACGGACTCCCCCGGGCCGACGTCCGGCCCCCTCCACTCCGAGGGCTCCATGGCAACCACGGGAAAAGGACCTCTCCCGAGCGTCTAGTACAGTGCTCTGCCCACCGTAAGCACTTAATAAATATTTGAATCAGCGACTTAAAGTGAGCTCCGAAAACCACAGTTCTTTGGACTGTCAATCAGTGGTATTTATTGAGTGCTTACCGTGTGCAGGGCACTGGACTAAGCGCTTGGGAGAGGACAGGATAACAGTATAAAGAGTCGGTAGACCTGAAGTCAGAGGTTCGGTGTGCGGAAGAAGCAGCGTGGCCTAGAAGAAAGAGCCTGGGAGTCTGAGGACCTGAGTTCTAATCCTGACCTCGCCACTTGTCTGCCGTGAGTCTGTGGGCAAGTCACTTAATTTCTTTGTGGCTCAGTTGCCTCATCTGTAAAATGAGGGCTAAAGATGTGAATCCCTGTGGGACAGGGAATGTGTCCAACCTGATTACCCTGATGTTTAGTACTGCACCTGGTACACACTTAATAAATACCTTTTTTTTTTTTAAAAACACCCACTTAACATTGTAGAAATACCGGGGTGTGGTAATAACAGTATTAATTGTGGTACTTGTTAAGCACGGGGGTAGATGCAAGAAAAGGATCAAGAAGCAGCGTGGCTCAGTGGAAAGAGCCCGGGCTTTGGAATCAGAGGTCGTGGGTTCAAATCCCGGCTCTGCCAACTGTCAGCCGTGTGACTTTGGGCAAGCCACTTCACTTCTCTGTGCCTCAGTTCCCTCATCTGGAAAATGGGGATTAAAACTGTGAGCCCCTCCCCGTGGGACATCCTGATCACCTAATCACCTCCCCAGCACTTAGAACAGTGCTTTGCATGTAGTAAGAGCTTAACAAATACCATCTTTATTATTATTATTATTATTAAAAGAAGGTCAGGCACAATCTCTGTCCCACATGGGACTCACGGCCTTAGAGGGAAGGAGAAGAAATTTTGCCATGCTGTTTTATAGATGAGGTAGCTGTGGCCCAGAGAAGTGAAGTGACTCACCCAAAGTCACACAGCAGGCAAATGGTGGAGGCAGAATTAGAATCCAGGTCCTTCTGATTCCTGGGTCCAGGCTTTTCACTGTAGGACCACTGTGAGCCCCTTTTAGACTGTGAGCCCACTGTTGGGTAGGGACTGTCTCTCTATGTTGCCAACTTGTACTTCCCAAGCGCTTAGTACAGTACTCTGCACACAGTAAGAGCTCAATAAATACAATTGATTGATTAAGATGGTGGCTAGGGCGGCTGGGGGTGTGAAGGCAGCTTAGTATGTTGGTGGGGCAATATGTCCACCCCTTCGATTAATAGACGAGCACTCGGTTTACCACCCCTACTGGATCAGCCGGATGGTGGTCCCACCCACCTCAGTGGGTCGGTAATCAATCAATCAATCAATCAATCAATCAATCAATCGTATTTATTGAGCGCTTACTGTGGGCAGAGCACTGTACTAAGCGCTTGGGAAGTCCAAGTTGGATGATTGGCAGCACACCGGAAATAGAACGGTGACTCCGAGCTTCAGCGGGTGAGTAATAATAATAATAATAATAATAATAATGACATTTATGAAGCGCTTACTATGTGCAAAGCAGAGTTGTCAGCTGCTGCCAAAAATGATTCCATGCAGGTGGATGATAACATTTATTCAAAAAACACCACCAAGCCCCAGATCTAGAGGCGTGTAAGTGGGTTCTCTCTCTCTCAAAATGGTATTTATGTGCTTAATATGTGTCAGACAGTCTTCTGAGTGCTGGGGTAGATACCAGGTGGAACACAGTCCCCTGTTGGGTAGGGACTGTCTCTGTATGTTGCCAACTTGTACTTCCCAAGCGCTTAGTCCAGTGCTCTGCACACAGTAAGCGCTCAATAAATACGATTGATGATGATCATCATCGTCTTGGGGCTCACGTCGTCCGAACCCCCGTTTTTCAGGTGAGGTAACCTAGGCACGGAGAAGGGAAGCGACTGCCCAAGATCACCCAGCAAGCAGGCGGCCGAGCCGGGATTCGAACCCAGATCCTCCGACTCCCAGGCCGAGGCTCTTTCCGCCGGGCCAGGCCACTCTTCAAAATCTGGCAGTGGCGAAGCTCAGGTTCAAACTTCAGGCCTCCAAGGAGAAACATTTGTTTTGGGGCGTCAGTGGTACGAAGAGCTCCGCGGAGACAGGTTCACCACGTTATGCGCGAGGCTCACAGTCTAGGAGGGAGAATGGGTTGAAGCAGCGTGGCTCGGTGGAAAAAACATGGGCTTTGGAGTCCGAGGTCACGGGTTCGAGTCCCGCCTCCGCCCCTTGTCAGCTGGGTGACTTTGGGCAAGTCACTTCGCTTCTCTGGGCCTCAGTTCCCTCATCTGGAAAATGGGGGTGAAGACTGGGAGCCCCCCCGTGGGACAACCTGATCACCTTGTAACCTGAACAGTGCTTTGCACTTAGTAAGCGCTTAATAGATGCCATTAATATCTGATATTGAATCCACGTTTTGCTGACGAGGGAGCCGAGGCCCAGGGAAGTGACTTGGCCAAGGTCACCCAGCAGACAAATGGCAGAGCCGGGATTAGAACCCAAGTCCTTCTCACTCCCAGGCTCTATCCATTAGACCACTCTGCTTCTCTGAGACCCGAGGTTTGACGGAGGGCTGGGGTGTAGAAGCCATACAGCCCCCGTGGGTTTGTGGTGATGCGGCGGGGTGGCGGGGAACGGGACAAAAGCCATAGCGGGAGACTGAGGGTGAGTTCCTATTTTTAAACTGTTCAAGGGCAAATTGTTCTCATTTGGAAAGCCCCTAGCTCGGCGTAGGGAACAGTGAGGCAGGGTGCCCTTTTGTCCCATCCGTGAAAGAGGTGAGCCCTTCTGAAGGAAGGGCGGGCGGAGTAGCTCACCGGTGTGGACGAGAATGAATATGCTATTCACAAACGGTCACGACGAGCGGGGGTTTCTGAGAGAGTAATGGCAGGCCTGGCGTCAGGGCCCTGGGACTGAAGGTAAGGAACACTCTTTCTCTCTCGCCTATTAAGAAGAAAACAATGGACCACCCCCCTCCTCCTTTTTCTCTTTCTCCTCCTCCTGCTCTTTTCTTCTCTTGCTTTCTCCTCCTCTTTCTCCATCTCTTTCTCCTCCTCCTCTTTCTCCATCTCTTTCTCCTCCTCTTACTCCCCTTTCTCCTTTTCCTTCTTTTCTCCTTCTCCTCCCACTCCCCTTTCTCCTTTTCCTTCTTTTCTCCTCCTCCCTCCCCTTCTTTCTCCTTGTCTTCCTCTTGCTCCTCCTCCTCCTCTTGCTTCTCCTCCTCCTCCTCTTTCTCATTCTCCTCTTTCTCCCCCATTCCTCCTCCTCTTCCTCTTTTTCCTTCTCCTCGTCCTCTTGCTCCTCCTCTTGCTCATTCTCCTCTTTCTCCCCCATTCTTCCTCCTCTTCCTGTTTTTCCTTCTCCTCCTCCTCCTTTCTCCTCCTCCTCTTCCTCTTTCTCCTCCTCTTTTCTCCTCCTTTCTCCCTCTCTTCCTCCTTCCCTTCATTCTCCTCCTCCTCCCTTGCTCTTTCTCCTCTTGCTCCCCCATTCCTCCCCCTCTTCCTCTTTTTCCTTCTCCTCTTTGTCCTCTTTCTCCTCCTCCGCGTCCTCTTTCTCCTCCTCCTCTTCCTTCTTCTCCTCCTTCCTCCGTCTCTTCATTCTCCTCCTCCTCCCTTGCACTTTCTTCTCTTGCTCCCCCATTCCTCCTCCTCTTCCTCTTTCTCCTCCTCCTCCTTGTCCTCTTTCTCCTCCTCCTCCTTGTCCTCTTTCTCCTTCTCCTCTTCCTCCTTGTCCTCTTTCTCCTCCTCCTCTTCCTCCTTGTTCTCTTTCTCCTCCTCCTCTTCCTCCTTCTCCTCTTTTCTCCTCCTCTTCCTCCTTCTCCTCTTCTTTCTCCTCCTTCCTCCTTCTCTTCTTTCCCCTCCTCCTCCCTTGCTCTTTCTCCTCTTGCTCCCCCATTCCTCCTCCTCTTCCTCTTTTTCCTTCTCCTCCTTGTCCTCTTTCTCCTCCTCCTCCTCGTCCTTTTTCTCCTCCTCCTCCCTTGCTCTTTCTCCTCTTGCTCCCCCATTCCCCCTCCTCTTCCTTTTTCCTTCTCCTCCTTGTCCTTTCTCCTCCTCATCATCCTCTTTCTCCTCCTCCTCTTCCTCCTTCTTCCCCTTCCTCCTTCTCTTCATTCTCCTCCTCCTCCCTTGCTGTTTCTCCTCTTGCTCCCCCGTTCCACCTCCTCTTCCTCTTTTTCCTTCTCCTCGTCCTCTTTCTCCTCCTCCTCTTCCTCCTTCTCCTCCTTCTCTTCTTTCTCCTTCTCTTTCTCTTCCTCCTTCTCCTCCTCCCTTGCTCTTTCTCCTCTTACTCCTCTCGCTCCCCCTCCTCCTCCTTCTCCTCCCCACCTCCCCTGCCGCCTTCCTGCAGCCCCCCTCCCCACAGGAACCGGGCAGCGCTTTGCTACAGCAAATTACGGTTCAGCTGTCTCGGCCTGTTTTTGCCGGTGAGCTTCCTCCCCGTGCATTGCATCAACTGAACCGTACTGAGCGCTTGGGAGAGGACAGTACTGCAGAGTTGGTAGACACGTTCCCTGCTCACGAGAGCTCTCAGCCTCGAGGGGGAGGCGGACATTAATATGAATAACTATAATACAAAATATGCCAGAAAGTCCCTTCGAGAAGCAAGCAAAACTTCATATGTTGCAATAACGTTTTGGGTTTTGTTTTTTTTTTTTTAAATGGTATTTAAGTGCTTTCCATGTGCCAGGCACTGAACTAAGTGCTGGAATAGATTCAGAATAATCAGTTGGACACAGTCCAGGTCCCACACGGAGCTCACAGTATTAATCCCCATTTTACGGATGAGGGAACTGAGGCACGGAAAAATGAAGAGATTTGCCCAAGGTCACGGGCGGGTGGAGGAGCAGGGATTAGAACCCAGGTCCCTCCGACTCCGGGGCCCGTGCTTTAGCCTCTTGGCCACCCTGCTTCTCATGACGTGAACATTAAAACCACGTTTCACCTACAGATTCCAAGGGGAAGTTTTCACCGGCATAGCAACAGCAGAAGAACAGATTGAGCTGAGAATTTTCCAGTACAGTCGGAATATCCCCAAATTGAATCAGGTTTTCTAAATGCGGAGCAAATGAAGGAGACGGATGGGGTTTCTTATTTGTGAGGATGACCTCAGGTGCTTTTTATTTTTAGTTTTTCCTCCCCCTCCCCGCCATCCCTTCTGGTTAAAACGGGGATTTCATTCCCAGACGTGCTGACTGCAGCCCGTTTTCCTAACCATCTCAAGGACGGTCACCCGGTCTGGGTTGTCATGGCTAAAATGGCATCGAGTGACCATCCTTTTTTTTACCAGAGAAGCAGCATGGCTCAGTGGAAAGAGCCCGGGCTTTGGAGTCAGAGGTCATGGGTTCGAATCCCGGCTCCGCCACATGTCTGCTGTGTGACCTTGGGCGAGTCACTTCTCTTTACCTGCTACCTCATCTGTAAAATGGGGATGAAGACTGTGAGCCCCACGTGGGACAACCTGATTACCTTGTATCCCCCCCAGCGCTTAGAACAGTGCTTGGCACATAGTAAGCGCTTAACAAATGCCATCATCATTATTATTATTATTATTATTATTATTATTACCAGCCAGCGATGTCACTGATCAGCCACGTTACTGGAATGGGATGTTGGGTTTATGTGAGAAAGCGATTTACCCGGTTTTCTCTGAGGATCGTTCTGCTTCAGAAATAATCTCGGTTACCAAGATTTCGCTCTTTTAACCTATCTGGTGTTCTGGGCCCCGTGTCAGAGTCGGAAGATGTGTCGAACGCTGGGGTCCTGGAATAATAATGGCAGTTGTGGTCTTGTGGTAGTTGTTGACTGTTGCGTCAAACACTGTTCTAAGCGCTGGGTAGATATAAGGTTATCAGGTTGGACAACAGTCCCTGTCCCACGTGGCTCACAGTCTTTTAAGTGTGAGAAGCAGCGTGGCTCAGTGGAAAGAGCCCGGGCTTGGGAATCACAGGTCGTGGGTTCTAATCCCGCCTCCGCCACTTATCAGCTGGGTGGCTTTGGGTGAGCCATTTCACTTCTCGGTGCCTCAGTTCCCTCATCTGGAAAATGGGGGTGAAGACCGGGAGCCACCCGGGGGACAACCTGATCATGCTGTAACCGCCCCAGCGCTTAGAACAGTGCTTTGTACATAGTAAGTGCTTAACAAATGCCATCATCATTATTCTTTTAGACTGTGAGCCCACTGTTGGGTAGGGACTGTCTCTGTATGTTGCCAACTTGTACTTCCCAAGCGCTTAGTACAGTGCTCTGCACACAGTAAGTGCTCAGTAAATACGATTGATTGATTAAGTAGGAGGGAGTAGGATTTAATCCCCATTTTACAGTGGAGGAAACTGAGGCAGAGGCAAGCAGTTGGCAGAGTCAGGATTAGAATTCAGGACCTCTGACTCCCAGGGCTATGCTCTTTCCGCAAAACCACGCTTCTCTAGGTATCGGAAGCTCAGTAGGGGTCAGACCTTCATTTTACAGATGAAGATACCGAGTCCCAGCGAAGTGAAGCGATGGACTCCTGGTCACCTGGCAGGGAAGTGGCAGAGAAGTCAAGGGACTTGGCCAAGGTCACCCAGCAGGCACGTGGCAGAGCCGGGATTAGAACACAGGTCCTCTGACTCCGAGCCCCGGGCTCTTTCCATTAGGCCACGCTGCGTCTCCATCCTCCGTTTCCCTCTTCTCTTCCTCCCTCAGCTCCTGCGGCTTCTTCTACCGGTGACTCTGCTTTGATTCCCCACGACTCATTCAGATGTTGGAAGAATACTGTTTGAATTGTTGTAGTTGATTTAGTTTCTTTTAATAATAATAATAATAATAATAATAATGACATTTATTAAGCACTATGTGCAAAGCACTGTTCTGAGCGCTGGGGAGGTTACAAGGTGATCGGGTTGTCCCACGGGGGGCTCACAGTCTTAATCCCCGTTTGACAGATGAGGGAACTGAGGCCCAGAGAATAATAATAATAATAATAATAATAATAATAATAATAATAATAATAATAATAATAATAGCATTTATTAAGCGCTTACCGTGTGCAAAGCACCGTTCTAAGCGCTGAGGAGGTTGCAAGGTGATGGGGTTGTCCCATGGGGTGCTCACAGTCTTAATCCCCATTTGACAGATGAGGGAACTGAGGCCCAGAGAATAATAATAATAATAATAATAATGGCATTTATTAAGTGCTTACTGTGTGCAAAGCACCGTTCTAAGCGCTGGGGAGGTTACAGGGTGATCGGTTTGTCCCACGGGGGGCTCACAGTCTTAATCCCTGTTTGACAGATGAGGGAACTGAGGCCCAGAGAAGCGAAGTGACTTGCCCAAAGTCACACAGCTGCCAATTGGCGGAGCTGGGATTTGAACCCATGACCTCTGACTCCGAAGCCCGTGCTCTTTCCACTGAGCCACGTTGCTTCTCTATTTAATAGTATTTAAAGCTCTCACTATATGTCAGACACTGTACTGAGCACTCGGGTAGATAACAGCTAATCAGATGAGACATAGTCCATGTCCCACATGGGGCTCACAGTCTTGATTTCCATTTTAAGGGCGTGGAGACTGAGGCACAGAGAAGTCAAGTGCCTCTCCCAAGGTCACACAGCAGACAAGTAGCCGAGCCGGGATAAGAACCCAGGTCCTCTGACTCCCGGGCTCTTTCCCTTAGGCACGCTGCTTCCCTGTTGCGTAGCACAGTGGAAAGAGCCCGGGCTTTGGAGTCAGAGGTCATGGGTTCAAATCCCGGCTCCGCCGATTGTCAGCTGTGTGACTTGGGGCAAGTCACTTCTCTGTGCCTCAGTTCCCTCATCTGTAAAATGGGGATGAAGACTGCGAGCCCCCCGTGGGACAACCCGATCACCTTGTAACCTCCCCAGCGCTTAGAACGGTGCTTTGCACATAGTAAGCGCTTAATAAATGCTATTTAAAAAAAAATCCCTCTGAGCGCGCCAGAGGAAAGGTGCTTTGGCTCCAAAAATTGCAGCTGTTGAGAGGGAGCCAGGCCTCTTGATGTCTGTCCATCAAGCGACGGAGTTTATCGAGCGCTACCTGTGTGCAGAGCACTGCGCTAAGCGCCACGGTTGGCACTGAGCAGAGATAGTTGAACAGTGGAGTCTAGCATCCTGAGCCACTCGGGGCCTTTCTGCGATTCTAAAGCTAAAATGACATTGCTCAAGGGTGCCGAGGGTTGGGTTCCATGCCAAGCGGTCCCGGAAAATTGCCCGCCTGTCATCGTATCTCCCCCTGGGGCTTCCGCAAAGTCTGATCGTTGGTGATTGGAAAACCTGGGCTCTGGAGGGAAACAGGAAACGTGCTGAGGGCCTTTATCATCATCAATTGTATTTATTGAGCGCTTACTATGTGCAGAGCACTGTACTAAGCGCTTGGGAAGTACAAATTAGCAACATCTAGAGACAGTCCCTGCCCAACAGTGGGCTCACAGTCTAAAAGGGGGAGACAGAGAACAAAAGCAAACATACTAACAAAATAAAATAAATAGGATAGATATGTACAAGTAAAATAAATAAATAAATAAATAGAGTAATAAATATGTACAAACATATATACATATACATATATACATACATACACATACATATATACATACACATATACATACATATATATACATACATATATATATACATACATATACACATGTGCACATACATATGCATATATACATATACATATATATATGTATGTGTACATATACATATACATACATACATATATGTATATACATGTATATATACACATACGTGTGTGTGTGTGTGTGTATATATATGTATGTGTATGTATGTGTATGTATACATATGTACCCACAGGTGCTGTGGGGAAGGGCCTTTAGAGGCAAAGCCCACTAAATGACATTTTTCTTGGGAATTCAGGCCAAAGGCACAGCCCCCTCAGTATTTTGTTTTGTTTTGCCTTTTTTTTAAGATACTTGTTAAGCGCTTACTTGGTGCCGGGCCCCGTTTCTAAGTGCCGGGGTAGCTACAGGCTAATCATCAATCGTATTTATTGAGCGCTTACTGTGTGCAGAGCACTGTACTAAGCGCTTGGGAAGTACAAGTTGGCAACATATAGAGACGGTCCCTACCCAACAGTGGGCTCACAGTCTAAAAGACTAAAAGGCTAATCAGGTTAGACACAGTCCCTGTCCCACGTGAAGCTCACGGTCTCAATCCCCGTTTTGACGGATGAGGCCTGGAGAAGTGACGTGACTTGCCCAAAGTCACGCAGCGGGGAAATGGCGGAGCTAGGATTAGAACTCAGGTCCCCCGACTCTCAAGCTAATCAGGTTGGACGCAGTTCCTGTCCCACATAGGGCTCACCGTCTTAATCCCCATTTGACGGATGAGGAAAGGGAGGCTCAGAGAAGTGAAGTGATTTTCCTGAGGTCACACAGCAGCCAAGTGGCGGGGCTGGGGTTAAAATCCTGGTCTTTCTGACATCCAGGCCCGGGTGCTTTCCACTAGGCAACACTGCTTCTCTGCCTGTCCCTTGGGAATTACTGATTGATCGTTAAAGTCTGTTAAAGTCTGTTGAAGAGTTCAGCAGTTGCCACTTTGGACCCCCATCAGTTGGAAAATCTCCTCCGGTAATACCGGTCCCCCACATCTGCTGATTTCCTCCTCCGCCAGGAGCCCGGGATGTGGCCGCTTCAGCGGCTGCCATCGTCATGGTGACAAAATCATTTAGAGGTGAACAGTTAGGGAACGGGAGGGCCGAGAGGGAGAGAATCCAGGGAGCCAGTTGCCGGGAGGGACCGCAGATTGGTTCGGCTGCTGTACTTATTCATTCCCTCTCACGTTCTCCTACGAAACATTCTGCCACCCGTGGGGTTTGGAAGAATGCGACTGAAAAGCTGGCACGCCCGCCCCTTCCCTAACAGCCCCCCTGGCTTCCGATGGAAAATACCATCTGGTGCCACTCACGTCTCGTGAATCCATTGTAATTCTCTCACCTGGGGATGCTGGAGATGAGGCCAGTCGATGGAATTGGTTGAGTTCGGTCAGAGTTTCTTCAGCTTCAGCTTGTCCACCATCAGAGACTTTTCTCAAAGAAGGGGCTGACCCCCTTTTCTCTGTTCATTCAGAGTCTCTTCAGCTGGACGTCCCTCTGTGAGTTTGCCCGCTTTCGGAGAGACTGGTCTCAGAGAAGGGGCCGACCCCCTTTTCTCTTTTCATTCAGAGTCTCTTCAGGTGGACTTCCCCCTGTGCGTTAGTTTGCCCACTTTCAGAGAGACTGGTCTCAGAGAAGAGGCCGACCCCCTTTTCTCTGTTCATTCAGAAGCTTTCAGGTGGACTTCCTCCTGTGAGTTAGTTTGCCCGCTTTCGGAGAGAGAAGGGGCCGACCCCCTTTTCTCTGTTCATTCAGAGTCTCTTCAGGTGGACTTCCCCCTGTGAGTTAGTTTGCCCGCTTTCGGAGAGACTGGTCTCAGAGAAGGGGCCGACCCCCGTTTCTCTTTTCTTTCAGAGTCTCTTCAGGTGGACTTCCCTCTGTGAGTTAGTCTGCCCACTTTCAGAGAGACTGGTCTCAGAGAAGAGGCCGACCCCCTTTTCTCTGTTCATTCAGAGGCTTTCAGGTGGACTTCCCCCTGTGAGTTAGTTTGCCCACTTTCAGGGAGACTGGTCTCAGAGAAGGGGCCGACCCCCTTTTCATTCAGAGTGTCTTCAGGTGGACTTCCCCCTGTGAGTTAGTTTGCCCGCTTTCGGAGAGACTGGTCTCAGACAAGGGGCCGACCCCCTTTTCTCTTTTCATTCAGAGTCTCTTCAGGTGGACTTCCCCCTGTGAGTTAGTTTGCCCACTTTCAGACAGACTAGTCTCAGAGAAGGGGCCGACCCCCTTTTCTCCATTCATTCAGAGTCTCTTCAGCTGTATGTCCCTCTGTGAGTTAGTTTGCCCACTTTCAGGGAGACTGGTCTCAGAGAAGGGGCTGACCCCCTTTTCTCTGTTCATTCAGAGTCTCTTCAGGTGGACTTCCCTCTGTGAGTTAGTTTGCCTGCTTTCGGAGAGACTGGTCTCAGAGAAGGGGCCAGCCCCCATTTCTCTGTTCATTCAGAGTCTCTTCAGCTGGATGTCCCTCTGTGAGTTATTTTGCCCACTTTCAGGGAGACTGGTCTCAGAGAAAGGGCCGACCCCCTTTTCATTCAGAGTGTCTTCAGATGGACTTCCCCCTGTGAGTTAGTTTGCCTGCTTTTGGTGAGACTGGTCTCAGAGAAGGGACCGACCCCCTTTTCTCTTTTCATTCAGAGTCTCTTCAGCAGGACATCCCTCTGTCAGTAAGTTTGCCTGCTTTCAGAGAGACTGGTCTCAGAGAAGGGGCCAACCCCCTTTTCTCTTTTCATTCAGAGTCTCTTCAGGTGGACTTCCCCCTGTGAGTTAGTTTGCCCGCTTTCGGAGAGACTAGTCTCAGAGAAGGGGCCGACCCCCTTTTCTCTGTTCATTCAGCGTCTCTTCAGCTGGACGTCCTTCTGTGAGTTAGTTTGCCCACTTTCAGAGAGACTGGTCTCAGAGAAGGGGCAAACTCGTCCTGTCCCTGAGTATGTTTCCCCCCTGCCCACCCCCGGCAGGTTGTCCTGGGGTCTTGGGATGGCCCTGGCGACTGACACAGAAGTAAGAGGAGACTCTCCTCTCGTCCCTGATTCCTCTCCACTCTTGCCAAGGCGGTACCTGGGGGCCTTGGCCCACCAGATTCAGAGCGGCCCTCCTCCCCACAAAGTCTGCTGGGTAACTGAACAGAGAGGCGAGTGCAGTAGCGAGTGCTGTGTGACCTTGGGCAGGTAACCTGGCATCTCTGTGCCTCGGTTCCCTCATCTGCAAAAGTGGGGCGTCAGTCCCTGTTTTCCCTCCTACTTAGACTGTGAGCCTGCTGTTGGGTAGGGACCGTCTCTATATGTTGCCAACTTGTACTTCCCAAGCGCTTAGTACAGTGCTCTGCACACAGTAAGCGCTCAAATACGATTGAATGAATGAATGAATGTGAGTCCCATGTGAGACCTGATTGAAGTGCTTAGAACATAGTAAATGCTTGGCAAATACCTTAAAAAGATAATTTATCATCTAGTCCTTCCTCTTCTGGACGCCTCCTTCGGGGCAGCCGACCCAGAGACCCGAGGGGGTGGAATAGGGGGGTGTCCTCCGTCCAATTGCCAGTGAGATGGCTCACTTCCAAGCAGTTGCGGCTATTTATTGAGCGTTTCCTGTGCGCAGAGCATTGCACTAAACGCTTGGGAAAGGACACGGAGGAGAGGTCTGTTTGGTAGGCGGTGGAGAGCAAAGTCGAGGCCCCCCCTGCTGAGGTCAGCAGCGTTGAACCTGGCCACAGGTGGGTCACACCGCCTTGGGAGAGGGTGGATTCTCAGTCAGAAGTCATCATCATCATCATCATCATCATCATCATCATCATCATCAATCGTATTTATTGAGCGCTTACTGTGTGCAGAGCACTGTACTAAGTGCTTGGGAAGTACAACTTGGCAACATATACAGTCCCTACCCAACAGTGGGCTCACAGTCTAGAAGGGGGAGACAGAGAACAAAACCAAAAATATTAACAAAATAAAATAAATAGAATAGATATGTACAGGTAAAATAAATAAATAAATAGAGTAATAAATATGTTCAAACATATATACAGGTGCTATGGGGAAGGGAAGGAGGTAGGATGGGGGGATGGAGAGGGGGAGGAGGGGGAGAGGAAGGAGGGGGGAGGAAGAAGTGGGTGTTTGCTGTCTTGAATCACCTTTTAATGGGGAAATTCAATCAATCTATCATGTTTATTGAGCCCTTTCTCCATGCAGAGCACTGTATTAAGCGCCTGGAAGAGTACTGAGCGCTTAGAAGCAGCATGGCCTAGTGGATAGAGCACAGGCCTGAGAGTTAGAAGGCCACAGGCTCTAATCCCGGATCCGCCGCTTGTCCCCTGTGTGACCTTGGGCAAGTGGCTTAACTTCTCCGTGCCTCAGCGACCTCATCTGTAAAATGGGGATTGAGACCATGAGCCTCATGTGGGACAGGGACTGGGCCCAACCCGATGTGACTGTATCTACCCCAGCGCTCACTACAGTGCCTGGCACGTAGTAGGCGGCTAACAAATGCCATAATTATTATTATACGGAGGCGGGCCTATTTGGTAGGCGGCGGGTAGCCGAGGGAAGGCTCCGTGCTTTGAACCCAGTCACGGGGGAGCCTTGGATTCTCGTTGAAGGGTGGGCGTGGGCTTTCTTGAACTGCCTTTTATTGGGGCTGTTCGGTCAATCTGGGGGGTTTCATCATCATCATCATCATCAATCGTATTTATTGAGCGCTTACTATGTGCAGAGCACTGTACTAAGCGCTTGGGAAGTACAAATTGGCAACATATAGAGACAGTCCCTACCCAGCAGTGGGCTCACAGTCTAAAAGGGTGGGCTCACAGTTTCCTGAGCGCTTAGTGTGTGCGGAACTCTGAACTAAGCACTTGGGAGAGGACAATATACCAGCCGCATTCCCGGCCCACAACGAGCTTCCAGTCTGGAGGGGAGATGGATTCGGGTTTTCCCGCCGTCTGTCCGGCCGGCCAATCCCCCAGCCCGTTCTTCCAGGCCAAGAGGAGGGGAAACTGTGGTTTCCGCTAAGCAGAGCAGACTTCCTTTAGGACTTCCTAAAATCTCAGGGATGAGTAGAGATCGAAACAAACCGATTGTCAGGCAGTCCCACCCACCCCGTCCTTTTTATGGTATCTGTTAAGCGCTTACCGGAATAATAATAATTATGGTATTTGTTAAGGGCTTACTAAGCGCCAGGCACCGTACTAAGCAAGCAAATGGGGTTGGATACAATCCCTGTCCCACGTGGGGCTCACGGTCTCAACTCCCCATTTTACCGATGAGGGAACCGAGGCCCAGGGAAGTGAAGTGACTTGCCCAAGGTCACCCAGCAGACGAGAGGCAGAACCGGGATTTATTTTATTTTGTTAGTATGTTTGGTTTTGTTCTCTGTCTCCCCCCCTTTTAGACTGTGAGCCCACTGTTGGGTAGGGACTGTCTCTATATGTTGCCAATTTGTACTTCCCAAGCGCTTAGTACAGTGCTCTGCACATAGTAAGCGCTCAATAAATACGATTGATGATGATTAGAAGTCAGGTCCTTCTGACTCCAGGGCCTGGCCTCTTTCCTCTAGGCCTTACGGCTTCCCCGTGAGGACCCCAGTGCTTAGTACAATGCCTGGCACATAGTAAGTGCTTAACAAATCTTATAATTATTATTATAATTATTATAATGAATAAATAAATTATTATTAAGGAGCCAGGTTTGAACCTTGACTCACACCCACAGTTGATGAGGAAAGCTTTCTGATTGCGGTATAAACTGGTTAAGTTAGGAGAAAATTTTAATAGTTTCATCAGGCTCACTATCAAATATTAATGTTCTCTTTCTATACATCTATACATGATGATGATGATGATGATGGCATTTATTAAGCGCTTACTATGTGCCAGGCGCTGTTCTGAGCACTGGGAAGGTTACAAGGTGATCAGGTTGTCCCACGTGGGGCTCACAGTCTTAATCCCCATTTTACAGATGAGGGAACTGAGGCCCAGAGAAGTGAAGCGACCTGCCCAAAGTCACCCAGCTGACAATTGGCGGAGCCGGGATTTGAACCCACGACCTGTGACTCCAAAGCCCGGGCTCTTTCCACTGGGCCACGCTGCTTCTCCGTGTGTTGGTGTGTGTATATCTATCTGTTTTTAACAGTTGCTGGAGAAAATTTTAATAGTTTCGTCAGGCTCGCTATCGGATATTAATGTTCTCTTTCTATATATCTATCCATGTGTTTGTGTG
Source organism: Tachyglossus aculeatus (assembly GCF_015852505.1). Classification (NCBI taxonomy): domain Eukaryota; kingdom Metazoa; phylum Chordata; class Mammalia; order Monotremata; family Tachyglossidae; genus Tachyglossus; species Tachyglossus aculeatus. The sequence goes on along the minus strand of NC_052078.1, from coordinate 3,410,326 downwards.
TGTGTATATCTGTTTTTAACAGTTGCTAGCTGAGGACAGTGTGTTCCTGTTTGCCCACCATCATCATTATCAATGAATATTTCTTAGTAAGCTATCTATTCAGTTTTACCGACTGGCAAATTTAACCTCTGAAAATTGCTTATCACCGCTTATTCCGCATCTCTTCTTGACTGTGAGCCTGCTGTTGGGTAGGGACCGTCTCTATACGTTGCCAACTTGGGCTTCCCAAGCGCTCAGTGCAGTGCTCCGCACACGGTAAGCGCTCAATAAATACGATCGAAGGAATGAATGAACTCAGTCGTTCCCGTGAGAAAATAACTGGCCCTGTGAGATCCTCAGCGGTTCAAAATAACCATCGGTCAAACAGCTTAATTTATATCGGTGGTTATTTCTGGTGGGTGTTTGGATGAGTAAGTGTGGTATTTTTTAAGCACTTACGGTGGGTTAAGCGCTGTTCTAAGCGCTGGGATAATGAAGTAGGATATAATCTCTGTCCCACATGGGGTTCAGAGTGTGAGGAGGAAGAGCAAGGATTGACTTCCCGTTTTCCAGATGAAGGAACAGGGAAGTGAAGCGACTCACCCAAGGTCACCCAGCAGACAAGTGACGGAGCCGGGATTAGAACCCAGGGCCTCGGGCTCTTTCCACTAGTCTAGGCTGCTCCTCCGCTCTCAAACTGGGAGGGAAATCTAACAGCTTTCTGTAGACGGCAGGGATTTTGGAGAAACTGGAGCAATTTCTCTCGCGAGTTGGAAAGGGGTTTAAAATCCCTCCGCGCCTGTGAAACAATCTGCTGGCTTATTTTCTTTTATTTTTTTTTTTAAAGTATAAAAGGGAGCAATCTGGGGAGCATTCATGAAAACCCGACTGTTGACTGGTGGCTGCTTGCTTGAGTTACGTTCTGATTGTGCGTAATTATAGGAAGAGATTCGACTTCCAACCCAAGCGCCGAGCAAACATCAGTCCCTCCCTGAACACACACGAACCTGCCCAAAAGGAGAGAATCGACTCCGAAAATAGAATCCGCGCGGAGAGGAGCTCGGCGCATTCCTCCTTCCGGAGCCCGGAGCGAGGAATGAAGACTCCATTTTTACATTTTCCCCTTAACGGGAACGAATGCGCGTTCCAAAATGAACGACGCTAATTAACCGCATTTCTATTAGGCACTAACCCCGTGCGTTCGGTGCCGGGGGGAAAAAGCTAATTACTAGGATCTTGATGCATATTGCTTTTAATGCCACTGGTCTCGGCGCCGTTTGATATCCCATTAGTTTAATGGGAATGAACAATGTCGTGTGTGTGTGTTTCGTTCTCTCGGAAAAAGCCACTCTGTAAACCTACGCACTCATTAGTCGCACTTTTAGACTGTGAGCCCACTGTTGGGTAGGGACTGTCTCTATATGTTGCCAATTTGTACTTCCCAAGCGCTTAGTACAGTGCTCTGCGCATAGTAAGCGCTCAATAAATATGATTGATGATGATGATGATGGTATTTGAGTGCTTACTATTTGCAAGAGCACTGTACTAAGCGCTCGGGAGAGCACAGTACAACAGAACGAGGCGACGTGGTCCCTGCCCTTAATGAGCTTGCAGTCTAGAGGGGAACTCATAACTGCAATTCTCTGGCTTTGCATCTAGGAACAGGAAATGGAGGACACCCCCCCGCCCCCCAACCTAGAGTTAAATTTCATCCACTCCCTTATTTCATTCATTCAATTGTATTTATTGAGCGCTTACTGTGTGCAGAGCACTGGACTAAGCGCGCTTGGGAAGTCCAAGTTGGCAACATCTAGAGACGGTCCCTACCCAGCGGCGGGCTCACAGTCTAGAAGGGGGAGAGAGACAGCAAAACAAACCATATTAGGTATTTGTTAGGCGTTTATTATGTGCCAAACACTGTACTAAGCGCTGGGAGCGAGCTAAGATCATCAGGTCCCACTTGGGGCTCCCAGTCTAAGGAGGAGAGAGGTTGGGGAAAGACCCTCCTTTTTGCAGAGGGAGACACAAGAGTGCCTTGAAAGCAGGGTCATTCATCATCATCATCAATCGTATTTATTGAGCGCTTACTATGTGCAGAGCACTGGACTAAGCGCTTGGGAAGTACAAATTGGCGACATATAGAGACAGTCCCTGCCCAACATGGGGCTCACAGTCTAAAAGGGGGAGGCTCACAGTCTAAAAGGGGGATTAATTCGATCAATCCAGATTACCAAAGCGAGCGGCATGGGCTAGTGGAGAACGGAGGAGCTCAAGATGGGGTTGCAGGTGTCTGTTGAGCGCTTAGTACAGTGCCCTGTACAAAGGAAGCGCTTAGTTTTTAAATGGTATTTCTGTGTACTATGTGCCAGGCACTGGACTAAGCGTCGGGGTAGATGCAAGCTAATCAGGTTGGACACCGTCCCACATGGGGCTAATAATAATAGTAATGGCATTTATTAAGCGCTTACTATGTGCAAAGCACTGTTCTAAGCATTGGGGAGGTTACAAGGTGATCAGGTTGTCCCACGGGAGGCTCACGGTCTTCACCCCCATTTTACAGATGAGGTAACTGAGGCCCAGAGAAGTTAGGTGACTTGCCCAAAGTCACACATCTGACAAGTGGTGGAGCGGGAATTTGAACCCATGACCTCTGACTCCAGAGCCCGTGCTCTTTCCACTGAGCCACGCTGCTTCTCTAGAAGCAGACTGTGAGCCCGCTGTTGGGTAGGGACCGTCGCTATATGTTGCCAACTTGGACTTCCCAAGCGCTTAGTCCAGTGCTCTGCACACAGTAAGCGCTCAGTAAATACGATTGAATGAATGAATGGGGCTCCCAGTCTTAATCCCCATTTTCCAGATGAGCAAGCTGAGGCCCAGAGGAGGGAAGTGACTTGCCCCGGGTCAGACGGCAGACGAGGGGCAGAGCCCAGAGTAGGACCCAGATCTTCTGACTCCCAAAGCCCGTGTTCTTTCCACCAGGTCGTGCCCCAGCGCTTAGAACAGTGCTTTGCATATAGTAAGCGCTTAACAAATACCAACATTATTATTATTATTATGCTATTTCTAGCCTATTTATTGTTCACACTTTTGTCCCTGCATGGAACTCTTTCCTCTCAAATCTTCCAATCCTCCCCCGACTTTAAAGCTCTCCAAAAGATATTTTCTGCCGAGTTGCCTTGCCTGTCTCTTCTTCTCCCCCCCCCACCCGGCACCCCTCCCACCACGCCGTAGTCTCACCACCCTCTCAGTCCCCGGGGAATATCGGTCCGTTTGCCATTTATTTCCTTCCGATGATTTGCTTTTGTTCTGATCCTCTTCCACCCGAGCCATTTGGGGCCCGCCGGTCTCTCCCACTGGCTTGTTAAGTTGCCGGGAGCCGGGGGCCGGGCCCTTTCCCTCTCCGAACGGTGCCCTGTCGGCGCTCTTTCCGTCGGGATTCAGCCACGTGATGCTTCTCAGAGATTTATTTCCAGATTTAGGGTTTATAAGCTGTACTCATTTTGGAGGGGGGCAGCTGACTGCTTAGAGGAAACCGGCAAAAAATGGGTGGGTGTGTTTGTGTATATGTGCATATGTAGGTCCACATAGATTCAAGTGATGCCTGCTCCCACACACACACGCGGACACACAAACACACCCCTTCTCTCTCCCTCTCCTTTCCTCTCCTCTTCCTTCTCCCCCTCCATCTCCATCTCTTCCTCTCTCCTTGGGTCCCTCTATAATAATAATAATCATGACATTTATTAAGCGCTTACTGTGTGCAAAGCAGCGCTGGGGAGGTTGCAAGGTGATCAGGTTGTCCCACGGGGGGGCTCACAGTCTTAATCCTCATTTTACAGATGAGGTCATCATCATCATCAATCGTATTTATTGAGCGCTTACTGTGATCAGAGCACTGTACTAAGCACTAAGATCACTGAGGCCCAGTGAAGTGACTCGCCCAAAGTCACACAGCTGATAGCACAGTGCTCTGCACACAGTACGCGCTCAATAAATGCGATTGATGATAATTGGAGCCGGGATTTGAACCAACGACCTCTGACTCCAAATCAATCAATCAATCAATCGTATTTATTGAGCGCTTACTATGTGCAGAGCACTGTACTAAGCGCTTGGGAAGTACAAATTGGCAACACATAGAGACAGTCCCTACCCAACAGTGGGCTCACAGTCTAAAAGGGGGAGACAGAGAACAGAACCAAACATACCAACAAAATAAAATAAATAGGATAGAAATGTACAAGCAAAATAAATAAATAAATAGAGTAATAAATATGTACAACCATATATCCATATATACAGGTGCTGTGGGGAAGGGAAGGAGGTAAGATGGGGGGATGGAGAGGGGGACGACGGGGAGAGGAGGGAAGGGGCTCCAAAGCCCGGGCTCTTTTCCACTGAGCCACGCTGCTTCTCCATCCCCCCCTCCCTCCCTCCCATCTCTCTCTCCTTCCTGAGGAAAACTTATCAGCTAAGAAACATTCCCAAGTCGCCCACTTTCAAACTGTTGGTTCCTGCGGACTGCCGGCGGCCCAAACCGGAAAGTTCAGTCGCTTCCGTAAGGTCGCCCTTCAAGATGTGGATGGTCTGAGGAGAGGCAGGCCGGACCGGAAGGCAGATGGCTGTCTTTCCAACTACTCTGGTCGGCCAAAATCTCTCCCGAAAGGAATACGCTTGCATTCAGCCTGACATCCATTCATTCATTCATTCATTCATTCAGTCGTATTTATTGAGCATTTACTGTGTGCAGAGCACTGGACTAAGCGCTTGGGAAGTCCAAGTTGGCAACATATAGCGACGGTCCCTACCCAACAGTGGGCTCACAGTCTAGAAGGGGAAGAGGCATTCATTCATTCATTCAGTCATTTGTTGAGCGCTTACTGTGTGCAGAGCACTGGACTAAGCGCTTGGCAACATCTAGAGACGGTCCCTACCCAACAGCGGGCTCACAGTCTAGAAGGGGGAGAGGCGTTCATTCAATCGTATTTATTGAGCGCTTACTGTGTGCGGAGCACTGTACTAAGTGCTTGGGAAGTCCAGGTTGGCAACATATAGAGATAGTCCCTACCCAACAGTGGGCTCACAGTCTAGAAGGGGGAGAGGTGTTCATGCATTCATTCAATCGTATTTATTGAGCACTAACTGTGTGCAGAGCACTGTACTAAGCGCTTGGGAAGTCCAACTTGGCAACATATAGAGACGGTCCCTACCCAACAGCGGGCTCACAGTCTAGAAGGGGGAGAGGCGTTCATTCATTCATTCAATAGTATTTATTGAGCACTTACTGTGTGCAGAGCACTGTACTAAGCGCTTGGGAAGTCCAAGTTGGCAACATCTAGAGACGGCCCCTACCCAACAGCGGGCTCACAGTCTAGGAGGGGGAGAGGCAGGCCCCGGAGCTTCAGATCGTGCTTCCTCCGAACCTTCAGCCCCGCGAGGGACGGCCGAGGACCCCGGAGCCGTGTTGGTTTTCACTTGGGTGACACCCCAAAAGTCCCCCCACTCCCCCAGAGCAGTCAGCATCTGCAGGGTTTCAGGTGTACCAGAAATTAATTACTTATTGATTCATATTCATGACCATCTCCCCTTCTAGGCCGTGAGCTTGTCACAGGCAGGGGATGTGCCTGCTAATTCTATTGCATTGTCCTCTCCTAAGCGCTTAGTCCAGTGCTCTGCACACAGGAAGCACTCAATAAGTTCCGTCGATTGCTTGCCTCCCCGTGACACCTCTTTTTTTTTCTCATGGTATGTATTAAGCGCTTATTACCAGCCGGGCCCTATGCTAAGCACCGGGGTTGATCCCTGCCCCCCGTGGGGCTCACGGTCTCAATCCCCATTTTCCAGATGAGGGACTCGAGGCCCAGACAAGTGAAGCGACTTGCCCGAGACACCCAGCAGACAAGTGGCAGAGGCGGGATTCGAACCCAGGCCCTGGCTCTACCTGCTCTGCCGCGTGTCAGCTGTGTGACTTTGGGCAAGTCACTTCACTTCTCTGTGCCTCAGTTCCCTCATCTGTAAAATAGGGGTGAAGACTGTGAGCCCCACGTGGGACAACCTGATCACCTTGGAACCTCCCCAGCGCTTAGAACAGTGCTTTGCACATAGTAAGCGCTTAACAAATGCCATCGTTATTATTATTATTACCGTCTGGGCCCTGAGGGTTTTTTTGTTCCCTTGAAGCTACTTAGCTCTGTGAGAAGGCCCCAGTCAGCCAGTCAATTGTATTTATCAGCAGTGTGGCTCAGTGGAAAGAGCAAGGGCTTTGGAGTCAGAGGTCATGGGTTCAAATCCCGGCTCCGCCAATTGTCAGCTGGGTGACCTTGGGCAAGTCCCTTCACTTCTCTGTGCCTCAGTTCCCTCATCTGTAAAATGGGGGTTAAGACTGTGAGCCCCCCGTGGGACAACCTGATCGCCTTGTAACCTCCCCAGTGCTTAGAACAGTGCTTTGCACATAGTAAGTGCTTAATAAATGCCATCATTATCATCATTATTATTATTTATCAGCGCTTACTGCGTGCAGAGCACCGTACCAAGCGCCTGGGAGAAGACAATCGAACGATCGAACGGGCACATTCCCTGCCCACAACGAGGCTCCGGGGTGTTACTTATTTTACTTGTACATATCTTATTTTACTTGTACATATCTGTTCCATTTATTTCATTGTGTTAATATGTTTGGTTTTGTTCTCTGTCTCCCCCTTCTAGACTGTGAGCCCACTGTTGGGTAGGGACTGGCTCTATATGTTGCCAACTTGGACTTCCCAAGCGCTTAGTACAGTGCTCTGAACACAGTTAGCGCTCAATAAATACGATTGATTGATCGATTGACAGGAGGCATCAAGGGCGTCGGGGAGGGAGGGTGGCCGAGGGGAAACTGCTCTCGTGTTTTTTCCAGCGCTTAGAACAGTGCTTTGCACATAGTAAGCGCTTAATAACAAATTCCCCTCCTGCCCCTCCCCACCCCCGCCTTACCACCTTCCCCTCCCCACACCACCTGTATATATGTTTGTACGTAGTTATTACTCTATCTTATTCGTACATATTTATTCTATTTATTTTATTTTGTTAATATGTTTTGCTTTGTTGTCTGTCTCCCCCTTCTAGACTGTGAGCCCGCTGTTGGGTAGGGACCGGCTCAATATGTTGCCAACTTGGACTTCCCAAGCGCTTAGTACAGTGCACTGCACACAGTAAGCGCTCAATAAATACGACTGAATGAATGAATGAATGTGGGAAATCTTCTTCCCGACAGTTGCGGCTCCTGCGTGGAAATCTACGGGCTTTTCCCGGGGGCTTCTAGGAGCCGGAATATAGGTCAGCCGCCGCGGACGGGAAAACTGTATGAGACGCAGTCTCTAATCCCCGGGTCAAACGGACCCGGGTGTGATGCGGGGGGAAGAAGCGGGCTATTTGCAGCACAACCCCCTCGCCGGCTTCGGCAGCGCGGGCAGGTCGGCCGCATCTTTTACCTAAAGGAATTGACTTGGGGGTTGAAGGTTTGGGGAAGGCTTCTGCGCAGAAAGGCGACTGGAAGCTCGTTGTGGGCAGGGAATGGGTCTGTTTATTGTTCTCTTGTCCTCTCCCAAGTGCTTAGCACACACTAAGTGCTTTTAGACTGTGAGCCCACTGTTGGGTAGGGACTGTCTCTATATGTTGCCAATTTGGACTTCCCAAGCGCTTAGTCCAGTGCTCTGCACATAGTAAGCACTCAATAAATACGATTGATGATGATGAATGAATGACTACCAGCTCTGTTGTGTTGGACGCTCCCAAGTCCTTAGTACAGTGTCCTGCACACAATGAGCGCTCAACGCGTACAATTGATTGCATCTTCGTTGAGCCTGGGCTTTGTTAAATCGTCGGGCACGTGGGCAAGACAGTTTCTTCTAACACAACAGCACGCGGTGCCAGATGGATGCGTGTTTCTGAGAAGAACGCAACCTAGAATGAATGAATGAATGACTGCCAGCTCTGTTGTATTGGACGCTCCCAAGTCCTTAGTACAGTGTCCTGCACACAGTGAGCGCTCAACGCGTACAATTGATTGCATCTTCGTTGAGCCTGGGCTTTAAGTCGTCGGGCACGTGGGCAAGACAGTTTCTTCTAACACAACAGCACGCGGTGCCAGTTGGATACGTGTTTCTGAGAAGAACGCAGCCTAGAATGAATGAATGAATGAATGAATGACTACCAGCTCTGTTGTATTGGACACTCCCAAGTCCTTAGTACAGTGTTCTGCACACAATGAGCGCTCAACGCGTACAACTGATTGCATCTTCGTTGAGCCTGGGCTTTGTTAAATCGTAGGGCACGTGGGCAAGACAGTTTCTTCTAACACAACAGTATGCGGTGCCAGATGGGTATGTGTTTCTGAGAAGAACGCAACCTAAAATGAATGAATGAATGAATGACTGCCAGCTCTGTTGTATTGGACGCTCCCAAGTCCTTAGTACAGTGTCCTGCACACAATGAGCGCTCAACGCGTACAACTGATTGCATCTTCGTTGAGCCTGGGCTTTGTTAAATCGTCGGGCACGTGGGCAAGACAGTTTCTTCTAACACAACAGTATGCGGTGCCAGATGGGTATGTGTTTCTGAGAAGAACGCAACCTAAAATGAATGAATGAATGAATGACTGCCAGCTCTGTTGTATTGGACGCTCCCAAGTCCTTAGTACAGTGTCCTGCACACAGTGAGCGCTCAACGCGTACAATTGATTGCATCTTCGTTGAGCCTGGGCTTTAAGTCGTCGGGCACGTGGGCAAGACAGTTTCTTCTAACACAACAGCATGCGGTGCCAGATGGATACGTGTTTCTGAGAAGAATGCAACCTAGAATGAATGAATGAATGAATAACTACCAGCTCTGTTGTATTGGACGCTCCCAAGTCCTTAGTACAGTGTCCTGCACACAATGAGCGCTCAACGCGTACAATTGATTGCATCTTCGTTGAGCCTGGGCTTTGTTAAATCGTGGGGCACGTGGGCAAGACAGTTTCTTCTAACACAACAGCATGTGGTGCCAGATGGATACGTGTTTCTGAGAAGAACGCAACCTAGTTTTGCCGGTTAGTCCCCACCCAAAGCGCCGCGGGAGAGCAGGCGTTATGGAAGAAGTAATGGGTTGGATGTTATATGTATACATGTATATATGTTTGTACATATTCATTACTCTATTTATTTATTTTACTTGTACATATCTATTCTATTTATTTTATTTTGTGAGTATGTTTGGTTTTGTTCTCCGTCTCCCCTTTTCAGACTGTGAGCCCGCTGTTGGGTAGGGACTGTCTCTATATGTTGCCAATTTATACTTCCCAAGCGCTTAATCCAGTGCTCTGCACACAGTAAGCGCTCAATAAGTACGATTGATTGATTGATTGACATTGTGGGCCCTTTTCTCTCTCCTAAGAAACTGCTCCAAACCAGCTGCTTCAACTAGCGGCTCTGACCCTTCGCTCAGTTCCCTTTTCGCCTCTTTCCGACCGGCCCGGGCCTCTGCCAACCCCCCTGGGTCTCTTCGCTATTCCCTGTAACCTCCCCAGCGCTTAGAACAGTGCTTTGCACATAGTAAGCGCTTACTAAATGCCAGCATTATGATTATTATTCCGGAGAGCCTGGGATGGATGGGAAGCAGCACGGCGTAGCGGATGGAGGCCGGGCCTGGGAATCAGAAGGTCACGGGTTCTGATTCCCACTTGTCTGCCTTGTGACCGAGGGCGAATCCGCGTGCCAGAGCCGGTCTCCTCCCCGTCTCCCGCGGCGTTCCCAGTCAAGGTTGGCATTCGGAGGGTCCCCCCCGTGGACCCCGGCCTCCCACTTCCAGCTCCTCCATCTGTCGGGCCGCAGCTGGCGAGACCTTCCCGGGCGGCGCCGTTCAGTCGGGACAATTTTTCCCCCGCAGCCTTTCCCGCCGACTTTCCGGACGAGGTGGCATCTCGCGGGGACTTTCTGGACAACAGGCAGAGCTGGCCCGAAGACGACAGAGACTTCTGCTTCCAGCCCCAGCTGGTGACGAACCCCCCGGATATGGGTATGTGGGGGACCGCGGACGTCGGGGGGCTTCGACTTTAGGAGAAGCAGCACGACGTAGTGGATAAGAGCACGGGCCCGGGCTTCAGAAGGTCGTGGGTTCTAATCCCGCCTCCGCCGCTCGTCTGCTCTGTGACCTTGGGAAAGGTGCCTCACTTCTGTGGGCCTCAGTTCCCTCATCTGGAAAAGGAGGGAGCCCCACGTGTGTCCAATCCGATTTGCTGGTAATAATAATAATAATAATAATAATGGCATTTATTAAGCGCTTACTATGTGCAGAGCCTGTTCTAAGCGCTGGGGGGGGATACAAGGTGATCAAGTTGTCCCACGTTGGGGCTCACGGTCTTAATCCCCATTTTACAGATGAGGTGACTGAGGCTCAGAGAAGTTAAGTGACTTGCCCAAGGTCACACAGCAGGCATGTGGCGGAGCCGGGATTCGAACCCGTGACCTCCGACCCCAAAGCCCGCGCTCTTTCCACTGAGCCGCGCTGCTTCTCCCAAGCAAGTGTCCACCCCAGCGCTCAGTACAGTGCCAGCCAGTGACCGTGCCAGCTTTGTACAATGGCTGGCACATAGTAGCCACAGTTATTTTAATTATTATTATCAGCAGAGGGGAAAGGGCCCCGGCACCAACCTCAGCGCCAGCCGATCGGCCCCCACCGGGAGAGACGTCACAGTCGGTCGTATTTATTGAGCGCTTACTGTGTGCCGAGCTCTATACTGAGTGTTTGGGAGAGTCCAATAGAACAGACACATTCCCTGCCCACAACAAGCTTGTAGTCTGGGGGGAAACAGACATTAACGTAAATAAATAAATGGCAGATATGGACATAAGTGGTATGGGGATGTGAGAGGAGAATGAATAAAGGAGCAAGTCCAAGGCGATGCAGAAGGGACATAGTAAACGCTTAAGAAATACCATTATTATTTATTAAGTGAAAGAGCCAGGATTCATTCATTAGTCATTCAGTCCTATTTATTGAGCGCTTACTGTGTGCAGAGCACACAGTACAAGTTTGCAACATATCATCATCATCATCATCAATCGTATTTATTGAGCGCTTACCGTGTGCAGAGCACTGTACTAAGCGCTTGGGAAGTACAAGTTGGCAACATATAGAGACGGTCCCTACCCAACAGCGGGCTCACAGTCTAGAAGGGGGAGACAGACAACAAAACATATAAACCAAGTAAAAGAAATAGAATAGACATGTACAAGTAAAATACATAAATAGAGTAATAAATATGTACAAACATATATACAGGTTAGAACGCAGGTCCTCTGATTCCTAGGCCCGGGCTCTTTCTCCGAGGCCATACTGCATCAAATGAATAAATAAATTACGGATGGGTATATGAGTGCTGTGGGGCTGAGGATGGGTTGAATATGAATGGTGGGATTTAAGCACCGACTATGTGCAAATCACTGTGCTAAGTGCTGGATAGGTACAAGATCATCAGGTCCCACGTGGGGCTCACAGACTAAGTAGAAGGGAGAACAAGGATTGAATCCCCATTTTAAAGATGAGGTAAGCGAGGTACAGAGAAATGACTTGCCCATTGTCACTCGGGAGGCCCGGGCAGAACTGAGATCAGAATAATAATAATAATAATAATTATGGCATTTATTAAGCGCTTACTATGGGGAGGTTACAAGGTGATCGGTTGTCCCACGGTGGGGCTCACGGTCTTCATCCCCATTTTCCAGATGAGGGAACTCAGGCCCAGAGAAGTGAAGTGACTGGCCCAAAGTCACCCAGCTGGCAATAGGCGGAGCCGGGATTTGAACCCATGACCTCTGACTCCAAAGCCCGGGCTCTTTCCACTGAGCCACGCTGCTTCAGGTCCCTTGTGCTCTCTGTATGCTTAGTACAGGGCTGTGCACACAGTCAGTGCTCAATAAAAGCCATCGATCGATTGACCTGTCAGGGAGTGCCTGGGCTGGCCGCCCGCTCCGCGGGTACCCGGCCTTGTTTTGCATTGGACAAAAATTCAGGTAAAGGCGCCGTCTCCGAGCGGCATCGCTGCGCTCGGGGAGCTGGAAGAAAGTGGGTCAGACCAAATCTTTAAGCTCCTTACCGCCCAGCGGACCACAGTGGAGCTGGGCAGATGAGATAATAATAATAATGATAGCATTTATTAAGGGCTTACTATGTGCAAAGCACTGCTCTAAGCGCTGGGGAGGCTACACGGTGATCAGGTTGTCCCACCGGGGGCTCGCGGTCTTCAGCCTCATTTTACAGATGAGGTAACTGAGACACAGAGAAGTTAAGTGACTTGCCCAAAGTCACACAGCTGCCAATTGGCGGAGCTGGGATTTGATCCCTTGACCTCTGGCCCCCAAGCCTGGGCTCTTTCCACTGAGCCACACTGCTTCTCTGTGGCAGTAATGCTTTAGAGCCAGCCTTCTCTGTCTTCCCTCTTCCCTGGCATTACCTTTTTATCTCTCTCTCTCTCTCTCTCTCTCTCTCTCTCTCTCTCTCTCTCTCTCTCTCTCTCTCTCTCTCTCTCTCTCTCTCTCTCTCTCTCTCTCTCCCCCTCTCTCCCTCTCTCCCTCTCTCCCTCTCTCTCCCTCTCTCTCCCTCTCTCTCCCTCTCTCTCCCTCTCCCTGGATTAGAACCCAGACCCTTTGACTCTACTTTACTTTGACTTTACTTTGACTTACATATAAGTAAAATATGTATTTTACTTATATTTTATATATGTATTATATATACATATTATATATATATACATATTACATGTATATATACATATTATACATATACATATAATATACATATTATACATATACATATACATATACAATATATACATATTATATATATTATATATACATATAAGTAAAATATGTATTTTACTTATATTTTATATATGTATTATATATGTATACATACTTCTATATGTATTTTACTTATGCATATCTAATCTATTTATTTTATTTTGTTAATATGTTTGGTTTTGTTCTCTGTCTCCCCCTTCTAGACTGTGAGCCCACTGTTGGGTAGGGACTGTCTCTAGATGTTGCCAACTTGGACTTCCCAAGCGCTTAGTACAGTGCTCTGCACCCAGTAAGTGCTCAATAAATACGATTGATTGATTGATTGATTGACTCCCAAGCCCGGCTTCTAGCCACTAGGCCACGTTGCTGCCAAGCATAGTACAGTACTCCTACATACATCAAGAAGCGCTCTATCAATCAATCAATCGTATTTATTGAGCGCTTACTGTGTGCAGAGCACTGTACTATGCTCTAGACTGTAAGCCCGTCGTGGGCAGGGAATGTGTCTGTTATGTTTTACGCTCCCCAGTGCATAGTGCACGCCGAGAAGCGGCGTGGCCTAGTGGCTATAGCCTCGGCCTTGAAGTCAGAAGGTCACGGGTTCTAATCCCTGCTCTGCCACTTGTCTGTTGTGTGACTTTGGGGAAGTCACTTCACTTCTCTGGGCCTCGGTTCCCTCGTCTGTAAAATGGGGATTAAGACCGTGAGCCCCACGTGGGACAATGTGGGACAACCCTTCTACCGTGTATAATAATAATAATGATGGCATTTATGAAGCGCTTACTATGTGCAAAGCACTGTTCTAAGCGCTGGGGAGGTGACAAGCTGATCAGGTTGTCCCCCGGGGGGCTCCCAGTCTTCCTCCCCATTTTCCAGATGAGGTCACTGAGGCCCAGAGAAGTGAAGTGCCTTGCCCAAAGTCACCCAGCTGACAGAGGGCAGAGCCGGGATTTGAACCCGTGACCTCTGACTCCAAAGCCCGGGCTCTTTCCACTGAGCCACGCTGTGCTTAGAGCAGCGCCTGGCACATAGTAAAGCGCTTAACAAATCCCATCATCATCATCATCATCATCGTTACAGTGCACTGCACACAGTAATCAATCAATCAATCGTATTTATTGAGCGCTTACTGTGTGCAGAGCACTGGACTAAGCGCTTGGGAAGTCCAAGTTGGCAACATATAGAGACAGTCCCTACCCAACAGTGGGCTCACAGTCTAAAAGGGGGAGACAGAGAACAAAACCAAACATACTAACAAAATCAAATAAATAGAATAGATATGTACAAGTAAAATAAATAAATAGAGTAACAAATATGTACAAACATATATACATATCAAACAGTTGTATTTATTGAGCGCTTACTGTGTGCAGAGCACTGGACTAAGCGCTTGGGAAGTACAAGTTGGCAACATATAGAGACAGTCCCTACCCAACAGTGGGCTCACAGTCTAAAAGGGGGACACAGAGAACAAAACCAAACATACTAACAAAATAAAATAAATAAAATAGATATGTACAAGTAAAATAAATAAATAAATAAATAAAGTAATAAATATGTACAAGCATATATCCATATATACAGGTGCTGTGGGGAAGGGAAGGAGGTAAGATGAGGGGGATGGAGAGGGGGACGAGGGGGAGAGGAAAGAAGGGGCTCAGTCTGGGAAGGCCTCCTGGAGGAGGTGAGCTCTCAGTAGGGCCTTGAAGGGAGGAAGAGAGCTAGCTTGGCGGGTGGGCAGAGGGATTGGGGGCATTCCAGGCCCGGGGGAGGACGTGGGCCGGGGGCCGATGGCGGGACGGGCAAGAACGAGGCCTAACGGTGAGGAGGAGCGGAGGGTTCGGGGTGCCGACTCGATCGATGCCATCGATTGTCGTCGAGGTCCCCAGCTGTCCGCCAAGCTTTTTCCACCCAGAATAAACCTTGTGCCTTCTTTTCTCCTCCTCCTCCTCTTCCTCCAGACTCCTTGAAGATGCTCCAAGACAACGCCCTGCCTGATCCGCTGTTCCCGTGGCCTGGGGCCGCCCACAGCCTTATCTTCACCGAACACTCGGACGACCTGCCCGATTTTCGGGGTTCAGGTCTCTCGGATTTTCTTCGGGGTCTTCCCTGTGGGGGCCCGGCGGGGCGCGCGGCGGTTTGTGTCTGCCTTGCCAGACGGGGTGGGCGAAGCTCATCCCCTCCCTTGTCTACCCTGTGACCTCGGGCAGGCCACTTCATTTCTTTGTGCCTCAGTTTCCCTCATTTATAAAATGGGGATTAAGACTGGGAGCCCCACGGGGGACGGGGACCGTGTCCCATCTGATTCACCTGTATCTCTCCCAGCGCTTGGCACATAGTAAGCGCTTAACAAATACCATTATTAATATTGCTAATAATAATAATAATAAATGCCTGAGGCGAGGTAGCCCCTTTTGGAAACCTGTATTTACCCCGGTGCTTAGAACAGTGATTGGCACGTAGTAAACGCTTTACAAACACCATTATTTTTGTTGTTAATAATAATGGTAATAATAATAAATGCCGCTATTCTGATTATAGTAGCCTGAGGCAAGGCAGCCCCTTTTGGAAACCTGTATTTACCCCAGTGCTTAGAACAGTGATTGGCACATAGCAAGCGCTTTACAAACGCCATTATGATTATTGTTAATAATAATGATGATAATAAATGCCATTATTATGATTATAGTAGCCTGAGGCAAGGCAGCCCCTTTTGGAAACCTGTATTTACCCCAGTGCTTAGAACAGTGATTGGCACGTAGTAAACGCTTCACAAACACCATTATGATTATTGTTAATAATAATGATAATAAATGCCATTATTATGATTATAGTAGCCTAAGGCGAGGCAGCCCCTTTTGGAAACCTGTATTTACCCCAGTGCTTAGAACAGTGATTGGCACATAGTAAGTGCTTTGCAAACACTATTATGATTATTGTTAATAATAATGATGATAATAAATGCCATTATTATGATTATAGTAGCCGGAGGCAAGGCGGCCCCTTTTGGAAACCTGTATTTACCCCAGTGCTTAGAACAGTGGTTGGCATGCAGTAAACGCTTCACAAACACCATTATGATTATTGTTAATAATAATGATGATAATCATAAATGCCATTATTATGATTATAGTAGCCGGAGGCAAGGCAGCCCCTTTTGGAAACCTGTATTTACCCCAGTGCTTAGAACGGTGGTTGGCACGTAGTAAATGCTTCACAAACACCATTATGATTATTGTTAATAATAATGATAATAAATGCCATTATTATGATTATAGTAGCCTAAGGCGAGGCAGCCCCTTTTGGAAACCTGTATTTACCCCGGTGCTTAGAACAGTGATTGGCACGTAGTAAGTGCTTTACAAACACTATTATGATTATTGTTAATAATAATGATGATAATAAATGCCATTATTATAATTATAGTAGCCGGAGGCAAGGCAGCCCCTTTTGGAAACCTGTATTTACCTCAGTGCTTAGAACAGTGGTTGGCACGTAGTAAACGCTTCACAAACACCATTATGATTATTGTTAATAATAATGATGATAATAATAAATGCCATTATTATGATTATAGTAGCCGGAGGCAAGGCAGCCCCTTTTGGAAACCTGTATTTACCCCAGTGCTTAGAACAGTGATTGGCACGTAGTAAACGCTTCACAAACACCATTATGATTATTGTTAATAATAATGATAATAAATGCCATTATTATGATTATAGTAGCCTAAGGCGAGGCAGCCCCTTTTGGAAACCTGTATTTACCCCGGTGCTTAGAACAGTGGTTGGCACGTAGTAAACGCTTCACAAACACCATTATGATTATTGTTAATAATAATGATAATAATAATAAATACCATTATTATGATTATAGTAGTTTGAGGCAAGGCAGCCCCTCTTGGTCACCTCCGCGGTGTTTAGAACAGCGCTTTCTTTGGGCCTTCGGTTTGAAATGGCGTCAGGGCTGTTTTCAAACGACGCGTGTGTGTGTGTGTTTGGTTTCAGACGTGCACCCGTCCGCCTCGTTCGCCGCGGATCCGAGACCGGCGCATGAATTCCCTACCGCGGAACTATCACCCTTCGACTTCCTGGAATCTCCCGCTCGCCCTCCGCAGCTCCCGGCAGGTGAGGGACCGGACCGGACGCCCCCGTGCACCTGCCCCAGACCCCTCAATGTTTGCCTTTTAGTAGTCATTAAGGCCGTCAGTCAATCAACGGCGTTTACTGAGCACTCACCGTGTGTACTAAACGCTTCGGAGAGTACAGTATAGCAGACACATTCCCTGCCCGTATAATCAGTGGCATTTATTGAGCACTTACTGTCTGCAGAACACCGTGCTAAACGCTCGGGAGAGTACGGTATAACAGAATTGGTTGACGCATTCTCTGCCCACACAATGGGTGGCATTTATTGAGCACTCACTGTGTGCAGAACGCCGTGCTAAACGCTCGGGAGAGTACAGTATAACAGAATTGGTTGACACATTCTCTGCCCACACGGTGAGTGGCATTTATTGAGCACTTAGTGTGTGCAGAACACCGTGCTAAACGCTTGGGAGAGCACAGTATAATAGAACTGGTAGACATATCCCCTGCCCACACAGTCAATGGCATTTTTTGAGCACTTTCCGTGTGCAGAGCACTGTACTAAACACCTGGGAGAGTGCGATTTAACAATATACCAGTTAATAATAATAATAATAATAATGATGGCATTTATTAAGCGCTTACTGTGTGCCAAGCACTGTTCTAAGCGCTGGGGATTTTACAAGTTGATCGGCCACGGGGGGCTCACAGTCTTCCTCCCCATTTTACAGATGAGGTAACAAAGGCAGAGAGAAGTGAAGTGACTCGCCCAAACTCACACAGCTGACAATTGGCAGAGTCGGGATTTGAACCCATGACCTCTGACTCCAAAGCCCGGGCTCTTTCCACTGAGCCACGCTGCTTCTCCGTGGCTTTTCCACTGTTCTTAGTAATCCCTGCCCACACAATCAGTGGCGTTTATTTACTGGGCACAGGGCGCTATATTAAGCGGGAAGCAGCATGGCCCAGTGGAAAGAGCCCGGGCTTTGGAGTCAGAGGGCATGGGTTCAAATCCCGGCTCCGCCACTTGTCAGCTGTGTGACTTTGGGCAAGTCACTTCACTTCTCTGGGCCTCAGTTCCCTCATCTGGAAAATGGGGATGAAGACTGTGAGCCCCTCTGTGGGACAATCTGATCATCTTGTAACCTCCTCAGCGCTTAGAACAGTAAGCGCTTAATAAATGCCACCAGTATTATTATTATTATTATCGGCATAGCATCCTCTTCCAAGGGCGTAGTCCAGTGCTCTGCACACGGTAGGCGCTCAATAAATACGATGGGGCGAATGAATGAGCAACGTCGGTCCTGATTTCTGAATTTATTCCCCTCCAGCCGCGGCCAAGGAGGCTGCCGGGAAAGCGGCCGAAGAGGCGGAGTGGCCAACAAGCGAGGCCCGGTCGCCAGCCAAGGACGTCGCCGTAGCCCCAGCCGAGGAGGCCGCGACCCGACCGGCCCGCGGCACGGAATCGACGCCGAGAGAGGAGACCCCCCTCGCCGGGGAAGTAGAGGAGACCCTCACTCCCGAGGAGGAAGAGTCGTTTCTTCTGGAGCTGGGCCCGACGCCATCCACGGGGGCGCCCGCTGCCCGGGAAGTAGAGTGGACGCCCACCCCTGAGAAGGAATTAGTCCCGGGCAAGGAGCTGGTGATGACCCCGACTGAGGAGACCCCTCCGGTCAAGCAGGAGAAGGGGGCGTCCACCCCCGAGGAGGAGGAGGAGCTGCCCAAGGAGACGGAAGTGACGCCCACCCCCGAGAAGGCCGCCGTGCCGGTCGAGGAAGCGGGCGTGATGCCCACCCCCGAGAAGGAAGCCGTGCCGCCTGAGGAGCGGACCCCAACCAAGGGGACCCCCACGGTTGAGGAAGCGGGCGTGACGCCCACCCCCGAGAAGGAAGCCGTGCCGCCCGAGAAGCGGACCCCAACCAAGGGGACCCCCACGGTCGAGGAAGCGGGCGTGACGCCCACCCCCGAGAAGGAAGCCGTGCCACCCGAGGCGCGGACCCCCACCAAGGAGACCCCCACGGTCAAGCAAGAAGGGGGAGCCATCACCCCCGAGGAACCGGCCTCTCCGTGGCAGTTGACACCACCCGAGGACGCGGAGGGAATGCCCGGCCCCGAGAAGGAAGCCGAGCCGGCGAAGGAGCCGGAGCTGGCACCGACCGAGGGGACCCCCTCGCCCCCATCCAAGCCTCTGGAGTTGGCGCTTCCGGTCAAGGAAGCAAAGGCGCCGCCCACCCCCGAGAAGGAGGCGGCCCCCGCACCCGCCGGAGAGACGGAAGGGTCGCCGGCCATAGACACCCCTCCGGCCAAGAAGGCGGGCACGCCGGGAGAGGACGTGGGGCCCTCACCAGCTGAGGACGTGGCATCGGCCCAGGAGGCGGAGCTCGAGGGGCTCCGGCCGGGATCCCCTCGCACTGCCGAGGTCACGGGCGCCTCTTTGTTCACGGCGACATCAGGTAGGGGGGCGTTGGGATGCCCACCACCTTTCTTCTCGGTCCAGAGAAGCGGCGCGACTCAGTGGAAAGAGCCTGGGTTTTGGAGTCAGAGGTCCAGTTTCAGACTGCGAGCCCACTGTTGGGTAGGGACTGTCTCTATATGTTGCCAATTTGTACTTCCCAAGCGCTTAGTACAGTGCTCTGCACATAGTAAGCGCTCAATAAATACGATTGATGATGATGATGAGGTCAGGTGCTTATCAAATGTCTCTATTACTCTTTTTATTATCACGATTATCATCGTGAGTATTATTATTGTCATCAAATCCCGGCTCCGCCAATTGCCAGCTGTGTAACTCCTCCGTGCCTCAGTTGCCTCATCAGTAAAATGGGGATGAAGACTGTGAGCCCCCCGTGGGACAATCTGATCACCTGGTAACCTCCCCAGTGCTTAGAACAGTGCATTGCACGTAGTAAGCGCTTAATAAACGCCATCATTATTATTATTATTAATGGAGAGAGCCCAGGCCTGGTGTCGGAGGACCTGCGTTCTAATCCCAGCTCCACCCCTCGCCGTGTGACTGTGGGCTTAGTACAGTGCTCTGCACATAATAAGCGCTCAATAAATACGATTGATGGTGGGCAAGTCCCTTCACTTCTCCGGGCCTCAGTTACCTCAACTGTAAAATGGGGATTAAATGAATCCCTCTTCTCCCTCCTACTTAGGTGGCAAGCCCCACGTGGGACAAGGACTGTGTCCTTAATTAACCGGTATCTACCGCAGCGCTTAGAACAGGGTTTGACACACAGTAAGCGCTTAACAGATACCACCAAAAAAAAAAAGAGGGGCGCGCTCAGAGTCTCCATGGCCAATGCCTCGATTTTTGGAGTCCGGGCGTGAGATCGGGGAGGAGAAGGGCCAGGGAGCGGAGCGGGCCAGACAGAAAGAAGACGGGTCAGAAAATAATAATAATGATGCCATTTATTAAGCGCTTACTATGTGCAAAGCACTGTTCTAAGCGCTGGGGAGGTTCCAAGGTGATCAGGTGGTCCCACGCGGGGGCTCACAGTCTTCATCCCCATTTTCCAGATGAGGGGACTGAGGCCCAGAGAAGTGTGAGACTTTAGATTGTGAGTCTCTATATGTTGCCAACTTGTACTTCCCAAGCGCTTAGTACAGTGCTCTGCACCCAGTAAGCGCTCAATAAATACGATTGATTGATTGATTGAAGTGACTTGCCCAAAGTCACCCAGCTGACAAGTGGCAGAACTGGGATTTGAACCTCTGACTCCAAAGCCCGGGCTCTTTTCCACCGAGCCACGCTGCTTCTCTGGCCCCACGTCATTCTCATGTCAGCGATAGTCAGTCAGTCGTATTTATTGAGCACTTACTGAGTGCAGAACACTGTACTAGACGCTTGGGAGAGTACGATGTAACGATTAACAGGCGCTTTCCCCCACCCACGGCCAGCTTACAGCCGAGAGACAAGTTGGCAGTCTAGAGGGGAACGGGTGCTCGTAGAAGTGGATGTCCAATTCAGTCCCCGTTCTCCCTCCTATTTAGACTTTTAGACCCAGGGAAGGCCTACCCCAGCGCTCAGTACAGTGCTTGACACACAGTAAGCGCTTATCAGCTGTCTCTGTTACTCTTTTTATTATCACGATTATCATCGTGAGTATCATTATTGTCATCGTTATCATTCTAAGAAGCCACGTTCACCGCCTGGCGTGCCCCATTCTCGGTCCCGTTTCAACCGTGAGCCCCGTGTGGGACCCGATCGTCATCATCAATCGTATTTATTGAGCGCCTACTGTGTGCAGAGCACTGTACTAAGCGCTTGGGAAGTACAAATTGGCAACATCTAGAGACAGTCCCGACCCAACAGTGGGCTCACAGTCTAAAAAGGGGGAGACAGAGAACAAAACCAACCATACTAACAAAATAAAATAAATAGAATAGATATGTGCAAGTCAAATAAATAAATAGAGTAATAAATATGTACAAACATATATATGATCTTGTATCTCGTGAGCGCTTAGTACAGTGCTTGGCCCATAGTAAGCACTCAACAGAGTGCTTCGTTGTCCTGGGCTCTGCAAGTCCAGAGAGGGTTGGGAGCAGAGGAGAGAGGATGACGAGTGAATGTGGGGCCTCACGTGAGGGTTTTTTGTTCTGGAAGTGGTATAAATGGTTTTATTCTCTCCGGGGACGGGGGAGCGGTTCCCAGTAGGAAATGGTCGGCAGCGGGGAGGCTTACCCGAGGCCATTCCGGGGAGAGAAAGCAGCAGCTCTGAGTGGAAAGAGCCCGGGCTTTGGAGTCAGAGGTCACGGGTTCGAGTCCCGGCTCTGCCATGTGTCTGCTGTGTCTTAGGCAAGTCACTTCACGTCTTTGCGCCTCAGTTCCCTCATCTGTCAAATGAGGATTAAGACTGTGACACCCCCCCCCCCCCCCCCCGTGGGGCAACCTGATCACCTTGTATCCCCCCCAGTGCTTAGAACAGTGCTTTATTCTTTATTCTTTAGTTTATTCTTATTTATTAGAAACGTGGGACGAGACTGTGGGGTCAACTCCCCTGAGTGTAGCCAGATGCGAAGGAGGCTTTGTTGAGAGTCCTTCTAGACTGTGAGCCCACTGTTGGGTAGGGACTGTCTCTAGATGTTGCCGGCTTGTGTGTATGTATGTATATATATATATATATATATATATATATATATATATATATATGTGTGTGTGTGTGTATGTGTATATATATATATATATGTGTGTGTATGTATATATATATATGTATATATTTTACTTGTACATATTTATTCTATTTATTTTATTCTGCTAATATGTTTTGTTTTGTTCTCTGTCTCTCCCTTCTAGACTGTGAGCCCACTGTTGGGTAGGGACTGTCTCTAGACGTTGCCGGCTTGTGTATATATATATATATATATATATACATACACATATTTATTTATTTTACTTGTGCATATTGATTCTATTTATTTTATTCTGTTAATATGTTTTGTTTTGTTCTCTGTCTCCCCCTTCTAGCCTGTGAGCCCACTGTTGGGTAGGGGCCGTCTCTATACGTTGCCAACTTGGACTTCCCAAGCACTTAGTCCAGTGCTCTGCACACAGTAAGCGCTCAATAAATGCGATTGAATGAATGAATGAATATATATATGCATATACGTATATATATTAATGGCATTAAGCGCTTACTATGTGCAAAGCACTGTCCTAAGCGCTGGGGAGTTTACAAGATGATCAGGTTGTCCCACGTGGGGCTCACAGCCTTCGTCCCCGTTTTACAGATGAGGGAACTGAGCACTTCCCAAGCGCTTAGTCCAGTGCTCTGCACACAGTACGTGCTCAATAAATACGATTGAATGAATGAATGAATATATATATGCATATACATATATATATTAATGGCATTAAGCGCTTACTACGTGCAAAGCACTGTCCTAAGCGCTGGGGAGTTTACAAGATGATCAGGTTGTCCCACGTGGGACTCACAGCCTTCGTCCCCGTTTTACAGATGAGGGAACTGAGTACTTCCCAAGCGCTTCGTCCAGTGCTCTGCACACAGTAAGCTCTCAATAAATACGATTGAATGAATATAGATATGCATATACATATATATATTAATGGCATTAAGTGCTTACTATGTGCCAAGCACTGTCCTAAGCGCTGGGGAGTTTACAAGATGATTAGGTTGTCCCACGTGGGGCTCACAGCCTTCGTCCCCGTTTTACAGATGAGGCAACTGAGCACTTCCCAAGCGCTTAGTCCAGTGCTCCGCACACAGTAAGCGCTCAGTAAATACGAATGGACGAACCGAGACCCAGGGAAGGGAGGCGGGGGAAAAAAAAAAACCCCAGCTCGGGACCGATTTAGCCGGCGCGGACGTCCTTGTCCGGCTGGGAGGAGGCAGGTTTCAACTTACCGACGAGGAACCGCACTATCTTGTCCAAGGTCACAAGTCGGTGCGGAAACAGGGCCGGGGCCCACCCTTAATCTCGGCAGGCCTCTCCCGATCGGGGGTCTTTCCACACCCCACAACTTAGTGGACCCCCCCTCGTCGCGAGGTCGGCGATGACTTTAATCGCTTTCTTTGGCTCCCGTAGGCCTCGATCCTACGGTGGAAGAGTGGGCGGCATTTGACCGTCCGAGCCAGAAGTCGCCGGGACCGCCCAGCCAAGCTCCTGCGGGTAAGGAGAAAGATCTGTCTCTAGGTGTTGCCGACTTGGACTTCCCAAGCGCTTAGTACAGTGCTCTGCACACAGTAAGCGCTCAATAAATACGATTGATTGATTGATCTATCTGCCGGTCATTCGACTTCCCAAGTAGTCCGCTGCCGGGACCGGAGGGGGAATGGGGGCACGGAAGCAGAAGCAGCGCGGCTCAGTGGCTTGGGAGTCGGAGGTCAGGGGTTCAAATCCCGGCTTGCCAATTGGGCAAGTCACTTCACTTCTCTGGGCCTCAGTTCCCTGCTCTGTAAAGTGGGTATTAAGACTGTGAGCCCTGTGTGGGACAGGGACTGTGTCCAACCTAATTAGCTATGCAGTAATGATAGCATTTGTTCATTCATTCATTGTCAGTCGTATTTATCGAGCGCTTACTGTGTGCAGAGCACTGGACTAAGCGCTTGGGAAGTCCAAGTTGGCAACATATAGAGACGGACCCTACCCTATCATCATCAATCGTATTTATTGAGCGCTTACTGTGTGCAGAGCACTGTACTAAACGCTTGGGAAGTACAAGTTGGCAACATATAGAGACAGTCCCTACCCAACAGTGGGTTCGCAGTCTAAAAGGGGGAGACAGAGAACAAAACCAAACATACTAACAAAATAAAATAAATAGAATAGATATGTATAAGTAAAATAAAATAAATAAATAAATAGAGTAATAAATATGTACAAGCATATATACTACCCTATCAGCGGGCTCACAGTCTAGAAAGGGGAGACAGAGAACAAAACAAAACATATTAACAAAATAAAATAAATAGAATATATATGTGCAGTAAAATAAATAGAGTAATAAATATGTACAAACATACACAGGTGCTGTGGGGAGGGGAAGGAGGTAGGGCGGGGGGGATGGGGAGAGGGAGGAGGGGGCTCAGTGTGCAAGCGCTAGGATAATAACAATAATAATAATAATAATAATAATAATGATGGCATTTATTAAGCGCTTACTATGTGCAAAGCACTGTTCTAAGCGCTGAAAGTGGATACAAGGTGATCAGGTTGTCCCACATGGGGCTCACAGCCTCAATCCCCATTTTACAGATGAGGGAACTGAGGCTCAGAGAAGTGAAGTGACTTGCCCAAGATCACACAGCAGACGTGTGGCGGAGCCGGGATTCGAGCCCATGACCTCTGACTCCCAAGCCCGGGCTCTTTCCACTGAGCCACGCTGCTTCATTAACAATAATAATAATAATAATAATAATAATAATAATAATAATAATGGCACTTGTTACATAGTAAGCACTTACAAATACCTAAAATAAAATAAATAGCCAACCATGTGACTTTTAAACAGATTCTTTCGAACCGGTGGCAGCCATGGAACCGAAACGATGGTCCCCCGAGCCCCCCGTGCCCGCGACAGATAAGACGCCCGCCGTAGAAAAGCTGGAGGCGACCAAACCAACCGTCAGTCAACCCCCAGCTCTGCCCCCGGAGCCTGCAGGTAAGGAATCAATCAATCAATCGTATTTATTGAGCGCTTACTGGGTGCAGAGCACTGTACTAAGCGCTTGGGAAGTACAAGAAAGAGGCCAGTGCCATCTGGGAACAAGGTAGCCCTCGGTTTCCTCAGACCGATCCTCCGTCAGTAGGAGGCCGAGCCATTTCTCAGTGGTCGGAGGGCCCCCCGGGATTCGGGTGACTGGGGCGGGCATTAAGGAGCCTGGGAGGTCAATCAATCAATCATATTTATTGAGCGCTTACTGTGTGCAGAGCACTGTACTAAGCACTTGGGAAGTCCAAGTTGGCAACATATAGAGACAGTCCCTACCCAACAGTGGGCTCACAGTCTAAAAGGGGGAGACAGAGAACAAAACCAAACATACTAAGAAAATAAAATAAATAGATATGTACAAGTAAAATAAATAGAGTAATAAATATGTACAAACATATATCCATATATACAGGCGCTGTGGGGAAGGGAAGGAGGTAAGATGGGGGGGATGGAGAGGGGGCGAGGGGGAGGGGGTCTTCCCCTTGCACAGTGCTCTGCACAAAGTAAGCGCTCAATAAATACGATTGAATGAATGAATGATGGGCAACCATCTGTGGGGAGAAGCTGGGCGGCCTAGTGGACAGGACCCAGGCCTGGGATTCAGAGGACCTGAGTTCCGATTCCGCCTGCCAGTTGCCTGTTGGGTGGCCTGGGGCAAGCCACTTCATTTCCCTGGGCCTCAGTTTCCTCATGTGTTTCTAGACTGTGAGCCAGCTGTTGGGTGGGGACCGTCTCTATATGTTGCCAACTTGTAATAATAATAACAATAATGGCAATAATTAACAATAATAACAATAATTTGTTAAGCGCTTACTATGTGCAAATCACTGTTCTAAGTGCTGGGGAGGTTACAAGGTGATCAGGTTGTCCCACTGGGGGCTCACAGTCTTAATCCCCATTTTACAGATGAGGGAACTGAGGCCCAGAGAAGTGAAGTGACTTGCCCACAGTCACAGCTGACAGTTGGCGGAGCCGGGATTTGAACCCATGACCTCTGACTCCAAAGCCCAGGCTCTTTCCACTGAGCCACGCTGCTTCTCAAGCAGCTTCCCAAGCGCTTAGTACAGTGCTCTGCACACAGTAAGCGCTCAATAAATACGATTGAATGAATGAATGAATGTGCTAAATGGGGATTCCCTACCTGTTCTTCCGCCTAATTAGACTGTCAGCCCCATTTTTTTTTATGGTATTTATGAAGCGCTTACTATGTGTCCAACACTGTTCTAAGCGCTGGGGTAGGTACAAATTAAGGCCACACAGTCCCTGCCCCACATAGGGCTCACACGTGGGACAGGGGACAGTATCCGGCCCCCTTAACTTGTGTCGATCCGAGCAGTGTGGCTCAGTGGAAAGAGCCCGGGCTTTGGAGTCCGAGGTCATGGGTTCGAATCCCAGCTCTCCCGATTGTCAGCTGTGTGTCTTTGGGCAAGTCACTTCACTTCTCTGGGCCTCAGTTCCCTCATCTGGAAAATGGGGATGAAGACTGTGAGCCCCCCGTGGGACAACCTGATCACCTTGGAGCCTCCCCAGCGCTTAGAACAGTGCTTTGCACATAGTAAGCGCTTAATAAATGCCATTTATATATATATATATATATATATATAATATATTCAGAACAGTCCTTTATCCATAGTAAGCACTTCATACAGTAATAATAATAATATATCCATCTAGGGAGGGCTAGACTTAATGAGGCTGGTCTGTAGTTTTAGCTTTCTGGCCTGGTGAAGACCCTCCCCTCTCCCTACATTTTCCCGTGTGATTTGGGAGCGTTGGAAATCTGGGAAAAAGCTCATTCCGGGGAGGCTAAGACTCTCCCAACTGTCTACTCTGGGTTGAAATGTGTCAGGTTGTTTTTTTCTTTTCCTCCCCTCCCGTAAGCAGCAGAAGAATGACTCTCTGGTCTGTTCCCCTTAATAATCCGTCACCAACAGTTTAGTCTGGCAAGAGCCTAATGTGACACGACAGACACCCACCCGCGACTGAATAAAAGCGCTCAATAAATACGAATGAGTGAATGAATAAAGGCTAAGGATTGAACTGCGTTTCCCCTCCGAGCGAGCTCCTGCCATCTCCGCGGAAATATCCCGTTTAAAAGTTTAGGGACAGGCGACTGTGTTCCAGCGGAAGGCCTTGACTCAAAGGCTTTGCCCAAGATATTTTATTTTCTCTGTTTCTGTTGGGTAGGGACTGTCTCTATATGTTGCCAACTTGTACTTCCCAAGCGCTTAGTACGGTGCTCTGCACACAGTAAGCGCTCAATAGATGCGATTGATTGATTGATTGATTGGCACGACGACGGAACCGTTTTCCGTGGCCTGCCCGACGCGCCTACTTTTACGGAAAAGATGAAACCAGTGGATGATTTAATCGTGTCCCATAATAATGATAGCATTTATTAAGCGCTTACTATGTGCAAAGCACTATTCTAAGTGCCGGGGAGGTTACAAGGTGATCAGGTTGTCCCACGGGGGGCTCACAGTCTTCAGCCCCATTTTCCAGATGAGGGAACTGAGGCCCAGAGAAGTGAAGTGACTTGCCCAAAGTCACACAGCTGACAAGTGGCGGAGCCGGGATTCGAACCCATGACCTCTGACTCCAAAGCCCGGGCTCTTTCCACTGAGCCAAGCTGCTTCTCCATGAGAGGGGACCAAAGAGTGTGATTTTCCAGATTTTTTTATTTTACGACACGGCTTCTCGGCTTCAAATTGCCAAACTCACAGACTCTTTTTGTTTTTTTGGGGGGGTGGTATTTGTGAAGCGCCAGTCACTGTACTAAGCGCTTGGGTAGAAGCAAGGTAATCAGGTTGTCCCCTGTGGGGTTCACAGTCTTCATCCCCATTTTCCAGATGAGGGAACTGAGGCGTGGTATTTGTGAAACACTTAGTATGTACCAGTCACTGTACTAAATGCTTGAGTAGGAACAATCAATCAATCATATTTATTGAGCGCTTACTGTGTGCAGAGCACTGTACTAAGCGCTTGGGAAGTACAAGTTGGCAACATATAGAGACAGTTGTCCCCTGTGGGGCTCACAGGCTTCAACCCCATTTTCCAGATGAGGGAACTGAGGCCCAGAGAAGCGACTTGCCCAGGGTCACCGAGCAGACAGGCGGTGGAGATGGGATTTGAAGCCAGGTCCTCCTGACTCCCGGGCTCTAGCCATTAGGCCACACTGCTTCTCCGGCTGGCCAGTTTTCCGTCTGATCCCGTCCGATAATGGGAATAATAATGGCATTTATTAAGCACTCACTATGTGCAAAGCACTGTTCTAAGCGCTGGGGAGGTTACAAGGCGATCAAGCTGTCCCACAGTTTTCGTCCCCATTTTCCAGATGAGGGAACTGAGGCCCAGAGAAGTGAAGCGACTTGCCCAAAGTCACCCGGCCGACAATTGGCGGAGCCGGGATTTGAACCCGTGACCCCTGACTCCAAAGCCCGGGCTCACTTTCTCTTGTAGCGCCAGCCCCGAAGCCCGCAGCGCATCCAGGGGAGACCACTCCCGAGGCCGACCACGCCGTGATGGAGAAGCCCGTGGACGAGGGGACGCCCAGCCGCCCTCCACCCCCACATCCTCCTCGGGATCCCACAGGTAAAAGGGGTTCACCCCCACGGGGCATCCACCTCCCCGCCGTTCATTCATTGTCATATTTATTGAGGGCTTACTATGTGCCGAGCACTGTACTAAGCGCTTGGGAGAGCTGCGGCGTCGGGGCTGGGCAGCCCACCCTGGCGTGACCTCCGACCTGCCTTTAAGCTTAGAAGCGGACGTCTCGCGCGCTTCGCGACCGGACTGTGCTTTCCCCCTGCTCTCGAGACGATCGGTCGCGCGTGCTCGGACCTGAAGCGGCTGCGTTTGGATGCCCGGAGGCAAATTCTAGATAAATAAGCGCGGTCTTCTCCCCCCTCCCCTGCTCCGGTCTTTCCGTCAGCCCCCATCCTAGAGATGTTCGGAAGGCCGGAGTCGGCGGGATGTGGATAGCGTGACTAAGAGATGACAGATCTCCCTCAGGGAGCCGGGGCGTCTCGACTCGAGTTCCTCCCTGGGTTTTAACGCCCACCTCCCGTCGAGACCCATTTCTCTCCCGGCCTCTCCTTCCCCCCACATCAGAGAGAGAAGGTTCAGACCTTCTGCCGTCCCTTTTCCTCCGTTCGCCGCCGACCGGCCGGCGCTCGGGGGCCCGTGAGAGGGGGGCGGCGGGATCCGCCGTGGCAGGACTCTCGCCGGGAGAGGGCAAGGGGAGAGCCGTTCCGATCGCTCCGCGGTTGAAATCTGTGACGGGAAACGGAGACCACCCGCCCTCCGTTGCGGCGGTCCCGGCGTTTCAGCGGGCTTCACTGTGTTTCAGGTCTCCTCACCTCCCAAGTGAGGCCTGGGCCCCAGTCCAGTGACCGCTTGTTTGACAGGGCTGCGCCCGCCCTCCTTAGCGACGCCCCCGCCGAGCGGCTGGGAGGAGGTCCCCCGCCGCGGAAGAGCTCGGAGCCCCCGACGGACCTCTCCTTTGGGCCCGGACAGGGGTGGGGGCCGCCCCCCAGGGCCCGGGCTGCGCCCCGGAAGACCCCCTACGGGGACCCGGCCCCTCCCCGCTGGGACCCGGGGAGGGACAGCTGGGAGCCGGAGGGGGGGCCGGCCCTGCTGAAGAAGAAGAAGAAGAAACCGAGGCCCAAGAGGAACCCGCCCCCGAGAGGAGGGGAGCCTTGGGAGGATGAAGGCGCCGAGGGGCCGGAGCGGGAGAAGGGGACCGGGCCGGGACCGGCCCAGCCCGCGCTGGACGTCGAGGGCCGAAGGAGGGCCGCCCACGGGGCCGAAATGAAAGGCCACGGCGTGGGGCCCCACAGCCCGGACCAGGGGCCTCCGCGGGAGGGGGGAGTCCGGCCCCAGCCGGCCCACGTAGAAGTGTCCCCGGGGGTGGTGCCCCTCGCAAATCGGGGTCTGGGGGACCGGGAGGTGGCCACGCCACCGGACCTCGGACGCAGGGAAGCGCAGCCGGAGCCCCGGATCTCTGCTCCGGCGCCCGCAGCTGCCCCGGGACAGGACACCCCAGGGACGGAGAGTAGTCAGAAAGAGGAGGGCCCCCGTAGCAAAGGGGCTCCTGGGGGGCCCCCGCAGACCTTTACCTCGGCCCAAGCGGCCGAGAGAGGCTTCCCGGAGCCCGGGTTCCTGCCCGCCGAGCTGCCGTGGGACCGCCCCCTTCCCGGGGACGGCACCGATCCCCTCCGGAAGAGGAGAGGGGACGGCAAGGGCAGGAAGGTCCGAGAGCGTCCGGGGAAGGGCAGGGAGAGGCTGGAGCTGCCCCCCTTGGCCCCGGATGTCCCGGCGGGCCGGGAGACCCCGTCCCCGAGAGAGGGCTCCCCCCAGC
This sequence comes from Tachyglossus aculeatus, assembly GCF_015852505.1. Lineage (NCBI taxonomy): Eukaryota > Metazoa > Chordata > Mammalia > Monotremata > Tachyglossidae > Tachyglossus > Tachyglossus aculeatus. The sequence continues at coordinate 3,379,909 of NC_052078.1, read as the reverse complement.
GCGGCCGCAGGACGGGCCGGGGGCCGGGCTCGCCGCCCGCCCAGCGACCCCGGGAGATCACGGCCGACCCGATGGCCGACCTCGTGGCCGCGCTGGTGGCGGACGGACCGGCCGGGGGATCAGGCTCCGGCTTCTCTGAGCAGCCCGGGCCTCCGGGGAGCGGAGGGGGCACGGGGCAGACCCTCGACCCCACCGGGCGGGCGTCAGCCGAGGCAGGAGAGGAGGCGAGGAGCTCCGCCGACCCCTTTGGTGCCGGTTGGGCCCGGGAGAAACCTAGGAAGAGGGGCAGCGACGGGAGGAACAAGAAGTTCAAAGCCAGCGGCTCCCCGGAGGGGCCGCTCGGGGCCGCCGGCCCACCCTCGCTCAGCCGGGATGGGCCCGGAAACGTCCCCGGAGGTAGCCAGTGGTTTGTTCTCGAGCCCCCGCGGGTCTCCGACCCCCAGGCTCCAGTTGACGGGAAAGGTCAGGGTGTCGAGGCCGGCTCCTCCGAGCCGCGGGCTCGCGGGGAGAAGGAAGCAACCGCAGATAGGTTTTCTGCCGCCGGGAAGACAACAGAGGCGAGCGTCCGGAACGAAGGCCCGGGGATGGGGTTCGCTCCCGCTGGGCTCCCGGGGGACAGTCAGGAGGACGCGAGGCGGGGACGGGGCTCGCCGGCCGGCAGGGCCGAGCCCGGGAGTAGCGATGGGAAAAGCGGAAAGGGGCAAAGTAGTTCCTCTGAGCAGCTCATCATCCCAGGGTCCGAGGCGGGTGCCGCCAAAGTGCAGGTTCCCGTGGCAACGGAGGCCGACCTCAGCCCCGAAGCCCAGGCCTGTGTAGATGAGAACAGGAATGTCACCCATAGACGGCCGGGCCCGCCGCTTTCCTGGGACAAGGAGCCGGACCCTCAGGGGACCCTCCCTCTGTCCAGGGCGGAGAGTAGGGGGGTCAGCGAGGCCTTAACGGGGCCCCGGGTGGGGAGTGGGAGCGAGTCGGCCGAGGCTTCGAAGCCTACCGTCCCGGCATTTGGGGGTAGAGAGGGCGTGAGAGACGGGCACGAGGCGCCCCAGGTCGGCAGCCCCCAAGTTTCCAGCCTAGCGGCGGGCCCGGCCCCCTCACTGGCCCCGGGGCCGGATGGAAGCGGAGGAGAGGGCCCGGCCGGCCACAAGATGGGCCAACGGACCCCCCCGGGGGCACCTGGGCTGCCGGGAAATGAGGCAGGGCCCGGGCCCGAGGCCCCGTTAGGAGAGGCGGATCGGAAAGTCGGAGAGGGGGGCTCCGGGGAGGCGGAGCCGAAGGCGGGAGGGGGCACCCCGGGGCAGCTGGAGGAGAAGGGGCCCCGGAGGGCGGAGGGGCAGGCCCACCCCGGGGAAGACGGAGGCCCCCCCGGCGTCCCACGGCCCGGCACCCGAGCGGAGCAAGGCGGGGCCGGAGGCGGCGGAGGGCGCCGGAACCGGAGAGCCCCAAACGGCGGGCGCCGAGGCCCCCGCGGCGGCGTCTCCGCCTCCTCCCACCGCTCCAGAAGACCGGACCGGAGAACTCAGACCCGACGCGGGCGGCGAGGGCACACCCCCGGGCCCCGGCCCCGCTGCCCAGGCCACGGCCGCCCGGCCTCCCGGGCCCGAAGAAGAGGCGCTGCGTCCCAAGGCGGCGGAGCCACCGGGGCCGAAGGGCCCAGGAGCCGGGAAGAGGGACGAACGGGCTAAGGCGGCGGAAGGGCTGAAAGGCTACATGCGGCCCACCAAGGCCCGAGGCCCGCCGCCCTCGCTGCCCAGGACCGCCGCCCAGGACCGCCAGAAGCCGAAACAGCCCAAGCCTGACGGTATGAACCGGCCCCGGCCGGGGCGAGGTGTGTGCTTGCGAGCGGCGGCGTGGTCAGCGGCTTTGCCGGACGCCCCCCCCCACCCCCCGCCCACTCCAGGCTCTAATCATACCCTCACTCGGCGACGGCGGGCTGGCATGGACTGGGTAACCCTCCTTTAACAGCGTGCGGCCCCTGGCAACCGAGGCATGACGGCTGCCATCCTTTGAGGGGGCTGGGGGCGCGGGTCACTGGCCGCTCCGGCCCCCACCTCCCCTCGGGGTTGAGCGCTGGGACGGGGAAGAGTTCGGACGAGCCTCCTACATTAACACTGGGACCACCCTGCATCCGGTCAGTTTTTGGAATCTGCTTCTCCGTGTGGGCATGCCTTGTGTGTGTGTGAGGCGTTAACCGAATTACATTCATTAACGGGGGATGGATTTATGTGGATAAGTCTTCTCCGCCCACTCAGGGCCCAGGTCGGGTTTTTTTTTGTTTTTTTGTGGTGTTCGCGGGCCTAGGTGTGTTTTGGGTTTGTTGCTGGAGAAGCAGCGTGGCTCAGTGGCAAGAGCCCGGGCTTTGGAGTCAGAGGTCATGGGTTCAAATCCCGGCTGTGCCAACGGTCAGCTGTCTGACTCTGGGCAAGTCACTTCTCTGGGCCTCAGCGACCTCATCTGTAAAATGGGGATTAAGACCGTGAGCCTCCCGTGGGGCAACCTGATCACCTCGTACCCTCCCCAGCGCTTAGAACAGTGCCTTGCACATAGTAAGTGCTTAACAAATGCCATCGTTATTATTGTTATTATTTTCCGCAGTGTTCGTTAAGCGCTTACTGCGTGTCCAACGCTGTTCTAAACGCTGGGCCAGGTACAAGTGAGTTAGGTGGAGCCCAACCAACCAACTAGACTGTGAACCCACTGTTGGGTAGGGACCGTCTCTATGTGTTACCAACTTGGACTTCCCAAGCGCTCAGTACAGTGCTCTGCACACAGTAAGCGCTCAACAAATACGATTGAATGGATGAATGAACCATCCCTGTCCCCCGTGGGGCTCCCAGTCGAAGTAAAGACGTAGCTTGGGAAAGGAAGGGGAGGTGAGACTTTGGTCCGGATCAAAAGCCGTTGAAGAAGAATTAGGACGGGGTAGGTCGCCTCTCCCTCCCCTCATCATCATCATCATCATCATCATCATCAATCATATTTATTGAGCGCTTACTATGTGCAGAGCACTGTACTAAGCGCTTGGGAAGTACAAATTGGCAACATATAGAGACAGTCCCTACCCAACAGTGGGCTCACTGTCTAAAAGGGGGAGACAGAGAACAAAACCAAACATACTAACAAAATAAAATAAATAGAATAGATATGTACAAATAAAATAAATAAATAAATAAATAGAGTAAAAAAAATATGTACAAACATATATACATCTATACAGGTGGTGTGGGGAGGGGAAGGAGGTAAGATGGGGGGGATGGAGAGGGGGGCGAGGGGGAGAGGAAGGAAGGGGCTCAGTGTGGGAAGGCCTCCTGGAGGAGGTGAGCTCTCAGCAGGGCCTTGAAGGGAGGAAGAGAGCTAGCTTGGCGGATGGGCAGAGGGATTGGGGGCATTCCAGGCCCGGGGGAGGACGTGGGCCGGGGGTCGATGGCGGGACAGGGGAGAACGAGGTACGGGGAGGAGATCAGCGGCGGAGGAGCGGAGGGTGCGGGCTGGGCTGGAGAAGGACAGAAGGGAGGTGAGGGAGGAGGGGGCCAGGGGATGGACAGCCTGGAAGCCCAGGGGGAGGAGTTTCTGCCTGATGCGCCGATTGATTGGTAGCCACTGGAGAGTTTTGATCCCTCTGCCGCCCTTCATCTGGAAAAGTGGCCCAGCGCGTCCGGGAAATGGGGGGCTGCCTCCCCAAATCTTCACCGTCTCCCCCTCTTCCCCACCCAGCCCCCGGGCGAGCAAACAGCGAGCGTTTCGTGTGCGTGATGCAGGCAGCGGGCCGTCGCCCCGTTGGGCGCGGGGCCCTCCATTTCGGGCGAGAGCCGTGGAGCGTGGCTCACTGGAAAGAGCCCGGGCTTTGGAGTCGGAGTTCATGGGTTCAAATCCCGGCTCCGCCAATTGTCAGCTGGGTGACTCTGGGCCAGTCACTTCACTTCTCTGGGCCTCAGTTCCCTCATCTGGAAAATGGGGATTAAGACTGTGAGCCCCATGTGGGACAACCTGATGACCTTGTATCCCCCCAGTGCTTCGAACAGTGCTTTGCTCCTAGTAAGTGCTTAACAAATGCCATTATTATTATTATTACTATTATTATTATTATTTACACCCCTCGAGGATGTGTAAGAGCAGAGAAGCAGCGTTGCTTAGTGGCTAGAGTCCAGGCCCGGGAGTCAGAAGGATCTCTGTGCCTCAGTTGCCTCATCTGTAAAATGGGGATTAAGACTGTGAGCCCCCTGTGGGACACCCTGATCACCTTGTATCCTCCCCAGCGCTTAGAACAGTGCTTTGCATGTAGTAAGCGCTTAACAAATGCCGTCATTATTATCATTATTATTATTATCTGGGTTCTGATCCCGGCTCCGCCACCCTCCTGCTGTGTGCGACCTTGGGCAAGTCACTTCATTGCTCTGGGCCTCAGTTCCCTCATTTGGAAAACGGGGATTAAGACCGTGAGACAGGGACTGTGTCCAATCTGAAGCGCTTAGTATAGTGCCAGCTCTTAGTACAGTGCCCTGCACACAGTAAGCGCTCAATAAATACGATTGCATTTGCTTGGATCTTCCCCAGAGCGTAGTGCGGTGCCTGGCATACAGGCTTAGCAAGTAATAATAATAATAATGGCATTTGTTAAGCGCTTACTATGTGCAAAGCACTGTTCTAAGCGCTGGGGGGGATACAGGGTGATCAGGTTGTCCCACGGGGGGCTCGCAGTCTTCATCCCCATTTTACAGATGAGGGGACTGAGGCGCAGAGAAGTTAAGTGACTTGCCCAAGATCGCACAGCAGACATGCGGCGGAGCCGGGATTCGAACCCGTGGACTCTGACTCCCAAGCCCGGGCTCTTTCATTCATTCATTCATTCATTCATTCATTCATTCATTCATTCAATCGTATTTAATGAGTGCTTACTGTGTGCAGGGCGCTGTACTAATCAATCCATCAATCGTATTTATTGAGCGCTTACTGTGTGCAGGGCACTGTACTAATCAATCAATCCATCAATCATATTTAATGAGCGCTTACTGTGTGCAGGGCACTGTACTAATCAATCCATCTATCGTATTTATTGAGCGCTTACTGTGTGCAGGGCACTGTGCTAATCAATCAATCCATCAATCGTATTTATTGAGCGCTTACTGTGTGCAGGGCACTGTACTAATCAATCCATCAGTCGTATTTATTGAGCGCTTACTGTGCGCAGGGCACTGTGCTAATCAATCAGTCCATCAATCGTATTTATTGAGCGCTTACTGTGTGCAGAGCACTGTGCTAAGCGCTTGGGAAGTACTTTCCACTGAGCCACGCCGCTTCTCAAGTACCAGCCCACCCCGCCCAACCCAAAATGAGACGCTCGTCGGTATGGAAGTCCAGTTGGCCCGCTAGCCCGCCAGCTCCAGGCGTCGACGACTGTTTGGCCTCCTAAAACCGGGCAAGTATGGGGTGACGCCTAGCCAAGATCGCCCGCCTCGTAGTGGTACGTCCCCCAAGTCGCTTAGAAACTTTAAAAAGAACCCCAACAAAACCAAGGGGGGGGAAAAAAAACCCACAACTTAACAGTTTCAAGTCCCTTTTACGTAAATAAAATCTGCTCGCCAGACGGAAGAGCCGTTTGTAATTTCAGAGCTCGCTACTATTTCGCACGGAGGGAGAGATGCCCCCTTTCAGACCGCCTGCAGGCATTCATTCATTCAGTCGTATTTATTGAGCGCTTCCTGTGTGCAGAGCACTGGGCTAAGCGCTCGGGAAGTCCAAGTTGGCAGTCGTTAGTGGTTGTGCCATTTGTGGGCCTCTGTCCTTCCCTACACAAACACACATACACAATCTCTTTCTCTCTCTCTCTCTCTCTCTCTCTCTCTCTCTCTCTCTCTCTCTCTCTCTCTCTCTCTCTCTCTCTCACACACACACACACACACACACACACACACACACACACACACAATCTCTCTTTTATATCTCTTTTGTAAGACCGGGAGCCCCCCGTGGGACAACCTGATCCCCTTGTAACCTCCCCAGCGCTTAGAACAGTGCTTTGCACATAGTAAGCGCTTAATAAATGCCATTATTATTATTATTATTATTATGTGTGGAGGCTGCGGTTCTGACATCTTGGGATCAGAGAAGCAGCGTGGCTCAGTGGAAAGAGCCCGGCTTTGGAGTCAGAGGTCATGGGTTCAAATGCCGGCTCTGCCAATTATCAGCTGGGTGACTTTGGGCAAGTCACTTCTCTGGGCCTCAGTGACCTCATCTGGAAAATGGGGATGAAGACTGTGAGACCCCCCCCGTGGGACAACCTGATCACCTTGGAACCTCCCCAGCGCTTAGAACAGTGCTTTGCACATAGTAAGCGCTTAAGAACTGCCATGATTATTATTATTAATATTGGGGTAACTAACGACATTTTTCTGCACTCTACAGTGGCTAATTTTGGTTTGATTTAGAAGAAGACGTCGAAGAATTGTGGTATTTGTTAAGCACTTACTAGGTTTTTTATGGTATTTGTTAAGTGCTTACTGTGTGCCAGGCATTGTTCTAAGCGCTGGGGAAAGTACAAAGCAATCGGGTTGGACACAGTCCCGGTCCCACAGTGTTAATCCCCATTTTACAGATGAGGGAACTGAGGCACAGAGAAGTGAAGTGACTCGCCCAAGGTCCCATACAGCCGGCAAGCGGCGGAGCCGGGTTTAGAACCCAGGTCCCTCTGGCTCCCACGTCCGCGGTCTATCCGCTGGGCCACGCTGATTTTATTCATTCATTCATTCAATCGTATTTATTGAGCGCTTACCGTGTGCAGAGCACTGTACTAAGCGCTTGGGAAGTCCAAGTTGGCAACATCTAGAGACGGGCCCTACCCGACAGTGGGCTTACAGTCTTCTCGTGTATGTGCCAAATACCCTACTAAGCACTGGAGTAGATACAGGGAGAGAAATTCAAACGGGTCTTGAAATCCTCATCAGTCGGTAGTACTTATTGAGCACCTCCTGTGCGCAGAGCACTCTAATTAGTGGCCGAGAGAGGTGCAGTAATAGTAATAATGATGGCGTTTATTAAGCGCTTACTATGTGCAAAGCACTGTTCTAAGCGCTGGGGAGGTTACAAGGCGATCAGGTTGTCCCACGGGGGGCTCACGGTCTTCACCCCCGTTTTCCAGATGAGGTCACTGAGGCACAGAGAAGTGAAGCTGTTGGGTAGGGACCGGCTCTAGATGTTGCCAACTTGGACTTCCCAAGCGCTTAGTACAGTGCTCTGCACACAGTAAACGCTCAATAAATACGATTGAATGAATGAAGCGACTTGCCCAAAGTCACCCAGCTGACAGTTGGCGGAGCCGGGATTTGAACCCATGACCCCTGACTCCAAAGCCCAGGCTCTTTCCACTGAGCCATGCTGCTTCTCTAAGGGTTAGGTTAGGGCACCCTTCAGTAAGGGTAGGGGGCTGTGATGGACACCACAAAATACTTCTGAGATAGAGGGCAAGGGAAATGTAGATACGTACATTGATTCAAGTTTCCTTTTTCTTCCCCACCTTATGGTATTTAAGCGCTTACCATGTGCCAGGCACTGTACTAAGCGGTGGAGTGGATACAGGTCGATCAGTTTGGACACAGTCCCACACGGACCTCACCATCTTTTTTTTTTTTTGATGGCATTTATTAAGCGCTTACTATGTTCAAAGCACTGTTCTAAGCGCCGGAGCACTGTTCTGAGCACCGGTCTTAATCCCCATTTTCCAGATGAGGGAAGTGAGGGAACAGAGGAGTGGAGTGTGTTGCCAACTTGTACTTCCCAAGCGCTTAGTACAGCGCTCTGCACCCAGTAAGCGCTCAATAAATGCGATTGATTGATTGATTGATTGATTGGAGTGACTTGCCCAAGGTCACACAGCAGGCAAGCGGCGGAGCTGGGGATTAGAACCCGGGTCCTTCGGGCTCGTGCTTCACGAGTAGGGTGTGTTCGTCGTTAGGAGCCAAAGCGGTATCGGGTGATGGTGGCGATGGGATTGAGCGCTTACTATGTGGCGGGCACTGTTCTAAGCGCTGGGGCGGATCCAGGCCGTTCAGTCCCGACCCACACGGGGCTCCCGCACTCAATCCTCATTTGACCGATGAGGTGACTGAGGCTCAGAGAAGCGAAGGGGCTTGCCCAAGGTCACACAGCAGGCAAGCTGGATTAGAACCCCGGTCCTCGAACCGAAGCGATATTGGGTCAGGCGCACGTCGTTGCCGGGGAAACGGGAAGACAAGAGAAAGAGGATATTGGCCGGGGAAGCGGGAAATTAAACGAGGCAAAGGCCTCTCGGAGGAGCCCACTGTTGGGTAGGGACGGTCTCTATATGTTGCCAATTTGTACTTCCCAAGCGCTTAGTACAGTGCTCTGCACACAGTAGGCGCTCAATAAATACGATTGATGATGATGCTGCTGATTCGGACTTTGGAGCCGCGGAATGACTGATCCGAATCCAAATTCGTGTTCCTTCGGCGCCCAGCTCCGCACCCCCACCCCGTAGCGTGAACGTCAGTCGATCAGCGGTATTTACTGAGCACCTTCTGAGTGCCAAGCACCGTGCCAACCGCCTAGGTGATAGATGAAAGCCCGACGGGCCCTTTCGCTGGCTCCCCGGCTTCTCGTTTTCCTCCCCCTGCCCCGTTATTTGGGAAGCGGGGGGGCGCGGGGTCCGTTCCTGGGCCGAGGTTTTCCCCGGCGTTCCCGAGTGAAAGAGCCCACGAGGGTTAACGGGGCGGAAGATTCCCTTTGTGTGCTTGTGTGCACCTCGGGCGCCCGGACGTCCGCCCACCCCTCCGCCTTTCCGAAAGGAAAAGCCATCATCATCATCATCAATCGTATTTATTGAGCGCTTACGATGTGCAGAGCACTGTACTAAGCGCTTGGGAAGTACAAATTGGCAACATATAGAGACAGTCCCTACCCAACAGTGGGCTCACAGTCTAAAAGGGGGAGACAGATGGCGGTCCGAGCGGAGCGCCGGTCGTTTCCGGCGGCCAGCCCGGATCAGGGGCTGCGTTTGTCGGAGAAGCCGGCAAGGAGCGGGCTCGTCATCCCGGAACGGAGCGTTGCCTTGGAGACCGGTGCGGCGCGGGGAGGGAGGGTGGCACGGAACCCGTCGTGTTGGATTGCAACAAAGAGGCGCGGAAGAGGGGAAAGAAATAGCTCGAGGAGGAGGCAAAAATAGAAACTTGCGACTCCGCATCTGCTCGGGAGGAGGGCTCTTTGGACCGCCGATTCCACTTGACGGCCCGACTTTCCAATCGCGGTTGACACCCCTTCCCATCCTCTCCGTCGCTCAACCGCGTAACCTTGGCATCGTCCTTGACTCCTGCCTCCTTCAAACCCGGGATTCAGTCAGTCGGTCGATCGTAGTTATTTCTTTAGTCATTTTTTAACGGTGTCCGGTTTGCCCTTGCTATATGCCGGGCGCGGTACGAGGGGCGGGGCGAGATAATCGGCTCGAACACAGTCCCTGTCCCCCACGGGGTTCACGGTCTTAATCCCCATTTTGCAGATGGGGGAACTGAGGCCCAGGGAAGCTAAGCGACTTGCCCAGGGTCCCCCAGCAGACAAGTAGCGGAGCGGGATTAGAACCCGGGCCCGGGCTCTATCTGCTAGGCCATGCCGCTTCTAGATGTGATGTGAGCCCGTCTTCTCTCTCTGAACTGAGAAGTGAAGTGACTCTTCCAAGGTCTCCCACCCTGAGGCACTCAGTCCCAGAGGCTCCCTCCGGCAATCAGTCAGTGGTATTTGTTGAGCGCTTACTTCGTGCAGAGCACTGTACTAAGCGCTTAGGAGAGGACACTACAAGAGACTTTGCAGTCACGCTCCCTGCCCCTAACGAGCTCATAATCTAGAGAGGGCTTCTATTAATAATAAGAATGATGGTATTTGTTAATGCACCTACTATGTTCTAAGCGCTGGGATAAGAAGATGATGATGGTGGCATTGGGGAATTGTGGACTATGTGCTGAGCAGTGCGGCAGAAGCTCATCGGGGTTGGGCGCGGTGCCTGCCCCACATGGCGTTCACGGTCCGAGAGAAAGGGAGATCGGGTATTTCATTCCCATTTTACAGAGGAGGAAACTGAGGCCCGGAAAAGCGGGGTGACGGGCCCAAGGTCGCCCGGCGGGCGAGTGGAGGAGCAGGATTAGAACTCGAGTCCTCTGATTTCCAGGCCCGGGCTCTTCCCACTAAGCCAACCCTGCTGCTTTGGCTTGGTAGATCCAGATTTTCCCCACCCCATCCTTTGTGTGTGTTGGGAGACGAGCGCTGCCGTGTGAGAGCACTGTACTAAGCACTTGGGAGAGTCCTATAGAACAATAAATAGACACATTCCCTGCCCACAGCAAGCTTACAGTCCCTGTGGGGCAACCTGATCACCTTGTAACCTCCCCAGCGCTTAGAACAGTGCTTCGCACGTAGTAAGCACTTAATAAACGCCATCATTTTTATTATTACAGTCTAGAGGGTTGGCTGGAATCTTATAAATCATTTGGCCCACATATGGTAGGTTGTCCTCTCCCAAGAGCTTAGTACAGCGCTTTACCCCCAGGAAGCGCTCAATAAATACCCGTGATTGTTTGATCGAGAGCGTGGCCCCGTGAAGGTGGAGCGGGTGGGCAGGAAAACAGAATCTCTTCTCTCGTTTTGGGAATCTCCCCCTTTAGACTGTAAGCTCGTTGCGGACAGGGAATGTATCTGTTTAGGGTTCTACAGTCCTCTCCCGAGCGCTCTGCACACAGTAAGCGCTCAATAAATAACGATTGACCGGGAATCAAAATCCAGGCGTCCCCAAGGGGGGCTTCCGCCGACCCCTCTGGAGCGGCTCCGAATCGACCCAAGGACCGCCGCACCTCCCGGAGTCCTATGGTCCAAACCGGTTCCCAACCTCGCTCCCGACGGGAAGCTTCCGTCGCCAGGGAGAGGCTTTTCCACAAGCGGAACCGCGGGCGATTTTTCCCGGCGTCGCCGTTCTCCGAAAGGAACGGCCGGGGCTGGGGAAACGAGGACGACGGCTCGTCATTGGGATGGCCGGCTCGGCGGCTGCGTGGGCACCCCTGAAGGCGGGAATAAATTACCGTCTGCGCTGCTCTCCGGTCTCGGCGCGTTCCAGTGAAAAACCCTGGAGAACGGGAATGACATTTGCCATTCTGGCGGAAAGAGAGGCGGCCCGCTCGTTTCGGGAAGAGTCGAGCGGCTCCCTCCCCCCGCCTCCAACTGGCGGGGGGCTCCGGGGGGCGGGGGGAGAGGCGGGAACGGGCGAGAGGGATAGGGGAGAAAATGAGTTTTGTCAGGAATCCAGGGGACATGGTGTGATGTCACGCTATCGGGCAGGCAGCGAGCTCCGTCTGCGCGGCGGCAGAGAGCCGGGAGCGGAGGAGCGGAGATGTCTCTGGCCGACGAGCAGCCGGTCCCGCTGAGCGACTACGGCCAGCTGGGCAAGGGCAAGCCCCCGGAGGGCCCGCCCGGTGCCCTCCGCCGCCCGGATGCCCCGAAGGAGCTGGGCGCGGCGGGCTTCGAGTGGCAGAGGACAGAGGGCAAGCTGAGCGAGATCGGGCTGCCGGTCAACTCGGGAGGGCCGGCCCGGGGCGCCGGCTTCACGGACGAGGAGAAGCTGTGCTTCTTCGAGGGGAAGCCGGACGGGATGCCCCGCCTGGAGGCGCGAGGGCCGATGAAGGATTTCCCCGCGGCCCCGCCGCGCCTGGAGACCTGGACTCTGATCGCGGACCCCGGCCCGCCCGGCGGAGGGAAGCCGGCCGCCCGGGCCGGGGGAGAGGGGGAGAGCGGGGCCGTCGTGGGCCGAGAGGAGGAAGCGGGGCCGGAGACCGGCGGCTGGAACCCCACCTTCCACCCCATGGCTCGGGGCTCGGTGGGGTCGGCCGAGGGGACGGGGGCCGCCGCCACCCCGCCGCCGCCGCCCACCACCACGGTGGAGCTGGCCCGGGACGAAGCCCCCGACGACGAGGAGGGCTACCTGGCGGACCTGGACCGGCCCGGTCCCGCCGAGGAGGGGGCCCGGCTCCCTCGGGCCCCCCAGCAGCGGAAAGCCATGCGACGCGCCATGTCGGAGTGCTCCCACCTGTCCGTGCCGCCCGCCCTGAATCTGGCGGACAAGTATCCCGCCCTTCCCGCCCGGGAGGCCCCCGGCCCGCCGTCCCCCGCCACGTCCAGGAAGCCGGGGGCCACCTCCGCCATGAAGCGATCCATGACCGTGGCCGAGGAGCAGCCGGCCGGCGGCCGACCAGCCCCGACCGGCCGCGAGGAGCCGCCCGCCCGGGAGCGGGGCGACGCCACCCCGCCGGGCCGCCCCCTGGAGCAGATCCCCGAAGCGGGCGGCTCGGGCCGGGGACGGGAGGAGGAGGAGGAGGAGGAGGAGGAAGGGGAGAGAGCCATCGAGGCCGCTCCCGGGAGCGGGAAAGGACCACGTGATGGTATGTTGTCAGATCCTCTCTCCCACGGGGGTGGGTGGCCGGGCCGGCCCCCCGGGGACACTGGCCCTCTCGCTCTGGACGGTGGTAGCCACATCCTCTCTGCGGCCTGGCGGGAACCGGTGAACCCGGCGGGGACGGGGGCTCGGACGTGGGATGGGGCCTCTGTAACTCGCTGGGGCGAGACGGGGGACTGGAAGGAACGCGATGGGGGTGTGAACTCAGAGACCCCAGCCTCACCGCCGACCCCACCGCCCTCCCCGCCTCCACGGAGATCCGGGACCCAAGCCTCAGACGGCAGCGGGACGTCCTCTCCCGAAGGAGGGTCACCTGCCGACCTCCCGCCGCAGCCGGACGCCCGGCTTTCCGCCCGGCCTCGGCGGGCGGTTGGCTTTTGTCTGGGGAGAAAAGGACCTCCGCCAGCTGGGCTGCTTTTTATTCCGCTCCCCGCTCTCGCGTTTGAGTCGGCCTTGCCTCTCGGGTCCCCGACTAGTGTGCGGCGGGGAGGATTGGGGGGACGGAGGGAGGAAGCGGGGGGCGGAGGGGGCCGGCTTTGGCGCCGATCACGCCGCGGTCTGTGCGGCCTCCCCTCCCCCACCTCGACTCGCCGCCCCGGATCCATTGTTCGCCATCCAAATCGGCCTGTTTTCCTTCGCATCCTGTTTGCGGACACAGGGGCGTGATTCGCCGGGACCTAAAATGTGACCAACCCGCTGCCCGCGTGTCGCCTTTGTCCGGAAACAATGGGCTCTTTCCCGAGGACCTGTTTTCTCCTCTCCAGCCTTCGGCCGCCCCGGTGCCTTCTTACGGGGTCCCTGCCGCCCCCCCGTTCCCACGGGGACCTCCGGGGAGAGCGCTGCGGGGCGGGCCGATCCACCCTTCTAGCTTCTCGGCTCATTTTCGGACCGGAGGCGATGGGCGGGGGAAGGCGGGCGACTGTAGCGTCGGGTTTGGGTACGGACGGGTCGCGGTCCAACCGTCGGTCGGTGGGATTTATTGAGCGCTTACCAGGCGCAAAAGCGCTCCGGGGAGGACAGCACAGCAGGATCAATCAATCAATCAATCAATCGTATTTATTGAGCGCTTACTGTGTGCAGAGCACTGGACTAAGCGCTTGGGAAGTACAAGTTGGCAACAGGATGAGGAGACACATCCCCTGCCCACAACAGGTTCACAGTCGCGCTCCTCGAGGGGACTAGGTCTCTCCCGCCATCAAGCTGTGGTATTTGTTGAACGCCCACTGGGTGCGGAGCACTGTGCTAAGCGCTTGGGAGAGGGCAGTAAAGCACAAACTGACGCATTCCTTGCCCACAATGAGCTGACGGTCCCGAGCTCAGCGGTGAAACCCCCTGAAGCAGCTGCTACGGTCCTCGCTCCCTCCAGGAGCCCGAGAGCATCGTTCGACGAAAAGCAGCGAGGCGTAAATTGTTGGATGAAAAGGAGCACGGCCTAGTGGATAGAGCACAGAGTCAGGAGGACCTGGGTTCCAATCCCGGCTCCGCCACTTGTCTGCTGTGTGACCTTGGGCAAGCCACGTCCCTTCTCTGGGCCTCGGTTCCCTCATGTGTGGAAAAGGGACGTGGACTGAGTTCAGCGCGATCCACCCCGGCGCATAGTACGCTGCCGGGCACGGTGCCATGTCAAGGAAGCGGGTTGGCACCAGGAGCCGGGCAGCGGTGGACATCGAGTCGCCTGTCAGCCTCCCGTTAAGCAGCTTGGATTGCTGGGTTGTTTTTTTTTCCCGATGGCATTTGTTAAGCGCTTGCTATGTGTCAGACACCGTTTTAAGCGCTGGGGTGGCGGCCCCAGGTTAATTATATCGGTCACATTCCCCGTCCCGCCTGGGGCTCACGATCCAACCAGGAGCCCCATTTTTCAGGTGAGGAAACTGAGACACAGGGAATAGTAGTGATAACTGGTATTTAAGCGCTGCGTAGATAGAAGCAAATCGGGTAGGACAGAGTTCCCGTCCCGTGTGGGGCTCACAGTCTCCATCCCCATTTTACAGACGAGGGAACCGAGGCGCAGAACAGAGACGGGACATCCCCAAGGTCACACACAGCGGACAGGTGGCGGAGCCGGGGTGAGAGAAAGCCCAGGGCCTTCCGACGCCCAGGCGCTTCCCACTAGGCTACGCGGCCTCTCACCAAACGGGCGTTTTTCGAAAATCCCTTCGCCGCCGAGGGGCGAAGTCTTTTAGACTGTAAGCCCACTGTTGGGACTGTCTCTATATGTTGTCCCAAGCGCTTAGTACTGTGCTCTGCACACAGTAAGCGCTCAATAAATACGATTGATGATGAGATCCCCGAAGGGAGCACTCCACGAACTCGGATGTGTCCGCCTTCCTGTGTTGCCAACTTGTACTTCCCAAGCGCTTAGGACAGTGCTCTGCACACAGTAAGCGCTCCTAGCTCTCTTCCTCCCTTCAAGGCCCTGCTGAGAGCTCACCTCCTCTGGGAGGCCTTCCCAGACTGAGCCCCTTCCTTCCTCTCCCCCTCGTCCCCCTCTCCATCCCCCCCATCTTACCTCCTTCCCTTCCCCACAGCACCTGTATATATGTTTGTACATATGTATTACTCTATTTATTTATTTATTTATTTATTTTACTTATAGCTATTCTATTTATTTTATTTTGTTAGCATGTTTGGTTTTGTTCTCTGTCTCCCCCTTTTAGACTGTGAGCCCACTGTTGGGTAGGGACTGTCTCTATATGTTGCCAATTTGTACTTCCCAAGCGCTTAGTACAGTGCTCTGCACGTAGTAAGCACTCAATAAATACGATTGATGGTGATGATGATGAATAAATACGATTGATTGATTCCAGCTCCCATACCTAAAATCTCCGAGGACGCAGCGGGGCCCGTCCCCGTCAAGTGACAAGGGGCATTTCCCGGGGGGAACCCGTGTCAAAGATTCCTGAAAAGCCGGAGAGAGTCAGTCATCTCAGCTCTTAACCGGGTGGCAAGGTATTTGAAATATCATCAATCATCAATCGTATTTATTGAGCGCTTACTATGTGCAGAGCACTGTACTAAGCGCTTGGGAAGTACAAATTGGCAACATCTAGAGACAGTCCCTACCCAACAGTGGGCTCACAGTCTAAAAGGGGGAGGCAGAGGACAAAACCAAACATACTGACAAAATAAAATAAATAGAATAGATATGGACAAGTAAAATAAATAAATAGAGTAACGCTGACGGGCAGTCCGTTACACAATGGAGAAATGACGGGGGGTTTTTCCACGAAGGTGGCGGGGGTGGGATAACAAGCAGCCTTTTAGAAAGGCAGGATAAACGGCTTCTCCTAAGGAGGTCCTTTTTCCCCCTCCCGCGCGTAATTATCAGTAATAATAATAATCATGGTATCCGTTAAGCGCTTACTACGTGGCAGGCACTGTACTAAGCGCTGGGGTGGGTGCAAGGAAATGGGGTTGGGCACGGCGCCTGACTGGCATAAGGTTCACAGTCTTAATCCCCATTTTTCAGATCAATCAATCGTATTTATTGAGCGCTTCCGGTGTGCAGAGCACTGGACTAAGCACTTGGGAAGTCCAAGTTGGCAACGTAAGGCCCAGGGAAGTGAAGTGACTTGCCTTAAGTCTTAGGATTGTGAGCCTCCTGTGGGACACCGTGATTACCTGGTATTTGCCCCAGCGCTTAGAACAGTGCTTGGCACATAGTAAGCGCTTAACAAATGGCGTTATTATGGAGAAGCAGCGTGGCTCAGTGGAAAGAGCCCGGGCTTTGGAGTCAGAGGTCATGGGTTCAAATCCCGGCTCCGCCAACTGTCAGCTGTGGGACTTTGGGTCACTTAATCAATCAATCGTATTTACTGAGCGCTTACTGTGTGCAGAGCACTGTACTAAGCGCTTGGGAAGTACAAGTCGGCAACACGTAGAGACAGTCCCTACCCAACAGCGGGCTCACAGTCTAGAAGGGGGAGACAGAGAACAAAACCAAACATACTAACAAAATAAAATAAGTAGAATAGATATGTACAAGTAAGATAAATAACTCTGGGCCTCAGTTGCCTCATCTGTAAAATGGGGATTAAGAAGGTGAGCCCCCCGTGGGACAACCTGATCGCCTTGTCACCTCCCCAGCGCTTAGAACGGTGCTTTGCACATAGTAAGCGCTTCACAAATGCCATCATCTTTTAGACTGTGAGCCCACCGTTGGGTAGGGACTGCCTCTATATGTTGCCAACTTGGACTTCCCAAGCGCTTAGTACAGTGCTCTGCACACAATAAGCGCTCAATAAATACGATTGATGATGATGATCATTATTTATTATTTATTTATATAGGGGTTCTGCGGTTGGACTGGGAAAGGTGAGGTGGGTTTCCTAGGGAATCGGTGTGCTTGTTTCCACCACCCGGCCGGCCCAAAATTTGCATGGCACCCTGGCTGTGCAGGGGTTAATAATAATAATAATAATGGTACTTATTAAGTGCTTATTCCGTGTCTAGCGCTGTGATAGATACGAGATCCTCAGGCCCCCACGGGGTGTCCTAATCGTAGGAAAGAGAACAGGTTTGGAATTGCCATTTTGCACGTGAGGGAACTGAGGCACAGAGAAGGGACGTGGCTTGCCCAAGGCCACCCAGCAGGACCGTGGCGGGGCCGGGATTAGAACTCGGGGCTCCTGGCTCCCGGATCCTGGCTTTTTCCGCGAAACCGTGGTTAGCCTTTCCTGATACGGCAGCGGCGATGGTGGGAGGTTGACGGGGAAGGGGAGAGGAGACGGAAAGAGGGAGAACTCTTGGGATAGCCATGACCCCCTTCAACCTATCCTCCCTCCTGGCAGCCAGGGGTTTGGGTCCAGAGGAAATGGGCGGGTTTTTGGTTTTTTATGATATTTGTTGAGCGCTTACTATGTTCCAGACACTATACTAAACACTGGGGTTGATACAAGCTAGTCAAATTGGACACAGTCCGTGGCCCACATGGGACTCTCAGTCTTAATTGAGAAGAAGCGTGGCTCAGTGGAAAGGAGCCCGGTGTTTGGAGTCGGGGGTCATGGGTTCAAATCCCGGCTCTGCCGACTGTCAGCTGTGTGACTTTGGGCAAGTCACTTCACTTCTCTGGGCCTCAGTTCCCCCATCTTTAAAATGGGGGTGAAGACTGGGAGCCTCCCGTGGATAGCCATGACCCCCTTCAACCTATCCTCCCTCCTGGCAGCCAGGGGTTTGGGTCCAGAGGAAATGGGCGGGTTTTTGGTTTTTTATGATATTTGTTGAGCGCTTACTATGTTCCAGACACTATACTAAACACTGGGGTTGATACGAGCTAGTCAAATTGGACACAGTCCGTGTCCCACATGGGACTCAGTCTTCATTGAGAAGCAGTGTCGCTCAGTGGGAAGGAGCCCGGGCTTTGGAGTCGGGGGTCATGGGTTCAAATCCCGGCTCTGCCGACTGCCAGCCGTGTGACTTTGGGCAAGTCACTTCACTTCTCTGGGCCTCAGTTCCCCCATCTTTAAAATGAGGGTGAAGACTGGGAGCCTCCCGTGGATAGCCATGACCCCCTTCAACCTATCCTCCCTCCTGGCGGCAAGGGGTTTGGGTCCAGAGGAAATGGGCGGGTTTTTGGTTTTTTTATGGTACTTGTTGAGCGCTTACTATGTTCCAGGTACTATACTAAGCACTAGGGTTGATATAAGCTTATCAGATTGGACACGGTCCGTGTCCCACATGGGACTGTCAGTCTTAACTGTTTTGTTTTGTTGTCTGTCTCCCCTTTCTAGACGGCGGGCCTGTTGGTGGGTAGGGATTGTCTGTCCGTTGCCGAATTGTACTTTCCAAGCGCTTAGTACAGTACTCCGCACACAGTAAGCGCTCAATAAATACGATCCTCTCACGCCGTGGGCTCCGGGGCTGGGTTTTCCCCGGCAGCAGCAGGGACAGCGAGAGATCCAGGTCGCTAGATGCAATGTTTCCGCTGCCCTAGGCCGAGAGACTTAGTCCAGTGCTCTGCACACAGTAGGCGCCCAATAAATACGATTGATTGATTGAGAGACGGGACCCCCACTCCCGGGGAGCTGATTTAATCAGTTTTCCCTGAGTCAGAGCCCAGATGGTGGAGAAACCACTAGAATTTCGTTCCCCACCTCCCGCGGTGGGGAGAAGGGAATCGCCAAATTCCCAGCGCTCACCATTAGACCGCCCGGCGGAAGGCAGGGGATGCGATGAACTGGTGACGGTCGTTTTTTTTTTTTTTTATAATATTTGTTAGGCGCTTACTATGTAGCAATAATAATATTATTATTATTCTCCGGGCCTCAGTTCCCTCATCTGTAAAATGAGGATTGTGAGCCCTACGTGGGACAACTGATGACCTTGTATCATCATCATCAATCATATTTATTGAGCACTTACTATGTGCAGAGCACTGTACTAAGCGCTTGGGAAGTACAAGTTGGCAACATATAGAGACAGTCCCTACCCAACAGTGGGCTCACAGTCTAAAAGGGGGAGACAGAGAACAAAACCAAACATACGAACAAAATAAAATAAATAGAATAGATATGTACAAGTAAAAGTATCTTGTATCTCCCCCAGCGCTTAGAGGAGTGCTTGGCACAAAGTAAGTGCTTAATAAATCATCATCAATCGTATTTATTGAGCGCTTACTATGTGCAGAGCACCGTACTAAAGCACTTGGGAAGTACAATAAAGTATAAAACTAAAACTAAAGTTTTATAGTGTAAAACTATAAAACTAGTATATACTATAAAATATAAAGCTTGGGAAGTATAATAAATGCCATTTAAAAAGACAAACAACACAAAAAACCCATCCGTGGGCCTTTCCGGGCTCCTTTTCTTCCCCACAGCACCTGTATATATGTATATATGTTTGTACATATTTATTACTCTATTTATTTTACTTGTACATATTCTGTTTATTTTATTTTGTTCATATGTTTTGTTTTGTTCTCTGTCTCCCCCTTCTAGACTGTGAGGCCGCTGTTGGGTAGGGGACCGTCTCTAGTTGTTGCCAACTTGGACTTCCCAAGCGCTTAGTACAGTGCTCTGCACGCAGTAAGCGCTCAATAAATACGATTAAATGAAATAAATGAAAATAATAACGATGATGGTATTTGTTAAGCGCTTACTCTGTGCCGGGCAGCGTACGAAACGCCGGGGGAAGAAACAAGGTAATCAGGTTGGACACCGTCCCTGTCCCATGTGGGGCTCGCAGTCTTGATCCCCATTTTACAGATGAGGATACCGAGGCACAGAGAAGCAGCGTGGCTCAGTGGAAAGAGCGCTGGCTTGGGAGTCAGAGGTCATGGGTTCTAATCCTGACTCCCCCACATGTCTGCTGTGTGACCGTGGGCAAGTCACTTAGCTTCTCTGAGCCTCAGTGACCTTATCTGTAAAATGGGGATTAAGACTGTGAGCCCCACGTGGGACAACCTGATCACCTTGTATCCCCCAGCGCTTAGAACAGTGCTTTGCACATAGTAAATGGGCGTTCCCCATCGCCCTGTGGCCCTGGGCATCCCCAGCAGATGGCATAGGGCACAAGGGAACGTTCCCTCCTTGCCCCATTTTAGATTTTCCGTGGAAAATTCCAGGATATTTCCTGTCGGTGCCAGCGGGAAATCCCCAGCCCCCGAAAATAATAATAATTATTCATAATAATGGTATCTGTTAAGCCCTTATTATGCATCGAGTATTGTTTGATGCAGAAGCAGCGTGGCTCAGTGGAAAGAGCCCGGGCTTTGGAGTCAGAGGTCGTGGGTTCAAATCCCGGCTCCGCCACTTGCCAGCCGGGTGACTTTGGGCAAGTCACTTCACTTCTCTATATGAGAAGCAGCGTGGCTCAGTGGAAAGAGCCCGGGCTTTGGAGTCAGAGGTCGTGGGTTCAAATCCCGGCTCCGCCACTTGTCAGCTGGGTGACTTGGGGCAAGTCACTTCACTTCTCTATATGAGAAGCAGCATGGCTCAGTGGAAAGAGCCCGGGCTTTGGGGTCAGAGGTTCAAATCCCAGCTCCGCCACTTGTCAGCTGGGTGACTTTGGGCAAGTCACTTCACTTCTCTGGCCCTCAGTTACCTCATCTGCAAAATGGGGATTAAGACTGTGAACCCGCCGTGGGACAACCTGATCACCTTGTAACCTCCCCAGTGCTTAGAACAGTGCTTTGCACATAGTAAGCGCTAATAAATGCCATGATTGTTATTCTCTGGGCCTCAGTTCCCTCACCTGCAAAGTGGGGATGAAGACTGTGAGCCCCCCGTGGGACAATCTGATCACTTTGTATCCCCCCCAGCGCTTAGAACAGTGCTTTGCACATAGTAAGCGCTTAATAAATGCCATGATTATTATTATTATTATTATTGTTATTGGAATCATGAGGCTGGATACAAGCTAATCAGGTTGGACCCAGTCTCTACCCCCATGGTGCTCACTGTCTTAATCCCCATTTTCCAGATGAGGGAACTGAGGCCAAGAGAAGGGACTCACCCAAGGTCACCCAGCTTTCAAATGGTGGAGCCAGGATTAGAACCCAGGGCCTTCTGACTCTCAGGCCCGGACTCTAGCCACTAGTGCGACTTTGGGCGAGCCACTTCACTTCTCTGGGCCTCAGTTACCTCATCTTCTAGACCGTGAGCCCACTGTTGGGTAGGGACCGTCTCTATATGTTGCCAACTTGGACTTCCCAAGCGCTTAGCCCAGTGCTCTGCACACAGTAAGCGCTCAATAAATACGACAATGAATGAATGAATGGGGATGAAGACTGTGAGCCCCCCATGGGACAACCTGATCACCTTGCTACCTCCCCAGCGCTTAGAACAGTGCTCTGCACATAGTAAGTGCTTTATAAATGCCATTATTATTATTAGACCGTGGATCCTTTCCCTTCATTGAGTGCTTACTGTGTGCAGAACTCTGTTCTAAGCGCCCGAGCACTGTACTAAGACCGTGTGAGCCCGTTGGGTTTGGCAGCCGGATGGATTCAGGACGGCTGCCGTCGATCGGTTAATGACGGGAAGGATTGTGGACAGAGGATTGTCGACGGGACCTACTCATTTGAAACCACCTCCCCTCTAGTCTGATTGATTGATCAATTCAATTTGTACTTCCCAAGCGCTTAGTCCAGTGCTCTGCACATAGTAAGCGCTCAATAAATACGATTGATGATTGATTGGGGAAGACAGATCAGCCTGTAGTAAGCACTCCCCGCTTGGGGACTGGCTGAGTTACTAAGGGCTGCCTTTTTGGTGCTTGATAATAGTATTTAGACCGTGAGCCCACTGTTGGGTAGGGACCATCTCTGTATGTTGCCAACTTGTACTTCCCAAGCGCTTAGTACACAGTAAGCGCTCAATAAATACGATTGAATGAATGAATGTTTATTGAGCGCTCACTGTGTGCAGAGTAATAATAATAATAATGATGGCATTTGTTAAGCGCTTACTATGTGCAGAGCACTGTTCTAAGCGCTGGGGGGGATACAAGGTGATCAAGTTGCCCCATGTGGGGCTCACAATCAATCCCCATTTTACAGATGAGGTAACTGAGGCTCAGAGAAGTTAAGTGACTTGCCCAAGGTCACACAGCCGTCATGTGGTGGAGCAGGGATTCGAACCCATGACCTCTGACTCCAAAGCCCGTGCTCTTTTCACTGAGCCACGCTGCTCCTTCAGAGTACTGAACTAAGCGCTTGGGAGAGGACAGTGTAACAGAGTTGGTAATAATAATAATAATAACAATAATAATAATAATAATGGCATTTATTAAGTGCTTACTATGTGCAAAGCACTGGGGAAGTTACAAAGGTGATGAGGTTGTCCCACGGGGGGCTCACAGTCTTAATCCCCATTTTACAGATGAGGGAACTGAGGCCCGGAGAAGTGAAGTGACTGGCCCAAAGTCACCCAGCTGCCAGTTGGCGGAGCCGGGATTTGAACCCATGACCCCTGACTCCAAAGCCCGGGCTCGTTCCACCGAGCCACGCCGCTTCTCTGTAGACCTGCTCCCTGCCCACAGGGAGCTGACAGTTTAGAGGATGGGGTAAGAAGGGTCCACGTCTTCAGCATGGCTCAGTGCTTACTACAGGCTGGTCTGTCTTCCCCAGTCAGACTAGAGGGGAGGTAGTTTCAAATGAGAAGGGCCCGTCAACCATCCTCCCCACCATTAACCGATCGACAGCAGCCGTCTATTATTATCATTATTATTATTGTTATTATTATTATTATTATTATTATTAGATAAAAAGATATGGACATAAGTGCTGTGGGGCTGCGGGGGCCCGGGGGGGTGATTGAGAAAGGGTGACACAGAAGGGAGTGGGAGAAGAGGAAAAGGGGGCTCAGAGAAGACCTCTTGAAGGATTTGGGCGTCCAGTAAGGCTTTGAAGCCCAGGGGAGAGTCATTGCCAAGCGCTTAGTACAGTGCTGTGCACACAGTAAGCGCTCAATAAGTGCGATTGAATGAATGAATGGTCAGTTGGATTTGAGGAGGGGAAAGCATTCCAGGCCAGAGGCGGGATGTGGGCGAGAGGTCGCCGGCGAGATAGACGAGACGGAGGCGACGGCCACAGGGTTGTCGTTAGAGGAGCCACGTGTACGGACTGTCGGGCCAGCGGGGCCGCACCCGGGGGAGCCATGGTCTCGGACTCCAGTCTCTCTTCTCCGGGCCCTCTTTTCCGTCGGGATCGCGGGACGGGCTCCCTGCGGAGGGTCCGGGCGGATCTCCGCCGGGCTCCCGCTCAGGGATCTGCCGTCGGGAGTGGAGGCCGGAGCCAGCCGAGCCGTTGCTCTCCTCAAGCAGCCCGACGAGCCAAACTCGATTAGGGTCTGGCAGCGGTCCGAGATACCCCGGGCAACAGAGGCCCGGCCTCCCGAGAACGCTCCCGGCCTCCTCTAATTAAAAGCAGAACCGACGCCAATCGACCGCCGAAGGGATCGGGCCGGAGTCTTCCCGCGGTCGATGTACGGGGTCGATTCGGCAGAAAGGGAAGGGCCCCAGCGGAAAAGTCACGGGCGTTTTTCTTTGGAGAAACGTTCTCCATGTCACCTGTCTGCTCGCCCAGGGCCGTGTTGCGATCAGGGAGGGGGGCGGCGGCGGGACTCTGGCTGCCAGGCTGCAGCTCGATTATGTTTCTTACCATGCTTGCTTTCACGTGAAAGGGCAGCGGGCGCATCCTCCCCCTACCTCGGTCCAGTCCGGAGCGGATAGTCTGTCAGAGGCCCCTCGCCGCGGGGCTCGGCCGGCATCGCGTTACGTCCCCGGGGCCCGCCGGAGCGGACCGGGATAGGCGCGGGCAAGGCGCGAGGAGGCTCTGGGCGAGCTTCGGGAGTCCGGGGGGCTCGGGCCGGAGTCAGGCTGGCGTTGTTTCTCACCGGGCCGCTTCGCTCGGCAACCCGCATGGCACCGGGACTATTCCCCTCTCCTGGGAAGTCACGGCGGCCGAGGGCCCGGTTTTGGAAAGAGTAAATTCCCCTTCCCCGTCTCCGCTCCTGACGCCGCCACTCACCTGCTGTGTGACTTTGGATAGGTCACTTCGCCTCTCTGTGCCTCCGGTTTCTTATCTGTAAAATGGGGGTTCAGTCCCTGTTGTCCCGCTTACAACGAGAGCCCCACGTGGGACACTGACTTGGTCCTTCCTGGTGAGCTCGTCTCTACCCCAGTGCTTAGTTCAGTGCCACGGTAAGTGCTTAGCGAGTCCCACGGTCATTAGAGTCTCTGTTTCTGGACCAAGCCTCGGTTATCGGAACGGAAATTTCATCAAGAGCGGAAGTGCTCTCCCAGTGCCCTCCGCGGGTTGAGATTTGTGCACGGGGCGGGCAGAGAAACGGTCCAGCCTAAACCCGTGAAAAGAGGGGGGTGAAAAATATCAGGGTACTAGGCCCTCCCTGTGTAGAGATTCTCCACAGATCCCCCCAAAACCCTTGGAAGATTCTTCATCAACCTCCGGGCTTTTAGTCTCCCCTCGACCGAGCGTGGGCAAGCGAATCATCAAGAGGGCTCACGGTTGGCAAGGAGCGTGGTGGGAAGCCGCGCGCTGTCCATTCGTTCTTTAGAGGCCGAGAAAGCAGTGTGGCCTAGTGGCTAGAGCCCGGGCCTAGGACTCGGAAAGACCTGGGTTCTCATCCCGGCCCCGCCACTTGCCTCCCGTGTGACCCCGGGCGAGTCGCTTCACTTCTCTGGGCCTCAGTTCCCTCATCTGGAAAATGGGGGTTGAGACGGTGAGCCCCAGGCGGGACAGGGATTGTGTCCAACCTGATGATCCTGTATCCACCCCAGGGCTTAGTATGGTGCCTGGCTCATAGTAAGCGCTTACCGAATCCCGCGGTTGTTAGTTTAATTAAGAAAGCCCAGGCACAGGGGGGTGGTGGCCACGGCACCCAGACCACCGACGTTTGAGCCCCGCAAGTGGCGGGCGGCATAGAGGAAACGGGCCGGGCTTACCACCGGCCCGGGCAGTCGACTGCTGTTTTCACAGGTCTCCGCGTGCCCCTGTTGGGAATCTGGGTCGCCGCTAAAACTGGGGCAGGGGGCTGGGCGTCCCCGCCCCCTCCCCTCATTCATCTTCCCCGCGAGGCAGGGGAATAGAGCGGGCCTTTGTGCCCGGGCACCGAAGCCGGCGCTTCCCCGGGCTCCCGCCCCCTCCCCCGGGGCCGGGGAGCGGGCCGAAGCCAGGACGGAGTCCATCAATCGGCCTTTGTCCGAAGCCCGCTCAGGTTGCAGCCTCCCCACGGAAGGACCCGCTGGGCTCCGGTATCTTGAGGCCGGCTTGCCCGCGCGGAGGGGCGCCCTTCCGGTCGTCGACGCGCCCCGGCCTTAGCCGAACCGGGGGCTCCCGGGCGGCCCTGCCTCCGCTCGGCCCGGAGGTTCGGGCGAGAGAGGGACCGGGCGGCGGGGAGGGGGGCCCACCTGCTCCGCGGAGCCTAACGCCCGTTCTCCCCCTCTGGACGCAGCCGAGGCCGAAGGCGCCCAGCCGCCGCCCGTGACCCTGCCCGGAAATGACATCACGGCCCCTCCGAACAAGCTGCTCCCCCCGAGCCCCGAGAAGAAAGCGAAGGTAGGTGGCACCCCGGACGCCGCTCTCCCCTCCAACCCCGCCTGGACCTCCATCCAGGGTCCTGTCTTCTGAGCCGGGATGCCCTGGTTTTGGGGGCGATCGTGAAATGGCCGCAGAGAGACGGGGCCAGGCGGGGACGGGGCAACGCTAGGACGTCCGAAGCCCAACTCTTAGCCGCGGTCCCCGGGCTCCGGCCGCCCACCGTCTTGCCGACCGGGCTTTGGCCGGAGAATCCTCGGGAAAGGGCGCCATCCGACCCCCACCCAGGAAGCCGAACGTCAGCTGGGGGCATGTGAGGGGCTCTTCCTCCTGGGGCGGGTCCGGATCGGGTCCCCATCTCCCGGCCCCCTCGGCCGAGCTCAGAAAACACAACCCTCAGCTCATCCTCCCATTTCGCCCTCGCCGCTTGAGATTTTACTTTTGAAAAGTGCCGTTTACGCTTCTTTTTTTTTTTCCTGTTCGTGTGCGTGCGTGCGTGTTTGTTGTTGGATGTTCGCTTTTTATTTCTTTATTTTACCGCCCTCGCCCGCCGGCCCCCGCTTCCCCTCCCCCAAGCCTTCAGCCACCGCTCCATCGGCAAAGACCGCGACACCGAAAGCCAAACCACTCTCCTCCTCCTCCTCCACCACCACCACCACCACCACCCCTAAGCGGCCGGCTTCTGCCACCCCCGGTGGTGCAGGCAAAAAGCCCATGAGCCCCGCCCCGGGCCCGACACTGGCCGCCACCCCCAAACGCCCGGCCACCACCGCCACGCGACCCTCCGCTCTAGCGCCGAGAGACGCCAAGCCAAAGGTAAGATGCCGCCCTCGCGGCGGCCCCCTCGGCCAGCCCATCCCCGAGAGCAGGGGTCGCATCTTTCCCCTCTCTGGTTCTCTTCCGGGCGTTCAGTACGGCGCTGTGCGCCCAGCGGGCACTCAGGCGGTAGATACGATCGGTCGACCGATCGGGCACGTCTCTCTGCCTAGGCAGTGGGGAGCCCAGGGAAGGACAGGGAGAAGAGAAAGTTTCCGGCTGTGGGTAAACTGAGTCACGTCTCCCTGCCTCCTGGCGGTCGGAACCTCTGTCGGGGACCGTTTGGGCGGGGAACTGGGACACTCCGGTCCGCTGAGTCAGGCGTCCTTATCCAACGAGACGCTTCGGGTTTTCCAACCTCTTCCGTTCATCCATTCAGTCGTACTTATGGAGCGCGTAAGGTGTGCCGAGCACTGTACTAAGGGATGGGGAGAAGAAGTTGTTTCCGGCTGTGGGTAAACCGAGGCGCGTCTCCCCGCCTCCTGGCGGTCCGAGCCTCTGTCGGGGACCGTTTGGGCGGGGAACTGGGAGGCTCCGGTCCGCTGCCTCAGTCAGGCGTCCTCACCCAACGAGACGCTTCGGGTTTTCCAACCTCTTCCGTTCATCCATTGTCGTACTTATGGAGTGCGTAAGGTGTGCAGAGCACTGTACTAAGGGACGGGGAGAAGAAGAAGTTTCTGGCTGTGGGTAAACTGAGGCACGTCTCCCCGCCTCCTGGCGGTCCGAGCCTCTGTCGGGGACCGTTTGGGCGGGGAACTGGGAGGCTCCGGTCCGCTGCCTCTGTCAGGCGTCCTCACCCAACGAGAAGCTTCGGGTTTCCCAACCTCTTCCGTTCATCCATTCAGTCATACTTATGGAGCGCGTAAGGTGTGCAGAGCACTGTACTAAGGGACGGGGAGAAGAAGTTGTTTCCGGCTGTGGGTAAACTGAGGCACGTCTCCCCGCCTCCTGGCGGTCAGAGCCTCTGTCGGGGACCGTTTGGGCGGTGAACTGGGAGGCTCCGGTCCGCTGCCTCAGTCAGGCGTCCTCACCCAACGAGACGCTTCGGGTTTTCCAACCTCTTCCGTTCATCCATTCAGTCGTACTTATGGAGCGCATAAGGTGTGCAGAGCACTGTACTAAGGGACGGGGAGAAGTTGTTGTTTCCGGCTGTGGGTAAACTGAGTCACGTCTCCCCGCCTCCTGGCGGTCGGAACCTCTGTCGGGGACCATTTGGGCGGGGAACTGGGAGACTCCGGTCCGCTACCTCAGTCAGGCATCCTCACCCAACGAGACGCTTCGGGTTTTCCAACCTCTTCCGTTCATCCATTCAGTTGTACTTATGCAGCGCGTAAGGTGTGCAGAGCACTGTACTAAGGGACGGGGACAAGAAGAAGTTTCCGGCTGTGGGTAAACCGAGGCGCGTCTCCCCGCTTCCTGGCGGTCGGAGCCTCTGTCGCAGACCGTTTGGGCGGGGAACTGGGAGTCTCCGGTCCGCTGCCTCTGTCAGGCGTCCTCACCCAACGAGACGCTTTGGGTTTCCCAACCTCTTTGGTTCATCCATTGTCATACTTATTGAGCACATAGTGTGTGCAGAGCACTGTACTAAGCGCTTCCGTTACTGTTGGGCCCACGCCGGTGCCCTTCGGCCGCCTCAGGGGTACTCCGCCCAACACGTCCTCATGAAAGAGGACCCGCTGCTCGGGGGGAGAGCCAGGTGGTCACATAAACGGTCAGCGAGGCTAGCCACGGCCCAGAGGGGAAGGGCTGAGGCCAGGCGATTGTCTCTGGGTCTTCGTAAACGAGGAGGGGGCCCAAACAGTAGTTGGGGCAGCCAAAAAAGGACCCCACCCAAATCTCCTTCCCCGCCCACGACACGGAGGGAGAGACGGGATCAGCAAGTCCCGACGCCAGTCGGGCAGTGTCCCGCTAAGCCGTGGGCTCCCCGGGTGGCCCCGCGTTCCTCCCAGCAGTAGCCGACGGTTCAGTCAGTCATTTCTATTTATCGAGTGCTTACCGTGTGCGGAGCACTGTACTGAGTGCTTTGGAGAGGACAGTAGTACAATAAACACATTCCCTGCCCGCAGTGAGCTTACATCTAGAAGGGGAGACAGACAGTAGTATCAGGAAATAAGTTATAGCCACTCGGGACAAGTCTTGCTAATAGCAAGAAGCAGCGTGGCCTCTAATGGAAAGAGCCCAGGCCCGGGAGTTAGAGGATCTGGGTTCTCATCCCGGCTCTGCTTGCTGTGTGACCTGCGTGAAGTCACTTCACTTCATTCAATCGTCTTTATTGAACGCTTACTGTGTGCAGAGCACTGTGCTAAGTGTTTGGAAAGTCCAATTTGGCAACATAGACGTTGACGGTCCTTACCCGACAACGGGCTCACAGTCTAGAAGGGGGAAACACACAACAAAACATGTGGACAGGTGCCGAGTCATCAGGATAAATAGAAATAAAGCTAGATGCACATCATTAAGATAATAAATAGAATAGCAAATATGTACAAGTAAAATAAATAATCTGTGCAGACATGAATACGGGTGCTGTGGGGAGCGGAGGGAGGTAGGGCCGGGGGGATGGGGAGGAGGAGAGGGAAAAGGGGGCTCAGTGTGGGAAGGCCTCCTGGAGGAGGTGAGCTTGAAGTAGGGCTTTGAAAGGAGGAAGAGAGCTAGCTTGGTGGATGGGCAGAGGGAGGGCATTCCGGGCCAGGGGGAGGACGTGGGCCGGGGGTCGACGGCGGGAAGGGCGAGAACGAGGCCTAATGGTGAGGAGATTAGCGGCAGAGGAGCGGAGGGTGCGGACTGGGCTGGAGAAGGACAGAAGGGAGGTGAGGTAGGAGGGGGCGAGGGGATGGATGGACAGCCTTGAAGCCCAGAGTAAGGAGTTATTGCTGATGCGTAGGTTGATTGGTAGCCACCGGAGATTTTTGAGGAGGGGAGTGACATGCCCAGAGCGTTTCTGCACAGAGATGATCCGGGCCTTGGTTCCCCCAAGTGTAAAATGGGGATTAAGCATATGTTCTCCCTCCTACTTGGACTGTGAGCCCCTTGCGGGACAGGGACTGTGTCCGATCTCATTAGCTTGTATCTACCCCAGCGCTTAGAACAGTGTTTGACACATAGTAAGTGCTTAACAAATACCATTTAAAAAAAAAAAAGTAACCTACCAAGGCTCCGTTAGGCCAACACTGGGCAGCCCAGAGAGGCAAGTGGCATCTAGCGGTGTCCAGTCCGAGGCTCAGGTGGGCTCGCTCACCCCAGCCCCCCTCCAAAGCCGCCAGCTGGGTCCTAACTCACCGCCTCCAGAATCCCAGTCTGTGGCCGCCCGGGGCCTCAGTTTCCCTCTCTCATCCCCGGCCCCACAGGCGCACACGCTGCCGGCACGGAGCTCGGGAGTGGATTCCCGGCCGGCCGGTGGGGCGAACGTGGGGCACGCAGGTGGGCGAGGGGTCCCTGCTGGGTGGAGGTGCCAGGGTGGGGCCTCCCGTCGCAGAAAGGGCGCACCGACACCGGGGAGGGCTGGGAAGAGCCCGGAACCGGAGCCGGACCCGGACCCGCCTCGTCATTGGCTTGGGGTTTCACTCCACTGGGGAACTGGTGTGTCCCGGGCCGTCTGGTCGTTGGTTGGAAGGAAGGAAGGGAGGGAGGGAGGAAGTCTTCAAGGCAGGTGGGCAGGAAGTCTTCTCAGCTTCCCAATTTAGGGATTAAATGGGGCGGATCATGGCTGAAAGGAAAATGAGCCCCCCCCCCCCGAGGCGGGGAGTCACATTGCGCCACCTGCTGGTCGCTCTTGACGATTTTTCTCTCCGCTCTGCCTTTTTTCTCCCCCTCCTCCTCCTCTCCCCTTTCTCTTTCTCCTTCTCTCTCAATCAATCGTATTTATTGAGAGCTTACTGTGTGCAGAGCAGTGGACTAAGCGCTTCTGTCTCCCCTTCTCTATCTCCCCTTCTGTCTCTTTTCCCTTTCTCTCTCTTTCCCTCTTTTCTCTTCCCCCTTCTCTCTCCCCTTCTCACTACCTTCTCACTCCCCTTCTCTCTCTCTCCCTTTCTTTCTCCCCATTCTCTCACCTTCTCTCGCCCCTTCTCTCTTTTCCTTCTCTCTCCTTCTGTCTCCCCTTCTCTTTCCCCCTTCTCTCCCTATCCCCCTTCTCTCTTTCCTTCTTCTCTCTCTTCCCCCTTTTCTCTTCCCCTTCTCTCTCCCCTTCTTGCTACCCTCACTCCCCTTCTCTCTTCCTTTCTTTCTTCCCCTTCTTTCTTTCTCTCCTCTTCTCTCTCCCCTTCTCTCTTTCCGTTTTCTCTTCCCCCTTCTCCATCTCCCCTTCCATCTCCCCTTCTCTCTCTTTCCCCTTTTCTCTTTCCCCTTTCTCTCTCTTTCCCCATCTCTCTTCTCCCTTTTCTCTTCCCCTTCTCTCTCCCCTTCTCTCTCCCCTTTTCACTCCCCTTCTCTCTCCTACCTTCTTTCTCCCCCTACTTTCTCTCTTTAACCTTCTCTCTCCCCTTCTTTCCGTTCTCTCTTCCCCCTTCTCTCTCCCCTTTTCACTACCCTCTCACTCCCCTTCTCTTTCTCCCTTTCTTTCCCCCTTCTTTCTGTCTCTCCCGTTCCCTCTTCCCTTCTCTCTCCCCTTTCTCTTTCTCCCCTTCTCTCTCCCCTTCTTTTTCTCTCCTCTTTGCGCTTTCCCCTTCTCTCTCTCTCTCTCTCCCTCTCTTCCTCTGCTACCCCATCACTTTCCCCTCCTTCCTCCTCCAGTAAGTGGTTGGCTTTGCTTCAGACAGCGGCACGGCCGGGCACAAAAGGGGCCCAAGAAAGGAGGCCAGGCTTATTCAGTTTCCTTGGGGCCCACTTGGCCGGCTTCCCGGTTGCCCGCCAGACTGGGCACCGCCCCCACCCAGACCCTCCGATCCCAGGCCCCCAGCCCACGTTCACCCCCGGCTTCTTCCCCTCCAGGCCACCGATGCCAAGGTTCCCGAGAAACGCACGTCGCTTTCCAAACCGGCCTCCGCCCCGGCCCCCAGGCCCGGCTCCAAGAGCGGCCCGACCACGCCGCGGGCCACGGCGGCCTCTTCGCCTGCTGCCGGGGGGCTGGCCGCCAGGAGCACCTCGGCCTCCCCGCCCAAGAGGCCCACCTGTAAGTAGTTCCTCCCCCTGCACCCGGGGCCCTGAGCCCCCCTCCCCTGGGGTGGGGCTTGGAGAAAATCCAGGGGGTGGGTGGGTTTGCATTCATTTTTTTTTATGCTATTTGTTAATCACTTACTATGTCCCAGGCACTGTTCTCAGTGCTGGGGTAGACACAAGGCAATCAGGTTGGACACAGTCCGTGTCCCACATGATAATCGTGGCTCAGTGGAAAGAGCCCGGGCTTTGGAGTCAGAGGTCATGGGTTCAAATCCCGGCCCCGCCGCTTGTCAGCTGTGTGACTTTGGGCAAGTCACTTCATTCATTCATTCATTCAGTCGTATTTATTGAGCGCTTACTGTGTGCAGAGCACCGTACTGAGCGCTCGGGAAGTCCAACTTGGCAACATATAGAGACGGTCCCTACCCAACAGTCACTTCACTTCTCTGAGCCTCAGTGACCTCATCTGTAAAAATGGGGATTAAGACTGTGAGCCCCACGTGGGACAACTTGATCACATTGTATCCCCCCCAGCGCTTAGAACCGTGCTTTGCACCTAGTAAGCGCTTAACAAATGCCATCATCATTATTATTATTATTAGAAGGGGGAGACAGACAAGAAAACAAAACATAGTAACAGAATAATCTTTAGCTCCGTACCTTCCTATCGACAAGTAGGGGGCAAGATAAATTCACGGGTGTAAATCGGCCGCGGGGTTTGAGAACCCGAGGTGGTGACGCAGGTGGGAAAAATGACTCGGAGACCTGAGTTCAGATAGAGCCGTAGAGGTAGGAAAGCTGACTGCTCGCCCGTTCACCTCCAGAGAGGTACGAGTGATGGAAGTGACGACCACTTCATCATCATCATCATCAATCGTATTTATTGAGCGCTTACTATGTGCAGAGCACTGTACTAAGCGCTTGGGAAGTACAAATTGGCAACATATAGAGACAGTCCCTACCCAACAGCGGGCTCACGGTCTAAAAGGGGGAGACAGAGAACAAAACCAAACATACTAACAAAATAAAATAAATAGAACAGATATGTACAAGTAAAATAAATAAATGAGTAGTAAATATGTACAAACATATATACATATATACAGGTGCTGTGGGGAAGGGAAGGAGGTAAGATGGGGGGATGGAGAGGAGGGGATGAAGACTGTGAGCCCCCCGTGGGACAACCCGATCACCTTGGAACCTCCTCAGCGCCTAGAACAGTGCTTTGCACATAGTAAGCGCGCTTCTCTGGGCTTCAGTTCCCTCATCTGTAAAATGGGGATGAAGATTGTGAGCCCCCCATGGGACAACCTGATCTCTCGGCATCCTCCCCAGCGCTTAGAACAGTGCTTTGCACATAGTAAGCGCTTAACAGCTACCAAAATTATTATTATTATTGTTAATATTGAGGGTATTAAGCGCTTCTTATGTGTCAAACACTGTTCTCAGCGCTGGGATAGATAGAAGCTAATCAGGTTGGACACCGTCGTAACCCCCATTTTTTTGGCAGATGAGGGAACTGAGGCCCAGAGAAGTGAAGTGACTTGTCCACAGTCACCCAGCAGACAAGTAAGGGAGCCGGGACGAAAATAATAATGATGGCGTTTATAAAGCGCTTACCGCGTGCAAAGCACTGTTCTAAGCGCTGGTCCTTCCGACTCGCGGGCCGGGGCCAAGCTGCTTCTCCCAGGAAACCTCGGAGAGGGAGTCCCTGCGAGCGAGGCCAGGATGTTTGGAGAAGCTAGACTGTAAGCTCATTGTGGGCAGGGAATGTGTCTGCTAGGTTGTTCTGTTGTCCGCTCCCGAGCGCTCAGTACAGTGCTCTGCACACGGTAAGCGCTCAATAAATCTGACTGACTGGCAGCAGTCTAGGGAAGCGGGCCAGCTTGCCTCGGGATGGAGCGACTCCCCGCCCCGGGGGGCCTCCTGGGGAGCTCCCTCCGGCCGTGTAGAAAGGTGCCTTTATTTTTCTTTTTTTGATAGCATTTATTAAGCGCTTACTATGTGCAAAGCACCGTTCTAAGCGCTGGGGAGGTTACAAGGCGATCAGGTTGTCCCACTGGGGGGCTCACAGTCTTCATCCCCATTTCCCAGATGAGGTCACTGACGCCCAGAGAAGTGAAGTGACTTGCCCAAGGTCACCCAGCTGGCAATTGGCGGAGCCGGGATTTGAACCCATGACCTCGGACTCCAAAGCCCGGGCGCTTAGCTTGTTCTTCTTCTTCACGCTGCCTTCTCTGTAGTCTAAGCCCCCGCGGCCACCCAGAGGGTTCATCCCCATCCCGTCCACCCCCGGTCCCGAGCGGCCGTGCCCTGACTCTGTTCGCCTTGTAACCTCCCCAGCGCTTAGAACAGTGCTTTGCACAGAGTAAGCGCTTAATAAATGCCGTCATTATTATTATCAGTATTTATAGAGAAGCAGCATGGCTCAGTGGAAAGAGCCTGGGCTTTGGAGTCCGAGGGCGTGGGTTTGAATCCCGGCTCCGCCGCTTGTCAGCTGGGTGACTTTGGGTAAGTCACTTCACTGCTCTGGGCCTCAGTTCCCTCAACTGTAAAATGGGGATAAAGACTGTGAGCCCCCCCGTGGGACAACCCGATCACCTTGTAACCTCCCCAGCGCTTAGAACGGTGCTTTGCACATAGCAAGCGCTTAATAAATGCCGTCATTATTATTACCATTATTTATAGAGAAGCAGCGTGGCTCAGTGGAAAGAGCCCGGGCTTGGGAGTCCGAGGTCATGGGTTCTAATCCTGGCTCTGCCGCTTGTCAGCTGGGTGACTTTGGGCAAGTCACTTCGCTTCTCTGGGCCTCACTTCCCTCAACTGTAAAATGGGGATAAAGACTGTGAGCCCCCCCGTGGGACAACCTGATCACCTTGTGACCTCCCCAGCGCTTAGAACGGTGCTTTGCACATAGTAAGCTTAATAAATGCCGTCATTATTGTTACCATTATTTATAGAGAAGCAGCGTGGCTCAGTGGAAAGAGCCCAGGCTTGGGAGTCAGAGGGCATGGGTTCGAATCCCGGCTCTGCCGCTTGTCAGCTGGGTGACTTTGGGCAAGTCACTTCACTTCTCTGGGCCTCACTTCTCTCAACTGTAAAGTGGGGATAAAGACTGTGAGCCCCCCCGTGGGACAACCCGATCACCTTGTGATCTCCCCAGCGCTTAGAACGGTGCTTTGCACATAGCAAGCGCTTAACAAATGCCGTCATTATTATTATCATTAGTTATAGAGAAGCAGCGTGGCTCAGTGGAAAGAGCCCGGGCTTTGGAGTCCGAGGGCATGGGTTTGAATCCCGGCTCCGCCGCTTGTCAGCTGGGTGACTTTGGGCAAGTCACTTCACTTCTCTGTACCTCAATGACCTCATCTGTAAAATGGGGATAAAGACTGTGAGCCCCCCCGTGGGACAACCCGATCACCTTGTGACCTCCCCAGCGCTTAGAACGGTGCTTTGCACAGAGTAAGCGCTTAATAAATGCCGTCATTATTATTACCATTATTTATAGAGAAGCAGCATGGCTCAGTGGAAAGAGCACGGGCTTGGGAGTCAGAGGGCATGGGTTCGAATCCCGGCTCCGCCGCTTGTCAGCTGGGTGACTTTGGGCAAGTCACTTCACTGCTCTGGGCCTCAGTTTCCTCAACTGTAAAATGGGGATGAAGACTGTGAGCCCCCCCGTGGGACAACCCGATCGCCTTGTGACCTCCCCAGCGCTTAGAACAGTGCTTTGCACATAGCAAGCGCTTAATAAATGCCGTCATTATTATTATCATTATTTATAGAGAAGCAGCGTGGCTCAGTGGAAAGAGCCCGGGCTTGGGAGTCCGAGGTCATGGGTTCGAATCCCGGCTCCGCCGCTTGTCAGCTGGGTGACTTTGGGCAAGTCACTTCGCTTCTCTGGGCCTCAGTTCCCTCAACTGTAAAATGGGGATAAAGACTGTGAGCCCCAAGTAGGACAACCTGATCACCTTGTGACCTCCCCAGCGCTCAGAACGGTGCTTTGCACATAGTAAGCGCTTAATAAATGCCGTCATTATTATTATTTATGCCACGCAGCCATTAAGACTGACGCCAAGCCCGCAGAGGCCAGGAAGACGACCACAAAGCTCTCTTCAGGTAAGGCCGCCCTCCCCGCGGGCGCCGCGGCTTCCTCGTCCCCGCGCCCGGGCCGCCCCGCTCACCCGGCTCCCTGTCCCGACAGACGTGAGCCGCCCCAAGAGCGCTCCCACGGGCTCGCTCAAGAGCAGCGTGCCCAGCTCCTCCGCCGGGGCCGTCCCCCCTCCGCCGGGGACGACCACCACCGGCCGCCCGAAGCCCAAGCCCGCCGCCGCCCGGCCCCCCGCCGCGGACGGGAAGAAGCCGGCCGGGCCCAAGGCCGCCCCGGCCAAGCCGAGCGCCGCGGCCCCCAGGCCGAGCCGCCCGCCCACCAGCCTGTCCGCCCCCGACCTGAAGAACGTCCGCTCCAAGATCGGCTCCACGGACAACATCAAGCACCAGCCGGGCGGAGGGCGGGTGAGTGCCCGCCGGGGTCCGCGCGGGCCGGGGGCAGACCAGGGGGCGGGCCGGGCGGGCATCCCGGGCATCCCGGCGTCCCCTCCCGCGCTGCGGGGCCTCCTTCGGTCCGGGTGCGGAGCCGGGGGGCTGCGGGCTGAGCGTCCCCGTGGAGGCGGCCGGGGGCTAGAGAGGCCAGCGGTCAGGGGCTCCCTTCGTTGGCGGCGGCGGGTGGGGAGAAGGAGGAGGCCCGGGATGCCCCGGAGGACGATAATAATAATAAAAATGGCATTTATTAAGCACTGGGGAGGTCACAGGGTGATCAGCTTGTCCCACGGGGGGGCTCACAGTCTTCATCCCCGTTTTCCAGATGAGGGAACTGAGGCCCAGAGAGGTCGAGTGAGCTGCCAGTTGGCGGAGCCGGGATTTGAACCCGTGACCGCTGACTCCAAAACCGGGGCTCTTTCCACCGAGCCACGCTGATCCTGGGAGTGGCCCCTAGAACGGCTCAGCTTCACTCCCCAGAGGCGGGTTGGTGGCCCTGTGGGCTGGTCCCGCTGGGAGGGGAGGGCTCACGAAGCCCCCTTCCCCATCCCACCGTTTCGGGCGACCTCAGGCCGGGGGCAGGGCGAGGCCCTCAGCGAACCCAGTGACTGCCGTGGCGCCACGAGGGCACAGATTATTTATTTTATTTTTTTTAATGGTATTTGTTAAGCGCTTACTAGGGGCCCGGCACCCTTCTAAGCGCTGGGATAGGTACAAATTAATCAGGTTAGACGGTCCCTGTCCCACGTGGGGCTCACAGTCCTCACCCCCCATTTTACAAAGGAGGAGCCTGAGGCCCAGAGAAGTGAAGTGACCAGCCCGGGGTCACACAGCAGACCGGTGGCGGAGCCGGGACTGAAACCCAGGTCCTTCTGAGGCCCGGGCTCTCTCATCTAGGCCGTGTTATTTCTTTGTGAATCGTGCCGGGACTTGCAGTCCCAGCAGCCTAAATAGGCAATCGTGCCTTTGCGTAATTCATCGTCCCATCGCCTCAGCCCCTAGAAGTGAGACCAGACCTGATGTTTGTGGGGCTCAGCCCGGGCCTCTGGGCCTTAACTTTTGAGCCCACGAAGGACTCCGGAGAGGGAAAAAGGCCCGATGGCCCGATCCTCTGCCGGCCAGGAGGGGCCTCGGCCTGTCGGTCCATCCCATTTACTGAACAGCTACCCTGTGCTTAACGCCGTACTGAACGCCCGGGAGAGCACCGTATCAACCCAACCAGGCACATCCCCCCGGCGAAGCCTCACCTCTCTGAGGGGATGGCCCGCCCCGTCGTCCCCGTCTCACTCCTCACGGCGGCCGGGCCCGTCCGTTTGAGAGCGCGCGCGATTTGTCTCCATCCAGGCCAAAGTAGAGAAAAAAACGGAGGCAGCCGGTCCGGCGCGAAAGCCTGAGCCCAGCTCCGCCACTAAAACCGCCTCCGCTCCCAAAGAGAGTGCGCAGAAACAGCCCAATGGCAAAGTGAGTTTGAGGGAGGGAGAGCGAGAGCGGGCCGGCCTAGGCCGCCACCACCGCCTCCCCTTGGACTTTGACTTTTTACCTCTTCTGTTTTGGGTTCTGGCACTTCTCTGGCTCTCTCGTCTCCCTGTCTCTGTGTGTCTCCCCCCTCCTCCGCGCCCGGCGGCTCGGCCGCCGAGCTCAGCCGGTGCTCCGGCGGCAGGGACGGGCGCCCGGGGGGCGATGCTTCCCCGACCCGGGGCCGGAGGGCACGTCGTCCCCCCGAGTCCGGGAGCCCGGAGACCTCAGTTGGGGCACGGAACCAAGGCGCCGGGGCCTCTGGAGGCACAGAAACAGGGGGCCGGACCCCGGGGGTCTCCACCCTCCGGAGCCTCCCGTCCGCTACTGGTCTCCGAGGGCCTTAGGCCTCCCACGGGGCAGAAGGAGGGTCGTTAGCTGGCCCAGTCCTCGTCGAGCTCCCCTTGCCAGGCGGGCACCCCGGGGCCGGCTCCCTCGAAAGGCCCGACGCGAGCCGCTTGGAAATGGGCCTGGGTAATGATGGTGATGATGATGGCATTTGTTAAGCGCTTACTATCATCATCATCATCATCATCAATCGTATTTATTGAGCGCTTACTATGTGCAGAGCACTGTACTAAGCGCTTGGGAAGTACAAATTGGCAACATATAGAGACAGTCCCTACCCAACAGTGGGCTCACGCCCAGGCCTGTACTCTTCCCACACTGCTTCTCCTTAGTGCTTGGCTCATAGTCAGCGCTTAACGAATACCTCAGTAATTACCTCTCATTTTACAGATGGGCTATGAAGACAGATGTCATGGGTTCAAATCCCAGCTCCGCTGCTCCTCTGAATGATCATTCATTCATTCAACTGTATTTATTGAGTGCTTACTGCGTGCAGGGCACTGTACTAAGCGCGGTAATCAATCAATCAATCGTATCTACTGAGCGCTGTGTGCACAGCACTGTACTGAGCGCTATGTGCAGAGCACTGTTCTAAGCGCTGTTGGGGGGGGATACAAGGTGATCAAATTGTCCCACGTGGGGCTCACAGTCTTAATCCCCCATTTTCCAGATGAGGTAACTGAGGCTCTCAGAGAAGCTAAGTGCGCAAGGTCACACAGCAGACGTGGTGGAGCAGGGATTCGAACCCATGACCTCTGACTCCAAAGCCCGGGCTCTTTCCACTGGGGCAGGGGGTGGGGAGCCATTGTGCCAGGCGACAAGAGAGGCACCGTTGTCCTCTGAGGCAGGCTCGCCCGCGTCCCGCCCTGCCCCGGCCTCCAGCTCACTTCCTCCAGGCTTATAGGGAGACGGGCACAGCCGTGGCCTGCCAGGGAAGGGTAGCGCAGGGCACGGGGACCCCCTCGAGAGCAGGGGCGGCCGGAGGACGGTGCCCTCCCC
Organism: Tachyglossus aculeatus; assembly: GCF_015852505.1. Lineage (NCBI taxonomy): Eukaryota > Metazoa > Chordata > Mammalia > Monotremata > Tachyglossidae > Tachyglossus > Tachyglossus aculeatus. The sequence goes on along the minus strand of NC_052078.1, from coordinate 3,341,168 downwards.
AGCCCGCCCGGCCGGAGCCCCAGGGTGGGCGAGGGCAGGGTCTGCCCGGAGAGAGAAGCTGTGCCGGGCTGGACGGCGGGTGGGACGCTAATGACTGTTTACCGCTCACGGCCGATTCCCGATTCCCATCCCTCAAGATTGCATACTACCGTGTTTAGAGCGCGATGGGCAGCACGTGGGAGAGTATAGTCGTTGGTAGCCACGGGCCCTGCCCTCGAGGAGTTTTACCGTCCAGCGGATTGGAAAGCTGGGGTCCGGTCTTGAGTGTATGGGCGTGCTGGGTGTGCATGTGTGGGTGTGTGCGTGCCCGTGACGAGGCGTGGGCCCTCGGGCGTTCGGGTCCGGGCGGTGCCCGAGAGAGCCAGCCGCCAGGCCTGACCCGCCGTGAGGGCCCGGTTGGCAACGGGGGGGACCGAGGGGGACCGAGGGCCCACGCGGGGTGGGGAAGGGACAGAGGCAGGGGGGATGACCAGACCGAGCCCGCGGGAGCCGCCCCGGCGGGGACGGGTTTTGGCCCCACGGGATCTCGTCGTCGTCGCCGCCGCCGCCGCTGCCGTCTGCCTCTGTGTGTCCTGTCTGCCCGCCATCCCCTGCCCACTCTCCATCTGTCCTTCTCCCCCTCTTCCTCGTCCGCCCCGTCTTCTCTCTCTCCTCCTCACCTCGCCCTCTCCTCCTCCAGGCGCTGGGAACGAGCCGAACCCGCCACCCCCCCGCGCCAACGGCCCCCCACCCCCCCGCGGGCACCGGCACAACCGATCCCGGCGCCCGGCCCCCTCCGCCTTCCGGCTCTAACCAGTCCTTTTCCCCTTGTGTCGTTTTTCCGTTCTGTAAACGCTCCAGGTCCAGATAGTCTTCAAAAAAGCCAACTACAGCCACGTTCAATCCAAGTGTGGCTCCAAGGACAATATTAAGCATGTCCCTGGAGGGGGGAATGTAAGTATGGGCTGAGTCCGCCTGGGTCCGTCTTCCCCCACTAACCCCGCCCCGGCCCGGACCCCCGCCCGGCTGGAGGGCGGACGTTTGTGTGTGTGCCGGCGCGCGGCGGCTGAGCGCAGAGCGGCAGGGAGAGGACCGGGGCGGTCTAGGCCCGTGTGTGTGTCTGTACGTGTATTCATTCGGTCGTATTTATTGAGCGCTTACCGTGTGCAGAGCGCTGTGGGAAGTCCAAGTTGGCAACATATAGGGGCGGTCCCTACCCCACAGCGGGCTTACAGTCTAGAAGAACGTACGTATGTATGTTTAGAAGTGTATGGGGCAGGAGGGAGGATCTCGGCACTCGATCCCGCAGGGTCACCGGAGGAGAGCGAGGGCCCCGGGGCCGGGGGAGCCTTCCTCAGAGGAGCACGGGGAGACGATGGGTAGCTGGGGGCTCGGCGGCGACTCTTCCTTCCCGTCCACTCCGGCCTCCTTGGGCCAGGGGGCCGAGGCGGGGTGGGGGCCCTCGGGAGAAGCAGGGGTGTCCCGGAGCCTGGGGCCGGGCCCTCCCGGAGGAAAGGACCGGTTCCCTCGCGAGGCGGCATGCCCGGCCGCGTCGTTCCCGGGCCCTGGGTCGACGGGAACGGGGGATCGGCTCCCCCGCGCCCTCCCACAGGCGTGCAGACCACCTCCCGCCCCCAACCTCCCCCCAGCCCGCGGGCCCGCCGGCCCCCGGCCTAGTCAGTAAAGCGCTTGTCGTTTCCAGGTTCCAATCGCCCCCAAGCCGGCTTCGGGCAGCCGTGCCGCCCCGGCCCACAAACCGAACCCCAGCAGAGCCAGTGTGAGTAGAAAGACCCCCAGAGGCCCCTCGGCCCGGGGCGGCTCTGCTTCCTCTCTTCCTTTCTCCTCCTGCACCGCATGGCGCCCCTTCTCTCCCCCGCCCCCCGATCTCCGCCCTTCTCCCGCCCTCCACACTTTGGGGCCGGCCACCTCGCTCTTTCGGCCGTCACGCCCCGGGACCCCGGCGGTGCGTGGAGCGGCCTCCCGCAGGAGGAACCGCGGGGCTGGAGGCCGTGGGTGGGTGGGCCTGATGCCGGACTGCTAGCCGTCGGCGGCGAGGCCGAGGAGGGGGACCCCGCGGCGCCAATGGATGGACTCATTGAGCGCTCGCCGTGTGCAGAGCACTGTACTAAGTGCCCGTGTGTGTAGGAAGGGTGTGTGCGCGAGTAGGTACTTCACAAACCCTGTGACGGACTAGGTGCCGAGCCCCGGGCAACCGCGGGCCCCGTCCTAGAGGCAGACGGGGAGGGAGAAGTCGGCTGGCGGAAAGGGGGCCTCCCAGGCGCGTGGGTGTTCGAGCAGGGGATGGGTGTGGGTTTATGTGCGAGCGGAGACGTGGGCACGCTTGTCCAAGCCGGGACACCCCAGCTTCGGGAGGCCCGGATGCTGCTCTGGGGCTGGGAGCGAGTGATGGGGAAGAGGAGGAGGAGGGCAGGGAGGGGAGGAATCCGGATTAGGTCCAATGGCAGCGAGGGGAAGAGGTGATGGGGCGGCGATGATGGACAGCGCTCGGCCCGGCCGGAGCGGGGGACGAGGGAGGGCTCTGGGCCTCCCGGGGTGACGTCCGCGGGGACGAAGCGGGCAGGGGACGGGGCGTCGCCACAGACCTGATCCCAGGCCTGGCTGACCCGGGCAGATGCGGTGACACGCGGCGGCCTCTTCGGCCTCCGGTTCGGCTGCCGACTCGCCCGGTCCGGTCCGGGTGGCCACCGGGTCGCGGAGGAGAGGCCCGCCCGGGCCGCCGGCTGTGGGGCCGATGCCCGGAGCCCCCCAGCTCTCCCGTCATCATCGATCGTGTTTATTGAGCGCTTACTGGGTGCAGAGCACTGGACTAAGCGCTTGGGAAGTACAAGTTGGCAACATATAGAGACGGTCCCTACCCAATAGTGGGCTCACGGAGTGCGTCTTCTCTTCGAGGACCCCCTCAGAGCCTCTTGGGCCTGGTTTGCCCTTTTCCGGCACTAACGGGGTGAAGGCGTGGACGAGACGCCGCCCCCAACACCCCCAACAGCAAAGATGCCAGGAGATGGTCAGGACCCGGTGGGGTTTTGGGGGGGCTGAAGAGGAAGGGCGGCGCTGGGCCCAGATGGTCCCTTGATTTTGGGTCTCCCCTTCTCCCCCCCTTCCCCATCCCTGTTCCCGGCCCGGCAGGTGCAGATTCAGAACAAGAAAGTGGACCTGTCCAAAGTGTCCTCCAGGTGTGGCTCCAAGGCCAACATCAAGCACAAACCCGGTGAGGGCGGGCCGGCGGGCGGGCGGGCACGGGGGACGCAGGCCGGCGAAGTTGCGGGCGGAGGGGCCCCTGAAGGAAGGACTCGGGGGGAAGGTGGGGGAGCGGCTGCAAGTGGAGAGCAGGGATGGGATCATCGGCTGCCTGTGGGCACGCCGCTATAGAGAGGGCACCTCTGGCCTGGCAGGGCCCCGCTCTGGCATGGACTGTACCTGGGGTGGCCTCCTGGCTCTGGCAGCCTGGGCCGTTCCCTGTGAACAGGGGTGTGTCCCCCCACCCATCCCTCTCTGTGCCACCCTGCCCTGGCATTGGCGCCCGCCTGGCTTTCTTCCTGGTCCCCGTGGGGCATATGCTGGGGTTTCCCTTGCCCGCCTGGCAACAGGTGCCCCCCACCACCCCAGCTGGGTCCAGGTACAAGTGGACATGGCCCGAGAGGAGAGTGGGGTGGCGGGGCTGGGTACGCTGGGGCGGCCCCCGCCCCTCCAAGACCAGCCCGAGGGCTGACCGCACTATTCCGTGCCAGGAGGAGGAGATGTCAAGATTGAGAACCAGAAGCTGAACTTCAAAGAGAAGGCCCAAGCCAAGGTGGGGTCCCTGGACAACGTGGGCCACCTGCCCGCGGGGGGCACCGTGAAGGTACGGCCGCGCCTCGGGGGCGCCGAGACCCGTGTTGGGGGCGGGCGGGGGGACGGGGGGACCCTGGGTTTCCACTGGCCTGTCGGGTGGGGCCAGGGATGAGGGAGGCAGGAGCCCGCCAGCCGCCGCCCCTCAATCTACCCACACGCCGTGTCGTCATTTGCCACTCACCGTCATCCGTCCGTCCGTCTCCCCCCTCCTCGCCAGTCAACCTCGCCACCCCAGGCCCGAGAGAGGGAGAGGGAACGAGGAGGGTGTGGAAAGGAGAGCCCATTGTTGGGTAGGGACCATCTCTATATGTTGCCAACTTGGACTTCCCAAGCGCTTAGTACAGTGCTCTGCACACAGTAAGCGCTCAGTAAATATGATTGAATGAATGAATGAGAGGAAGAGGGCCGTGTGCCACGTAGGGGAGCGGGGGCACCCGGGGGGACACCAAGTTCTTGCTCAGGGGAGCTTGGGGATGAGTGGGAGGGAGGAAGTGAGCTTGAGCTGCAATGAACTTGAGGATGATGATGGTATTCGTTATGCTATGTGCCAAGCACTGTTCTAAGCACTGGAGTAGATAGAAGGTAATCGGGGTGTCCCATACGAAGCCCACAGTCTTCATCCCCATTTTCCAGATGAGGGAACTGGGGCCCCGAGAAGTGAAGTGACTCGCCCAAAGTCACGCAACCGACAAGTTGCTGAGGTGGGATTTGAACCCTCCTCGACTTTTGACTTCCAAGCCCGGGCTCTTGCCACCAAGCCAGGCCTCAGGCTGCTTGGCCCTGCCCCCCGGCCCTATAGTGATGGCATTTATTAAGCGCTTCCTATGTGCAAAAGCACTGTTCACAGCGCTGGGGAGGTTACAAGGTGATCAGGTTGTCCCACGGGGGGCTCACAGTCTCTATCCCCATTTGACAGTTGAGGGAACTGAGGCCCAGAGAAGTGAAGTGACTTACCCAAAGTCACACAGCTGACAGGTGGTGGAGCCAGGATTCGAACCCATGACCTCTGACTCCAAAGCCCGGGCTCTTTCCACTGAGCCACGCTGCTCCCCCCCCCCCCCCCGCCGGTCCCCCCAAAAAAGGGTCCTGCAGGGAGCCCCGGGCGGACGCGCCCACCGGGCCCCAGGTTGACGTGGGAGGGCGGTGAGGGGCTGGCAGAAGACGGGCAGGGCCCTCATCATCATCATCAATCGTATTCATTGAGCGCTTACTGTGTGCAGAGCACTGTACTAAGCGCTTGGGAAGTCCAAGTTGGCAACATCTAGAGACAGTCCCTACCCAACAGTGGGCTCACAGTCTAAAAGGGGGAGACCGAGAACAAAACCACACATACTAACAAAATAAAATCAATAGAATAGATATGTACAAGTAAAATAAATAAATAAACAGATTAATAAATATGTACAAACATATATACATATATATACAGGCCCTGCTGGTGAGCCCCCGACCACTCAGCTCGGCAGACCCCCAAAGCCGACGGGGGCCGGGGCCGGGGGAGCAGGCCTCCCCAAGCAGCCGCGCCGATCTCCGAGCGGAGGGCAGTCGGCAAGCTTGGAGGGGGTGAAGGGGCAGGGGGGCTCGGTGCCCGGAGAAGCAAAAATTCCTTTGCCGCCACTGCCCCGGGAACAGCCCAGGGGAGCAAAAAGGCACTGAGACCCTGGCCCGGCCCCCGTGTCATTCATTCATTCATTCATTCAATCGTATTTATTGAGCGCTTACTGTGTGCAGAGCACTGGACTAAGCGCTTGGGAAGTCCAAGTTCTCACTTGTACATATCTATTTTATTTTGTTAGTATGTTTGGTTTTGTTCTCTGTCTCCCCCTGTGAGCCCACTGGTGGGTAGGGACCGTCTCTAGATGTTGCCGACTTGGACATCCCAAGCGCTTAGTCCAGTGCTCTGCACACAGTAAGTGCTCAATAAATACGATTGATTGGAGAAGCAGCATGGCTCACTGGAAAGAGCCCGGGCTTTGGAGTCAGAGGTCATGGGTTCAAATCCCAGCTCTGCCAACTGTCAGCTGGGTGACTTTGGGCAAGTCACTTCATCATCAATCGTATTTATTGAGCGCTTACTGTGTGCAGAGCACTGTACTAAGCGCTTGGGAAGTACAAATTGGCAACATATAGAGACAGTCCCTGCCCAACAGTGGGCTCACAGTCTTCACTTCTCTGGGCCTCAGTTCCCTCATCTGTCAAATGGGGATGAAAACTGTGAGCCCCCCGTGGGACAACCTGATCACCCTGTAACCTCCCCAGTGCTTAGAACAGTGCTTTGCACATAGCAAGCATTTAATAAATGCCATTATTATTATTATTATTATTATTATTATCATAAGTTGGCAACATATAGAGATGGTCCCTACCCATGTCCGGGCCCGGCCTTTCGGGGCTCAGCAGCCAGAAAGCGCTTCCCAGCTCTGCCAACTGTCAGCTGGGTGACTTTGGGCAAGTCACTTCCCAGTGCCTCAGTTCCCTCACCTGGAAAATGGGGATGAAGACCGTGAGCCCCCCCGTGGGACAACCTGATCACCTTGGAACCTCCCCAGCACTTAGAACAGTGCTTTGCACATAGCAAGCGTTTAATAAATGCCATTATTATTATAAGTTGGCAACACATGGAGACAGTCCCTACCCGTGTCCGGCCTTTCCGGGTGCAGCAACTGGAAAGCGTGCTTTGCACATAGTAAGCGCTTAACAAATTCCATCATGATTAATTCGGTCCCCGCTGCTTTTGGGGGGGGGAGGGTGGGACCCGATCATCCCACCCTGTCTCTACCATCATCTCCACCGCCGTCTCCACCTGTCTCATCTCCCCGCTGACCCTCCATTGTCTCCCCCCCACCCCCCCCATTGTTTCATTGTAGACTGAGGGGAGCAGCCAGGCGGCCCCGCTGCCCCCGGCCCCCTCCAACGGGGAGCGGGCCGAGCCCCCGGCCGGCCTCGCTGACCTGCAGGCGGACGGCGGCGGCGGTGGTGGCGGCGTGGGGCCGGAGGCCCCCTCTGGGGGTGGTGACCAAAGGGAAATTGAGACCTTCCACGCCCAGATCCAGGAAACAAGTAAGTAGCCGCAGGCCTCCCCCCAGAGCTGAAAATTGAGAGCGGCCTTCAGCGCCGGCCTGGATTTTAATGGAGCCAATGAACTTTTATTTTCCAGGCATCTAACGATGACATTCTGGTCTCGCCTCCCGCCCCCCCGTCTCTTGTCTCCCCCCCCCTCCCGCCCCGGTGTCCGTGTCCCCTCCCGCCCCCCCCGTCTCGCTGCAGATTGAGTCCCACAGGCTGACGTTCCGTGAAAACGCCAAGGCCCGCACTGACCACGGAGCGGACGTCGCGTCCAAGCCCTCCAGCCTCCCCGCCGGCAGCCGGCCCCTCGGCCCCCCCGCCCCGTCCCCCCCGCTCCCCGGACACCGGCCGGCCGCCCGGCCTGCCCGGCAGCGCTCGTGACTCCGCCGCTCCCCACCTCCTCGCCGGCCGGGGCCGGAGGTGGGGCGGCGGTCCTCCCGGACAAGAGGCGGCCCCCCCAGCCCCCCATGTCCGAGGGCGGCGGTCGCACGCGCCCCCCCCCCCCAGCCCCGTCCTCCCCCTCACCCCCCCCCCTTGAATTTTCCTCCAAGAGAAAAGCGAGCAAAACCAAGAAAACTCTCACCCTTGCTGCTTCCCGTCCCCGTGTTCCTATTTAAATGAAAAACGTATGTTCCAAACCCACGGCGAGACGTTCACCTTTCAGTTTCTTCCGTGACGAAGCGCGGACGAGGTTCTCTTTGTGCTTTAAAAACAGCCTCGGGTTAAGTTTCCTTTAGGGGTCCCCCCTGCCGCCGCCCCCCGCGTCGTAGGAGCGTAGAGACGTTAATTGCCGCCGCCGCCATGCCGTATTGACATATCCAGCAGGTGTAACTCTGTTCTTTTTGTCTTTTTTAATCTCGAACCGACGGAGAGAGCGATTTCGAAGGATTAAGCCATGTCGGAAACGAGGGTCCCAAGCAGGTGCGGAAGGGAAGGTGGAAGGGTCGCCCCTCCGCCGGCGCGGAGGGGTGGGGGGGCCAGGGTGCCCCTCACCCGGTCGGCGGAGGGGCCGTCAGTCGGAGCCGTTGAGGTCCAAGAGGGCGAAGGGTAGAGAGACGGTTTTTGATGCTAAGGGGGTCGGTTTGGCGTGTGCAAGTTTGCGTTGGTGTTTTTGTGTCTGTTTTTCTTCTTTTTGGAACGGAGGCCGATTGTCGGGGAGCCTGTACCGTGCTGCACGCCGAGGGGAGGGAGGGAGGGGGGGCCGCCGGCCGGCTGCCGCGGGCCCGGGCCCGTGGGCCACGACACTAATGAGCGGTCCGAAACGAGGGATTAACGCGGTGGGAAAAAAGATCGGGTTGCCGGAGGAATTTGAGAGTCCCGATTTCCCGGCCGGCCGGCCGGAGGCGAGACCGCCTCCCCGGGCGGGTGACACCTTCCCCTCCCCGAGAAGCTGACAATTGATCTGGAATCCCGGGAATCTGTACTGACACACAGAGATTCTTATTGCACTTGTATTTTTTATATTAAAGTTTGCATGGTTTCTAATAAAATGGCATTAAAGTGTAACCTAGTTGGCATTGAAATGGTCTGGCAGTCCAAGTGCTTGCTCCGCCCGGGAGCCTTTTAACGCAGCCGGGCAGACTTGCGATGAGGAAAGGGTGAGTTGGCGCCCGTCCCGGGGAAGGGGCCTCTCCCCTCCTCCTGCTCCCCTTTGCCCACCCCTGCCCCGTGCCGCCGCTCCGAGAGACCTCAGCCTCTGCCTCCGTTTCCCCCCGGGGGAACCGGTCACGGCGCGGAGACGCGGCCGTCGGAGCCGAGCTGGAGACATCCTGGCAGGGGATGCCCATCTTTAGCGGCTGGAGGGTTGTGGGGGCGAGTGGGAAGGCCCGCTGCCAGGCTTTGCGGGTTCCCTTTGTGGAAGGGAAGTGGCCCCGGCCCTAGTTCCGCTGGGCACTGGTAGCCGGGCCCTCTCTCTGCCCGGATGGGCATCAAAAACAGGGGAGGGCATCCATAGTAGATGCCCCGCTGTTCGGTGGGCGGCGTTTTATGTCCCTGCCTTGCCTGGGCTACGGCGCGATTTCCCGTATCGTCCCCCAGGCAGAGAGAGGGCACTGGGGCCACTATGGAGCCCGGATGCCGCGGCGGGGCAGTGCCCGGGGCAGAGGAGCCGGCGGCGCCGCCGTTCCTGCTTTAGTGCTTGTGCCCGTTGGCTCCACCTCCCTCCCTCCCTCCCTCCCCCTGGCCTGTACTGAGCACCGAGTCCCGCTGTGCCGTTGTGATTCTTTCATTGTAAGAGTTTGAAATAAAGCTTCTCCGTGTTGCACCTGGGGGCCGGCTGCCTCGTCTGTGTTCCCGCCCCGTGGGTGCGGCGGGGCGGTTGTGCGTCCTTACCTCCGTGGACGGGGGGCCGGAGCGGCGTCGGGGCTCTCGCTCCCTGGGGCGGGGGGCTTCGCCGTCTTCCCGAGCGGTGGCCCCACGGCTCCCCGGGCCGCCCCCCGCCGCCGGAGCTTTACCTCGAGACGGGCGGCGAGTTCACAGAGGACGAGTGGATCTCTTTTAAATAGACGTTTAAATAGAAAGACGGGCGATCCGCTCGGGCCGGGGAAGGAGGGGCTCAGTCGTCGGCCGTCTTGCGCGCGTCGAAGCCGCCGCAGGGCCCGCGCAGCAGCTCGGCGAGCAGGGCCAGCAGCTGTCCGTGCTCGTGCTGCAGGTCCGGGGGGAGGGCGGGCAGCTCGCAGCGCAGGCAGCGCTCCACCATGCGCCCCAGGGCTCGCCGCAACTCCCGCAGCAGCTGCACCGTGCGCGAGTCGCCCTCCAGCCGCAGCAGGTCGTTGTCGCTCAGGGCGATGGTGGCCCGGCGCCCGTCGTCTACGAGAGGAGGAGGAGGAGGAGGAAGGGGCGGCGGGTCCCGGAGGGCCGCGCGGGTGAGGGCCGCGGAGGCCCGGGGGAGGACGGGGACCCACCTCGGACGTGGACGTCGCCGTCCGTCAGCAGCAGGACGGCCAGCGGGTGGACCTGGGACGAGTCGCGCACGAAGACGCTGCCGTTGGACTTGACGGCCATGAAGTACGTCAGCCAGCGGCTGCGCAGCCGCGTCGCCTCTCTGGGCCGGGAGGGAGGAAGAGTTGGGAAGCCGGCCCCCCGAAACCCCTCCCCGCTGCTCGACCCCCCGTCTCCGCCCCGTGGCCCACCTGTTGATGGTGGACTTGTGCAGGAGGACGTTGCCAGCTTTGGTCCGGTAAGCGACGCTGTTGGGCTTGAACTTCCCCTGGCGGGTCACCTTCCCCTGCCTCACCTGCGACGAGGAGGAGAAATAAGTGTGGTGTTTGTTAAATGATGGTGGTAACTGTGCCTCCTCCAAGATCCCACAATAACAATGAAGGCATTTGTGAAGCGCTGACTATGTGCCAAGCACCGTTCGAAGCGCTGGGGAGGATCCAAGGTGATCAGGTTTTCCCCCGGGGGGCTCACAGTCTTCACCCTCATCAATCAATCAGTCAATCGTATTTATTGAGCGCTTACTGTGTGCAGAGCACTGGACTAAGCGCCTCATTTTCCAGATGAGGGAACTGAGGCCCAGAGAAGTGAAGTTTTGTTATGTGAAGTTTGTTACCAACTTGTACTTCCCAAGCGCTTAGTACAGTGCTCTGCACACAGTAAGCGCTCAATAAATACGACTATGAATGACTGAAAAGTGACTTGCCCAAAGTCACACAGCTGACAGCGGGCGGAGCCAGGATTTGAACCCGTGACCTCTGACTCCGAAGCCCAGGCTCTTTCCACTGAGCCACAGAAGTGCTGAAGCAGGATTAGAACCCAGAACCTAATACTCCCAGGCCTAGGCTCCTTCCCCTAGACCATTCTGCTTCCCCAAGCACCGCACTCAGCACTTGGGTAGACACAATAATCAGCACGGCCTGGTGGCTAGAGCCCGGGCAGGGCAGTCAGGACGGTCGTGGGTTCTAATCCCGGCTCCGCCACCGGTCTGCTGTGTGACCTTGGGCAAGTCACCTCACTCCTCTGGGCCTCAGTGCCCTCAGCGGTAAAAGGGGGATTGAGACTGAGCCCCACGCGGGACAGGGACTCTGTCCGACCTTACCCGCTTGAATCCATCCCAGCGCTTGGCACACGGTAAGTGCTTAACAACTCCTACGATTCAGCAGTTAGTACAGTGCCTGGCACACACTACTTAATACTATTTAAAAAATAATAATAATAACAATACTGAGCGCTTAATGCTATTTAAAAAAAAGATGATCGGGTCAAACGGTCACTCTCCCTCCCACGATGCCGCGCCCCGGCGGGGCGGCCGCCCACCTGGATGAGGTTGGGGTAGAGGCCGGCCATGAGGACGCCCTTCACCAGCTCCTCCTCGTCGCTGTACTGGTTGCACTGGGCGGAGGGCAGGGTGCAGTCGGAGGGATTCCCCACCAGGAAGGCCTCGTAGACGTTCTCCGAGAACTGTTTGATGAGGCCTGCGAGGGGGGACGGGACGGCGGTGCCGGCGTCAGGCCCGGCGTCCCCTCCCCGGGAGGCGGGCCGGGGCGGGGACGGGGCCCCTCACCGCGGATGAAGCGCAGGCCGGGGGCGCTCAGCAGGTTCTCCTCCAGGTAGCTCTCCCGGGAGTCGCGGTCTTGCCCGTGCAGCACCTCCTCCCAGCCGGCCACGGCCCGCACGAACGCCAGGTGGTCGCTGCCGCTGTCTTGGCTCAGCAGGGCCTTCACCTGGGATGCAGTCTTTTAGAGTCTTTTAGACTGTGAGCCCGCTGTTGGGCTCTATATGTTGCCAATTTGTACTTCCCAAGCGCTTAGTACAGTGCTCTGCACATAGTAAGCGCTCAATAAATACGATTGATGATGCGGGAAGCGGGCTGGGGAGCCCGGATGGGAGTTAGCGCGCAGCACGGTGGGGCCTGGCGGTCCCCGGTGGAGGGGCGGAGGCCGGTGGGAGATGATGCCCACCGCCCCAGGGGAGCCATTCGCTGTGCTGATTACCGGGGCCAGCGAGAGGGTGGGCGGCCAAGAGCCGCGCTCGGCCGCACCACCCCGATGGCGTGGCCCCCGGCAGGGGAAGGGACCCGGAGATGGTGCCCACGTCCCAGAAAGGGCTCTGACCTTCTGCACCTCGGCCCGGTTCTGCAGGCCGCCGCTGAAGGGGTCGCGGGTGAGGCAGGCGACGACCACCAGCAGCGGGCGCAGGCAGCGGAAGATGGCGGCCAGCACGACGGCCTTGGCCAGGTGGGGTTCGGTGGGAATGGGAGCCAGGCGCCGGCCCAGGGCGGTCAGGAGCTCCCGCCGGTCCAGCACCCCTGCAAGGCCCCCGGCTCCGTCAGGGCCGGGCCCCGGCGCCCTCCGCCCGCGCCATCCCCCCCGCGGCAAATACTCACCGATCTCCTGCAAGAGTCGCACGGCCTCGGCCACGGCCTGGCTGTCGGGACTGCTGACGGCCTCGGAGAGGAACTCGACGGCCTGGAAGAGGGGCCCCGTCCGTCCCGATGAGCCCCCCCTCCAGAACTGTGCCTCCCACTCCTTGCCCCCCAACGGGCCCGGAGAACTGACGGGTCCCGTGGGCCCTTTGTGCCCGGGGCCCAAGCCGACCCCCGGACGCACCGTCTTCTCGGGCACGTGGATCTTGGCCTGAAGCACCAGGTTCTCCAGGGGGGTGCGCAGGATCTCGGGCACCTGGAAGGGCGCCATCTTCTCCAGCCGGCTGCGGGGGAACAGGTGGTAGGCGTAGCCCGACTGGCAGCGCCCGGCCCGCCCCCGGCGCTGGATCACGTTCGCCCGCGACACCCACACGGTCTCCAGGCAGGACACCTGCGGACGGAACAGCGGAGGGGCCGGGTCAGCCGGGCACCGGGCTACCTCCCGGGCCCCGGACCGGATGCAGGATTTCCGATTCCGCGCTTTCCGGCTCCCAAGCAGGTGGGCAAGGGGCCCGGAGCCCAAGATTCCCGAACCCAGCCCCGCGTACTGCCCGGGAGTCCGATCCTCTCCCGTCCTCCCGGCACGGGCCCGGCATCTTCGACCGCTCCACCGCCCTTCTCCGCCAGACGACGCGGCGAGGGCGAGCCGCTCCCCCCGGGTGCCAGCTCGGCTCCGGCTCGTCTCGCCCGCCCGAAGAGGCCCGGCGGGGACCGCCGTGCCCGGGCCGGGGCGGGTCCCCCGGCTACCTTGGTCTTGAGGTCGTAGCGCTCCTCTTTGTGCAGGCCGCTGTCCACCACGTGCACGATGTCGTTGACGGTGATGGAGGTCTCGGCGATGTTGGTGGCCAGGACGATCTTGCGCACCCCGGCCGGGGGCTGCTGGAAGATGGCCTTCTGGTCCATCATGGGGATGTTGGAGTGCACTGCCCGGGGGAGCAGAAAAAACACACACACACACACGGACGCACAAAAAGTGTCACGGTTCCCACTCGGCCCTCTGCCGAACTAGCCCCGGAGACTGACCCCTTAAATGTTTCAACCTGGGGCACAAAAGCCATTTATTCCCGCAGGTTGGGAGACCAGACTCAGGACTGGGAGTTATCCGGCCCCCTTCCCATCTCTCTCGGGGGCGTGGGAAGGACCGGCACCCTCCTGCTCCCACCCTGCTAGCCAAGAGGTGGCCTGTGAATTGCTTTTGGTCGCCCAATGGCCGCTGGATGGGGAAGGTAGGAGAGACAAGGATGTGGACGGGGGTGGGGAAACCAGGTGCATCTCCCAGGTTCAGTGGCCGGGCAGAGCCATTTTCCACATCGAACCAGTGGCTTTGGTCAAGTCCCTGCCCACTCAGGGTCCGGCCTGGCCCTGGAACCACGGTCTGGAACCCTTCCTCTCACCCCGATGCCTGACTGCACACGGTCAAGATGTCCCTGTGCCCACGGCAAAGAGTAGGGGCGTGCCCAGCCGGACAGAAGCGGGAGAGGCGAGGCGAGGTGAGGCGGCTGATCCAGTCCCCCCGCCACCTTCCTTCCCCACCGCCCCAAAGCTCACCGGGCAGGATGAGGCACCTGCCCTCCTGGGCGCCGAGGGCCTCCTGCAGTCGCTGCTGGACGCTTTTGATCTCCTGCCAGCCCGGGAGGAAGCACAGGATCCCACCTGCGATGCCAGCACGCGGGGTCAGCCCACGGGCCGCGCCTCAAGAACGGGCCCGTCCCTGAATTTGGCTGGGCTTCACCCCCTCCTGGCCCCTACGGCCACCCCCGGGGCTGAAGTAGCCACGAGCCTGCCCTCCTTCTTCTTAGTGGCATTTATTAAGCGCTTACTATGTGCAAAGCACTGTTCTACGCGCTAGGGAGATTACAAGGTGATCAGGTTCTTCCACAGGGGGTTCACAGTCTTAAACCCCGTTGTACAGATGAGGTCACTGAGACAGTCTTAATCCCCATTTTACAGATGAGGTCACTGAGGCCCAAAGAAGTTAAGTGACTCACCCAAGGTCACACAGCTGACAATCGGCGGAGCCAGGATTTGAACCCATGACCTCTAACTCCACAGTCCGTGCTCTTTCCATTGAGCCATGCTGCTTCCTTACATTCGTCCCCTCTCCCGGCCCCCTGCCCCTCATCTCCGTACCTTATAGCTTATACTGACGTCGCCTCCCCCCTCCGGACCGTAAGCTTGGTGTGGTCAAGGAACGCGCGTTATACGGTTACGCCGTCCTCTCCCGAGCGCTGAGAACGGTGCTCTGCACCCGGTAAGCGCTCAATCAACAGGACTGACCGACTCAGAGAGTGGCCAGTACCGTGGCTCAGTTGGGAGAGCATGGGGCTTTGGAGTCAGAGGTCATGAGTTCAAACCCCAGCTCCGCCAACTGTCAGCTGTGTGACTTTGGGCAACTCACTTCAGTCCTCTGGGCCTCAGTGACCTCATCTGTAAAATGGGGATGAAAACTGGGAGCCCCCCGTGGGAAAACCTGATCGACCCGTAACCTCCCCAGCGCTTAGAACGGTGCTTTGCACATAGTAAGCGCTTAATAAATGCCATCATCATCATCATTATTATTATTATTATTATTACCACCAACAGCCCGGGGGGAAGCCAGCGGCTCCGACTCCCTCTCGCTCCCACCCCGCGCCGGCGTGGCGGCTACCTGGAGCCTCATGGGCATCGATGTGCAGAATCAGGTCCGTCACGAGCTCCAAGTCCAGCTGTTCCGTGTCCTAACGGGGATCCAAAGGCCAGGCCGGAGCGTGACGGGAGGCCCAGGCCGGCCCCGCTCCCCTCCAACTGGGGACCCCTCCGCCGACATCGGGAAGTCCAAGGCCCCGATGCTGCCCGGGACGGGGATTGAGACACTCGAGGAAAGGAGAAGGGGATGAGAGGGAAGAGACCCAGGGCTCCCCTTTCCTCTCGGGGGGGCCCCCCCTCCAAACCACAGCCCCTACCCAACGCTCACCTCGTAGAGCCGGTTCTTGCCCAGCTTGGCCAGGACGTCCTCCAGGTAGTGCTCCTTGACCGGGTACATGAAGCCGGGCACCTTGAGGACGGGGCAGCCCCCGAAGTAGCGGGCGAAGCGCTCGTTGTCGCCCGTGGCGCTCATGAGGACCAGCCGCAGGCCGGGGTTCAGCCGCCGCAGCCCCTTGAGCAGGATGAGCAGGAAGTCCGTGTTGACGTCGCGCTCGTGGACCTCGTCCACGATGACGTGGCTGACGCCCTCCAGGCCCGGGCTGCTCTGCAGCTTGCGCAGCAGGACGCCCACGGTGCAGAAGAGCAGGGCCCCGCCCCGGGCGGGCGGCTTGCTCTCCAGGCGCACCTGGAAGCCCACGTTGCGGCGCAGGGAGGGCCCCAGCTCCTGGGCCACGCGCTGGGCCACCGACACGGCCGAGATGCGGCGGGGCTGGGTGATGATGACGTTGCAGCGGGCGCCCCGGCCCTCGGTCACGTGGCGCTCCAGCAGCAGCTGGGGGATGCGCGTCGTCTTCCCGCAGCCCGTGTCCCCCGCGATCACCACCACGGGGTGCCTCTCGATGGCTGCCAGGATGGCGTCCCCGTGCGGGTCCACGGGCAGGCGGAGGGCCTCCGGCCGGGCCGGCCCCCGCCGCCGCCACAGCTCCAGCAGGTCCCGGCTCAGCTGCAGCTCCTCGCCCTCCGACAGCGCCACGTACGGCTTCCCCGTGATGGGGTCGCTCGGGAGGTCGGCCTCCTCTTCCAGGGGCTGGGCGGCGTCCTCGCTCAGCGGCTCCGGGGCGATCCGGCAGTCGTCCAGAGGGTACTGGGGACGGCGGCGGAGGCCGTGAGCGTGGCGGGCGGGGCCCGGGGGAGGCCCACTGCCCGCTGGCGACCTCCGCCCCCGTGCCCGGATCAAAGCCCCCATTATTATTCTAACTGCTGCTGGGGCAGAGGGTCCCTCCGCGGGCCCGCCCCCGACGGTCTCGCCCTTCCCCGGCCCACTCACGGTGTCCAGGTAGCGCTCGATCTTGTTCAGGAGGGGCACGGGCACCTCAATGGGACGGGACCGACGCTGCGTGGCCTTCATCTCTCGCACGGCCTCCCAGTTATACTCGGCGTGGGTCAGCGGCTGGTTGTTCCCGTCCAGCAGGCCCAGGCTCTGCGGGCAGAGAGCCGAAACTATAGCGATTTGGCACCTGCCAGGCACCGTACTAAATGCCGGAGTGGATATGAGCTAATGGGGCCAGATTCAATCAATCAATCGCATTTATTGGGCGCTTACTGTGTGCAGAGCACTGTACTAAGCACTTGGGAAGTACAAGTTGGCAACATACAGAGATAGTTCCTACCCAACAGTGGGCTTACAGTCTAGAAGGGACTCGGTCCCCGTTCCACGGGGTGGGGCTCACTGGCTCAATCCCCAAGTTACACACGAGGGAACTGATGCCCAGAGAAGTGAAGCGGCCTGCCCAGGTCACCCAGCGGACAGGTGGCGGAGCCGGGATTAGAGCCCGTGACCTTCTGATTCCCACGCCCGCCCCATCCCTGGGCCGGGCCCACAGGGGCTCCGGCCGGGGCTCGGTGGCCCGGACTGGCCCAGGAATGGACCACCCGACACCTCGGCAAACTCCCGTGCCCGTCTCCGGGCTGCACCAGTCCTGGGGAGCGGAAGACACCGCTCAAATTAACGGCTAACGGCTTCGCCGAATGCAGCCGAGCCCGTGGGAGGAAGGGCTCGGCTCAGTTGGGCGACGAGCTACGGGGAAGGCGGTGGTGGCGGACCTTCCCGGGTCCAGCTCGAACCGTGGCCCCCGAGGAGACGGTGGCGGACAACCTGGGCGCAACCTTCACCAGGGCGAGGGGCCGTGGAGGACACCGACGTCCCGGGGCGAATTCTGGCAGCCCTACCCAACGTCCCCTGACCGGCGCCGAGCGGGCTGGGTCCCGCCGGCTGCCACTCACCTTCAGCTTCTTGCAGGCCAGGGCCGCCGCCTTGTTCTCCGCCCCGGCTCTGTGACGTCCCTCGGCGACGAAGGTCATCGGGTGGGGCCACAGGAGGGTCAGGGTGGAGACCTTGGTCTTGGTGCCCAGGGTACGGAACCGAATGAGGTCCTAAAAGGGGGCGGTGGGGGAGATGAATCACGGAGTTCGCACCCAGGGAGGTGCGGTGCTTCGGGCAGGGCCTAGGCCACCAGCGACCCGCGGTCCAGCTTCCCAGGGGTGCCGTTACCCCTCGGAGACTTTTCCGGGGCGCACGCGGACCCCGGACCGCGGAGGCGCTCACCTTGCAGCCGGACGACGCGGTGGCAATCTGGATCACCGAAGACAGAAGGGCCTTAGGCTGCGGGAACTTGATCAGCGCCTGCCGGGCGTCCTTGTCAGAGCTTTCCAAGGTGGGCGACGGGGAGGGGAAAAAAAACCAACCACTGCTGTCAGTTTGACGGGCTAGCCGGCCCAGAATTCGGCTTCCAAAGGTAGCCCGGGGTGGCGGAGGGCCCTGGGTGACCAGAGCCTCTGAGAGCCACGCTCAAGGTGAGGGGTGGGCCGTCTAACGCCCTGAACTTTTCCGCTTGGAACGTGGGTTCAGACGTAAGGTCTTCAAGGGGATCCGGCCTTCCCACACCCCGGTCGCGGAGCCCGTGGGGCCGGGGACTAGGAGGGAGCAGTCAGGGGAGGAGCCGCTTAGGGCCGGGTCCCACCCGGTCCCTGGGAAACACCCTGTCACCACATCCCACCGCCCTCCGGGGCCATACCTCCCGTCCCCGAGTGCGCTGTGAGAATCCTGTTGGGTCCCAGACGGGAACTTGGTGACATCGACCGCTTCTTCTTCCTCCAGTTCCTCCCCTTCCTCCCGGCCAGCGGAGCGGGACGGGCTCCCGGACCCCAGCGGCCGGTTGCCCAGTGGCGGGGTGGGCTCCGGCCGCCAGCGGCCGGCGGCCGGCGAGCCCAGGCCAGTGGCGAGCGCGCGATACTTGGCCGCGGCGAACGGCTCGTTTCGTGGGCCCAGCAGGCCCCAGCCCTGTAGGGGAGACGTCGCTGATTGCGGCGAGCTCGGCCCGAGGGGCGGGGGGTCGGGACGAGACGGGCCGGTTCGCTCCCGCCGAGTGGGCCGAGGGGACGATGGTCCAGAGCGCATGTAGCAGCGACGGGACCCCCCCCCCCCCATCTTACCTCCTTCCCTTCCCCACAGCACCTGTATATATGTTTGTACATATTTATTACTCTATTTATTTATTTATTTTACTTGTACATAGCTGTTCTATTTATTTTACTTTGTTAGTATGTTTGGTTTTGTTCTCTGTCTCCCCCTTTTAGACTGTGAGCCCACTGTTGGGTAGGGACTGTCTCTCTATGTTGCCGATTTGTACTTCCCAAGCGCTTAGGCCAGTGCTCTGCACACAGTAAGCGCTCAATCAATACGATTGATGATGACGACGGGAGCGGTTACGGAGCGCTATACGGGCAGCGAGAAGCTCTGACCGCACGGGGGGCGGGGAAGGAGGGAAGGAGGATTCCCAGAGACGTCGGGAGGCCTACGCAGGGGAGCGGGCGAGGGCACCGGCACGCCGCGGGACCCCCGGGGAAGGGCAGGGAGAGCCCACCACCTTAAAGAGCTGGCACGCGGCGGCCGCGGCCTGTCTCTCCGCGTCCACCTTCTTGCTGCCATAGCCTTCCACCTCCAAGTTCTTGGGCCACTTGATGCGCAGGGTGACTTTCTGCGGAGAGACGAGGCGGGGGGCTCGGGACGCAGCTCCTGGGTTCCTTGGTGAGGGTCGGACCAGACCTTATTCGCCACCCCCTATAAAATACCTTTTCCTCCGGCCCATCGGAGTGGACGTAGACCAGCTTGTCTTTTGCCTGGGAGATGCCGAGGGCTCTTTGGATCACGGTGTTGAGAAGGCTTTTAGGCTCTGGAAATTCTTTCAGCAAGTCTCTAGGAGCTAGGAATCAATCAATCAATCAATCAATTGTATTTATTGAGCGCTTACTGCGTGCGGAGCGCTGGACTAAGCGCTTGGGAAGTCCAAGTTGGCAACATCTAGAGACCAACAGTGGGCTCACAGTCTAGAAGGGGGAGAACAAAACCAAATGTATTAATAAAATAAGTAGAATAGATTATGTACAAGTAGAGTAATAAATAAAAAAATAAATAAATAATGGCATTTGTTAAGCGCTTACTATGTGCAAAGCACTGTTCTAAGTGCTGGGGGGGATACAATGTGATCAAGTTGTCCCATGTGGGGCTCACAGTCTTCATCCCCATTTTACAGATGAGGTAACCGAGGCTTAGAGAAGTTAAGTGATTTGCCCAAGGCCACACAACAATCAATCAATCAATCGTATTTATTGAGCGCTTACTATGTGCAGAGCACTGTACTAAGCGCTTGGGAAGTACAAATTGGCAACACATAGAGACAGTCCCTACCCAACAGTGGGCTCACAGTCTAAAAGGGGGAGACAGAGAACAGAACCAAACATACCAACAAAATAAAATAAATAGGATAAAAATGTACAAGTAAAATAGAGTAATAAATATGTACAACCATATATACATATATACAGGTGTATATGGACATGTATTTGGTTCCAAACAACCCTGACAGTGCCAAATCATCAAATTTACAAATAAATACGTACAAACATATATACAGGAAGACACAACCCGGAAGTATTGCCAACCAGGTGGCTGCTAAAAGCGGCGAGGTCGCAGGCCGGTTCTCCCGGCGGGAAGACTTTTCGAACTATCTGCGCTGGGGGACGAGATCGAGGAGCTCCCGGTCCCGCCTGATGACTGAGGGGGAGAGGAGGCTGGCTCCAGCCCCTCGGCCTTGGCACACAGTAAGTGCTTAGCAAAAAGCACAGTTGGTACTATTATTATTATTGCCGATAATAACAAATATCCCACTCCATCCTGGCGCCCCACTCCCAGAGAGCCCCGGGAAGGTGCCGGGCGAGGGGTGAGTCGGTCGACCAATCGATCGATGGTATTTGTTGAGTGCTGACTGCGTGCGGAGCGCTGTGCTAAGAGCTGAGTGACGATGCCATCACCCGAAGGGGACCTCTGACCGCTCAATCAATCAATCGTATTTATTGAGCGCTTACTGTGTGCGGCGCACTGTACTAAGCGCTTGGGAAGTCCAAGTTGGCAACATATAGAGACAGTCCCTACCCAACAGTGGGCTCACAGTCTAAAAGACTCCTTTCCCCAACCTCCCGCTCGCTCCCCTCCCAGGCCCCACGGGCCACGGAGGGCCTGCGTCCCCTCTCCGGACATCCCGACAGCGTCCCCAGGTCCACCCCCGTGTCCCTTCTCCTCACGATTCCTGGCCCTGCCTCCACACCTCCACTGGGTCCCATCGCCTCAGCGCCTGGAAACCCATCCCGTGGCCTCTCTCCTCCCCCCGACACACACCTGCCCGAGCCCGTTTTCCTCACACATACACACGCTCCGTGCCCCTTTCATCACACACACACACACACACACATCCATGCCTCTTTTCCACCCCCCCACACATCTGCCCCATGTCCCTTTTCTACACACACACACACACACAAATCCGGTGCCCCTTTTCCACAAACATACACACACACCTGCCCGATGCCCCCTTCCTCTCTCTCTCTCTCTCTCTCTCACACACACACACACCCCTCCCCATGCCTCTTTTCCACCCCCCCCCCCCCACCCATCTGCCCCAGGTCCCTTTTACACACACACACAAATCCAGTGCCCCTTTTCCACACACACACACACACACACACACCCCTCCCCATGACTCTTTTCCACACCCCTGCCCTCCCACCCCACACATCTGTCCCTTGTCCCTTTTCTACACACACAAATCCAGTGCCCCTTTTCCACAAACACACACACACCTGCCCGATGCCCCCTTTCCTCACACTCACACACACCCCTCCCCATGCCTCTTTTCCACACACCCCCGTCCTCCCCCACATCTGCCCCTTGTCCCTTTTCTACACACACACAAATCCAGTGCCCCTTTTCCACAAACACACACACCTGCCCAATGCCTCCTTTCCACACACACACACACACACACACACACACACAAATCCGGTGCCCCTTTTCCACACACACACACACACACACACACACACACACACACACACACACCTGCCTGCTGCCCCCTTTCCTCGCCTCGCCTCCTTGCTCCTCGCCTCGCTTGGAAAGGACAACTCAGCAACAGAAGACGCCAACCCCGGCTCCGCTGCTTGTCCGCTCTGTGACCTCGGGCAAGTCACTTTTACTTCTCTGGGCCTCAGTTCCCTCATCTGTAAAATGGGGATTGAGACTGTGAGCCCCACGTGGGGCAGGGACTGGGTCCAACCTGAATACCTTGTACAGACCCCAGCGCTTAGCACACAGACTGTGAGCCCACTGTTGGGTAGGGACCGTCTCTATACATTGCCAACTTGGACTTCCCAAGCACTTAGTACAGCGCTCTATACACAGTAAGCGCTCAATAAATACGATTGATTGATAGCAAGTGCTTAACAGATACCCTAATTATTACTATTTTCCATGTACACACAGCCACCCCGTGTTCCTCTCTCTCAGCACGCACACAAACACACACATGTCCCTTTCCCAGCGCTTAGAACAGTGCTTTGCACATAGTAAGCGCTTAACAGATACCCTAATTATTATTATTCTCAGTGGAAAGAGCCCGGGCTTTGGAGTCAGAGGTCATGGGTTCGAATCCCGACTCCACCACATGTCTGCTGTGTGATCTTGGGCAAGTCACTTAACTTCTCTGGGCCTCAGTTACCTCATCTGTAAAATGGAGATTAAGACTGTGAGCCCCACCTGGGACAACCTGATCACCCTGTATCCTCCCCAGCGCTTAGAACAGTGCTTTGCACATAGTAAGCACTTAACAAATGCCAATTATTATTATTATTATTATTATTATTATTATTATTATTATTATTATTATTTACTTTTAAACTGTGAGCCCACTGTTGGGTAGGGACTGTCTCTAGATGTTGCCAACTTGTCCTTCCCAAGCGCCTAGTACAGTGCTCTGCACACAGTAAGCCCTCAATAAATACGATTGATGATTTACACACAGCCGCCCCGTGTTCCTCTCTCTCAGCACGCACAAACACACATATGTCCCTTTCCCAGCGCTTAGAACAGTGCTTTGCACATAGTAAGCGCTTAACAAGTACTATCATTATTATTTTCCTCAAGGCCCCTCCCCTTGCACACTGCTAAGGGACGCAGCGTGGCTCAGTGGAAAAGAGCCCGGGCTTGGGAGTCGGGGGTCGTGGGTTCTAATCCCAGCTCCGCCACTTAGCTGTGTGACTTTGGGCAAGTCACTTCGCTTCTCTGTGCCTCAGTGGCCCCATCTGGAAAATGGGGATGAAGACCGTGAGCCCCACGGGGGACAAACTCACCACCTTGGATCTCCCCCAGCGCTTACAACAGTGCTTAGCACATAGTAAACGCTTAATAAATACGTTATTATGATCATTGTCAACTGTGTGTTCTGAGGCAGGTCACTTCACTGGGCCTCGGTGCCCTCATCTGTCAAATGGGGATGAAGCCTGTGAGCCCCACGTGGGACAACCTGATCACCTTGTGACCTCCCCAGCGCTTGGCACATAGTAAGCGCCTAACAAGTACATTATTATTATTCTCTGGGCCTCAGTTCCCTCATCTGTCAAATGAGGGTGAAGCCTGTGAACCCCAGGTGGGCCAACCTGATGACCTTGGCTCTCCCCCAGCGCTCAGAACAGTGCTGGGCACATAGTAAGCACCTAACAAATAAATTATTATTATTCTCTAGGCCTCAGTTCCCTCATCTGTCAAATAGGGGTGAAGAGTGGGAGCCCCACGTGGGCCAACCTGATCACCCTGGCTCTCCCCCAGCGTGTAGCACACAGTAAGCGCCTAACAAATACATTATTATTATTCTCTGGGCCTCAGTTCCCTCATCTGTCAAATGGGGCCTGTGGGCCCCATGTGGGACAACCTGATGACCCTGGCTCTCCCCCAGGGCTTAGAACAGTGCTTGGCACATAGTAAGCGCTTAATAAATACATTATTATTATTCACTGGGCCTCAGTTCTCTCATCTGTCAAATGGGGGTGAAGCCTGTGAGCCCCACGTGGGACAACCTGATGACCCTGGCTCTCCCTCAGCGCTAAGAACAGTGCTGGGCACATAGTAAGCGCCTAACAAATACATTATTATTTTTCTCTGGGCCACAGTTCCCTCATCTGTCAAATGAGGGTGAGGTCTGTGAGCCCCACGTGGGACAACCTGATGACCCTGACTTTCCCCAGCGCTTAGCACATAGTAAGCGCCTAACAAATACATTATTATTATTCTCTGGGCCTCAATTCCCTCATCCATCAAATGGGGGCGAAGCGTGTGAGCCCCACGTGGGCCAACCTGATGACCCTGGCTCTCCCCCAGCGCTGAGAACAGTGCTGGGCACATAGTAAGCGCCTAACAAATACATTATTCTTCTTCTCTGGGCCTCGGTTCCCTCATCCGTCAAATGGGGGTGAAATGAAGTATGGGAGCCCCACGTGGGCCAACCTGATGACCCTGGCTCTCCCCCAGAACTTAGAACAGTGCTGGACACATAGTAAGCACCTAACAAACACATTATTATACATTATTATTATTCTCTGGGCCTCAAGCCCCTCATCTGTCAAATGGGGGTGAAGCCTGTGAGCCCCACGTGGGCCACCTTGGCTCTCCCCCGGTGCTTAGAACAGTGCTGGGCACATAGTAAGCGCCTATCAAATGCATTATTCTTCTTCTCTGGGCCTCAGTTCCCTCATCCGTCAAATGGGGGTGAAGTGTGGAAGCCCCATGGGGGCCAACCTGATCACCTTGGCTCTCCCCCAGCGCTCAGAACAGTGCTGGGCACATAGTAAGCGCCTAACAAATACATTATTGTTATTCTCTAGGCCTCAGTTCCCTCATCCGTCAAATGGGGGTGAAGCCTGTGAGCCCCAGGTGGGCCAACCTGATGACCCTGACTTTCCCCGGCGCTTAGCACATACTAAGTGCCTAACAAATACATTACTATTATTCCCTAGGCCTCAGTTTCCTCACCCGTCAAATGGGGGTGAAGCCTGTGAGCCCCACGTGGGCCAACCTGATGACCTTGGCTCTCCCCCAGCGCTCAGAACAGTGCTGGGCACAAAGTAAGTGCCTAACAAATACATTATTATTATTCTCTAGGCCTCAGTTCCCTCATCCGTCAAATGGGGGTGAAGAGTGGAAGCCCCAAGTGGGCCAACCTGATGACCCTGGCTCTCCCCTGGCGCTTAGAACAGTGCTGGGCACATAGTAAGCGCCTAACAAATATATTATTGTTATTCTCTAGGCCTCAGGTCCCTCATCTGTCAAATGGGGGTGAAGCGTGCGAGCCCCATGTGGGACAACCTGATGACCCTGACTTTCCCTGGTGCTTAGCACATAGTAAGGGCCTAACAAATACATTACTACTATTCTCTAGGCCTCAGTTTCCTCATCCGTCAAAGGGGGGTGAAGCCTGTGAGCCCCACGTGGGCCAACCTGATGACCCTGGCTCTCCCCCAGGGCTTAGAACAGCGCTTGGCACATAGTAAGCGCCTAACAAATACATTATTATTCTCTGGGCCTCAGTTCCCTCATCCGTCAAAGGGGGGTGAAGCCTGTGAGCCCCACGTGGGCCAACCTGATGACCCTGGCTCTCCCCCAGGGCTTAGAACAGCGCTTGGCACATAGTAAGCGCCTAACAAATACATTATTATTCTCTGGGCCTCAGTTCCCTCATCCGTCAAATGGGGGTGAAGAGTGGGAGCCCCACGTGGGACAACCTGATCACCTTGGCTCTCCCCCGGCGCTTAGAACAGTGCTGGGCACATAGTAAACGCCTAACAGATACATTATTATTCTCTGAGCCTCAGTTCCCTCATCTGTCAAATGGGGGTGAAGCGTGGGGGCCCCCACGTGGGACAACCTGATGACCCTGGCTCTCCCCCGGCGCTTAGAACAGTGCTGGGCACATAAAAAGTGCCTAACAAATACATTATTATTATTTTCTAGGCCACAGTTCCCTCACCTATCAAATGGGGGTGAAGCCTGTGAGCCCCAGGTGGGCCAACCTGATGACCTTGGTTCTCCCCCAGCGCTCAGAACAGTGCTGGGCACATAGTAAGCGCCTAACCAATACATTATTGTTATTCTCTGGGCCTCAGTTCCCTCATCTATCAAATGGGGTGAGGCCTGTGGGACAACCTGATGACCTTGGTTCTCCCCCAGCGCTCAGAACAGTGCTGGGCACATAGTAAGCGCCTATCAAATGCATTATTATTCTTCTCTGGGCCTCAGTTCCCTCATCCGTCAAATGGGGGTGAAGTGTGGAAGCCCCACGGGGGCCAACCTGATCACCTTGGCTCTCCCCCGGTGCTTAGAACAGTGCTGGGCACATAGTAAGCACCTATCAAATGCATTATTATTCTTCTCTGGGCCTCAGTTCCCTCATCCGTCAAATGAGGGTGAAGCCTGTGAGCCCCACATGGGACAACCTGATGACCCTGACTTTCCCCAGCGCTTAGGACATAGTAAGTGCCTAACAAATACATTATTATTATTCTCTGGGCCTCAGTTCCCTCATCTGTCAAATAGGGGTGAAGCCTGTGAGCCCCACGTGGGCCAACCTGATGACCTTGGTTCTCCCCCAGCACTCAGAACAGGGCTGGGCACATAGTAAGCGCCTAACAAATACATTATTATTATTCTCTAGGCCTCAGTTTCCTCATCCGTCAAATGGGGGTGAAGTGTGTGAGCCCCACGTGGGCCAACCTGATGACCCTGGCTCTCCCCCAGCGCTCAGAACAGCGCTGGGAACATAGTAAGCGCCTAACAAATACATTATTATTATTCTCTAGGCCTCAGTCCCCTCATCCGTCAAATGGGGGTGAAGCCTGTGAGCCCCACGTGGGCCAACCTGATGACCCTGGCTCTCCCCCAGCGCTTAGAACAGTGCTGGGCACATAGTAAGCGCCTAACAAATACATTATTGTTATTCTCTAGGCCTCAGTTTCCTCATCCGTCAAATGGGGGTGAAGCGTGCGAGCCCCACGTGGGCCAACCTGATCACCCTGACTTTCCCCAGCGCTTAGCACATAGTAAGCGCTTAACAAATACATTATTCTTCTTCTCTAGGCCTCAGTTCCCTCATCTATCAAATGGGGTGAAGCCTGTGGGCCCCACGTGGGCCAACCTGATGACCTTGGCTCTCCCCCAGCGCTCAGAACAGTGCTGGGCACATAGTAAGCGCCTAACAAATACATTATTGTTATTCTCTAGGCCTCAGTCCCCTCATCCGTCAAATGGGGGTGAAGAGTGGAAGCCCCAGGTGGGCCAACCCGCTGACCTCGGCTCTCCCGCAGCGCTCAGAACAGTGCCGGGCACGTAGTAAGCGCCGAGGGAAGACGACGAGGCCGGTTGTGGTGGCTTACCGTGCCCCGCCCCCTCCGCGTCGCCGGCCGCCGGGGCGGAGAAGGCGCGCGGCCGCTGGCTGAGGCGGCACGGCGCGCGCGGCGGAAGCCGCCTCACCAGGAGCACGAGCCGCCGCGCGCCCGCCATTTCTCTCCCGCCCTGCCTTGCGCAGAGGAGGGCCAAGGCGCAGGCGCAGACCCGGCGCTCCCTGGAGGGGCTCCCCTCCCCTCGCTCTCGCCGCGTCACGTGTTCGCGGCGCAGGCGCAGACCCGGCGTTCCCTTGGGGGCTCCCCTCCCCTCCCCTCTCTCGCCGCGTCACGTGTTCGCGGCGCAGGCGCAGACCCGGCGCTCCCTGGGGGGGTGGGGGGGAGACTCCCCGCCCCTTTCTCCCGCCGCGTCACGTGCTCGCGGCGCAGGCGCAGAGGCGGCGCTCCCGGGGGGGCTCCCCTCCCCTTTCTCCCGCCGCGTCACGTGTTCGCGGCGCAGGCGCAGACCCGGCGCTCCCTGGGGGGGCTCCCCGCCCCTCTCTCTCGCCGCGTCACATGTTCGCGGCGCAGGCGCAGACCCGGCGCTCCCTTGGGGGCGCCCCTCCCCTTTCTCACGCCGCATCACGTGGAAGCGGCGCAGGCGCAGACCCGGCGCTCCCTGGTGGGGGGGGGGGTCTCCCCTCCCCTCTCTCCCGCCGCGTCACGTGTTCGCGGCGCAGGCGCAGACCCGGCGCTCCCGAGGGGGGCTCCCCGCCCCTTTCTCCCGCCTCGCGCCCGTCACGTGTTCGATGCGCAGGCCCAGACCCGACGCTCCCTGAGGTTGGGGGGGGGGGGCTCCCGCCCCTTTTTCCCGCCGCGTCACGTGTTCGCAGCGCAGGCGCAGACCCGGCGCTCCCGGGAGGAGGGGAATCCCCGCCCCTTTCTCCCGCCGCGTCACGTGTTCGCGGCGCAAGCGCAGACCCGACGCTCCCTGGGGGGGGGGGGCTCCCCGCCCCTTTTTCCCGCCACGTCACGTGCTCGCGACGCAGGCGCAGACCCGGCTCTCCCTAGGGGGCTCCCCTCCCCTTTCTCCCGCCGCGTCACGTGCTCGCGACGCAGGCGCAGACCCGGCTCTCCCTAGGGGGCTCCCCTCCCCTTTCTCCCGCCGCGTCACGTGCTCGCGACGCAGGCGCAGACCCGGCGCTCCCTAGGGCGCTCCCCTCCCCTCTCTCTCGCCGCAGCACGTGTTCGCGACGCAGGCGCAGACCCGGCGCTCCTAGGGGGGCTCCCGCCCCTTTTTCCTGCCGCGTCACGTGTTCGAGGCGCAGGCGCAGATCCGGCGCTCCCGGGGGTGGATTCCCTCCCGGGGGGGGGGGGGTTCCCCTCCCCTTTCCCTCGCCGCGCGCCTCTCACGTGTTCGCGACGCAGGCGCAAACCCGGCGCTCCCTTGTTGGGGGGAGGGATTCCCCGCCCCTTTTCCCCGCCGCATCACGTGTTCGCGGCGCAGGCGCAGACCCGGCGCTCCCTTGTGGGGGGGGGAATTCCCCGCCCCTTTCTCCCGCCGCGCGCCCGTCACGTGTTCGCGGCGCATGCGCAGAGCCGGCGCTCCCTAGGGGGCTTCCCGCCCCTTTTTCTCGCCGCGCGCCCGTCACGTGCTCGCTGCGCAGGCGCAGACCCGGCGCTCCCGGGGGGTGCCCCGCCCTTTTCTTCTCTCCTCCCGCCTCGCGACGGTCACGTGTCGACGGCGCCTCAGTGCCCGCGTGCTCGAGGCCCACCCGAACCGGGGGCCCCTTTCTTTCATCCATTCATTCATTCATTCATTCATTCATTCATTGTCGTATTTATTGAGTGCTTACTGTGTGCAGAGCACTGTGCTAAGCGCTTGGGATGTCCAAGTTGGCAACGTCTAGAGACGGTCCCTACCCAACAGCGGGCTCACAGTCTAGAAGGGGGAGACAGGCAACAAAACCAAACATATTAACAAAATAAAATAAATAGATGCCATCGTTATTATTATTATAGTAAGTGCTTAATAAATACCATTATATTATTATCGTTGTTACTATTGTTACTGAAAGGGCTTGAGGATCAACTGAAGCACTTAGAACAGTGCTTTGCACATAGTAAGCGCTTAATAAATGCCATCGTTCTTACTATTATAGTAAGTGCTTAATAAATACCATTATATTATTATTGTTGTTACCATTATTGTTACTGGAAGGGCTTGAGGATCAACTGAAGCACTTAGACCAGTGCTTTGCCATCGTTATTACTATTATAGTGCTTAATAAATACCATTATATTATTATTGTTGTTACTATCATTGTTACTGAAAGGGCTTGAGGATCAACTGAAGCACTTGGAACAGTGCTTTGCACATAGTAAGCGCTTAATAAATGCCATCGTTATTACCATTTTAGTAAGTGCTTAATAAATACCATTATATTATTATTGTTATTACTATCATTGTTACTGAAAGGGCTTGAGGATCAACTGAAGCACTCGGAACAGCGCTTTGCACATAGTAAGCGCTTAAATGCCATCGTTATTACTATTATGGTAAGTGCTTAATAAATACCATTATATTATTATTATTATTATTGTTACTATTATTGTTACTGAAAGGGCTTGAGGATCAACTGAAGCACTTAGAACAGTGCTTTGCACATAGTAAGCAATAAATGCCATCGTTATTACTATTATAGTAAGTGCTTAATAAATACCATTATATTATCATTGTTGTTACTATTATTGCTACTGAAAGGGCTTGAGGATCAACTGAAGCACTTATTGCTTTGCACATAGTAAGCGCTTGATAAATGCCGTCATCTTCTGCCATCATCATTCATTCATTCATTCAATTGTATTGAGCGCTTCCTATGTGTCAGTCATTCATTCAATCGTATTGAGCACTTACTGTATGCAGAGCACTGTACTAAGCGCTTGGGAAGTACAAGTTTGCAACATATAGAGACGGTCCCTACCCAACAGCGGGCTCACATCATCATCATCAACGGAAGGGTCACAAAAGAGTCCTTGTCCCTAAGAGGAAACCATTGGTCAGAGGAAGCCAAGTTGGGGCCGCGGGGATGGGGAGGACTGAGGGAAGAGGAAGGTCCAGGAGGAGGAGGGAAGCTCACATCATCATCATCATCATCAACGGAAGGGTCACAAAAGAGTCCTTGTCCCTAAGAGGAAACCATTGGTATTGGTCAGAGGGAGCCAAGTTGGGGCCGTGGGGTGGAGATGGGGAGGACTGGGGGAAGAGGAAGGTCCAGGAGGAGGAGGGAAGCTCACATCATCATCATCATCATCATCATCATCATCATCAATGGAAGGGTCACAAAAGAGTCCTTGTCCCTAAGAGGAAACCATTGGTCAGAGGGAGCCAAGTTGGGTACGGGGTGGAGATGGGGAGGACTGGGGGAAGAGGAAGGTCCAGGAGGAGGAGGGAAGCTCACATCATCACCATCATCATCATCATCAACGGAAGGGTCACAAAAGAGTCCTTGTCCCTAAGAGGAAACCATTGGTCAGAGGGAGCCAAGTTGGGTACGGGGTGGAGATGGGGAGGAGTGGGGGAAGAGGAAGGTCCAGGAGGAGGAGGGAAGCTCACATCATCATCATCATCATCATCATCATCATCACCATCATCATCATCATCAACGGAAGGGTCACAAAAGAGTCCTTGTCCCTAAGAGGAGACCATTGGTCAGAGGGAGCCAAGTTGGGGCCGCGGGGTGGAGATGGGGAGGACTGGGGGAAGAGGAAGGTCCAGGAGGAGGAGGAGGGAAATCTCTGGAAGCAGGGGAACAGAGGAGGCCGGTGAATTCACAAGGGATAAATAGAACTTTATTTAAATAAACATTTGCGATCCGCTCTGTACACAGCCCCGGGGGGGGGGGTGGGGGGGGGAAGGATTGGGGAGGGGAAGGGGGAGGGAGGGAGGGCGGGAGGGGCTCAGTCGTCGGCCGTCTTGCGCACGTCGAAGCTGCCGCAGGGCCCGCGCAGCAGCTCGGCGAGCAGGGCCAGCAGCTGTCCGTGCTCGTGCTGCAGGTCCGGGGGGAGGGCGGGCAGCTCGCAGCGCAGGCAGCGCTCCACCATGCGCCCCAGGGCTCGCCGCAGCGCCCGCAGCAGCTGCACCGTGCGCGAGTCGCCCTCCAGCCGCAGCAGGTCGTTGTCGCTCAGGGCGATGGTGGCCCGGCGCCCGTCGTCTACGAGAGGAGGAGGAGGAGGAGGAAGGGGCGGCGGGTCCCGGAGGGCCGCGCGGGTGAGGGCCGCGGAGGCCCGGGGGAGGACGGGGACCCACCTCGGACGTGGACGTCGCCGTCCGTCAGCAGCAGGACGGCCAGCGGGTGGACCTGGGACGAGTCGCGCACGAAGACGCTGCCGTTGGACTTGACGGCCATGAAGTACGTCAGCCAGCGGCTGCGCAGCCGCGTCGCCTCCCTGGGCCGGGAGGGAGGAAGAGTTGGGAAGCCGGCCCCCCGAAACCCCTCCCCGCCGCTCGACCCCCCGGCTCCGCCCCGTGGCCCACCTGTTGATGGTGGACTTGTGCAGGAGGATGTTGCCAGCTTTGGTCCGGTAAGTGACACTGTTGGGCTTGAACTTCCCCTGGCGGGTCACCTTCCCCTGCCTCACCTGCGAGGACAATCAATCGATCAATCAATCGCATTTACTGAGCGCTTACTGTGTGCAGAGCACTGCGCTAAGCGCTTATTTATTTATTCATTCATTTATTCATTTATTTATTTTACTTGTACATTTCTATCCTATTTATTTTATTTTGTTGGTATGTTTGGTTCTGTTCTCTGTCTCCCCCTTTTAGACTGTGAGCCCACTGTTGGGTAGGGACTGTTTCTATGTGTTGCCAATTTGTACTTCCCAAGCGCTTAGTACAGTGCTCTGCACAGAGTAAGCGCTCAATAAATACGATTGATTGATTGACTGATTGATTAAGGGAAGGAGGATGCCGAGGAGGGAAGATCCGGGCCCCCGGGGGTGGGCCGATCCCCGCCGCCGGTTGCCGACGCCCGGGGGGGTGCAGATGGCCGGTCACCAGGGCCTCCCAGGATGTCCCGCGCCGGCGGCGGTAAAAGGGGAATTGAGACTGTGAACCCCACGCGGGACAGGGACTCTGTCCGACCTTATCCGCTTGAATCCATCCCAGCGCTTGGCACACGGTAAGTGCTTAACAACTCCTACAATTCAGCGGTTAGTACAGTGCCTGGCACACACTACTTAACACTATTTAAAAAATAATAATAGTAATAATACTAAGCGCTTAATGCTATTTAAAAAAAAGATGATCGGGTCAAACGGTCACTCTCCCTCCTGGGATGTCCCGCGCCGGCAGGGCGGCCGCCCACCTGGATGAGGTTGGGGTAGAGGCCGGCCATGAGGACGCCCTTCACCAGCTCCTCCTCGTCGCTGTACTGGTTGCACTGGGCGGAGGGCAGGGTGCAGTCGGAGGGCTTCCCCACCAGGAAGGCCTCGTAGATGTTCTCCGAGAACTGTTTGATGAGGCCTGCGAGGGGGGACGGGACGGCGGTGCCGGCGTGAGGCCCGGCCTCCCCTCCCCGGGAGGCGGGCCGGGGCGGGGACGGGGCCCCTCACCGTGGATGAAGCGCAGGCTGGGGGCGTACAGCAGGTTCTCCTCCAGGTAGCTCTCCCGGGAGTCGCGGTCCTGCCAACGCAGCACCTCCTCCCAGCCGGCCACGGCCCGCACGAACGCCAGGTGGTCGCTGCCGCTGTCGTGGCTCAGCAGGGCCTTCACCTGGGCCGGGGGCGGCGGGGTCAGGGGCCGAGCGGGGGAACCCCGAGGGTCCCGGCGACGAGCTGGAAGGGGGAGTTCCCCGAGGTGGGCCTGGGGGGGGCGGGGGGGGGATGTCTGACCTTGTCCACCTCGGCCCGGTTCTGCAGGCTGCTGCTGAAGGGGTCGCGGGTGAGGCAGGAGACGACCACCAGCAGCGGGTGCAGGCAGCGGAAGATGGCCGCCAGCACGATGGCCTTGGCCAGGCGCGGGTCGGTGGAGATGTGAGCCAGGCGCTGGCCCAGGGTGGTCAGGAACTCCCGCTGGTCCAGCACGCCTAAAAGGCCCCCGGCTCCGTCAGGGGCCGGGCCCCGCTCCACCCTCTCCAGGGTCCCGGGCCCACGGCGGACCCCGACTCCCCGCGCCCACGCCCCGGGGGCCCACGGTAACGGGGAGAGGGCTCGCCGGGGGAGGCGACTCACCGATCTCTTGAAGCAGGATGACCGCCTCGTCCACGGCCTTGATGTCGGGGCTATCCACGGCTTTGGACAGGAACTCGACGGCCTGGAACCGGTCCCCACCCCGCGACCCATCACATATAAGCTCACCCCCAACCTCCAGGGCGGACCTATCCTTCTATCGGACCCTCCCGGGCCCTCAGTGCAGTGCTCTGTACCCGGTAGGCGCTCAGTCGGTTTTAGACTGTGAGCCCACTGTTGGGTAGCAACTGTCTCTATATGTTGCCAATTTGTACTTCCCAAGCGCTTAGCACAGTGCTCTGCACATAGGAAGCGCTCAATAAATACGATTGATGATGATGATACTAACAAAATAAAATAAATGGAATAGATATGTACGAGAATAGAATAGATATGTACAAGTACTTCCCAAGTGCTTAGTACAGTGCTCTGCACATAGGAAGCACTCAATAAATACGACTGATGATGATGATGATGATACTAACAAAATAAAATAAATAGAATAGATATGTACAAGTACTTCCCAAGTGCTTAGTACAGTGCTCTGCACACAGTAAGCGCTCAAGAAATACGATTGAATGACTGAATGAACCCCTCAGCCACCCAGCAAAGGCACTGGAAATGGGAGTAGCAGGAATGGTACTGCATCCCCACTCCTTCCCTTCCCCACAGCACCTGTATATATGTATATATGTTTGTACATATTTATTACTCTATTTATTTTACTTGTACATATCTATTCATTTTATTTTGTTAGTATGTTTGGTTTTGTTCTCTGTCTCCCCCTTTTAGACTGTGAGCCCACTGTTGGGTAGGGACTGTCTCTATATGTTGCCAATTTGTACTTCCCAAGCGCTTAGTACAGTGCTCTGCACACAGTAAGCACTCAATAAATACGATTGATGATGATGATGATGATACTAACAAAATAAAATAAATAGAATAGATATGTACGAGAATAGAATAGATATGTACAAGTACTTCCCAAGTGCTTAGTACAGTGCTCTGCACACAGTAAGCGCTCAATAAATACGACTGAATGACTGAATGAACCCCTCAGCCACCCAGCAAAGGCGCTGGAAATGGGAGTAGCAGGAATGGTACTGCGTCCCCCCTCCTTACCTTCCCCACAGCACCTGTATATATGTATATATGTTTGTACGTATTTATTACTCTATTTATTTATTTTACTTGTACATATCTATTCAATTTATTTTGTTAGTATGTTTGGTTTTGTTCTCTGTCTCCCCCTTTTAGACTGTGAGCCCACTGCTGGGTAGGGACTGTCTCTATATGTTGCCAACTTGGACTTCCCAAGCGCTTAGTCCAGTGCTCTGCACACAGTAAGCGCTCAATAAATACGATCGATGATGATGATGATGATGACCGTAAGCTCCTCGAGGGCAGGGAGCTTGCCGCCCAACTCTCCCAAGCGCTCGGTACGGGGCATTCCTTCCGCGCTTCGCCTCCTTCTCTCTGCCACCCGTCCCCCGACTTAGGTTTGGCGGTTTACAAGCCCGTTTCAGGGGGTCTTCCCCTGGGGATGCCCCCGCATCCGCCCCGCTGCCTGGCCGGCGGGCCCGCCGGCCGCCCCTACGCCGACGAGCCCCCGGACGCACCGTCTTCTCGGGCATGTGGATCTTGGCCTGAAGCACCAGGTTCTCCAGGGGGGTGCGCAGGATCTCGGGCACCTGGAAGGGTGCCATCTTCTCCAGCCGGCTGCGGGGGAACAGGTGGTAGGCGTAGCCCGACTGGCAGCGCCCGGCCCGCCCCCGGCGCTGGATCACGTTCGCCCGCGACACCCACACGGTCTCCAGGCAGGACACCTGCGGACGGAAGAGCGGAGGGGCCGGGTCAGCCGGGCACCGGGCTACCTCCCGGGCCCCGGACCGGATGCAGGATTTCCGATTCCGCGCTTTCCGGCTCCCAAGCAGGTGGGCAAGGGGCCCGGAGCCCAAGATTCCCGAACCCGGCCCCGCGTACTGCCCGGGAGTCCGATCCTCTCCCGTCCTCCCGGCACGGGCCCGGCATCTTCGACCGCTCCACCGCCCTTCTCCGCCGGACGACGCGGCGAGGGCGAGCCGCTCCCCCCGGGTGCCAGCTCGGCTCCGGCTCGTCCCGCCCGCCCGAAGAGGCCCGGCGGGGACCGCCGTGCCCGGGCCGGGTCCCCCGGCTACCTTGGTCTTGAGGTCGTAGCGCTCCTCCTTGTGCAGGCCGCTGTCCACCACGTGCACGATGTCGTTGACGGTGATGGAGGTCTCGGCGATGTTGGTGGCCAGGACGATCTTGCGCACCCCGGCCGGGGGCTGCTGGAAGATGGCCTTCTGGTCCATCATGGGGATGTTGGAGTGCACTGCCCGGGGGGCAGGAAAAACGCACACATACACAGACACACACGTACACACATCATTATGACAGTGAGGGGAACTCAGGAAGTGAGGGCAGTCAAAAAGAGGAGATGCCAGGCTGGGCCCGGCTCTTAACTGCCCCCTTTCCTCTCCCCTCTCGCCCCGTCTCATTTATTCCTTGCGTCCGCCTCCCCTGGCATCACCTCCAGCGCTTAGTACAGTGCCAGGAACACAGCGCTTAACGAATGCCATAATTATTATCAGCAGGCAAAGCTAGTATCCCAGGCGGTGAGCCCGCCCAAGCCTTCCATGTTTCTCTCCAGGGTGGTGGAAGGAAGCTTCTGCCTTCGCGGCTTTATAATAACGGCATCTGTTAAGCGCTTACTATGTGCAAAGCACTGTTCTAAGCGCAGGGGAGGATACAAAGTGCTCAGGTTGTCCCACGGGGGGCTTACAACCTTCATCCCCATTTTTACAGATGAGGTAACTGAGGCACAGAGAAGTTAAGTAATAATAATAATGATAGCATTTATTAAGTGCTTACTATGTGCAAAGCACTGTTCTAAGCACTGGGGAGGATACAAAGTGCTCAGGTTGTCCCACGTGGGGCTCACAACCTTCATCCCCATTTTTACAGATGAGGTAACTGAGGCACAGAGAAGTTAATAATAATAATGATAGCATTTATTAAGCACTTACTATGTGCAAAGCACTGTTCTAAGCGCGGGGGAGAATACAAAGTGATCAGGTTGTCCCATATGGGGCTCACAGTTTTCACCCCCATTTTTACAGATGAGGTAACTGAGGCACAGAGAAGTTAAGTAATAATAATAATAATAATGATAGCATTTATTAAGCGCTTACTATGTGCAAAGCACTGTTCTAAGCGCGGGGGAGGATACAAAGTGCTCAGGTTGTCCCACGGGGGGCTCACAACCTTAATCCCCATTTTTACAGATGAGGTAACTGAGGCACAGAGAAGTTAAGAAATAATAATAATAATAATGATAGCATTTATTAAGCACTTACTATGTGCCAAGCACTGTTCTAAGCACTGGGGAGGTTACAAGGTGATCAGGTTGTCCCATGGGGGGGCTCACAGTCTTCATCCTCATTTTAATAACAATAATGATAGTAATGGCATTTATTAAGCGCTTACTATGTGCAAAGCACTGTTCTAAGCGCTGGGGAGGTTACCAGGTGATCAGGTTGTCCCATGGTGGGGCTCACAGTCTTCATCCTCATTTTAATAACAATAATAATGATAATGGCATTTAATAAGTGCTTGCCATGTGCAAAGCACTGTTCTAAGCACTGAGGAGGTTACGAGGTGATCAGGTTGTCCCACGGGGGGCTCACAGTCTTCATCCCCATTTTACAGACGAGGGAACTGAGGCCCAGAGAAGTGAAGTGACTTGCCCAAAGTCACCCAGCCGACAAGTGGCGGAGCCGGGGTTTGAACCCACGACCTCTGACTCCAAAGCCCGGGCTCTTTCCACTGAGCCATGCTGCTTCTCTGCCTAGTCACCCAGCTGACGATCGGCGAAGCCGGGATTTGAACCCCTGACCTCTGACTCCCAAGCCCGGGCTCTTTCCACTGAGCCACGCTGCTTCTCTGCCCAAAGTCACCCAGCTGACGATTTGCAGAGTAGGGATTTGAACCCATGATCTCTGACTCCAAAGCCCAGGCTCTTTCCACTGAGCCACGCTGCTTCTCTGCCCAAAGTCACCCAGCTGACGATTTGCAGAGTAGGGATTTGAACCCATGATCTCTGACTCCAAAGCCCAGGCTCTTTCCACTGAGCCACGCTGCTTCTCTGCCCAAAGTCACCCAGCTGACGATCGGCAGAGTTGGGATTTGAACTCATGACCTCTGACTCCCAAGCCCAGGCTCTTTCCACTGAGCCACGCTGCTTCTCTGCCCAAAGTCACCCAGCTGACGATCGGCGAAGCTGGGATTTGAACCCCTGACCTCTGACTCCAAAGCCCAGGCTCTTTCCATTGAGCCACGCTGCTTCTCTGCCCAAAGTCACCCAGCTGACAATGTGCGGAGTAGGGATTTGAACCCATGACCTCTGACTCCCAAGCCCGGGCTCTTTCCACTGAGCCACGCTACTCCTCTGCCCAAAGTCACCCAGCTGACGATCGGCGGAGCCGGGATTTGAACCCACGACCTCTGACTCCCAAGCCCAGGCTCTTTCCACTGAGACACGCTGCTTCTCTGCCCAAAGTCACCCAGCTGACAATAGGCGAAGCTGGGATTTGAACCCCTGACCTCTGACTCCAAAGCCCGGGCTCTTTCCACTGAGCCACGCTGCTTCTCTGTCCAAAGTCACCCAGCTGACGATTTGCAGAGTAGGGATTTGAACTCATGACCTCTGACTCCCAAGCCCAGGCTCTTTCCACTGAGCCACGCTGCTTCTCTGCCCAAAGTCACCCAGCTGATGATCGGCAGAGCTGGGATTTGAACCCCTGACCTCTGACTCCCAAGCCTGGGCTCTTTCCACTGAGCCATACTGCTTCTCTGCCCAAAGTCACCCAGCTGACGATCGGCGGAGTTAGGATTTGAACCCATGACCTCTGACTCCCAAGCCCGGGCTCTTTCCACTGAGCCACGCTACTCCTCTGCCCAAAGTCACCCAGCTGACAATTTGCGGAGTAGGGATTTGAACCCATGATCTCTGACTCCAAAGCCCAGGCTCTTTCCACTGAGCCACGCTGCTTCTCTGCCCAAAGTCACCCAGCTGACAATTTGCGGAGTAGGGATTTGAACCCATAACCTCTGACTCCAAAGCCCGGGCTCTTTCCACTGAGCCACGCTGCTTCTCTACCCACGTCCAGGAGGTCTAAGCAGGTCACCCGCTGGCCGGGCAGGGGCCAGCTGGAGGGGGTGGGGGTGAAGGGGGCCCCCAAAGGACCATCGCATCCTCAACCGATCGTGGCTCCCCGCCACCCCGGGGCTGGAAGGAAGGGCAGGGCCCCCATCTCCAGCCTGGTCCTGCCCTCGGCCCACACAAAAGCCAGGCCCTGTGTCACCGTTTCGCCCTTATCGAGGCCACCAGAGCAGCCCCCCACCTAAGCATGGCACTCCCAGCCGGCCGGTGGCCCACCCACTCCGGCTATCCCCACCCAGAACCACTCTTCGCTGCACTCTGTGCCTCAGTTTCCTCATCTGTAAAACGGGGACTCAATCCTATTCCTTCCTTCTTAGACTCTGAGCCCCATGTGGTACAGGGACTCGATCCATACTGATTATCTTGTTTTCTTCCTCCCTCCTTCCTCTCCCCCTCACCTTACCTCCTTCCCTTTCCCACAGCACCTGTATATATGTATATATGCTTGTATGGATTCATTACTCTATTTTATTTGTACATATTTATTCTTACCTCCTTCCCTTTCCCACAGCACCTGTATATATGTATATATGCTTGCACGGATTTATTACTCTATTTTATTTGTACATATTTATTCTTACCTCCTTTCCCTTTCCCACAGCACCTGTATATATGTACATATGCTTGCACGGACTTATTACTCTATTTTATTTGTACATATTTATTCTTACCTCCTTCCCTTTCCCACAGCACCTGTATATACGTATATATGCTTGTACGGATTTATTACTCTATTTTATTTGTACATATTTATTCTACTTATTTTATTTTGTTAATATGTTTGGTTTTGTTCTCTGTCTCCCCCTTCTAGCCTGTGAGCCCGCTGTTGGGTAGGGACCGTCTCTAAATGTTGCCAACTTGGACTTCCCAAGCGCTTAGTCCAGTGCTCTGCACACAGTAAGTGCTCAATAAATACGATTGATTGATTGATCTACCCCAGTGCTCACTACAGTGCATGGCACACAGTAAGTACATGGTACTTGTACGTCCCAACTTGTACTTCCCAAGCGCTTAGCACAGTGCTCTGCCCACAGGAAGCGCTCAGTAAATACGATTGACTGATTGATTGACTGATAGGGACCGTCTCTAGATGTTGTCAACTTGGACTTCCCAAGCGCTTAGTCCAGTGCTCTGCCCATAGTAAGCGCTCAATAAATACGATTGATTGATTGATTGACTGATAGGGACCGTCTCTAGATGTTGCCAACTTGGACTTCCCAAGCGCTTAGTCCAGTGCTCTGCCCACAGTAAGCGCTCCATGAATACGATGGAATGAATGAATGAATCAATCAATCAATCGTATTTACTGAGCGCTTACTGTGTGCAGAGCACTGGACTAAGCGCTTGGGAAGTCCAAGTTGGCAACATATAAAGACAGTCCCTACCCAACAGTGGGCTCACAGTCTAAAAATGAATGAATGAATGAATGAATGAATGCCCTTATGACTTGCCCAAGGCCACCCTTTTCGGGACTCCCAGTTTCTGGAGGTCAGAGGAAGGGGGCTCCAAGCTCCCGGTGAAAAGACAGAGAGGGACAGAGTGTGTGAGTGAAGGTGTAGCGCGCGCGGGGGGGGGGGGGGCGGAAGAACCGCAGATGCACCGTACCTCGCTCTCGCCTGTCCCGCCATCGACCCCGGCCCACGTCCTCCCCCGGGCCCGGAATGCCCCCAATCCCTCTGCCCATCCGCCAAGCTAGCTCTCTTCCTCCCTTCAAGGCCCTGCTGAGAGCTCACCTCCTCCAGGAGGCCTTCCCAGACTGAGCCCCTTCCTTCCTCTCCCCCTCGTCCCCCTCTCCATCCCCCCATCTTACCTCCTTCCCTTCCCCACAGCACCTGTATATATGTATATATGGTTGTACATATTTATTACTCTATTTATTTATTTATTTATTTTACTTGTACATTTCTATCCTATTTATTTAATTTTGTTGGTATGTTTGGTTCTGTTCTCTGTCTCCCCCTTTTAGACTGTGAGCCCACTGTTGGGTAGGGACTGTCTCTATGTGTTGCCAATTTGTACTTCCCAAGCGCTTAGTACAGTGCTCTGCACATAGTAAGCGCTCAATAAATACGATTGATTGATTGATTGAGCCCCTTCCTTCCTCTCCCCCTCGTCCCCCTCTCCATCCCCCCATCTTACCTCCTTCCCTTCCCCACAGCACTTGTATATATGTATATATGTTTGTACATATTTATTACTCTATTTATTTTATTTCTACATATCTATTCTATTTATTTTATTTTGTTAGTATGTTTGGTTTTGTTCTCTGTCTCCCCCTTTTAGACTGCTCACCGGGCAGGACTAGGTACTTGCTCTCCTGGGCGCCGAGGGCCTCCTGCAGTCGCTGCTGGACGCCTTTGATCTCCTGCCAGCCCGGGAGGAAGCACAGGATCCCACCTGCGAGGCGGGCACAACGGGTCAACCCCGGGGAATCCACGCCACCCCCTCGCCCCTCCGCCCCCGCCGATCGGCTCCCCTGCGACTGGCTCACCTGGGGGCCCGCGGGCATCGATGTGCAGAACCAGATCGGTCATCAGGTCCAGGTCCAGGGCGCACTCGTCGTCGGACTGGAGGGGACCGAGACGGGACAGCTGTGGTCCCGGGAGTCCCTCCCCGCTCCAAGGTCTGGGCACGGGGCGGGGGCGGAGGAGGGCCGGGCGTGGGGATGGGGAAGAAGAGCAGAAGACGCCCCAGGGTCACGGCCGCTTCCTCTTTCGGAGGGAGAGGGTCCTCGGGGGTCC
Source organism: Tachyglossus aculeatus (assembly GCF_015852505.1). NCBI lineage: Eukaryota > Metazoa > Chordata > Mammalia > Monotremata > Tachyglossidae > Tachyglossus > Tachyglossus aculeatus. The sequence goes on along the minus strand of NC_052078.1, from coordinate 3,300,310 downwards.
AGGAGGGCCCAAGGGGGGTGCTGGGGAGGACGCCCCGGGTTCCCGGCCGCGTCCCCTTCCAGAGGGAGCGGGTCCTCGGCCCGCTGGGTCCGGGAGAGCGACGCCCGACGTGGGTTCTGGGAGGGAGGGCGAAGGGTGGGGGGCGAGGGGCCCACCCGCCGCCCGGCCCTCACCTCGTGGTGCCGGTGCCGGGGCTGGTACTTGCCCAGCTTGGCCAGGATGTCCTCCAGGTAGTGCTCCTTGACCGGGTACATGAAGCCGGGCACCTTGATGACGGGGCAGCCCCCGAAGTAGCGGGCGAAGCGCTCGTTGTCGCCCGTGGCGCTCATGAGGACCAGCCGCAGGCCGGGGTTCAGCCGCCGCAGCCCCTTGAGCAGGATGAGCAGGAAGTCCGTGTTGACGTCGCGCTCGTGGACCTCGTCCACGATGACGTGGCTGACGCCCTCCAGGCCCGGGTTGCTCTGCAGCTTGCGCAGCAGGATGCCCACGGTGCAGAAGAGCAGGGCCCCGCCCCGGGCGGGCGGCTTGCTCTCCAGGCGCACCTGGAAGCCCACGTTGCGGCGCAGGGAGGGCCCCAGCTCGTGGGCCACGCGCTGGGCCACCGACACGGCCGAGATGCGGCGGGGCTGGGTGATGATGACGTTGCAGCGGGCGCCCCGGCCCTCGGTCACGTGGCGCTCCAGCAGCAGCTGGGGGATGCGCGTCGTCTTCCCGCAGCCCGTGTCCCCCGCGATCACCACCACGGGGTGCCTCTCGATGGCCGCCAGGATGGCGTCCCGGTGCGGGTCCACGGGCAGGCGGTGGGCCTCCGGCCGGGCCGGCCCCCGCCGCCGCCACAGCTCCAGCAGGCCCTGGCTCAGCTGCAGCTCCTCGCCCTCCGACAGCGCCACGTACGGCTTCCCCGTGATGGGGTCGCTCGGGGGGCCCGCGTCCTTGCTCAGGTGCAGGGAGTCGTTGCTCTGCAGCCGCGGCTCCGGGGTGATCCACGAGTTGTCCACGGGGTACTGGGGGGGGGGAGGAGGGTGAGGGGGCGACCGCCCTCCCTCCGCCCCCGCGACTCCGGGGCCCGGAGGCAGCAGGCCCTGGCACCCCCGGCCCTTTCACACGACGAAGGATCCGCCAATTACAGCCGCGGCGCGGATCCTCGTGGATGAGGAAGAAGGAACGGGGGACCCCGGAGCAGGGGAGGCCCCGTTCCCAGGTGAGGAGCCGGAGCCGGGATCCCGGCTCCCCCTCGCCTAGCCCTCGCGGCCCTCCGCCGCCCCGCTTACGTGGTTCAGGTAGTTCTCCATCTTGCGCAGGATGGGCTCCGGCACCTGAATGATGCAGGGTCGGCGCTGGGTCTCACCCAGCTCCCTCAGGGACGCCAAGTTGTACATCGCGTGGGTCAGCGGTTCGTTGTTCCGGTCCACCAGGCCCAGGGTCTGGGGGGGGGGGAGGGAGAAGGGGGCAGAGACGCCATCGTGCCGCAGTCGCCGGGGGAGACGGACCGGAGGCCCCCGCGGTGCCCAGCAACGGCGGCCGGAGGAGGCTTCCTCGGGCGGAGCAATGGGGGACGCCACTACGGTCGCCATCCTGGCTGCGGGAGGGTGCGTGTAGCGGGCGCGCGCAGAGCTCAGTCCCTTGGCGGGAGAGTGGGGCGAAAGCCAAAGGGGATAAAAGACCCTCGCTCGGCCCTGGCGGGATCGGGGGGCCCTCTCGCTCCGGAATCGCGGTAAGCAGAGAAGGCACGCCGCCTCAGGATGGGTTGCCAGTGAAGTGGACCCAATAGCCGCTGGGGATAGGGCCAAAGGTCTGGGGGCTGGCTGCACCCCCCGTTCTAGACTGTGAGCCCACTGTTGGGTAGGGACCGTCTCTATACGTTGCCAACTTGGACTTCCCAAGCGCTTAGTCCAGTGCTCTGCACACAGTAAGCGCTCAATAAATACGATTGATTGATTGATTGATTGCACCTTGGCACAATGCCCATCCAATGTCCATCCTTCTAGACTGTGAGCCCGCTGTTGGGTAGGGACCGTCTCTATACGTTGCCAACTTGGACTTCCCAAGCGCTTAGTCCAGTGCTCTGCACACAGTAAGCGCTCAATAAATACGATTGATTGCACCTTGGCACAATGTCCATCCAATGTCCATCCTTCTAGACTGTGAGCCCACTGTTGGGTAGGGACCGTCTCTATACGTTGCCAACTTGGACTTCCCAAGCGCTTATTACAGTGCTCTGCACACAGTAAGTGCTCAATAAATATGATTGATTGATTGATTGATTGCACCTTGGCACAATGTCCATCCAATGTCCACCCTTCTAGACTGTGAGCCCACTGTTGGGTAGGGACCGTCCCTACACGTTGCCAACTTGGACTTCCCAAGCGCTTAATCCAGTGCTCTGCACACAGTAAGCGCTCAATAAATACGACTGAATGAATGAATCCAATGCCCAGTGTCCCCCACTCGTGCCAAGGCGTCGGGGTCCCGCCGGCTGGGATTCCCCCCCTCCAGCCTGTAAGCTCATTGTGGGCGAGAGTAGGTCCGTCTGTCGTTCTCCCGTACTCTCCCAAGTGCTTAGTCCAGCGCTTTGCACACAGTCGGCGCTCAATAAATGACCGAGCCAACTCACCTTCAGCTTCTTGCAGGCCAGGGCCGCCGCCTTGTTCTCCGCCTCGGCTTTGCGGCGTCCCTTGGCGACGAAGGTCATGGGGCAGGGCCAGAGGAGGGTCAGGGTGGAGAGCTTCGTCTTGGTGCCCACGGTGTGGAACTGCATGAGGTTCTGCCGGGGCGATGGGGAGCGGGGCGGGAAAGAAGCGGGCCGGGGGGCAAGACGGAGACGTCACACCAGGGAGGCTTGGGGGGCGTTTCGGGGGCACCGCTTTTCCAAATACAGACTAGTTCTGCGCCGACCGGTCACCGCAGCCCCGTGGTCCGGCCGCTCGGGGATGCCGGAGCCCCGGGAGACCTGCTTGATGCGGGGGGTCTATCGTTCTATTTGTTCTGACGACTTGACACCCGTCCACAGGTTTCGTTTTGTCGCCTGACTCCCCCTTCTAGACTGTGAGCCCGTCGCCGGGCAGGGACCGTCTCCGTACGTTGCCGACTTGGACTTCCCAAGCGCTCAGTCCAGTGCTCTGCACACAGGAAGCACTCAATAAATACGACTGAAAGAATGAATGAGTGAAACCGAAACTCATCGTTGGCTGTAAAGTCCTCCATCCCCTTGTGCCCTTCTACTTGGCCTCGCTGCTCTCTTATTCCTACCCAGCCCAAATTTCACTCTTCTAACACCAACCTATTCACCCTGTCTCCATCTCGCAGCCGACGTCTGGCCCACACCCTACCTCTGGCCTGGACTGCCCTTCCCTCCTCATACAGTAAGCGCTCAATAAATACGACTGAATGCACCCTCGGCTTCCAGGCTGTCCATCCCCTGGCCCCCTCCTCCCTCACCTCCCTTCTGTCCTTCTCCAGCCCAGTCCGCACCCTCCGCTCCTCTGCCGCCACTAACCTCATCATCATCATCATCATCATCAATCGCATTTATTGAGCGCTTACTATGTGCAGAGCACTGTACTAAGCACTTGGGAAGTACAAATTGGCAACACATAGAGACAGTCCCTACCCAACAGTGGGCTCACAGTCTAAAAGGGGGAGACAGAGAACAAAACCAAACATACCAACAAAATAAAATAAATAGGATAGATATGTACAAGTAAAATAAATAAATACAGTAATAAATATGTACAACCATAATAAATATGTACAACCTCCTCACCGTTAGGCCTCGTTCTCGCCCGTCCCGCCGTCAACCCCCGGCCCACGTCCTCCCCCTGGCCTGGAATGCCCCCAATCCCTCCGCACATCCGCCAAGCTAGCTCTCTTCCTCCCTTCAAGGCCCTACTGAGAGCTCACCTCCTCCAGGAGGCCTTCCCACACTCAGCCCCCTCCTTCCTCTCCCCCTCGTCCCCCTCTCCATCCCCCCCGCCTTACCTCCTTCCCCTCCCCACAGCACCTGTATAGATGTACATATGTCTGTACGTACTTATTACTCTATTTCTTTATTTTATTTGTACATACTTATTCTATTTATTTTACTTTGTTAATATGCTTTGCTTCGTTCTCCGTCTCCCCCTTCTAGACTGTGAGCCCACTGTTGGGTAGGGACGGTCTCTATATATTGCCAACTTGGACTTCCCAAGCGCTTAGTCCAGTGCTCTGCACACAGTAAGCGCTCAATAAATACGATTGAATGAATGAATGACAGACAGTTACTCTCCCACCACTTCAAAGCCTTTTAGACTGTGAGCCCACTGTTGGGTAGGGACTGTCTCTATATGTTGCCAATTTGTACTTCCCAAGCGCTTAGCACAGTGCTCTGCACATAGTAAGCGCTCAATAAATACGATGGATGATGATGATTGAAGGAACGTCTCCTCCAAGAAGCCTTCCCTGACTACCCCCTTCTTTCCTCTTTTTCCACATTCCCTTCTCCGTCGCTCTGACTTGTCCCTTTATTCATCCCCCGCCCCAGCCCCCCGGCACCGAAATCCACGGCTGTAATTTACTTCTTTACATCAGCGTCTGTCTCCCCCTCTTGACTGTAAACTTGTCGAGGGCAGGGAATGTGTCCTGTTATACTGTTATATTGCCCTCTCTCAGGCGCTTAGTACAGTGCTCTGCAAACAGCGAGCGCTCAATAGCGACCGCCACACCCCTGAAGTCAGAGAAGCAGCTTGGCTCAGTGGAAAGAGCCCGGGCTCGGGAGTCAGAGGTCATGGGTTCAAATCCCAGCTTCGCCAACTGTCAGCTGGGTGACTTTGGGCAAGTCACTTCACTTCTCTGGGCCTCAGCTACCTCATCTGGAAAATGGGGATGAAGACTGGGAGCCCCCCGTGGGACCACCTGATCACCTTGTAACCTCCCCAGTGCTTAGAACAGTGCTTCGCACAGAGTAAGGGCTTAATAAATGCCATCATTATTATTATTTAAGTCGCAAAGGGGATCCGGGAGCAGTGGGCATCACTGTGCTCTACACGTCTCCCTGTGCCTGCCCACCAGCGTGGCAGCCGAGTTGTGCCTGGGCGAGGAAAGGACGGAAGGAGACGGGAAAATCCCCGGGGATTTACGGACTAAAATCCCTTTCGTTCTCGCACCAGCTGGAGCCGGTTCTGTTCAGGAGGGAATAATAATAATAATAATAATTTTGGTATTTGTTAAGCACTTACTATGTGCAAAGCCCTGTTCTAAGTGCTGGGGAGGCTACAAGGTCATCAGGTTGTCCCACGCGGGGCTCGCAGTCCTAATCCCCATTTTCCAGACGGGGGAACTGAGGCCCAGAGAAGTGAAGTGACTTGCCCAAAGTCACACAGCTGACAAGTACGTAGTGGGGAGGGGGAGGTGGGCTCCCTGGGACGTCATTCAATCGCTCGATGGTATTTAGGGAAGCAGCGTGGCAGAGTGGGAAGAGCCCGGGCTTTGGAGTCAGAGGTCACGGGTTCAAATCCCGGCTCCGCCAGTTGTCAGCTGGGTGACTTGGGGCATGTCACTTCACTTCTCTGGGCCTCAGTTACCTCATCTGGAAAATGGGGATTAAGTCTGTGACCATGGGACAACTTGATTACCTTGTATCTACCCCAGCGCTTAGAACAGTGCTTTGCACATAGTAAGTGCTTAATAAATGCCATCATCATCTATCGTGTGCTTATTGTGCGCGGAGCACTGCTCTGAGAGTTTACTGTGCGCACGGCCCTGTTCGAAGCCCTTGAGAGAGAGGTGGATGCGAAAGAGTCAGTGGACATGATCCATGCCCACGGGGACGGTCTAGAGGGAGAGACGGAATTAAAATAAATGACGGATCGACCCGATAACGCTTCGCCAATACCCTGCAGGAGAAACGCTGGAGCCCGCGACAGGCAGGCCCGAGGTGGCCGGCCCAGCCGAGCCCGGCTCCGGGAAGCCAAGTCCGCGGTCCGGAAGGCCCACGCCGGCCACGGGGGCTTGGCTCAATCAGTCAGTAGTATTTATTGAGCGCTTACCACCATCATCATTGATCGTATTTATTGAGCGCTTACTATGTGCAGAGCCCTGGACTAAGCGCTTGGGAAGTACAAATTGGTAACAAATAGAGACAGTCCTCACCCGACAGTGGGCTCACAGTCTAAAAGATAATAATAATAATGGCATTTGTTAAGCGCTTACTATGTGCAGAGCACCGTTCTAAGCGCTGCGGGGGGTACAAGGTGATCAAGTTGTCCCACGTGGGGCTCACAGTCTTCATCCCCATTTTCCAGATGAGGGAACTGAGGCTCCGAGAAGTGAAGCGACTTGCCCAGGGTCACACAGCAGACGCGTGGCGGAGCCGGCGTTCGAACCCATGACCTCTGACTCCAAAGCCCGGGCGCTTTCCACTGAGCCAACGCTGCTCGGATCGACACAAGTTAAGGGGGCCGGATACCGTCCCCTATCCCGCGTGTGTGGGGCCTTAATTTGTACCTACCCCATTCGAACCCATGAGCTCTGGCTCCAAAGCCCGGGCTCTTTCCACTGAGCCCCGCTGCTTACCGCGTGCGGAGCGCTGTGCTGAGCGCTTGGAGGCCCGGGCTCCCGGCCTTAAGCGGAGCCCGCGTCTTGGGCCGTCTGAGGGGATCGGAGCGAGCGCGGCCCGTTCCCCTGCGGGGCTGGGGGGAGGCTCACCTTGGCGGTGGAGGAGGAGGTGGCGATCTGGATCACCTTGGCCAGGAGGTTCTTGGGCAGCGGGAACAGGGTCAACGCCCGGATGGCGCTGTCGTCGTCGCACAGCTCCAAGGAGCCGCCCCTGGAAGAGACGGGGTGCCCGCCGTCAGCGGCGGGGCCGGCGCCGGGACACGGATCCGCGGCCACGGAACGGCGGGGGTCCCGGTCTCGGCCGGTGGGCCGACTTCCCTCGTGGCCCTCGACGCTAACGCGGGGTCGGCGCGGCTCACGGGTTCAAGTCCCGGCCCTGCCGACTGTCGGCTGTGTGACTTTGGGCGGGTCACTTGGCTTCTCCGGGCCGCAGCGACCTCGTCTGGAAAACGGGGACGGAGACCGTGAGCCCCTCCGTGGGACGAGCGGATCCCCTTATTTATTTATAGAGAAATAAATAATAATAAATAAATAAATATTTATTTATTTATTTTATTTGTACCTGTCTGTTTGAAATCAATATATAAATATTTTATTTTGTTAGTATGTTTGGTTTTGTTCATGATTTATTTATAGAGAAATAAATAACAATAAATATTTATTTATTTATTTTATTTGTACCTATCTATTCTATTTATTTTATTTTGTTAGTAGGTTTGGTTTTGTTCATAATTTATTAATAGAGAAATAAATTATAATGAATATTTATTTATTTTATTTGTACGTATCTATTCTATTTATTTCATTTTGTTAGTAGGTTTGGTTTTGTTCATAATTTATTTATAGAGAAATAAATAACAATAAATATTTATTTATTTATTTTATTTGTACCTATCTATTCTATTTATTTTATTTTGTTAGTAGGTTTGGTTTTGTTCATAATTTATAGATCAATAAATAATAATAAATATTTATTTATTTATTTGTACGTATCTATTCTATTTATTTCATTTCGTTAGTAGGTTTGGTTTTGTTCATAATTTATTTGTAGAGAAATAAATAATAATAAATATTTATTTATTTATTTTATTTGTACATATCTATTCTATTTATTTCATTTTGTTAGTAGGTTTGGTTTTGTTCATAATTTATTTGTAGAGAAATAAATAATAATAAATATTTATTTATTTATTTTATTTGTACCTATCTATTCTATTTATTTCATTTTGTTAGTAGGTTTGGTTTTGTTCATGATTTATTTATAGAGAAATAAATAATAATAAATATTTATTTATTTATTTTAGCTGTACCTATTCTATTTATTTCATTTTGTTAGTAGGTTTGGTTTTGTTCATACTTTATTTATAGAGAAATAAATAATAATAAATATTTATTTATTTATTTTATTTGTACATATCTATTCTATTTATTTCATTTTGTTAATACGTTTGGTTTTGTTCATAATTTATTTATAGAGAAATAAATAACAATAAATATTTATTTATTTGTTTTATTTGTACACATCTGTTCTATTTATTTCATTTTGTTAGTATGTTTGGTTTTGTTCATAATTTATTTATAGAGAAATAAATAACAATAAATATTTATTTATTTATTTTATTTGTACCTATCTATTCCATTTATTTTATTTTGTTAGTAGGTTTGGTTTTGTTCATAATTTATTTATAGAGAAATAAATAACAATAAATATTTATTTATTTATTTTATTTGTACCTATCTATTCTATTTATTTTATCTTGTTAGTATGTTTGGTTTTGTTCTCTGTCTCCCCCTTTTAGACTGTGAGCCCAATGTTGGGTAGGGGCTGTCTCTAGATGTTGCCAATTTGTACTACCCAAGCACTTAGTACAGTGCTCTGCACATAGTAAGCGCTCAATAAATACGATTGACGATGATGATTTATAGATAAATAAATAATTTATTTATAGAGAAATAAATAATAATAAATATTTATTTATTTATGTATTTTATTTGTACATATCTATTCTATTTATTTTATTTTGTTAGTATGTTTGGTTTTGTTCTCTGTCTCCCCCTTTTAGACTGTGAGCCCACTGTTGGGTAGGGGCCGTCTCTATATGTTGCCAATTTGTACTTCCCAAGCGCTTAGTCCAGTGCTCCGCACACAGTAAGCGCTCAATAAATACGATTGATGATGATGATGATGATCCCCTTGTAACCTCCCCAGCCTTGAACATAGTAAGCGCTTACTAAATGCCATTATTATTATTATTATTCTTGATGCCTGTCTAGTTGTTTAGTTGTCTGTCCCCCCACCTCTAGACTGAGCCCATTGTTGGGTAGGGATTGTCTCTAGCTGTTGCCGAATTGTACTTTCCAAGTACAATTGATAAATACAATTACAATTGTATTTATCACAATACAATGTATTGTGATATGGTATTTATCACAATACAATAAATACAATGTACAATTGTACAATTGCGATAAATACAATTGAACAAATGAATGACTAACACCATCATTATTATTCATTCAATCGTATGTACTGAGCGTTTCCTTTGTGCAGAGCACTGTACTAAGTGCTTGGGAAGTACAGTATTATTATTTAATAGCCTTGCTGTCTGCCTGTTTCCCCCAGGGAAGACGGGTTTCAGTCACTGCCTGGGAGGGAGGCAGGGGGATGGACGGGATGAAAGAGGACAGAAATCCTATCTGTCCCTTTCTCCCGACCCCTGCAGATAAAGCCAGTGTAGGAGGTCTTGGCTGAACCCAAGCCAAGCGCTTAGTACAGTGCTCTGCACACAGTAAGCGCTCAATAAATACGACTGATTGAATGAATGAACTCTGTGAGCCCGTCTTCTAGACTGTGAGCCCGCTGTTGGTTAGAGACCGTCTCTATATGTTGCCAACTTGTACTTCCCAAGCGCTTAGTACAGTGCTCTGCACACAGTAAGCACTCGATAAATACGATTGATTGAATGAATGAACTCTGTGAGCCCGTCTTCTAGACTGTGAGCCCGCCGGTGGGTAGGGACCGTCTCTATATGTTGCCAACTTGGACTTCCCAAGTGCTTAGTCCAGTGCTCTGCACCCAGTAAGCGCTCAATAAATACGACTGATTGAATGAATGAACTCTGTGAGCCCGTCTTCTAGACTGTGAGCCCGCTGTTGGTTAGAGACCGTCTCTATATGTTGCCAACTTGTACTTCCCAAGCGCTTAGTCCAGTGCTCTGCACCCAGTAAGCGCTCAATAAATACGACTGATTGAATGAATGAACTCTGTGAGCCCGTCTTCTAGACTGTGAGCCCGCTGTTGGGTAGGGACCGTCTCTGTATGTTGCCAACTTGGACTTCCCAAGCGCTTAGTCCAGTGCTCTGCACCCAGTAAGCGCTCAATAAATACGATTGACTGAATGAATGAACTCTGTGAGCCCGTCTTCTAGACTGTGAGCCCGCCGTTGGGTAGGGACCGTCTCTATATGTTGCCAACTTGTACTTCCCAAGCGCTTAGTACAGTGCTCTGCACACAGTAAGCGCTCAATGAATACGACTGACTGAATGAATGAACTCTGTGAGCCCGTCTTCTAGACTGTGAGCCCGCCGTTGGTTAGGGACCGTCTCTATATGTTGCCAACTTGTACTTCCCAAGCGCTTAGTACAGTGCTCTGCACACAGTAAGCGCTCAATAAATACGACTGATTGAATGAATGAACTCTGTGAGCCCGTCTTCTAGACTGTGAGCCCGCCGTTGGGTAGGGACCGTCTCTATATGTTGCCAACTTGGACTTCCCAAGCGCTTAGTCCAGTGCTCTGCACCCAGTAAGCGCTCAATAAATACGACTGATTGAATGAATGAACTCTGTGAGCCCGTCTTCTAGACTGTGAGCCCGCCGTTGGGTAGGGACCGTCTCTATATGTTGCCAACTTGGACTTCCCAAGCGCTTAGTCCAGTGCTCTGCACCCAGTAAGCGCTCAATAAATACGACTGATTGAATGAATGAACTCTGTGAGCCCGTCTTCTAGACTGTGAGCCCGCCGTTGGGTAGGGACCGTCTCTATATGTTGCCAACTTGGACTTCCCAAGCGCTTAGTCCAGTGCTCTGCACCCAGTAAGTGCTCAATAAATACGATTGATTGAATGAATGAACTCTGTGAGCCCGTCTTCTAGACTGTGGGTAGGGACCGTCTCTATATGTTGCCAACTTGGACTTCCCAAGCGCTTAGTCCAGTGCTCTGCACCCAGTAAGCGCTCAATAAATACGACTGAATGAATGAATGAACTCTGGAACCGGCCCCTCAGGCCCAGAGCAGCCTGGGGAGCAGGAAAGAAGCCTCCTAAAGCACGTCACGGCCATCATCATCATCAATCGTATTTATTGAGCGCTTACTATGTGCAGAGCACTGGACTAAGCGCTTGGGAAGTGCAAATTGGCAACATATAGAGACAGTTCTTACCCAACAGTGGGCTCACAGTCTAAATGACCACTGACGCAGCCAATCACCCCGACACCGGAGATAAAGGGAAAACAAGTCAGAGGTGGTCATTGTCGAAGGCTTGGCTTGGCCGGCGGGAGGGTTTTCCCTCAAACCCGCCTGGATTTCGGGGCGCCGCTGTACCCCACTCCCCCTCGGGGGCCGTACCTCCCATCCCTGAGTGGGGTGTGCGAATCCTGCTGGGTCATGGACAGGAAGTCGGTGACGTCGATCGTTCCTTCTTCCAGCTCCTCCTCCTCCTCCTCCTCTTCCTCCCGGCCGATGGAGCGGGACAGGCTCCCGCCGGGCCCCAGCGGCCGGATGCTCTCGGGGGTCAGCTGCCTCCAGGAGTTGACCGGCACGGTGGGCTCCGGCCGCCACCAGCTGTCGGCCGACGAGCCGAAGCGGGTGGCGAGCGTGCGGTACTTGGCCGCGTCGAACAGCTCGTTCCGGGGGCCCAGCAGGCCCCAGCCCTGGGGGGGGGAAACGCTGCTGACCGCGGAGAGCTCGGCCCGAGGGGGGTATCGTCGGGCGGGCCGAGAGGCTCTGTATCATCAATCGTATTGCATCAATCGTATTTATTGAGCGCTTACTATGTGCGGAGCACTGTACTAAGCGCTTGGGTAGTACAAATTGGCAACATCTAGAGCCAGTCCCTACCCAACAGTGGGCTCACAGTCTAAAAGGGGGAGACGGAGAACAAAACCAAACATACCAACAAAATAAAATAAATAGAATAGATATATGTACAAGTAGAATAAATAAATAAATAGAGTCATCATCATCATCAATCGTATTCCGACCGGAGGACGGTCTGGAATGGTTACGGGGAGCCTGACGGGCAGTGAGGGGCTCCGACTGCCCCGGGGCAGGGGGGAGGGAGGGAAGGAGGCTTCCCAGAGATGTCCGAGGCCCATTTGAGGGAGCAAGTGAAGACCCCTGAACATGAACACCTCCCCCTTTTAGACTGTGAGCCCACTGTTGGGTAGGGACTGTCTCTCTATGTTGCCAATTTGTACTTCCCAAGTGCTTAGTACAGTGCTCTGCACATAGTAAGCGCTCAATAAATACGATTGACGATGATGACGAGGATGGCTGGGGACCCCCAGGGACGGGCACGAGGAGACCGTCACCTTAAAGAGCTGGCACGCGGCGGCGGCGGCCTGTCTCTCCGCGTCAATCTTCTTGCTGCCATAGCCTTCCACCTCCACGCTCTTGGGCCACTTGATATGTAGGGTGACTTTCTGCGGAGGGTTGAGAGGGGCTTAAGACGGAATTCCTCCCGCCCCCTTGGGTGCCCCTGGCACGGGAGGAAGGGCACCCAGGCCCTGGCACGAATGGAGCGGGTTCCCCGGATGCCTGGGACCCTCCGGGTCTCCGAAAACACAAAGCCTTTCCCCTCATTGGAAAGCGGGAGAAACTGAGGCATCATTCACCCCACAGCACTTACATCCTCGTCCCCCTCCCCATCCCCCCCCGCCTTACCTCCTTCCCCTCCCCACAGCACCTGCATATGTTTGTACAGATTTATTACTCTATTTATTTTACTTGCACATATTTATTTTATTTGGTTTATATGTTTCGTTTTGTTGTCTGTCTCCCCCTTCTAGACTGTGAGCGCGCTGCTGGGTAGGGACCGTCTCTATACGTTGCAAACTTGTACTTCCCGAGAGCTTAGTCCGGTGCTCTGCACACAGTAAGTGCTCAATAAATACGACTGAATGAATGAACGAATGAAGAGTCAGAATTTATTGATTTCTATAATAATAATAATGGCATTTTATTAAGCGCTTACTATGTGCAAAGCACTGTTCTAAGCACTGGGGAGGTTACAAGGTGATCGGGCTGTCCCACGGGGGCCTCACAGTCTTCATCCCCATTTGACAGATGAGGTCACTGAGGCCCAGAGAAGTGAGGTGACTTTCCCAAAGTCACACAGCTGACAAGTGGCGGAGCCGGCATTTGAACCCATGACCTCTGACTCCAAATAATAATAATAATAATGATGGTATTTGTTAAGCGCTTACTATGCGCAAAGCACTGTTCTAAGTGCTGGGGGGTATACAAGGCGATCAGGTTGTCTCACGTGGGGCTCACAGTCTTCATTCCCATTTTACAGATGAGGGAACTGAGGCACAGAGAAGTGAAGTGACTTGCCCAAAGTCACCCAGCTGACAATTGGCAGAGCCAGGATTTGAACCCATGACCTCTGACTCCAAAGCCCGGGCTCTTTCCACTGAGCCATGCTGCTTCTCTTTATTAATTTTTATTAATGCGTACCTCCCCTTCTAGACTGTAAACTCACCGTGGGCCTACCAACTCTGCTATATTACACTCTCCCCAGTGTTTGGAACAGGGTGCTCTGCACCATTGTATATATATATGTATATCTATATCTATATCTATATATTATATTATATGTACCCTGTATATATGTTTGTACATACTTATTACTCTATTTATTTATTTATTTTACTTGCACATATCTATTCTATTTATTTTATTTTGTTAGTATGTTTGGCTTTGTTCTGTCTCCCCCTTTTAGACTGTGAGCCCACTGTTGGGTAGGGACTGTCTCTATATGTTGCCAACTTGGACTTCCCAAGCGCTTAGTACAGTGCTCTGCACACAGTAAGCGCTCAATAAATATGATTGATTGATTGATTGACTGTTATGTGCTCAGAAACTACCGCTTATTTGACCAAGGGAGGTTTATGGTCCAGGGAGCTGATTTCTAGTTTCTAGTGCTCGTGGCAGAGAGGCACTCACCCACCCCAGCCTCGGTTTCCCCTGCCACAAAACCGGCCCGCTTCTCCCTAGGGGCACCTTGCATTCATTCATTCATTCAATCATATTTATTGAGCACTTACTGTGTGCAGAGCACTGGACTAGGCACTTGGGAAGTACAAGTTGGCAACATCTAGAGACGGTCCCTACCCAACAGTGGGCTCACAGTCTAGGAGGGGGAGACAGAGAACAAAACCAAACATATTAACAAACTTAAATAAATAGAGTAAATAGGTACAAATAAAATAGAGTAATAAATATGTACAAACATATATACATATAACCAGGTGCTGTGGGGAGGGGAAGGAGGTAAGGCGGGGGGGAAGGGATCCCCCTGCTTCCCTTTCATTCATTCAGTTGTATTTATTGAGCGCTTACCGTGTGCACAGCACCGTGCTAAGCGCTTGGGGGAATAAAACAGGATGAAAACCAGACACATTCACGGCCCGCAGGGAGCTTCCAGCTTCGCTTTCAGACTGGGCACCCAGTTGGTTTCGTGTCTGGTCCTTCCAGGGGTAGGAACGGGAGAGCCCGGCTGTCCACCAGCCCCAGATAAGGCTGGACCGGCCTGTCCGTGCCTCCCGAGGTAGAGCCCGCTCTCCTGTCCCTTCTCCAAGCCCAGCGGGGCCTCCCACCCTCTGCTGCCCTCGCCCCCTCCTACCTCACCTCCCATCTGTCCTTCTCCATCGCAGCTCGCACCCTCCGCTCCTCTGCCGCTAATCTCCTCACCGTACCTCTTTCTCACCTGTCCCGCCATCGACCCCCGGCCCACGTCCTCCCCCGGGCCTGGAATGCCCCCAATCCCTCTGCCCATCCGCCAAGCTAGCTCTCTTCCTCCCTTCAAGGCCCTACTGAGAGCTCACCTCCTCCAGGAGGCCTTCCCACACTCAGCCCCCTTCTTCCTCTCCCCCTCCTCCCCCTCACCTTACCTCCTTCCCTTCCCCACAGCACCTGTATATATGTATATACGTTGCACGTATATATTACTCTACTTATTTTACTTGTACCTATCTATTCTATTTATTTTATTTTGTTAATATGTTTGGTTCTGTTCTCTGTCTCCCCCTTCTAGACTGTGAGCCCACTGTTGGGTAGGGACTGTCTCTATATGTTGCCAACTTGGTCTTCCCAAGTGCTTAGTACAGTGCTCTGCACACGGTAAGCGCTCAATATATATGATGGATTGATTGATTAGTACAGTGCTCTGCACACAGTAAGCGCTCAATAAATACGATTGATTGATTGACTGTACGGATTTATTACTCTATTTATTTATTTTACTTGTACATATCTATTCTATTCATTTTATTTTGTTAATATGTTTTGTTTTGTCTGTCTCCCCCTTCTAGACTGTGAGCCCACTGTTGGGTAGGGACTGTCTCTATATGTTGCCAACTTGGACTGCCCAAGCACTTAGCCCAGTGCTCTGCACACAGTAAGCAGTCAATAAATATGACTTATTGATTGATTGACTGACTGTACGGATTTATTACTCTATTTATTTATTTATTTTACTTGTACATATCTATTCTATTGATTTTATTTTGTTAATATGTTTGGTTTTGTTCTCTGTCTCCCTTCAAGACTGTGAGCCCACCGCTGGTTACCAACTTGGACTTCCCAAGCGCTTAGCCCAGTGCTCTGCACACAGCAAGCACTCAATAAATACAATTGATTGATTGTACAGATTTATTACTCTATTTATTTATTTATTTTACTTGTACATATCTATTCTATTGATTTTATTTTGTTAATATGTTTGGTTTTGTTCTCTGTCTCCCCCTTCTAGACTGCAAGCCCACTGTTGGGTAGGGACCGTCTCTACATGTTGCCGACTTGGACTTCGCAAGCGCTTAGCCCAGTGCTCTGCACACAGTAAGCGCTCAATAAATACGACTGATTGACTGACTGTACGGACTTATTACTCTATTTATTTTACTTGTACATATCTATTCTATTTATTTTATTTTGTTACTACTTTTGCTTTTGTTCTCTGTCTCCCCCTTCTAGACTGTGAGCCCGCTGTTGGGTAAGGGACCGTCTCTATAGGTTGCCAACTTGGACTTCCCAAGCGCTTAGCTCAGTGCTCTGCACACAGTAAGCGCTCAATAAATACGACTGATTGACTGACTGTACGGACTTATTACTCTATTTATTTTACTTGTACATATCTAGTCTATTGATTTTATTTTGTTAATACGTTTGGTTTTCTTCTCTGTCTCCCCCTTCTAGACTGTGAGCCCGCTGTTGGGTAAGGGACCGTCTCTATATGTTGCCAACTTGGACTTCCCAAGCGCTTAGCCCAGTGCTCTGCACACAGTAAGCGCTCAATAAATACGACTGATTGATTGACTGTACGGACTTATTACTCTATTTTACTTGTACATATCTATTCTATTGATTTTATTTTGTTAATACGTTTGGTTTTGTTCTCTGTCTCCCCCTTCTAGACTGTGAGCCCACCGTTGGGTAGGGACCGTCTCTATGTGTTGCCAACTTGGACTTCCCAAGAGCTTAGCCCAGTGCTCTGCACACAGTAAGTGCTCAATAAATACGATCGATTGATTGATTACTACAGTGCTCTGCACACAGTAAGCGCTCAATAAAAACGATTGATTGATTGATTGTACGGATTTATTACTCTATTTATTTATTTATTTTACTTGTACATATCTATTCTATCGATTTTATTTTGTTAATATGTTTGGTTTTGTTGTCTGTCTCCCCCTTCTAGCCTGTGAGCCCGCCGTTGGGTAGGGACTGTCTCTATATGTTGCCAGCTTGTACATCCCAAACGCTTAGTACAGTGCTCTGCACACAGTAAGCGCTCAATAAATACGATTGATGATGGTTGATAAGTAAGCGCACAATAAATCCCATTGATGATATCTCAAAGAACCCTTACCATCCAGGGTGATGGTACATTGTCTTTTAACTAACTCCGTTGAACTAGGGGCTCTTATCAGGATTTGTCAGACTGGGTTCGTTCATTCATTCAGTTGTTTTTATTGAGTGCTTACTGTGTGCAGAACACTGTGCTAAGCACTGGGGAGAGTACACTATAAGAGCTGGTAGGTTCCCTGCTCACAGCGGAGCTTATGGTGGAGAGCTTACCGCTGTTGCTCCTTTTAGACTGTGAGCCCACTGTTGGGTAGGGACTGTCTCTATATGTTGCCAACTTGGACTTCCCAAGCGCTTAGCCCAGTGCTCTGCACACAGTAAGCGCTCAATAAATCCGATTGATTGATTGATGGATTGACCCGCGTCCGCCGAGAGGGAATCCTCCGAGAGACGCCCTCCCTCCGCCCGCAAGCCCTCTCCCGCCGAGGCCGCCGCTCCCGCGGCGCCGTACCTTTTTCTTCGGCCCGTTGCTGTGGACGTAGACCAGTTTGTCCTTTGCGTGGGAGATGCCGAGGGCTCTTCCGATCACGCTGTTGAGGAGGTTTTTGGGCTGCGGAAATTCCTTCAGCAAGTCTCGAGAAGCTGAGGAGACACGACGACGGAGGCGTTAAGACGTTTTCTTCCTCCCGGGTGGGCAGCCGCGGGGCGGGGGGCACGGCGGGCCGTGGCCGGGGTCTCGGGACAGGAGCAGTCCTGGGGTTGCGGGGGGTTTTGACACCGTCTACACTTGGGAAGCAGCCCGGGCTTTGGAGTCGGAGGTCATGAGTTCAAATCCCAGCTGTTTGTGACTGCGGGCAAGTCACTTCACTTCTCTGGGCCTCAGTTCCCTCATTTGTAAAACGGGGATGAAGACTGGGAGCCCCCCCGGGGGACAGCCTGATCCACCTTGTAACTTCCCCAGCGCTTAGAACGGTGCTTTGCACATAGTAAGCGCTTAATAAATGCCATTATTATTAGTAGTAATAGTAAGCGCTTAATAAATGCCATTATTATTAGTAGTAATAGTAAGCACTTAACAAATATCACAATTATTATTATTGTTACTATTATGTGGCAGAGCCAGGAATAGAACTCCTAGTAAGCGCTTAATAAATGCCATTATTCCTCTTCTTCTCTGGGCCTCGGTTCCCTCATCCGTAAATGAGGATTAATAATAATAATAATAATGATGATGACGGCATTTAATAATAATAATAATAATGGCATTTATTAAGCCATTAATAAAGAGGAGCGTGGCTCAATGGAAAGAGCACGGGCTTGGGAGTCAGAGGTCAGGGGTTCGAATCCTGGCTCCGCCACATGTCTGCTGTGTGACCTTGGGCAAATCACTTCACTTCTCTGAGCCTCAGTTACCTCATCTGTAAAATGGGCATTGACTGTGAGCCCCACGTGGGATAACCTGATCACCTTGCATCCCCCCCCCAGCACTTAGAATAGTGCTTTGCACATAGTAAGCGCTTAATAAATGCCATTATTATTATTATTATTATTCTCTGGGCCTCGGTTCCCTCATCCGTAAATGAGGATTAATAATAATAATAATAATAATAATAATAATAATGATGATGGCATTTAATAATAATAATAATAATGGCATTTATTAAGCCATTAATAAAGAGAAGGAGCATGGCTCAGTGGAAAGAGCCCGGGCTTGGGAGTCAGAGGTCAAGTGTTCGAATCCTGCCTCCGCCACATGTCTGTTGTGTGACCCTGGGCAAATCACTTCACTTCTCTGAGCCTCAGTTACCTCATCTGTAAAATGGGGATTGACTGTGAGCCCCACGTGGGATAACTTGATCACCTTGTATCCCCCCAGCGCTTAGCACAGTGCTTTGCACATAGTAAGCGCTTAACAAATGCCATTACTATTATTATTATTAAGCACTTACTATGTGCAAAGCACTGTTCTAAGCGCTGAGCACTGTTCTAAGCGCTAGCGCTTACTACATGCAAAGCACTGTTCAGTCCCTTCTAGACTGTGAGCCCACTGTTGCATAGGGACCGTCTCTATATGTTGTCAACTTGTACTTCCCAAGTGCTTAGTACAGTGCTCTGCACACAGTAAGCGCTCAATAAATACAATTGAATGAATGAATATGTTGCCAACTTGTACTTCCCAAGCGCTTAGTACAGTGCTCTGCACACAGTAAGCGCTCAATAAATACGATTGAATGTATGACTGAATGAAAAGGCTGCGAGCCCTATGTGGGTCAGGGATTGTGACCAGTGCTCAGAGCAGTGCCTGGCACTTGGTAATCATTTAAAAAATACCACAAATATTACTATTATTCATTCATTCATTCGTATTAACTGAGCGCTTACTGTGTGCAGAGCACTGTACTAAGCGCTGGGGAGGAAACAAGGTGATCAGGTTGTCATTCGTTCATTCATTCGTATTTACTGAGGGCTTACTGTGTGCAGAGCATTCATTCAATCATATTTATTGAGCGCTTACTGTGTGCAGAGCACTGTACTAAGCGCTGGGGAGGAAACAAGGTGATCAGGTTGTCATTCATTCATTCATTCAATCGTATTTATTGAGCGCTTACTCTGTGCAGAGCACTGGACTAAGCACTTGGGAAGTACAAGTTGGCAACATATAGAGACGGTCCCTACCCAACAGCGGGCTCACGGTCGAGAAATTGCCTCCCTCTTCCCTTTCATCATCATCATCAATCGTATTTATTGAGCGCTTACTGTGTGCAGAGCACTGTACTAAGCGCTTGGGAAGTCCAAGTTGGCAACATATAGAGACAGTCCCTACCCAACAGTGGGCTCACAGTCTAAAAGACTTCCCTTTCCCCACTGTCAATCAATCAATCAATCAGTCAATTGTATTTATTGAGCGCTTTCAGTGTGCAGAGCACTGTACTAAGCGCTTGGGAAGTACAAGTTTCCCAACTCAGCCCTGCCCCGAGCTCCGATTTCAATCCGAGCCGCTCGGGAATCCTTTGCACTCCCTTGCCTTCCTGAGCCATTTTCCTGGCCGGTCCCCTTTTCCCACCCCCAGAAAACAAGCCTGTTGTGGGCAGGGAATGTGTCGGTTTATTATTCTGCTGTCCTCTCCCAAGCGCTTAGTACAGTGCTGTGCACACAGTAAGTGCTCAATAGACATGACTGCATGAAGGTCCTCTTAATCCCCAGGGCCCCAATTCTGCTTGGTTCTCTTGGACTTCCCAAGCGCTTAGTACAGTGCTCTGCACACAGTAAGCGCTCAATAAATACGATTGATTGATTGATTGATTGGAGAAGCTGCGTGGCTCAGTGGAAAGAGCCTGGGCTTTGGAGTCCGAAGTCATGGGTTCAAATCCCAGCTCCGCCAACTGTCAGCTGGGTGACCTTGGGCAAGTCCCTTCACTTCTCTGTGCCTCAGTGACCTCATCTGGAAAATGGGGATTAAAACCGGGAGCCCCCCGGGGGACAACCTGATCACCTTGTATCCTCCCCAGCGCTTAGAACAGCGCTTTGCACATAGTAAGCGCTTAATAAATGCCATCATTATTATTATTAGACGGGAAGCTTGCTGTGGGCAGGGAATGTGTCTGCTAACTGTTTTACTGAACTCTCCCAAACAGTACAGTTTTCTCTGTATAGTAAGCGCTTAAAAAATACCAAATGATAGAGCGATAGCTGTAATTCATTATCCACCCCAGCGCTTAGGACAATGCTTGGCACGTAGTAAGCGCTTAACAAATACCCTAATTATTATTATTGTTATCCACCCCAGCGCTTGGGACAATGCTTGGCACATAGTAAGCGCTTAACAAATACCCTCATTATTATTATTATTATTATCCACCCCAGCGCTTAGGACAATGCTTGGCACATAGTAAGCGCTTTACAAATACCACCATTATTATTATCCATCCCTGTGCTTAGGACAATGCTTGGCACATGGTAAGCGCTTAATAAATACCACCATTATTATTATCCATCCCTGGCTTAGGACAATGCTTGGCACGTAGTAAGCGCTTAACAAATACAACCATTATTATTGTTATTATCCACCCCAGCGCGTAGGACAATGCTTAGCACATAGTAAGCGCTTAACAAATACCACCATTATTATTGTTATTATCCACCCCAGCGCTTAGGACAATGCTTGGCACATAGTAAGTGCTTAACAAACACCCGAATTATTATTATTATCCACCCCAGCGCGTAGGACAATGCTTGGCACATAGTAAGCGCTTAACAAATACCACCATTATTATTGTTATTATCCACCCCGGCCCTTAGGACAATGCTTGGCACATAGTAAGTGCTTAACAAACACCCTAATTATTATTATTATCCACCCCAGCGCGTAGGACAATGCTTAGCACATAGTAAGCGCTTAAGAAATACCACCGTTATTATTGTTATTATCCATCCCAGTGCTTAAGACAATGTTTGGCACATAGTAAGTGCTTAACGCATACCCTAATTATTATTATTACCCACCCCAGCGCTTAGGACAACGCTTGGCACATAGGAAGCACATAACAAACACCCTAATTATTATTATTATTATCCACCCCAGCGCTTAGGACAATGCTTGGCACATAGTAAGCGCTTAACGCATACCCTAATTATTATTATTATCCACCCCAGCGCTTAGGACAATGCTTGGCACATAGGAAGCACATAACAAATACTCTAATTATTATTATTATCCACTCCAGCGCGTAGGAATAATACCACCATTATTATTATCCATCCCTGCGTTTAGGACAATGCTTGGCGCATAGTAAGCACTTAAAAAATACTCTATTATTATTATCCACTCCAGCGCGTAGGATGATACTTGGGACATAGTAAGAGCTTAACAAATACCACCATTATTATTATCCATCCCTGCGTTTAGGACAATGCTTGGCACATAGTAAGCACTTAACAAATACCCTAATTATTATTATTATTATCCACCCCAGCGCTTAGGACGAGGCTTGGCACATAGTAAGCGCTTAACACATACCGTCCTCGTTATTCCTATTGAGCGCTGTGTGCGGAGCGTGTTGCTCAGTGTTTGGGAGCCCACTGTTGGCACACAGTAAACGCTTAACAAATACCACCATTATTATTGTTATTATCCACCCCAGCGCTTGGGACAATGCCTGGCACATAGTAAGCACTTAACAAATACCCTAATTATTATTATTATTATTATCCACCCCAGCGCTTAGGCCGATGCTTGGCACATAGTAAGCGCTTAACACATACCGTCCTCGTTATTCCTATGGAGCGCTGTGTGCGGAGCGTGTTGCGCAGTGTTTGGGAGCCCACTGTTGGCACATAGTAAGCGCTTAACAAATACCACCATTATTATTGTTATTATCCACCCCAGCACTTGGGACAAGGCTTGGCACATAGTAAGCACTTAACAAATACCTTAATTATTATTATTATTATTATCCACCCCAGAGCTTAGGCTGATGCTTGGCACATAGTAAGCGCTTAACACATACCGTCCTCGTTATTCCTATTGAGCGCTGTGTGCAGAGCGTGTTGCTCAGTGTTTGGGAGCCCACTGTTGGCACACAGTAAACGCTTAACAAATACCACGATTATTATTGTTATTATCCACCCCAGCGCTTGGGACAATGCTTGGCACATAGTAAGCACTTAACAAATACCCTAATCATTATTATTATTATTATTATCCACCCCAGCGCTTAGGACAATGCTTGGCACATAGTAAGCGCTTAACACATACCGTCCTCGTTATTCCTATTGAGCGCTGTGTGCGGAGCGTGTTGCGCAGTGTTTGGGAGCCCACTGTTGGCACACAGTAAACGCTTAACAAATACCACCATTATTATTGTTATTATCCACCCCAGTGCTTGGGACAACGCTTGGCACATAGTAAGCACTTAACAAATACCCTAATTATTATTATTATTATTATCCACCCCAGCGCTTAGGACAATGCTTGGCACATAGTAAGCACTTAACAAATACCCTAATTATTATTATTATTATTATCCACCCCGGCGCTTTGCAAATACCAACATTATTATTATCCATCCCTGCGCTTAGGACAATGCTTGGCACATGGTCAGCGCTTAGTACATGTTGCCAACTTGTACTATATGTTGCCCACTTGGACTTCCCAAGCGCTTAGTACAGTGCTCTGCACACAGGAAGCGCTCAATAAATATGATTGATTGATTGATTGATGGGGAGAGGGTGCTAGGGAGGGGGGTGACGGTGCCGCTCCCTGCCGGCAGGGGGCGCCCAGCCCCCAATTCTTCATTCATTCATTCATTCATTCATTCATTCATTCACTCGATCATTGATTCCACTGCATTTCCCGGCCGCTCCTCACCGTTCACCATGTTCCCGACCCCCGGCGGCGGCTATGAATGGGGCCCCCCCGGGGCTGTGATAGACGCCCCCGCCGCTGATGCTCGGAGCCGCCCGCCGCCCACGCCCGCGTGGGGGCGCTGGCGGCCGCCCGGCCATGGCGCAGGCGCACTGCCGCGCTCTCCCTCGCTTCCCCCGTCCGCCACGCATGCGCACTCGGGGGGGGGCTCCCTCTGCTCTCCCGCCCGCCACGCATGCGCACGCGGGGGTCGGTAGCCCGCGCTCTCTCGCCTGCCACGCATGCGCACACTGGGTCCGAGGGGGGTTCCCTCGCTCTCCCGCCACGCATGCGCACACTGGGTCCGAGAAGGGAGGGGGGTCTCCCGCGCTCTCCCGCCACGCGTGCGCAGACGGCCCGCCTCTCCGGCGCCCCCTCTGGCCCGGGTTGGTCGCTGCGGGCGCCGGCCGCAGGCCGCACGTGGGCGGAGCGGCCCGGGAAGCCCAACGGGAAGAAATAATAATAATAATTGTTAATATTATTAATATAATTGTTAATCACGTTGTTAATATAATAATTGTTGTTATTATTGTGGTCTTTGTTCAGCGTTTGCTACGTGCCAGGCACTGTTCTAAGCGCTGGGGTGGGTAAAAATAATGAGGGTATTTGTTAAGCGCTTACTGTCCTAAGTGCTGGGGTGGATAATAACAATAATTAGGGTATTTGTTAAGCGCTTACTATGTGCCAGGCACTGTTCTAAGCACTGGGGTGGCTAATAATAATTATTAAGGTATTTGTTAAGCGCTTACTATGTACCAGGCACCTTACCAAGGGCTGGGGTGGATGATAATAATAATAATAATTAGGGTATTTGTTAAGCGCTTACTATGTACCAGGCACCATACCAAGCTCTGGGGTGGATGATAATAATAATAATAATAATTAGGGTATTTGTTAAGCACTTCCTATGTACCACGCACCATACCAAGCACTGGGGTGGATGATAATAATAACTAGGGTATTTGTTAAGCGCTTACTATGTGTCAGGCACTTTTCTAAGCCCTGGGTTGGATAATAATAATAATAATAACTAGGGTATTTGTTAAGTATTTACTATGTGACAGGCACTGTTTTAAGCACTGGAGTGGATAATAATAATTAAGGTATTTGTTAAGCGCTTACTATGTGCCAGGCACTGTTCTAAGCACTGTGGTGGCTAATAATAATAATAATTAGGGTATTTGTTAAGCGCTTACTATGTGCCAGGCACTGTTCTAAGCACTGTGGTGGATAATAATAATAATAATTAGGGTATTTGTTAAGCGCTATGTGACAGGCACTGTTCTAAGCACTGGGGTGGATAGTAATAATAATAATTAGGGTATTTGTTAAGCACTTACTATGTGACAGGCCCAGTTCTAAGTGCTGGGGTGGCTAATAATAATTAGGGTATTAAGCGCTTACTATGTGACAGGCCCTGTTCTAAGCACTGGGGTGGCTAATAATAATTAGGGTACTAAGCACTTACTATGTAACAGGCACTGTTCTAAGCGCTGGGGTGGGGAGGCCCAGAGAAGTAAACAGGTTGGACACAGTCACTGTTCCCCATGGGGGTCACAGTCTTAATCCCCATTTTACAGATGAGGGAACTGAGGCACAGAGAAGTGAAGTGACTTGCCTGAGATCACACAGCAGGCGAGTGGCGGAGCCAGGATTGGAACCCATGGCCTCCTGACTTACAGGCCCGGGCTCTAGCCATTAGGCCATGCTGTAATAAAAACAACAATAATAATAATGGTATTTGTTCAGTGCTTATTATGTGCCAGGCACAATTAAGCGCTGGGGTGGATATAAGCCAATCGGGTTGGATGCAGTTCCCGTCCCCCAGAGGGGTCACAGTCTTAATCCCCATTTTACAGATGAGGGTACTGAGGCACAGAGAAGTGAAGTGACTTGCCTAAGGTCACACAGCAGGCGAGTGGCGGAGCTGGGATTGGAACCCATGGCCTTCTGTATTTATTTTACTTGTACATATCTATTCTATTTATTTTATTTTGTTAGTATGTTTGGTTTTGTTCTCTGTCTCCCCCTTTTAGACTGTGAGCCCACTGTTGGGTAGGGACTATCTCTATATGTTGCCAACTTGGACTTCCCAAGCGCTTTGTCCAGTGCTCTGCACACAGTAAGCGCTCAATAAATACGATTGATGATGATGATGATGATGCCTCCCAAGCCCGGGCTCTAGCCATCAGGCCATGCTGCTTCTCAAGGTGAGAAAGGGAGATGAGGGGAGAACAAGGCCTGGAATGGATTGTGGCTATAAAAAGCCGCAGTCCTCCTTCCTACTGGTGGGCAAAATCTAGCAAGAATGGGCCCCCTTTAAGTAAAGATGGCATTTGTTAAGCGCTTACTATGTGCAGAGCACTGTTCTAAGCGCCGGGGGGGAATACAAGGTGAATGGGCTCCTACGCTTTACCCTGTGGCAGACCCTATTAATCACGGTATTTGTTAAGCACTTACTATGTGCCAAGCACTGTTTTAGACCGTGAGCCCACTGTTGGGTAGGGACTGTCTCTATATGTTGCCAACCTGGACTTCCCAAGCGCTTTGTACGGTGCTCTGCACACAGTAAGCGCTCAATAAATACAATTGATTGATTGATTGATTCATTCATTCATTCCACCCCTCCCTCCAAAAGCCACGTTCAAGCAGCCAGGCCCACAGCAACCCCCCTACACCTCCAGCCGGGGGGTTGACCGGGCTGCTCGCCCCTCACGCCCGCGTCAGGTGGCCCTGTGGCCACCCCGCCTCCTCATATGCCAGTCTGCCTCGTGGCACAGGTGCCAGGTAAGGGGAGTGAAGAGAAGGGGCAATACGGCTTTCCCTCCCGCACACCGGGCTGGCACGTTGTAGGGATCTGAGTGAGCGCCCAGTGTCTCTCTTATGTGATTTTGAGCCCCAAAGGATATCTGGGCTGGGGGGCGTGGGGAAAGGGAAGCTTCATTTGGGCCCGTTGCTGTCACGCCTCTCTGGTTCTGCCCTACCCCTGGGCTCCAGGCTCCTGTGAGTGAGCAGCCCCTGTTGGGGAAGACGCCTAAATTGGCGGATCCCGCCCTCCCCGAACGGTTCAAAAGTCAGTCTGTGCCTTCTCCTCCGGCCCGGAACGGAAAGAGGAAGTGGCACGGATCGCTGCAGCCCGGCTTCACCCCGGGGGTACGATGCCCAGGGCGGATCTCCACGGTGACCGATGGCCGCTCCTTCGCAACCTTGAAAGGGGAAGTCGGAAGGCCCTGTTCTTGATCATTCGACGGTTCAGGACGTCCACTAATCCAGCAGGGCCCCCAAGCTTGACCCCTCTCCAGCCATCCGGCAAGTCCTTCTGAGCTCCGTGCATCCTTTTCGACTGTGAGCCCACTATTGCGTAGGGACTGTCTCTATATGTTGCCAACTGGTACTTCCCAAGCGCTTAGTACAGTGCTCTGCACACAGTAAGCGCTCAATAAATACGATTGATGATGATGATCCTTCCCTCTTGGTTAGTCAGCAGCCATCTGGGAGGTGGGGGCCGAACCAGCTGGATCTCAAACAGCCCGATGGAAACGCCCCGGTGGATGCCACCCGCGAGGGCCGCCGGCTCTAAAGTTGGCGACGTCGCCCGGCCGTAGGTCCCGATCCCGCTTTGGGCCCCGGGAGAGCGATCAGGTCCGGGGAAGCTCCTGCTTGAGGCTGCCGCCTCGCCAGGCTCCAAGATGGTGGGCGGCGCCGAAGGAAAACGACTCCCCGTTCGCCTTCGCCCGGAGGAGGAGGAAGGGGAAAGAGGGGCTTTGGGGCGGACGGCCAAAGGCGCGTCCTCAGCAACTCACCTCTGAGAAACCAAAGTACTTCTGGCCAGCGAGGGGCCCCGGCCGGGCTCGCCGGGGAAACGCATCCAGGGATTTCCCTGACTGAACGAGATGGGGTGCCCCGTCCGCAGGGCTAAGATGGTTTCCCCTCGCGGCCCGGTTTTCCGGAGCTGCAGGATGAGGGTTCTTCGTCTGAAGCACAGCGTGGTCAGAGGCGGGCACGTAGGCGGCCTGGCTTCCCGGAAGACATTTCCTGGCGGTGACATCAGTAGCTCGGGCTTCTTGCGCTCACCAGTCCTCAACTCTGGAAGCTCCTTGAGGGCGGGAACCACCCTTATTCGACTTGCCTCGTGTGGCATCGGGTACATAAAGGGCAGTCGCAGTGAGACTGGTTAACTTTCAGGGGCTGCCCCCCGCCATCTTCTATTTCCAGGTGCCAACGGTTTCATCGCGGCCAACCACTCTGACTTCCGAGGCAACGTAAACGGGAAGAACGATTGCCACGGGGGCCGGCCGGCCGACTTTCTCGGGGGGATTCTCGGCGGTGGCGTGAGGCTGGTCCCCAGGCTCTCCTCAAGTGGGGAAACTCTGGTTCTTCAGACTACGGTTTATTGAGCACCCGGGGCTCCGTCTCCTGGGCGAGGATGATGAGAGGGTGGGGTGGAACTGTCTGACGAGGCAGGCTCTTCGCTTCACGAGGGTAGAGCCGAGGCCCGACGGCGTGCGTGGGAGGGGCTCACGGAGAAAGGCACCGGACCCTTGCTCCTTGGCCGAAGGGCTCAGTCTTCTAGACTGTGAGCCCGCTGTTGGGCAGGGACCGTCTCTATATGTTGCCAACTTGGACTTCCCAAGCGCTTAGTACAGTGCTCCGCACGCAGTAAGCGCTCAATAAATATGACTGAATGAATGAATGGAGTGTGGCTGGCAAGAGGAGGAAGCATTCCGGGCTTCTCGTTTGGTCATGGGGGCTGGACGATCGATATTCCTCCTTCTGGTGACAGTTCGCCTCAAGCAACCCCGGGGAGAGGGCTCTGAGGGGGTCCCTGCTCCCGGCCTTATGTCCGGAGGAGTCGGGGGACTGGATAATGACGACGGATCGGAGGCACGAGGGGCGTTTGGATGTTTCCGCCAGCCCGGCGCGTCCCCTGGAGTAGTAACGGCTTTATCCTTGCCCCTCTACAGCGAGGCAGGAGACGTTCGGCAGGGACTAACTCCGTAGCTGAAACGGGCCCCTTATGGCGATATCAACAGATGCCGTCCATGGTCTTTCTACGTCCCCCTTCCCCTGGCTCCGGCTCCTCAAAACTTCCAGGAAATTTCTGTTCTTTGGGCTGAGTGCGGATGCGAAGGAAACCGATGTCCCTTTCCTGGGGACATCGCCATTCTGTCTTAAAGAGCGCCCTTGGGCTCTCTAAGATTGTGGGACGAGGGAACCACGGTGCGAGGGAGGAGGCAGAGTGGAACTAGGGGGCAAATGGACAACTAAAGGATCGTGAGCTCTAATCCCACTTCTCCCGCTTTTCTGTGTGACCCTGGGCGAGCGGATGCCCCGCTCTGTGCCTCAGTTTCCTCATTTGTACATCGGGGAGATCGTGACTGACCTGCTTCTGGGGGGCGGAGGGGGGGAAACAATTAACGCAAATGAGAGGGATGTACTTTTTTTGCCAAAAGAAAGTGCTACAATCCGAACGCTGGCTATTAAAGTGGCTCCCTCCACGGAGCCAACGCTTACGTTTCCAGCTAAGAACAAAGAAAGGGAGAACCAAAAAAAAAGAAAAAGGTTATTAAAGTGGCTCCCTCCACGGAGCCAACGCTTACGTTTCCAGCTAAGAAAAAAGAAAGGGAAAACCAAAAAAATAAAAGAAAAAGGAATAGGGTGGGGGGGTGGCTAAGAAGCACACATCTGTGGATGCTTTCTGGAGTCACGGCTGCAAGGTGAGCAAATTTGCCTGCAAAGGCCTCTATACCCACCCTCCCGCGCCCCGGGGAAGGGTGACGCTCTCCACCGTCGGGGAGTGATGCTCTCCACTGCACGTGCTCAAGGATGCATCGCCCGACCCCGCTTGGCCGGGCCGGGGGGGGTGTGGGGGGAGCCCCCCCGCAAACTTGACTATTTCCAAGCTTAGCCAAAGCGCATCCGCTGCTCTGAGAGCCACTCACCTGCCATGTTGGAAATGTTAACGTTCAGCCTTTTCGAGTTACAGGGCATTTTAAGAAAGAAAAAAACAGAAGGGCCGATCAACTCTTTTGGCTTGCAACGGGAGGGGTGAGGGGTGGGGATGGGGAGAGGGCAAACTCTCACCTCCGACGCTCCCCCGAGGTCTGGTTTTCTCCCGGACTGGGGGGAAATGTTCCCCAGAGGATGTTTATTTTGGGGAGGGCGGGGGGGGTTTCTTTGCCACTGGGGCGGGTTGGGTGAGGGGGCTTTTTGGAATGGAAGCTACACGGCCCCTTGACAAAATATGGGGCCGTTGTACTCCCGAACGGGTTTCCTGAGGCATGTGGTCTTCAAAGCACTTTACAGGGCACTGAAGCCGGCCCCGTTCCTCTCGCGGCCCCAAGAGCCGCACCTAATTCCCTCCTAAATGGATTCTCGGCCACTTCCTTTGGCAAGAGGAGCGGCCTGGACGGGTTTACGGAGACATGTGGTCTTCAAAGCACTTTACAGGGCACTGAAGCCGGCCTCGTTCCTCTCGCGGCCCTAAGAGCCGCACCTAATTCCCTCCTAAATGTATTCTCGGCCACTTCCTTTGGCAAGAGAAGCAGCCTGGCCTTGTGGCTGGAGCCCGGCCCGGGGAATCCGAAGGCCCTGGGTTCCCATCTCGGCTCTGCCACTTGTGACCTCGGAAAAGTCTCCGTGCCTCGGTTCCTTCATCTGCAAAATGGGGATTAAGGCTGTGAGCCCCACGGGGGATAGGGACTGTGCCCGACCCGATTTGCCTGTATCCCCTCCAGCACTTAACGCAGTGCCTGGCACCTAGTAAGCAATTAATAATAATAATGATAGTAACTGTGGTATTTGTTATATCACTTGACAATTCTGGGCCTCAGTTTCCTCACCTATAAAAAGGGGGATTATTAATACTGGCGGGGTTGTTTGGGATTAGTTACTTAACTTCTCTGTACCTCAGTTACCTCATCTGTAAAATGTGGATTAAAGCTGTGAGCCCCATGGGGGATAGAGACTGTGTCCGACCCGATTTGCCTGTATCCCCTCCAGCACTTAATGCAGTGCCTGGCGCCTAGTAAGCAATTAATAATAATAATGATAGGAATTGTGGTATTTGTTAAATCACTTGACCACTCTGGGCCTCAGTTTCCTCACCGATAAAAAGGGGGATTATTAATACTGGTGGGGTTGTTTGGGATTAGTTACTTCTCTGTACCTCAGTTACCTCATCTGTAAAATCTGGATTAAGGCTGTGAGCCCCACGGGGGATAGGGACTGTGTTCGACCCGATTTGCCTGTATCCCCTCCAGCACTTAACGCAGTGCCTGGCACGTAGTTAGCAATTAATAATAATAATGATAGTAACTGTGGTATTTGTTAAATCACTTGACCATTCTGGGCCTCAGTTTCCTCACCGATAAAAAGGGGGATTATTAATACTGGTGGGGTTGTTTGGGATTAGTTACTTAACTTCTCTGGACCTCAGTTACCTCATCTGTAAAATCTGGATTAAGGCTGTGAGCCCCATGGGGGATAGAGACTGTGTCCGACCCGATTTGCCTGTATCCCCTCCAGCACTTAACGCAGTGCCTGGCACCTAGTAAGCAATTAATAATGATAATGATAGTAATTGTGGTATTTGTTAAATCACTTGACCATTCTGGGCCTCAGTTGCCTCACCTATAAAAAGGGGGATTATTAATACTGGTGGGGTTGTTTGGGATTAGTTACTTAACTTCTCTGGACCTCAGTTACCTCATCTGTAAAATCTGGATTAAGGCTGTGAGCCCCATGGGGGATAGAGACTGTGTCCGATCCGATTTGCCTGTATCCCCTCCAGCACTTAACACAGTGCCTGGCACCTAGTAAGCAATTAATAATAATAATGATAGTAATTGTGGTATTTGTTAAATCACTTGACCATTCTGGGCCTCAGTTTCCTCACCTATAAAAAGGGGGATTATTAATACTGGTGGGGTTGTTTGGGATTAGTTACTTAACTTCTCTGGACCTCAGTTACCTCATCTGTAAAATGTGGATTAAGGCTGTGAGCCCCATGGGGGATAGGGACTGTGTCCGACCCGATTTGCCTGTATCCCCTCCAGCACTTAACGCTGTGCCTGGCACCTAGTAAGCAATTAATAATAATAATGATAGTAACTGTGGTATTTGTTAAATCACTTGACCATTCTGGGCCTCAGTTTCCTCACCGATAAAAAGGGGGATTATTAATACTGGTGGGGTTGTTTGGGATTAGTTACTTCTCTGTACCTCAGTTCCCTCATCTGTAAAATCTGGATTAAGGCTGTGAGCCCCATGGGGTATAGGCACTGTGTCCGACCCGATTTGCCTGTATCCCCTCCAGCACTTAACGCAGTGCCTGGCACCTAGTAAGCAATTAATAATAATAATGATAGTAACTGTGGTATTTGTTAAATCACTTGACCATTCTGGGCCTCAGTTTCCTCACCTATAAAAAGGGGGATTATTAATACTGGTGGGGTTGTTTGGGATTAATTACTTAATTTCTCTGTACCTCAGTTACCTCATCTGTAAAATCTGGATTAAGGCTGTGAGCCCCATGGGGGATAGGGACTGTGTCCGACCCGATTTGCCTGTATCCCCTCCAGCACTTAATGCAGTGCCTGGCACCTAGTAAGCAATTAATAATAATAATGATAGTAATTGTGGTATTTGTTAAATCACTTGACCATTCTGGGCCTCAGTTTCCTCACCTATAAAAAGGGGGATTATTAATACTGGTGGGGTTGTTTGGGATTAGTTACTTAACTTCTCTGGGCCTCAGTTTCCTCATCTGTAAAATGTGGATTAAGACTGTGAGCCCCACGTGGGACAACCTGATCACCTTGTAACCTCCCCAGCACTTAGAACAGTGCTTTGCACATAGTAAGCGCTTAATAAATGCCATTATTATTATTATTATTATTATTAGCAGTAGAAGTAGTAGTAGAAAGCTCACCTCCTCCAGGAGGCCTTCCCAGACTAAGTCCACTTTTTCTCTGCTCCTTCTCCTCTCCCCATCACCCCTACTCCCTCTTTCTGCTCTACCCACCAAACCCAAAGCATTTGTGTATATTTGTACGTATTATTTTATTCATTTTATTAATAACAGTCTTCTAGACTGTGAGCCCACTGTTGGGTAGGGACCGTCTCTATATGTTGCCAACTTGTACTTCCCAAGCGCTTAGTACAGTGCTCTGCACACAGTAAGCGTTCAATAAATACTATTGAATGAATGAATGAATGACTGGGGGAATCTGCTCCCTAAACAGCTTGGCTTAGTGGAAAGAGCCCGGGCTTGGGAGTCAGAGGTCGTGGGTTCTAATCCCGGCTCTGCCACTTGTCTGCTGGGTGACTTTGGGCAAGCCACTCCACTTCTCTGGGCCTCAGTGACCTCATCTGGAAAACGGGGATTGAGACTGTGAGCCCCATGTGGGACAACCTGATTACCCTGTATCTACCCCAGTGCTTAGAACAGTGCTTGGCACATAGTAAGTGCTTAAACACCATAATCATCATCATCACCCCGCTCCCAGCTCCCCAGCACTTATGTCCACATCTGAAATTATTTATTTTTATTAATGTCTGTCTCCCCGCTTCTAGACTGTGAGCTACCTGTGGGTAGGGAATGCGACTGTTTATGGTTTGACTGGACTTTCCCAAGCGCTTAGTGCAGCGCTCTGCACACAGCAAGCACTTAATAGACACGACTGAATGGGTGAATGAGTGAATGAACGAACGGCCCTACGCGAGAGGTTCTGGCCAAAGTGCTTTTCACACTCCTAGGAGTATCGCTATTCATCGCTATTCCAGAAGCAGTGTGGCTCAGTGGAAAGAGCCCGGGCTTTGGAGTCAGAGGTCACGGGTTCAAATCCCGGCTCCGCCACTTGTCAGCCGGGTGACTTTGGGCAAGTCACTTCACTTCTCTGGGCCTCCGTTCCCTCATCTGGAAAATGGGGATGAAGACTGTGAGCCCCCCGTGGGACAACCTGATCGCCTTGTAACCTCCCCAGCGCTTAGAACAGTGCTTTGCACGTAGTAAGCGCTTAATAAATGCCATCATTATTCATCGTGGCCAGGCTGAGGGGTGGGGTGGTCCAGTAAAGTTAAAGGGAGCGTCCTTGCGGGGAAGACCCGGAAAGGACCTGAGGGATGGGGGAAGGAGGGGGTCTGTTGAGGCGCTTAGGATGTCTGAGCCCTGTTTCTGGGGTCCTTCCACCTGCCTGGGGCAGAATTGGATGTCGGTAAAGTGCTTTGAAGCTCCTCGATGAGGATCCGGGCCCCCGGTAAAGGGGGTCTGCTACATCGACAGGGGGGCGACGGGGGAGGCGTCCGGCTCCGCTCGCCCCCGCCGGCACCTCTCCCCGGGTGTGCCCTTCGAGCTTCCCTCAGGCCTGCATGCACCATGCATTCGGTGCCCGGGGGGGCTCGCCACGAAGACAACGGGAAAGACGCTCGGCTCCATCGCCCCCAGAGCACCTCTGCCCCGGTCCTGCATGCGCCATGCACTCGGTGCCCAGGGGCCACCCGCGGCCCCGGCCGCCCACCGCTCCCGGCACCGGCGAGGCTCCAGGGAGGCGCTGGCGGGGCCGAGGGGCGACGGCCGCGGAGGCGGCGAAACCCACCCGGACTCCGGCCCGGCGGGGGTGGGCCGCGTGGGCGCCGCAGGCCCGGCTCCGCTCTTACCCCGAGAGATGGCCCCTCCGGGGGCGGCGTTGACGCACAGCGGGGGAAGGCGGGGCGGGGGGAGTTTGAACTGCTGCTGCCTTTGTTGGGCCCGATCTGCGGAGGCAAAAACGCGGGACGTCGGTCAGCGGTGCCGGGGCCCACTGTTGGGTAGGGACTGTCTCTATACGTTGCCAATTTGTACTTCCCAAGCGCTTAGTACAGTGCTCTGCACACAGTAAGCGCTCAATAAATACGATTGATGATGATGACAACCCCAGAAGGCCCTGCTCCCCTCACCCTCCCCGGGCCCGGACTCGAGGATCCGTGCGTGGGGGCTGCCTCTCCTATAATGATCCCTTATAATTTCCCCCTTTTAGACTGTGAGCCCACTGTTGGGTAGGGACTGTCTCTATATGCTGCCAACTTGGACTGCCCAAGCGCTTAGTACAGTGCTCTGCACACAGTAAGCGCTCAATAAATACGATTGATTGATAGACTGATTGTACAGACTTATTACTCTATTTCTTTATTTTACTTGTACATATCTATTCTATTGATTTTATTTTGTTAATATGTTTGGTTTTGTTCTCTGTCTCCCCCTTCTAGACTGTGAGCCCACTGTTGGGTAGGGACTGTCTCTATATGCTGCCAACTTGGACTGCCCAAGCGCTTAGTACAGTGCTCTGCACACAGTAAGCGCTCAATAAATACGATTGATTGATTGACTGATTGTACGGACTTATTACTCTATTTCTTTATTTTACTTGTACATATCTATTCTATTGATTCTACTTTGTTAATATGTTTGGTTTTGTTCTCTGTCTCCCCCTTCTAGACTGTGAGCCCACTGTTGGGTAGTGACTGTCTCTATATGTTGCCAATTTGGACTGCCCAAGCGCTTAGTACAGTGCTCGGCACACAGTAAGCGCTCAATAAATACGATTGATGATGAGGATGATGACGATCGTCCCCACCTGAGCACTTAGTACAGTGCTTTACGTTGGAGATAGTATTTAGTGAGCACCCACGATCGATTAATCGGTGGTATTGGTGGTATTGTGAGAAGCAGCGTGGCTCGGTAGGAAAGAGCCCGGGCTTTGGAGTCAGAGGTCATGGGTTCGAACCCCGGCTCCGCCACTTGTCAGCTGTGTGACTTTGGGCAAGTCACTTCACTTCTCTGGGCCTCAGTTACCTCATCTGGAAAATGGGGATTAAGTCTGTGAGCCCCATGTGGGACAACTTGATTACCTTGTATCTACCCCAGTGCTTAGAACAGTGCTTTGCACATAGTAAGCGCTTAATAAATGCCATTATTATTATTATTATTATCTCCCGAGCGATTGCCGGTTGCAGACCTCTGTACTAAACGCTTGGGAGAGGACAATACAATACTGCTGTCCGCAACGCGCTTATGGTCTAATAATAATAATAATGATGGCACTTATTAAGCGCTTACTATGTGCAAAGCACTGTTCTAAGCGCTGGGGAGGTTGCAAGGTGATCAGGTTGTCCCACGGTGTGTGGGGGGGGGGGGGAACGACTCACGGTCTTAATCCCCATTTTCCTTCTAGACTGTGAGCCCACTGTTGGGTAGGGACCGTCTCTATATGTTGACAACTTGGACTTCCCAAGCGCTTAGTACAGTGCTCTGCACACCGTAAGCGCTCAATAAATACGATTGATTGATTGATTGATTGATTTGACAGGCTCCTGGGTCCCAAACCCTTCCGGGGTGGAAAACTGAGGATGGTGGAAAGAGGGGTAATGCCAACCCGGGACCTTGGGTCACTCTGCCCGAATGGACTGGTTGAGAACAACCGGACCATGATAATAATAATAATAATGGTATTTGTTAAGCACTTTCATTCATTCATTCATTCAATCGTATTTATTGAGCGCTTACTATGTGCAGAGCACTGGACTAAGCGCTTGGGAAGTACAAATTGGCAACATCTAGAGACGGTCCCTACCCAACAGCGGGCTCACCAGGCGCTGCACTAAGCAGTGAAGTGAATACAACCAAATCGGGTTGGACACAGTCCCTGTCGCACAGGACACTCACAATCTCCATCCCCACTTTACAGAAGAGGGAACCGAGACTCAGAGAAGTGAAATGACTCGCCCAAGATCACACAGCAGACAAGCGGCGGAGCCGGGATCAGAACCCGTGACCGCCTGACTTCCTCGACTCCGCCACGCTGCTTCTTTCCGGCTAGAGGATCTCGGCTCTGATCTTCTTCGGATCAGAGGCGAAGGAAAATGAAAGTTTTGCAAGTCGGCTTTCGGTCCCACTCACCTTTCATTCATTCAGTCGTATTCACGGAGCGCTTACTGTGTGCAGAGCACTGTACTAAGCGCTTGGCAAGGACAACATTCCCCTTCCCCTTCCCCCGCCCACCCCTGGCCTCCAGGTCTTACCTTTCCTATATGAATCCAGGCTAAACATTTCTGTCAGAGTGAAAACGGCGGGAGTCCTGAGGAGAGGAAAAAAAAGGCAGGCAGCCCAAAGTCAATATTTATTTATTTAAAGGTATTTTATAAGCGCTTAGAAAGTGTTTAGTACAGTGCCTCCTTATTTGGATAAGCGCTTACTATGCGCCAGGCACCGTATTAAGCGCTGGGGTAGATACGAGCTAATCAGGCTCTTTCCACTGAGCCCCCCTTTTAGACTGTGAGCCCACTGTTGGGTAGGGACTGTCTCTATATGTTGCCAACTTGTACTTCCCAAGCACTTAGTACAGTGCTCTGCACGCAGTAAGCGCTCAATAAATATGATTGATTGATTGATTGATTGACACCCAATTCCCCTCGTCCCCCCTCCATCCCCCCATCTTACCTCCTTCACTTCCCCACAGCACCTGTATATATGTTTGTACATATTTATTACTCTATTTATTTATTTTACTTGTGCATATCTATTCTATTTATTTTATTTTGTTAGTATGTTTGGTTTTGTTCTCTGTCTCCCCCTTTTAGACTGCGAGCCCGCTGTTGGGTAGGGACTGTCTCTATATGTTGCCAACTTGGACTTCCCAAGCGCTTAGTACAGTGCTCTGCACACAGTAAGCGCTCAATAAATACGATTGATGATGATGATGATGATGATGATGATGATGATGATGATGACACGGCCCCTGTCTCACGTGGAGCCCACAGTCTTAGTCCCCATTTTACAGTTGAGGGAACCAGGGCCCAGAGAAGTGAAGTGACTTGCCCGAGATCGTCCAGCAGACAAGCGGCGAAGCCGGGATTAGAACCCACTTCCAGTCCCGGGGTCTATTCGCTAGACCACACTGCTCCTCAGAGCCCGGGCTTTGGAGTCAGAGGTCATGGGTTCAAATCCCGGCTCTGCTAATTGTCAGCTGTGTGATTTTGGGCAAGTCACTTCACTTCCCTGGGACTCAGATCCCTCATCTGTAAAATGGGGATGAAGACTGTGAGCCCCACATGGGACAACCTGATCACCTTGTAACCTCCCCAGCGCTTAGAACAGTGCTTTGCACATAGTAAGCGCTTAATAAATGCCATCATTATTATTATCGGATAGTCCCGGTTTAGTAACCTGAGGAAACGGATGGCGGAGCTCCCCGGGAGGGCCGAGAGCATCATTCCGACGAGCAGGAAAACCGAAGCTCATTAGCGGTTTAAAGCTTCATTTTTACTATCGTTGAAATGAGCGGGGCGTTCATTCTCCTGTGAGGTAATGGCACTCTCCTGTTGCGTTATGAAAGAGCTTCCTCTCTTGGTTCTCTCTTTTCAATCAATCATCATCATCATCATCATCATCAATCGTATTTATTGAGCGCTTACTGTGTGCAGAGCACTGTACTAAGTGCTTGGGAAGTACAAGTTGGCAACATATAGAGACAGTCCCTACCCAACAGTGGGCTCACAGTCTAAAAGGGAGAGACAGAGAACAAAACCAAACATACTAACAAAATAAAATAAATAGAATAGATATGTACAGGTAAAATAGAGTAATAAATCTGTACAAACATATATACATCTATACAGGTGCTGTGGGGAAGGGAAGGAGGTGAGATGGGGACGAGGGGGAGAGGAAGGAAGGGGCTCAGTCTGGGAAGGCCTCCTGGAGGAGGTGAGCTCTCAGTAAGGCCTTGAAGGGAGGAAGAGAGCTAGCTTGGCGGATGGGCAGAGGGAGGGCATTCCAGGCCCGGGGGATGACGCTTACTGTGCGCAGAGCACTGTACTAAGCGCTTGGGAAGTCCAAGTTGGCAACATATAGAGACAGTCCCTACCCAACAGTGGGCTCACAGTCTAGAAGGGGGAGACAGAGAACAAAACCAAACATATTAACAAAATAAAATCAATAGAATAGATATGTACAAAAGATCTCATATACATATCTCATATCTCTTCTAAAACTACAAGAGGATTCACCCAGGCTCCCAAGCTCCACCCCTGAAGCCTTTGCCAGACGAAGCCCTTTATTTCCCCCTCTCCGCGGACTATGCATTTGGCTGTGTAACGATAATTACAGTGCTATTTGTGAAGCGCTTACTATGTACCAAGCACCGTGCCAAACACCGGGGTAGTTGCGAGGTAACCAGGTTGGACAAAATCCGCGTTCCACATGAGACTCGCGGTCTTCATCCCTGTTTTACAGGTGAGGGAACTGCGGCCCTGAGACCGATGATGATGACGGCGACGGCATTTATTAAGCGCTTACTATGTGCAAAGCACCGTTCTAAGCGCTGGGGAGGTTACAACGTGATCAGGTTGTCCCTCGGGGGGCTCACGGTCTTCATCCCCATTTTACAGATGAGGTCACTGAGGCCCAAAGAAGGACGATGATGATGATGCTGACGGCATTTATTAAGTGCTTACTATGTGCCAAGCACCGTTCTAAGCGCTGGGGAGGTTACAAGGTGATCAGGTTGTCCCTCAGGGGGCTCACAGTCTTCATCCCCATTTTACAGATGAGGTCACTGAGCCCCAGAGAAGGGCGATGATGATGATGATGACGGCATTTATTAAGTGCTTACTATGCGCAAAGCACCGTTCTAAGCGCTGGGGAGGTTACAAGGTGATCAGGTTGTCCCTCGGGGGGCTCACAGTCTTCATCCCCATTTTACAGATGAGGTCACTGAGGCCCAGAGAAGGACGATGATGATGACGGCATTTATTAAGCGCTTACTCTGTGCAAAGCACCGTTCTAAGTGCTGGGGAGGTTACAAGGTGATCAGGTTGTCCCTCGGGGGAGGCTCACAGTCTTCATCCCCATTTTACAGATGAGGGAACTGAGGCCCAGAGAAGGACTTGCCCAAGGTCACACAGCCGACAGGTGGAGGATCTGCGATTATCAATCAATCAATCGTATTTATTGAGCGCTTTCTATGTGCCAAGCGCTGGGATAGACAGAAGATCATCCGATCCCACATGGGGCTCAGGGTCTAAGCAGGAGGGAGGACGACTCACAGTCTTCTAGACTGTGAGCCCACTGTTGGGTAGGGACCGTCTCTATATGTTGCCAACTTGGACTTCCCAAGCGCTTAGTACAGCGCTCTGCACACAGTAAGCGCTCAATAAATACGATTGATTGATTGATGGATTGACGGAGACTGAGACCCCACTTCGCAGGTGAGGGAACTGAGGCCCAGAGAAGGGAAGGGACTTGCCTTCCGAGGCCCGGGCTCTTTCCGCTAGGCTGTGCTGCTTTTTATCCACCCGACGCTCTGCCACCTGGCAAAACTAAAATAATAAAATTAGAGAAGCAGCGTGGCTCAATGGAAAGAGCTCGGGCTTTGGAGTCGGAGGTCGTGGGTTCAAATCTCCACTCCGCCAATTGTCAGCTGTGTGACTTTGGGCAAGTCACTTGTCTGGGCCTCAGTTACCTCATCTGGAAAATGGGGATGAAGACTGTGAGCCCCCTGAAGCGCTTACTATGTGTCCAACACTGTTCTAAGTGCTGGGGTAGGTACAAATTAAGGCCACACAGTCCCTGCCCCACATAGGGCTCACACGTGGGGTAATAATAATAATAATAATAATAATAATGATGGCATTTGTTAAGCAGTTACTATGTGCAAAGCACTGTTCTAAGCGCTGGGGAGGTTACAAGGTGATCAGGTTGCCCCATGGGGGGTTCACAATCTTAATCCCCATTTTCCCGATGAGGTAACTGAGGCCCAGAGAAGTGACTTGCCCGAAGTGACACAGCTGGCAATTGGCGGGGCCGAGATTTGAACCCACGACCTCTGACTCCAAAGCCCGGGCTCTTTCCATTGAGCCACGCTGCTTCTCTAAAAGGTCGGTTCTGCTCGGTTTGGACGACGGAGCCAACTTACCTTACAAGAGCAGTGAGAGTCTCGGCGTTCCGGAGTTTTTGATTGGGAACTGGATTATCACGGTCCTATTCCTCATCCCGAGGCTGGGCCTCCTCCTCCTCCTACAAAGTACGAGGTGACAGTAAATGACAGCTCTTACCGGGAGAGTCAATTTTTGTCATTTTTTCCCCCAATGGTATTTGTTAAACTCCGGGCCAGGGATATACTAAGCGCTGGGGGTGGATACAAGGATGGAGACAGTCCAGTCCCTCTTCGGGCTCACGGTTCTAACCCCTGTGTTACAGATCGATCAATCGTATTTATTGAGCGCTTCCTGTGTGCAGAGCACTGTACTAAGCGCTTGAATAATAATGGCATTTATTAAGCACTTACTAAGTGCAAAGCATTGTTCTAAGCGCTGGGGAGGTTACAAGGTGATCAGGTTGTCATCATCATCATCAATCGTATTTATTGAGTGCTTACTATGTGCAGAGCACTGTACTAAGCGCTTGAATAATAATGGCATTTATTAAGCACTTACTAAGTGCAAAGCATTGTTCTAAGCGCTGGGGAGGTTACAAGGTGATCAGGTTGTCATCATCATCATCAATCGTATTTATTGAGCGCTTACTATGTGCAGAGCACTGTACTAAGCGCTTGGGAAGTACAAATTGGTAACACACGGGAGGCTCACAGTCTTCATCCCCATTTTACAGATGAGGTCACTGAGGCCCAGAGAAGTGAAGTGACTTGCCCAAAGTCACCCAGCTGACATTTGGCGAAGCCGGATTTCGAACCCATGACCTCTGACTCCAAAGCCCGGGCTCTTCTCCACTGAGCCACGAGCGCTTACTATGAGGGCTTACAGATGAGGGAACCGAGGCAGAGAAGTGAAGTGGCTCGCCCAAAGTCACACGACGGACATGTGATTGAGAAGCAGTGTGGCCCCGTGGATGGAGCCCGGGCCCGGGAGTCGGAAAGAGCTGGTTCTAATCCCGGCTCCGCTCCTTAATCAATCAATCAATCATCAATCGTATTTATTGAGTGCTTACTGTGTGCAGAGCACTGCACTAAGCGCTTGGGAAGTACAAGTTGGCAATATATAGAGACAGTCCCTACCCAACAGTGGGCTACCTTGGGCAAGTCACGTCACTTCTCTGTGCCTCGGGTCCTTCGTCCGCAAAAATAGGGATCTGATTCCGATTCTGCCTCCTACTTGGATTGGAAGCCCTACATTAGACCTGATTATTTTGCTTAGTTCAGTGTGTAGTACGTAGTAAGTGCTTAAATATCACAATTATTATTATTATTATGTGGCAGAGCCAGCAATAGAAGTTCTAGGCCCAAACTCTTTCCACTTGACCATGTTGCTTCTCAATTCAAGCAACTCACTCACCAAGAAGGACCCATTTGGTTAGCGGCACAAAGGCCTCGAAAGCTGATTTATTATTATTCCCTCGCTTCAACCTCGTCCCTTATCCCCATCTCATCTCTCCTCACTGTTCGGGAAGCTCCCATCACCACCCCTGGACCAGGAGCAAAACCTCATTAGCATCACGATTACGGTATTGGCTCAGTGGAAAGAGCCCGCGCTTTGGAGTCAAAAGTCACGGGTTCAAATCCCAGCTCCGCCACTTGTCAGCTGTGTGACTTTGGGGAAGTCACTTCACTTCTCTGAGCCTCAGTTCCCTCATCGGTAAAATGGAGATTAAGACTGTGAACCCCCTGTGGGACAACCTGATCACCTTGTAACCTCCCCAGCGCTTAGAACGGTGCTTTGCACATAGTAAGCGCTTAATAAATGCCATTATTATTAGTAGTAAGTGCTTAACAAATACCACAATTATTATTATTGTTATTATTACGTGGCAGAGCCAGGAATAGAACTCCTAGGCCCAAACTCTTTCCACTTGACCATGTTGCTTCCCAATTCAAGCAACTCACTCACCAAGAAGGACCCATTTGGTTAGCGGCACAAAGGCCTCGAAAGCTGATTTATTAGCCTTCCCTCGTTTCAACCTCGTCCCTTATCCCCATCTCATCTCCCCTCACCATTCGGGAAGCTCCCCATCACCACCCCTGGACCAGGAGCAAAACCTCATTAGCATCACGATTATGGGATTGGCTCAGCCGACGATTGGTGGAGCCGGCATTTGAACCCATGACCTCTGACTCCAAAGCCCATGCTCTTTCCATTGAGCCCCGCTGCTTCTCGTCTTGTACCTACCCCAGCGTCTAGTCTAGTGCCTACCAGAGAAGCAGCGTGGTTCAATGGAAAGAGCACGGACTTTGGAGTCAGAGGTCATGGGTTCAAATCCCGGCTCCGCCACTTGTCAGCTGGGTGACTTTGGGCAAGTCGCTTCACTTCTCTGAGCCTCGGTTCCCTCATCTGTAAAATGGAGATTAAGACTGTGAGCCCCCCGTGGGACAACCTGATCACCTTGTAACCTCCCCAGCGCTTAGAACAGTGCTTTGCACATAGTAAGCGCTTAATAAATGCCATTATTATTAGTAGTAGTAGTAAGCGCTTAACAAATATCACAATTATTATTATTGTTATTATTATGTGGCAAAGCCAGCAATAGAAGTTCTAGGCCCAAACTCTTTCCACTTGACCATGTTGCTTCCTAATTCAAGCAACTCACTCACCAAGAAGGACCCATTTGGGCTCAATGGAAAGAGCCCGGGCTTTGGAGTCAGAGGTCATGGGTTCAAATCCCGGCTCCGCCACTTGTCAGCTGGGTGACTTTGGGCAAGTCACTTCACTTCTCTGGGCCTCAGTTCCCTCATCTGTAAAATGGGGATTAAGACTGCGAACCCCCTGTGGGACAACCTGATCACCTTGTAACCTCCACAGCGCTTAGAAAAGGCTTTGCACATAGTAAGCGCTTAATAAATGCCATTATTATTAGTAGTAGTAGTAAGCGCTTAACAAATATCACAATTATTATTATTGTTATTATTACATGGCAGAGCCAGGAATAGAAGTTCTAGGCCCAAACTCTTTCCACTTGACCATGTTGCTTTCCAATTCAAGCAACTCACTCACCAAGAAGGACCCATTTGGTTAGTGGCACAAATGCCTGGAAAGCTGATTTATTATTATTCCCTCGTTTCAAGCTCGTCCCTTATCCCCATCTCATCTCTCCTCACCATTTGGGAAGCTCCCCATCACCACCCCTGGACCAGGAGCAAAACCTCATTAGCATCACGATTATGGTATTGGCTCAGCCGACGATTGGTGGAGCCGGGATTTGAACCCATGACTTCTGACTCCAAAGCCCATGCTCTTTCCATTGAGCCACGCTGCTTCTCGTCTTGTACCTGCCCCCGCGTCTAGTCTAGTGCCTACCAGAGAAGCAGCGTGGTTCAATGGAAAGAGCACGGACTTTGGAGTCAGAGGTCATGGGTTCAAATCCCGGCTCCGCCACTTGTCAGCTGGGTGACTTTGGGCAAGTCGCTTCACTTCTCTGAGCCTCGGTTCCCTCATCTGTAAAATGGAGATTAAGACTGTGAACCCCCTGTGGGACAACCTGATCACCTTGTAACCTCCCCAGCGCTTAGAACGGTGCTTTGCACATAGTAAGCGCTTAATAAATGCCATTATTATTAGTAGTAAGTGCTTAACAAATATCACAATTATTATTATTGTTATTATTACGTGGCAGAGCCAGGAATAGAACTCCTAGGCCCAAACTC
The DNA here is from genome assembly GCF_015852505.1 of Tachyglossus aculeatus. Lineage (NCBI taxonomy): Eukaryota > Metazoa > Chordata > Mammalia > Monotremata > Tachyglossidae > Tachyglossus > Tachyglossus aculeatus. The sequence continues at coordinate 3,256,603 of NC_052078.1, read as the reverse complement.
TTTCCACTTGACCATGTTGCTTCCTAATTCAAGCAACTCACTCACCAAGAAGGACCCATTTGGTTAGTGGCACAAATGCCTGGAAAGCTGATTTATTATTATTCCCTCGTTTCAAGCTCGTCCCTTATCCCCATCCCATCTCTCCTCACCGTTTGGGAAGCTCCCATCACCACCCCTGGACCAGGAGCAAAACCTCATTAGCATCACGATTACAGTATTAAGTGCTTCCTTATGTGCCGTAAACCGTGAAAAGCTCTGGGCCCGATCTACGATGAGGCGATCAATTGGCCGCTGTCCCACGAGGGGTTCACCCTGCGGGTGGTAGGGACAGCAGGGAATTTTAATTCCCATTTCTCAGGGGAGGAAACTGAGGCGAAGGGAGTTACGTCCCTTGCCCAAAGCCACCCAGCGGGCTGGTGGCCGAGACACGGTTAGAACCCAGGACTCCGGATTCCTAGGCTCAGGGTTTTTCCAACTCTGCGATGCCATCATCATCATCATCATCATCAATCGTATTTACTGAGCGCTTACTATGTGCAGAGCACTGTACTAAGCGCTTGGGAAGTACAAATTGGCAACATATAGAGACGGTCCCTACCCAACAGTGGGTCACTGCGGGGGGTGGGGAGGGATTGATCTTCACCCCCTAAAGAAGCAGCGCGGCTCAATGGAAAGAGCCCGGGCTTTGGAGTCAGAGGTCATGGGTTCAAATCCCGGCTCCGCCAATTGTCAGCTGGGTGACTTTGGGCAAGTCACTTAACTTCTCTGTGCCTCGTTCCCTCATCTGTAAAATGGGGATTAAGACTGTGAGCCCCCCGTGGGACAACCTGATCACCTTGTATCCCCCCAGCGCTTAGAACAGTGCTTTGCACATAGTAAGCGCTTAACAAATACCATTATTATTATTATTATTAATTATTATTATTAAAGGTACCTTCCTGAGCAGAGGGGTTGTGCTACTGATAAGAGCCCCTAGTTCAACGGAGCTAGTTAAAAGACAATGTACCATCACCCTGGATGGTAAGGGTTCTTTGAGATATCATCAATGGGATTTACTGTGCGCTTACTTATCAATCAATCAATCAATCAATCAATCGTATTTATTGAGCGCTTACTATGTGCAGAGCACTGTACTAAGCGCTTGGGAAGTACAAATTGGCAACACATAGAGACAGTCCGTACCCAACAGTGGGCTCACAGTCTAAAAGGGGGAGACAAAGAACAGAACCAAACATACCAACAAAATAAAATAAATAGGATAGAAATGTACAAGTAAAATAAATAAATAAATAAATAAATAGAGTGATAAATATGTACAACCATATATACATACATACAGGTGATATACATATATACAGGTGAAATCATCAATCATCATCAATCGTATTTATTGAGCGCTTACTGTGTGCAGAGCACTGTACTAAGCGCTTGGGATGTACAAGCTGGCAACATATAGAGACAGTCCCTACCCAACAGTGGGCTCACGGTCTAGAAGGGGGAGACAGAGAACAAAACCAAACATACTAACAAAATAAAATGAATAGAATAGATAGGTACAAGTAAAATAAATAGAGTAATAAATATGTACAAACATATATACATATATACAGGTGGTATGGGGAAGGGAAGGAGGTAAGATGTGGGGGATGGAGAGGGGGTCCAGTGTGCAGGACACTGTACTAAGCGAATGGGAGAGTGCAACAGAGTTGTGAGGGCACGTTTCCTGGCCACAACAAAGAGGACTTTTATCATCACCATCGATGGGGTTTATTGAGCACTTCCTGCGCGCAGAGCTCTGTACTAAGTGCTTCGGTAAACACACGACCACAGAGGCGGGTAGGCCTGTTCCCTGCCCACCACGAGCTCAGAGCCTAGAGAGACTAGCCACGAACGCTAGTCTTCTTGGATGGTACAGTGCTCTGCACACAGTAAGCGCCCAATAAATACGACTGAATGATTGCCAAAAAACATAAAAAAATCCAAGAGTCACACAGAGGCTACTCCAACTTTGCCTGGCAGCCCGAAAGTTAGATCATCATCAATCGTATTTATTGAGCGCTTAGATCCGCTTCAGAAGCAATCGGGGCCGGTCTGCAGAATAAATGGGCCCTGGAATAGCTTTGAACCCTTTGGTCTCACTGGCCCCTGACGGAAGAAAAGATTCTTCAAGACTGTAAGCCCACTGTTGGGTAGGGACCGTCTCTATACGTTGCCAACTTGTAATTCCCAAGCGCTTAGTCCAGTGCTCTGCACACAGTAAGCGCTTAATAAATACGATTGATTGATTGACTGATTGATTCCCACGGGCTAGCTAAGCGACGATAGCGTCCACGACTTCTGTTCTCCACAAGCTGATCATTCGGTCCCAAACGGCACACAGAGGGGAGAACATGATCTCCCTTCGACTCGAGGCCTTTGGGAAAATTCGGTTAATCCCCACTCAAGGTGGATACAACGGGCCGACTCTTTCACACCAGAAGTCCACGGAGAGGTTGGCAGATTGACGAGGACCAGCGACCCCCGATTTGGGTCCCGCCGGGCGACCTGCCACCTCCGTCCGAGAGGCCGGGCGGTCGGCCCAAACGGGGCGTCCCACCGGATCTCACCGTCCGCCACTGGGCATCCCAAAAGAAACAATCCCTCCCGTCTGCCAACTGGGCACCCAAAAGGAAGCAATCCCTCCTGTCCGCCAACTGGGCATCCCAGAGGAAGCAATCCCTCCTGTCCGCCAACTGGTCATCCCAAAGGAAGCAATCCCTCCTGTCCACCAATTGGGCATCCCAAAGGAAACAATCCCTCCTGTCCACCAACTGGGCATCCCAAAGAAAGCAGTCCTTCCCACCCACAACTGGGCATTCCAAAGGAAACAATCCCTTCCGTCCGCCAACCGGGCATCCAAAAGGAAGCAATCCCTCCCGTCCACCAACCAGGCATCCCAAAGGAAACAATCCCTCCCGTCTGCCAACCGGGCATCCCATAGGGAGCAATCCCTCCCGTCCGCCAACCGGGCACCCCAAAGGAAGCAATCCCTCCCATTCGCCAACTGGGCATCCCAAAGGAAACGATCCCTCCCGTCCGCCAACTAGGTGTCCCAAAGGAAACAATCCCTCCCGTCCGCCAACTGGGTGTCCCAAAGGAAACAATCCCTCCCGTCAGCCAACTAGGTGTCCCAAGGGAAACAATCCCTCCCATCCGCCAACTGGGCATCCCAGGGGAAACAATCCCTCCCGTCCGCCAACTGGGCAACCCGAAGGAAGCAATCCCTCCCATCCGCCAACTGGGCATCCCAAAAGAAGCAATCCCTCCCACCCGCAATTAGGCATCCCAAAGCCGTCCACCAACTGGGCATCCCAAAGGAAATAATCCCTCCCGTCCGCCAGCTAGGTGTCCCAAAGGAAACAATCCCTCCCATCAGCCAACTGAGCATCCCAAAGGAAGCAATCGCTCCCATCCGCCAACTGGGCATCCCAAAGAAAGCAACTGCTCCCATCCGCCAACTGAGCATCCCAGAGGAAGCAATCCCTCCCGTCCACCAACTGGGCATCCCAAAGGAAATAATCCCTCCCATCCACCAACAGGACATCCCAAAGGAAACAATCCCTCCCATCCGCCAACTAAGTGTCCCAAAGGAAACAATCCCTCCCATCAGCCAACTGGGCATCCCAAAGGAAGCAATCGCTCGCATCTGCCAACTGGCCATCCCAAAGAAAGCAATCCCTCCCATCCACCAACTGGGCATCCCGGAGGAAACAGTCCATCCCGTCCGCCAACTGGGTATCCCAAAGAAAACAATCCCTCTCATCCGCCAACTGGGCATCCCAAAAGAAACAACCCCTCCTGTCTGCAACTGGGCATCCCAAAGGAAACAATCCCTTCCATCCGCAACTGGGCACCCCAAAGCCGTCCACCAACTGAGCATCCCAAAGAAAGCAACCGCTCCCATCCGCCAACTGGGCATCCCAGAGGAAACAATCGCTCCCGTCCACCAACTGGGCAACCCAAAGGAAGCAATCCCTCTCATCCGCCAACTGGGCATCCCAAAGGAAACAATCCCTTCCATCCGCAACTGGGCACCCCAAAGCCGTCCACCAACTGGGCATCCTAAAGAAAGCAACCGCTCCCATCTGCCAACTGGGCATCCCAGAGGAAACAATCCCTCCCGTCCGCCAACTGGGCATCCCAAAGGAAACAATCCCTCTCCTCCGCCAACTGGGCATCCCAAAGGGAACAATCCCTTCCATCCGCAACTGGGCACCCCAAAGCCGTCCACCAACTGGGCATCCCAAAGAAAGCAACCGCTCCCATCCGCCAACTGGGCATCCCAGAGGAAACAATCGCTCCCGTCCGCCAACTGGGCAACCCAAAGGAAGCAATCCCTCTCCTCCGCCAACTGGGCATCCCAAAGGCAACAATCCCTTCCATCCGCAACTGGGCACCCCAAAGCCGTCCACCAACTGGGCATCCCAAAGAAAGCAACCGCTCCCGTCCGCCAACTGGGCATCCCAGAGGAAACAATCCCTCCCGTCCGCCAACTGGGCATCCCAAAGGAAACAATCCCTTCCATCCGCAACTGGGCACCCCAAAGCCGTCCACCAACTGGGCATCCCAAAGAAAGCAACCGCTCCCATCCGCCAACTGGGCATCCCAGAGGAAACAATCGCTCCTGTCCACCAACTGGGCAACCCAAAGGAAGCAATCCCTCTCATCCACCAACTGGGCATCCCAAAGGCAACAATCCCTTCCATCCGCAACTGGGAACCCCAAAGCCGTCCACCAACTGGGCATCCCAAAGAAAGCAATCGCTCCCGTCCGCCAACTGGGCATCCCAGAGGAAACAATCCCTCCCGTCCGCCAACTGGGCATCCCAAAAGAAACAATCTCTTCCATCCGCAACTGGGCACCCCAAAGCCGTCCACCAACTGGGCATCCCAAAGAAAGCAACCGCTCCCATCCGCCAACTGGGCATCCCAGAGGAAACAATCGCTCCTGTCCACCAACTGGGCAACCCAAAGGAAGCAATCCCTCTCATCCGCCAACTGGGCATCCCAAAGGAAACAATCCCTTCCATCCGCAACTGGGCACCCCAAAGCTGTCCACCAACTGCGCATCCCAAAGAAAGCAATTGCTCCCATCTGCCAACTGGGCATCCCAGAGGAAACAATCCCTTCCATCTGCAACTGGGCACCCCAAAGCCGTCCACCAACTGGGCATCCCAGAGGAACCAATCCCTCCCGTCCGCCAACTGGGCAACCCAAAGGAAGCAATCCCTCTCATCCGCCAACTGGGCATCCCAAAGGCAACAATCCCTTCCATCCACAACTGGGCACCCCAAAGCCGTCCACCAACTGGGCATCCCAAAGAAAGCAACCGCTCCCATCCGCCAACTGGGCATCCCAGAGGAAACAATCCCTCCCATCTGCCACCTGGGCATCCCAAAGGCAACAATCCCTCTCATCCGCCAACTGGGCATCCCAAAAGAAACAATCCCTCCTGTCCGCAACTGGGCATCCCAAAGGCAACAATCCCTTCCATCCGCAACTGGGCGCCCCAAAGCCGTCCACCACCTGGGCATCCCAAAGGAACCAACCCCTCCCGCCCCCCAGCTGGGCATCCCAAAGGAAACAATCCCTCCCCCCCAGGAGAAGGCCCTCCCCACGTGAGCCCGGTCCAGACACGAGTCTCCCCCACCTAGCCTGTGAGCCCGCTGTTGGGTAGGGACTGCATGTGTTGCCGACTTGGACTTCCCAAGCGCTTAGTCCAGTGCTCTGCACCCAGTAAAGGCTCAATAAATACGGCTGATTGATTGATCGATTGATTGAGTCCGCAGGGGCCTGTGGCAGACAAAGAAAGCCCTCGTCTCCCACCGAAGCTTGGTCAAGGCTTAGCCATCCGGATGCCCAGGGCTTCCTCCTGCCAGGGGGTGGGAGACAAAGAAGCCCTTTCCTCCGGGCGACGGGTGGAGGCCGAACAAAGGTCCCGACGAGCCCGGGTCCATCCGGAGGAGGGGAGGATGCACGAGGGCAGGCCCACAACCGGGCAGCACCTGGGGATGGGGTTTCCCAGAAGCCTCCACGGCCGACGCTTGGCTTTTCCCAGACGCCTCTGGGGGAGCCCCCCCCCCCCAACAAAAAAAGGCCCCCAAATCATCGACGATGTCGCGTCCCTCCCTCGTCTGGTCCATCCCCGCCTGGGCTCCATGGCAACGGTCTCCGGGGGTCTCCGGCCTCGCCATGGTTACTCCCCACGGGATGCCCGGCCTGGTCGTCGCCGGCGGCCCCCGGGCCTCGGCCGCCCCCTCCCCGCCCCCCGACCCGGCTCGGGCCGCCCCTCCCCTCCCCGTGGCGACCCCCGACCCCCCCGGGGCCACCCCAAACCCGAGCCCCATTCACCTGTTGTTACAGATGGGCAACAAACCTCCATGGACCGCGCATGAGCCGCTGCCCCCCCGCCGGACTACAACTCCCACAAGGCGCTGCGCGGCCCCTTCCGGGTCACGTGCCGGAAGCGCGCTTCGCACCTCCGCGCGCATGCGCGGGCGCGGGCCTTTTTTTATTTTCCAGCCTCCCTTTCCCGCCCGAAGCGGATTCATTCATTCAGTCCTATTTATTGAGCGCTCGCTGTGTGCAGGGCGCTGGGCTAAGCGCTTGGGAAGTACAAGTTGGCAACATCTATTATTATAGATGTATATATGTTTGTACATATTTATTACTCTGTTTTATTTGTCCATATTTTATTTGTTTTTATTTATTTTATTTTATTCATTTTATTTGTGCATGGACATTTTTATTGTCCATGCACATAGTAAGCGCTCAATAAATACGATTGATTGATTGATCTATTCTATTTATTTTATTTTGTTAGTATGTTTGGTTAGTTAGTAAGTGCTAAGCGCTTAGTACAGTGCTCTGCACATAGTAAGCGCTCAATAAATACGATTGATTGATTGATTGATTTGTTCTCTGTCTCCCCCTTCTAGACTGTGAGCCCGCTGTTGGGTAGGGACTGTCTCTATGTGTTGCCAATTTGGACTTCCCAAGCGCTTAGTACAGTGCTCTGCACATAGTAAGCGCTCAATAAATACGATTGATGATGATGATGTGAGCCCACTGTTGGGTAGGGACTGTCTCTAGATGTTGCCAATTTGGACTTCCCAAGCGCTTAGTACAGTGCTCTGCACATAGTAAGCGCTCAATAAATACGATGCTCTCTCTCTCTCTCTATTTATTTATTTTACTTGTACATATCTATTCTATTTATTTTATTTTGTTAGTATATTTGGTTTTGTTCTCTGTCTCCCCTTTTAAGACTGTGAGCCCACTGTTGGGTAGGGGCTGTCTCTAGATGTTGCCAATTTGGACTTCCCAAGCGCTTAGTACAGTGCTCTGCACATAGTAAGCGCTCAATAAATACGATGCTCTCTCTTTATTTTACTTGTACATATCTATTCTATTTATTTTATTTTGTTAGTATGTTCGGTTTTGTTCTCTGTCTCCCCCTTTTAGACTGTGAGCCCACTGTTGGGTAGGGACCGTCTCTATGTGTTGCCAATTTGGACTTCCCAAGTGCTTAGTACAGTGCTCTGCACATAGTAAGCGCTCAATAAATACGATTGATGATGATGATGTGAGCCCACTGTTGGGTAGGGACTGTCTCTATAGGTTGCCAATTTGGACTTCCCAAGCGCTTAGTACAGTGCTCTGCACATAGTAAGCGCTCAATAAATACGATGCTCTCTCTCTATTTATTTATTTTACTTGTACATATCTATTCTATTTATTTTATTTTGTTAGTATGTTTGGTTTTGTTCTCTGTCTCCCCTTTTTAGACTGTGAGCCCACTGTTGGGTAGGGACTGTCTCTATGTGTTGCCAATTTGTACTTCCCAAGCGCTTAGTACAGTGCTCTGCACACAGTAAGCGCTCAATAAATACGATGCTCTCTATTTTACTTGTACATATCTATTCTATTTATTTTATTTTGTTAGTATGTTTGGTTTTGTTCTCTGTCTCCCCCTTTTAGACTGTGAGCCCGCTGTTGGGTAGGGACTGTCTCTATGTGTTGCCAATTTGGACTTCCCAAGCGCTTAGTCCAGTGCTCTGCACATAGTAAGCGCTCAATAAATACGATTGATGATGATGATGTGAGCCCACTGTTGGGTAGGGACTGTCTCTAGATGTTGCCAATTTGGACTTCCCAAGCGCTTAGTACAGTGCTCCGCACATAGTAAGCGCTCAATAAATACGATGCTCTCTCTCTCTATTTAGTTGTACATATCTATTCTATTTATTTTATTTTGTTAGTATGTTTGGTTTTGTTCTCTGTCTCCCCCTTTTAGACTGTGAGCCCACTGTTGGGTAGGGACTGTCTCTAGATGTTGCCAATTTGGACTTCCCAAGCGCTTAGTACAGTGCTCTGCACATAGTAAGCGCTCAATAAATACGATGCTCTCTCTCTATTTTACTTGTACATATCTATTCTATGTATTTTATTTTGTTAGTGTGTTTGGTTTGGTTCTCTGTCTCCCCCTTTTAGACTGTGAGCCCACCGTTGGGTAGGGACCGTCTCTATGTGTTGCCAATTTGTACTTCCCAAGCGCTTAGTACAGTGCTCTGCACATAGTAAGCGCTCAATAAATACGATTGATGATGATGATGTGAGCCCACTGTTGGGTAGGGACTGTCTCTAGATGTTGCCAATTTGGACTTCCCAAGCGCTTAGTACAGTGCTCTGCACATAGTACGCTCAGTAAATACGATGCTCTCTCTCTCTCTATTCATTTATTTTACTTGTACCTATCTATTCTATTTATTTTATTTTGTATGTTTGGTTTTGTTCTCTGTCTCCCCTTTTTAGACTGTGAGCCCACTGTTGGGTAGGGACCGTCTCTATATGTTGCCAATTTGGACTTCCCAAGCGCTTAGTACAGTGCTCTGCACATAGTAAGCGCTCAATACGAGGCTCTCTCTCTCTCTCTCTCTCTATTTATTTATTTTACTTGTACATATCTATTCTATTTATTTTATTTTGTTAGTATGTTTGGTTTTGTTCTCTGTCTCCCCCTTTTAGACTGTGAGCCCACTGTTGGGTAGGGACTGTCTCTAGATGTTGCCAATTTGGACTTCCCAAGCGCTTAGTACAGTGCTCTGCACATAGTAAGTGCTCAATAAATACGATGCTCTCTCTCTCTCTATTTATTTTACTTGTACATATCTATTCTATTGATTTTATTTTGTTAGTGTGTTTGGTTTTGTTCTCTGTCTCCCCCTTTTAGACTGTGAGCCCACTGTTGGGTAGGCACCGTCTCTAGATGTTGCCAATTTGTACTTCCCAAGCGCTTAGTCCAGTGCTCTGCACATAGTAAGCGCTCAATAAATATGATTGATTGATTGATTGGGAAGTACAAGTTCGTAACATTAATGTATTTATTGAGCGCTGTGTGCAGAGCGCTGGACTAAGCGCTTGGGAAGTACAAGTTGGCAACATATATTATTATTCAATCGTATTTATTGAGCGCTCACTGTGTGCAGGGCGCTGGACTAAGCGCTTGGGAAGTACAAGTTCGCAACATATATTATTATTATTATTATTCAATCGTATTCATTAAGCGCTTACTGTATGCAGAGCACTGGGCGCTTGGGAAGTACAAGTTCGCAACATATTATTAATCGTAATTATTGAGCGCTTATTGTGTGCAGAGCGCTGCACTAAGCACTTGGGAAGTACAAACTGGCAACATTATTATTATCATTCAATCGTATTTATTGAGCGCTTACTGTGTGCAGAGCCCTGGACTAAGCGCTTGGGAAGTACAAGTTGGCAACATATATTATTCAATCGTTTTTATTGAGCGCTTACTGTGTGCAGAGCGCTGGACTAAGCGCTTGGGAAGTACAAGTTCGCAACATATAATTATTATTATTATTCAGTCGTATTCATTAAGCACTTACTGTATGCAGAGCACTGGGCGCTTGGGAAGTACAAGGTCGCAGCATATTATTAATCGTATTTATTGAGTGCTTACTGTGTGTAGAGCACTGGACTAAGCGCTTGGGAAGTACAAGTTGGCAACATATATTATTCAATCGTATTGAGTGCTTACTGTGTGCAGAGCGCTGGACTAAGCGCTTGGGAAGTACAAGTTGGCAACATATATTATTATCATTCAATCGTATTGAGCGCTTACTGTGTGCAGAGCACTGTACTAAGCGCTTGGGAAGTACAAGTTGGCAACATATGTTATTATTCAATCGTATTTATTGAGTGCTCACTGTGTGCAGAGCACTGGACTAAGTGCTTGGGAAGTACAAGTTTGCAACGTATATTATTATTATTATTGAATCGTATTTATTAAGCCCTTACTGTATGCAGAGCACTGGACTAAGCGCTTGGGAAGTACAAGTTTGCAACATATTATTATTAATCGTATTTATTGAACGCTTACTGTGTGCAGAGCGCTGGACTAAGCGCTTGGGAAGTACAAGTTGGCAACACATTATTATCATTCAATCGTATTTATTGAGCGCTTACTGTGTGCAGAGCACTGGACTAAGTGCTTGGGAAGTACAAGTTCGCAACGTATATTATTATTATTATTCAATCGTATTTATTAAGCCCTTGCTGTATGCAGAGCACTGGACTAAGGGCTTGGAAAGTACAAGTTCGCAACATATTATTATTAATCGTATTTATTGAACGCTTACTGTGTGCAGAGCGCTGGACTAAGCGCTTGGGAAGTACAAGTTGGCAACACATTATTATCATTCAATCGTATTTATTGAGTGCTTACTGTGTGCAGAGCGCTGGACTAAGCGCTTGGGAAGTACAAGTTGGCAACACATTATTATCATTCAATCGTATTTATTGAGCGCTTACTGTGTGCAGAGCACTGGACTAAGTGCTTGGGAAGTACAAGTTCGCAACGTATATTATTATTATTATTCAATCGTATTTATTAAGCCCTTGCTGTATGCAGAGCACTGGACTAAGGGCTTGGAAAGTACAAGTTCGCAACATATTATTATTAATCGTATTTATTGAACGCTTACTGTGTGCAGAGCCCTGGACTAAGCGCTTGGGAAGTACAAGTTGGCAACGTATATTATTATTCAATCGTATTGAGTGCTCACTGTGTGCAGAGCACTGGACTAAGCGCTTGGGAAGTACAAGTTGGCAACATATATTATTATTATTCAATCGTATTTATTAAGTGCTTACTGTATGCAGAGCACTGGGCGCTTGGGAAGTACAAGTTTGCAACATATTATTAATAGTATTTATTGAGCGCTTACTGTGTGCAGAGCGCTGGACTAAGCGCTTGGGAAGTACAAGTTGGCAACATATATTATTATTCAATCGTATTTATTGAACACTTACTGTGTGCAGAGCAGTGTACAAAGCACTTGGGAAGTACAAGTTCGCAACATATTATTAATCGTATTGAGCGCTTACTGTGTGCAGGGCGCTGGACTAAGCGCTTGGGAAGTACAAGTTGGCAACATATATTATTATTATTCAATTGTATTGAGCGCTTACTGTGTGTAGAGCACTGGACTAAGCGCTTGGGAAGTACAAGTTGTTAACATATATTGTTATTATTCAATCGTATTGAGCTCTTACTGTGTGTAGAGCACTGGACTAAGCGCTTGGGAAGTACAAGTTGGCAACATATATTATTATTATTATTATTCAATCGTATTTATTGAGCATTTACTGCGTGCAGAGCACTGACTAAGCGCTTGGGAATTCCAAGTTGGCAACATCTAGAGCCGGTCCCTACCCAACAGTGGGCTCACAGTCTAGAAGGGGGAGACAGAGAACCAAACAAAACATATTAACAAAATAAAATCAATAGAATAAATCATCATCATCATGAATCGTATTTATTGAGCGCTTACTATGTGCAGAGCACTGTACTAAGCGCTTGGGAAGTACAAATTGGCAACATATAGAGACAGTCCCTACCCAACAGTGGGCTCACAGTCTAGGAGGGGGAGACAGACAACGAAACATATTAACAAAATAAAGTCAACAGAATAAATATGTACAAATAAAATGATAGAGTAATAAATCCGTATAAACATATATAGATATAAACAGGTGCTGTGGGATGGGGAAAATATGTACAAATAAAATAGAGTAATACGTACAAACATATATACATGTATACAGGCACAAATAAAATCAATCAATCGAGTAATAAATCCGTACAAACATATATACAGGTGCTGTGGGGAAAGGAAAATATGTACAAATAAAATAAATAAATAGAGTAATAAATACGTACAAACATATATACATATATACAGGTACAAATAAAATCAATAAATAAATGGAGTAATAAATCCGTACAAACATATACAGGTGCTGTGGGGAGGGGAAAATATGTACAAATAAAATAAATAAATAGAATAATAAATACGTACAAACATATATACATATATATATACAGGTACAAATTAAATAGAGTAATATGTACATACAAACATACATATATACAGGTGCTGTGGGGAGGGGAAAATATGTTCAAATAAAATAAATAGAGTAATAAATACGTACAAACATATATACAGGTACAAATAAAATAGAGTAATATGTACGTACAAACATATACAGGTGCTGTGGGGAGGGGAAAATATGTTCAAATAAAATAAATAAACAAATAGAGTAATAAATACGTACAAACATATATACAGGTACAAATAAAATAGAGTAATATGTACGTACAAACATATATACATATATACAGGTGCTGTGGGGAGGGGAAACTATGTTCAAATAAAATAAATAAATAGAGTAATAAATACGTACAAAGGTATATACATATATACAAGGACAAATAAAATCAATCAATAAATAGAGTAATAAATCCGTACAAACTTATAGACATATATACAGGTGCTGTGGGGAGGGGAAAATATGTACAAATAAAATAAATAAATAGAGTAATAAATACGTACAAACATATATACAGGTGCTGTACAAACTTATATACATATATACAGGTGCTGTGGGGAGGGGAAAATATGTACAAATAAAATAAATAAATAGAGTAATAAATATGTACAAACATATATACAGGTGCTGTGGGGAGGGGAAAATATGTACAAATAAAATAAATAAATAAATGGAGTAATAAATACGTACAAACGTATATACATATATACAGGTACAAATAAAATCAATCAATAAATAGAGTAATAATTACGTACAAACATATATACATATATACAAGTGCTGTGGGGAGGGGAAAATATGTACAAATAAAATAAATAAATGGAGTAATAAATAAGTACAAACATATATACAGGTACAAATAAAACCAATCAATAAATGGAATAATAAATCCGTACAAACATATATACAGGTGCTGTGGGGAGGGGAAAATATGTACAAATAAAATAAATAAATAAATGGAGTAATAAATACGTACAAACATATATACGGGTATAAATAAAATCAATCAATAAACAGAGTAATAAATCCGTACAAACATATATACATATATACAGGTGCTGTGGGGAGGGGATAATATGTACAAGTAAAATAGAGTGATAAATACGTACAAACATATATACAGGTGCTGTGGGGAGGGGAAAATATGTACAAATAAAATAAATAAATGGAGTAATAAATACGTACAAACATATATGCATATATACAGGTACAAATAAAATCAATCAATAAACAGAGTAATAAATCCGTACAAACATATATACATATATACAGGTGCTGTGGGGAGGGGAAAATATGTACAAATAAAATAAATAAAGTAATAAATACGTACAAACATATATACAGGTGCTGTGGGGAGGGGAAAATATGTACAAATAAAATAAATAAATAGAGTAATAAATACGTACAAACATATATACAGGTGCTGTACAAACTTATATACATATATACAGGTGCTGTGGGGAGGGGAAGGAGGGGCCTCAGTCTGGGATCGGAACGGGAAGGCGCATGCGCGGGCTGTGGAGGGCGGCGCGCGCTCCAGCCGGCGCTCCGAACGGCCGCCGGGGCTCGCGCGCGGCGGCGACCAATCAGCGCCGCGGAGGCCCAGGCGGCCGACCAATCAGAGGGGCGATAGGAAGGGGGCGGGACTTCCGGTGGGGCCCGGCCCGGCCCCCTCAGGCGTGGGGGGGAGAAGAGGCCGGGGGCGCTGAGGGGAGCGGGGCTCGACGCCAGCGACAGGTAATGGCGTGAGGAAGGGGCCGGCGACATGACACGACATGACACGGCGCGACATGACACGACAAGGCACGACACGCCCCCCATCTCTGACAGACGCCCCTCCCCCCTCTACTGGGGGGGGGTCCCCTCACAGGGAGACGCCCCCCTCCCCACAGCGCGAGGCCTGTCCTCCCCTCATGGAACCGTCTTTTTAAAAAAATTTTCATTTATTTATTTTATTCCTTTTATTTCTTTTCATTTATTTATTTTATTCCTTTTATTTCCCCCATCACCGGTGGACCTTTTTTAATTTTTTAATTTTATTCCTTTTATTTCCCCCATCACCAGTGGAGCCTGCCCCCGGGCTTCAGGCCTTCCTCTGGGGTCGCCTCCCTTCAAGGACCCCCCCCCCCCCGCAATAATGGAGCTTCAGGCCTTTTTCCTCCCTCAGGTCTCGCTTTTCCTTTTTTTTTTTAAATAAAATAGCATATGTTAAGTGATTAGTAGGTGGTAATAATAATAATAATGGCATTTATAATAATAATAATAATGATGGTTATTTGTAAGCCCTTACTAGGTGATAATAATAATGATGGCATTTATGGTGATGGTGGTGTTTGTAAGCGCTTACTAGGTGGTAATAATGATAATAATGGCATTTATAATAATAATAATAATGATGGTTATTTGTAAGCCCTTACTAGGTGATAATAATAATGATGGCATTTATGGTGATGGTGGTGTTTGTAAGCGCTTACTAGGTGGTAATAATGATAATAATGGCATTTATAATAATAATAATAATGATGATGGTATTTGTAAGCCCTTACTAGGTGATAATAATAATGATGGCATTTATGGTGATGATGGTGTTTTTAAGCCCTTACTAGGTGATAATAATAATGATGGCATTTATGGTGATGATGGTGTTTGTAAGCGCTTACTAGGTGGTAATAATGATAATAATGGCATTTATAATAATAATAATAATGATGGTTATTTGTAAGCCCTTACTAGGTGATGATAATAATGATGGCATTTATGGTGATGGTGGTGTTTGTAAGCGCTTACTAGGTGGTGATAATGATAATGGCATTTATAGTAATAATAATAATGATGGTATTTGTAAGCCCTTACTAGGTGATAATAATAATGATGGCATTTATGGTGATGATGGCGTTTGTAAGCCCTTACTAGGTGATAATAATAATGATGGCATTTATGGTGATGATGGGGTTTGTAAGCGCTTACTAGGTGGTAATAATGATAATAATGGCATTTATAATAATAATAATAATAATGACGGTATTTGTAAGCCCTTACTAGGTGATAATAATAATGATGGCATTTATGGTGATGGTGGTGTTTGTAAGCGCTTACTAGGTGGTGATAATGATAATGGCATTTATAGTAATAATAATAATGATGGTATTTGTAAGCCCTTACTAGGTGATAATAATAATGATGGCATTTATGGTGATGGTGGTGTTTGTAAGCGCTTACTAGGTGGTAATAATGATAATAATGGCATTTATAATAATAATAATAATGATAGTATTTGTAAGCCCTTACTAGGTGATAATAATAATGATGGCATTTATGGTGATGATGGTGTTTGTAAGCGCTTACTAGGTGGTAATAATGATAATAATGGCATTTATAATAATAATAATGATGGTATTTGTAAGCCCTTACTAGGTGATAATAATAATGATGGCATTTATGGTGATGATGGTGTTTGTAAGCGCTTACTAGGTGGTAATAATGATAATAATGGCATTTATAATAATAATAATAATGATGGTATTTGTAAGCCCTTACTAGGTGATAGTAATAATGATGGCATTTATGGTGATGATGGTGTTTGTAAGCGCTTACTAGGTGGTAATAATGATAATAATGGCATTTATAATAATAATAATAATGATGGTTATTTGTAAGCCCTTACAGGGTGATAATAATAATGATGGCATTTATGGTGATGGTGGTGTTTGTAAGCGCTTACGAGGTGGTAATAATGATAATAATGGCATTTATAATAATAATAATAATGATGGTATTTGTAAGCCCTTACTAGGTGATAATAATAGTGATGGCATTTATGGTGATGATGGTGTTTGTAAGCGCTTACTAGGTGGTAATAATGATAATAATGGCATTTATAATAATAACAATGATCATCATCATCATCATCATCAATCGTATTTATTGAGCGCTTACTGTGTGCAGAGCACTGTACTAAGCGCTTGGGAAGGACAAGTTGGCAACATCTAGAGACAGTCCCTACCCAGCAGTGGGCTCACAGTCTAAAAGGGGGAGACAGAGAACAAAACCAAACATACTAACAAAATAAAATAAATAGAATAGATATGTACAAGCAAAATAAATAAATAAAATAAATAAATAAATAAATAAAATGATGGTATTTGTAAGCGCTTACTAGGTGGTAATAATAATAATGGAATACAATAGAATATAATAGAATAATAAAATAATGGCATTCTTCTTGACCAACTAGGTTAGGAGTGAGGATTTGGAGGGAGGGGCTGATAAACTTCGACTTAATTTCCAAACCCTGTAAATAAAGGCTCCATTATGCTGTTTTTGTGGCATTGGAACTGACAGTGACAACAAATAATTTGTTCTGCCTAGAGGAACTAATTGGTAAAAATTGGTAATAGTTCTGATGGTATTTGTAAGCGCTTACTAGGTGATAATAATAATAATGGCATTTATAATAATAATGATGATGGTATTTGTAAGTGCTTACTAGGTGGTAATAATAATAATAACGGCATTTGTAATAGTAATGATGATGGTATTTGTAAGCGCTTACTTGTTGGTAATTATAATGGCATTTATAATAGTAATAATGATGATATTTGTAAGCACTTACTAGGTGATAGTAATAATAATAATGTCATTTATAATAATCATCAATCTATCATCATCATCAATCGTATTTATTGAGCGCTTACTGTGTGCAGAGCACTGTACTAAGCGCTTGGGAAGTACAAGTTGGCAACACATAGAAACAGTCCCTACGCAGCAGTGGGCTCACAGTCTAAAAGCGGGAGACAGAGAACAAAACCAAACATGCTAACAAAATAAAATAAATAGAATAGATATGTACAAGTAAAATAAATAAATAAATAGAGAAATAAATATGTACAAACATATACAGATGCTGTGGGGAAGGGAAGGAGGTAAGATGAGGGGAATGGAGAGGGGGATGGGGGGAGAGGAAGGAAGGGGCTCAGTGTGGGAAGGCCTCCTGGAGGAGGTGAGCTCTCAGTAGGACCTTGAAGGGAGGAAGAGAGCTAGCTTGGCGGATGGCGAATAAATACATTTATTTATTTATTTTACTTGTACATATTTATTCTATTTATTTTATTTTGTTAGTATGTTTGGTTTTGTTCTCTGTGCTATGCCCTCTGCCCATCATCATCATCATCATCATCATCATCAATCGTATTTATTGAGCGCTTACTAGGTGGCAATTATAATGGCATTTATAATAGTAATAATGATAATATTTGTAAGCACTTACTAGGTGATAATAATAATAACAGTGACATTTATAATAGTAATCAATCAATCAATCGTATTTATTTAGCGCTTACTGTGTGCAGAGAACTGTACTAAGCGCTTGGGAAAAAATAATGGCATTTATTAAGCACTTACTATGTGCAAAGCACTGTTCTAAGCGCTGGGGAGGTTACAAGGTGATCAGATCGTCCCACTGGGGGCTCACAGTCTTAATCCCCATTTGACAGATGAGGTAACTGAGGCCCAGAGAAGTTAAGTGACTTGCCCAAAGTCACACAGCTGACAAGTGGCAGAGTTGGCAACATCTAGAGACCCTACCCAACAGTGGGCTCACAGTCTAAAAGGGGGAGACGGAGAACAAAACCAAACATACTAACAAAATAAATAGAATAGATATGTACAAGTAAAATAAATAAATAAATAGAGTAATAAATATGTACAAACATATATACAGGTGCTGTGGGGAAGGGAAGAAGGTAAGATGGGGGGATGGAGGGGGGATGAGGGGGAGAGGAAGGAAGGGGCTCAGTCTGGGATAATGATGATGGTATTTGTAAGCACTTATTAGGTAGTAATAATAATAATAATGACATTTATAATAATGATGATGGTATTTGTAAGCACGTATTAGGTGGTAATAATAGTAATGGCATTTATAATAATAAAGATGATGGTATTTGTAAGCCCTTACTAGGTGGTAATAATAATAATGGCACTTATAATAATAATAATGATGATGGTATTTGTAAGTGCTTACTAGGTGGTAATAATAATAATAATAATAGTGGCATTTATAATAATGATGATGGTATTTGTAAGCACTTACTAGGTGGTAATAATAATGATAATGGCATTTATAATAACAATAATAATAATGATGGTATTTGTAAGCATTTACCAGGTGGTAATAATAATAATAATAATGGCATTTATAATAATAATGATGGTGGTATTTGTAAGAGCTTACTAGGTGATAATAATAATAATGGCATTTATAATAATATTGATGATGATGGTATTTGTAAGTGCTTACTAGGTGGTAATAATAATAATAATGGCATTTATAATAATGATGATGATGGTATTTGTAAGCGCTTACTAGGTGGTAATAATCATAATGGCATTTATAATAATAATGATGATGATATTTGTAAGCGCTTACTAGGTGGTAATAATAATAATAATGGCATTTATAGTACTAATAATGATGGTATTTGTAAGCGCTTACTAGGTGGTAATAATAATCATAATAATGGCATTTATAATAACAATGATGATGGTATTTATAAGCGCTTACTAGGTGGTAATAATAATAATAATGGCATTTATAATAATAATAATGATGATGGTATTTGTAATCTCTTACTAGGTGGTAATAATAAGAATAATGGCATTTATAATAATAATAATAACGTGGTATTTAAGCGCTTACTATGTGCAAAGCACTGTTCTAAGCGCTGGGGAGGTTACAAGGTGATCAGGTTGTCCCATGGGGGGCTCACAGTTTTAACCCCCATTTTACAGATGAGGTAACTGAGGCACAGAGAAGATGATAATAATAATAATAGCATTTATTAAGCGCTTACTATGTGCAAAGCACTGGGGAGGTTACAAGGTGATCAGGTTGTTCCATGGGGGGCTCACAGTTTTAACCCCCATTTTACAGATGAGGTAACTGATGCACAAAGAAGTTAATAATAATAATGATGATGGCATTTGATAAGCGCTTACTATGTGCAAAGCACTGTTCTAAGGGCTGGGGAGGTTACAAGGTGATCAGGTTGTCCCACGGGGGGGCTCACAGTTTTAACCCCCATTTTACAGATGAGGTAACTGAGGCATAGAGAAGTTAAGTGACTTGCCCAATGTCACACAGCTGAAAGTTGGCAGAGTGGGATTTGAACCCATGACCTCCGACTCCAAAGCCCGGGCTCTTTCCACTGAGCCACGCTGCTTCTCATTTGACAGGTGAGGGAATGGAGGGGACAGTGAAGCGACTTTTTAAAAATGTTTTTTAAGTGCTTAATAGGTGGCAGGCACTGTGCTAAACGCTGGGGTAGAGAGAAGCTCATCAGGTTGGACGCAGGCCTTGTCCCACATGAGGGTTCATTCATTCATTTACTCGTATTTATTGAGCGCTTACCATGTGCAGAGCACTGTACTAAGCACTTGGGAAGTACAAGTTGGCAATATATAAAGACGGTCCCTACCCAAAAACAGGCTCACAGTTTAGAAGGGGGAGACAGACAACAAAACAAAACATGTAGACAGGTGCCCCCTCCCATTTGACAGGTGAGGGGACAGTGAAGTGACTTTATTTAATGGTTTTTAAGTGCTTACTATGTGCCTGACACTGTACTAAACAGTGGTGTAGAGAGAAGCTAATCAGGTTGAACGCAGTCCCTGTCCCACGTGAGGGTCATGGTTTTCATCCCCATTTAACAGGTGAGGGAATGGAGGGGACAGTGAAGTGATCTTTTTATTTAATGGTTTTTAAGTGCTTACTATGTGTCTGACACTGTACTAAACAGTGGGGTAGAGAGAAGCTAATCAGGTTGGACGCAGTCCCTGTCCCACGTGAGGGTCACAGTTTTCATCCCCATTTGACAGGTGAGGGAATGGAGGGGACAGTGAAGTGACTTTTTTGTTTAATGGTTTTTAAGTGCTTACTATGTGCCTGACACTGTACTAAACAGTGGGGTAGAGAGAAGCCAATCAGGTTGGACGCAGATCCTGTCTCACGTGAGGGTCACAGTTTTTATCCCCATTTGACAGGTGAGGGAATGGAGGGGACAGTGAAGTGACCTTTTTATTTAATGGTTTTTAAGTGCTTACTATGTGCCTGACACTGTACTAAACAGTGGGGTAGAGAGAAGATAATCAGGTTGGACGCAGTCCCTGTCCCACATGAGGGTCACGGTTTTCATCCCCATTTGACAGGTGAGGGAATGGAGGGGACAGTGAAGTGACCTTTTTATTTAATGGTTTTTAAGTGCTTACTATGTGCCTGACACTGTACTAAACAGTGGGGTAGAGAGAAGATAATCAGGTTGGACGCAGTCCTTGTGCCACATGAGGGTCATGGTTTTCATCCCCATTTGACAGGTGAGGGAATGGAGGGGACAGTGAAGTGACTTTATTTTTAATGTTTTTTAAGTGCTTACTATGTGGCAGGCACTGTACCAAACGCTGGGGTAGAGAGAAGCTAAAGAGCCCGTGCTGGGGAGTCAGCGGCCGTGGGTTCTAATCCCACCTCCGCCACTTGTCAGCTGTGTGACTTTGGGCGAGTCACTTCACTTCTCTGTCCCTCAGTTCCCTCATCTGGAAAATGGGGATCAAGACTGTGAGCCCCAAGTGGGACAACCTGATCACCTTGTATTTACCTCAGCGCTTAGAACAGTGCTTGGCACATAGTAAGCACTTAAATATCGTCATCATTATTATTACGGCCCACGTGAGGCTCACGGTCTTCATCCCCATTTGATAGGTGAGGGAATTGAGGGGACGTTGAAGCGATTTTGTTTTTTCAATGATTTTTAAGTGCTTACTAGGTGGCAGGCACTGTGCTTAACGCTGGGGTAGAGAGAAGCAAATCAGGTTGGACGCAGTCCATGTCCCCCATGAAGCTCACAGTCTTCACCCTCAATTGACAGATGAGGGAATTGGGACAGTGAAGTGACCTTTCTTTCTTAATCATTTTTAAAGTGCTTACTATGTGCCAGGCACTGTACCAGATGCTGGGGTAGAGAGAAGCAAATCAGGTTGGACGCAGTCCATGCCCCACATGAAGCTCACAGTGAAGACCCTCAATTGACAAATGAGGGAATTGGGACAGTGAAGTGACCTTTTTTTTCTTAATGATTTTTAAAGTGCTTACTATGTGCCAGGCACTGTACCAAATGCTGGGGTAGAGAGAAGCTCATCAGGTTGGACATCATCATCATCATCATCATCAATCGTATTTATTGAGCGCTTACTGTGTGCAGAGCACTGTACTAAGCTCTTGGGAAGTACAAGTTGGCAACATAACACAATCCAGACACAGACATAACACAGACACAGTCCATGTCGCACCTGAAGTGTACAGTCTCAATCCCCACTTTACAGGGTAATAACAATCTTGGTATTTGTTAAGCACTTAATAGGTGCAAAGCACTGTTCTAAGCGCTGGGGAGGATACAAGGTGATCAGGTTGTCCCACGGTGGGGGGGACTCACAGTCTTAATCCCCATTTTACAGATGAGGTAACTGAGGCACAGAGTAGTAAAATGACTTTTTTAAAATGGTTTTGAAGTGCTTACCCAAGGTCGCACAGCTGGGATTAGAACCCAGGTCCTGTGATTTCCAGATCCGAGCTTTAGCCACTAATCCACCCAGCTTCTCGCTGCCCAGGTCCCTGTCGGAAGCCCTAACGTCTCTTCCCTAGGCTCCCTCTCGCCCTTTTTGGGTGAATTTTACTCAGGAGACATTCCGTCTCCTCTACAAGGTGCCCCATTTTGTCCTCTATCAGGGGACCCTAATCCTAATTTGGGGGGGCACCTTCCAAACCAAGAAGGCCGCAGCAGTGGCTC
The DNA here is from genome assembly GCF_015852505.1 of Tachyglossus aculeatus. Lineage (NCBI taxonomy): Eukaryota > Metazoa > Chordata > Mammalia > Monotremata > Tachyglossidae > Tachyglossus > Tachyglossus aculeatus. Next base: position 3,234,315 of record NC_052078.1, on the reverse strand, counting down.
TGGAGCTGACCTCTGAATGATGGTCAGGGGTCCTGCCGTGGGCAAGTCCCGAGTTTGCTTTTAAGATGATAATAATAATAATGATGGCATTTATTAAGTGCTTACTCTGTGCAAAGCACTGTTCTAAGCGCTGGGGAGGTTACAAGTTGATCAGGTTGTCCCACCGGGGGCTCACGGTCTTAATCCCCATTTTACAGATGAGGTAACTGAGGCCCAGAGAAGTGAAGTGACTTGCCCAAAGTCACAGAGCTGACAGTTGGTGGAGCTGGGATGTGGATGTGAGTGGAAGAAAGTAGGCCTTTCGGCTCATCGGGGGATTACGGGGCTGTCTTTGAGGATGCAGAGGGGATTTTAGAGAAGCAGCGTGGCTCAGTGGAAAGACCCTGGGTTTTGGAGTCAGAGGTCATGGGTTTGAATCCCGACTCTGCCAATTGTCAGCTGTGTGACTTTGGGCAAGTCACTTCACTTCTCTGAGCCTCAGATCCCTCATCTGTAAAATGGGGATGAAGACTGTGAGCCACCCTGTGGGACAACCCGATCTCCTTGTAACCTTCCCAGTGCTTAGAACAGTGCTTTGCACATAGTAAGTGCTTAATAAATGCCATTATTATTATTATTATTTAAGATCAGGCAATGGAAATGAAATGCAGGGGGCAGTGGGGTGGGGGCTGTTTCCCACTGCCAACAAGCAGGGTGGGTCAGTGGAAAGAGCATGGGATTTGGAGTCAGAGGTCATGGGTTCAAATCCCAGCTCCGCCAACTGTCAGCTGTGTGACTTTGGGCAAGTCACTTAACTTCTCTGAGCCTCAGTTACCTCATCTGTAAAATGGGGATTAAAACTGCGAGCCCCCCATGGGACAGCCTGATCAACTTGTAACCTCCCCAGCGCTTAGAACAGTGCTTGGCACATAGTAAGTGCATGACAAATACTATTATTACTGTTATTATTTATTGAGTGGTTACTGTGTGCAGAGCGCTGTACTAAGCGCTTGGGAAGTACAAGTTGGCAACATATAGAGACAGTCCCTACCCAACAACGGGCTCACAGTCTAGAAGGGGGAGACAGACAACAAAACAAAACATGTAGACAGGTGTCAAGTCATCAGAATAAATAGAAATAAAGCTAGCTGCACATCATTAACAAAACAGAATAGCAAATATGTACAAGTAAAATAGAGTAACCTCTTGACTGCTTTGAAACCGTAGTACAGTCCTAAGCACTTAGTACAGTGCTCTGCACACAGTAAGCGCTCAATAAATATGATTGAAATACAATAGATAACAGTAAGATTTTGATACTGAGGAGAATGCACCAGCTCTTGAGGTGGAATTTTTTCCCCTCCCAATCACTTTGGGCCTCCCTTTTCTCCACTTAAAAAAAAAAAATCACCTTTCCTCAAAATCTTTTGGAGAGAAACGTCTTGCATTGTGCTTTGACTCTTCTTAAACATTTTCAGTCAACCGTCTCCTTTTTACACTGTGAGGTAAGAAGAGGCATCAACTATCTCCATTTTCCCAAAGAGGAAACTGAGGCCCAGAGGACTTAACTGATGAGGTTTCAGAGCCAGATAATAAGAGCTGGAGCTAGAACCCAGATTCCTTGACCCTCCCACCGCCCATTCCTGTTGATAGGACACGGGCCTGGGAATCAGAGGACGTGGGTTCTAATCCCGGTTGACCTTGGGCATATCACTTCTCTGGGCCTTAGTGCCCTCATCTGTAAAATGGGGATAGGGACTATGTCTCACCCGATTATCTTGTTCAACCCCAGCGCTTAAAACAGTGCCTGACAGTAAGCGCTTAACAAATACCACGATTCTTCTTCTTATTATTCCCATTAGACCATACTGCCTCCCTAGAAAGTCGGCACCCTACCAGTTGAAAACAAATCCACTCAGAAAGAATAGAGATTTAGCCAGAGGGAGTGTGAGCTTCCTAAAGGATATTGAAGTTCACCGTATCATTTAATCTAAGCCACTTTTGAGTCACCAATTAGCAGCACTGTCTAAGAATGACCACCAGCTCTCCGGGAGGAGATCCCAATCCACTCTCTCCCCTCAATTGGATTAATCCTTAATCCAGGATGGGTTAAGGTCCTTGGAAGGAAGATTTAAAGTACTTGGGAGCAACAGGGAGTGTGTTGAGATAGCGGCCTTCCTCAGAGACTCTGGTGGTTCGAAGCCTAGGAATCCTGCCTGGACATCCGAGTTAATAGTAATAATAATAATAATTATGGTATTTAAAGTCCTACTGTGTGTCAGGCACTGTACTAAGCCTGCTGGGTTGGATACAAGCAATTCGGGTTGGACACAGTCCCATGGGGCTCGCGGTCTCAATCCCCGTTTTACAGATGAGGGAACTGAGGCCCAGAGAAGTTGCCCAAGGTCACACAGCAGACAAGTGGGGGAGCTGGATTAGAACCCATGGCCTTCGGACACCCAGGCCCTTGCTCTTCTCAATTCCTGGGGCTGTCTTTTATAGCCCCTCCCAAGACTTTGATCATTAAAACATCCCCACCAACCCCTAAGGCAGTGAAGATGATTAGCCCTGCTAGGAAATACTCTTGAAACTTGAATTCTGAAGAAGGGAAGGGGTCCCATAAAGTCCTGGCTAGGTTGGGAAATGCCCTTTTCCCTCTTGTCCAGAGCATATCCATTTTCCTTTGATCTTTCCTGGAAATAGGTGGGAGGAAGCACTGGTTCTTTGTTTTGGGTTTTGCAGTTTTTAAATGTGAATGGAGGAATATCCCCTCCCCCACTGCCTTTGGTTTGGTGCAGGAGGGAAACCCCCCTTGTGATGGAAGTTGTTCTGTTGTTATTCTCTTTGTTGTGTAGCAGAAAAATTGCCCGTATTTGGTAAACTTTAGAATGAAACCTCAAACTCTTTCCTTTTGGCACCCAGGCAAGCAAGTATGGTGATTTTATAATAGCTGAAGTGCTTCCTTTCAAACAGCGGTATTTGTAGACTCTAAGCCCCTTGTGGGCAGGGAATGTGTCTGTTAATTGTTGTATTGTACTCTCTCAAGTGCTTAGTACAGTGCTCTGCACATAGTAATTGCTCAATAAATACAATTGAATGAGTGAATGAGCCCTTACTGCACCTCTCTAGGTTGTAAGCTCTTTGTGAGCAGGGAATGCATCTGCTATATTGAGTTGTACTTTCCCAAAGGCTTAGGACAGGGCTATGCACACAGTAAGCGCTCAGTAAGTATGACTGATTGCAGAGCAGAGTGCTAATTACTTGGAAAAGAACAGTGGTTTTATTCTATTCTATTTATTTTATTTTGTTAATATGTTTTGTTTTGTTCTCTGTGTCCCCCTTCTTGACTGTGAGCCCACTGTTGGGTAGGGACCGTCTCTATATGTTGCCAACTTGGACTTCCCAAGCGCTTAGTACAGTGCTCTGCACACAGTAAGCGCTCAATAAATACGATTGATTGATTTGTGTTTACTGTATGCCAGAGGCTTTTGCTGAGCCCTGGAGTAATTTATTATTTTTCCTTTTCCGCATCCTTATGTTTTAAGGACATACTAAGATCTAATCTGTATATTTTCTTGCGGCATTTAATTGCTTCCTATATGCCAAGCACTAGTCTTGGCCTCTTAAGATTACATTAGGTTGGGAACTTTGTGTAGCAGTAAAAGGGGGAAGTGAAGTCAGTTGCCCAAAGTCACACAGCCGACAAGTGGCGGGGTTTGAACCCATGACCTCTGACTCCAAAGCCCGGGCTCTTTCCACTGAGCCACGCTGCTTCTCACTTGTCTGCTGTGTGACCTTGGGCAAGTTGCTTTACTTCTCTGGGCCTCATCTGCCCAATGGGGAGTAAGACTGGGAGCCCCTTGTGGGACAGGGACTGTGTCCAACCTGATTAACTTGTATCTACCCCAGCACTTAGAACAGTGCTTAGCACATAGTAAGTGCTTAACATGTACCATAGTTATTATTATTAAGTGACTTGCTCAAGGTCACAGAGCAGACAGGTGGAGCCGAGAAGGTCGTGGGTTCTAATCCCGGCTCCACCCCATGTCTGCTGTTTGACCTTGGGCAAGTCACTGTGCTTCTCTGGGCCTCAGTTACCTCATCTGTAAACTGGGGATTGAGACTGTGAGCCTCATATCATCATCATCAATCATATTTATTGAGCGCTTACTATGTGCAGAGCACTGTACTAAGCGCTTGGGAAGTACAAGTTGGCAACATATAGAGACAGTCCCTACCCAACAGCGGGCTCACAGTCTAAAAGGGGGAGACAGAGAACAAAACCATACATACTAACAAAATAAAATAAATAGAATAGATATGTACAAGTAAAATAAATAAATAAATAGAGTTATAAATATGTATAAGCATATATGTACAAGCATATATGTACAAGCCTCATATGGGACAGGGGCTGTGTCCAACCCGATTTACTTAATGATAGCATTTAATGATAGCATTTATTAAGCACTTACTATGTTCAAAGCACTGTTCTAAGCGCTGGGGAGGTTACACTGCGATCAGGTTGTCCCACGGGGGGCTCACAGTCTTAATCCCCATTTTACAGATGAAGTAACTGAGGCCCAGAGAAGTTAAATGACTTGCCCACAGTCACACAGCTGGCAATTGGCAGAGCTGGGATTTGAACCCATGCCCTCTGACTCCAAAGCCCGGGCTGTTTCCACTGAGCCACGCTGCTTCTCTGCTGCTACTTGTATCCACCCCAGCACATAGTACAGTGCCTGGCACCTAGTAAGCGCTTAACAAATACCACAATTAGAACCCAAGGTCCTTTGACTTCCAGGCTGTTCTTCCCAGGCTTCAGTTTCTCTCTTTCCCACCTCCTCTTCCTTCCCCTCTAGATAACCTGTATTCCCCCCACAACCCAGAGAAGCAGTGTGGCTCAACGGAAAGAGCCCGGACTTGGGAGTCAGAGGTCATGGGTTCAAATCCCGGCTCTGCCAATTGTCAGCTGAGTGACTTCGGGCAAGTCACTTAACTTCTCTGTGCCTCAGTTACCTCATCTGGAAAATGGGGATGAAGACTGGGAGCCCCACTTGGGACAATCTGATCACCTTGCATCCTCCCCAGCACTACAAACAGTTCTTGGCACATAGTAAGCGCTTAATAAATGCCATCATTATTATTATTATTAACCCACCCCCAGGGAGCTTTGATTTGAATAGGGGGCCGGGGGAGGCAGGGTCTGGGCCTCCACATCAGGTATAACTTTCCTCTGCCATATAACCCGTACCGGTGGTCTCAGTCTTTTTATTTACTAATTCATTTTAGATAGATGAAGTGGGAAAACGTAAGCTTCATGTCAGCAAATAAGGAATGAGAGCAATTCTCTTTATTCTTCCCTGTTGTCACGCCATTCTCCTGCCGCAGAAACTGTATTTCTGGCAGATTGAAAATTTCGTGTGAGTTATTGGTGGGGAGAGGGAGGAGGGATGCAGGCTGGCAGGAAGGGAAGTCTGGGGAAATACCAGAATTCCCGTTCTCATGGCAACCTTAACTCTCCCACGTTGCACATCTGTAGCATTTGGGAAGTACCAATTAGGTCGGCAGATGCATATTCCTAAAATGTGGTGAGTCCTTGTTGCTATGCAAATCTGTGTCCAAGACCTCCCTTTCAAGTATACTTTCCTTTAAATCTGCTACTTTAACCCTGTGGAAGCCTCTTTGGGGAGGTAGAAATCTATTTTCAAATGTAGTTGTGAGCCCCTTGGTGCAACCAAGAGGGTTGGGATAAATTCTTTTTTTTTTGATTTTGTATTTTTATGGTAGGATTTAAGTGCTTACTATGTACCAGGCACTGTTCTAAGCGCTGGGGTAGATACAAGTTAATCAGGTTTGACACAGTCCATGTCCCTCATGAGGCTCACAATCTTAATCCCCATTTTACAGATGAGATAAGTGAGGGATGCAGAAGTGAAGAGACTTGCCCAAGGTCACCTGGCAGGCACGTGCCCTGACTTGCTCCCTGTATTCACCACCCCACCACACTTATGAACATATCCGTAATTATATTAACATCTGTCTCTCCCTCCCAGACTATAAGCTCACTGTGGGCAGGGAGTGTGTTATATTGTTGTTTTGATTTATTGATTTATTTATGGGGGTTTTTTAATTTGGTTTTCTTTCAATTGTATTTGCTAAGGGCTTATTATGTGTGAGGCATTGTACTAAGCGCTGGGGTAGATACAAGCTAATCACTTTGGATACAGTCCCTATCCCACATTATGTTAAGGGACGTTAACAGACATTAATAATAATAATAATAATAATGTTGGTATTTGTTAAGCGCTTACTGTGTGCCAAGCACTGTTCTTAGCACAGGGGTAGATACAAAGTAATCAGGTTGTCCCACGTGGGGCTCACAGTCTAGAAGGGGGAGATAGACAACAAAACAAAAACAATTAGGCAGGTGTCAATACCGTCAATATAGATAAATAGAATTATAGCTATAGTCACATCATTAATAAAATAAATAGAGTAATAAATAGGTACATAGATACACCAGTGATGTGGGGAGGGGAAGGGGGTAGAGCAGAGGGAGGGAGTCGGGGCGATGGGGAGGGGAGGAGGAGCAGAGAAAAAGGGGGGGCTCAGTCTGGGAAGGCCTCCTGGAGGAGGCGAGCTCCCCCAAGCACTTCATTCATTCAGTCGTATTTATTGAGCGCTTACTGGGTGCAGAGCACTGTACTAAGCGCTTGGGGAGTACAAGTCGGTAACATATAGAGACGGTCCCTACCCAACAACGGGCTTACAGTCTAGAAGGTGGAGACAGACAACAAAACAAAACATGTAGACAGGTGTCAAAATCATCAGAACAAATAGAATTAAAGCTCAATGCACATCATTAACAAAATAAATAGAATAGTAAATATGTACAAGTAAAATAGAATAATAAATCTGTACAGACATATACAGGTGTTGTGGGGAGGGGAAGGAGGTAGGCTGGGGGGATGGGGAGGAGGAGAGGAAAAAAGGGGGCTCAGTGTGGGAAGGCCTCTTGGAGGAGGTGATGTCCGGAAGGCTTTGAAGGGAGGAAGAGAGCTAGCTGTACACACAGTAAGCACTCAGTAAATGCCGTTAATAATAATAATAATACTAACAATAAGAATAATAATGATGATAATAATAATGGCATTTATTAAGCGCTTACTATGCGCAAAGCACTGTTCTAAACTCTGGGGAGTTTACAAGGTGATCAGTTTGTCCCATGTGAGGTTTACAGTCTTAATCCCCATTTTACAGATGAGGGAACTGAGGCCCAGAGAAGTGAAGTGACTTGCCCGAAGTCACACAGCTGACAAGTGGCGGAGCTGGGATTCGAACCCATGACCTCTGACTCCAAAGCCCGGGCTCTTTCCACTGAGCCACGCTGCGTTAATTGATTGATTGGGAGGGTCATGGGACACTTTTTTTTGAATGCATTTATTAAGCGCTTACTATGTACAAAGCACTGTTCTAAGCGCTGGGGAGGTTACAAGGTGATCAGGTTGTCCCACGGTGGGCTCACAGTCTTAATCCCCATTTTCCAGATGAGGGAACTGAGGCCCAGAGAAGTGAAGTGACTTGCCCAAAGTCACCCAGCCGACAAGCGGCGGAGCCGGCATTTGAACCCATGGCCTCCGACTCCAAAGCCCGGGCTCTTTCCGCCGAGCCCCGCTGCTTCGCTTCATCATCAATTGTATTTATTGAGCGCTTACTGTGTGCAGAGCACTGTACTAAGCGCTTGGGAAGTCCAAGTCGGCAACATATAGAGACAGTCCCTACACAACAGTGGGCTTCACTTGATGGGAGCCCGTTGTTGGGGAGGGATCGTCTCTGTATGTTGCCGACTTGGACTTCCCAAGCGCTTATTACGGTGCTCTGCACCCAGGAAGCGCTCAATAAATAGGATTGAATGAAAAGGGAGGCCCATTTAGGAATAAGTTGAAATTCCCATGTCGATCAGAGGAGGGCAGCCGGCTTCCCTCCCAAGGACCATCCCGGGACAATGGCCCTGCCAGACAGGAAAACCACCCGCAGCCCATCCCTACTCTCGCTCTGTTTTCTCTCCGAACACAAAGACTTGGGGATGTTCCCTTGGGAGGCCCGTTCTCGGATTTCCAATTTCCTTTTTCAGCTCAAGTTCAATCATCTCTCAAAGAAGGGGGGGAAAAAGAAAGCAAATCCGGTCGAAGATCCGTTTAGGCCAAGGCCCCGAGCGCGGTGGGGAAAATTGGGTCAGGCCTTAACCCTTGCAGTTGGCGGAGAAGCGAGGTCAGTTGGACAGGTTGTAAAATGGCGCTAAGAATTCACCAGAAAGTCCTTTCCCTCACTTATTCAGTTGTATTGATTAAGCGCCAAATTATTCATTCAGTTGTATTGATTAAGCGCTTGCTGGGTGCAGAGCACTGTACTAAGCGCTTGGGAAAGTACAGTAGCGTCACCGGAGCGTCCTTTCCCACACTTATTCATTCAGTTGTATTGATTAAGCGCCAAACTATTCATTCAGTTGTATTGATTAAGTGCTTGCTGTGTGCAGAGCACTGTACTAAGCGCTTGGGAAAGTACAGTAGCGTCACCGGAGAGTCCTTTCCCTCACTTATTCATTCAGTTGTATTGATTAAGCGCCAAATTATTCATTCAGTTGTATTGATCAAGCGCTTGCTGTGTGCAGAGCACTGTAGTAAGCGCTTGGGAAAGTACAGTAGCGTCACCGGAGCGTCCTTTCCCTCACTTATTCATTCAGTTGTATTGATTAAGCGCCAAATTATTCATTCAGTTGTATTGATTAAGCGCTTGCTGGGTGCAGAGCACTGTACTAAGCGCTTGGGAAAGTACAGTAGCGTCACCGGAGCATCCTTTCCCTCACTTATTCATTCAGGTGTATTGATTAAGCGCCAAATTATTCATTCAGTTGTATTGATTAAGCGCTTGCTGTGTGCAGATCCCCATACTAAGCACTCGGGAAAGTACAGTAGCGTCACCAGAGAGTCCTTTCCCTCACTTATTCATTCAGGTGTATTGATTAAGCGCCAAATTATTCATTCAGTTGTATTGATTAAGCACTTGCTGGGTGCAGAGCACTGTACTAAGCGCTTGGGAAAGTACAGTAGCGTCACCGGAGCGTCCTTTCCCTCACTTATTCATTCAGTTGTATTGATTAAGGTGCCAAATTATTCATTCAGTTGTATTGATTAAGCGCTTGCTGTGTGCAGAGCCCCGTACTAAGCACTCGGGAAAGTACAGTAGCGTCACCAGAGAGTCCTTTCCCTCACTTATTCATTCAGTTGTATTGATTAAGCCCCAAATTATTCATTCAGTTGTATTGATTAAGCGCTTGCTGTGTGCAGAACACTGTACTAAGCGCTTGGGAAAGTACAGTAGCGTCACCGGAGCATCCTTTCCCTCACTTATTCATTCAGTTGTATTGATTAAGCGCTTGCTGTGTGCAGAGCACTGTAGTAAGCGCTTGGGAAAGTACAGTAGCATGGCTCAGTGGAAAGAGCCCGGGCTTTGGAGTCAGAGGTCATGGGTTCAAATCCCGGCTCCACCAGTTGTCAGCTGTGTGACTTTGGGCAAGTCACTTCATCATCATCATCAATCGTATTTATTGAGCACTTACTATGTGCAGAGCACTGTACTAAGCGCTTGGGAAGTACAAATTGGCAACATATAGAGACAGTCCCTACCCAACAGTGGGCTCACAGTCTAAAAGTGGGCTCACACTTCACTTCTCTGAGCCTCAGTTCCCTCATCTGTAAAACGGGGATGAAGAATGTGAGCCTCCCGTGGGACAGCCTGATCACCTTGTATCCCCCCAGTGCTTAGAACAGTGATTTGCACATAGTAAACGCTTAATAAATGCCATCATTATTATTATTATTACAGTATAACAGTAAAGAGTGTCAATCCCTGCCGACGACAACCTCACAGTGTAGCAGCATGGCTCAGTGGAAAGATCCCAGGCTTGAGAGTCAAAGGTCATAGGTCACACATGACTGCTGTGTGACCTTGGGCAAGTCACTTCACTTCTCTGAGCCTCAGTTCCCTCCTCTGTAAAATGGAGGTGAAGACTGTGAGCCCCACGTGGGACAACGTGCTCACCTTGTATCTCCCCCCACCAGCGCTTAGAACAGTGCTTTACACATAGTAAGCGCTTAACAAATGCCATCGTTATTATCATTTGTAGCGCGAATTCAGACAGTTCAATTCAGGGAAGCAACGTGGCTTAGTGTGTAGAGCACGAACTTGGGAGTCAGAAGGACCTGGCTTGCGATCCCACTTGTCTGCTGGGTGACCTTGAGCAAGTCGTTTCCCTTTTCTGGGCCTCAGTTCCCTCCTCTGGAAAACGAGGAGGAAGACTGAGGGCCCCATGTGAGACGGGGACTGTGTCCAAACTGATTCACCTGGATCTACCCCGGCGCTATGTACAGTGCCTGGCGCATACTAAGCGCTGAACACATCCTATAAAAAATGCACAATAGGAAAGGTGGCCCGAAATAAGGATTTCTTTGGTTCCACTCTAGCAGGTTTGTGGGAAGTAAAGTCATGTGGCCACCAGAGCAAACACGATGCCTGTGTGATTAGTTCCAGAGGGGGAATTAATCAATGAATGGTATTTTTTGAGTTCTGACTGTGTGCAGAGCGTTGTACTAAGCGCTTGAGAGATTCTGCACATCATCATCATCATCATCATCAATCATATTTATTGAGCGCTTACTGTGTGCAGAGCACTGTATTAAGCACTTGGGAAGTACAAATTTGCAACATATAGAGACAGTCCCTACCCAACAGTGGGCTCACAGTCTAAAAGGGGGAGCCTGCACATTGTAGGCTCTGTTAATACCATTGATTGATAAACTGATTAATTGATAAGCACTTAGTACAGTGCTCTGCACACGGTAAGCGCTCAATAAACACACTTGAATGAAGGAATAAAACAGACTTCTTGGCAAGACGGAGGAAGATTTTTATCCCTAGAAGTTGGGAATTCCAAAATGATTTTTTTTTCTTTCTAGATTCCCCTTCCCCAAGCAGCAATAAAAGCAGAACCACTGATACGTTTCTGCCCTTTTTTGTTTTGTTTTATTTGATCTGTTAGATGTGCGCTCTGGCAGAATCTGTATTTAGGTCTCGGCAGCCAATTTAGGACACGTCAGGAAGCGATTGCTCTGAAGTTGCACGCTGCTTTCATTTTTTTAGGGTGGGGTTTCCATTTTGAACAGCATATTGTGTCCAGTGATTTGGGGGAAAATACAGCTTGTTCTCTGCCTAGCATCAGGAAGAAATTTAATAATAATAACGATGGTATTTGTTAAACGCTTGCTGTGTGCCAAGCACTGTTCTAAGCACTGGGGTAGATACAAAGTAATCAGGTTGTCCCCATTGGGGCTCACAGTCTTTATCCCCATTTTACAGATGAGGTCACTGAGGCCCAGAGAAGTTAAGTGACTTGCCCAAAGTCACACAGCTGACAGGTGTCAGAGCCGGGATTTAATCCTGTTGTCCTCTTCTGGGCATTTACCCACCCTCAGGTATCCTTTTGACTGTAAGCTCATTGTGGGCGGGAAAAGTCTACCAACTCCATTACACTGTACTCTCCCAAGCATTTAATTCAGTACTCTGCACACTGTAAGCGCTCAATAAATATCATTGATTGATAGACCCGTTCCCTGCCCCCAGCCAGCGTACAGTCTAGAGGATGCCTCCCTGAAGGCCATTCGTCACTCTTGGGTGAGTGATCCCTCCCCAGATGGACTTTGAATCCCAGTCAACCGAGAGGGGACTTTTTACGGATGGACGGACAGAATTAACGGAGACCGCTAAGCTCTTCGGTTCCCGCCATTGCTTAGTACATTGCTCTGCCATTGCTTAAGCGCCATCCCGCCATTGCTGAAGCGCTTAGTACAGTGCTCTGCACACAGTAAGCGCTCAATAAATACGATTGATGATGATGATGCCCATTACAGGCTCCATTTGAAGCCGACGCTGGGTTTAAATTGTAGCTTACTTTAGAGGAGATTCCAGAAAGCGGAGCTGGAGACGATCAGGTGAATGCCAGCCAGGGAAAGACCACAGGTTTTAATGCGATTTGTTCTGTACTAAATGTCTGAGGGGCCTTAGCAGACTCCTTCATCCAGTAAATTCTCTCGTATCTCATTCAGTAACTTCTCTCGCATCTCTCAAAAGGAGCCTTTGGCCCCTTTTAAAGCAGTGGGAAGAGCTGCTGATTGCTCAATCTCCCTATCACAAATGAGCTGGAAAGTCTTTGTTACCTGTTTGTTGCTTAGTTCGCGACATTATTTTGGCAAAGTAGATAATTAGATGGGATTTCATTCTCAACTTCATTCCATCCGTGGCCTTTCCCCCAATGACTGTCTCTCAATGCCCTGGAGAATTTTTTTCTCTTCCCTTTCCCTTATTAAGAATAATAATAAGGGCATTTATTAAGCACTTACAATGTGCAAAGCACTGTTCTAAGCACTGGGGAGGTTACAGTGTGATCAGGTTGTCCCATGGGGGGCTCACAGTCTTAATCCCCATTTTAAAGATGAGGTAACTGAGGCACAGAGAAGTAAAGTGACTTGCCCAAAGTCACACAGCTGACAACTGGCGGAATGAGATTTGAACCCATGATCTCCGACTCCAAAACCCGTGCTTTTTCCACTGAGCCACCCCTTTCTCCTGCCATCTCAACCTCCGAGGGATCAAGACACATAGTGGGGCATCCATTAATAATGATTGCTGTGGTGTTTAGTTAGCACTTACTATGTGCCAGGCACTGTACTAAGCACTGGCATCAATACAAGATAATCAGGTTGGGCACAGTCTCTGTCCCACATGGGGCTCACAGTCTTAATCCCCATTTCACAGATGAGGAAACTGAGGCACAGAGAAGTGAGATGACTCTCCCAAGGTTCCGCAGAGGACAGTGGCGGAGCCTTTGTGCATTTTTGTACTGATTTACTATTCTATTTATTTTATTGATGTGTATACATCTATAATTCTGTTTATTCTGATGCGCTTGATGCCTGTCTACTTGTTTTGTTGTCTGTCTCCCCCTTCGAGACTGTGTGCCCATTTTTGGGTAGGGATTGTCTCTCTCTGTTGCCGAACTGTACTTTTCAAGCGCTTAGTACAGTGCTCTGCATACAGTAAACGCTCAGTAAATGATTGAATGAATGAATAATTAGAACCCAGGTCCTCTGACTCCCAGAAAAGGGCTCTCTTTCCATTAGGCCACTCTACTTCTCAGCCATCGCCCCTCTGTTTTTCTCTTGATGAGAGTCGGCCGGAGTCTGTTGGATAGACAACTTGAGGGTAGGGTTTATATTTTCTGCTTCATCGTCATCATCATCATCATCAATGGTATTTATATTGGACGCTTACTGTGTGCACAGCGCTGTACTAACTGCTTAGTAGACACATTCCCCCCCCCCCCCCGCCCACAATGAGCCTACAGTCTAGAGAGGGAGACAGACGTGAAGATCAATAAGTCCTTTATGATAAATGATTTATAGATAGGTATATAAGTGCTGCGGGGTGGAGGTTACTTTCTGTGACTCCTGGAAGTTTGGAAGGATAGGCCTGATCCCACAAGTCAGAGAAGCAGGTTGGTTTCCCCTCTTCGATCGTCTTCTAGACTCTTGTTGGACGCCAAGTGGGGTGGCGGGGTGAGTCCCCCCAACATAGTTCAGGAGAGCAAGTCGGTCAGGCCGAGAGGACCGACGCTTCGATGAAGGGACAACAGGTTCGAAGTTGAAATTCACCCGTCACTTAGAGAAGCAGTGTGGCTCAGTGCAAAGAGCACTGGCTTTGGAGTCAGAGGTCATTCATTCATTCAGTCAATCATATTTATTGAGCGCTTACTGTGTGCAGAGCACACAGTAGGTCATGGGTTCAAATCCCGGCTCTGCCACTTGTCAGCTGTGTGACTTTGGGCAAGCCACTTAACTTCTCTGTGCCTCAGTCATCTGTAAAATGGGGAAGAAGACTGTGAGCACCCCCATGGGACAACTTGATCACCTTGGAACCTTTCCAGCACTTAGAACAGTGCTTTGCACATAGCAAGCGCTTAATAAATGCCATTATCATTATTACTGGCGAGAAGAACAAGGGTGACTCACGTGTTTCTCCTTTTCCCAGGTGGTGGGCTGAAATGCCCAAGAGTGGCTGGACCACGTTGGGGATGACGGTGTGGATTACAGCCCCGAAAGTCCGAAGAAAATGGATAGAGAAGGATGTCACCTGAGAAGAAAAGGAGGGGTCACTTGAAGGTAAGGCCCAGCCCCATCACAGGCCCTCTATTTCTAGTTATTTTTGCAACGGGGAAGGGCCCGTCTCACTCAATTCAATATTTCATTCATTACTTCATACTTCATTACTTCGTCCCAGCGCTTAGAACAGTGCTTTGCACATAGTAAGCGCTTAACAAATGCCATTATTACATTACATTACTTGCATTGAGAACCCGGGCCTGGAAGACAGAAGGACCTTCGTTCTCCTCCCGGCTCCGCCACTCGTCTGCTGTGCAAGCCACCTCAGTTCCTTGGGCCTCGGTTTCCTCGTTTGTAAAATGGGGTTGGAGATTGGACCACGAGCTGTGTCAAGCCCGATTAACTTGCGCGTAGTACAGTGCGTTTAACAAATAGCGTCTCAAAGTGGTACAGCTGCAAAATCCATCACTTGTCTGAGCTTAGTACAGTGCGTTTAACAAATAGCATCTTAAAGTGGTAGAGCTGCAAAATCCATCACGTGTCTGCTGTGTGACCTTGGGCAAGTCACTTAACTTCTCTGGGCCCCAGTTACCTTGTCTGTAAAATGAGGATTGGGAGTGTGAGCCCTGTGTGGAACAGGGACTGTGTCCAAAGTGATATCCTTGTACCTGTCCCGGTGCTTAGCACACAGTCTTTTAGACTGTGAGCCCACTGTTGGGTAGGGACTATCTCTATATGTTGCCAGCTTGTACTTCCCAAGCGCTTAGTACAGTGCTCTGCACACAGTAAGCGCTCAATAAAGACGATTGATTGATTGATACCATGTACCATAATTATTATTATTTATTATTAGTCCCCGTGGTACTATCAACTGATTAGTTGATGGTTGATAGAGGGGTCGATGGTGACACAGTTGGGTAGGGACCGTCTCTATATGTTGCCAACTTGTACTTCCCAATCGCTCAGTACAGTGCTCTGCACACAGTAAGCGCTCAATAAATACGATTGAATGAATGAATGAGAAGGTTAGCACCAGAGGAGTGGAGGATGCGCGCTGGATTTTCTCTCTTGATTGCTGAATTGTACTTTTCAAGCGCTTAGTGCAGTGCTCTGCACACAGTAAGTGCTCAATAAATACAATTGAATGAATGAATGAGAAGGTTAGCACCAGAGGAGTGGAGGATGCGCGCTGGATTTTCTCTCTTGATTGCTGAATTGTACTTTTCAAGCGCTTAGTACAGTGCTCTGCACACAGTAAGCACTCAGTAAATACGATTGAATGAATGGGTTGCAGAAGGAGAGAACTGAGATGAGGTAGGAGGGGGCAAGGAGATGTTGATTTTTAAAACCATTGGAGAGGAGTTTTTGTTTGATACATAGGTGGATGGACAACCCCTGGAGTGTTCCAGGGGTCTCCATCCCCCCCGCCTTACCTCCTTCCCTTTCCCACAGCACCTGTATATATGTATATATGTTTGTACGTATTTATTACTCTATTTATTTTACTTGTACATATCTATTCTATTTATTTTATTTTGTTAATATGTTTTGTTTTGTTGCCTGTCTCCCCCTTCTAGACTGTGAGCCCGCTGTTGGGTAGGGACCGTCTCTATGTGTTGCCAACTTGGACTTCCCAAGCACTTAGTACAGTGCTCTGCACACAGTAAGCGCTCAATAAATACGACTGATTGATTGATTCTGGAGTGGGGTGACGGGTCCAGAGCGTTTTTGTAGACAAATGACCCAGGCAGCAGAGTGAAGTGGGGACTGGAGTGGGGAGAGACGGGAGGCTGGGAGGTCAGCGAGGAGGCTGATGCAGTAATCAAGGCGGGGTGGGATGAGAGATGGGATTAACTTGGTGGCAGTGTGGATGGAGAGGAAAGGACGATTTTTAGCAACGGTGTGAAGGTGGGACCGACAGGATTTGGTGGTGGGTTGAATGACAGAGGGGAGTCGAGGATAACGCCAAGGTTACGGACTTGTGAAACGGTTTATCAAGGGTTGATTAATCAGTCGTATTTATCGAGTGCTTACTATGTGCAGAACACTGTATTAGGAGCATGGAAGAGTCCACTTTAACAGTATACCAGACAACCATACACATTCAGCGTGGCTCAGTGGAAAGAGCCCGGACTTTGGAGTCATTCATTCATTCATTCATTCAATCGTAATTGAATCGTAAGCAAGAGAAGAAGAGTTGGGATAGGGCCAGCTGCTCCCTGTGTTCTCATCCTCCCGCTCCCTCTCCAAATTCCACCCACGCCAGGGGAGAAGCGGGCAAACAAAAGAAACAGACACGGGTTGCTTATGCCCGCAAAATTTCCCTGGGCTGGTTAGTGAGTATGGAGTCATATGCGGTAAATCGGAGACGGCCTCGCGGAGTGAAACCCCCGAACGAACTGGGATTCCTTGAAAAAGGCCAAGGACGTGTTTTGAGTTCCACTGTCGGCCAGAGATACAATCAATCAATCAATCAATTGTATTTATTGAGCGCTTACTGTGTGCAGTACAGTGCTAAGCGCTTAGTACAGTGCTAAGAGCTTAGTACAGTGCTCTGCACACAGTAAGCGCTCAATAAAGACGATTGATGATGATGCAGAGCACTGTACTAAGCGCTTGGGAAGTACAAGTTGGCAACATATAGAGACAGTCCCTACCCAACAGTGGGCTCACGGTCTAAAAACAGTGTCATCGCCTGTCACTGTCGTGAGAAGGTCTGGTTAAAACTTGTTCTCGGGAGCCGTTTTGCAACGAAAGCCCCAATTCTAGCATGAAATTGAAAATTGCCTACTCATTCATTCGTATTTATTGAGCGCTTTCTGTGTACAGAGCACTGTACTAAGCGCTTGGGAAGTCCAAGTTGGCAACATGTGGAGACGGTCCCTACCCAACCGTGGGCAACACAGTCTAGAAGGGGGAGACAGACAACAAAAGAAAACATGTGGTCAGGTGTCGTCATCAGAATAAATAGAGGTAAAGCTAGATGCACATCACTGACAAAAAGAAGAGTAAATTTGTACAATATGTCGTATGCTAATATGACCGAGTGACATGAAGAAAGAGAAAAGAAAGCAAAAAAGAAAAAAGAAAGAGAAAGAAAGAAGGCAAGGGAAAGAAAAAAAGGAGAGAAAGAAAGAAAAGAGAAAAGTTCTGGTCAAGATATGTTCTTGAGAACAGTTTTGCAACTAAAACCCCAATTCTAGTGAGAAATGGAAAATTGCTAATATCATCAATCGTATTTATTGAGCGCTTACTGTGTGCAGAGCACTGTACTAAGCTCTTGATATATATATCATATATATATACATCATATATATATATATATATATATACACACAAATATACGTTTGTGTGTGTCAATCTGAAAGCCAAAAAATTGCAGAAACATTAGTTTCCATAGCAAATCACCCACTGCATATTTACCGTTGCTACAGGAACCTCAAAATTGTATTCATACGATTCTTATACATGTTTCAGGTTAGCTGCTTTTTGGCGATCCATGCCTCCGTGGTTTACCATTTGAACTCGTGGGGATAAACTTTGGCCATTCATGTTTTGCAGCTGAGCAGGAGTCAGCTCTAAAACTTGAAATGCGTTAAGCAAATTGCTTGTAATGGAAAACCTGGGGCTTGGAGGCCGTTGACTGTGGGCTTTTTGTTTTGGTGTTGATTTTATTAAGAGTATTTGTTAAGCGCTTATCTGGGGCCAGGCTCTGTTCTCTGTGCTGGGATAGATACAAGGTAATCAGGTTGGATGCAGTTCTTGTCCCACATGGAGCTCACAGCCCCCATTTTACAGATGAGGGAACTGAGGCACGGAGGAATGGAAGTGACTTGCCCAAGGTCACACAAGGGGAAAATAATAATAATAATAATAATAATAATAATGATAGTATTTGCTAAGCACTTACTATGTGTCAAGCACTGTTCTAAGTGCTGAAGGGATACACCTCTCCATCCCCCCCGTCTTACCTCCTTCCCTTCCCCACAGCACCTGTATATATGTATATATGTTTGTACATATTTATTACTCTATTTATTTTACTTGTACATATCTATTCTTTTTATTTTATTTTGTTAGTATGTTTGGTTTTGTTCTCTGTCTCTCCCTTTTAGACTGGGAGCCCACTGTTGGGTAGGGACTGTCTCTATATGTTGCCAACTTGTACTTCCCAAGTGCTTAGTACAGTGCTGTTTATCATCATCAATCGTATTTATCATCTGTAAAATGTGGATTAAGACTGTGAGCCCCACGTGGGACAACCTGATCACCTTGTAACCTCCCCAGCGCTTAGAACAGTGCTTTGCACATAGTAAGCGCTTAATAAATGCCATCATTATTATTATCATTATTATTATTGTAACCTCCCCAGCACTTAGAACAGTGCTTTGCACATAGTTAGTGCTTAATAAATGCCATCATTATTATTATTATCTAAATCTATTCTCCCAAGTGCTTACTTAGCCCATTTATTCGTATTGTAGGTGCTCAGAGATTGGAGACTTATTGATTGATAAGCACATAAGCACTTAGAACAGTGCAAGCGCTTAGTACAGTTCTCTGCACATAGTAAGCGCTCAATAAATATGATTGATGATGATTGATTAGGGCTGTTAAAAAGAAAATCTCTAATCACAAGAATGAATGTCAAGGGAGGGCAGCCATCATCATCATCATCATCAGTCGTATTGAGCGCTTACTATGTGCAGAGCACTGTACTAAGCGCTTGGGAAGTACAAATTGGCAACATATAGAGACAGTCCCTACCCAACAGTGGGCTCACAGTCTAAAAGGGGGAGACAGAGAACAAAACCAAACATACTAACAAAATCAAATAAATAGAATAGGTATGTACAAGTAAAATAAATAAATAAATAGAGTAATAAATATGTACAAACATATATACATATATGAGATTCCAACCGCCAATATTAGACCAAAGGAGCCACTGGTCTGAGCTTAATCAGCACCATCGGAGGCAGCCTCCTTTCCTCTTGGACCCCAACACACACACACAGACACACACAACACACACAACAACACACCTCCATATTGTACGTCACCACCATCTGTTCCCGCCGGCTCCCGCGTCCGTCGGCTCGCAAACCAATTTGGACTCGTGGATCTTCCCCTCCCCTCCCACCATTCTAATTTCGCAGCACTTTCCCAAAGATTTAGAAAATAAGATTATGCGGCGTAGAGGCCGTCACACTCGTGCAGCGCTGCTGGTACCCGACTGTTGTATTCTGTAGATTTTTCTGTTTTTCTGCTCCAAGGTCCGTACATAGTTCGGCCCTACAAGATGTGGTGTTTTCAAGAAAAGTGATTTCTTCGGCCGGCTTCTGAAGGGCCCGTTGCATTTTTTCCCCCCCCGCGCCGCCTTTACATTATCCAAAGACATTGCTGCTTGAGGAATAATAATAATAATGGTATTTAAGCACTTACTATGTGCAAAGCACTGTTCTAAGCACTGTTTGGATAGCAGCATCCGACTTGAAAAACGCAGGGAAATTAAAGTGAAAGCTCAGTCACTTTTTTTTTTTTTTTTAAGTTTTAGGTTTTTAATGGTAGTCGTAAAGCGCTTACTATGTGCCAGGCACTGTTGTCAGCTCTAAGCACCAAGTAAATATTAGCACTGCTAATACTAGGTTTCCCAGCCCCGGAAGATCCTGGCCTTGGAAAGGTTTGTTGGCGATCCCGGAGAACATTTTTAGACCTGAGTTTTGCAGTCAGGATTTCTGAGCGGACTTAGGGCGCTTAGAAGAGCGCTGAGAAGCAGCGTGGCTCAGTGGAAAGAGCCCGGGCTCGGGAGTCAGAGGTCTCGGGTTCTAATCCCGGCTCCACCACTTGTCAGCTGGGTGACTTGGGGCAAGTCACTTCACTTCTCTGAGCCTCAGTTCCCTCATCTGGAAAATGGGGTTGAAGACTGTGAGCCCCACGTGGGACAACCTTGATTACCTTGTATCCCCCCAGTGCTTAGAACAGTGCTTGGTAAGCGCTTAACCTCTCCACCCCCCCTCCCCATCTTACCTCCTTCCCTTCCCCACAGCACCTGTATATATGTATATATGTTTGTACATATTTATTACTCTATTTATTTTATTTGTACATATCTATTCTATTTATTTTATTTTGTTAGTATGTTTGGTTTTGTTCTCTGTCTCCCCCTTTTAGACTGTGAGCCCACTGTTGGGTAGGGACTGTCTCTATATGTTGTCAGTTTGTACTTCCCAAGCGCTTAGTCCAGTGCTGTGCACATAGTAAGCGCTCAATAAATACGATTGATTGATTGATTGATTAACAAATACAACATTATTATTATTATAGTAAGCGCTTAACAAGTACCTTAATTATTATCAGCGCTTAGCACAGTGCTTTGCACATAGTAAGCGCTTAACAAATGCCATTATTATTATTATTATTATTATTATTATTATTATTATTATTATTATTCAAGCTACCGTTCAGGACACCTTGCTAAAAAAGCTTCTAAATCAATCTGAATTTCATTGTGTCGTATTCATTCATTCATTCAATCATTTTTATTGAGCGCTTACTGTGTGCAGAGCACTGTACTAAGCGCTTGGGAAGTCCAAGTTGGCAACATATAGAGACGGTCCCTACCCAGCAGTGGGCTCACAGTCTAGAAGGGACTGTGAATTTGATTCATTCAGTCATATTTATTGAGTGCTTATTGTGTGCAGAGCACTGTACTAAGCGCTTAAACGGACAGTCGGGTTTGCCTCAGAACTCTAGCAAGCCTAGTGGTTAGAGCCCGGGTGTGGGTGGCAGGAGGGCCCGAGTTCTAATTTTGGCTCCACCAGGTGTCTGCTGTGTGACCTCGGGAAAGTCACTTGACTTCTCGGGGCCTCAGTTCCCTCATCTGTAAAATGGGAATTAAGACTGTGAGCCCCATGTGGGGGACAGACTGTGTCCACCCTGATTAGCTTGTTTCTTCCCCTAGCGCTTAGTACAGTGCCTGGCACACAGTAAGCTCCTCAATGCCATTAAAAAAAAAAAAAAACTTTCACAAGGAAAAAAAGTGGAATGTGATACTCCTTATAGGTTGATAATCCCAGGATCACATATTGGAATTTATATCTGCGGAATATCGGCAGCGTAGTTTTGTGCAGCCGTTCATGAATTTGTCACTAGCATGAAGGTTGTTTTCAACATATCGAATTAGTCTGAAGGTGATTTAATCCAGTATTCATTCATTCAATTGTATTTATTGATGATGATGGCATTTGTTAAGCGCTTACTATGTGCAAAGCACTGTTCTTATTATTGTTGTTATTGAGCGCTTACTGTGTGCAGAGCACTGTACTAAGCGCTTGTGAAGTACACCTTGAGCCCGTTGTTGGGCAGGGACCATCTCCATCTGTTTCCGATTTTTATTTCCCAAGCGCTTATTACAGTGCTCTGCACACTGTAAGCGCTCAATAAATACAGTTGAACGAATAAATGAATCACTGTCAACTCCTTGCGGATCTGAAGACTGATTTGGTTATATTTGCTTAGTATTCATTCAGTTATATTCGTTAAGCATTAACGGTGTGCAGAGCACTGTGCTAAGCGCTTGGGAAAGTACAGTTCAGCAGTAGAGAGACAATCCCTGCCCACAATGAGCTCACATAATAACAATAATTCTGGTATTTGTTAAACACTTAGTATATGTCAGGCACTGTTTGAAGTGCTGAGGTAGACAATAATAATAATAATAATAATGGTGGCATTTGTTAGGTGCTTACTATGTGCGAAGCACTGTTCTAAGCGCTGAGGGGATGCAAGGTGATCAGGTTGTCATTCATTCATTCATTGTCATATTTATTGAGCGCTTACTGTGTGCAGAGCACTGTACTAAGCACTTGGGAAGTCCAAGTTGGCAACATATAGAGACGGTCCCTACCCGACAGCGGGCTCACGGTCTAGAAGGGGGAGACAGACGACAAAACAAAACACGTGGACAGGTGTCAAGTCACCCACGTGGGGCCCAGTCTTACTCCCCATTTTACAGATGAGATAACTGAGGCACAGAGAAGTTAAGTGACTTGCCTAAAGTCACACAGCTGACCAGTGGCGGAGCCTGGGATGAGAACCCATGACCTCTGACTCTCAACCCCGGGCTCTTTCCACTGAGCCACGCTGCTTCTCAAGGTAGATACGAGGTAACCGGGTTGGACACAGTCTTCTAGACTGTGAGCCCACTGTTGGGTAGGGACTGTCTCTATATGTTGCCAACTTGTACTTCCCAAGCGCTTAGTACAGTGCTCTGCACACAGTAAGCGCTCAATAAATACGATTGATTGACACAGTCCCTGTCCCACGTGGGGCTCACAGTCTTTATGAGAAGCAGCGTGGCTCAGTGGAAAAGAGCCCGGGCTTTGGAGTCAGAGGTCATGGGTTCAAGTCCTGGCTCTGCCAATTGTCAGCTGTGTGTCTTTGGGCAAGTCACTTAACTTCTCTGTGCCTCAGTTCCCTCATCTGGAAAATGGGGATGAAGACTGTGAGCCCCCCATGGGACCACCTGATCACCTTGTAACCTCCCCATTGCTTAGAACGGTGCTTTGCACATAGCGCTTAATAAATGCTATCGTCATTATTATTATTATCCCCATTTTCCAGATGAGGGAACTGAGGCCCAGAAAATTGAAGTGACTCGCCCAAGACAAGAAGCAGCATGGCTCAGTGGAAAGAGCCCGGGCTTTGGAGTCAGGGGTCATGGGTTTGAATCCCAGCTCTGCCAGTTGTCAGCTGTGTGACTTTGGGCAAGTCACTTCACTTCTCTGGGCCTCAGTTCCCTCATCTGTAAAATGGGGATTAAGACTGTGAGCCCCCCCTCCCCCCCCGGGGGACAATCTGATCTCCTTGCAACCTCCCCAGCGCTTAGAACAGTGCTTTGCACATAGTAAGCGCTTAATAAATGCCATTATTATTATTATTATTATTATTCTCTGGGCCTCAGTTCCCTCCTCTGTAAAATGGGGATTAAGACTGTGAGCCCCCCTCCCCCCCCCCGGGGGACAATCTGATCTCCTTGTAACCTCCCCAGCGCTTAGAACAGTGCTTTGCACATAGTAAGCGCTTAATAAATGCCATTATTATTATTATTATCATTATTAAGGCCATACAGAAGACAAGGGGTGGAGCCGAATATGGAACCCTTGGCCGTCTGCTTCCCCGGCCCACCCTCCATCCACCTGGCCGTGCCGCGTCTCCCGAAAGCGGGCACTTGATAAATGAGAGCGACGCCGTGCAAAATGGCACCGATATTTCTGCCCGCTCAAATGGTAGCCACCGCCTTCCTAGTCCCATGGCCGGTGAAGCGGGATTGAGTTGTGAAGAAAAGGAAAGGGGAACTCAGTCCACTCCGCCCCCGCCTCGTCGACTAGCCCAGTTTCAAGTTTTGTAAACAAGAGTTGTGTGAGTCAGTCGAAAACCTTGGGGAGGGCCAAAGGCCTTCTTACCCTCTTGCTCCCAACCATTCATTCATTCATTCAATCGTATTTATTGAGCGCTTACTGTGTGCAGAGCACTGGACTAAGCGCTTGGGAAGTCCAAGTTGGCAACGTATAGAGAAGGTCCGGTCCCTACCCAACAGTGGGCTCGCAGTCTAGAAAGTGGGCTCACAGCCCGGGCCGACTCGGCCCAAGCCAATCCGATGACAGCTTATAGTAATAATAATAATAATAATAATAATAATAATGATAATAATGGCATTTATTAAGCGCTTACTATGTGCAAAGCACTGTTCTAAGCGCTGGGGAGGTTACGAGGTGATCAGGTTGTCCCACGGGGGGCTCACAGTCTTAATCCACATTTTACAGATGAGGGAACTGAGGCCCAGAGAAGTTAAGTAACTAATCCCTACTTATAGTAATAATAATAATAATGATAATAATAATAATAATGGCATTTATTAAGCGCTTACTATGTGCAAAGCACTGTTCTAAGCGCTGGGGAGGTTACGAGGTGATCAGATTGTCCCACGGGGGGCTCACAGCCTTAATCCCTGTTAAGCACATAGTAAGCGCTTAAATGCCATTATTATTATTATTATTAAGAAAAGCAGCGTGGCTCAGAGGACAGAGCACGGGCTTGGGAGTCAGAGGTCATGGGTTCTAATCCTGACTCTGTCAACTGTGTGACTTTGGGCAAGTCATTTAACTTCTCTGGGCCTCGGTTCCCTCATCTGGAAAATGGGGATTAAGACTGTGAGCCCCATGTGGGACAACCTGATAACCTTGTATCCCCCCCCCCCCCCCAGTGCTTAGAACAGTGCTTGGCACATAGTAAGCGCTTAACAAATGCCATCATTATTATTATTATTACAAGTCAGCAGCATATATCGACAGTCCCTACCCAACACCCGGGCTCACGGTCTAGAAGGGGGAGACAGACAACAAAACAAAACGTGGACAGGTGTCAAGTTTTCAATTTTTCATTCATTCAGTCGTATTTATTGAGTGCTTACTGTGTGCAGAGCACTGTACTAAGCGCTTGGGAAGTACAAGTTGGTAACATCTAGAGACGGTCCCTACCCAATAGCGGGCTCACAGTCTAGAAGGGGGAGACAGACGACAAAACAACGCATATTAACAAAATAAAATAAATAGAATAGTAAATATGTACAAGTAAAATAAATCGAGTAATAAATCTGTACAAATGTATATGCAGGTGCTGTGGGGAGGAGATAGGGAAGCAGCATAGCTTGGTGGAAAGAGCCCGGGCTTTGGAGTCAAGAGGTCAGGGGTTCAAATCCCGGCTCCGCCAGTTGTCAGCTGTGTCTGTAAAATGGGGAATAAAACTGTGAGCCCCCCCCATGGGACAACCGGATCGCCTTGTCTGTGCTTATAGTAAGCGCTTAATAAATGCCATAATCATTATTATTATTAAGGTCTTCTAGACTGTGAGCCCGTTGTTGGGTACGAGCCGTCTCTGTTGCCGAATTGTACTCCCCAAGCGTTTAGTACAGTGTTCTGCACACAGTAACCACTCATAAAATGATTGATTGATTGATTGACTTTGGGCGAGTCACTTCACTTCTCTGTGCCTCAGTTCTGTCATCTGTCAAATGGGGATGAAGACTGTGAGCCCCCCGTGGGACCACCTGATCACCTTGTAACTTGCCCAGCGCTTAGAACACTGCTTTTCACATAGTAAGCGCTTAATAAATGCCATCATTATTATTATTATTATTATTATAGAAGGGGGAGACAGACAACAAAACACATATTAACAAAATAAAATAGAATAGTAAATATGTACAAGTAAAATAAATCGAGTAATATAAATCTGTACAAATATATATGCAAGTGCTGTGGGGAGGGGAAGGACCCTTCACCCCTCACATCCAAACCGTCACCAAAACCTGCCGGTCTCAGCTCCGCAACATTGCCAAGATCCGCCCTTTCCTCTCCATCCAAACCGCTACCCTGCTCATTCAAGCTCTCATCCTATCCCGTCTGGACTACTGCACTAGCCTTCTCTCTGATCTCCCATCCTCGTGTCTCTCTCCACTTCAATCCATACTTCATGCTGTTGCCCGGATTATCTTTGTCCAGAAACGCTCTGGACATATCACTCCCCTCCTCAAAAACCTCCAATGGCTACCGATCAATCTGCGCATCAGGCAGAAACTCCTCACCCTGGGCTTCAAGGCTGTCCATCACCTCGCCCCCTCCTACCTCACCTCCCTTCTCTCCTTCTACTGCCCAGCCCGCACCCTCCGCTCCTCCGCCGCTGATCTCCTCCCCGTACCTCGCTCTCGCCTGTCCCGCCATCGACCCCCGGCCCACGTCATCCCCCGGGCCTGGAATGCCCCCAATCCCTCTGCCCATCCGCCAAGCTCGCTCTCTTCCTCCCTTCAAGGCCCTGCTGAGAGCTCACCTCCTCCAGGAGGCCTTCCCAGACTGAGCCCCTTCTTTCCTCTCCCCCTCGTCCCCCTCTCCATCCCCGTCTTACCTCCTTCCCTTCCCCACAGCACCTGTATATATGTATATATGGTTGTACATATTTATTACTCTGTTTATTTATTTATTTATTTTACTTGTACATTTCTATCCTACTTATTTTATTTTGTTGGTATGTTTGGTTCTGTTCTCTGTCTCCCCCTTTTAGACTGTGAGCCCACTATCGGGTAGGGACTGTCTCTATGTGATGCCAATTTGTACTTCCCAAGCGCTTAGTACAGTGCTCTGCACATAGTAAGCGCTCAATAAATACGATTGATTGATTGATTGATTGATTGACCTAGGGAAGCAGTGTTGCTCAGTGGAAAGAGCCTGGGCTTTGGAGTCAAGAGGTCAGGGGTTCAAATCCCGCCTCTGCCAGTTGTCAGCTGTGTCTGTAAAATGGGGAATAAAACTGTGAGCCCCCCATGGGACAACCTGATCGCCTTGTCTTTGCATATAGTAAGCACTTAATAAATGCCATAATCATTATTATTATTAAGGTCTTCTAGACTGTGAGCCCCTTGTTGGGTAGGAGCCGTCTCTGTTGCCGACTTGTACTCCCCAAGCGCTTAGTACAGTGTGCTGCACACAGTAAGCGCTCAATAAAAATGATTGATTGATTGACTTTGGGCGAGTCACTTCACTTCCCTGGGCCTCAGCTCCCTCATCTGTAAAATGGGGATGAAGACTGTGGACCACCTGATCACCTTGTAACCTGCCCAGCGCTTAGAATAGTGCTTTGCACATAGTAAGTGCTTAATATAATGCCATCATTATAATCATTATTATTATTATTATCTATTCTATTCTATTTATTTTATTTTGTTAATATGTTTGGTTTTGTTCTCTTCTAGACTGTGAGCCCACTGTTGGGTAGGGACTGTCTCTATATGTTGCCAACTTGTACGTCCCAAGTGCTTAGTACAGTGCTCTGCACACAGTAAGTGCTCAGTAAATACGATTGATTGATTATTATTAATAGGGCGGGGGGGGATGGGGAAGAGGAGAGGAAAAAGGGGGCTCAGTCTGGGCCCCAGCAGGGTGACCCGCCTGGGAGCTGAGGCCTGAGGGCGTGAGCCGGCTGTTAATAATAATAATAATAATAATAATAATGATGACAGCATGTGTTAAGTGGTTACTATGTGCAAAGCACTGTTCTAAGCGCTGGGGAGGATATAGGGTGATCAGGTTGTCCCACTTGGGGCTCACAGTCTTAATCCCCATTTTCCAGATGAGGGAACTGAGGCCCAGAGAAGTGAAGTGACTTGCCCAAAGTCACACAGCTGACAATTGGCGCAGCCGGGATTAATGGGTAGGGACCGTCTATATGTTGCCAACTTGTATTTCCGAAGCGCTTAGTACAGTGCCCTGCACACAGTAACCTCTCAGTAAATACGATTGAATGAATGAATGAATGAATGAATGAATGAATGAGGGCGGTGAGGAGAGAGGCCCCGCCCCCTCGGCCTGGCTGAGAGACGCCCTGCTGCCGCCTTCTCATTGGCTCGCACGCCGAGCTCGCGCCCGCCTCCCGACGTTGTGATTGGCTCCCGGCCCGAGCGCGCGGGGTGGGGGCGGTGACGTCAGGGACGTCGCGAGGGCGCGCGCGGGAGGGAGGAGAGTGGCGCGGCGGGGCCAGGGCCGAGGGCGCGTGCGCGGGAGGGAGAGTGGCGCGAGGGATTCAGGGCTCCGAGGGCGCGTGATTCAGCGGGCCGAGGGCGCATGCGCGGGAGGGAGGGCGGGTGGCGCGGCTTCACGGCCCTTGCAATATAATGATGGCATTTATTAAGCGCTTACTATGTGCAAAGCCGTGTTCTATAATAATATAATGACACTTATTAATTGCTTACTATTCATTCATTCAATCGTATTTATTGAGCGCTTACTGTGTGCAGAGCACTGTACTAAGCGCGTGGGAAGTACAAGTTGGCAACATAAAGAGACGGTCCCTACACAGCAACTGGCGCACAGTCTAGAAAGCTTACTATGTGCAAAGCACTGTTCTATAATATGATGGCATTTATTAAGCGCTTATTATGTGCAAAGCCCCGTTCTATAATAACATAATGATGGTATTTATTAAGCGCTTATTATGTGCAAAGCACTGTTCGATAATAATATGATGGCATTTATTGAGTGCTTACTATGTGCAAAGCACTGTTCTAAGCGCTGAGGAGGTTGCAAGGTGGTCAGGTTGTCCCACGGGGGCTCACAGCCTTAGAAGCAGCGTGGCTCAGTGGAAGGAGCCCGGGCTTTGGAGTCAGAGGTCATGGGTTCAAATCCCGACTCCACCAACTGTCAGCTGTGTGACTTTGGGCAAATCACTTAACTTCTCTGTGCCTCAGTCACCTCATCTAGCGCTTAGAACAGTGCCCTGCACATAGTAAGCACTTAACAAATGCCAACGTTATTATTATTATTATTATTATCTGTAAAATGGGGATTAAAACTGGGAACCCTCCGTGGGACAACCTGATCACCTGGTAACCTCCCCAGCGCTTAGAACGGTGCTTTCCACATAGTAAGCGCTTAACAAGTACCATTATTATTATTATCCGCATTTTGCAGATGAGGTCACTGGGGCATAGATAGGTGAAGTTCATTCATTCAACCGTATTTATTGAGTGCTTACTGTGTGCAGAGCACTGGACTAAGAGCTTGGGAAGTACAAATTGGCAACATATAGAGATGGTCCCTACCCAACAGGCTCACAGACAGACAACAAAACAAAACATGTGGACAGGTGTCAAGTCATCAGAATAAATAGAAGTAAAGCTAGATGCACATCATTAATAAAATAAATAGTAGATATTTACAAGTAAAATAAATAGAGCAATAAATCTGTACAAACATATATATGGGTGCTGTGCGGTGGGGAAGTCACACAGCTGACAATTGGCTGAGCCGGGATTTGAATCCATGACCTCTGATTCCATAGCCCGGGCTCCTTACACTGAGCCATGCTGCTTCTCAATAATAATAATAATAATGATAATGATGGCATTTTATTCAGCGCTTACTATATGCCTAGCACTGTTCTAAGCGCTGGGGAGGTTACAAGGTGATCAGGTTGTCCCACGGGGGGCTCGAGTCTTCATCCCCATTGTACAGATGAGGTAACTGAGGCCCAGAGAAGTGAAGTGACTTGCCCAAAGTCACAGAGCTGACAAGTGGCGGAACTGGGATTTTAACCCATTGTCTCCGACTCTAAAGCCCGGGCTCTTTCCACTGAGCCACACTGCTTTGTACAGATTTAGTACTGTATTTTTCTTGTACATACTTGCTATTCTATTCGTTTTGTTAATGATGTGCATATAGCTATGATTCAATTTGTTCTGACGATTTTGACACCTGCCTGCATGTGTTGTTGTCTGTCCCCCCCTTCTAGACTGTGAGCCCGTTGTAGGGACCGTCTTCTACCTCGCAAGTGCTTGTGTGACCTTGGGCAAGTCACTTCACTTCTCCGAGCCTCAGTTACCTCACCTGTAAAATGGGGATTGAGACTGTGAGCCCCACGTGGGACAACCTGATCACCTTGTATCCCCTGGTGCTTTGCACATAGTAAGCACTTAACAAATGCCATCATTCTTATATTATTATTAGTACAGTGCTCTGCACACAGTAAGCTCAATAAATAAGATTGAATGACTAAATGAATGATCCAGGGGCCGCGTGCGCGGGAAAGGGAGAGTGATGGCGGGGAGGGGTCGAGGGCGCGTGCGCGGGAGGGAGGGAGAGTGGCGCGCCTGATTCAGGGGCCGAGGGCGCGTGCGCGGGAAGGAGGGCGAGGTCCGAGTGATTCAGGGGGCCGAGGGCGCATGCGCGGGAGGGACGGAGAGTGGCGCTCCTGACCCGGGGGCCGAGGGCACATGCGTGGGAGGGAGGGAGGGAGAGTGGCACTCCTGATCCAGGTGCCGAGGGCGCATGCGCGGGAGGGAGGGAGAGTGGCGCTCCTAATCCAGGGGCCGAGGGCGCATGCGCGGGAGGGAGGGAGGGCGGGGCCCGAGGGCGCATGGGAGGGAGGGAGAGTGGCGCTCCTATCCCAGGGGCCGAGGGCGCATGCGCGCGAGGGAGGCCGAGTGGCGCTCCTTATCCAGGGGCCGAAGGCGCATGCGCGGGAGGGAGGGAGTGTGGTGCTCCTGATCCAGGGGCCGAGGGCGCATGCGCGGGAGGGAGGGAGAATGGCGCGTCTGATTCAGGGGCCGAGTGATTGAAGGGGTCGAGGGCGCGGGAGGGAGGGAGGGAGAGTGGCGTGCCTGATCTAGGGGCCGAGGGCGCGTGCGCGGGAGGGAGGGACGGCGAGGCACGAATGAGCCCGGGGGCCGAGGGCGCGTGCGCGGGAGGGAGGGCGAGGCACGAATGAGCCCGGGGGCCGAGGGCGCATGCGCAGCGCGAGCGATCCAGGGGTCCGAGGGCGCGTGCGCGGGAGCGGCGCGAGCGGTTCCCGGGGCCGAGGGCGCGTGCGCGGGAGGGAGGGCGAGGCCCGACTGAGCCCGGGGGCCGAGGGCGCGTGCGCGGGAGGGATCGCGGGGCCCGGGGGCGCGCGCGGGAGGGGGGAGGAGTGAATGGAGTATTGTTCGCGCTCCTCCCCCTCTGCTCCTCCTCGTCGTCGTCGTCGTGGTGGTGAGAGGAAAGAGAGCGGAGCGGAGGTCGGACGGGCCTGGCCGGATGAGGCGGGCGGGGCCCCAGTGAGGCTCCGGGCCCGCTCCGCATGGCGGCGGCCGCCGCCGCCTCCTCAGCCCCCGCCTCAGGCCCCGCCGCCGCCTCAGCCTCAGCCGCCTCAGCGGCCGCCTCAGGCCCCGTCCCGGAGGGGTCCCTGGGCGCGCGGGCGCGGGCGGCGTGGGGCCGTCAGGCCGTGCTGTGGGGGCGGGCGCGAAGGCTGTGCCGCCGGCTGCAGGCCGTGCGGGCCCGACAGGCCGAGAGGCACGTCCGCCGGCAGCTGACCGCCCTCCGCCGGGACCGGCCCGCCGACCGGGACACCGACCCACCCCCGGGGCCGGGGCCCGGGCCCGCACCCGCCCACCTGCGCCGCCTGGTGGGCAGCGCCACCCACCTCCTCCGCGCCGTCCACCGGGACTGCGACTCCGACGCCACCGGCAGCTCCAGCGGGTCCTCCGCCGCCTCCTCCACCTCCTCCTCCTCCTCTTCCTCCTCCTCCTCCTCCGCCTCCTCCTCCTCCGGTGCCGACGAGGACGAAGAAGAGGACGACGACGACGACGAGGAGGAGGAGGAGGAGGAGGAGCCGCCCCCGAGGACCCCCCGGCAGGACCGGCCGCCCGCGGGGTGAGTGGCCGCCTCAAGGCCCCTACTCTCATTAATTCTTTAATCACAACTTTTATGGGAACGGCGTCGTTATGAGAGCCCCAGCTCTCACCGATTCCTACTCACAACTGTTGTACTGAGGGCGTACTTGTAATCGTTTAAGCGCTCAAATCGTTTAAGCGCTCAATAAATACGATTGATTGATTGATTGAATCGTTATCATCGTCATCGATCGTATTTATTGAGCGCCTACTATGTGCGGCGCACTGGACTAAGCGCTTGGGAAGTACAAATTGGCAACATCTAGGGACAGTCCCTACCCAACAGTGGGTTCGCAGTCTAAAAGGGGGGAGACGAACAAAACCAAACATACTAATAAAATAAAACTCTCACTGATCCCTAATCGCAACTGGTGTAGTAAGGACGTAATTGTAATAACCCCAATTCTCACTGATTCCTATTCACAACTGTTGTACTGAGGGCGTAATTGTGATCGTTATCATCGTCATCAATCGTATTTATTGAGCGCTTACTATGTGCAGAGCACTGGACTAAGCGCTTGGGAAGTACAAATTGGCAACATCTAGGGACAGTCCCTACCCAACAGTGGGCTCACAGTCTAAAAGGGGGGAGACGGAGAACAAAACCAAACACACTAATAAAATAAAACTCTCACTGATCCCTAATGGCAACTGCTGTAGGAAGGACGTAATTGTAATAACCCCAATTCTCACTGATTCCTATTCACAACTGTTGTACTGAGGGCGTAATTGTGATCGTTATCATCGTCATCAATCGTATTTATTGAGCGCTTACTATGTGCAGAGCACTGGACTAAGCGCTTGGGAAGTACAAATTGGCAACATCTAGGGACAGTCCCTACCCAACAGTGGGCTCACAGTCTAAAAGGGGGGAGACAGAGAACAAAACCAAACACACTAATAAAATAAAACTCTCACTGATCCCTAATCGCAACTGCTGTAGGAAGGACGTAATTGTAATAACCCCAACTCTTACTGATTCCTATTCACAACTGTTGTACTAAGGGTGTAATTGTAATCATTATCATCGTCATCAATCGTATTTATTGAGCGCTTACTATGTGCAGAGCACTGTACTAAGCGCTTGGGAAGTACAAATTGGCAACATGTAGAGACAGTCCCTACCCAACAGTGGGCTCGCAGTCTAAAAGGGGGGAGACGGAGAACAAAACCATACACACTAATAAAATAAAACTCTCACTAATCCCTAATCGCAACTGGTGTAGTAAGGACGTAATTGTAATAACCCCAATTCTCACTGATTCCTATTCACAACTGTTGTACTGAGGGCGTAATTGTGATCGTTATCATCGTCATCAATCGTATTTATTGAGCGCTTACTATGTGCAGAGCACTGTACTAAGCGCTTGGGAAGTACAAATTGGCAACATCTAGAGACCATCCCTACCCAACAGTGGGCTCACAGTCTAAAAGGGGGGAGACAGAGAACAAAACCAAACACACTAATAAAATAAAACTCTCACTGATCCCTAATCGCAACTGCTGTAGGAAGGACGTAATTGTAATAACCCCAACTCTTACTGATTCCTATTCACAACTGTTGTACTAAGGGCGTAATTGTAATCATTATCATCGTCATCAATCATATTTATTGAGCGCTTACTATGTGCGGCGCACTGTACTAAGCGCTTGGGAAGTACAAATTGGCAACATCTAGAGGCCGTCCCTACCCAACAGTGGGCTCGCAGTCTAAAAGGGGGGAGACGGAGAACAAAACCAAACACACTAATAAAATAAAACTCTCACTGATCCCTAATCGCAACTGCTGTAGGAAGGACGTAATTGTAATAACCCCAACTCTCACTGATCCTTATTCACAACTGTTGTATTAAGGGCGTAATTGTAATCATTATCATCGTCATCAATCGTATTTATTGAGCGCTTACTATGTGCGGCGCACTGTACTAAGCGCTTGGGAAGTACAAATTGGCAACATCTAGAGACCGTCCCTACCCAACAGTGGGCTCCCAGTCTAAAAGGGGGGAGACAGAGAACAAAACCAAACATACTAATAAAATAAAACTCTCACTGATCCCTAATCGCAACTGCTGTAGGAAGGACGTAATTGTAATAACCCCAACTCTCACTGATTCCTATTCACAACTGTTGTACTGAGGGCGTAATTGTAATCATTATCATCATCATCAACCGTGTTTATTGAGCGCTTACTATGTGCGGCGCACTGGACTAAGCGCTTGGGAAGTACAAATTGGCAACATCTAGAGACCGTCCCTACCCAACAGTGGGCTCACAGTCTAAAAGGGGGGAGACAGAGAACAAAACCAAACATACTAATAAAATAAAACTTTCACTGATCCCTAATCGCAACTGCTGTAGGAAGGACGTAATTGTAATAACCCCAACTCTTACTGATTCCTATTCACAACTGTTGTACTAGGGGCGTAATTGTAATGACCCCAACTCTCACTGATTCCTATTCACAACTGTTGTAGTGAGGACGTAATTGTAATAACCCCAACTCTCACTGATCCTTAATCGCAACTGCTGTAGTAACGACGTAATTGTAACAACCCCAACTCTCACTGATCCCTGATCGCAACTGTTGTAGTGAGGACGTAATTGTAATAACCCCAACTCTCACTGATCCCTAATCGCAATTGCTGTAGTAAGGACGTAGTTGTAATAACCCCAACTCTCACTGATCCTTAATCGCAACTGCTGTAGTAACGACGTAATTGTAACAACCCCAACTCTCACTGATCCCTGATCGCAACTGTTGTAGTAAGGACGTAATTGTAATAACCCCAACTCTCACTGATCCCTAATCGCAACTGTTGTAGTAACGACGTAATTGTAACAACCCCAACTCTCACTGATTCCTTAATCACAACTTTTTATGGGAACGGCGTCGTTATGATAACCCCAACTCTCACTGATCCTTAATCGCAACTGCTGTAGTAACGACGTAATTGTAACAACCCCAACTCTCACTGATCCCTGATCGCAACTGTTGTAGTGAGGACGTAATTGTAA
This sequence comes from Tachyglossus aculeatus, assembly GCF_015852505.1. NCBI lineage: Eukaryota > Metazoa > Chordata > Mammalia > Monotremata > Tachyglossidae > Tachyglossus > Tachyglossus aculeatus. The sequence continues at coordinate 3,199,848 of NC_052078.1, read as the reverse complement.
TAACCCCAACTCTCACTGATCCCTAATCGCAATTGCTGTAGTAAGGACGTAGTTGTAATAACCCCAACTCTCACTGATCCTTAATCGCAACTGCTGTAGTAACGACGTAATTGTAACAACCCCAACTCTCACTGATCCCTGATCGCAACTGTTGTAGTAAGGACGTAATTGTAATAACCCCAACTCTCACTGATCCCTAATCGCAACTGTTGTAGTAACGACGTAATTGTAACAACCCCAACTCTCACTGATTCCTTAATCACAACTTTTTATGGGAACGGCGTCGTTATGATAACCCCAACTCTCACTGGTCCCTAATCGCAACTGCTGTAGTAAGGACATAATTGTAAGAACCCCAACTCTCACTGATCCCTATTTACAACTGTTGTGCTAAGGGCGTAATTGTAATAACCCCAACTCTCACTGATCCCTAATCGCAACTGCTGTAGTAAAGGCGTAATTGTAATAACCCCAACTCTCACTGATCCCCAATTGCAATTGTTGTAGTAACGACGTAATTGTACCAACCCCACTCTCATTGATCCCTAATCACAGCCGATATGGTAACGACGTAATTATAATAATCCCAACTCACAGCTTTTAGACTGTGAGCCCACTGTTGGGTAGGGACTGTCTCTATGTGATGCCAATTTGTACTTCTCAAGCGCTTAGTACAGTGCTCTGCACATAGTAAGCGCTCAATAAATACGATTGATTGATTGAACTCTCGTTGATTCCTATACCCAACTATTGTAGTAACGACGTAATTGTAGCAACCCCAACTCTCATTGATTCTTATTCACAACTATTGTAGTAACGACGTAATTATAACCCCAACTCTCGTGGATCCCTGATCATAACTTTTATAGTTACGACATAAAAACAATAACCCCAACTCTCATTGAGCCCTAATCACAACTGTTGTAGTAACGACGTAACTGTAATAACTCCAACTCTCATTGAGCCCTAATCACAACTGTTGTAGTAACGACGTAACTGTAATAACCCCAACTTTCATTGATTCCTATTCCCAACTATTGTAGTAAGGACATAATTATAACCCCAACTATCACTGATCCCTAATCACAACTGTTGTGGTAACGACGTAATTATAATAACCCCAACTCTCGTTGATCCCTAATCGCAACTGTTATGGTAACGACGTAATTATAATAACCCCAACTTTCATTGATCCCTAATCGCAACTGTTGTGGTAACGACGTGATTATAACCCCAGCTCTCATTGATCCCTAATCGCAACTGTTGTAGTAAGGACGTAATTGTAGTAACCCCAACTCTCATTGATCCCTTATCACAACTTTTATGGCTCCCCCCCCCCCCCCAGCACCTGTATATATGTATATATGTTTGTACAGATTTATTACTCTTTATTTACTTTACTTGTACGTATTTATTCTATTTATTTTATTTTGTTAATATGTTTTGTTGTCTGGCTCCCCCTTTCTGGACTGTGAGCCCGCTGTTGGGTAGGGACCGTCTCTAGATGTTGCCACATTGGACTTCCCAAGCGCTTAGTACAGTGCTCTGCACACAGGAAGCGCTCAATAAATACGATTGAATGAATGATTGAATGAATGGAAAGAGCCCGGGCTGGGGAGTCGGAGGTCGTGGGTTCCGATCCCGGCCCTGCCGTTCGTCAGCTGGGTGACTTGGGGCGAGTCACTTCACTTCTCTGGGCCTCAGTTCCCTCATCGGGAAAATGGGGATGAAGACCGGGAGCCCCACGGGGAACAACCTTGATTACCTTGTATTCCCCCCCAGCGCGTAGGACAGTGCCTGGCACACAGTAAGCGCTTAATAAATACCAACATTATTATTATTATAGGGGTATGTCCTTATTCCTAATAACAGCTATAAAATAATAGCGACATAATTATAATAGTGGTAACGATAAGGGTATGTCCAAGGATATAGGGACATAAGGGTATGTTCCTTATAGTTATCGTTATTATAATTACATCTAGACGGAGAGCCCCTTGTTGGGTAGGGACCATCTCTATCTGTCGCCGACTTGTACTTCCTAAGTGCTCAGTCCAGTGCTCTGCACACGGGAAGTGCTCAATAAATACTATTGAGGGAATGAGTGTGTGAAGCGCCTACTCTGGGAGAAGCGGCACGGCTCAGTGGAAAGAGCCCAGGCCTCAGAAGGCCATGGGTTCCAATCCCGGCCCTGCCCCGGGTCGGCTGGGTGACTTTGGGCAAGTCGCCGCCCTTCGCTGGGCCTCAGTTCCCTCCTCTGGAAAACGGGGATGAAGACTGGGAGCCCCACGGGGGACAACCTGATGACCTTGTATTCCCCCCAGCGCTTAGAACAGGGCTCAGCACAGAGTAAGCGCTTAATGAGTACCATCATTATTATTATTACCGTTCGAAGCGCTGGGGTAGATAGAGGGTCATCAGGCTGCCCCACGTGGGGTTCGCAGCCTTCATCCCCATTTTACAGTCGAGGGAACTGAGGCATAGTGGAGTGAGGCGGCTTACCCAAGGTCACACAGCAGACAAGCGGCGGAGGCGGGATTAGAACCCAGGTCCTCTGGCCGTCCGGGCTGAGGACCCGCCCTCCTTCCCCCGCCACTGCCCCTGTTGCCCGACTGGGTATCGGGGGGGGCGAACGGTCAAACTCCCGATCCCGGGGGACTTTATCTTCTTCCTGGCCTTTGCACGGAGCCACAGGAGCATCCCCCTTTTCCCTCCTTTGCCCCCTCGTGTCCTTCCTCGAGGAAGAGTCTGGACAGGCCGATGATGATGATGATAATAATAATGGTGATATTTGTTAGGCACTTACTGTGTGCCAAGCACTGTTCTGCACACTGGGGGAGATACAAGGTGATCAGGTCCAGGTGGGGCTCACAGCGTTCACCCCCCATTTTCTAGATGAGGTCACTGAGGCCCAGAGAATTAATTAATTAATTAATTAATCAATAATGGCATTTGTTAAGCGCTTACTATGTGCAGAGCACTGTTCTAAGCGCTGGGGGGTTTACAAGGTGATCAAGTTGTCCCATATGGGGCTCACAGTCTTAATCCCCATTTTACAGGTGAGGTAACTGAGGCTCAGAGAAGGTAAGTGACTTGCCCAAAGTCACACAGCAGACGGGGGCGGGGGGGGGGGGGTTGGAATTCGAACCCGTGACCTGACTCTAAAGCCTGCGCTCTTTCCACTGAGCCACGCTGCTTCCTCAGAGAAGCGAAGTGACTAGCCCAAAGTCACACAGCGGATAAGTGGCAGAGCTGGAATTAGAACCCGGAACCCCTGACTCCCAAGCCCATGCTCTCGCCCCATCAGTCGTCCTTATTGAGCGCTTCCTGCGTGCAGAGCACTGCTCTGAGCGCTTGGGAGTCTTCTAGACTGTGAGCCCGCTGTTGGGTAGGGGCCGTCCTCTATATGTTGCCAACTTGTACTTCCCAAGCGCTTTAGTAGAGTGCTCTGCACACGGTAAGCGCTCAATAAATACGATTGAATGAATGAATGAGAGTGCCCTGTAGCAGTAATATCAGACCCATTCCCTGCCCACAGCGAGCTTACGGTCCAGAGGGGACCCAGGAGACCTAGGTGGGAAGCGTGTTCGGCCACCCCCACCCCTCATCCTCACCGACTGAATGCGTTGTGGAAACGGTCTGGCTTTCCCCCCCGCCCTGCGCCGCCACCCCATCACCTATCCCGAGGTCTCCCTGTAACCCGAGTCTGGAATTTTCTGACTGGCTTAATTGTTCTCCCCTCTGCAGCAAGAGGCGGAAAATAACCCGTCGCCTTTCGGCTAACAGGGACGTGGGTTTTGGTTTTGGTTTTCCCCTTTGTCCACCTGAAGCGGCCGAGCCGCGCAGGAAATCAGAACGTCCGTTAGTCCGGCTTTCTGGGGCTTTGAAACATCGGGAAAGGTTGAGGGGGGGTGGCTCCGTTTCGGTCCAGTAGGGAACCGGGGGTTCGGACGAGGGAACCGTGAAGCCGGCTGGCCTGTGAATACGTCAGCGATTGATTAAGGCCGTTCTTTTTTCAACTTCACCGTTGGCTCCCGCCCGGTTGGGTCGGTGCCCGTTTTGAGGGCGCGGGCCATTGCTGCAGTCTGTTCCTGTCGGGAAGTAATGGGGAAACCGTCGCTTAAAAGGTGGATCGTGCCCACCCCATGTCATTTGACCTCTTTCTCCCCCTCCCCCGTTTACCAGCCTTAGAGGAACAGTCTGAAGAGTGGCGACAGAACCGTCGCTGTCACCACAGTTCCTTCCTATAACATGAAAAGCCTATTATTTTAAAAAAAAAAAAAACCCACCAAAACCAACATTGCATTTGTTCGGCGCTATGTGCCAAGGACTGTATAAGCTCTAGGATCGATACAAGATATTCAGATCCCACGGGGGGCTAAGTAGGAGGGAGAAGAGGGTATTGAATCCTCATTTTGCAGATGAGGGAACTGAGGCGTAGGGAAGTAAAATGACGCGGCCAAGGTCGCCCAGCCGAACCGGGTTTAGAACCCGGGTCCTCTGGACTCCCAGGCTCTGCTGGGGGAGGGAAATTTGGAAGGTAGCCTACTGCTGCTTATTCTCAACTGATGATGATGATGATGGCATTTGTTAAGCGCTATGTGCAAAGCTGGAAAAGTGCCTGACACATATTAAGTGCTTAAGAAATGTAATTATTATAGTTACAATCCCTGATCAAAAAAGCGTCATAAATTCATGAGGGGGCACCCAGATTTGAACCGGGGACCTCTTGATCTGCAGTCCAATGCTCTACCACTGAGCTATACCCCCCCCCCCCGGCCATAGTCCTGACGATGATTACCGTCACTGCCGATGTTAGCTGTTACCGATATCGTTAGATCATCTTCGCTTCCAGGTGCTGAGGTGTGAAAGTCTTCCCCAGAAAGTGTGGCGCTTCCTTTGCAATCAATCAATCATTCAATCGTATTTATTGAGCGCTTACTATGTGCAGAGCACTGTACTAAGCGCTTGGGAAGTACAAATTGGCAACATCTAGAGACAGTCCCTACCCAACAGTGGGCTCACAGTTTAAAAGGGGGAGACAGAGAACAAAACCAAACATACTAACAAAATAAAATAAATAGGATAGATATGTACAAGTAAAATAGAGTAATAAATATGTACAAATATATATACATATATTCAGGTGCTGTGGGGAAGGGAAGGAGGTAAGATGGGGGGATGGAGAGGGAGATGAGGGGGAGAGGAAGGCTGGCGCGGGTACAGTATGGTGACTTGCCCAGGCGGAGGATCCCTTGAAGCTGCCCGTGGTTTATTAGAGGTCTTCAGCGCCCAAAGTTGTTGCCAGAAAGGAAGATTTGAGGGCTCTGGGAGGGGCCAGACTCCCCCTTTTAGACTGTGAGCCCACTGTTGGGTAGGGACTGTCTCTATATGTTACCAACTTGTACTTCCCAAGCGCTTAGTACAGTGCTGTGCACACAGTAAGCGCTCAATAAATACGATTGATGATGACGATGGGGGAGGCAAGAGAAGCAGCGTGGCTCAGTGGAAAGAGCGCGGGCTTTGGAGTCGGAGGTCATGGGTTGAAATCCCGGCTCCGCCAATTGTCTGCTGTGTGACTTTGGGCCAGTCATTTGACTTGGGGAAGCAGTGTGGCTCAGTCGAAAGAGCCCGGGCTTTGGAGTCAGGGGTCATGGGTTCAAATCCCGGCTCCACCGCTCGTCAGCTGTGTGACTTTGGGCAAGTCACTTCACTTCTTGACACATGGTAATCGCTTGTCACACCACAATTGTTGTTAGTTGTGTCAGTCGGTATTTATTGACAATAAATTATTTACTGAGAGAAGCATCGTGGCTCAGTGGAAAGAGCCCGGGCTTTGGAGTCAGAGATCAAGGGTTCTAATTCCGGCTCTGCCAATTCTCAGCTGGGTGGCTTTGGGCAAGTCACTTAACTTCTCTATGCCTGTTATCTGTAAAAATGGGGATGAAGACTGTGAGCCCCCCGTGGGACAACCTGATCACCTTGTAACCTCCCCAGCGCTTAGAACAGTGCTTTGCACATAGTAAGCGTTTAATAAATGCCATCATTATTATTATTATTTATTGAGCATTTAAAAGAATCCTGGAATTTGACTGCTGAGCCGGGGGAAAAAACAAAACAAAACCTGGAAACCCCTGGCTTGGTGTGAATCCTGAGAGATTCCCAGGGCTGGAGGAACACTCAAGATATCTAGACTATCTTCCTACTTCCAGGACAGCAGTTCGACATTTGAGAGAGATCTCCGGGAACAGAGTCTCCTGTTGTTACAGGTCTCCGGGAGGAGATCCCGTTACTTAGCTCTATTTGCCCTGTTGTCTAACCCGCTAAGGAACTAGAATAGGAGGGAGATCGCAGTGTAGTTTACCTCTGCGTAGTCTCAATTGATATTAACAATCTATTCTATTTATTTTGTATTCTATTTTATTTTGTATTCCATTTATTTTATTTGTTAATGATGTGCATCTAGCTTTACTTCTATTTATTTCTGATGACTTGACACCTGTCCACATGTTTTGTTTTGTTGTCTGTCTCCCCATTCTAGACTGTGAGCCCGTTGTTGGGTAGGGACCGTCTCTATATGTTGCCAACTTGTACTTCCCAAGCGCTTAATACAGTGCTTTGCACGCAGTAAGCGCTCAATAAATACGACGGAATGAGTGAATGAGCAATCAATTGTTTTTTGGGACTTTCTCATTGCAGAATACGAGGATGGCTAGCATCAGTTTAGGTCATGAGGCCCTTTTTATATACCTGTGTCTAGGGGACTTATAGGATGAGACCCATTCTGTGGTTTCTTCCATCATCAATCGTATTTATTGAGCGCTTACTGTGTGCAGAGCACTGTACTAAGCGCCTGGGAAGTACAAATCAGTTCCGGCAACTGGATTTATTTCTAATGGACTGAATACCAGAGTTGCAGAAAGTAGAGGGAGTTTATATGTGTTCCCAAAAGACCACTGACCCCAGAAATCCGCTTCCAAAACCAGTGGATGCTTCTGTTAACGCGTTGAAAGCCGAAACACTTCTGGTGACATAGAAGCTCTGTGCTCTTCTTAATAATGACATGAGGTAGGCATATTCCTAGTTAATGATGTACTATTTGGCCCCAAGTGTTTTCATATTTGAGTTCCCTGTGCCTTTATTCAGCTTTTTCTTTTTTATATCGTGACGTAGGAGTCATCTGTACAGTTCCCATTCCCCAAATGAGCATTGGCCAGACTGAACCGTGTCTGTGTTATCCCCACGAGGAAGTGAAACCGAGAGGTGAAAGGGTTTGCCCCGATGCACCCGGCAACCTTGGCAGGGAAGAGTAGAAACTTTGTAGTCAGAGCTGAGCGGTCACCCTAATTCTGCCCCTGCCCCTCATCTGTACTTCCCAAGCGCTTAGTACAGTGCTCTGTACACAGTAAGCGCTCAATAAATATGAATGAATGAATCGACCCAGAGGGCTAATGATAAGAACAGTGGTTTGCACATAGTAAGTGCTTAATAAATGCCATTATTATTATAATGACAATGAGGGAATTGGTTAAGTGCTCACTATGTGCCAGTCACTGGGGTGGATACAAGAAGATGGGGTTGGACACAGTCCCTGTCCTGCATAGGGCTCTCAGTCTTATTCCCCATTTTCCAGATGAGGGAACTGAGGCCCAGAGAAGCAAAGTGACTTACCCAAGGCCACACAGGCAAGCGGTGGAGCTGGAATGATAATAATAAATTATGGTATCTGTTAAGCGCTTACTCTGTGCCAAGCACTGTTCTAAGCACTGGGGTAGATATAAGGTTAGCAGGTTGTCCCACGTGTGGCTCACAGTCTTAATCCCCACTTTACAGACGAGGTGACTGAGGCCCAGAGAAGCCAAGTGGCTTGCCCAAGGTCACACAGCAGACAAGTGGCGGAGCCAGAATTAGAACCCACGACCTCTGACTCCCAAACCTGGGCTCTTTCCACTAAGCTGAGCTGCTTCTAGAAGCCTTTCTAACCCTTCCACTCTTTTCTAATTCCTCTCTCCCTCCAGAGACCCGGGGTGCGGGGGCGCTCAGACAAGGCCGCAGAATTTTGGCTCCCACAGGGATGCGGATTCATGGAGCTAACCCTCTCCGTCCCCTGTAAGCCCACTGAATTAGACGCCCACAGGTATCAGTGGTGGACGGAGGAACGAGATAAGAAGACCTCATTTTCCCCATCCATCATTCGTATTTACTGAGCGCCTACTGTATGCAGGGCACTGTACTAAGCACTTGGGAGCACAAAGAATCGATTGATTCGAGACTTGCTCCCTTTATTCATTCCTCCCCAGCCCCACAGCAGTGATTTACAAATCTGTAATTTATTTATGCCATATATAAATAATAAATTTATATTAATAAATATATATATTTATATATAAATAATATTTATTTATTTTATGTCTCTCCCTCTAAACTATGAGCTCGCTGTGGGCAGGGAATGTGTCTGTAATATTGTTATATCGTACTTTCCCCAGCGCTTAGTCCAGTGCTCTGCACACAGTAAGCGCTCAGTGAACACGATTGACTGACCACAAATAACAGTATAACAGACACGTTCCCTCCCCACATTGAGCTTGCAATCTATAGTCTTCATCTCCTTCTTCACTTGGTAGGGGTCAGCGGTATATTCCAACCTCAGCATCTCTAAGCTCTTAACCCTTTTGCGTATCTCTGATCCTGGTCCCCGAGGGGCTTCTGAACTAAATAATAACTGTGGTGCTCGTTGAGCGCTTACTACGTGCCAGGTGCTGTTTTAAGGGCTGGGGTCGATACAGGCTAATAGAGACACAGTCCCTGTCCCTCATAGGGCGCACAATCTTAATCCTCGTTTTACCGAGTCGGGAACTGAGGACCGGAAAAGTGAAGTGACACAGCAGGCAAAGTGGGGGAACTGGGATCAGAACCCAGGTCCCTTCGACTCCCAGGCCTGGGTTTTTCCCACTAGTTCACGCTGGGTTTTAGTACAGTGCTCTGCACACAGTAAGCGCTCAATAAATAGGATTGAGTGATGAATGAATGAAGGGGGTTGGGGGTGAACAGAGTGCTCCATTGTAGGGGTGGTTTCTGTCCAAGTTCTTGTTCCTTCTTTACTTCCACTGACCGTCTCCTCTTCCCCTTAGCTGGCAGAAAACTTGCCTACTTCCCTGTCCAGTAATAAAAATTTCTCCTTCCCTTTTTTTGTTTTATTAATGACATTTGTTAATCACTTACTACATGCCAGGCACTGTACTAATTGCCGGGGTAATTACAGCCTAATCAGTCATGTCCCACGTGGGGCTCCCGGTCTTCATCCCCCTTTTTTTCGGAGGCACAGAGAAGTGAAGTGACTTGGCCAAGGTCACACCACAAATAGGAGTGGAGCTGGGATCAGCGCTTAGCACATAGTAAGCGCTTAACAAATGCCATTATTATTATTATTGTCAATATTATTAGAGAAGCAGCGTGGCTCAGTGGAAAGAGCTCGGGCTTTGGAGTCAGAGGTCATGGGTTCAAATCCCGGCTCCGCCACTTGTCGGCTGTGTGACTTTGGGCAAGTCACTTAACTTCTCTGTGCCTCAGTTCCCTCATCTGGAAAATGGGGATTAAGTCTGTGAGCCCCACGTGGGACAACTTGATTACCTTGTATCTACCCCAGCGCTTAGAACAGTGCTTTGCACATAGTAAGCGCTTAATAAATGGCATCGTTATTATTATTATTATTATAACCCAGGTCTTTCTGACACCCAGGCCCAGGCTCTACCCACTAGGCTACACTGCTTCCTCTCCCGCTGGCTGCTTCCCTCTTTTTTCGCCCACCTTTAGGTTCCACCTTTTCCTAACGGTCATTCCACCACCCTCCCGGACGGCGGGCTTTTAATATGAGTTAGGTCGGCAGAGTTGCAGCATGGCTCAATGGAAAGAGCACGGGATTTGGAGTCAGAAGTCGTGGGTTCAAATCCCGCTCCGCCGATTGTCAGCTGGGTGACTTTGAGCAAGTCACTTCACTTCTCTGGGCCTCATCTGTAAAACGGGGATTAAGACTGTGAGCCCCCTCTGGGACAATCTGATTGCCTTGTAACCTCCCCAGCGCTTAGAACAGTGCTTTGCACATAGTAAGTGCTTAATAAATGCCATTATTATTATTATTATTATTATGATACTGGTTCCGTTTAACTCTTCTTGAGTGTGGCCCTGATTTAATTTTCCCCGTGTTGCAGCCAGCGGCCTGCCACCTTGCTGCAGTTCTGCTCCTTCTGACCTTCACTGCTTCTCGGGCTCTCTTCCTTCCCCACGCCTAGCTGCCTGCTCTCTGAATTATCATCATCATCATCAATCGTATTGAGCGCTTACTGTGTGCAGAGCACTGTACTAAGCGCTTGGGAAGTACAAGTTGGCAGCATATTTTACTTGTACATATCTATCCTATTTATTTTATTTTGTTGGTATGGTTGGTTTTGTTCTCTGTCTCCCCCTTTTAGACTGTGAGCCCACTGTTGGGTAGGGACTGTCTCTATGTGTTGCCAATTTGTACTTCCCAAGCGCTTAGTACAGTGCTCTGCACATAGTAAGCGCTCAATAAATACGATTGATGATGATGATGATGACAGAGACAGTCCCTACCCAATAGTGGGCTCACAGTCTAAAAGGGGGAGACAGAGAACAAAACCAAACATACTACTAAAATAGAATAGATGCGTACAAGTAAAATAAATAAATAGAGTAATAAATATGTACAAACATATATACAGGTGCCATGGGGAAGGGAATTGCCATTCAGCAGCTGGCAGGGAGTCAGAGATTACGGGTTGTGGAATGAAGTTGTGTTGTAGAAACACCCCGAACGATACCCACCTCCCCGACAGAGCAGTCAGGTAGAATGGGTCGGTTGTATTCCAACGGGAACGCGCCAGGCCCGGGTTGACAAACTAGCAGAAGTGTCAGGTAAGCAGAAGTGCCGGAAAACTTGCCATCAGGACTTTCTCCTGCCAACAAAAAAAAAGGCTGCAGAGCCAGTGCCCTTCCAGGAAGCCGGATCAAACTACCCTGCCACAATGGATGAGGTAGAAAATTTCCCAATAGCAGGTGTAATGCAGTTGTGATTGCCACAGAATGTTTCCCTGTTGGCTGATCTTTTCTTTCCCTCCGATATTTTGTTTGGGGAGTGTCTTTTAATAAGCGTTGTGTGCTTTTTTTTATTTTGTTCTGCCTTTTGTTTTCTGTATTAGGCATTTTTTTTATTTTGTTCTGGTTTTTGTTTTCTGTATTTCTTAGGCGTTTATATGCCAGGCGGTGTTTTAAGCACTGGATTTTTTTTTTTGGTTGGTATTAAATATTTATTATGAGCCAGGCACTGTACTAAGCCGTGAGGTGCATACAAGCTAACAAATTAGGTTGGAGAGAGAAGCAGCGTGGCTCAGTGGAAAGAGCCTGGGCTTTGGATTCGGGGGTCATGGGTTTGAATTCCGGCTCTGCCAATTGTCAGCTGTGTGTCTTTGGGCGAGTCACTTAACTTGTCTGTGCCTCCGTTCCCTCATCTGTGAAATGGGGATGAAGACTGTGAGCCCCCCCCCGTGGGACAACCTGATCACCTTATAACCTCCCCAGCGCTTAGAACAGTGCTTGGCACATAGGAAGCGCTTAATAAATACCATTATTATTATGCTATTATCATCATACTTTCCCAAGCGCTTAGTACAGTGCGGTGCACACAGTAAGCACTCAATAAATACAAATGAGTGAACGAATGTGGCTGAAGATGAAGGCGGCAACTTCAGAGCTGCAGGCAAGACCTGCAGCAGCGTGGCTCAATGGAAAAGGGCCCGGGCTTTGGAGTCAGAGGTCATGGGTTCACATCCCGGCTCCGCCAGTTGTCAGCCGGGTGACTTTGGGCAAGTCACTTCACTTCTCTGGGCCTCAGTTACCTCATCTGGAAAATGGGGATTAAGACTGTGAGCCCCCCAAGGGACAACCTGATCACCATGTAACCTCCCCAGCGCTTAGAACGGTGCTTGGCACGTAGTAAGCGCTTAATAAATGCCATCATTAATTATTAAGACCGCTCCCCTCCAGCGTGTCTTTGTTGACCGGTAATGTGCCGGCCAGAGGATCTTCTCCGGATGCGTGAGGGAAGGGGCAGTGTGTATTTTGGGGCGCTTGGGGGGTCTAATTATTGAGACAAAGAAGCCGTCACTCATTCTTGTTCCTCGCTAGGTCTCTGCCAGTCGTCATCATCATCAATCGTATTGATTGAGCGCTTACTATGTGCAGAGCACTGTACTAAGCGCTTGGGAAGTACAAATTGGCAACATACAGAGACAGTCCCTACCCAGCAGTGGGCTCACAGTCTAAAAGGGGGAGACAGAGAACAAAACCAAACACACTAACAAAATAGTGTGTTTTGCCAGTCGAGCAGGCCAGAGGAGCCGTGCTTCAGCGTTTAGGATTCAGGATCGCCTTTTCAGGGCCGAGCGATAATCTTGCAGCTCGGAGTGTAAATGGAAAACGAAGCCTCCTCCCCTCCCCGCTCCTTCCCCCACCCCTTTTGCTGACCGTCAGGGTCACTCGGATAGCAGAGCGGCGACGTCTCCCGTGGAGGGGAGAAAAGCAAAATAAGTCCTCACTGTACTCAGCCATCTCGGTAACGGTTTAGGATCAAAGGTGGGCTCCGCAATCAATCGTGCAGGGGGATTTGTCAGACTGGGTTCGTTCATTCATTCAGTCGTTTTTATTGAGTGCTTACTGTGTGCAGACCACTATGCTAAGCACTGGGGAGAGTACACTATAAGAGCTGGTAGGTTCCCTGCTCACAACGGAGCTTACGGTGGAGAGCTTACCGCTGTTGCTCCTTTTAGACTGTGAGCCCACTGTTGGGTAGGGACCGTCTCTATATGTTGCCAACTTGTACTTCCCAAGCGCTTAGTACGGTGCTCTGCACACAGTAAGCGCTCAATAAATACGATTGATTGATTGATTGCTCACAACAGTTCTGTGTCATTAATGATAATATCGAATGAGGTATTTAAGCCAAACGTTGTGCTGAGCGCCGGGATAGCTTTCTGAAGATGAGTTTGGACATAGCCCCTGGTCCTCATCAGGCTCCCTGAAGTCATCTTGGTGCCCGTGAGTTGCTGCAGTTGAGCACCCCGGTGAGCGGCCATTCGGCTGTCCCGAGGTCACGCGCGTCGTCCGCTTCCAGGTTCCTCCCGGCGGGTCAGCCTGCCTCCTTCTGAAAGGGACGGATCGGTTTTTCAAGACAGGCGTTTTTGGCGTGGAAGAATTTGGCAATTTGGTACTCCCACAGAAGGCTCCTATCCCGTGCCGATATTCCTTAAATTCAAATGGTCAAGTTTTCCAGCCCCCTCATAGTGGCGGTCATGGAAGGATCTCTAATCCCCTTTCATTCATTCATTCATTCATTCAATCATATTTATTGAGCGCTAAGAGACTTCAAGTCGACTGACTTGGCCGAGGTCAGCAGGACCTTTCCCTCACAGTTGTGGTGAAGCGGGAAGCCCCACTTGATGCCAGCGGCCTCGACCACCCCAAGGAGGAACTCGGTTTTTCAAGACAGGCATTTTTGGCATGGAAGAATTCGGCAGTTTGGTACTCCCACAGAAGGCTCCTACCCCGTGCCGATGTTCCTTAAATTCAAATGGTCAGGTTTTCCAGCCCCTTCATAGTGGCGGTCATGGAAGGATCTCTAATCCCCTTTCATTCATTCATTCATTCAAGCATATTTATTGAGCGCTAAGAGACTTCAAGTCGACTGACTTGGCCGAGGTCAGCAGGACCTTTCCCTCACAGTTGTGGTGAAGCGGGAAGCCCCACTTGATGCCAGCGGCCTCGACCACCCCAAGGAGGGACTCGGTTTTTCAAGACAGGCATTTTTGGCGTGGAAGAATTTGGCAGTTTGGTACTCCCACAGAAGGCTCCTACCCCGTGCCGATATTCCTTAAATTCAAATGGTCAAGTTTTCCAGCCCCCTCATAGTGGCGGTCATGGAAGGATCTCTAATCCCCTTTCATTCATTCATTCATTCATTCAGTCATATTTATTGAGCGCTAAGAGACTTCAAGTCGACTGACTTGGCCAAGGTCAGCAGGACCTTTCCCTCACAGTTGTGGTGAAGCGGGTAAGCCCCGCTTGATGCCAGCGGCCTCGACCACCCCGAGGAGGGACCCGCAGACTTTGAGCCCGTAAACTCATTGTGGGCAGGGGGACGTGCCCACCTACTCTGTTATAACTCACTCTCCCAAGCGCTTAATACAGTGCTTTCCGCACACCTTAACTGCTCACGTACCGTTGATAAATGCCCCTCTAGACTGTAAGCTCATTGTGATCAGGGAAAGTATCTGTTTACTGTTGTATCAGTGCTTAGAACAGTGCAGCAGCACAGAGAAGCAGCGTGGCTCGGTGGAAGGAGCCCGGGCTTTGGAGTCACAGGTCATGGGTTCAAATCCCTGCTCCGCCAATTGTCAGCTGGGTGACTTTGGGCAAGTCACTTAACTTGCTTGGGAAGTACAAATTGGCAACATATAGAGACGGTCCCTACCCAACAGCGGGCTCACAGTCTAGAACGGGGGAGACAGACAACAAAACAAAACATATTAACAAAATAAAATAAATAGGATAGTATCCCCTTGAGCCCGTTGTTGGGTAGGGACCGTCTCTGTATGTTGCCAACTTGTACTTCCCAAGAGCTTAGTATAGTGCTCTGCACACAGTAAGCGCTCAAAAGCCAACAGTGCTTTGCACATAGTAAGCGCTTAATTAATCAATCAATCATATTTACTGAGCACTTACTGTGTGCAGAGCACTGTACTAAGCGCATGGGAAGTCCAAGTTGGCAACATATAGAGACGGTCCCTACCCAACAGTGGGCTCACAGTCTAAAAGGGGGAGACAGAGAACAAAACCAAACATACTAACAAAATAAAATGGAATAGATATGTACATTATTATAAATATGACAATGAGTGAATGACTCCAATGAAAACAACAATAATATGCTATTTGTTAAGCTCTTACTATGCACCAAGCACTGTTCTAAGCACTAGGTGGATACAAGGTAATCAGGTTGTCCCCCGTGGGGCTCACAGTCTTCATCTCCATTTCACAGATGAGGTAACGGAGGCCCAGAGAAGTGAAGTGACTCGCCCAAGGTCACACAGCACACAAGTGGCGGAGCTGGGATTAGAACCCGCGTCCTGTGACTCCCAAGCCCGGGCTCTTGACACGAGGCCGTGCTACTTCTCTGATTCAAAGCCTCCACCAATCCGAAAGCTGCCAGTCCGGGCCGCCTGACAGATTGGGAAAGGTCTGCCCCGGCTCCGGCCGCCAGCGACACTTTGAGGAAGTGTCGCCTGATGTGTTCTGTGGTTATCCAGGTCTCCGTTGCGCTATTCCAGGGTGGGAAGCAGGGCCGGGAGAGATGTGCAGAGACGGAGGCACCAAGGCCCCACAATCCCCACCAGATCCGGAAGATCCAGACCGGAAAACGGAGCCCCAGCTCACTCAATCCATGAAAAGGGAATTCCGCCAAAAAACTGCTGTGGCTCACCCCCTCCGCTCTCCCATCCGTTTGGTCCGAACCAGGGAGATTTTTTTACGCTCCTTAATCGTGGTATTTAAGCGCTTACTGTGTGCTATGTACACAGCGCTTGTACATAGCTATGCTATGTACTATGCCATGTGTGCTATGTCAAGCGCTTAGTACAGTGCTCTGCACATAGTAAGCGCTCAATAAATACGATTGATGATGATGATGATGCTAAGCATTGTACTGAGCGCCGGGGTGAACCCAACATAATCGGGTTCCATGTGGGGCTCCCAGCCTAAGTAGGGGGAAGAGCTGGGATTGAATCCCTGTTCTGCAGGTGAGGGAACTGAGGGAGTGAAGTGACTTGCCCGAAGTCACTCAGCAGGCAGGTGGCGGAGTCAGGATTAGAATCCAGGTCCTGTGCTCTACCCATTAGTCAGCTGTGTGTCTTTGGACAAGTCACTTCACTTCTCTGGGCCTCAGTTCCCTCATCTGTAAAATGGGGATGAAGACTGTGAGCCCCCCGTGGGACAACCTGATCACTCTGTAACTTCCCTAGCGCATAGAACAGAGCTTTGCACATAGCGCTTAATAAATGCCGTTATTATTTTTATTATGCCGCGCTGCTTCTCTTAGCTTCTCCTTTAAGCCTATTGCTTAGAGGAGAATATTATTATTATTATCTATTATTATTCCACACTGCTTCTCTTTAGCTTCTCCCTTAGGCCAGTTGCTTAGAGCAGAATCAAAAGACACCTGTGCTGTTGACCACAAGAGTGCTCGTATTTTAGCTGACTTCAGTTAGCAAGGCGAGATCCCTTTGGAGCATTAGTTATTTTCCTCCTCTTCACTCAGCGATTTTGATCTTAGCAGTGATGGTATCGAGCGTTTACTGTGTGCAGAGCACTGTACTAAGCGCCGGGAAAGAAGGCGGCGGGGGGTTCACAGGTTTGAATAATCACTTAGTGCCTCAGTTGCCCGCACAACTGCCTTCCGTTTGAGGTGAGAAGCATCGTGGTCTAGTGGAAAGAGCGTGGGCCCGGGTTCTAATCCCACCTGCTGCGTGACCGTGGGTGAGTCACTTCACTTCTCTGGGCCTCCGTTATCTCCTCTGTAAAATGGGACTTAAGACCCCGAGCCTCATGCGGGACAGGCAACCCGGTCATTCATTCATTCAGTCGTATTTATTGAGCGCTTACTGGGTCCAACACGATTATTTTGTATCTACCCCAGCGCTTAGGGAAGTGCCTGGCACATGGTAAGCGTTTCACAAATACCAGTAAAAAGAAAATTTAAAAAGTGGGCAGCCCCTTTCTGGGGGGTTTGGGAAAGAGGAGGAGTCCAGCTGGAGTCCATTTGCTCGCAGGATGAAGCAGGAAGTCTACCCTTCCTGACAGGGAAAGGAGGAAGAACCATCGGAGCGTGCTGTGTGTGGGGCTGGTCGGAAGCACGAGGGAGAGAAGCGGTGAAGTAATAATAATGATAGCATTTATTAAGCGCTTACTATGTGCAAAGCACTGTTCTAAGCACCGGGGGGTTACAAGGTGATCAGGTTGTCCCACGGGGGGGCTCACAGTCTTCATCCCCATTTTCCAGATGAGGGAACTGAGGCCCAGAGAAGTGAAGTGACTTGCCCAAAGTCACCCAGCTGACAGTTGGCGGAGCTGGGATTTGAACCCATGACCTCTGACTCCAAAGCCCGGGCTCTTCCCACTGAGCCACGCTGCTTCTCTTAGCTGGAGGGCTCAGTCTGGGACGTTGAAGGAGTGCTTAGTACAGTGCTCTGCACACAGTAAGCACTCCATAAATACGATTGAATGAATGAATGAATGAGAGAAGCAGAAAGTCTGCCTCCCCGAGAGAGAAAGGAGGAGGAAGAACCACCAGAGTGGCTAGTGGGTGCGGTGGGCTGGGAGCCCGAGGGACCGAAGTCGTGAAGTAACAGCAGGGCTGGGTTTGGTGTCATTTTTGATGATGGCATTTATTAAGCGCTTACTATGTGCAAAGCACTGTTCTAAGCGCTGGGGAGGTTACAGGGTGATCGGGTTGTTCCACGGGGGGCTCACAGTCTGAATCCCCATTTTGCAGATGAGGCACCTGAGGCCCAGAGAAGTGAAGTGACTTTCCCAAAGTCACCCAGCTGGCAATTGGCGGAGCCGGGATTTGAACCCGTGACCTCTGACTCCAATGCCCGGGCTCTTTCCACTGAGCCACGCTGCTTACTAAACCCTGGAGGTCGATACAAGCAAATCGGGTTGGACACAGTCCCAGGGAAAATGGGGATTAAGACTGTGAGCCCCATGTGGGACAACCTGATCACCTTGTAACCTCCCCAGTGCTTAGAACAATGCTTTGCATGTAGCACTTAATGAATGCCATTATTATTATTCAGTGCTCTGCACATAGTAAGCGCTTAACAAATGCCATCATTATTATTATTATTGTTATTATTATTATTCATTCAGTCATATTGAGCACTTACTGTGTGTGAAGCATTGTACCAAGCTCTTGGGAGAGTACAACAACCAATAAAGACACGTTCCCTGCCCAAAACAAGCTTGCAGTCTAGACGGGGAGACAGGCATTTGTAGAAATAAGTAAATGTCAGATATGGATTGAAGACTAAAGAGAATTTCCGCCCCAAGGACAGATCTTGAGCCAAGAGTTGGGGGGTGGGGGGAAGAAAAAAGGCAGATTTGGGGGCCTGTGACTGATTGCACCCGGTGGCCCCCAACCGACTCCTCAACGTTTCGAGACCATGTTAAATCACGTTGTGAAAATGGAGCTAATTGCCTTTTTCTAAAGCGCGCCAGTGTTTCCTCCCTTTTGGCATCTCGCGGGCGCTTTAATTTTTCGCCAGTCTTTGCAGTTCTACCTTATCAGCCGGGCCGTGGCAATAGCCAACCGCATTCTCGCCAGCTAAGCAGAATCCAAGGAGACTGACGTCTTTTAAAGCCCGAAAACTTAAACCACCGGTGAAGGAATAAGCCAGGCCTGCCAGTCGGAAAGGTTTCGGGGTGGGGGGCAGTGGGGCCTCCTTTTAGAGCAGTCAACTGAGGCAGGGATGATAGACGTGGTAAGCTCGCCGTCTCCAGCAGCTGGGCCGGTTCTTACGGCAGGTTGATTTCAGGAGAGCGTATGGCGAGCCAATCAATCAGTTGTCTTACTCTGTGCAGGGCACTGCAGTAAGCGCTTGGGCGAGTACAATATAGCAGTTGGTAGACACATTCCCTGCCCAGAACGCGCTTTCCATCTAGAGGGGGAGAGGCGTGGATAGAAATAAATAATGGGTATGTATGGAAAAGCTGAGGGACGGGGTGGATAACGGGGAAAAATTCGGGTGACGCTGAAGGGAGCTGGAGAAGGGGAAGTGGAGGCTTAATCAGGGAAGGTTTCTTGGAAGAGATTTTACTTGTACATATCTATTCTATTTATTTTATTTTGTTAGTATGTTTGGTTTTGTTCTCCGTCTCCCCCTTTTAGACCGTGAGCCCACTCCTGGGTAGGGACTGTCTCTATATGTTGCCAACTTGGACTTCCCAAGCGCTTAGTACAGTGCTCTGCACACTGTAAGCGCTCAGTAAATACGATTGATGATGATGATGATGATGTCTGTCGGATACGAAGAGGGAGGGCATTGCAGGCCAGAGGCGGACGTGGGCGAGAGGTCGGCGGCGAGATTGACGAGATTGAGGTATTTATTTCACGCTTACCGTGAAAGCTCGTTCTCGGCAGGGAACGCTTGTGCTCATTCTTTTTGTAACGTACTCCCCTAAGCACTTAGTTCACAGCTCTGCACCTAGTAAGCGCTCAATAAATATGGATTGGTTGCAGAATATTGGACTAAGCACTTGGGAGAGTATAATCCAACTGAGTTGGGAGACACGTTCTCTTGCCCACAAGGTGCTTGCGGTCTAGAGGAGATGGGCGTCAGTAGAAATCAGTAAATGATGAATCTGGACACAAGTGTTGTGCGGCTGAGAGAGAGGTGCAAGGGTGCAAATCCAGCACAAGGGTGACGCAGGAGGGAGTGGGAGAAGAGGAAGCGGATGTCAGTTAATAATAATGATGGCGTTTGTTAAGTACTTACTATGTGCCAAGCACTGTTCTAAGTGTTGAGGGGGGGATACAAAGTGATCAGGTTGTCCCACGTGGGGCTCACAGTCTTAGTCCCCACTTTACAGATGAAGGAACTGAGGCCCAGAGAAGTGAAGTGACTTGCCCAGAGTCACACAGCTGACAAGTGGTGGCGCCGGAATTTGAACCCATGACCTCTGACTCCAGAGCCCGGGCTCTTTCCACTGAGCAACGCTGCTTACTAAAACCTGGAGGTCGATACAAGCAAATCGGGTTGGACACAGTCCCTGTCCCGTATGGGACTCACAGTCGTAATCCCCATTTTACGGATGAGGAAACTGAGGTCCAGAGAGGTGAAGCGACTTGCCCAAAGTCCCCCAGCAGACTAGCATATATGTCGGGTAGGGACCGTCTCTATATGTCGCCAACGTGTCTCCCAAGCGCTTAGTACAGTGCTCTGCACCCAGTAAGCGCTCAATAAATCCGGTTGAATGAATCTCCCATGTCTGGTGGCTGTCTCTATATGTCACCAACTTGTACTTCCCAAGCGCTTAGTACAGTGCTCTGCACACAGTACGTGCTCAGTAAATACGATTGATTGATTGATTGATTTATACGTATTTATTACTCTATTTTATTTGTACATATTCTATTTATTTTATTCTGTTAATATGCTTTGTTTTGTTGTCTGTCTCCCCTTTCTAGACTGTGAGCCCACTGTTGGGTAGGGACCATCTCTATATGTTGCCAACTTGGACTTCCCAAGCGCTCAGTCGAGTTCTCTGCACACAGTAAGCGCTCAGTAAATACGATTGATTGATTGATTAGTTTCAGGGCTGGGATTAGAACCGAGGATCTTCCGACTCCCAAGTCTGGCCTGTATCCACTACGCGACACTGCTCAGCCAAGTTTTCCCATTCCCCCCGACTGCAGGGGAGCGGAAAGGTCTCCCGAAACACGTAGTCCCAACCGGCAGAGCAACTTCTGAGGTCTGGTGGGCCTGTTTGAGGAGAGGGAGGGGAACGGGATTTACTTTCGGGACCCGAAATGCAAATGTTTATTTACTAGTAGCTTCCCCCTGGCTCTGGCAGCAGCTGACAGTGAGTCATACGCTTGCAAATATAATTTGTGGAAGTTCAGCCGCACGAAGGTTTCAATCCATCACAGTGTTGGGGTTTACAAATATCACCTTCATGAGGCAACCCGATGGATCTGAAAGAGGAAGGTAGTCATTCCCCTCTCGCCAAAAGTGTCCGTTTGTAGCAATCTTTGAAATTGGGAAGTGTTCCCCTCCAGCAGCCCCCCCTTGGAAAAAAAACCTGAAATAGATTAATCCTATGTCAGAGAGCTTCGGTTGTGAGAATGGAAAATTCTGACCATATTCTGACTATAATAATTCTGGTATTTAAGTGTTCACTCTATGCCAAGCACTGTATTAAGCATTGAGAGCTCTCCCTACTGAGAGCTCACCTCCTCCAGGAGGCCTTCCCAGACTGAGCCCCCTTTTTCCTCTCCTTCTCCCCATCACCCCCGCCCTACCATTCATTCATTCATTCATTCATTCGTATTTATTGAGTGCTTACTGTGTGCAGAGCACTGTACTAAGCTCTTGGGAAGTACAAGTTGGCAACATATTCATTCTTTCATTCAATCGTATTTATTGAGCGCTTACTGTGTGCAGAGCACTGGACTAATAATAATAATAATGGCATTTATTAAGCGCTTACTATGTACAAAGCACTGTTCTAAGCTGCTGGGGAGGTTACAAGGTGATCAGGTTGTCCCACAGGGGGTTCACAATCTTAATCCCCATTTTCCAGATGAGGGAACTGAGGCCCAGAGAAGTGAAGTGACTTGCCCAAAGTCACACAGCTGACAATTGGCGGAGCCGGGATTTGAGCCCATGACCTCTGACCCCAAAGCCTGGGCTCTTTCCACTGAGCCACGCTGCTTCCCAAGTGCTTGGGAAGCACAAGTTGGCAACATATAGAGACGGTTCCTACCCAACAGTGGGCTCACAGTCTAGAAGGAGGAGACAGACAACAAAACAAAACATGTTACCTTCCCTCCCCACAGCACCTGGATAGATGTGCAGATTTATTACTCTATTTATTTTACTTGTACATATTTGCTATTGTATTTATTTTGTTAATGATATGCATCGAGCTTTATTTCTATTTATTCTGATGACTTGACACCTGTCCACATGTTTCGTTTTGTCATCTGTCTCCCCCTTCTAGACCGTGAGCCCGTTGTTGGGTAGGGACCGTCTCTGTATGTTGCCGACTTGTACTTCCCAAGCGCTTAGTCCAGTGCTCTGCACACAGTAAGCGCTCAATAAATACGATTGAATGAATGAATTGAGGCGGATACAAGCAAATCGGGTTGCTGTCCCACATTGGGTTCCCAGTCTTAATCCCCATTTGACAGATGAGGGAACTGAGGCCCAATCAATCAATCAATCAATCAATCATATTTATTGAGCACTTACTGTGTGCAGAGCACTGTACTAAGCACTTGGGAAGTACAAGTTGGCAACATATAGAGACAGTCCCTACCCAACAGTGGGCTCACAGAAGTGAAATGACTTGCCCAAGGTCACACAACAGACAAGTGGCGGAGCCTGGATTAGAACCTGTGGCCATTTGACGCCCAGGCCCGGGCTCTAGCCACTGGTGCTTTCCCCCAACTAGGCCATAATAATAGTAATAATAGTAATAATAATAATAATGATGGTATTTATTAAGCGCTTACTATGTGCCAAGCACTGTTCTAAGCTCTGGGGAGGTTACAAGGTGATCAGGTTGTCCCACAGGGGGCTCACAATCTTAATCCCCATTTTCCAGACAAGGGAACTGAGGCCCAGAGAAGTGAAGTGACTTGCCCAAAGTCACCCAGCTGACAAGTGGCGGAGCCGAGATTCGAACCCATGACGTCTGACTCCCAAGCCCGGGCTCTTTCCACTGAGCCACGCTGCTTCTCTAATAATAATGATAATAATAATAATGGCATTTGTTAAGCGCTTACTATGTGCTAAGCGCTGATCCCAGCTCCACTCCTGTTTGCGGTGCGACCTTGGCCAAGTCACTTCACTTCTCTGTGCTTCTCCAGTGCCAATTGGTGCCATGCCAATTCTCATCCACCAGCAATACCGCATGTCGCCGTTTTCTCACATCCCTGGCTGAATGCAGGGCACTCAAAAGCTGCAGTCTGCTGAAGCAAGGAGTTTTCGCTGGCGGTTGCCATGCGATGTTATTCATTCATTCGTTCATTCAGTCGTATTTATTGAGCGCTTACTGTGTGCGGAGCACTGTACTAAGCGCTTGGGAAGTACAAGTTGGCAACCTATAGAGACGGTCCGTACCCAACAGCGGGCTCACAGTCTACAAGGAGCAGCTGAGAAGCAGCGTGGCTCAGTGGAAAAGAGCCCGGGTGTTGGAGTCAGAGGTCATGGGTTCGAATCCCGGCTCCGCCACATGTCTGCTGTGTGACCTTGGGCAAGCCATTTAACTTCTCTGAGCCTCAGTCACCTCATCTGTAAAATGGGGATTAAGACTGTGAGCCCCACGTGGGACAACTTGATCACCTTGTATCCACCCCCAGTGCTTAGAACAGCGCTCTGCACATAGTAAGCGCTTAACAAATGCCATTATTATTATCATTATTATTATTAGAAGGGGGAGACGGACAACAAAACAAAACGTGGGCAGGTGTCAAGTTGTCAGAATAAATAGAAGCAAAGCTAGATGCACATCATTAACAAAATAAATAGAATCGTAAATATGTACAAATAAAATGGAGAAGCAGCGTGGATCAGTGGAAAAGAGCCCGGGCTTTGGAGTCAGAGGTCATGGGTTCGAACCCCGACTCTGCCAATTGTCAGCTATGTGACTGGGCAAATCACATCACTTCTCTGGGCCTCAGTTACCACATCTGTAAAATGGGGATTGACTGTGAGCCCTCCGTGGGATAACCTGATCACTCTGTAGCCTCCCCAGCGCTTAGAACAGTGCTTTGCACATAGTAAGCGCTTAATAAATGCCATTATTATTATTAAAATAGAGTAATAAATCTAGAGTAATAAGTAAATAAATAAAGTAATAAATACAGGTGCTGTGGGGAGGGGAAGGGGGAATGGGGAGGAGGAGAGGAAAAAGGGGGCTCAGTGTGGGAAGGCCTCCTGGAGGAGGTGAGCTCTCAGTAGGGCTTTGAAGGGAGGAAGAGAGCTAGCTTGGCCGATGTGCCAAGCTGTCCCCATTTTAGTCTTTTAGACTGTGAGCCCACTGTTGGGTAGGGACTGTCTCTATATGTTGCCAATTTGTACTTCCCAAGCGCTTAGTACAGTGCTGTGCACACAGTAAGCGCTCAGTAAATACGATTGATGATGACGATGATGTGCAGAGGGAGGGCATTCCGGGCCAGGGGGATGACGTGGGCCGGGGGTCCATGGCGGGACGGGCGAGAACGAGGTACAGTGAGGAGGTTAGCAGCAGCAGAGGAGCGGAGGGTGCGGGCTGGGCTGGAGAAGTAAGCGCTCAATAAATACGACTGAATGAATGAATGAATGAGAAGGACAGAAGGGAGGTGAGGTAGGAGGGGGCGAGGGGATGCACAGCCTTGAAGCGGAGAGTGAGGAGCTTTTGCTTGATGGGTAGGTTGACTGGTTATCTCCAGTTAGGGAATGGGCAACCTTGGAGAGCGGAATTGATAACCTTTAGCGAGAACAGATAAAAACGCTGGGGGCCAGGGAGAGTTTGGTGCGAAAGCCAAAGGATCGACCATTTAGCCTCCCCCAGGCTCACTGAAAAATTGGGTATTTGCCCTTTTAGACGGTGAGCCCACTGTTGGGTAGGGACCGTCTCTATATTTTGCCAACTTGGACTTCCCAAGCGCTTAGTCCAGTGCTCTGCACACAGTAAGCGCTCAATCAGTCAATCAATCATTCGTATTTATTGAGTGCTCAATCAATCAGTCATTTGTATTTATTGAGCGCTTACTGTGTGCAGAGCACTGGACTAAGCGCTTGGGAAGTCCAAGGTGGGAACATATAGAGACAGTCCCTACCCAACAGTGGGCTCACAGTCTAAAAGGGGGAGACAGAGAACAAAATACGATTGATTGATTGATTGCCCCTTCCCACTGGCCTGGGGGGGACATCTCCTCCTCTCCATCCCCCACCCCCTTCCCCTCCCCGCAGCACCTGTATATAGGTTTGTACAGATATATTACTCTATTTATTTTACTTGTACTTATTTACTATTCTTTTTATTTTGTTAATGATGTGCATTTAGCTTTACTTCTATTCATTCTGATGACTTGACACCCGTCCACATGTTTTGTTGTCTTGTCTCCCCCTTCTAATAATAATAATAATAATAATAATGATAGCATTTGTTAAGCACTTACTATGTGCAAAGCACTGTTCTAAGCGCTGGTAGACTGTGAGCCCGTTGTTGGGTAGGGCCCGTCTCTATATGTTGCCGCCTTGTACTTCCCAAGCCCACTGTTAGGTAGGGACTGTCTCTATATCATCATCATCATCAATCGTATTTATTGAGCGCTTACTATGTGCAGAGCACTGTACTAAGCGCTTGGGAAGTACAAATTGGCAACATCTAGAGACAGTCCCTACCCAGCAGTGGGCTCACAGTCTAAAAGGGGGAGACAGAGAACAAAACCAAACATACTAACAAAATAAATAGAATAGATATGTACAAATAAAATAAATAGAGTAAAAAATATGTGCAAACATATATACATATATACAGGTGCTGTGGGGAATGGAAGGAGATAAGATGGGGGGGATGGAGAGGGGGACGAGGGGGAGAGGAAGGAAGGGGCTCAGTGTGGGAAGGCCTCCTGGAGGAGGTGAGCTCTCAGCAGGGCCTTGAAGGGAGGAAGAGAGCGAGCTTGGCGGATGGGCAGAGGGATCGGGGGCATTCCAGGCCCGGGGGAGGACGTGGGCCGGGGGTCGATGGCGGGACAGGTGAGAGCGAGGTACGGGGAGGAGGTGAGCGGTGGAGGAGTGGAGGGTGCGGACTGGGCTGTAGAAGGAGAGAAGGGAGGTGAGGTAGGAGGGGGCGAGGTGATGGATGGACAAGCCTTGAAGCCCAGGGTGAGGAGTTTCTGCCTGATGCGCAGATTGATTGGTAGCCACTGGAGATTTTTGAGGAGGGGAGTGATATGCCCAGAGCGTTTCTGGACAAAGATAATCCGGGCAGCAGCATGAAGTATGGATTGAAGTGGAGAGAGACACGAGGATGGGAGATCAGAGAGAAGGCTGGTGCAGTAGTCCAGACGGGACAGGATGAGAGCTTGAATGAGCAGGGTAGCGGTTGGGATGGAGAGGAAAGGGCGGATCTTGGCAATGTTGCGGAGCTGAGACCGGCAGGTTTGGTGACGGCTTGGATGTGAGGGGTGAATGAGAGAACGGAGTCGAGGATGACACCAAGGTTGCGGGCTTGTGCGACGGGAAGGATGGTAGTGCCGTCAACAGAGATGGGAAAGTCAGGGAGAGGGCAAGGTTTGGGAGGGAAGACAAGGAGTTCAGTCTTGGACATGTTGAGCTTTAGGTGGCGGGCAGACATCCAGACGGAGATGTCCTGAAGGCAGGAGGAGATGCGAGCCTGGAGGGAGGGGGAGAGAGCAGGGGCAGAGATGGAGATCTGGGTGTCATCAGCGGAGAGATGATAGTTGAAGCCGTGGGAGCGAATGAGGTCACCAAGGGAGTGGGTGTAGATTGAGAACAGAAGGGGACCAAGCACTGAACCTTGGGGAACCCCCACAGTGAGAGGATGGGAGGGGGAGGAGGAGCCTGCAAAAGAGACTGAGAAAGAACGGCCGGAGAGGTAAGAGGAGAACCAGGAGAGGACGGAGTCTGTGAAGCCAAGGTCAGATAGCGTGTTGAGGAGAAGGGGGTGGTCCACAGTGTCAAAGGCAGCTGAGAGGTCAAGGAGGATTAGGACAGCTCTATATGTACTCTGCACACAGGCGCTCAATAAATACGATTGAATGAATGAATCCCCATTTTACAGAGGAGTCTCTTCACTTCTTTATGCCTCAAGTTACCAGTGATGTAACGGAGGCACAGTTGAGAGAAGCAGCATCGCCTAATTTCATTCATTCATTCAGTCGTATTTGTTGAGCGCTTACTGTGTGCAGAGCACTGTACTAAGCTCTTGGGAAGTACAAGTTGGCAACATCTAGAGACGGTCACTACTCAACAGCGGACTCACAGTCTAGAAGGGGGAAACAGACAACAAAACAAAACATATTAACAAAATAAAATAAGTAGAATAAATATGTACAAGGCCTAATGGATAGAGCCCAGGCCTGAGAGTCAGAAAGACCTGAGTTCTAATCCCGGCTCTGCCACATGACTGCTGTGTGACCTTGAACAAGTCACTTATCTTCTCTGCCTCAGTTCTCTCATCTGTAAAAGGGATAAAAGTGTGAGCCTCGTGTGGGACATCCAACCTGATTAACTGGTACCTACTTAGAACAGTAAGTACTTAGAACTTACTTAGTACTTAAGTAAGTTGCCAACTTGTACTTCCCAAGCGCTTAGTATAGTGCTCTGCACACAGTAAGCACTCAATACGATTGAGTGAATGAATGAAGCTCTTAAGTACTTAGTACTTAGAACTTCTGCTTAGAACTTCTACTTAGAAGCGCTTAGAACAGTGCCTGCTATGTCTTAAGCTGCATGGCTCAGTGGAAAGAGCCCGGACTTTGGAGTCAGAGGTCATGGGTTCAAATCCCGGCTCCGCCAATTGTCAGCTCTGTGACTTTGGGCAAGTCACTTCACTTCTCTGGGCCTCAGTGACCTCATCTGGAAAATGGGGATGAAGCCTGTGAGCCCCCTGTGGGACAACCTGATCACCGTGTAACCTCCCCAGTGCTTAGAACAGTGCCTGCTAAGTCTTAAGCAGCGTGGCTCAGTGGAAAGGGCCCGGACTTTGGAGTCAGAGGTCATGGGTTCAAATCCTGGCTCTGCCAATTGTCAGCTGTGTGACTTTGGGCAAGTCTCTTCACTTCTCTGGGCCTCAGTGACCTCATCTGGAAAATGGGGGTGAAGACTGTGAGCCCCCCATGGGACAACCTGATCACCTTGTAACCTCCCCAGCGCTTAGAACAGTGCTTTGAACATAGTAAGTACTTAAGAAATGCCATTATTATTATTATTATTGATGCCTGTCTAGTTGTTTAGTTGTCTGTCCCCCTGCCTCTAGAATGAGCCCATTGTTGGTTAGGGATTTTCTCTAGCTGTTGCCGAATTATACTTTCCAAGTGCCCTGCACACAGTAAGTGCTCAATAAATATGATTGAACGAATGAATGAACAACTACAAAGTGCCTGGCACGTAGTACACGCCTAAGAAATACCATAATTATTATCATTGTTACAGATGAGGGAACTGAGGCCCAGAGAAGCTGTGACTTGCCCAAGGTCACACAAGAGGCTAGAACCCAGGCCCGGGCGGTATCCACGAGACAACACAGCTTCCCAGGCCCTTTCCAAGGCCAAAAAGTCGTAGCGTCCCCAGGAAAATTGCAGAGTGG
Source organism: Tachyglossus aculeatus (assembly GCF_015852505.1). Taxonomy (NCBI): domain Eukaryota; kingdom Metazoa; phylum Chordata; class Mammalia; order Monotremata; family Tachyglossidae; genus Tachyglossus; species Tachyglossus aculeatus. The sequence goes on along the minus strand of NC_052078.1, from coordinate 3,171,681 downwards.
CTTTTTACACCGGAGCTTATTGGGCCCTGAGTGATTTTTCACCTGGAATCCCAGCAAAAGCGGCCGGCTACGGGTGGCGGGAGATGGGAAGAGGAGGCGAGAGCGAGTGAAAGGGCTTTGAGTCGCTTTGGGCTGGTGATCGCTGTTGAATAGCGGTTCCCAGTGCGAAGATCAGTAAAAGCCACATCCCACCGGGGAATACAACCTTTCCTTGTTTGGGTAGAGTCAAAAGTGAACTGGCTGGCCAAGCACTTGGAGCACATGAAAGAAAGGAGAAAAAAAAGTGATTTCTGTATGAATTGGAGGTGCTTTTCACGTCCCGGCTAACCTCAGAATAATAATCAATCAATCAATCGTATTTATTGAGCGCTTACTGTGTGCAGAGCACCGTACTAAGCACTTGGGAAGTCCAAGTTGGCAACAGAGATGGTCCCCATTCATTCATTCACTCATATTTATTGAGCGCTTACTGTGTGCAGAGCACTGTACTAAGCGCTTGGGAAGTACAAGTTGGCAACTTATAGAGACGGTCCCTATTCATTCATTCAATTGTATTGAGCGCTCACTGTGTGCAGAGCACTGTACAAAGCGCTTGGGAAGTGCAAGTCGGCAACATCTAGAGGCGGTCCCTACCCAACAACGGGCTCGCAGTCTAGAAGGGGGAGACAGATGATAAAACAAAACATGTGGACAGGTGTCAAGTCATCACAATAAATAGAAATAAAGCTAGATGAAATAAAATGGGCGACCTTGGAGAGCGGAATCGTTAACCCAGCGCTTAGAACAGTGCTTTGCCCATACTAAGCGCTTAACAAATAGAAATAAAGCTAGATGAGTAGAAATAAAATGGGCAGCTTTGGAGAGCGGAATCGATAACCCAGCGCTTAGAACGGTGCTTTGCACATACTAAGCGCTTAACAAATACCATCATTGCTCAGAGAAGCAGCGTGGCTCAGTGGAAAGAGCCCAGGCTTTGGAGTCAGAGGTCATGGGTTCGAATCCCTGCCCCGCCACATGTCTGCTGTGTGATCTTGGGCAAGTCACTTAACTTCTCTGAGCCTCAGTTACCTCATCTGTAAAATGGGGATGAAGACTGTGAGCCCCACGTGGGGCAACCTGATCACCCTGTATCCTCCCCAGCGATTAGAACAGCGCTTTGCATATAGTAAGAGCTTAACAAATGCCAATTATTATTATATCATTATTATTATTATTATTATTATTATTATTATTATTGGGAGAATGGATCAAAATCCTAGAGCCCGGGGAGAACTTGGTGCAGAAACCAAAGCTGAGGATAATGATAATGATGACATTTATTAAGCACCTACTATGCGCAAAGCACCGTTCTAAGCGCTGATGGAGTACGTAGGTGCTGGGGCCTGTTCCCACTACTCCCTTGGTCAGATGGGTTGTGGAATGTGGAATTCCATGGGAAAGCTGGTTGGGAAGGTCCCCGCACAGCATCCGTGGAATGTGTTGATCTTGACATGAGGCATAATCTCATCAAAGTGGCATGCGGGCCCGAAAACTCTGCAGACTTTCTTCGGCAGTCTCTGCTTCTGGAATTTCCGAGCCGCAGTCCAGGTTTTTTTACCGTAAGGTAGCCCTGGAATTTCAATCAATGGTATTTATGGAAGGTTTATTGTGTGCGGAGCATTGTACTAAGACTTGGTGCGTTCTGCTTTAAAGGTTCATTTTAAAAGTGCTGGCTGTGACCGTTTAATATTCATCCGCCATCATTTTTAGAATTCTTTAGACATTTATGGAGAGAGTATGGGTTTTTCAAATACACAGTCAGTCAGAGGCCTTAGTTGAGCCCTTACCGCACGCAGGGCACAGAGAATCAATCAATCAATCGTATTTATTGAGCGCTTACTGTGTGCTGAGCACTGTACTAAGCGCTTGGGAAGTACACGTCGGCAACACTCAGAGACAGCAGGGTGGCTCAGTGGGAAAGAGCCCGGGCTCTGGAGTCAGAGGTCATGGGTTCAAATCCCGGCTCCGCCAATTGTCAACTGGGTGACTTTCGTTTCGTTTTGTTGGGAAGCAGCGTGGCTCGGTGGAAAGAGCCTGGGCTTTGGAGTCGGGGTCATGGGTTCAAATGCCGGCTCCGCCACTTGTCAGCTGGGTGACTTCGGGCAAGTCACTTAACTTCTCTGTGCCTCTATTACCTCATCTGTCAAATGGGGATGAAGACTGTCAGCCCCCCCGTGGGACAACCTGATCACCATGTAACCTTCCCAGCGCTTAGAACAGTGCTTTACACATCGTAAGCACTTAATAAATGCCATTATCATTATTATTATTATTCCTAAGCGCTCGCTCAGGAAAGGACAATCCAACCGAGCTGTTAGGTTCCGTGCCTGCAGTGAGCTTCCAGTCTAGAAAATGCCAGTCAATCGGTAGTATTTTTTTAGCAGCGTGGCTCAGTGGAAAGAGCCCGGGCTTTGGAGTCGGGGTCATGGGTTCAAATCCCGGCTCCGCCACTTGTCAGATATGTGACTTCAGGCAAGTCACTTAACTTCTCTGTGCCTCAGTTACCTCAGCTGTCAAATGGGGATGAAGACTGTCAGCCCCCCATGGGACAACCTGATCACCTAGTAACCTCCACAGCGCTTAGAACAGTGCTTTACACATCGTAAGCACTTAATAAATGCCATTATTATTATTATTATTATTATTATTATTATTATTATTATTACTAAGCACTCGCTCAGGAAAGGACAATCCAACCGAGCTGTTAGACAGGTTCCCTGCCTGCAGTGAGCTTCCAGTCTAGAAAAAGCCAATCAATCGGTAGTATTTCTTCAGCAGCGTGGCTCAGTGGAAAGAGCCCGGGCTTTGGAGTCAGAGTTCATGGGTTCAAATGCCGGCTCCGCCAATTGTCTGCTGTGTGACTTTGGGCAAGTCACTTCACTTCTCTGGGCCTCAGTTCCCTCATCTGTAAAATGGGGATGAAGACTGGGAGCCCCCCTGTGGGACCACCTGATCACCTGTAACCTCCCCAGCGCTTAAAACAGTGCTTTGCACATAGTAAGCACTTAATAAATGTCATTATTTAGCACTTACTGTGTACAGAGCACCGTACTAAGTGCTTTGGGAGAGTACAATCCAGCAGAGTTGGGGGAGACAGAGAACAAAACCAAACATACTAACAAAATAAAATAAATAGAATAGATATGTACAAGTAAAATAAATAGATAAATAAATAGAGTAATAAATATGTACAAACATATATACAGGTTTCAAGACCTACATATATATATATATATATATCTATATATACAAGATCTTGTTTCTCCTCCCGGAAAAAGAGACCTTGAGTGAGTGAGTGAGTTTGTCTCTTTCTGCTTTCCCAGTGAGCTCAACCTTAAAACACCATAAAACCAGGAAGGATGCACTTTTTTCCCGAGCTCCTCTCCTAAGCTCTTAATCAGCACTGCCCAGCATCATGGTTGCAGTGGAAAATTTGGCTTTAATGAGTCTTGTTAATCCCCACGGCCAGGTTTACTGCGTGCAGAAAGTGTGTCACATGTGGCTGCTCGTAATGTCTGGGTCTCCAAACTATGGCCTCCCTCTCTTTCCCTCCCCTTTTCTGTGGCTGTGGGTCTTTTCTGATCCTTGCTTAATCAATCGGATTTATGGAGTGCTTACTGTGTGCAGAGCACTGGACTAAGCGCTTGGGAAGTCCAAGTTGGCAACATCTAGAGACGGTCCCTACCCAACAACGGGCTCCCAGGCTAGAAGGAGCAAGAGCCTGGCGTCAAAGGTTCTAATGCTCAATCTGCCACTTGTCTGCTTTGATCTCGGGCAAGTCGCTTTACTGCTCTGGGCCTCAGTTCCCTCATCTGTAAAATGGGGATTGAGACTGTGAGTCCCATGTGGGGCAGGGACTGGGTCCAACCTGATTTGCTCGGATCCACCCTAGAGGTTAGTACAGTGCCTGGCACATAGGAAGCGCTTAACAAATGCCAGTATTATTACTATTAATAATAATAATAATGTTGGTATTTGTTAAGCTCTTACTGTGCGCCAAGCACTGTTCTGAACGCTCGGGGGAGGTACGAGGTAATCAAGGTTGTCCCACGTGGGGCTCACAGTCTTCATCCCCATTTTACAGGTGAGGGAACTGAGGCACAGAGAAGTGAAGTGACTCTCCCAAAGTCACACAGCTGCCAAGTGGCAGAGCTGGGATTAGAACCCACAACTAAGTGCTTAGTACAGTGCTTTGCACATAGTAAGCGCTCAATAAATACGATTGATTGATTGATTCTGACTACCAACCCCGGGCTCTTTCCACTGAGCCACGCTGCTTCTGAGCAAATAAAGACTTATAATAATAATAATAATAATAATATAATGGCATTTATTAAGTGCTTACTATGTGCAAAGCACTGTTTTGCATGAGTTGTCTCCTAACCAATTCTTGTGCGCTGGTACACTAATTCACAGCTGTTCCTCCAACTGGCAGGCAAATACAGAGACTCTCTTTTTCTCCGCCCATCATCCTCACTGGTTTTTATCTTCATCCATTCGATCGTATTTATCGAGCACTTACTGTGTTCAGAGCGCTGTACTAAGCGCTTGGGAGAGGACAATAGAACAATAAACAGACACATTCCCTGCCCTTAACGAGCTTACAGTCTCGATATCTCAATATCGAGAGTCCACTGGCACACATTAAACTCTCCCGACCGCTCCGTAGTAGTAATAATAATAATAATGATGGCATTTATTAAGCGTTTCCTATGTGCAGAGCACTGTTCTAAGTGCCGGGGAGGTTACAAGGTGATCAGATTGTCCCACGGGGGGCTCACAGTCTTCATCCCCATTTTCCAGATGAGGGAACTGAGGCCCAGAGAAGTGACTTGCCCAAAGTCACACAGCTGACAATTTGCGGAGCGGGGATTTGAACCCGTGACCTCTGACTCCAAAGCCCGGGCTCTTTCCACTGAGCCACGCTGCTTCTCTAGTAGAGTGCCTTGTCCACGGGAGGTGCTCCGTCAGTAGCATCAACTGGCTAAGAGAAGCAGCGTGGCGCAGTGGAAAGAGCTCGGGCTTTGGGAGTCCGAGGTCATGGGTTCAAATCCCTGCTCCACCAGTTGTCAGCTGGGTGACTTTGGGCAAGTGACCTCACTTCTCTGGGCCTCAGTTACCGCATCTGTAAAATGGGGATTAAAACTGTGAGCCCCCCGTGGGACAACCTGATCACCTTGTAACGTCCCCAGTGCTTAGTACAGTGCTTTGCACATAGTAAGCACTTAATAAATGCCATCATTATTATTATTATTATTATTAAAGCTTCTCCCCAAGTACTGGGCCAACCGGTATCTACCTCAGCACTTAGTACAGTGCCATGCACTTACTAAGCACTTAACAGGTACCATTAGAACAGTGCTTTGCACATAGTAAGCGCTTAATAAATGCCATCATTATTATTATTATTATTAAAGCTTCTCCCCAAGTACTGGGCCAACCGGTATCTACCTCAGCGCTTAGTACAGTGCCATGCACTTACTAAGCACTTAACAGGTACCATTAGAACAGTGCTTTGCACCTAGTAAGCGCTTAATAAATGCCATCATTATTATTATTATTATTATTATTAAAGCTTCTCCCCAAGTACTGGGCCAACCGGTATCTACCTCAGCGCTTAGTACAGTGCCATGCACTTACTAAGCACTTAACAGGTACCATTAGAACAGTGCTATCTACCTCAGCGCTTAGTACAGTGCCATGCACTTACTAAGCACTTAACAGGTACCATTAGAACAGAGCTTTGCACATAGTAAGCACTTAATAAATGCCATCATTATTATTATTATTATTAAAGTTTCTCCCCAAGTACTGGGCCAACCGGTATCTACCTCAGCGCTTAGTACAGTGCCATGCACTTACTAAGCACTTAACAGGTACCATTAGAACAGTGCTTTGCACCTAGTAAGCGCTTAATAAATGCCATCATCATTATTATTATTATTATTATTAAAGCTTCTCCCCAAGTACTGGGCCAACCGGTATCTACCTCAGCGCTTAGTACAGTGCCATGCACTTACTAAGCACTTAACAGGTACCATTAGAACAGTGCTTTGCACATAGTAAGCGCTTAATAAATGCCATCATTATTATTATCATTATTAAAGTTTCTCCCCAAATACTGGACCAACCGGTATTTACCTCAGCACTTAGTACAGTTCCATGCACTTACTAAGCACTTAACAGGTACCATTAGAACAGTGCTTTGCACACAGTAAGCGCTTAATAAATGCCATCATTATTATTATTATTATTAAAGCTTCTCCCCAAGTACTGGGCCAACCGGTATCTACCTCAGCGCTTAGTACAATGCCATGCACTTACTAAGCACTTAACAGGTACCATTAGAACAGTGCTTTGCACATAGTAAGCGCTTAATAAATGCCATCATTATTATTATTATTATTAAAGCTTCTCCCCAAGTACTGGGCCAGCCGGTACCTACCTCAGCGCTTAGTACAGTGCCATGCACTTACTAAGCACTTAACAGGTACCATTAGAACAGTGCTTTGCACATAGTAAGCGCTTAATAAATGCCATCATTATTATTATCATTATTAAAGTTTCTCCCCAAATACTGGACCAACCGGTATTTACCTCAGCACTTAGTACAGTTCCATGCACTTACTAAGCACTTAACAGGTACCATTAGAACAGTGCTTTGCACATAGTAAGCGCTTAATAAATGCCATCATTATTATTATTATTATTATTAAAGCTTCTCCCCAAGTACTGGACCAACCGGTATCTACCTCAGCACTTAGTACAGTTCCATGCACTTACTAAGCACTTAACAGTTACCATTAGAACAGTGCTTTGCATATAGTAAGCGCTTAATAAATACCATTATTATTATTACCATTAAAAAAAGAACCACAATTTAGCTTATTGTTCATTTGCAGCAAAGCTTCCCTCTTAGCCCCCCGGCCCCCTTCTGCCATCCTTTTTTTATGGTGCAGTATAACTAACTACCAATTAAAAGCAAACTCTGGAATGAGAGATCTGAAGTTACGGATAGTTCAATGAAAGGCGGGTGTGGTTTTACCGGGCAAAATGCACTTTGTCTCCTTAAAAAAAAAAAAAAGAAAGAAAGAGAGAGAGAGAGAGTAGTTAAAGGAAGATTCTGGAATATTGCTGATGTTATAAACGCAGTAACAGTTACCTCAAAAACAGGTTGGTAAGCAGAAAGCTGAGAGGTCTAAACTGTACTGAGAGAACCAGCTGGGAAGCAGCGAAAAAGTTGAGCTCCTTGTGGGAAGGGATCCCGCTTCCCGATGCTTTTGTATTACGCTCTCCCAAGTGCTTAGTACAGTGCTTTACACACACAAAAAATGCTCAATTAATACCGCTGGCTGGTCAAAGAGGAGACTTGGCATCCGCCGGCAGTGGGGTCCTGCCGCCAAATTGGTCAGGGCAGTTTTTATTTTTTAATGGTAGCAATCATTGTATCCTCCCCAGCGCTTAGAACGGTGCTTTGCACATAGTAAGCGCTTAAGAAATACCAAAATAATAATAATCGTATTGATTGAGCGCTTACGGTGTGCAGAGCACTGGACTGAGCGCTTGGGAAGTCCAAGTCAGCAACCTGTAAAGGCGGTCCCTACCCAACAGCGGGCTCGCAGTCTAGACAGCAAAGCAAAACATATTAACAAAATATAATAAATAGAATAAATTTGTACAAGTAAAATAAAGTAATAAATATGTACAAACAAAATAGTCATAAATGTGTACAAATAAAATAAAAAGTAATAAATGCGTGCAAATAAATAAATACGTACTGACATATATACAGGTGCTGTGGGGAGGATTCATTCATTCAGTCGTATTTATTGAGCGCCTGCTGTGTGCAGAGCACTGGACGAAGCGCTTGGGAAGTCCAAGTCAGCAACCTATGAAGGCGGTCCCTACCCAACAGCGGGCTCACAGTCTAGACAGACAACAAAAAGAAACATTAACAAAATGAAATAAATAGAATAAATGTGTACAAATAAAATAAAGTAATAAATACGTACAAGCATGTACAAATAAAATAGTCATAAACGTGCACAAATAAAATAAAGTGATAAATGCGTGCAAATAAAATAAAGTAATAAATATGTTCAGACATATACTGGTGCTGTGGGGGGGATTCATTCATTCAGTCGTATTTATTGAGCGCCTACTGTGTGCAGAGCACTGTACTAAGTGGGAAGTCCAAGTCAGCAACCTATAAAGACGGTCCCTACCCAACAGCGGGCTCATAGTCTAGACAGACAACAAAACAAAACATATTAACAAAATGAAATAAATAGAATAAATATGTACAAATAAAATAAAGTAATAGATGCGTACAAACATGTACAAATAAAATAAAGTCATAAATGTGCACAAATAAAATAGTGATAAATGCGTGCAAATAAAATAAATAAATAAGGTAATAAATACGTACAGACATATATACATATATACAGGTGCTGTGGGGAGAATTCATTCGTTCAGTCGTATTTATTGAGCGCCTACTGTGTGCAGAGCACTGCACTAAGCGCTTGGGAAGTCCAAGTCAGCAACATATAGAGACGGTCCCTACCCAACAGCGGGCTCACAGTCTAGACAGACAACAAAGCAAAACATATTAACAAAATAAAATAAATATGTACAAATAAAATAAAGTAAAAAATACGTACAGACATGCACAAATAAAATAAATAAATAAACGCGTACAAATAAAGTAATAAATGCATATCAAATGAGTATCAAGCTCTCACTATGTGCCAGGCATCATATTGAACTCAAAAGATTGGGTACAGTCCATGCCCCACCTGGGGCTGCCAATCTTAATCCCCACTTTACAGATGAGGTTAAATGAGATCCAGTGAAGTGACTTGTCCAAGGTCACACAGCAGATACATGGCAGAAGAACCCAGGTCTTTCTGGCTCCCTGGCCTGTTCTCTATCCACTAGGGTATGGTGGTGGTATTTGTTGAGCGCTTACTCTGTGCCAAGCATTGTTCTAAGCGCTGGGGGGATACAAGGTGATCAGGTTGTCCCACGTGGGGCTCACAGTCTTCATCCCCATTTTACAGATGAGGGAACTGAGGCACAGAGAAGTTAAGTGACTTGCCCAAGGTCACACAGCTGACAAGTGGTGGAGCCGGGATATGCTGCTTCTCAGTCTTAGAAAATGCCTTAGAGAGCATTTTCCTTCCTGAGTTAGAAGTCTGTGTCTTCATTTGGGAGATGACATCTTCACATCTGTCCACTTGTTTTGTTTTCGTTGTCTGTCTCCTCCTTCTATCATCATCATCAATCGTATTTATTGAGCGCTTACTGTGTGCAGAGCACTGTACTAAGCGCTTGGGAAGTCCAAGTTGGCAACATATAGAGACAGTCCCTACCCAACAGTGGGCTCACATTCTAGAAGGGGGAGACAGAGACCAAAACCAAACATACCAACAAAATAAAATAAATAGAATAGATATGTACAAGTAAAATAAATAAATAGAGTAATAAATATGTACAAACATATATACATATATACAGGTGCTGTGGGGAAGGGAAGGAGGCAAGATGGGGGGATGGAGAGGGGGATGAGGGGGAGAGGAAGGAAGGAAGGGGCTCAGTGTGGGAAGGCCTCCTGGAGGAGGTGAGCTCTCAGTAGGGCCTTGAAGGGAGGAAGAGAGCTAGGTTGGCGGATGGGCAGAGGCAGGGCATTCCAGGCCAGGGGGAGGACATGGACTGGGTTACAAGGTGATCAGGTTGTCCCACGTGGGGCTCACAGTCTTCATCCCCATTTTACAGATGAGGTAACTGAGACACAGAGAAGTTAGGTGACTTGCCCAAAGTCACACAGCTGACAGTTGGTGGAGCCAGGATTTGAACCCATGACCTCTGACTCTGACCCATGACCTCTGGCTTCTAGACTGTGAGCCCACTGTTGGGTAGGGACCGTCTCTATATGTTGCCAGCTTGGACTTCCCAAGCGCTTAGTACAGTGCTCCGGACACAGCAAGCGCTCAATAAATACGATTGAATAAATGCATACCAGCCGGATGACGGTAGAGGGTACATTAGTCCAAATATTTGAGTGCTGAAAGATAAAATACAGTCATCTAGAATATTAGAGTAGGAAGTTAGTTTGTACAGACATGGTTCCTGCCTTAAGTTCTAGACTGTGAGCCCGCTGTTGGGTAGGGACCGTCTCTGTATGTTGCCAACTTGGACTTCGCAAGCGCTTAGTACAGTGCTCTGCACACAGTAAGCGCTCAATAAATACGATTGCATGAAATGGGTTCCAATCCCGCTCTGCCACTTATTGAATGAATGAATGAATAAGTTGCTTCCAATCTTCTAAAACCATCTTCCTGTGTTACTGGAAATCTGGGTTTTTATTCGTGTGCTTTCTGCAAGTCAAAGCAAATTTGACTTTAGCGAAATTGGAATGGTTTAAACACCCACTGCAGACTGAGTGCGTCAAATCCCAGCCCCAAATTACTTAGGCTGCCAGGTTGTAATTATAATAATAATAATAATGGTATTTGTTAAGCACTATTTGCCAGGCACTGCTCTAAGCACTGGGGTAGATACAACATAATCAGGTTGGACACGGTCCCTGTCCCACTTAGGGGTCACAGTCTGAACCCCCATTTTCCAGATGAGGGAACCGAGGCACAGAGAAGTTAAGTATTTATTACTGTATTTATTTTACTTGTACATATCTATTCTATTTATTTTATTTTGTTAATATGCTCTGTTTTGCTTTGTCTCCCCCTTCTAGACTGTGAGCCCACTGTTGGGTAGGGACCGCCTCTATGTGTTGCCAACTTGTACTTCCCAAGCGCTTAGTACAGTGCTCTGCACACAGTAAGCGCTCAATACGATTGATTATAAATACGATTGATTATAAATAAATATGATTGATTGATTAAGTGACTTGCGCAGGGTCACACAACAGACAGGTGGCAGAGTGAGATCTATTTATTTTTTTTATTTTGGTAGTGTGTTTGGTTTTGTCCTCTGTCTCCCCCTTTTAGACTGTGAGCCCAATGTTTAGGGACTGTTTCTATATATTGCCAATTTGTACTTCCCAAGCGCTTAGTACAGTGCTCTGCACATAGTAAGCGCTCAATAAATATGATTGATTGATTAGAACCCAAGACCTTCTGATTCCCAGGTCCGTGCTCTTTCCGCTGGGATCCTGGAATAAACCTAACTATTATAGACAACCCAGAAGAATTAAGAGTCCTCGAGTGAAAATTCCAAAAAGTCAGAGGAGAACTTGCTGCTAAAAAAGCACAATCGCGTACATTCTTGGACCCGAAGCCCCGAATTTGATTTCGGTCCTTCCCGTTGCCGCCTGACTCCAATTTGATTTGACTTCTTCTCCAGCAATCAAGTTTTCAAGCCTGTATTAAGTGAGTGAAGCCCGGAGAACAATGCTTTATTCCAAAACGACTTGGCCCTCCTCCGGATAATCATGGGGTTAGAAGGATGAAATTACAGAATAATTCAGTCCTTCGGGGGGGGTATATTCTCTTGACTTTCCATAGGGCTTTTTTCCAAAGAGTGCCAAGATGAAGATTGGATCCTTGCGAAATGCCTACTATGGGGTCCCGTCTGACCCTAGGTTATGGATGGGAACGTAGTGATTGTGAGGGGAAATTTGAAGCATAGATACTTGATCTCTTTTTTTTTGCATTTATTAAGTGCTTATTAGGTGCAAAGCACTGTTCTAAGCGCTGGGGAAGGTTACAAGGTGATCAGGTTGCCCCACGGGGGGCTCACAGTCTTAATCCCCATTTTACAGATGAGGGAACTGAGGCACAGACTGTGCCCAAAGTCACACAGCTGACAAGTGGCGGAGCCGGGATTTGAACCCATGACTTCTGACTCCAAAGCCCGGGCTCTTTCCACTGAGCCACGCTGCTTCCCCAACCACTCTTCTTTGAGTGGTTGTTGTATACGGTACCTTCCGACTCCCGGGCTCATATTCTTGGCCCTAGTCCATTTTGCTTCCCAAGGATGGTTTGGGAAAATGGCAACTTTTAGCCAAAATGGAGGCCTCTTAGCTGGTTCATTCATTCACTTAATCGTATTTATTGAGCCCTTACCACGTGCAAAGCACTGTACTGCGTGCTTGCGGGAGAAAATTATAACAGACACGCAGTCCCCACCCACAGTGAGCTTACAGTCCAGAGGGGGAGGCAGACATTAAAATGAATCCAATGCAGGTATAATAAATTACAATTGGTGATAGGGCTCAGCCATAGTATCATCATCATCAATCGTATTTATTGAGCGCTTAGTGTGTGCAGAGCACTGTAGTAAGCGCTTGGGAAGTCCAAGTTGGCAACATATAGAGGCAGTCCCTACCCAACAGTGGGCTCACAGTCTAAAAGGGGGAGACAGAGAACAAAACCAAACATACTAACGAAATAAAATAAATAGAATAGATATGTACAAGTAAAATAGAGTAACAAATATGTACAAACATTTATACATATATACAGGTGCTGTGGGGAAGGGAAGGAGGTAAGATGGGGGGGATGGAGAGGGGGAGGAGGGGGAGAGGAAGGAAGGGGCTGAGTCTGGGAAGGCCTCCTGGAGGAGGTGAGCTCTCAGTAGGGCCTTGAAGGGAGGAAGAGAATCTCCCTTATAGTATAGTATCTGCCTCAGATGGTAGTTGATCGGAAGGTACGGTTAACCCATTTGCCAGGAATTATCTGTGAACTTCACAAACACAGCTGATCTTGGTCCGTTCATCCTGGATAATTGAGAGTTGGCTGCACTTTTTGTTTGGGGGAAGGGAGGAAGATTCTGAAATGACAGTGCGTAACAGGCGTTCCCTGAAATTCCAGAGAAGAGATTTTAATCTCGGTTGGGGGGGGTCTCTCTGTCCCTGTGGTTAGGGGTGGTGAGATCCTTTTCACATTTTATTACTCTATTTAGTTATTTATTTGACTTGTGCATATCTATTCTATTTATTTTATTTGTTAGTATGTTTGGTTTTGTTCTCTGTCTCCCCCTTTTCGACTGTGAGCCCACTGTCGGGTAGGGACTGTCTCTAGATGTTGCCAACTTGGACTTCCCAAGCGCTTAGTACGGTGCTCTGCACACAGTAAGCGCTCAATAAATACGATTGATTGATTTCACACGTGATGTGGTGTGGCCAGAAAAACTCCACGTGGCTTTGGTGTGAAAGTGGAAAAAGTGGGGCTTCTTGTGGACCCCTTAGTTCCACAAGGTGGGAAAAGACAGACCACCTCTCCCCACCCTCTTCAAAGCCATATTGAAGGCCCGACTCCTTCAAGAGGCCTTCCCTGACTCAACCCTCCTTTCCTCTTCTCCCGCTCCCTTACATTCCCTGAGGACAGGCTCCTCACCAAATGATTCTCTTGTACTCCCCCAGGTACTAATAGGAGAATAATAATTGTGGTATTTAAGTTCTTACTATGGGCCAGGTGCTACAAAGTGTGGGGCGGATACAAGCAAATAATAATAATAATTAATGGCATTTATTAAGCGCTTACTACATGCAAAGCACTGTTCTAAGCGCTGGGGAGGTTACAAGGTGATCAGGTTGTCCCTCGTGGGGCTCACAGTCTTAATCCCCATTTTCCAGATGAGGGAACTGAGGCCCAGAGAAGTGAAGTGACTTGCCCGAAGTCACACAGCTGGCAATTGGCGGAGCTGGGATTTGAACCCACTCCGACTCCAAAGCCTGGGCTTGTATCTACCTCAGTGGTTGGCCCTGCATTAAACAAATACTATTTTTTTTTTTAAAAAATTACTTGAACAATTCTCTTTTCCCATCCCCATTGTTTTATCCACTTCCAGTTGCAAATTATTTCTCCGGAGAGTTTCTTTTTAGCTCACGGGGCAAATTTAACTGCTTGAACATGTTTTCAAACTACCAAGAGGCTGAGCTCCCAAAACCGTCGACGTTCTTCTGGGGAAAACGGTTACGATGGAGTTTTTGGGGGGCCGGTCAAAGGCGATTGCGTCGCTTCTGTAAATGGGCGAAAACTTGTGAGGTGTCAGAACCGAACAGATGCTGCGTGTCGTAAATACTTTTGCAACCTTGGACATTTAGACAGTGCCCACGTTACCAATGAACTCAGTTGAAATGGCCCGTTACCTTTGGCTTTTTATCCTCTTTATCCTGGCTTAAAAGAATCGGTTGCCGTCCCCTCCCGGAGGATGAAAATGACAGGGGGGCTAGTGAAATTTTTATGCAGAGGCCCCTAAAGGAGGATTGTTTTGGAGGACTCACCGGCCTACGTGTTTTTTGTTGTTGTTGGGTTTTTTTTTTTTAAGTGGAATTTGTTAAAGGTATCCTATGTGCCAGGTACTGTTCTAATTGCTGGGGTAGAGACAAGTAATAATAGTAATGATGATGATGATGATGGCATTTATTAAGCGCTTACTGTGTGCAAAGCATTCATTCATCCAATCGTATTTATTGAGCGCTTACTGTGTGCAGAGCACTGTACTAAGCGCTTGGGAAGTACAAGTTGGCAACATATAGGGACTGTTCCTACCCAGCAGTGGGCTCACAGTCTAGAAGGGACTGTTCTAAGTGCTGGGAAGGTTACAAGGTGATCAGGTTGTCCCACGGGGGGCTCACAGTCTTAATCCCCATTTGACAGATGAGGGAACTGAGGCCCAGAGAAGTGAAGCGAGGGACTGGGGTCGGGGGGGTGTAGGGGAACTCAGGAAGATTACCACGGGGGGTATATCCCACTCTAACGGGGACTGGAGCTATCATCAGTAATTCCGTGTGGCCATCTTGCCTCCATTTCACAGATGAGGAAAGTGGAGTATTTATTTATTACTCTATTTATTTATTATTACTCTATTTATTTATTACTCTATTTATTTTACTTGTACATATCTATTCTATTTTATTTTGTTAGTATGTTTTAGACTTTTAGACTGTGAGCCCACTGTTGGGTAGGGACTGTCTCTATATGTTGCCAATTTGTACTTCCCAAGCGCTTAGTACAGTGCTCTGCACATAGTAAGCGCTCAATAAATACGATTGATGATGATGATGATGAAGCGACTTGCCCAAAGTCACCCACCTGACAAGTGGCGGAGCCGGGATTTGAACCCATGACCTCTGACTCCAAAGCCCGGGCTCTTTCCCACTGAGCCACGCTGCTTCTCTACCTGCCAAGTCAGTCAGGTTGGACACAGTCCATGCCTCACTTGGGGCTCACAGCCTTTTTTTTTTTTTTAATTGCATTTATTAAGCGCTTACTATGTGCAAAGCACTGTTCTAAGCGCTGGGGAGGTTACAAGGTGATCAGGTTGTCCCACGGGGGGCTCACAGTTTTAATCCCCATTTGACAGATGAGGGAACTGAGGCACAGAGAAGTGACTTGCCCAGTCACCCAGCTGACAGTTGGCGGAGCCGGGATTTGAACCCATGACCTCTGACTCCAAAGCCCGGGCTACTTACACTGAGCCACGCTGCTTCTCAACCCTTAACCCCCATTTTCCAGATGAGGGAACCGAGGCCCAAAGAAGTGAAGTGACTTACCCAAGGTCACCCAGCAGGCAAGGGGTGGTGCCTGTTGTTCCACCTCCGGGGCCCGGGCTCTGTCCCCTGGGCCGTGCTCCTTCCCCCTAGAAATTGCCCCAAATGAGGGCCAAAAGATAGTCAGTCAGTCGCCACTCCCTTGGTACCTTTGCCCTGAAATGTCTGGATAACAACCAAGCTCCAAGTGAGTCATTTGGGCCCGAATCCCTTGGAAGAGAATCCTGGATTGTTGTCAGACCAGTGCATCCAGGCAGGGAGAACCGATCCGTTCTGGGACTGAATGGTACACTGAGCTCATTGCCTTAGATAAGGCCTCCAACAGTCAGCTGGCCTCCTTGGGGTATAAGAATAATAAGAATAATGGCATTTATTAAGCGCTTACTATTGCAAGGTGATCAGGTTGTCCCAAATGGGGCTCACAGTCTTCACCCCCCATTGAGCCCCGCTGCCATGCGCTTGTGACCTGTTACGTGGCTCAGAATAAATTGGGTCGGGCAACGTGGCCGCACGACTATCCTCCATCCAAGTCCAGACTTTAGCCATCTCCCCATCGGCCCAGGATCGCCAAGAAATAGCATAGCGGTTGCGTTTTGTCTCTGGACCCCTGAATTTATCCATTCTGTGCAGCCTCTCTCCTTCCCACATTTGAAAAAACAATATTAATATTGGCTTTAAGGCCTTGAAACGTAGGTCGGGGTCAGAAGAACACAGCAGGCCTTGAAAAGGAAAAGGCCGCTGCCTTTGAAATTGCTTCTAGAAGGTCATTTGGTCGGTAGGATTTCCAACTTTCCTTCCTGCCGTAAGGAAAGGATTTAAACCGACTCCCAGGTGAATTTATAGATGGGGTTTCCCCACTCTCTTGCCGTCTGTTTCTCTCCAGAACGAATCCCAGAGAACAGAAGAGAAAAAGGAGGATATTTCTATTTTTGTATTTGTTGTTGGCAGGTGTCTTTGAATTTCATGCATAAATAGGAGGGGCCCAGCGTTGGCCAGTAGAATATAGCCGGAACAAAATGTTTGCAAATTCTTCTCATTATTAGTGAGACATGTTTGGTGAGAGACGTTTTGTTATTATCATTTTTTTTTTGGCCAGATGAAGGTTTAGAATGGTTAGCCAGATTTTCACGGAAAGGAAGTTCCTGCCAGGCACCCCAGATGCAGGGAGCTGCACTTCAAAGTGCAGGGAACATTCCAGTTTGAAAGCCCAGTGTTTGCATTAGATAAGGAAAATGGCTTTCACACCAACAAATGTGGAGCTGGTTAGGGAAAAGCTTATCAATGAAGAACCATACTGTGGAAAGTTTCTTTGTTAAAGCAGCAGCAGTCCAATTCCAAAGTTGTCGAAATTCCAGAGTCGTGGACACTCACCAGATGATGGGCTTTGGGATTCTTTCACTCAATCGTATTTATTGAGCCTGGATCATCTTCATAAGTATCGGCCTCCAACTGTGTGCAGAGCACTGTGTGAGGACCGTCAGAGCATTGAATAAAAATAAATCTTGGCTCCGCCCTAGGGTTTAGTTCCAGAGGTGGGAGAGTGATTGTCTGTTGGACATGAGGTTATGAAGAGCGGGGGGAAAAGATTTTCGTGGCTCGAATGGAAAGAGCACGGGCTATGGAGTCAGAGGTCGTGGGTTCAAATCCCGGCTCTGCCAGTTGTCAGCTGTGTGACTCGCCCACAGTCACCCAGCCAGGATCAGAACCCGGATAATACTACTACTACTCATAACAGTAGTCTTTGGTAAGCGCTTACCGTATGCCCAGCACTGTTCTAAGCACTGGTAGATGCAAGGTCATTCATTGTATTTATTGAGCACTTATGTGCAGAGCACTGTACTAAGCACTTGGGAGAGTACAATACGATAGACACATTCCCTGCCCACAATGAGGGATTGAATGACTTGCCCATTGTCACCCAGCCAGGATCAGAACCCAGATACTACTACTACTACTACTACTACTACTACTAATAGCAGTAGTATTTGGTAAGTGCTTACTGTATTCCCAGCACTATTCTAAGCACCGGGGCAGTTACAAGGTCATCCATTGTTGTATTTATTGAGCACTTATTATGTGCAGAGCACTTATTATGTGCAGAGCACTGTACTAAGCACTTGGGAGAGTACAATACAATAGACACATTACCTGCCCACAATGAGGCATTGAATGACTAGCCCACAGTCACCCAGCCAGGATCAGAACCCAGATACTACTACTACTACTAACAGCAGTAGTGTTTGGTAAGCGCTTACCGTATGCCCAGCACTGTTCTGAGCACCGGAGTAGATACAAGGTCATTCATTGTTGTATTTATTGAGCACTTATGTGCAGAGCACTGTACTAAGCACTTGGGAGAGTACAGTATGATAGACACATTCCCTGCCCACAATGAGGCATTAAAGGACTTGCCCACAGTCACCCAGCCAGGATCAGAACCCAGATAATACTACTACTACTAATAGCAGTAGTCTTTGGTAAGCACTTACCGTATGCCCAGCACTGTTCGAGCACCGGGGTAGATACAAAGTCATTCATTGTTGTATTTATTGAGCGCTTATTATGTGCAGAGCACTGTACTAAGCACTCGGGAGAGTACAATATGGTAGACACATTCCCTGCCCACAATGAGGCATTGAATGACTAGCCCACAGTCACCCAGCCAGGATCAGAACCCAGATAATACTACTACTACTAATAGCAGTAGTATTTGGTAAGCGCTTACCATATGCCCAGCACTGTTCTGAGCACCTGGGCAGATACAAGGTCATCCATTGTTGTATTTATTGAGCGCTTATTATGTGCAGAGCACTGTACTAAGCACTCGGGAGAGCACAATATGATAGACACATTCCCTGCCCACAATGAGGCATTGAATGACTAGCCCACAGTCACCCAGCCAGGATCAGAACTCAGATACTACTACCACTACCTCCACTACCTCCACCACCACCATTTAAGCGCTTACTGTGTGCAAAGCACTGTACTAATAGCAGTAGTCTTTGGTAAGCGTGTACCGTATGCCCAGCACTGTTCTGAGCACCAGGGTAGATACAAAGTCATTCATTGTTGTATTTATTGAGCGCTTGTGATGTGCAGAGCACTGTACTAAGCACTTGGGAGAGTACAATATGATAGAGACATTCCCTGCCCACAACGAGCTTACAGTCAAATCCCGGCAGTTTCTCTTCCATCCCCCCACCCCAACCCCCAAGTCTTACTGAAGGCCCAACTCCTCCAGGAAGCCTTCCCTCTCCTCCCACTCCTTTCTGCCTCTCCCTGGCACTTGGATTTCCACCTCCCCCCAACTCGCCCTCTCTGTTCTTTCTCCCCAGCCCCTCAGCACTTAGAGAAGCAGCGGGGCTCAGTGGAAAAGAGCGGGGGCTTTGGAGTCAGAGGTCATGGATTCAAATCCCGACCCTGCCAATTGTCAGATGTGTGACTTCGGGCAAGTCACTTCACTTCTCAGGGCCTCAGTGACCTCATCTGGAAAACGGGGATTCAGTCCCGGTTCGCCTTTCCTCCTGGGCCTCGGTTCCCTCATCTGTAAAATGGGGATTAAGACTGTGAGCCCCCTGTGGGACAACCTGATCACCTTGTAACCTCCCTATCGCTTAGCATGGTGCTTTGCACATAGTAAACGCTTAATAAATGCTATTTATCTAGACTGTGAGCCCACTGTTGGGTAGGGACCGTCTCTATATATTGCCAACTTGTACTTCCCAAGCGGTTAGTACAGTGCTCTGCACCCAGTAAGCGCTCAATAAATACTAATGAATGAATATTATTATTACTATTGTTACTAATGTCCATATCTCTCCATTTCAGATTGGACCCAGTCCTGTCCCACACAGGGCTCTCAGTCTTAATCCCCATTTTACAGATGAGGTGACTGAGGCCCAGAGAAGTGAATATTTATCTTACTTGTATATATCTATTCTATTTATTTTATTTTGTTAGTATGTTTGGTTTTGTTCTCTGTCTCCCTCTTCTAGCCTGTGAGCCCGCTGTTGGGTAGGGACCGTCTCTGTGTGTTGCCAATTTGTACTTCCCAAGCACTTAGTACAGTACTGTGCACACAGTAAGCACTCAATAAATATGATTGATTGATTGATTGAAGTGACTTGTCCAAGGTCACAGGGCAGACTGATCAGATCCTCCGACTCCCACGCACTCTCCACTAGTCCGTGCTGCTCCCTGTATCCTGTGCCTTTCTCTTCCCGCTTCGGTCTCCCAGAAATGGGCCCGAATCATCGAGAGATGAGAGGCTTCCGTTTCAGCCCAGGAGATGAGAGCCAATTACGTATCTGGGGGAGAATTCAATTAGAATTCAGAGTGGTGCATCATTTGAGCTCTCCTCAGATTTCTCACCTTCAGGAATATTAACCTGGATAGGGCCAGCTGCTTCCCTGCAAATAAACAGGTGACAACGTGGCCTTTTAACAAAGAGAAGCTGAAAGAAAATTCTCCCGGGAGCCGAACTTGGACCACTTTCCAGTCCTGCCCTCAAAGGAGCCTTTTGCCCATTTCCTTTTCAGGGTGCTAGGCCTTCTCTCTGTAAATTTAATCAATCAATCAATCAGTCAATCGTATTGAGCGCTTACTGTGTGCAGAGCACTGGACTAAGCACTTGGGAAGTCCAAGTTGGCAACATGTAGAGACAGTCCCTACCCAGCAGTGGGCTCACAGTGTAAAAGGGGGAGACAGAGAACAAAACCAAACATACTAACAAAATAAAATAAATAGAATAGATATGTACAAGTAAAATAAATAAATAGAGTAATAAATATGTACAAATATATACATACATATATACAGGTGCTGTGGGGAAGGGAAGGAGGTAAGACGGGGGAGATGGAGAGGGAGACGAGGGGGAGAGGAAGGAGAGGGCTCAGTGTGGGAAGGCCTCCTGGAGGAGGTGAGCTCTCAATAGGGCCTTGAAGGGAGGAAGAGAGCTAGCTTGGCGGATGGGCAGAGTCTAGAAGGGGGAGACAGAGAACAAAACCAAACATATTAACAAAATAAAATAAATAGAATAAATATGTACAAATAAAATAAATAGAGTAATATGTACAAACATATATACATATATACAGGTGCTGTGGGGAAGGGAAGGAGGTAAGATGGGGGGGGATGGAGAGGGACTCTCTGAGGAACCCTAATGTGGAGGATTAAGCCAGTTATTTTGTCTGTTTTTAAATGTGCCTCATTATGGAGCACTGTCTGAATAATGAGTAATAATTGTGGTATTTGTTAAGCCCCTGCCTCAGGCCAGGCACTGTGTGAAGCCCTGGGGAAGATTGAAGCTAATCAGTTTTGTCCCATGTGGGGCTCACAGTCTTAATCTCCATTTTACAGATGAGGTGACTGAGGCACAGAGAAGTTGAAGGGACCTTCCTGAGGTTACCCAGCAGACCCCGTACAGGAGCTGGGATTAGAACCCAGCTCCTTCTGACTACAGCCAACGCTCTATCTATCCACCAGGCCATGCTGCTTCTCCGTGTAGAGATAGTTGATTTTCTTATACTACTGTTGAGATGCCAAATCAGTTTGTTCGATTTTCTTTTCCTAGAGGGAATGAAAAAAAGTTGGAAAATGGGGGATTAAAACTACCCAAATCGTTTCTCAATAATCATGCCGGCGAGGAATCCCAGCTCTGCCACTCTAGCTGCTGGGCAACTCATTTAATTTCTCAGTACCTCAGTTTCATTATCTGTAAAATGGGGATTACATACCAGTTGTTCTTTCTTCTACATCTGAGAGTCCCATTTGGGACAGGCACTGTGTCTGGCCCTGTGGTCTTATGTCTATTCTGGCACTTAGTACAGTGTTCAAGCACTTAGTACAGTGCTCTGCACTCAGTAGGTGCTCAATAAATACGATTGAATGAATGAATGTTTGATCCATAGTAGACACCTAACAAGTACCATCGTGAATACTGTAAGCGCTGTACTTCCCAAGCACTTAGTACAGTGCTCTGCACACAGCAAGCGCTCAATAAATATGATTGATTGATTGAATATTATAATTACTTTCACTATTACTATCACTATGATTGTAATAATAATAATAATAATGATGCATTTGTAAAGCGCTTACTATGTGCAAAGCACTGTTCTGAGCACCGGGGAGAATACAAGGTTATCAGGGTGTCCCACGTGGGGCTCACAGTCGTATTCCCCATTTTACAGATGAGGTCACTGAGGAACAGAGAAGTGAAGTGACTTGCCCAAAGTCACCCAGCTGACAAGTGGAGAAGCTGGGATTAGAACCCACGACCTCTGACTCCCAAGCCTGGGCTCTTTCCACTGAGCCACACTGCATATGAGGTTAGGGTGACTGGGGGTTTCTTGTTGGTAAAGAGAGAGAAAAATGGGGTGAAGAAGTATTTCTTAAATGCGTTTTCCATGTACCTGTTCTTTGTTGGTGGGGCATTCTGTATTTGGCTTCGGAAAAGCGCATTTGTAAAGGGAAATCAATCAGTCAATCGGTGATATTTATTAAGCACTTAGTGTGTGCAGAGTGCTGTGCTAAGTGCCTGGAAGAAGACAGTAATAATAATAATAATGATGATGGCATTTATTAAGCGCTTACTATGTGTCAAGCACTGTTCTAAGCGCTGGGTGGGATACAAGGTAATCAGGTTGCCCCACATGGGGCTCACAGTCATAATCCCCATTTTCCAGACGAGGGAACTGAGGCACAGAGAAGTGAAGTGACTTGCCCAAAGTTACCCAGCTGCCAAGTGGCAGAGCGGAATTAGAACCCATGACCTCTGGCTCCCAAGCCTGGGCTCTTTCCCCTGAGCCACACTGCATATAAGATTAGGGTGATTGGGGATTTCTTGTTGGTAAGGAGAGAGAAAAGTGAGGTGAAGAAGTATTTCTTAAATGCGTTTTCCACGTACCTCTTCTTTTTTGGTGGGGTGTTCTGTATTTGGCTTCAGAAAAGCACATTTGTAAAGGGAAATCAGTCAATCGTTGATATTTATTAAGCACTTAGTGTGTGCAGGGTGCTGTGCTAAGTGCTTGGAAGAAGACAGTAATAATAATAATAATGGCATTTATTAAGCACTTACTATGTGCAAAGCACTGTTCTAAGCGCTGGGGGGGATGCAAGGTAATCAGGTTACCCCACGTAGGGCTCACAGTCTTAATCCCCATTTTCCAGATGAGGGAACTGAGGCCCAGAGAAGTAAAGTGACTTGCCCAAAGTTACCCAGCTGACACGTGGCGGAGCCGGAATTAGAACCCACGACCTCTGACTCCCAAGCCCGGGCTCTTTCCACTGAGCCACGCTGCTTCTTTAACAGAGAGGTCCTTCAGGGAGGTCTGCTTAATTAATCAGTCCATCAAGAGTATGTATTGAGTGCTTCCTGTGTGCCAGAGCACTGTACTAAGCGCTTGGGAGAGGCCAGTACAACAGAGTTGGTAAAAATTAGAACACTGCTTTGCACATAGTAAGCGCTTAATAAATGCCATCAAAAAAAAATGTCTCAAGGTATGTTCTTTGGGGAAGAGCAATCTCTTCAGAGGAAAATGGATGAGCCTGTTTTCTGAAGGCTCTTACCTTTATAAGTTGCAAATTATTATTATTATTATTATTTTGGTATTTGTTAAGCACTTACTATGTGCAAAGCACTGTTCTAAGCCCTGGGGAGGATACAAGGTGATCAGGTTGTCCCTGGCTCTGCAGTACTATAAAGTCATGGAGTAGATGCTGTGTTTATTGGAAAACAAAGAGAAGCTGTGTGTTACACTATTATTCTTTCATTCAATCGTATTTATTGGGCGCTTCCTGTGTGCAGAGCACTGTACTAAGCGCTTGGGAAGTCCAAGTGGGCAACATACAGAGACGGTCCCTACCCAACAGCGGGCTCACAGGCTAGAAGGGGGAGACATTGAAAGCAGCGTGGCTTAGTGGAAAGAACCCGGGCTGGGGAGCCAGAGGTCACGGGTTCTAGTCCCAGCTCCGCCACTTGTCAGCTGTGTGACCTTGGGCCAGTCACTTCACTTCTCTGGGCCTCAGTTCCCTTATCTGGAAAATGAGGATGAAGACCGTGAGCCCCACGTGGGACAACCTGATTACCTTGTATCTACCCCAGCGCTTAGAACAGTGCTTGGCACATAGTAAGCGCTTAACAAATACCAACATTAATTAATTGAAAGAGTCATTTATTCACTGAAAGCGTGCTGTGCCAGATGCTTGGAAGAATAAAATAGAAGCGAAGACACCATTCTCTGCCCCCAACAGCACCTGCATATATGTATATATGCTTGTACATATTTATTACTCTATTTATTTTACTTGTACATATCTATTCTATTTATTTTATTTTGTTAGTATGTTTGGTTTTATTCTCTGTCTCCCCCTTTTAGACTGTGAGCCCACTGTTGGGTAGGGACCGTCTCTCTATGTTGCCAACTTGGACTTCCCAAGCGCTTAGTCCAGTGCTCTGCACACAGTAAGCGCTCAATAAATACGATTGATTGATTGATTAGTCTGTTGGGGAAGGTATATACCGTACCAACTGTATACAACAATGCGAACCATCCGTCAGTGGTATTTGAGCACTTTCCGTGTTCAGAGCACTGTACTAAGCGCCTGGGAGAGTGCAACACAGTAGAACAGAACGAGAAGCAGCGTGGCTCAGTGGAAAAGAGCCCAGGCTTTGGAGTCAGAGGTCATGGGTTCAAACCCCGGCTCCGCCAATTGTCAGCTGTGTGACTTTGGGCAAGTCACTTAACTTCTCTGTGCCTCAGTTACCTCATCTGTAAAATGGGGATTAAGACTGTGAGCCCCCCGTGAGGCAACCTGATCACTGGTAACCTCCCCAGCGCTTAGAACAGTGCTTTGCACATAGTAAGTGCTTAATAAATGCCATTATCAATTAATTAATTAATTAGCAGACATATTCCCTGCCCACAACGGGTCTAGAGGTGGAGTTATAAAGTTCTGATTTAAACTCCCCCCCCCCCCCAAAAAAACTCATAAGGCCTTTCCACAGCGTGTCCCTCGGGATGCCCTGCTGGTATCTGGGCACGGTGTTTGGCAAACAAGTCCGGAATGTGGAAGGGAAAAGGGGGGGAAAGAAAGCTTGGGTTTTGTTTGTTTTGTTTTGTTTTAATGAAACCAGCTGGAGCATTTATATAATCAGTGACTCTGCAACATTCAGTCGGGTAGATGCCTGCGGAAACCCGATGTGAAATGGGGCAAGTTTCTACAGTGGCAAGATGTGGTTGAGCAGGTTGAATTATTCACTCTTGAGTTGCAGGTAAAGGGGGAACTTAGTGTGTTCAGTTTATTTTACTCTGTGTGGCAGTTTGGAGTGAAAACATTGATATAAAGAAGGTTTAATCAGCTATGGAGGGTAAGAACTCTCCTCTATTTATTTTATTTTTATTTTATTTTATTTTATTTCATTTTATTTTATTTCATTTTATTTCATTTTATTTTATTTTATTTTATTTTATTTTGTTAGTATGTTTCGTTTTGTTCTCTGTCTCCCCCTTCTAGACTGTGAGCCCACTGTTGGGTAGGGACTGTCTCTATATGTTGCCAACTTGTGCTTCCCAAGCGCTTAGTACAGTGCTCTGCACACAGTAAGCGCTCAATGAATACAGTTGATGATGATGATTGTCTCTATGGGTTGCTGACTTGTACTTCCCAAGCGCTTAGTACAGTGCTCAATAAATCCTATTGATTGATTGAGAATAGAGTTCTCCCACCTGAACCAGTGAAAGGCAAAATCCATGATTGCAGCCACCCCGCTGGTTCTTGATGTCGTCATTATCGACATCGTAATTGTGGTATTTGTTAAGTGCTTACTATGTAGTAGTAGTTAATAATCAGTCAATCAATCAATCGTATTTATTGAGCGCTTACTGTGTGCAGAGCACTGGACTAAGCGCTTGGGAAGTCCAAGTTGGCAACATATAGAGACAGTCCCTACCCAACAGTGGGCTCACAGTCTAGAAGGGGGAGACGGAGAACAAAACCAAACCTATTAACAAAATAAAATAAATAGAATAGATATGTACAAGTAAAATAAATAAATAAATAGAGTTGTCAAAACCCAGGGCTGTTCAGCCAGCTCAAGGCTCGGACCACTCAACTCCTCCTTTCCCCAATAAATTCAAGCGCTCAATAAATATGATTGAATGAATGAAGCGCTTAACAAGTTACATTTAAAGCCAAAAAATCCTGTGGATTACTCCCTCTGGATTGTAAAATCATTGTGAGCAGGGAACGTGCCCGTTCTGTTGTCCTCTCCCAAGTGCCTAGTACAGTGCTCTGCACACAGTAAGCGCTCAGTAAATACGATTGAATGAATGAATAATGATAAATGCCATTATTACTATTACTACTACACTTATTATTCCTACTATTTGTTTTTATTTGCACATATTTATTCCATTTATTTCATTTTGTTAATATGTTTCGTTTTGTTGTCTGTCTCCCCCTTCTACACTGTGAGCCTGCTGTTGGGTAGGGACCGTCTCTAGATGTTGCCAACTTGGACTTCCCAAGCGCTTAGTCCAGTGCTCTGCACACAGTAAGTGCTCAATAAATATGATGGAATGAATTAATAATTATTACTATTACTGCTACACTTATTCCTACTATTTGTTTTTTATTTGTACATATTTATACTATTTATTTCATTTTGTTAATGTGTTTTGTTTTGTTGTCTGTCTCCCCCTTCTAGACTGTGAGCCCACTGTTGGGCCCGTCTCTAGATGTTGCCAACTTGGACTTCCCAAGCGCTTAGTACAGTGCTCTGCACACAGTAAGCGCTCAATAAATCCGATTGAATGAATGAATGAGAAAATGTTAAGACATTTAGTCAGCGGTCACCGGCTGTGCTAATATTTAACTCGCCCGGGGAGGGTGTTGGGAAGGAATGGCTCCAAAATGCGAAGATATTAACCTGAGAGGATTAGTCCGCAATGGCGAAGGCAGTTTGGATTACTAACAGGCGGCTCAGCAAGAAAGTCAGTCAATTGTAGTCAGTCGTATTTATTGAGCGCTTACTGTATGCAGAGCACTGGACTAAGCGCGTGGGGAAGAGTAGAATAGAACAAAAAAACGGACCCATTCCCTCCCCACAGCGAGCTTACAGTCTAGAAGAAGGCCACCATCTTAGAGAGGCAGTGGAAAGAGCCCGGGCTTTGGAGTCAGAGGTCCTGGGTTCAAATCCCGGCTCCGCCAATTGTCAGCTGGGTGACTTTGGACAAGTCACTTCACTTCTCTGGGCCTCAGTTCCCTCATCTGTAAAATGGGGATGAAGACTGGGAGCCCCCCGTGGGACAACCTGATCACCTTGTAACCTCTCCAGCGCTTAGAACAGTGCTTTGCACATAGTAAGTGCTTAATAAATGCCGCCATCATTATTATTATTATTATTCTCTGGGCCTCAGTTCCCTCATCTGTAAAATGGGGATTAAGATTGTGTGCCCCACGTGGGACAACTCTGATTACCTTGTATCCCCTCCCCCCCTCAGCGTTTAGAACAGTGGTAGGCACGTAGTAAGCGCTTAACATACCAACATTATTATTATTATTACCACCATCGTTCCTATGGAATGTTTTGGCCCCAAAAATAGATAAAGGAGAGGAGCAGCGTGGCTCAGTGGAAAGAGCACGGGCTTTGGAGTCAGAGGTCATGGGTTCAAATCCCGGCTCCGCCATTTGTCAGCTGTGTGACTTTGGGCAAGTCACTTAAATTCTCTGGGCCTCAGTTACCTCATCTGTAAAAATGGGGATTAAGACTGTGAGCCCCCCGTGGGAAAACCTGATCACCTTGTATCCCCCCCAGCGCTTAGAACAGTGGTTGGCACGTAGTAAGCACTCAACAAATACCAACATTATTATCATTATTATTATTATTACCACCATCATTCCCGTGGGAATGTTTTGGCCCCCAAAATAGATACAGAGACATCAGCGTGGTACTTTGGAGACTTTGCCCCGTAAAGGGATTTCACTAAGTAATCCAGCCCGTCCGACAGCGGACGCTTCTTCGAAGCAGCGTGGCCTAGTGGGTAGAAGAGTCAGAAGGACCTGGGTTCTAATCCCGGCTCTGCCACTCGTCTGCCGTGGGACCTTGGACGAGTCACTTCCCTTCTCTAGGCCCCTGTTCCCTCATCTCTTAAGACCGTGAGCACCATGTGGGACAGGGACTGTGCCCATCCCAATTTACTTGTATCAATCCTTGCACTTAGTAGTGCCTAAGTGCACATACTAAGCGCTTAACAAAAGCCACCATTATTGTTATTAATAACACTGTCCGTTGCATCACGCTGCAGAGTGAAATGTCGCATCCTGAAACGAACGATCTCCCGTCTCCTTAGGCAGCGAGCGCCTAGGCGCCGATACCAGCTGGCGGAAGTAAATCTCGGCCGTTGGAGGAAGAGATGAACAGCTGGTGGAAGAGGGCCCTCTGAAAATATAAATTCCCGTCCATCCCGTAAAAAGCGGAAAAATAAGGCGGCGTCATCGAGAATCTGCGAGAATCGACTTGCCCTCCTTTTAAGCTCACGGTCTATCCTGGGCGTTTGGGGAAGCTACAAAGGAGGGAACAAGACCGTTCCGGTCCTTAGCGCTTACAAGCGTAAACGGGGGAGATTATACTATAATCTTAATAGTATATACTTAATAGTATATAAATTATACTAATTTATATTAGTATAAATACAGTGGCAGAGGTAGAGTCCCTAAAGGTACTTAAATACAAGCGGACGGAAACATCTTACGACCTCGTATGTGTCTGCAGGCTTGCGAGGTGCATATTGGGACAGTCAAGCGAGGAGAGGCTAATTGTCTCTCATCCCATAATTAAAAAAAAATATTTTAATGGTATTTAAACATTTACGGTGTGCCATACTCTGTCCTGAACCCTGGAGTAGATGCAGGCTAATCAGGTTGGACACGGTCCGTGTCCCACATGGGGCTCACAGTCTCCATTCCCATTTTCAGATGAGGGAACTGAGGCCCAGAGAAGTGATATGCAGCAGCGAAGATGGCTAATTTACCAATGTTAGGGGGCTTCATGGAAGTTTTGTTTCGAGAAACGTGTCTCCCACTTAAGGTCAGTAATCTAAACAGATAATTTGGGCTGTTTTTTCTGAAAGGATGGGCTCTCGCTTTTGAGTTACGTAAGCCGCTACGTTAAAACTATCAAAGCAGCGTGGCCTGGGCAGAAGTCTCTGGTTGCTAAAATCGACTCCACCACTTTGTCTTCCGTGTGACCTCGGACAAGTCACTTCTCTGTGCCTCAGTTCCCTCATCTATAAAATGGGGATTTGGATTGTGAGCTTAATAAGGCTTTATTAATTATTACGTACATATAGTAAGGGCTTAAAAATGCCGTTAAAAAAAACAAAAAACGTAGGGGATTTGACGTGCTGAGCGCCTGGGGAAGTACAATGCAACAGTAAACAGTGACATTCCCTTCCCACTGTTGGGTAGGGACTGTCTCTACATGTTGCCAACTTGTACTTCCCAAGCGCTTAGTACAGTGCTCTGCACACAGTAAGCGCTCAATAAATACGATTGATTGATTAATTTCTCCCCTACTCCAACTCTAACAGTCCCTTGGGACTCCCCTTTCCTGAGTCACCCCACGCCCCCACAGTAAGCGCTCAATAAATTTGATTGATTGATTCCCACCTGCCATAGGATAACGGATTGCGCTCAGTACAGGCCCAGGAAAATATCATCGCCTCCGTGGCCGTCATCATTCACGTTGGACCCTCCCACAGCGGTGGTTTCTCGAGCAATTTTAGCAGCTTCAGTTCATGTGGGCCTCCTGACCATGGGTCTTGTTTAGTGAAATTAGAAGTTCAAGGTTTATTAGAAGCAAATGCAATGGGGACAACTTCCCAAGCAGAAAGCGTAGACTGTCTTCCCGCAGCTCACTTGGATAAATCAATCAATCAATCGTATTTATTGAGCACTTACTGTGTGCAGAGCACTGGACTAAGCGCTTGGGAAGTCCAAGTTGGCAACATATAGAGACGGTCCCTACCCGACAGCGGGCTCACAGTCTAGAAGGGGGAGACAGAGAACAAAACCAAACATATTAACGAAATAAAATAAATAGAATAGATATGTACAAGTAAAATAAATAAATAGAGTAATAAATGTGTATAAACATATATACATATATACAGGTGCTGTGGGGAAGGGAAGGAGGTAAGATGGGGGGATGGAGAGGGGGACAAGGGGGAACAAGCTGAAGATGATTTTACTTGTACATATTTATTTTAATAAATAGTAATAAATTTTAATAAATAGTAATAGCAATAAATATGTGCATACATATATGCAGGTGCTGTGGGGAAGGGAAAGAGGTAAGATGGGGGGATGGCATAGGTGAATGAAGCTCAGGTCTACGAAAGGGTATTTCTTGAGCTGATTGTGCTTTGGATGAACGTGTGTGTGTGTGTGAGCTGATTGTGCTTTGGACGAACATGTGTGTGTGTGAGCTGATTGTGCTTTGTAAGAATGTGTGTGTGTGTGTGTGTGTGTGTGTGTGTGTGTGTGACATTGTCCTCCCCCGGCAATGGTTCTGAGTGGTTCCACACAAGCCACCAAGTGCAAAACTCGAGCCCTGGTCCTGACAAGCCCTTTATTCGGCCCGAGATTTCCATTCGTGGGTGAGAGATTCCCGCAGCACATACGGATAGATCTGTAATTTTTTTATTTCTATTAATGTCTGTCTCCCCCTCGAGACTGTGAGCTTATTGTGGGCAGGGAATGTACACTCTCCTCCCCCGGCAATGGTTCTGAGTGGTTCCACACAAGCCATCAAGTGCAAAACTCGAGCCCTGGTCCTGACAAGCCCTTTATTCGGCCCGAGATTTCCATTCGTGGGTGAGAGATTCCCGCAGCACATACGGATAGATCTGTAATTTATTTATTTCTATTAATGTCTGTCTCCCCCTCTAGATTGTGAGCTTATTGTGGGCAGGGCCACCAAGTGCAAAACTCGAGCCCTGGTCCTGACAAGCCCTTTATGCGGCCTGAGATTTCCATTTGTGAGTGAGAGATTCCCGCAGCACATATGGATAGATCTGTAATTTATTTATTTCAATTCACGTCTGTCTCCCCCTCTAGACCGTGAGCTTATTGTGGGCAGGGCCACCAAGCGCAAAACTCGAGCCCTGGTCCTGACAAGCCTTTTATGTGGCCCAACATTTCCATGCGTGGGCGAGAGATTCCCGTAGCATATACGGATAGATCTGTCATTTATTTATTTCTATTCATGTCCGTCTCCCCCTCTAGACCGTGAGCTTATTGTGGGCAGGGAATGTGCATATTTGTTGTTTCAGTATACTGTCCCAGGCTTTGGAGTCAGAGGTCCCCCTTCTAGACCGTGAGCCCACCGTTGAGAATGGACCGTCTCTATATGTTGCCAACTTGTACTTCCCAAGTGCTTAGTACAGTGCTCCACACACAGTAAGCGCTCAATAAATATGATTGAATGAATGAGAGTAAGCGCTCAATAAATATGATTGAATGAATGAGTGAGAGGTAATGGGTTCAAATCCCGGCTCCGCCAATTGTCAGCTGGGTGACTTTGGGCAAGTCACTTCACTTCTCTGGCCCTCAGTTCCCTCATCTGGAAAATGGGGATGAGGATTGTGAGCCCCACTTGGGACAACTCTGATTATCTTGTATCCCCCCCAGCGCATAGAACAGTGGTTGGCACATAGTAGGCGCTTAACAAATACCAACATAATCATTATTATCAGGCATTATTATGGGCTTCAAGGCTCTCCATCCCTTCGCCCCCTCCTACCTCACCTCCCTTCTCTCCTTCTACAGCCCAGCCCGCCCCCTCCGCTCCTCCACCGCTGATCTCCTCACCGTACCTCGCTCTCGCCTGTCCCGCCATCGACCCCCGACCCACGTCCTCCCCCGGGCCTGGAATGCCCCCAATCCCTCTGCCCATCTGCCAAGCTAGCTCTCTTCCTCCCTTCAAGGCCCTGCTGAGAGCTCACCTCCTCCAGGAGGCCTTCCCAGACTGAGCCCCTTCCTTCCTCTCCCCCTCGTCTCCCTCTCCATCCCCCCCATCGTACCTCCTTCCCTTCCCCACAGCACCTGTATATATGTTTGTACATATTTTTTACTCTATTTATTTTACTTGTACATATCTATTCTATTTATTTTATTTTGTTAGTATGTTTGGTTTTGTTCTCTGTCTCCCCCTTTTAGACTGTGAGCCCACTGTTGGGTAGGGACTGTCTCTGTGTGTTGCCAATTTGTACTTCCCAAGCGCTTAGTACAGTGCTCTGCACATAGTAAGCACTCAAATACGATTGATGGTGATGATGATGATTATTATCATCATTTACCATCGTACCCACGGGGATGTTTTGCTTTGCACACCGGAAGCACTCAGTAAATACGAACGAATGAACGAGAGCGGAATGTACACAGATTTCTTTGCCTTTTCCGTTCAGCCCCTTCTTTGACGATGGGTGTCTTCTTCACCGTGAAGATCCGCCCAAACTGTAGTCGGGGTTTAGCCTCAGCCCACTTGGCGAGGGAGAGGACGCATAAACCATAGCCCTCGGCGGGGACATTGGGGCCGGTTGGACGGGGGAGTTAGGTGAGGCATCGGGTGATTCAGATTAGTTTCCCCACGCTCGTTGGAACCGAGGCTAGGCCTCTGTGGTCCAAAAATGAAAGCTTACACAGTAGCATCTGTTAATAAGCACACGTGTGGCGGCATTTTACGCATTACTGCCGTGTAAGTATGCGTGACCGGTAGTGTTGCTTTTTGTATGGCGTTTAAGCACTTCCTATGACACGGTTCTAAGCACTCGGGTGGGTACAGAGAAGCAGCGTGGCTCAGTGGAAGGAGCCCGGGCTTTGCAGTCAGAGGTCATGGGTTCAAATCCCGGCTCCGCCGATTGCCAGCTGGGTGACTTTGGGCAAGTCACTTCACTTCTCCGTGCCTCGGTTCCGTCATCTGGAAAATGGGGATTAACACTGTGAGCCCCACGTGGGGCAACCTGATCGCCTTGTATCCCCCTCAGAGCTAGAACAGTGCTTTGCACATAGTAAGCGCTTAACAAATACCATTGTTATTATTATCATTATTATTTATATATGTATATATGTTTGTACGTATTTATTATTCTATTTTACCTGTGCATATCTATTCTATTGATTTTATTTTAATATGTTTTGTTTTGTTCTCTGTCTCCCCCTTCTAGACTGTGAGCCCACTCTTGGGTAGGGACCGTTTCTAGATGTTGCCAACTTGGACTTCCCAAGCGCTTAGTACAGTGCTCTGCACACAGTAAGTGCTCAATAAATACGATTGATTGATTGATTGATTGATTATTATTACAGGCTGATCAGGTTGGACACAGTCCATGTCCCACATGGGGCTCACAGTCTTAATTCCCACTTTACAGATGAGGGAACTGAAGCCCAGAGAGGTTATGTGACCGGCCCAAGGCCACACAGAGAGCTCTCAATAAGCACCATTGATGATGATGATGATGATGATAAAAGTCCTGTTGACTGTAAGCTCATCACGGGCAGAGATCGTGTCTACCAACTCCGTTATAAAGAGAAGCAGCATGGCTCAATGGAAAGAGCCCGGGCTTTGGGGTCAGAGGTCATGGGTTCGAATCCCGGCTCTGCCAATTGTCAGCTGGGTGACTTTGAGCAAGTCACTTCACTTTTCTGGGCCTCAGTTCCCCCATCTGTAAAATGGGGGTTAAGACTGTGAGCCCCACGTGGGACAACCTGATCACCTTGTAACCTCCCCAGCGCTTTGCACATACTAAGCGCTTAATAAATGCCGTCATTAGAGAAGCAGCGTAGCTCAGTGGAAAGAGCCCGGGCTTTGGAGTCAGAGGTCATGGGTTCAAATCCCAGCTCCGCCAATTGTCAGCTGTGTGGCAAGTCACTTCACTTCTCTGGGCCTCAGTTCCCTCATCTGGAAAATGGGGATGAAGACTGTGAGCCCCCCGTGGGACAACCTGATCCCTTTGTAACCTCCGTAGTGCTTAGAACAGTGCTTTGCACATAGTAAGCGCGTAATAAATGCCATTATTATTATTATTATTATTATTATTATTATTATAAAGGACTCTCCCAAGCTCCCAGTCCAATGCTGTGCACACAGTAACCCGTTAAATCCCATCGATGACAATCTCCATGCCTGCACCCCTTTCACGGCAGCCCGTCCGCCAGGCTTCACCGGTTGGTCAGCCAAGCAATAAAAATCCAGTTGAGTTACCGGGATATAAAGCCATCTGCCCATCTTCTTCGGGTCCGTGGGCCCTTATCACCAAACGAACATTTTCCCAGAAAATGAAGACAGCCAGTGCCCTGGAAAGTTGATTATTTGAATTTATTGGGGAAAGGAGGAGTTGAGTGATGCGAACCTTGAACTGGCTGAACAGCCCGGGGTTTTGACAACTCTATTTATTTATTTATTTTACTTGTACCCATCTATTCTATTTATTTTATTTTGTTAATATCTTTGGTTTTGTTCTCTGTCTCCCCCTTCTAGACTGTGAGCCCACTGTTGGGTAGGGACTGTCTCTATATGTTGCCAACTTGGACTTCCCAAGCGCTTAGTACAGTGCTCTGCACACAGTAAGCGCTCAATAAATACGATTGATTGATTGATTGATTTTTATGGGATCTTCCTGAGGCTGAGAAGTAGTATTGCCCTCCGCTGGCTTTTCCCCCCGAGATGATTCTTGATTTTTACCACATATCACTTAAATGTGAACCAATAAGCCCTGCTTCTAGTGGGGTTTTTTTAGCTCCCCCTGAATAATAAATAATAATAATGGCATTTATTAAGCGCTTACTATGTGCAAAGCACTGTTCTAAGCGCTGGGGGGATATAAGGTGATCAGGTTGTCCCATGGGGAGCTCACAGTCTTCATCCCCATTTTCCAGATGAGGTAACTGAGGCACAGAGAAGTCAAGTGACTTGCCCAAAGTCACACAGGTGAGCATGCCCATCTATAAACAGCCAGTCAGGGCTCACAGCCTTCATCCCCATTTTCCAGATGAGGTAACTGAGGCACAGAGAAGTCAAGTGACTTGCCCAAAGTCACACAGGTGCATGCCCATCCATAAACAGCCAGTCAGTCAGGGCTCACAGCCTTCATCCCCATTTTCCAGATAAGGTAACTGAGGCACAGAGAACTCAAGTGACTTGCCCAAAGTCCCAGATGTGCATGCCCATCTATAAACAGCCAGTCAATGAGTGCTGTTTATTGAGCACTTACTACATGCACTGCACTGTACTGAGCGCCTGGGAAGGTACAGTACAATCAATCAGTCAATCAATTGTATTTATGGAGCGCTTACTGTGTGCAGAGCACTGTACTAAGCGCTTGGGAAGTACAAGTTGGCAACATATAGAGACGGGCCCTACCCAACAGTGAGAATTGTTGGACCCGTTCCCTGCCCATAGTGACCCTAGTCTAGTCTATAATACATAATTGCATATTATGAATTATTTATATTAATGTCCTGGAGTCAGAAGGGCCTGGGTTCTAATCCCGGCCCCGTCACTTGTCTGCTTTACCTTGGGCAAGTCACTTCACTTCTCTGGGCCTCAGTTCCCTCAGCTGTGAAATGGGGATTAAAACTGTGAGCCCCATGGGGGACAGGGACTGTGCCCAACCTGATGAGCGGGTGGCCACCCCAGCTCTTAGCACAGTGCCCGGCACATAGTAGGAACTTTGGAGAAGCAGCGTGGCTCAGTGGAAAGAGCCCGGGCTTTGGAGTCATGGGTCATGGGTTCAAATTCCGGCTCCGCCAACTGTTAGCTGGGTGACTTGGAGCAAGTCACTTCACTTCTCTCATCTGTAAAATGGGGATGAAGACTGCGAGCCCCCCGTGGGACAACCTGATCGTCTTGCCCCAGCGCTTAGAACAGTGCTTTGCACAGAGTAAGCGCTTAATAAATGCCATTATTTTTATTATTAACAAATACCATACCAGAGAAGCAGCTTGTAAGCACAAGCAGCGTGGCTCAGTGGAAAGAGCCCGGGCTTTGGAGTCAGAGGTCATGGGTTCAAATCCCGCCTCCGCCACTTCTCAGCTGACTTTGGGCAAGTCACTTCACTTCTCTGTTCCTCAGTTCCCTCATCTGGAAAATGGGGATTAAGACTGTGAGCCCTCCGTGGGACAACCTGATCACCTTGTAACCTCCCCAGCGCTTAGAACAGTGCTT
Organism: Tachyglossus aculeatus; assembly: GCF_015852505.1. Lineage (NCBI taxonomy): Eukaryota > Metazoa > Chordata > Mammalia > Monotremata > Tachyglossidae > Tachyglossus > Tachyglossus aculeatus. Next base: position 3,135,898 of record NC_052078.1, on the reverse strand, counting down.
TGCACGTAGTAAGGGCTTAATAAATGCTATCATTACTATTATTATTATAAAAACAGGTCTGTTTCCCCCTTTAGACCGTGAGCTCATTGTGGGCAGGGAGTCTGTCTACTGACTTTTCCGTTGTACTCTCCCAACCACTGTGCGTACAGAAAGCATTCAATAAATACCATTGATGAAGTGCGATCACATATTTCTAATTTTATTAAACTTTTTTTCGTAGGGGCAACGAATTCCTCTATTGCCTTCTGTCACTCCCCCAACCTTAATAAGGAAAAAAAATCCCTTTTGATACAATAGGAGGTCAGTAGTTCAATTACATTAAAAGTTGGGTAATTTGCTGCTCTGGAAACACGAACCGTAACTGCCCACACACCAGCGTCGCGATTGCCAACTTTTATATACTGGAAAAAATTCCGGACAGAGCCTTTTACAAGATCGGCCTCCACGCTTCCTATCAACAGCCGTCTTAAGGGAAATTTACAGAGGCTTGGGAAAATCCTAATTGCACATTACCGCCGCGGAGTCGATCTTAACACATCGAAATCCACATATCGCCACGTCCTTCCCAGCTCATTCCCAACCAAGAAGTCCAGTGACGTGTAGCGCAAGTGTTTCCCACCGTTTTGGGGCGATGGGGGTAAATTTGTTTCGGGTAATACAGCGGAATGTCCAGTGTGGGAATGATGGAAGGAAAAAGAGGCTCTCTTGGGTCCGTGTGGGTTTTTCCGGCCGTTGCCAAAGCGCTTTCACATCAGTAATCTCACTTCCCGCTTCTAACAGTCCTAACAGATGAGGAAAGCGAGGCCCAGTGAGGTTAAGTGAGTTGCCAGAGACCTCAAAGCAGGGCAGTTTCTGAATTTGGACTAAAATCCGGTTGTCTTTACTCCCAATCCCGGATTCCTTCCAGTGAGACTTCCTTGATAGTTCCGTTTTATAGCTCAATTTCCCATCTAAAGCCCTGGACTCTTTCCAGTGAGACTTCTTTGAAAATTTCATTTTCTAGCTCACTTTCCCATCTAAAGCTACCTCCCCCTGTTTACTAGGCAAGCAGGAAGGGCTTGTATGTTGCCAACTTGTACTTCCCAAGCGCTTAGTACAGTGCTCTGCACACAGTAAGCGCTCAAAAAATACGATTGAATGAATGAAGAAATACGATTGATTGAAGGGCGGAGGAGATTAAACTCCTCCTTTCCCCCTCTAGACCCTAAATTCCTTGTGGGCGGGGAACGTGTCCACTAACTCCGTTGTATTGGACTCCCCCCCTGCGCTTAGCATTGTGCTCCGCCCGCACTTACTATGTGCAAAGCACTGTTCTAAGCGCTGGGGAGGTTACAAGGTGATCAGGTTGTTCCACGAGGAGCTCAGAATTTTAATCCCCATTTTACAGATGAGGTAACTGAGGCCCAGAGAAGTGAAGTGACTTGCCCAAAGTCACACAGCCGACAGTTGGCGAAGCCGGGATTTGAACCCGTGACCTCTGACTCCAAAGCCCGGGCCCTTTCCACTGAGCCACGCTGCTTCTCCAGCGTGTCCAAGGAAATGTACAGAAAGGGCCAGCGCACAAAACCCTCAAGTTCCACTTTCCATTTTCATTTTCCAAAGGGATTTCCCCCCCATTCAGAATTCCATATATTTTGTTTGTTTGATTTCACCCCGACCAAGCCACTGAGTCACTCTGCCCTTAATATCTCCAAGCCTCTTTCCCGATTGTGACTTAACTCAATCATTCGCGCTCTTCCCCTCCCCGCACGGTTCCTGCAGGGCTGGAAATTTTCCAAAGGTCATTCCAAGCAGCCCGCCCCGTTCTAGCTCGTCCTTATCGGTCCACGAGTCCCGGCGTCCAGTTACTATCGTAGCGTTCGCGTTTAATCTCCGGAAAGCGTTTTTTGAAATGGTTGTTCTCTGTTCCTGTATATATGTTTGTACATATTTATTACTCCATTTATTTTACTTGTACATATCTATTCTATTTATTTTATTCTGTTAGTATGTTTGGTTTTGTTCTCTGTCTCCCCCTTCTAGACTGTGAGCCCACTATTGGGTAGGGACTGTCTCTATATGTTGCCAGCTTGTACTTCCCAAGCGCTTAGTACAGTGCTCTGCACATAGTAAGCGCTCAATAAATACGATTGATTGATTGATTGATTGATTGTACATATCTATTCTATTTATTTTATTCTGTTAGTATATTTGGTTTTGTTCTCTGTCTCCCCCTTTTAGACTGTGAGCCCACTGTTGGGTAGGGACCGTCTCTATATGTTGCCAACTTGGACTTCCCAAGCACTTAGTACAGTGCTCTGCACACAGTAAGCGCTCAATAAATACGATTGATTGATTGATTGATTGATTCTGGCTCCCAGCCCGGGCTGTAGCCACTAGGCCACGCCGCCCCTCTCTGGCGCTGGCGTTGTCCATCCGAGAGGACTCGGTTCAGCCTCAGATGCTTCGCTTCTCCGGGCCTCGGTTTCCTCCTCTGTAAAATGGGGGCGAAGGCCGCCGTGGGCCGCGGGTCCGGCCCGGTGAGGCCGCTATCCGCCCCCGCGCTCGGCACGGCGCCCGTCCACGGAAAATGCTGAAGTGTCCCGATTCCTCGCAGGTGCCGCCGGGCCGAGTGGCAGTGGGCCGTGGAAAGGGCCGCCATCATCTGCCGTTGGACGTGGCTCCAGGCCCAAGTCTCCGACCTGGAATATCGGATCAGGCAGCAGACGGACATCTACAAGCAACTCCGAGCCAATAAGGTAAGAACGGAACGCCGCCCCCTCCCTCCCTCCCTCCCTCCCTCTTCCCCAGACTGTGAGCCCACTGTTGGGTAGGGCCCGTCTCTAGATGTTGCCAACTTGGACTTCCCAAGCGCTTAGTACAGTGCTCTGCACACAGTAAGCGCTCAATAAATATGATTGATTGATTGATCCCGGTTTGGGGATCAATCAGTCAGCCCCCCAGTGCTTACATAGAAATCTTAAAATTGTGCATTGTAAATTACCTATTTATATTAATGTCTGTCTCATCCCCCTCATTCAGTCAATCAATCATATTTATTGAGCGCTTACTGTGTGCAGAGCACTGGACTAAGCGCTTGGGAAGTACAAGTTGGCAACATATAGAGACGGTCCCTACCCAACAGTGGGCTCACAGTCCATTCATTCAGTCGCATTTATTGAGCGCTTACTGTGTGCAGAGCACTGGACTAAGCGCTTGGGAAGTACAAGTTGGCAACATATAGAGACGGTCCCTACACAACAGTGGGTTCACAGTCCATTCATTCATTCATTCATTCATTCATTCAGTCGTATTTATTGAGCGATTCCTGTGGGCAGAGCACTGGACTAAGCGCTTGGGAAGTACAAGTTGGCAACATATAGAGACAGTCCCTACCCAACAGTGGGCTCACAGTCCAGTCCATTCATTCATTCAGTCGTATTTATTGAGCGCTTCCTGTGTGCAGAGCACTGGACTAAACACTTGGGGAGTACGAGTTGGCAACATATAGAGACAGTCCCTACCCAGCAGTGGGCTCACAGTCCATTCATTCATTCATTCAGTCGTATTTATTGAGCGCTTCCTGTGTGCAGAGCACTGGACTATGCGCTTAGGGAGTACTAGTTGGCAACATATAGAGACAGTCCCTACCCAACAGTGGGCTCACAGTCCATTCATTCATTCATTCAGTCGTATTTATTGAGCGCTTACAGTGTGCAGAGCACTGGACTAAGCGCTTGGGAAGTCTGAGTTGGCAACATCTAGAGAACGGTCCCTACCCAACAGTGGGCTCACAGTCTAGAAGGGGGAGATAGAGAACAAAAACATATTAACAAAATAAAATAAGTAGAATAAATATGTACAAGTAAAATAAATAAGCTCGATACAGGCAGGGAACGTGCCGGCTAATTTTATTGTGTTGTAAGAATAATAATGGCATTTATGAAGCACTTAGTTTTTCATTCAGTCGTATTTATTGAGCGCTTACTGTGTGCAGAGCACTGGACTAAGCGCTTGGGAAGTCCAAGTTCGCAACACATAGAGACGGTCCTACCCAACAGCGGGCTCACAGTCTAGAAGGGGGAGACAGATATGTGTAAAACACTGTTCTAAGCGCTGGGGAGGTTACACGGTGATGAGGTTGTCCCACGGGCGTCTCACAGTCTTAATCCCCATTTGACAGATGAGGTAACTGAGGCCCAGAGAAGTGAAGTGACTTGCCCAAGTCACACAGCTGACAACTGGCGGTGGAGCTGGGATTTGAACCCATGACCTCGGACTCCCAAGCCCGGGCTCTTTCCACTGAGCCCCGCCGCGCTTAGTGCAGTGCTCCGCACATAGTAACAGCTCACCAACAATAATAATAATAATGCTATTTGTTATAGCGCTTACTATTTGCCAGGCACTGTTTTAAGCGTCGGCTAAACCCATAAACGCCATTGATTTAGTGGAGATTTCTCGGCAGGGCGGAGGAAATTTTTAGCCCCCGAAGTAGGGAATTCCAAATCCAAATTGCGAGCCCGTTGGTGGGGCTCCAAATTTGGGAATTCCAAAATGGTTATTTTTCTTTCTAGACTCCCCCTCCCCACCTGCAAAAGAAGTAATAAAGCGGAGCCACCGATGGGTTCGCGTCCCTTTTTTTCGGTTTATTTTGATTTCTTGCGCCCGCTCTCCGGCAGAATCTATATTTAGGTCTCGGCAGCCGGTGTCAGGCGAGTCGGGAAGCGATTGCTCGGAACTCGCCGGCGGCTTTCATTTTTTAGGGTGGGGTTTTCCATTTTGAATAGCTTATTGTGCCCAGTGATCTGGGGAAAACACGGCTTCTTCCCTGCCTAGCTTTAGGAAGAGATGTAATCCTGTTGTCCCCTCCTGTGTGTAACTTTCAGTCCATTCAGTCATTGGACAAGTAAAATAGAGTAATAAATATTCATTCATTCATTCAATCGTATTTATTGAGCGCTTACTGTGTGCAGAGCACTGGACTAAGCGCTTGGGACGTCCAAGTTGGCAACATCTAGAGACGGGCCCTACCCACCAGCGGGGCTGGCAGGCTAGAAGTCGCAGACAGACAACAAAACAAAACATGCGGGCAGGTGTCAAGTCGTCAGAATAAGTAGGAGTCAAGCTAGATGCACGTCATTAACAAAATAAATAGTTTTGTTATTTGTTAAGCGCCCACTATGTGCCAAGCACTGTTCTAAGAGCTGGGGGAGATACAAGGTAATTAGGTTGTCCCACATGGGGCTCAGTCTTCATCCCCATTTTCCAGATGAGGGAACTGAGGGCCAGAGAAGTGAAGTGACTTGCCCAAAGTCACACAGCTGACAGGTGGCGGAGCCAGGATTTGAACCCATGACCTCTGACTCCAAACCCTGGGCTCTTTCCGCTGAGCCACGCTGCTTCTCTACTTGTAACCTCTGGACTATAACCTTATTGTGGGCAGGGAACGTGTCTACCGACTCTATCATACTCTCCCATGCACTTAGTACAGTGCTGTGCACACAGTAAGCGCTCAGTAAATACCATTGATTGGTGATGGATAGTATGTTATGTCTATTATCTGCCTTCCCCTCTAGACTGTAAACTCCTTGTGGGAAGGGAACGTGTCTACCACCTCTCTTATATCGCACTCTCCCAAGCGCTTAGTACAGTGCTCTGCAAACAGTAAGCGCTCAGTAAATACCATTGATTGATGATGGATAGTATGTTGTGTCTATTAACTGCCTTCCCCTCTAGACTGTAAACTTCTTGTGGGAAGGGAACGTGTCTACCAGCTGTTTTATATCGTACTCTCCCAAGCGCTTAGTACAGTGCTCTGCACACAGTAAGCGCTCAGTAAGTACCGTTGATTGATGATGGATAGTATGTTATGTCTATTATGTGCCTTCCCCTCTAGACTGTAAACTTCTTGTGGGAAGGGAATGTGTCTGCCAGCTCCGTTATATCGTACTCTCCCAAGCGCTTAGTACAGTGCTCTGCACACAGTAAGCACTCAGTAAATACCGTTGATTGATGATGGATAGTATGTTATGTCTATTATGTGCCTTCCCCTCTAGACTGCAAACTTCTTGTGGGAAGGGAATGCGCCTACCAGCTGTATTATATCGTACTCTCCTAAGCGCTTAGTACAGTGCTCTGCACACAGTAAGCGCTCAGTAAATACCGTTGATTGATGACGGATAGTATGTTATGTCTATTAACTGCCTTCCCCTCTAGACTGTAAGCTTCTTGTGGGAAGGGAATGTGTCTACCAGCTCTGTTATATCGTACTCTCCCAAGCGCTTAGTACCGTGCTCTGCACAGAGAAAGCGCTCAGTAAATACCATTGATTGATGATGGGTAGTACGTTATATCTATTATGTGCCTTCCCCTCTAGACTGTAAACTTCTTGTTGGAAGAGAACGTGTCTACCAGCTCCGTTATATCCTACTCTCCCAAGCGCTTAGTACAGTGCTCTGCACACAGTAAGCGCTCAGTAAATACCGTTGATTGATGACGGATAGTATGTTATGTCTATTTTCTGCCTTCCCCACTAGACTGTAAACTCCTTGTGGGAAGGGAACGTGTCTACCAGCTCTGTTTTCTCGTACTCTCCCAAGCGCTTAGTACAGTGCTCTGCACACAGTAAGCGCTCAGTAAATACCGTTGATTGGTGATGGATACTATGTTATGTCTATTATCTGCCTTCCCCTCTAGACTGTAAACTTCTTGTGGGAAGGGAACATGTCTGCCAGCTCTGTTATAGCGTACTCTCCCAAGCGCTTAGTACAGTGCTCTGCCCAGAGTAAGCGCTCAGTAAATACAATTGATTGATGATGGATAGTATGTTATGTCTATTATCTGCCTTCCCCTCTAGACTGTAAACTCCTTGTGGGAAGGGAACGTGTCTACCACCTCTGTTATATCATACTCTTCCAAGCGCTTAGTACAGTGCTCTGCACAGAGTAGGCGCTCAGTAAATACCATTGATTGATGATGGGTAGTACGTTATATCTATTAATGTGCCTTCCCCTCTAGACTGTAAACTTCTTGTGGGAAGGGAACGTGTCTACCAGCTCCGTTATATCGTACTCTCCCAAGCGCTTAGTACAGTGCTCTGCACACAGTAAGGGCTCAGTAAATAATAACAATAATAATAATGATAGCATTTATTAAGTGCTTACTATGTGCAAAGCACTGTTCTAAGCGCTGGTTATGTCTATTATCTGCCTTCCCCTCTAGACTGTAAACTCCTTGTGGGAAGGGAACGTGTTTACCAGCTCCGTTATATCGTACTCTCCCAAGCGCTTAGTACAGTGCTCTGCAAAGAGTATGGTGGATAGTATGTTATGTCTATTATCTGCCTTCCCCTCTTGACTGTAAACTCCTTGTGGGAAGGGAACGTGTCTACCAGCTGTGTTATATCGTACTCTCCCAAGCGCTCAGTACACCAGAAGCGCCGAAAAAATATGATTGATTGATACAACAATTCTCCTATTTGCTTACTCGTGTGTACCGGAATTGTCTGATAATGGGCCTATTCCGGCACCGCAATTCCAGAGCTTCCTGGCATCCTCGAGATGCCGGGTCCTCGGCTTGATTTGAGTTTGGCCACAGTTCATTTAGTCAGCCTTCCAACCTGAGCCGATCCCGGCCCTCCTCCGCGGAAGGTAACGGGCAGACCCTCGGGATGTGCCTAATTCCCGTCGGAGCCTTCTTCCCCTAACATTCCCAGGAGTAATAATTTTTTTTTTTTAAATGGCCTTTACTAAGCGCTTACTATGTGTAAAGCACCTTTCGAAGCGCTGGGGAGGTTACAAGGTGATCGGGATGTCCCACGTGGGGGCTCCCAGTCTTCATCCCCATTTTCCAGATGAGGTCACTGAGGCCCAGAGAAGTGACTTCTAGACTGGGAGCCCACTGTTGGGTTGGGACCGTCTCTGGATGTTGCCAACTTGGACTTCCCAAGCGCCGCCTCGCCCCCAGCCCCCAGTCTGTGCCGAGCTAAGGCCGTGCCGACCGAAGCCGCGTGGCTCAGTGGAAAGAGCCCGGGCTTTGGAGTCGGAGGTCACGGGTTCAAATCGTGGCTCTGCCACTTGTCCGCTGTGTGACTTTGGGCAAGTCATTCATTCATTCATTCATTCATTCATTCGATCGTATTTATTGAGCGCTTCTCTAAGTGTTTAGTTAAGGGCTCAGTCAATACCCTTGACTGATAAATACCCTCGAGAAGCAGCGTGGCTCAGTGGAAAGAGCCCGGGCTTTGGAGTCAGAGGTCCTGGTTTCAAATCCCGGCTCCGCCACTTGTCAGCTGTGTGACTTTGGGTAAGTCGCTTCACTTCTCTGGGCCTCAGTTCCCTCATCTGTGAAATGGGGATTAAGACTGTGAGCCCCCCGTGGGACAACCTGATCGCCTTGTATCTCCCCCAGCGCTGAGAACAGTGCTTTGCACATAGTAAGAGCTTAATAAATGCCATTATTATTATTATTATTATTATTATTATTATTATTATTATTATTATTATTATTACAGTGCCTGGCACATAGCAAGCACTCAATAAATCAATCATTCGTATTTACTGAGCGCTTCCTGTGTGCAGAGCACTGTACTAAGCGCTTGGGAAGTCCAAGTTGGCAACATATAGAGATGGTCCCTACCCAACAGCCGGCTCACAGTCTAGAAGGGGGAGACAGACAACAAAACAAAACATATTAACAAAATAAAATAGATAGAATAATAATAAAAACAATAATAATAAATAATAAAAAAGGACCCCGTACTGTTTCCTTCCTTTAGGATGCTTAAAAAACGACACATTCCAAAATATTTTTTTCTCTCCTTTGAATTCATCTTCAATTTTCAGTGAAGCAGTTCGACGACTTGTCTCCTGACCCACAGATCGTGAGGCGAATTAAAACCCCGGTTAACTCGAGCGTATCAGGATTTCATTGTGTGTGTTGTGCAGTGGATTCATCCCGTGTGTGTGTCTTTGTGTGTTGTGTGGTGGGGGGTGGAGGGTAAGGACAAAGATTGTGTAATTGCAGAAGCTAATTCTCGGTTACAGCATCAACTTCTGAAACGAAGTCCCTGGGCAGAAGGGCTCTTTCTCTACTTTCCTTTGTTCCCTGTGGAATCCTAATCTGTGTAAATCAATCAATCAATCGTATTTATTGAGCGCTTACTGTGTGCAGAGCACTGTACTAAGCGCTTGGGAAGTCCAAGTTGGCAACATGAAGAGCCCGGCTGAGGAAAAATGTACGTTATAAATAGCCGACGCAGAAGTTCCCAATCGCTGTAAGCCTAGAAGGACAAAGATGGCAATCAGAAGGAGTTTCTTTCCATCAGCATTCGTGCGGAATAGTGAGAAATGTGGGATTTCCAAACTAAACGAGAAATTTGAACTCAGTTTTAGACGGAGTTTCATAGCTGCCTTTTCTTCCTCCTTGAACTGGACGTAGCTGAAGGAAGTATATTTAGGGGGAGTCCGACTCTCAGGTAATAAGTAGCTAGCTGGAAGCTCATTTTCAAGTTGGGTTAATTTTTTAGAATTGTGTTTTTGTTGGGGGCTGTTGAGTAGCATTCCCACCTAGGACTCCCGTTCTTAATCCCCATTTCACAGAGGCTGGAACCGAGACCCCCCGGGAAGTAAAGTGACTCTCTCAAGGTCACACAACCCTGACCGTTGGCGGAGCCCGGATTGGAACCCAGGTCCTTCTGACTCCCAAGCGGGGGCTCTATATGCACTGTTGGGTAGGGACCGTCTCTATATGTTGCCAACTTGTACTTCCCAAGCGCTTAGTACAGTGCTCTGCACACAGTAAGCGCTCAATAAATACGACTGATGATGATAAGCCACGCTGCTTCAGTGCTTGGCACAAAGTTAGCACTTAACAATTACCATTAAAAAAGAAAAAGGGCTAGGAAAGAGGACACAGGTAGGGTTTAAACATAGACCCCTTCCCCCCGAAGGTCCTGATGATAATAATAATAATAATAATAATAATAATGATGGCATTTATTTAAGCGCTTACTACGTGCAAAGCACCATTCTAAGTTCTGGGGAGCTTACAAGGTGGTCAGGTTGTCTCACGGGGGGCTCACAGTCTTCATCCCCAATTTACAGATGAGTTAAGTGAGGCACAGAGAAGTTGTGACTTGCCCAAATAATAATAATAATAATAAAGATGGCATTTATTAAGCGCTTACTACGTGCAAAGCAGTGTTCTAAGCGCTGGGGAGGTTACAAAGGTGATCAGATTGTCCCTCGTGGGGCTCCCAGTCTTCATCCCCATTTTCCAGATGCGGAACTGAGGCCCAGAGAAGTGAAGTGACTTGCCCAAAGTCACCCAGCTGACAGTTGGCGGATCCGGGATTCGAACCCCTGACCTCTGACGCCAAAGCCCGGGCTCTTTCTACCGAGCCACGCTGCTTCTCTGTCCGTGCTTGCTCCGGATCCGTGAGCTTTTCCGTGTATTGTGTCTTTGATGTCTTTGAAGAGAAGCAGCGTGGCTCAGTGGAAAGAGCACGGACTTGGGCGCCAGAGGTCATGGGTTCTAATCAGTCATTATTATTATAATAATAATAATGGTATTTGTGTAGCGCTTACTATGTGCCAGGCACTGGGCGAAGCACTAGGGTGGAAAGAAGGAAATCGAATTGGGCTCCGTCCCCGTCCCACGTGGGGCTCACAGTCTCAATCCCTGATTTGCAGATGAGGGAACTGAGGGCACCGGAGAAGGGAAATGACTTACCCAAGGTCACACAGCAGACGAGCGGCGGAGCCGGGATTAGAGCGCAGGACCTTTTGGCTCCCAGGCCTGTGCTCTACCCACTGAGCCGTACTGCTTTAGTGGTGGTGTACTCAATGCAGGCAGGTACGGGTCAGGTGTAGACAGATTCCCATTTAGTCACCCCGAAATCCAGGCAGCAACGTGATGCAGGGACAGATATTTCCTCTGCAGTTCTCTCCGTAATCAATCAATCAATCAATCGTATTTATTGAGCGCTTACTGTGTGCAGAGCACTGGACTAAGCGCTTGGGAAGGACAAGTTGGCACCATCTAGAGACAGTCCCTACCCAACAGTGGTCTCACAGTCTAGAAGGGGGAGATAATAATAATAATAATAATGGCATTTATTAAGCGCTTACTATGTGCAAAGCACTGTTCTAAGGTGACCAGGTGTCCCCCGTGGGGCTCACAGTCTTCATCCCCATTTTCCAGATGAGGTCACTGAGGCCCAGAGAAGTGAAGTGACTTGCCCAAAGTCACCCAGCTGACAATTGGCGGGGCCGGGGTTTGAACCCATGACCTCGGACTCCAAAGCCCGGGCTCTTTTCCACTGAGCCACGCTGCTTCTCTAGAGATAGAGAACAAAACCAAACATATTAACAAAATCAAAGAAATAGAATAAATATGTACAAATAAAATAGAGTGATAAATACGTACGAACATATATCCAGGTGCTGTGGGGAAGGGAAGGAGGTAAGACGGGGGGGGGGGGGGGGGGGGGGGGGGGGGGGGTGATGGAGAGGGGGACGAATTTTGTGTATTCAAGGTCAGGCCAGGCGCAGGATGGGGCGGGGTGGGAATTGGATCTGGAATTACAGCTTGGGGAATTACCAAGTGAGGGGAAGTGATTCCTCCCCTATTAACTGTAAATGAACAGCTTTCGGGGTCCCCCTTCCCTCCCTCCCCTCTCGTTAACCACTGCCAGGAGAAACCTTTTAGTGACTTTCTCTTGGGCCGCATCATCATCATCAATCGTATTTATTGAGCGCTTACTATGTGCAGAGCACTGTACTAAGCGCTTGGGCAGTACAAATTGGCAACATATAGAGACAGTCCCTACCCAACAGTGGGCTCACAGTCTAAAAGGGGGAGACAGAGAACAAAACCAAACATACTAACAAAATAAAATAAATAGGATAGATATGTACAAGTTAAATAAATAAATAAATAGAGTAATAAATATGTACAAACATATAATATGTACAAACATATATCCGCATCCTCCGATATGCGTTCATTAGGCGTAGCGAGAGGGGAAACCGGCTGCCAGATGTATATGTCTCATGGCCCTACTGAGAGCTCACCTCCTCCAGGATGCCTTCCCAGACTGAGCCCCTTCCTTCCTGTCCCCCTCGTCCCCCTCTCCATCCCCCCATCTTACCTCCTTCCCTTCCCCACAGAACCTGTATATATGTATATATGTTTGTACAGATTTATTACTCTATTTTGCTTGTACATATCTATTCTATTTATTTTATTTTGTTAGTATATTTGGTTTTGTTCTCTGTCTCCCCCTTTTAGACTGTGAGCCCACTGTTGGGTAGGGACTGGCTCTAGATGTTGCCAATTTGTACTTCCCAAGCGCTTAGTACAGTGCTCTGCACATAGTAAGCACTCAATAAATACAATTAATGATGATGATAAATGGAAGATACAACTCTGCGACGTGTTCCTCTCCCAAGCGCTTAGTACAGTGCCCTGCACGCAGTAAGCGCTCATTAAGTACCGCTGATACCATAAGGGACTAGAGAAGAAGATGGCGATGATGGTGTTGAGCGCTTCCTTTGCGCTAAGCACTGATACAAGGTTATCAGGTTGTCCCGGGTGGGGCTTACAGTTTTAATCCCCATTTTACAGATGAGGTAACTGAGGACCAGAGAAGTGACTTGCCCCAGGTCCCTCAGCTGATGAGTGACAGAGCCAGGATTAGAACCCACGACGTCTGACTCCCAAGCCCGGGCTCTTTAGAACAGTGCTTGGCACCTAGAGAAGAAGATGGCGATGATGGTATTTGTTAATCGCTTAGCGCTTTTAATCCCCATTTTACAGATGAGGTAACTGAGGACCAGAGAAGTGACTTGCCCCAGGTCCCACAGCTGTTGAGTGGCAGAGCCAGGATTAGAACCCACGACCTCTGACTCCCAAGCCCAAACAGTGCTCGGCACCTAGAGAAGAAGATGGCGATGATGGTATTTGTTAAGCGCTAACTCTGCGCTAAGCACTGGGGGAGATACAAGGTTATCAGCTTGTCCCCGGTGGGGTTTACAGTTTTAATCCCCATTTTACAGATGAGGTAACTGAGGACCAGAGAAGTGACTTGCCCAAAGTCCCATCTGACGAGTGGCGGAGCCAGGATTAGAACCCACGACCTCTGACTCCCAAGCCCGGGCTCTTTAGAACAGTGCTTGGCACCTAGAGAAGAAGATGGCGATGATGGTATTTGTTGAGCGCTTCCTCTGCGCTAAGCACTGGGGGAGATACAAGGTTATCAGGTTGTCCCGGGTGGGGCTTCCAGTTTTAATCCCCATTTTACAGATGAGGTAACTGGGGACTAGAGAAGTGACTTGCCCCAGGTCCCACAGCTGATGAGTGGCAGAGCCAGGATTAGAACCCACGATCTCTGACTCCCAAGCCCGGGCTCTTTAGAACAGTGCTTGGCACATAGTAAACGCTTAACAAATGCCATCATTATTATTATTATCATCATTATTATTATTATTATGCCATGCTGCTTCCCTAGAGCCTTTTGTGAATGAGCTTACTTGTATCAGTTTGTCCATATTTATTACTTTGTTCTTTTTACTTGTGTATATTTATTAATGATGTTGACTCTGACGGCTTTGACACCTGTCCACATGTCTTGTTTTGTGGCCCGTCTCCCCCTTCTAGACTGTAAGCCCGTTGTTGGGTAGGGGTCCGTCTCTAGATGTTGCCAAGTGCTTAGTACAGTGCTCTGCACACAGTAAGCGCTCAGTAAATACGAATGAATGAGCTCACAGCTTTCTCGTTTCCTCCTGCCTTCAAGACATCTCTACTCCCCCTTCTAGACTGTGAGCCCACTGTTGGGTAGGGACCGTCTCTATATGTTCCCAAGCGCTTAGTCCAGTGCTCTGCCACACAGTAAGCGCTCAATAAATAATAATAATAATAATAATGGCATTTATTAAGCACTTACTATGTGCAAAGCACTGTTCTAGGCGCTAGGGAGGTTACAATGAATGAATGAATACTCAGACGTCCCACCAACACCTCAGCCTTAAAACGTCCAATACAGAGCCACCTGTCTTCCCAGCCAAACCCTGCTCGTCACCGTAGACGGCCCCCCCGTCCTTCTCGTCGCACAAGCCCGTAGCCTTGGCGTTATCCTTGCCTCATCTCTCTCATTCAACCCACGTGCTCAATCTCCCATTAAATCCCGTCATTCCGACCTTCGCGTCACGGCCCGTTGCCGATGAGGGAACTGAGTCACGGAGAAGTGAAGCCCCGGGCCCAAGGGCACACGGCAGGGGTTCCTTCCTCCAACTCCCGGGCCGGGCTGTACCCCCTAGGCCACGCCGCTTCCCTGGAAAATCGGGGGAGAACCTGGAAAATTCCAGTTGCTGTGGAGAGGGCCGTTTAGACAGTGCCGTTATGGGCAGGGAAGTGTCTCTGTGATTATATTATACTCTCCCAAGTGCTTAGTACGGGGCTTTGCACATAGTAAGCGCTCAAAAGATGCGATTGAATTCATTCAAGGCAAAGCACTGTTCTAAGCGCTGGGGGAGATACACGGTAATCAGGCTGTCCCACATGGAGCTCACAGTCTTAGTCCTCATTTTCCTTATCATCATCATCATCAATCGTATTTATTGAGCACTTACTGTGTGCAGAGCACTGGACTAAGCGCTTGGGAAGTCCAAGTTGGCAACATCTAGAGACAGTCCCTACCCAACAGTGGGCTCACAGTCTAAAAGAGGGAGACAGAGAACAAAACCAAACATACTAACAAAATAAAATAAATAGAATAGATATGTACAAGTAAAATAAATAGAGTAGGACCCTTATATATACACACACACACACATATATACGGGACCCTTATGAGGTCACTGAGGCACAGAGAAATTGTGACTTGCCCAAAGTCACCCAGGCTCCCAGTCTTCATCCCCATTTTCCAGACGAGGGAACTGAGGCCTAGGGAAGTGACGGGACTTGCCCAAAGCCACCCAGCTGAACAATTGGCGGGGCCGGGATTTGAACCCATGACCTCGGACTCCAAAGCCTGGGCTCTTTCTCACCGAGCCACGCTTTCTCTCTGATGCAACAGATGCCACAACAACAGCAAGAGTCGCAGATTTATTTTCCCATCGGAGGTTTTCGCTGCCGGTTTCAAGGTCCGTCGGCCCAACTTCCCCCCGACCTGATTTCTGATTTCTCCTCTACCCTGTCTGCCCTCTCCCCCTCCACAGGGCCCCGTGGTCCTCGGGGAAGCCCAGCCGCCCGAAGACTTGGCAGCGAGGCCACCATGCCGCCCGGCGGACCCCCGGACCCCCGCCGCTCCGAAGGCCCCGTCCGGAGAAAGAGGACCGGGCCCCTCTCCGTGCCACCCTGCCCGCACCGGCCCCTCCGCGGACAAACAGGTCAGTTCCCCATTAGGTGGACGTGCCGCTGCCCGGGCGGGGTCCAGTGGAGAAAGCCCCGGGCCTGGGTTCTAATCCCGTCTCCCGGCCTCGGTTTCCCCATCTGGAAAATGGGGGGTAAGACGGCGGGGCCCCTGCGGGACAGGGACTGCGTCCAACCCGATTAGGTTGGATCGACCCCAGAGCTTAGCGTAAAAAAAGAAATGACAAGGAGGAGGAGGAGGAGGCGGGCGATAGGCTCTGGGCAGTGAGTCCACCACTTGTCAGCTGCGTGACTTTGGACAAGTCCTTTCACTTCTCTGTGTATATGTTTGTACGTATTTATTACTCTATTTATTTAACTCGTACATATCTACGATAGGCTTTGGGCAGTGAGTCCACCACTTGTCAGCTGCGTGCCTTTGGACAAGTCCTTTCACTTCTCTGTATATATGTTTGTACGTATTTATTACTCTATTTATTTTACTTGTACATATCTATTCTATTCTATTCATTTTATTTTGTTAATATGTTTTGTTTTGTTGTCTGTCTATGTACAAGTAAAATAAATAAATAAATAGAGTAATAAATATGTAGAAACATATATACAGGAAATAATCCTTTGCCGTGTGTTTGTGACACTTCTTTCCTCCTCCCCTCCCCCTCGCAGAACCCCCACCTCCCGCCGCCTTCGGGAAACCTCGTGTGCCGCCCTCCTTCCTGTCGCCCCATCAACGGGACCCCCGGCCCCCCGAAAGCCTGTCTGCCCTCCCGTCACGTCAACGGCATCATCAACTGGTAGGCTCGGTGGGGTTTCCGCCCGGTTCGATCGGAAGCTGGGGCGGGAGGGGGGTCATACGTGTGTCTGTGTGAGAGAGAGAGATCACGGGATTCCTCGGACAGCGGAGAAGCCGGGAGTTTCCGCCGTCATTTTTCTCCTCCGTCCCCGCGGCCGCGTCACGTCCCCCGAGGCTGACGGTCTGGGGGCCGTCGCGACTGGCCAGGGTCAGCTTCCGTCGGGATCGGATCGGAAATCAGAACCCGAGAAGCCGCGTGGCCTAGTGGCTAGCGCCCGGGGCCTGGGAATCCTCATCCCGGCTCGGCCTCCTGTCTGCCGGGTGACCCGGCTTTTAGACTTTTAGACTGTGAGCGCGCTGTTGGGTAGGGACTGTCTCTATATGTTGCCAATTTGTACTTCCCAAGCGCTTAGTACAGTGCTCTGCGCATAGTAAGCGCTCAATAAATACGATTGATGATGATGATGATGACCCTGGGCAAGTCACTTCCTTCTCCGGGCCTCCCTTCCCTCCTCTAGAAACCGGGGATTAAGACTGTGAGCCCCACGTGGACCGTGTCCAACCCGATTCGCGACCCCGGTGTTTAGTACAGTGCCCGGCACATAGCGAGCGCTTAATTAGCCTGGCTCAGTGGAAAGATCCCGGGCTCTGGAGTCAGAGGTCAGGGGTTCAAATCCCGGCTCCGCCAGTTGTCAGCTGGGTGACTTTGGGCAAGGCACTTCACTTCTCTGGGCCTCAGTGACCTCATCTGGAAAATGAGGATTAAGATTGTGAGCCCCCCGTGGGTCAACCTGATCATCTTATAACCTCCCCAGCACTTAGAACAGTGCTTTGCACATAGTAAATGCTTAATAAATGCCATTATTATTATTATTATTATTATTATTATTATTCTCTGGGCCTCAGTTCTCCCATCTGGAAAATGGGGATGAAGACTGTGAGTGGCCCGTGGGACAACCTGATCACCTTGTAACCTCCCCAGTGCTTAGAACAGTGCTTTGCACCTAGTAAGCGCTTAACAAATGCCATCATTATTATTATTAGAGAAGCAGCGTGGTTCAGTGGAAAGAGCATGGGCTTGGGAGTCGGAGGTCATGGGTTCAAATCCCGGCTCTGCCGCTTGTCAGCTGTGTGACTCTGGGCAAGTCACTTAACTTCTCTGGGCCTCAGTTACCTCATCTGTAAAATGGGGTTTAAGATTGTGAGTGCCATGTGGGATAACCTGATCACCTTGTATCCTCCCCAGCGCTTAGAACAGTGCTTTGCACATAGTAAGCGCTTAACAAATACCAAAATTATTATTATTATTATTATTATTATTACTACTACTACTACTACTACTGCTACTACTACTACTACCTCACTTCTCTGGGCCTCAGTTCCCTCATCTGGAAAATGGGGGTGAAGACGGTGAGCACCCCGTGGGACAAGTTGATCACCTTGTAACCTCCCCAGCGCTTAGAACAGGGCTTTGCACATAGTAAGCGCTTAATAAATGCCATTAAAAAAAAATTAGCTCACAGCCCCTCTCCAACTCCTCTCCTGTGATCATCCAGCCGACTCACCACGGTTCGGGAGATGGAGGGCGGGTACGGGAGTTTTATGCTTGAAACCAGAGACCAGACGGGCTGCTCGTTCCCTTCTAGTAGTGCAGAAACATGTCTACTTATACTGTCCTCTCCCGGGCGCTCAGTACAGTGCTTTGCACGTAGTAAGCGTTTAACAAATGCCATTAAAAAAAAAAAAAATAGCTCACAGCCCCTCTCCAACACCTCTCCTGTGATCATCCAGCCAACTCACCACGGTTTGTGAGATGGAGGGCGTGTACCGGAGTTTTATTCTTGAAACCAGAGACCAGACGGGCTGCTCATTCCCTTCTAGTAGTGCAGAAACATGTCTACTTATACTGTCCTCTCCCAGGTGCTTAGTACAGTGCTTTGCCTATAGTAAGCGCTTCATAAATGCCATTAAAAAAAAAATAGCTCACAGCCCCTCTCCAACTCCTCTCCTGTGATATCCCGCCGACTCACTACGGTTCGGGAGATGGAGGGCGGGTACGGGAGTTTTTTACTTGAAACCGGAGACCAGACGGGCTGCTCGTTGCCTTCTAGTAGTGCAGAAACGTGTCTACTTATACTGTCCTCTCCCAGGCGCTCAGTACAGTGCTCTGCACATAGTAAGCGCTTCATAAATGCCATTAAAAAAAAAATTAGCTCACAGTCCCTCTCCAACTCCTCTCCTGTGATATCCAGCCAACTCACTACGGTTCGGGAGATGGAAGGCGGGTGCGGGAGTTTTTTGCTTGAAACCAGAGACCAGACGGGCTGCTCGTTCCCTTCTAGTAGTGCAGAAACATGTCTACTTATACTGTCCTCTCCCGGGCGCTCAGTACAGTGCTTTGCCCATAGTAAGCGCTTCATAAATGCCATTAAAAAAAAAAATAGCTCACAGCCCCTCTCCAACTCCTCTCCTGTGATATCCAGCCGACTCACCATGGTTCGTGAGATGGAGGGGGCGGGTACGGGAGTTTTACTCTTGAAACCAGAGACCAGACGGGCTGCTCGTTCCCTTCTAGTAGTGCAGAAACGTGTCTACTTATACTGTCCTCTCCCAGGCGCTCAGTACAGTGCTTTGCCCATAGTAAGCGCTTCATAAATGCCATTAAAAAAAAAATAGCTCACAGCCCCTCTCCAACTCCTCTCCTGTGATATCCAGCCGACTCACCACGGTTCGGGAGATGGAGGGCGGGTACGGGAGTTTTATGCTTGAAACCAGAGACCAGACGGGCTGCTCGTTCCCTTCTAGTAGTGCAGAAACATGTCTACTTATACTGTCCTCTCCCGGGCGCTCAGTACAGTGCTTTGCCCATAGTAAGCGCTTCATAAATGCCATTAAAAAAAAAATAGCTCACAGCCCCTCTCCAACTCCTCTCCTGTGATATCCAGCCGACTCACCATGGTTCGTGAGATGGAGGGCGGGTACGGGAGTTTTACTCTTGAAACCAGAGACCAGACGGGCTGCTCGTTCCCTTCTAGTAGTGCAGAAACGTGTCTACTTATACTGTCCTCTCCCAGGCGCTCAGTACAGTGCTTTGCCCATAGTAAGCGCTTCATAAATGCCATTAAAAAAAAAATAGCTCACAGCCCCTCTCCAACTCCTCTCCTGTGATATCCAGCCGACTCACCACGGTTCGGGAGATGGAGGGCGGGTACGGGAGTTTTATGCTTGAAACCAGAGACCAGACGGGCTGCTCGTTCCCTTCTAGTAGTGCAGAAACATGTCTACTTATACTGTCCTCTCCCGGGCGCTCAGTACAGTGCTTTGCCCATAGTAAGCGCTTCATAAATGCCATTAAAAAAAAAATAGCTCACAGCCCCTCTCCAACTCCTCTCCTGTGATATCCAGCCGACTCACCATGGTTCGTGAGATGGAGGGGCGGGTACGGGAGTTTTACTCTTGAAACCAGAGACCAGACGGGCTGCTCGTTCCCTTCTAGTAGTGCAGAAACGTGTCTACTTATACTGTCCTCTCCCAGGCGCTCAGTACAGTGCTTTGCACATAGTAAGTGCTTAATAAATGCCATTTAAAAAAAAAATAGCTCACAGCCCCTCTCCAACTCCTCTCCTGTGATATCCCGCCGACTCACTACGGTTCGGGAGATGGAGGGCGGGTACGGGAGTTTTTTGCTTGAAACCGGAGACCAGATGGGCTGCTCGTTCCCTTCTAGTAGTGCAGAAACATGTCTACTTATACTGTCCTCTCCCAGGCGCTCAGTACATTGCTTTGCACATAGTAAGCGCTTCATAAATGGCATTAAAAAAAAAAATTAGCTCACAGCCCCTCTCCAACTCCTCTCCTGTGATATCCAGCCGACTCACCGCGGTTCGTGAGATGGAGGACAGGTACGGGAGTTTTTTGATTGAAATGAGAGACTAGACGGGCTGCTCGTTCCCTTCTAGTAGTGCAGAAACATGTCTACTTATACTGTCCTCTCCCAGGCGCTTAGTACAGTGCTCTGCACGCAGTAAGCACTGAATAAACCCCATCAGTAGATTGAACTGAGAGAGGCCCCCGCTAGGCCATTGGCATTGGATTGGAAACCCAGCGTGCCGGGAATAATAATAATGGCATTTGTTAAGCGCTTACTATGTGCAGAGCACTGTTCTAAGCGCTGGGGAATTTACAAGGTGATCAGGTTGTCCCATGTGGGGCTCACAGTCTTCATCCCCATTTTACAGATGAGGGAACTGAGGCCCAGAGAAGTTAAGTGACTTGCCCAAAGTCACACAGTTGACAAGTGGTGGAGCCGGGATTTGAACCCATGACCTCTGACTCCAAAGCCCGGGGTTTTTCCACTGAGCCACGCTGCTTCTCGTGGAATGCCACGGTCCTTGGGCAGCAGAGAAGTTGCTAGGGAGGGCCAAGAAGCAGTGTGGCCTAGTGGCTAGAGCCCGGGCCTGTGAGTCAGAAGAATCAATCAATCAATCAATCACATTTATTGAGCGCTTACTGTGTGCAGAGCACTGTACTAAGCGCTTGGGAAGTACAAGTTGGCAACATATGGAGACGGTCCCTACCCAACAGTGGGTTCACAGTCTTGACCTGTCCCCTCCCACAGTGCCCTCGGCCTTGCCCTCCCCTCCACCGCTCGCAACGGTATTTATTGAGTGCTTACTGCGTGCGGAGCACTGTACTAAATGCACTGGGTTTTATCATCATCATCATCATCATCATCATATTTATTGAGCGCTTACTATGTGCAGAGCACTGTACTAAGCGCTTGGGAAGTACAAATTGGCAACATCTAGAGACAGTCCCTACCCAACAGTGGGCTCCCAGTCTAAAAGGGGGAGACAGAGAACAAAACCAAACATACTAACAAAATAAAATAAATAGAATAGATATGTACAAATAAATAAATAAATAGAGTAAAAAATATGTACAAATATATATACATTTATACAGGTGCTGTGGGGAAGGGAAGGAGGTAAGATGAGGGGGACGAGGGGGAGCTCTGCCACTTGTCTGCTGTGGAACCTTGGGCAAGACACTTCTCTAGGCCTCAGTTCCCTCACCTGTAAAATGGGGTTAAGACTGGCAGTCCCACATGGGACAAAGACTGTGTCCAACCCAGTTTTCACGTAGCCACCCCAGAGCTTAGTATAGGGCCGCGTACATAGTAAGCACTTAACAGATACCATTTTCAAAAAACAAACATCGCGCTCGTCTCCCGCGGAAGCTCGGGCTGGGTGGCTCCCCGTCCCTCCTGGATCGGGCCTCCTTGGGATCGCCATCAGGCGGGATTCCCGGTCGGCACTTCCGGCAGCAGGCTCCCGGGTAGCCGCTGTGAGGGACCAAATCCCAAGCCCCGTTGGGGCCAGGAATCTCCGGCCTGAGCGGATTCCCAGACCTGCTCAAGTCCGCACCGGGGATGGGACGGTGGCGGCTCCTTTCCACGGCCCGCAGGCTCGGGGTAGCCCGGACAGGCTCGGACCCGCGGGACGGAGGCTGCCACTGTGCACCAGAGGCGAAGGTGCCCTCGAGACTGTAAGCTCGCTGTGGGCAGGGAACGTGTCTGTTATATTGTACTCTCCCAGGCGAGTAGTACAGTGTTGCACACGCAGTAAGGGCTCGAAAAATACCATCGACTGACAGTGCAAAGTGGCCTTCTCTACTCCGGAGTTCGGGCCGGTTTGGACCCTCTCTGGCCCGGCCTCGCCGACCGGACGGACCCTTCAGCCCCGGGAAGTGGGGCCGTATCGGGAAGGGGTCCGGGAGTGTCCTGAATTTGAAAGATAAACGGCTCGGGCCTCGGAGATAGGAGGGTGTGATCCCGGTGACCGCCCAAGGCGAAAGATGGAGAGTGGCGATAGGCGGGCCTCGGGGCTGAGACCACCCGCCCCGTCTCCCGGTCAGCCAGCCTGCAGTTCCGCCACGGGGCTTCTGCGGGTCTGATGGGAATCTGCTGGGGCGTGGGGAAAAACCCGTCACGTGCCAAAGGGGCCAGGCGGCCCCTACGGACCCCGAAGGAAAGAATTCCAGAAAGTGGGCTGTGGCGTCTTCACCGATCCAGGGAGCGTGGGGCCGGCTTGGGCGGGGACCAGGTGGCAGAGGGGCTTCCCGGACCCCCGCCGGCCGCTTGACCGCAGTGACTCTGGGAATCATTCACTCATATTTATATTATATTTATATTCATATTTATTGAGCGCTTATTACGTGTAGAGCACCGTACTCAACGCGGTACAATGCAGCAATAAGCAGTCACGTTCCCTGCCCAAAACGGGATTACAGTCTAGAGTGAGTGGGGGACGCAGACATCAACATGGACCTAAGTGGGGCTGGGAGGCGGCAGGGAGAACAAAGAGAGCGGGAGATGAGGAAAAGTGAGGCTTAGTCTGGGAAGGCCTCTTGGAGGAGGTGGGCCTTCGATTAGGCTTTGAAGGAGGGGAGAGTAATTGTCTGCCGGATTTGAGTCGGCCGCTGATTCAGGCCGAGGGGCCAGGAAGGATTTTGTGGTCCCTGGCCAGAAAAAAATTAAAAAAGAAAAATGCCATGGAAGCGGAGTTACCAACTTGGCATTTTGAGCCCAAGGATGAAAGGAGGGTGGGGATTTTAGGAAGGATGAGGATAGGGAGGGGACAGGCTGGCTTAAGAGAGGAAAAGTTGGCACCGTTTTGGGTCTTTCCAGACCGACGGGAAACTCTCAGGCCTTGTCTGGGATGCGTGGAGAGCAAGGCTGGGAGGCCAGCTGAGAATAATAATAATAAAAAAATAATAATGATGGCATTTGCTAAGCGCTTACTACGTGCAAAGCGCTGGGGAGGGGGGGATACAAGGTGATCAAGTTGCCCCACGTGGGGCTCACAGTCTTAATCCCCATTTTACAGCTGAGGTAACTGAGGCTCAGAGAAGTTACGTGACTTGCCCAAGATCACACAGAAGACGTGGTGGAGCCGGGATTCGAACCCCTGACCTCTGACTCCAAAGCCCGGGCTCTTTCCGCTGAGCTATACTGCTTCTCTGTGCCCCGCGGGTGCCCGGCCCCGACTGGGCCGTAAAACTACCCCAGAAGAACTGGCCACGCTCCCTCCACACTTCCTCTAAGGATGGCCTAGCCCTTGTTTTATTCGAAATTTGGGCATCGGCCCTCCAAAGTAGTCTGTAATCATCAGTTGTATTTACTGAGCGCTCACTGTGTGCAAAGCACTCTACCAAGTGCCTGGGAGAGTACACAGAGTTGGTAGACACATTCCCTGCCCACAGTGAGCTTTCGCTCTGATCCCCTTTAATAGAGAAAGTGTCCATTGGTATCTAGGCGGTCCTTTTTTATTTTAATGGCATCATCATCATCATCAATCGTATTTATTGAGCGCTTACTATGTGCAGAGCACTGTACTAAGCGCTTGGGAAGTACAAATTGGCAACATCTAGAGACAGTCCCTACCCAACAGTGGGCTCACAGTCTAAAAGGGGGAGACAGGGAACAAAACCAAACATACTAACAAAATAAAATAAATAGATATGTACAAGTAAAATAAGTAAACAAATAAATAAATAGAGTAATAAATATGTACAAACATATATACATATATACAGGTGCTGTGGGGAAGGGAAGGAGCTAGGATGGGGGGATGGAGAGGGGGAGAGTTAAGTGCTTATTATGTGCTAGGCACTATACTAAGCGCTGGGTTAGAAACAAGCTAATCGGGTTGATCACAGTCCCCGTCCCGCATGGGGCTCACAGTCTTAACCCCCATTTTACAAAGGAGGCAGCTGAGGCCCGTAGAAGTGAAGTGGCAGGCGAGCGGCAGAGCCGATTTTTAGATCCCCAGGTCGCTCTGACTCCCGGGATCTTTCCACTAGGCAACGCTGCTTCCCACCGCCGTTTTCCCAGCCTTCTCAGTATTTAATCCGGAAAACAGTTTGTGCAGACGGCAGGGAGAAAGCCGTCTAGTTTTTTGTCTTCCGCGTAGTCTAGCCCCGACTTTCCAGGAGCCGATGATAACGTCGGGCTATCAGCTGGGCCCCTGGCTTTCCCTCTACGCTGCTCATTTCCTGGGGAACATAAGGAAAGGACAAGGAAGTTATTATTATTATTTTGGTATTATTTGTTAAGCGCTTACTGTGTGCAAAGCACTGTTCTAAGTGCTGGGGAGGATACAAGGTCATCAGGTTGTCCCATGTTGTCTGTCTGGCTGCTTGTCGGCCGCTGTGGAGAGGGGGTTGACCCTGGGGGCGGCGGGTGGGAGATTTTCCGCTCATCTGCCTTTTTCCGGGCCGGATGGGAAGCGGAGCCGGTGGTGGCTCCCGCCCAAACGGCAATCCCCCTGCGGGAGGCTGTGGCCCGCCCAGAAAGGGAAGCAACGTGGCCACACGGAGGCTCTCCATCAATCAACAGTCCATCAGTGTTATTCATTGAGCACTGTACTGAGCGCTCGGGAGAGCACAGTAGTACAACAGGGTCGGTAATCACGTCCCGTTCCCTGCCCACAGTGAGCTTACAGTGCAGAAGGACCTCACTCCCCCTCCGGGCCCTTTTCCGGCCCTGCCTGGATTATCCCGTTCGTTTCATCCACTTCATCCGGCGCTTAGAACGGTGCTTTGCACATAGTAAACGCCATCATTATTATTTGAAAGGGAATGTAGTATTTGGAGAGGAAGTGCCGTATTTTTAGGGGAGGGGGAGAGGAGCTGGAAGCTATTTGGGGCCAGAAGGGAAGAAAAATGAGATGAAGGGCTAGAGAGAGACAATCGTAAGGAAGCATCAACCCAGGTGAGGACAATGTGTGTTAAGAAGAGAAGCAGCGTGGCTCAGTGGAAAGAGCCCGGGCTCTGGAGTCAGTGGTCATGGGTTCAAATCCCGGCTCTGCCAGTTGTCAGCTGTGTGACCTTGGGCAAGGCACTTAACTTCTCTGGGCCTCAGTTCCCTCATCTGTAAAATGGGGGTTGACCATGAGCCCCCCCATGGGACAACCTGATCACCTTGTATCCCCCAAGTGCTTAGAACAGTGCTTTGCACATAGTAAGCGCTTAATAAATGCCACCATTATGATTATTATTATAAGAAGCAGCCTGGCCTAGTAGAGGCTGGGCCTGTGAGTCGGAGGGCCTGGGTTCTAAATCTGCCACTTGTCTCCTGTTTGACCTTGAGCAAGTCACTTCCCCTCTCGGTGCCTCAGTTCTCTCATCTGCAAAATGGGGATTCAATACCAGTCCTCCCTCTTACTTAGGCAGTGAACCCCTAATGGGACTTGATTATCTTATATCTACTCCAGCGCTTAGGAGAGTTGACCCATGGTAAGCGCTTGTCATACCACAATCCTTGTTGCTAATATTGTCAGTCGGTATTTATTGACCATAAATTATTTATAGAGAGAAGCAGCGTGGCTCAGTGGAAAGAGCCCGGGCTTTGGAGTCAGAGATCATGGGTTCTAATCCCGGCTCTGCCAATTGTCAGCTGTGTGGCTTTGGGCAAGTCACTTCACTTCTCTGGGCCTCAGTGACCTCATCTGTAAAAATGGGGATTAAGACTCTGAGCCCCACGTGGGACAACCTGATCACCTTGTAACCTCCTCAGCGCTTAGAACGGTGCTTTGCACCTAGTAAGCGCTTAATAAATGCCATCATTATTATTATAGTAAGCGCTTAGTAAATGCCATCATCATTATCTTCCAGACTGTGAGCCCGTTGTTGGGTAGGGACCGTCTCTACATGTTGCCGACTTGTACTTCCCAGGCGCTTAGTCCAGCGCTCTGCACACAGTAAGCGCTCCATAAATACGATTGAATGAATGAATTTCGCCCTTCTCCTCAGTCAGTCGTATTTGTTGAGCGCTTACTGTGTGCAGAGCTCTTGGGAGAGTACACTATAACAGACATGTTCCCTGTCCACAACGAGCTTACAGTCTACAGGGTAGCCTCCTTGCCTCCGCCCTATTCCCGCACTCGCGACTCCTCTGGCCGACAGCTAGGGTCTCCACCTTTGAGAATCAGTCATCCCATGGCAGCAAGCCCTTCTTCGCTAATTAATTAATTCATTCATTCATTCATTCAATCATATTTATTAATACGATGGCATTTATTAAGCGTTTACTATGTGCAAAGCACTGTACTAAGCGCTGGGGAGTTTACAAGGTGATCAGGTTGTCCCATGGAGGGGGGGCTTACTATATGCAGAACACTGTACTAAGCGCTTGGGAAGTCCAAGTTGGCAACATCTAGAGACGGTCCCTACCCAACAGCGGGCTCACAGTCTAGAAGGGGGAGACAGGCAACAAAACAAAATAAATAGAATAAATATGCACAATTAAAATAGAGTAATAAATTCATACAAAATTGGCACTCTAATGCTAATTGGCACTCTCCTCCCTAGCCAGGCCCACCTCATTTACTTGTCTCTGTCCTCTCCAAGCCCTCAGAGGGGCATTCATTCATTCATTCATTCAGTCGTATTTACTGAGCGCTTACTGTGTGCAGAGCACTGGACTAAGCGCTTGGGAAGTCCAAGTCGGCAACATCTAGAGACGGTCCCTACCCGACAGCGGGCTCACAGTCTAGAAGGGGGAGACAGGCAACAAAACAAAACGTAGTAACAAAATCAAATAAATAGAATAGATAAGTACAAGTAAAATAAATAAATAAATAAATAAATAAATAGAGTTGTCAAAACCCAGGGCTGTTCAAAATCAAATAAATAGAATAGTAAATATGCACAAGGGCCCACAAGGGCCCATGGTCAAGTCATTTCACATGCCTGGGCCCCCGTTTCCTCGCGTCTGAAACGTGCTCCCTCCCCCTCGGACTGTAAGCCCCAAGTCGGACACGGACGGTGTCCAACCTCATTATCTTGTCTCTACCCCCACTTGTCTCTTGTCTCTTGTGGAAGCAGGGTGGCTCAGTGGAAAGAGCCCAGGCTTTGGAGTCAGAGGTTAGGAGTTCAAATCCCGCTCCGCCCATTGTCAGCTGTGTGACTTTGGGCAAGTCACTTGACTTCTCTGGGCCTCAGTTCCCTCATCTGTCAAATGGGGATGAAGACTGGGAGCCCCCCGTGGGACAACCTGATCACCTTGTAACCTCCCCAGCGCTTAGAACAGTGCTCTGCACATAGTAAGCGCTTAATAAATGCCATTAAAAAAAAAAGTCACATAACTTCTCTGTGCCTCAATTCCCTCATCTGTAAAATGGGGATGAAGACTGTGAGCCCCCTGTGGGACAACCTGATCACCTTGTAACCTCCCCAGCGCTTAGAACAGTGCTTTGCACATAGTAAGCGCTTAATAAATGCCATTATTATTATTACTAAGCACTTGGGAGAGTTCAACATAACAACAACAGACATTCCCTGTCTGTTGCTTTGCACATAGTAAGCGCTTAATAAATGCCATTATTATTATTATTCTTACTAAGCACTTGGGAGAGTTCAGCATAACAACAACAGACATTCCCTGTCTGTTGCTTTGCACATAGTAAGTGCTTAATAAATATTATTATTATTATTATTATTATTATTATTACCCCAGCACTTAGAGCCGTGCTCGGGACATAGCAGGCAAGACAGATACTCCGAGTATTTGAGGGATTTGAACTGAAAGGACAGAGACCCTCGGGAGGGAGGTGCCAGGGCCATGGAAAGAGCGGTCCCTCTCCTCCGCCAAATCGTGTGGTGCGGCGGGTTTTCTTAACGGAGTTTGTTAAACACGCCAGGCGCCGTCCTGAACGCCGGGGTAGATACCAACTAACAAGGACGGACTCGTAAAACTACCAGTTTTAATCCCCAATTTCCAGCTGAGGGACCTGAGGCCCAGAGAAGTGAAGCGACTCACCCAAGGCGGCACAGCTGGCGACGAGCGGCCGGGCCCGGGGGGGGAACGGGTCCTCCGATTCCCAGGCCCGGCCTGGGAATTCAAGTGGCACCTCCTCAGGAATCCTTTCGGACCAACTGCGCCTTCCTCCCATCCGCCCCGCACCTTTCACCACCCACCGCCCCAGACCCGCGGCCTTTGTGTGTGGCCACGCCGCCCAGATCGGGTGTACACGCCTTTCACGCGTACACACCCACCACATGTGTGTAGTCTCTGCCTTGTCTCTCCTTGAGGGCAAGGACACGGCTGAATACTTCCATCTCCCGGGACTCCAGCCCGCAATCAATTGTAGAGGTTGACTTAGACTGGTCTAACCTGTTCCAACTCCGGTGTCGGAGGGAGTGTGTGTGTGTGTATCTGTGTGCGTGGGTGGGGGGGACAACCTGCCCCCTCCATTAGTTCATTCATTCAGTCGTATTTATTGAGCACTTACTGTGTGCAGAGCACCGGACTAAGCACTTAGGAAGTCCAAGTCGGCAACATATGAGCCCATTGTTGGGTAGGGATTGTCTCTGTCAGTTGCCGAATTGTACTTTCCAAGCGCTTAGTACAGTGCTGTGCACACAGTAAGCCCTCAATAAATACGATTGAATGAATGAGTGAATGAACATATAGAGACGTTCATTCATTCAGTCGTATTGAGCGCTTACTGTGTGCAGAGCACTGGACTAAGCGCTTGGGAAGTACAAGTGGGCAATGTATAGAGACGGTCATTCATTCATTCAATAGTATTGAGCACTTACAGTGTGCAGAGCACTGTACTAAGCGCTTGGGAAGTACAAGTGGGCAACATATAGAGATGGTCATTCATTCAATCATATTTATTGAGCACTTAACTGTGTGCAGAGCACTGTACTAAGTGTTTGGGAAGTACAAGTTGGCAACATATAGAGACGGTCATTCATTCATTCAATCGTATTTATTGAGTGCTTACTGTGTGCAGAGCACTGGACTAAGCGCTTGGGAAGTCCAAGTTGGCAACATCTAGAGCCGGTCCCTACCCAACAGCGGGCTCACAGTCTAGAAGGGGGAGACAGACAACAAAACCAAACATATTAACAAAATAAAATAAATAGTATAAATATGTACAAATAAAATAGAGTAATAAATCCGTACAAACATATGTACATATATCCAGGTGCTGTGGGGAGGGGAAGGAGGTAAGGTGGGAGGACAGGGAGAGGAAAGAGGGGGCTCAGTGTGGGAAGGCCTCCTGGAGGAGGTGAGCTCTTGGTAGGGCTTTGTTGGGAGGAAGAGAGCTAGCTTGGCGGATGGGCAGAGGGATTGGGGGCATTCCAGGCCCGGGGGAGGATGTGGGCTGGGGATCGACGGCGGGACGGGCGAGAACGAGGTACGGGGAGGAGATCAGCGGTGGAGGAGCGGAGGGTGTGGGCTGGGCTGGAGAAGGACAGAAGGGAGGTGAGGGAGGAGGGGGCGACGGGATGGACAGCCTGGAAGCCCAGGGTGAGGAGTTAGTATTTAGTAGCAGAGGTAGGGATAGAGAACTCAGAGCCGCCAGCCAAGCCCCGTCAGTTCCCAGGGAGACGCCTCCGCCCCTTCCCCCCCCCCCCCCGTCCTTGGCCCCTCCTGGCACCAGAACCCATTGCCAAACTTCCCCCCTGGGGCCCAGGCGCCCACGCCCCGGGGCCGGGCCCAGGGAGGGACACAAGGGAGAAAGGCGCCCGCGGCGCCCCGAGGCACGGTCCGCCAGCAGCCCAGCCGGGAAGAGCAGAGTGTTGTGCTGGCTAGAGCCCGGGACTTTGGAAAGTCATGGGTTCGAATAATAATAATAATAATGATGGCATTTATTAAGCACTTACTATGTACAAAGCACTGTTCTAAGCACTGGGGAGGTTACAAAGTGATCCTGTTGTCCCACGGCGAGCTGACAGTCTTAATCCCCATTTTACCGATGAGGGAACTGAGGCCCAGAGAAGTGAAGTGGCTTGCCCAGAGTCACCCAGCTGACGATCGGCGGAGCTGGGATTTGAACCCATGGCCTCTGACTCCAAAGCCCGCGCTCTTTCCACTGAGCCACGCTGCTTCTCAGCTTCTAATGATGGTAGTTCATTCAATCGTATTTACTGAGCGCTTACTGTGTGCAGAGCACTGTACTAGGGACCAGCATGGCTCAGTGGAAAGAGCCCGGGATTTGGAGTCAGAGGTCATGGGTTCGAATCCTGACTCCGCCACATGTCTGCTGTGTGATCTTGGGCAAGTCACTTCACTTCTCTGAGCCTCAGTGACCTCATCTGTAAAATGGGGATTAAGACTGTGAGCCCCACGTGGGACAACCTGATCACCTTGCATCCCCCCAGTGTTTAGAACAGTGCTTTGCACATAGTAAGTGCTTACCAAATGCCATTATTATTATAGGGGAAGCAGCGTGGCTCAGTGGAAAGAACCCGGGCTTTGGAGTCAGAGGTCAGGGGTTCAAATCCCGGCTCCGCCACTTGTCAGCTGTGTGACTTTGGGCAAGTCACTTCACTTCTCTGGGCCTCAGTTACCTCGTCTGTAAAGTGGGGATGAAGACTGGGAGCCCCCCGTGGGACAACCCGATCACCTTGCAACCTCCCCGGCGCTTAGAACAGTGCTTTAGAGAAGCAGCGTGGCTCAGTGGAAGGAGCCCGGGCTTTGGAGTCAGAGGTCAGGGGTTCGAATCCCGGCTCCACCACAAGTCTGCTGTGTGACCTTGGGCAAGTCACTTAACTTCTCTGAGCCTCAGTTCCCTCATCTGTAAAAATGGGGATTAAGACTGTGAGCCCCACGTGGGACAACTTGATCACATTGTATCCCCCCCCCCCCCCCCAGTGCTTAGAACAGTGCTTGGCACATAGTAAGCGCTTAACAAATGCCATCATTATCATTATTATTATTATTATTACTAAGCGCTTCGGAAGTACAAGTTGGCAACATTGTTACGGACTTACTATGTGCCAAGCACTGTTCTAATGGCGGGGGTAGGTACAAGGTTATCAGGTTGGACGCAGTCCCTGTCCCCCATGAGGCTCATAATCTTAATTCTGATTTGCCAAGTGAAGTCCCGGGCTCTAACCATTAGGCCACACTGCTTCTCCGCGTGTGAGCCCCTTAAGGAACCGGGGCCATGCTTAATTCCCACCCGAGTATCGTCTTCCAGTGCTTAGCGCAGTGCTCGGCACACAGCAGTCACTTAACAAATACTATTTCTACTGCTGTCCGCCGGTCCTATTATCGTTCCCTAACGTGCTCATCATCCCTAGCAATATTATGATATTAAATACTAGAGACGGTCCCTACCCAACATCATCATCATCAATCGTATTTGTTGAGCGCTTACTAGGTGCAGAGCACTGTACTAAGCGCTTGGGAAGTACAAATTGGCAACATATAGAGACAGTCCCTACCCAACAGCAGGCTCATAGTCTAGAAGGGGGAGACAGAGAACAAAACCAAACATATTAACAAAATAAAATAAATAGGACAGATATGTACAGGTAAAATCAATAAATAAATAGAGTAATAAATCCGTACAAACATATATCCGTATATACAGGTGCTGTGGGGAAGGGAAGGAGGTAAGGCCGGGGGGGATGAAACCGGTTTCAACGGAAACCCGTGGGGAGATGAAGTTGGGAGAGGCGGAGATTACCTGGAAGGGATTGATTAATCGATGGTATTTATTGAGCGCTCACTATGTGCAGAGCAGTGTACTAAGTGATTCATGGGTTCAAATCTCGGCTCTGCCAATTGTCAGCTGTGTGACTTTCAGCTTCTCTTGGCCTCAGTTCCCTCAGCTGTAAAATGGGGATTAAGACTGAGCCCCCCGTGGGACAACCTGATCACCTTGTGACCTCCCCGGTGCTTAGAACAGTGCTTTGCACATAGTAAGCGCTTAATAAATGCCATTATTATTATCATTATTATTATTTCTACTGCTGTCCGCCGGTCCTATTCTCGTTCCCTAATGTGCTTATCAACATTATGATATTTTTGCGGCGCTTCCTGTGTGTCAGGCAGTGTTGGAAGCGCTGAGGTAGAGGCCAGTTCATCAGGTTGACGAGGCGCTCTCTGACCCTCCCACCCCAGTTTGGTATTCCCAATCCCCCATTATTCAGATTTTCCCCTTTGTGGATGGTGTAGGTATCCTCCTCCTCTTCTCCGCCATCCTCCTCCCTCCTCCATTAGGCAAGGCAGGTCTGGAAAAGTCGAGCCAGAAAGTTCGGGCTTTTTTTTTTTCCTCCCCAGAAAGTGCACCTCCGGCGTTTAATTTTAGCGGTTTAAATTTAGACCCGTTCCGAAAGCGGTTTGACAGACGTTGTCAGCGCTCTCCATCCCTAGGCACCCCACCTCTGGCTCCCGGCTTTTCCCAAAAGTCATCCCGTCCCCCACTGGAAGACTGGATTCTCCCTCCTCCCAATCCAACAACGTGAGGGCAGAGGATCCCTGAGCTGCCTCTGGAGTTTCCCACCCGCTGCGGCCTCATCGTGCTGTTCCTCCCCCGGGAGTCGCCAGGTTCTCCCCCTTCTAGACTGTGAGCCCACTGTTGGGTAGGGACCGTCTCTATATGTTGCCAAATTGTACTTCCCAAGCGCTCAGTACAGTGCTCTGCACACAGTAAGCGCTCAATAAATAGGATCGAGTGAGTGAATGAATGAATGAATGAATGAATGAATGAAATTTCAGAGCCCGAATCCAGGAGTCAGAAGGACCCGGGCTCTCCTCCCGGCTCCACCTCCCGTCTGCTGCATGATCTGGGGCGAGTCACTTCTCTTCTTTGTGCCTCAGTTTCCTCACCTGTAAAATGGAGATTAAGACTGTGAGCCCCATGTGGAACATGGATTGTGTCCATCCTGATTCTGTTGTATCAACCCCAGCGCTTAGTACAGTTTCCAGCACATGATCCGCCAGCCAGTGGCAGTTCCTGGAGCGCTTACTGAGTGCAGAGCACTGTACTAAGCGCTGGGGAGAGTCCAGTCTAACCGAATTGATAAGCAGGTTCCGAGCCCAGGACTAGCATTTCTGCTTTCAGGACTCCAATATTCAGGCCAAAGTTTTCCCCCAGTTAGAACAGTGGCGGTTTGTACTTCCCAAGCTCTTAGCACAGTGCTCCGAGCGCAGTAAGTGCTCAACAAATGCCATCGAATGAATGAATGGCACATAGTAAGCACTTAACAAATACCGTTAAGAAAAAAAGAAGTGGAGGTTCGACCTTTGCCGATCTGCTGCCTGAAGCTTCCCCCTCCTTCCCGGGCCACAAACCCAGGGCCCACCCGGGTCAGGAGCCCCAGCCCCACGGGCCGGCCTTCCTCGGGAAGCAAGCGTCTGCTCAGAGCACCGGTGAGGATTCCCCACTCCAGCGGACGGACCGGGATCTCAAAGCGGAGCCGGTCGCTTGAGTCCCGTGGTCCCAGGGGAGATCTGGTCCTCGATCCAGGGGCTAGCACACGCGGCCTCCCGCGTCCCCCTCCGGGGCGGCCGGAAGAGAGGGCCCTTTTGAAATATTCCCCGCTCGGACTCAGGCTTTCCGATCTCCCACTTACTGGCCTCCCAGCCTGGTGCGATTTTTCTCTCTCTTTTTTTTTTTGGCCGTTGTAGTTTCCCTTCCCGAGCCGGTTGATGATGATGATGATGATGATGGCATTTATTAAGCGCTTACTATGTGCAAAGCACCATTCTAAGCGCTGGGGATGTCACAAGGTGATCAGGTTGTCCCACGTGGGGCTCACGGTCTCAATCCCCATTTTACAGATGAGGCAGCTGAGGCCCAGAGAAGTGAAGTGACTTGCCCAAAGTCACCCAGCTGACAGTTGGCGGAGCCGGGGTTTGAACCCATGACCTCTGACTCCAAAGCCCGGGCTCTTTTCCACTGAGCCACGCTGCTTCTCTGAGGTTGAAACGTAGCCATTCTGGGCCCTTTAATGTCCCAGCTCCCAGGAGGGAGGAGATTGCCGTGGAGAGAGCGAGAGTGAGGGGGCATCTCTTATCCCTTTATCTGTCGGGAAAGGCCTGGGAAGTGGGGAGGAAGAGGGGGAGGTCGGAAAGCGCAGAAGAGCCTCTGGTGCAGTTTTGGGGGAGGGAAGGGAGGACAGCCACGGGGGTCCCTGAGAAGCAGGAGACCGCCCAGGCACCTCCTCTCGGGAACGTTGCTCCGGAAACGAGGGAATCTCAGACTGCTGGGTCAGGAACTGTGTCAGCAAATCCCCGGAATTGCCCAGCGGAGCATTTGAGGAATAATCTGATGAGATGAAAATGCTCCCCACCACATCATCCCCGCCCCCCCCCCCCCCCCCCCCAAAAAAAAATCATGATCTAGTAGCCTTTTCCAGGTGACTGAAAATAAAGATCAGGGCAGGGTTTTCTCGGGGATTTGCTTCCCGTCTTGCCCGAACAAAACGAGGCGGGTTGCCTTTATTAGAATTTATAGGCTGGGTTAAAGGACTCCGGTGGTTTTTGATTCATTCATTCATTCATTCAGTCGTATTTATTGAGCGCTTACTGTGTGCAGAGCACTGTACTAAGCGCTTGGGAAGTCCAAGTATAGAGACAGTCCCTACCCAACAGCTCATTCGGCGGTTGCTAAATTGGAGGCTCTAACTGGGCTCCTGGGCCGCAGGGTACCGAGCTCCTTTCAGGTTGGTAACGCGATGACTCGGAATGAACTTGGTTTTTCCAAGCTTTTCCTTCCTAGGCGAGATGACTGTCTTTGAGCGCCCTGTGTAATAATAATATAACGATTATGATATTTGTTAAGCGCTTACTATGTGCCAAACACTGTTCTGAGCGCTGGGGTAGATACAAGGTCATCAGGTTGGGGCTCACAGTCTTCATCCCCATTTTACAGATGTGGTCACTGAGGCCCAGAGAAGTGAAGTGACTTGCCCAAAGTCACGCAGCGCAGACAAGTGGGGGTGCCGGGATTAGAACCCACAACCTCTGACTCCTGAGCCCGGGCTCTTTCCACTGAGCCACGCTGCTTACCCGTAGTTTGCGTATTTATATTAAGGTCTGCCTGCCTCTCTATGCTGTTAGCATGTTGTGGGCTGGGAACGTGGCCGCCAACTGTGTTGTACTCTTCCCGGGCACTCAGTACAGCGCTCTGCACACAGTAAGCGCTCAATAAATACGACTGAATGAATGAATGAATGCGAAGCGCCCAGTTAACGCCACTGATGATGATTATCATTATGGTATCATTCCCGGGCCACATTGCAGCGTGGCCCAGTAGATAGAACATGGAATCAGGAGGACCTGGGTTCTAATCCCGCCTCCTCCACTTGTCTGCCTTGAGACCTTGGGCGAGTCACTTCACTTCCCTGTACCTCATCCCCCTCCTCTGTAAAATGGGGGTGAAGACTGTGAACCCCGTGTGGGGTAGGGACTGTGTCAAAGCAGATCTACCTTGTATCAACCCCGGTGCTTAAAACAGTGCCTGGCACATAGTAAGCGCCTAACAAACACCATCATCCATTCAAGTCATTCAGTCGTTTTTATGGAGCGCTTATTGTTATCGTTATTTAAGACCCGTGACGGAGAAAGGCACGCCAGCCGTCCGAACTCCTGAGAAGAGGAATCAATCAATCAATCAATCAATCGTATTTATTGAGCGCTTACTATGTGCAGAGCACTGTACTAAGCGCTTGGGAAGTACAAATTGGCAACACAATAAATTCTAATAAGAGGGTCCGATGAGGGGCGGGCCGGGAGCGCCGGGGAGGGAGGGAGCAGGATGGAGGGAAAAGGAGACCACGCGTGGGGATCTCCTTCCTCCGGACGTTCGCCGGCTTAAGATAACAGACGGACACGGCCCCCCATGTTTCTCGTTAGGAAGGATTCCCGGCTCCCCTTCCCGGGAGGCCGTGACCGAGCGTCCGCGGGGAGATGGCCGCCTTCACCGTCTCATCTGGTTTCAGGAAGTTTCCCAGAGGAAGCGAAACCGGGTTGGAGCCTTCCGACCGTGGAAACGGCCGGGGCTGTTGGGGTGGACACGTGATGGGAAAGAAGCCACTGAGGCGGGAAGGAGAGCAAAGAGTAAAGGGGGCCTTGGCCAGTTCGCTCGTTCGAAGGAATGAGAAGATTAGGACACCGGAACGGGTCTTTCGATGAGGAAATGGGATTAAGCAGAACGTGGAGGGAAAAAGTCACTCCGATTTGCCGGGTTTATTATTTCTTTTTGGACACACGCCGAGCGGGAGGTGGACATAGTGGAATTTGAGGCTGGGGAAGGAGGCCTGTGGGCTCCTCTCATCGGGCCTTGCAGGTGGTTTTGGGAGGGCGGAGGGAGTTCCTTTATTAAAAATTACATTGGAAGTAAGAATAAGAGGAGGTTGTGTGGGGGTGTCTGCATCTGTCTCACTTTTGGTTGGGTATAAATTCGTCCCTGGGGTCCGCGGGATTCTGTCAGGTTCCCTCACCGGGCGGTAAAAGGGGAGACGAGGGTACATCACCATCCCTTTCTGGGGGGCAGCCCGCGGCCCGGCCCAGCCTTAAGCGTGTGACTTGTCTCTCTCCGGCCGGCAGTTTGCGACCTAACCCCTCGGCTGGCGGCCCCGGCCCCGACGAGAGCCTAGGCAAGCGAAAGCGGTGGGACTCCCCCGTCAACCTTGTCTCTCCGCCCGACAGCAGCTGCATCGCTGCCCGGAGCCGCCCTCTGTGCCGCTACAGGAAGCGCCGGCTACTCCGCACCGACGCCGTCTCGTACCTCAGCAGAAAGGTAAGTGGGACCCCCCGGGCGGCCTCGCCTTCCCGCCGCTCCCCGCGTCCATCCCCCCCAGTGGACCGTCAGCTCCCCTTTTTTTAAAAAGAAAAAATGGGTATCTGTGAAGCGCTTACTAATAATACCAGCGATGGTATCTATTAAGCACTTAGAAGCAGCGTGGACCGTCAGCTCCCCTTTTTTTAAAAGAGAAAATGGGTATCTGTGAAGCGCTTACTAATAATACTACCGATGGTATCTATTAAGCACTTATAAGAGAAGCAGCGTGGACCGTCAGCTCCCCTTTTTTTAAAAGAAAAAAATGGGTATCTGTGAAGCGCTTACTAATAATACTACCGATGGTATCTATTAAGCACTTAGAAGAGAAGCAGCGTGACTCGGTGGGAAAGAGCATGGGTTTTGGAGTCAGAAGTCATGGGTCCAAATCCTGGCTCTGCCAATTGTCAGCTGTGCGACCTTGGGCAAGTCACTTCACTTCTCTGGGCCTCAGTTGCCTCATCTGGAAAATGGGGATGAAGACTGTGAGCCCTGTGTGGGACAACCTGATGACCTTGTATCCCTCACAGCGCTTATTATTTTTAAAAAAAATAATAAAAGGAGGAGTCAGGATTAGAACCCAGGTCCCTCTGGCTCCCAGGCCCGACATGGATACAAAGAAGTAAAATTACAGATATGAAGAGCGTGAGCCCCAACCTGATTACCTTCCTATGTGTTTGGCCCAGAGTAAGCGCTTAACAAATGCTATTTTAAAAAAAATAATAAAAGGAGGAGTCAGGATTAGAACCCAGGTCCTCTGGCGCCCAGGCTTGCCAACCTCCTCAGCGTCCTCTGTCTCCCCGCTCACCACTCCGACCCCGGCGGGGCCTTTCCCGTTGTTGGGTCGTTGCGTGTAGCCGAACTGTGCTTTCCGAGCGCTTAGTACAGTGCTCTTGGCACAGTAAGCGCTCAGTAAATACGATTGAATGAATGAACGCCAGCCAAATCGCCTCAGACGGCCCGCCGGAAGCGGTTCGGCCGAGATCCCGTAAAACCCCTTCACCCCCAGCCCCCGTAAAACCCCTTCACCCCCGCCTTCCTTTCCCGGCGGCCGGTTTTCCGAGGAACGCGCGGAGCGATGTTGCCGGTCCGTAAAATGTGTCGTGGAAATAACGACGAGGACCCTCCCCAAGCCGAGCCGCTCGTCACGCGGAGCAGAGGGCGGAACTGCTCAAAGGGGGAGAAGCTCCGAAATCTTGCTCCCACCCGCTTCCGCGTCGCCCCGATTTTTCCCTTTGCCCTCCATTTACGGCCGGATCAATCAATCAATCGTATTTATTGAGCGCTTACTATGTGCAGAGCACTGTACTAAGAGCACTGTACGGATCCGTCCTGCCCCGATTGATATTAACGCCCGCCTCCCCCGCTAGACCATAAGCTTGCCGTAGGCAGGGGATGTATCTAAGCACTTAGTGTTTAGGACAGTGTTGTAAGCAGCGTGGCTCGGTGGAAAGCGCCCGGGCTTTGGAGTCCGAGGTCATGGGTTCGAATTCCGGCTCCGCCAATCGTCAGCTGGGTGACTTTGGGTGAGGCACTTCACTTCTCTGAGCCTCAGTTCCCTCATCTGGAAAATGAGGATTAAAACTGTGAGCCTCCCGTGGGACAACTTGATCACCTTGTGTCCTCCCCAGTGCTTAGAACAGTGCTCTGCACATAGTAAGCGCTTAACAAATACCAAAATTATTATTATTATTAGTGCAGCGCCCTGCCCCGCAGTA
This sequence comes from Tachyglossus aculeatus, assembly GCF_015852505.1. Lineage (NCBI taxonomy): Eukaryota > Metazoa > Chordata > Mammalia > Monotremata > Tachyglossidae > Tachyglossus > Tachyglossus aculeatus. Next base: position 3,097,445 of record NC_052078.1, on the reverse strand, counting down.
AGCACTTGACAAATACGGCCGACGGACGGATGGCAATGGGGATTCGATCAGCCCGGCCCACCCCTTTGGATGAAATGGCGATTAGTGACTCGCTTCCGTTTGAACGCCGTCCAAGAGGACGCCGCTTCTCATCATCAGTCGTATTTATTGAGCGCTTACTATGTGCAGAGCACTGTACTAAGCACTTGGCACTGTACTAAGCGCTTCAGAATGAGGCAGCCTCCCGTGGGCCTCCGGGCCTTCCGCGAAACACTGCGAGGGGTCGGGGGCGGAAAAGGACCCTGAGCCGCTTCCTGGCTTTTGGCACATAGTACGCGCCAGAGAGAGCACGGGCCTGGGAATCGGAAGATCGTGGCTCCTAATCCCAGCCCCGCCATCATCATCATCAATCGTATTTATTGAGCGCTTACCGTGTGCAGAGCACTGGACTAAGCGCTTGGGAAGGACAAGTTGGCAACATATAGAGACGGTCGCTACCCAACCACTTGACCTTGGGCCGGTCGCTTCACGTCCTCTGTGCCTCAGTTGCCCGTAAAGTGCGGGTGGAGACCCTGAGCCCCGGGTGGGATGGGGACCGTGCCAGCCCTGATTTGCCTGCGGCGTGGCTCCGTGGGAAGAGCCCGGGCTTGGGAGTCAGAGGTCACGGGTTCTAATCCCGGCTCCCCCACGTGTCTGCTGTGTCACCTTGGGCAAGGCACTTGGCTTCTCTGAGCCTGGTACCTCATCTGTGTAATGGACATGAAGACCGTGAGCCCCACGCGGGACAACGTGATCACCTTGTATCCCCCCCAGCGCTTAGAACAGTGCTTGGCACATAGTAAGCGCTTAACAAATGCCATCATCATTATTATTATTATTACTACCCCAGTGCTTAGTACAGTGCCTGGCACTTAGTAAGCGCTTAACAAATGCCATCCTCATTATTATTATCACCCCAGCGCTTAGTACAGTGCCTGGCACTTCGTAAGAGCTTAACAAATGCCATCCTCATTATTATTATCACCCCAAAGCTTAGTACAGTGCCTGGCACTTAGTAAGCGCTTAACAAATGCCATCATCATTATTATTATCACTCCAGCGCTTAGCACAGTGCCTGGCACTTAGTAAGCACTTAACAAATGCCATCATCATTATTATTACTATTACCCCAGCGCTTAGTACAGTGTCTGGCACTTAGTAAGCGCTTAACAAATGCCATCATCATTATTATTATCACCCCAGCGCTTAGTACAGTGCCTGGCACTTAGTAAGCACTTAACAAATGCCATCATCATTATTATTATTATTACCCCAGCGCTTAGTAAGCACTTAACAAATGCCATCATCATTATCATTATTATTACCCCAGCGCTTAGTAAGCACTTAACAAATGCCATCATCATTATTATTATCATCCCAGTGCTTAGTACAGTGCCTGGCACTTAGTAAGCGCTTAACAAATGCCATCATCATTATTATCATCACCCCAGCGCTTAGTGCAGTGCCTGGCACTTAGTAAGCACTTAACAAATGCCATCATCATAATTATTATTACCCCAGCGCTTAGTAAGCACTTAACAAATGCCATCATCATTATTATTATCATCCCAGTGCTTAGTACAGTGCCTGGCACTTAGTAAGCGCTTAACAAATGCCATCATCATTATTATCATCACCCCAGCGCTTAGTGCAGTGCCTGGCACTTAGTAAGCACTTAACAAATGCCATCATCATAATTATTATTACCCCAGCGCTTAGTAAGCACTTAACAAATGCCATCATCATTATTATTATCACCCCAGCGCTTAGTACAGTGCCTGGCACTTAGGAAGCACTTAACAAATGCCATCGTCATTATTATTATCACCCCAGCGCTTAGTGCAGTGCCTGGCACTTAGTAAGCACTTAGCAAATACCGTAATTCCCACTATTATTATTGTAAACGCCGCAATTTGGGGGGAGCGGCCACAGTAGTAGTCGTAAACCAACCGCTCCAAGTATCGGGACTCCTTGGTTTGTTTCTCCGTCCTCCCTTGCAGCCTCAGAAACCTCTCCCAGTGAAGTGTAGCTGCGAGTGGCCTCAGACTTGCATCCTGTGCGCCTGCAAGGCCGCCGTGCAGGCCATCGACGTCACCGCCATGACCTTGGAAGAGCGAATCGGCCTGCTGGACTCCGGTTTCCATCCCATCCTCTCATTCCCTCACGGTGAGTCAGTCGGCTCCCGGCCCTCGCCACCCTTCCTCCCTCCTCCTCCCTTCCCCAGTCGCTTTATTCGTGATCCGTTGGGTTCGACTAAGCAGTCGAGGGCAATGGCATCAGGGCAGCAGTCTCTCTCTCGACTGTAAGCTCGCTGTGGCTAGGGAATTGTGTCTGGTTATTGTTGTACTGCGCTCTCCCAAGTGCTTTGCACAGTACTCTGCACACACTAAGCGATGAATAAATACAAACGAATGAATGAGGGAAGGGCAGAGCCAAGGTTAGGAATTTCTCTGCTCCCAACACGGCTATTGCAATTCCCTCTTTCCCCCACTCTGATTCTCTAAGCCTCAGAAAATGCCACACACACACCAGTACATACGTGTGTGTGTGTGTGTGTGTATTTGTGTGTGTGTGACAGAGAGAGAGAGAGAGAGAGAGAGAAAGGGGGGAGGCGGGAGGGGTCAATCAATCAATCAATCGTATTTATTGAGCGCTTACTGTGTGCAGAGCACTGTACTAAGCGCTTGGGAAGTCCAAGTTGGCAACATATAGAGACAGTCCCTACCCAGCAGTGGGCTCGCAGGCTGAAAAGGGGGAGACAGAGAACAAAACCAAACGCACTAACAAAATAAAATAAATAGAATAGATATGTACAAGTAAAAGTAAAATAAATAAATGAATGAATGAATAAATAAATATATATATATATATATATGTACAAACTAAACTTTGAGCCCGCTGTTGGGTAGGGACCGTCTCTAGATGTTGCCAACGTGGACTTCCCAAGCGCTTAGTCCAGTGCTCTGCACACAGGAAGCGCTCAATAAATACGATTGAATGAATGTGTGAATGAGGCGGAGCAACTAGTAGAGGCCCTGGGCGGTAGTTAGCATGAGAAGCGCCGAGGCGTAGGCCCGTCCTCCGGCATCGCTTGGGGAAATTCCTCCCTGCAGTCGCCGGGAGCCTTTTCCGGACAGATGCAAGGAATGGGAATGTTCTGGAACACAGCTGTCCTCTTGGCAGCGAGGATGGCTTGGGCCTCGGGGTGGGGGGAAGGCCGGGAATGGGCGGGCAGGCGCACGTGTGGCTAATTGATTCATTTCAACAAAGTGGCCGTCAACGGGAAGAACTCCGTGGCAACTCTTTTCGGCGTGGGACGCGCGGGCCGTGTCGCGGAGGGGCGGGCGGGCTGATCTGAATTTCAGCGCCGGCCCCAGGGGTTCCAGACAAAGGATAGAGCTGGGTAGCGGAGTCAGAAATCACCCCCAATTTGGTGTCTCCAAGCCCAAAAAGTGCCAAAAGCTGGCTCAACCCTGAGAGTTTTCAGACTCGGCTTCTGCTGTGTCGGTAGCGAGGTGAGCGGGGGCAGCACAGCGCTCAGTACAGTGCCTCGCACACGGAAAGCACTTAGACTGTGAGCCCACTGTTGGGTAGGGACCGTCTGTATATGTTGCCAACTTGTACTTCCCAAGCGCTTAGTACAGTGCTCTGCACACAGTAAGCGCTCAATAAATATGATTGATTGATTGAGACACGATAATAAAAGGAGAGCGAGAGAACAGGCCCCGCTTCTCCAGATCCCCGCAGATCCCGAGGAGCTATTTTGCCTCAGGGAAGGGATGGCATTTTAGGGGCCACTGGCAGTAGACTTCTGGAGATAATAATAATAAGGATAGCATTTATTAAGCGCTTACTATGTACAAAGCACTGTTCTAAGCGCTGGGGAGAATACAAGGTGATCAGGTTGTCCCATGTGGGGCTCACAGTCTTAATCCACATTTTACAGATGAGGGAACTGAGGCCCCGAGAAGTTAAGTGACTTGCCCAAAGTCACACAGCTGATAAGTGGTGGAGCCGGGATTTGAACCCATGACCTCTGACTCCAAAGCCCGGGCTCTTTCCACTGAGCCACGCTGCTTCTCTAGCCCCGCGTGGCTCCATTCATTCAGTCGTATTTATTGGGCGCTTCCTGTGTGCAGAGCACTGTACTAAGCGCTTGGGAAGTCCAAGTCGGCAACATCTGGAGACGGTCCCTACCCGACAGCGGGCTCACCGTCTAGAAGGGGGAGACAGACAACAAAACAAGCGCTTAGCACAGTGCTCTGCACACAGTAAGTGCTCAATAAATACGATTGAATGAATGAAAACAAAACATGTAGGCGGCCTTCCCTGACTAAACACTTCTCTCCTCTTCTCCCACTCCCTTCTGCAACACCCTGACTTGCTCCCTTCATTCATCCTCCCTCATTCATTCATTCATTCAGTCGTATTTATTGAGCGCTTCCTGTGTGCAGACCACTGGACTAAGCGCTTGGGGAGTCCAAGTCGGCAACATCTGGAGACGGTCCCTACCCGACAGCGGGCTCACAGTCTAGAAGGGGGAGACAGACAACAAAACAAGCGCTTAGCACAGTGCTCTGCACACAGTAAGTGCTCAATAAATACGATTGAATGAATGAAAACAAAACATGTAGGCGGCCTTCCCTGACTAAACACTTCTCTCCTCTTCTCCCACTCCCTTCTGCAACACCCTGACTTGCTCCCTTCATTCATCCTCCCTCATTCAATCGTATTTATTGAGCGCTTCCTGTGTGCAGAGCACTGGACTAAGCGCTTGGGAAGTCCAAGTTGGCAACATCTAGAGACGGTCCCTTTCCCGACAGTGGGCTCACAGTCTAGAAGGGGGAGACAGACGACCCAAAAAAAAAAAACATATTAACAAAATAAAATAAATAGAATACGTACAAATAAAATAGAGTAATAAATCCGTACACACATATATACATGTATACAGGTGCTGTGGGGACCTTTCCCGACAGCGGGCTCACAGTCTAGAAGGGGGAGACAGACGACAAAAAAAAAAACTTATTAACAAAATAAAATAAATAGAATATGTACAAATAAAATAGAGTAATAAGTCCATACACACATATATACGTGTATACAGGTGCTGTGGGGACCTTTCCCGACAGCGGGCTCACAGTCTAGAAGGGGGAGACAGACGACAAAAAAAAAAAACCATATTAACAAAATAAAGTAAATAGAATACGTACAAATAAAATAGAGTAATAAATCCGTACACACATATATACATGTATACAGGTGCTGTGGGGACCTTTCCCGACAGCGGGCTCACAGTCTAGAAGGGGGAGACAGACGACAAAAAAAAACAAACATATTAACAAAATAAAGTAAATAGAATGTGTACAAATAAAATAGAGTAATAAATCCGTACACACATATATACATGTATACAGGTGCTGTGGGGACCTTTCCCGACAGCGGGCTCACAGTCTAGAAGGGGGAGACAGACGACAAAAAAAATCAAACATATTAACAAAATAAAGTAAATAGAATGTGTACAAATAAAATAGAGTAATAAATCCGTACACACATATATACATGTATACAGGTGCTGTGGGGACCTTTCCCGACAGCGGGCTCACAGTCTAGAAGGGGGAGACAGACGACAAAAAAAAAAACCATATTAACAAAATAAAGTAAATAGAATGTGTACAAATAAAATAGAGTAATAAATCCGTACACACATATATACGTGTATACAGGTGCTGTGGGGACCTTTCCCGACAGCGGGCTCACAGTCTAGAAGGGGGAGACAGACGACAAAAAAAAAACAAACATATTAACAAAATAAAGTAAATAGAATGTGTACAAATAAAATAGAGTAATAAATCCGTACACACATATATACATGTATACAGGTGCTGTGGGGACCTTTCCCGACAGTGGGCTCACAGTCTAGAAGGGGGAGACAGACGACAAAAAAAAAAACCATATTAACAAAATAAAGTAAATAGAATGTGTACAAATAAAATAGAGTAATAAATCCGTACACACATATATACGTGTATACAGGTGCTGTGGGGACCTTTCCCGACAGCGGGCTCACAGTCTAGAAGGGGGAGACAGACGACAAAAAAACAAACCATATTAACAAAATAAAGTAAATAGAATACGTACGAATAAAATAGAGTAATAAATCCGTACACACATATATACGTGTATACAGGTGCTGTGGGGAGGGGGAGGAGGGGGCTCAGTCTGGGAAGGCCTCCTGGAGGATGAGGCCTTATATGTGGCCAACTTGGACTTCCCAAGCGCTTAGTCCAGTGCTCTGCACACAGGAAGCGCTCAATAAAGACGATTGAATGAATGAATGAATGAACGACGATTGAATGAATGAATGAACGAGAGAGCGGGCTCCCAGTCTAGAAGAAGCCCCAGAGGACAGAGCGGGGCCGGCCCGTGTGGCGGGGGCTCCTCCCGGCCCCCGGAATGATCCGTCCTCTCCTCTTCTCTCTAGGCAGCCCTCTTCACTTGCGCTTCGAGGCCCTCCTGAAAGAGGATCGACTCTCGTACAAGGCCCTGAAGATGTCCCAGCTGAGTCAGGGGGCCCAGGTGCTCACGGCGGCTTACCCGGTGCTCGCTCCGTCCCCCGTCGCCCTGACCGGTAGGTTTGCCCGCAGACGGGGCCGCGCGGGGTCCGGGAAGGCGGCGGCGGCGGGGGGGGGGGGGGGGTGTCACGGCTCCGCGGGTGACGGGTGCTGTCCATCCCGGCGCAGGCCCGCCTCGCAAAGGGGAACGCCACCTGCGCGGAGCGGCCCCGGCCAACCACCGGCTGTTCGCCCCCGGCCACGACCCGCCGAAACCCAGCCCGCTGGCCAACCACCTGCCACCCTACCTGGCGGACGGCCCCCCGCTGCCATCGGCCGCCCAGCCCCCGGCCGGCCACCCCGCGGTGAGTCTGGCCCACTGGGCTCTGGGGGGGACCCCGGTTGCCAAGGAAGGTGGTCCATCCCCAGGGGAGAGCCCAACTGCCGCCTCGTAATACTAATAATAATAATAATAATGGCATTTGTTAAGCGCTTACTATGTGCAAAGCACTGTTCTAAGCGCTGGGGGGGGGATACAGTGTGATCAAGTTGTCCCACGTGGGGCTCACAGTCTTAATCCCCATTTTTACAGATGAGGTCACTGAGGCTCAGAGAAGTGAAGTGACTTGCCCGAGGTCACACCGCAGGCTTGTGGTGGGGCCGGGATTCGAACTCATGACCTCTGACTCCAGAGCCCGGGCTCTTTCCACGGAGCCACGCCGCTCCTCAAGTCTCGTCGTGGACAGGGTCCGGGAATCAGGAGGTCTTGGGTTCTAATTTGGCCCACTCGTCTTGTGTGTGACCTTGGGCAAGTCGCTTCGTTTCTCTGGCCCTCAGTGACCTCATATGGAAAATGGGGATAGAGACTCTGAGCCCTTTCTACATATTTATTACTCTATTCATTTATTTATTTATTTATTTTACTTGTGCATTTCTATCCTATTTATTTTATTTTGTTGGTATGTTTGGTTCTGTTCTCCGTCTCCCCCTTTTAGACTGTGAGCCCACTGTTGGGTAGGGACTGTCTCTATGTGTTGCCAATTTGTACTTCCCAAGCGCTTAGTACAGTGCTCTGCACAGAGTAAGCGCTCAATAAATACGATTGATCGATTGATTGATTGATCTCTCAGTGACCTCATATGGAAAATGGGGATAGAGGCTCCGAGCCCTTTCTCTAGCCCTCGGTGACCTCATATGGAAAATGGGGATAGAGACTCCGAGCCCTTTCTCTAGCCCTCAGTGACCTCATATGGAAAATGGGGATAGAGACTGTGAGCCCCACGTGGAACAGGGACTGTGCCCATCCCGATTTTCTCATATCCACCCCGGAGCCTAGTACAGTGCCTGGCAGAGAATAAGCACTCAGAGAAGCAGCGTGGCTCAGTGGAAAGAGCCCGGGCTTTGGAGTCACAGGTCGTGGGTTTGAGTCTGTGAGCCCCCCGTGGGACAACCTGATCGCCTTGTGACCTCCCCGGCGCTTAGAACAGTGCCTTGCACATAGTAAGCGCTTAACAAATGCCATTATTATGATTATAAATACGACTGAATGAGCTTGTCAGCTGTGTGACTTTGGGCAAGTCACTTCACTTCTCTGGGCCTCAGTGACCTCATCTGGAAAATGGGGATTAAGATTGGGAGCCCCGCAGGGGACAACCTGAGCACTCTGTATCCTCCCCAGCGCTTAGAACAGTGCTTTGCACATAGTAAGCGTTATTATTAGTATTATTATTGGGAGAGGGCAGTGCAACAGAATTACACGGAGCGAGGTTTTCCGGGTTCTGAGGAGGGTAGTGACAAACTAGCGTGGTGTGTTGCCAACTTGTACTTCCCAAGCGCTCAGTCCAGTGCTCTGCACACAGTCAGCGCCCAATAAATACGATTGATTGATCGTGGATGTGTTTTACGTCTCTGACCTTTTGATTCTAATGCCACCGGGCGTTCGTAGTCATTTTTTCCTACTCTTATTTTTGTTTTTTCCCCCCGCCACCCACGGCGGGGGCCCCAAACAGGCTCTGAAGAGGAAGAGGCCCGAGAGCTCCTATGACATCAACAACATCGTGATCCCAATGTCCATGGCGGCCGCGGCTCGCGTCGAGAAACTGCAGTACAAGGAGATCCTGACGCCGAGGTACAGTCGCCACCGTCGTCGTCGTCCCCTCAGGCCCGGCCCGCCACCCGGCGTGGGAGGGAGCGGGATTCCGGGGAGAACGGGACGGGGCCGCGGGAGCGGAAGACGTAGCCCCGGGAGCTTCGGGGTCGGGGAAGGAACGGGAGCCCGTCGTCGGGTAGGGACCGTCTCTGTATGCCGCCAACTTGGACTTCCCAAGCGCTTAGCACAGTGCTCTGCACACGGGCAGCGCTCAATAAAAATGAGACTGGGAGCCCGCTGTTGGGTAGGGACCGTCTCTGTATGTTGCCAGCTTGGACTTCCCAAGCGCTTAGTCCAGTGCTCTGCACACGGGAAGCGCTCAATAAATAGGATTGAACGAATGAATGAATTATTGGGAAAAGAGCACTTACTGCACACAGTAAGTTTGTCAGCTGTGTGACCTTGGGCAAGTCACTTAGCTTCTCTGGGCCTCAGTTCCCTCATCCGTAAAATGGGGATGAAGACTGGGAGCCCCACGTGGGACGACGTATACATCCCGAGCGCTTAGTAGACTGCTCTGCACACAGTAAGCGCTCAATGAATACGATTCAATGAATGAATGAATGACAACCTGATCACCTTGTATCCTCCCCAGCACTTAGAACAGTGCTGTGCACATAGTAAGCGCTCAATAAATATGATTGAATGAATGAATGACAACCTGATCACCTTGTATCCTCCCCAGCGCTTAGTACAGTGCTCTGCACACAGTAAGCACTCAATAAATACGATTGAATGAATGAATGACAACCTGATCACCTTGTATCCTCCCCAGCGCTTAGTCCAGTGCTCTGCACACAGTAAGTGCTCAATAAATACGATTGAATGAATGAATGAATGAATGAATGACAACCTGATCACATTGTATCCTCCCCAGCACTTGGTACGGTGCTCTGCACACAGTAAGCGCTCAATAAATACGATTGAAAGAATGAATGGGAGCCACCCGGCCCGCAGGCGACATTTCTCCCCATTCGCTTTTCAAGACTGTGAGCCTGCTGTTGGGTAGGGACCGTCTCTGTATGTCGCCAACTTGGACTTCCCAAGCGCTTAGTACAGTGCTCTGCACACAGTAAGCGCTCAATAAATACGATTGAATGAATGAATCAACTGCCAGCCAGTAACCCCTCCAGAGGGTGGGTGGGACCCGAAAGGGTTGTAGGCATTGGTGGTTCAGTGGTTCAAGGGCTTAGTACAGTGCTCTGCACACAGTAAGCGCTCAATAAATACGATTGATTGATTGGTAGAATTCTCGCCTGCCACGTGGGAGGCCCGGGTTCGATTTCCTGCCAATGCAAGTTTATGATCACCTTGTATCCCCCCCCCAGCGCTTAGAACAGCGCTCTGCACATAGTACGCGCTTAACAAATCATCAGTCATATTTATTGAGCGCTTACTGTGTGCAGAGTACAAATGCCATCATCATTATTATTATTATTATTATCAGTTCAGGGCTAGCAGCGCCGAATCACTCAGTCGTATTTCTGGAGGGCTGACTGTGCGCAGGGCGCTGTACTGAGCGCTTGGGAGACGACGCGGATCCAGTCCCGTACGGTCGTGGTGGGGAGGTGATAGTGGTGGCGGTGTGACTCGAACTTCCCAAGCGCTTAGTCCAGTGCTGTGCACACAGTAAGCGCTCAATAAATACAATTGATTGATTGATTGGGGTGAGGCCCGGGCTCCTCCCACCCCACCTCCCATCAGCTCCCTGGACAGTCGGGCTGGTCATTCATTCATTCATTCAGTCGTATTTATTGAGCGCTTACTGTGTGCAGAGCACTGGACTAAGCGCTTGGGAAGTACAAGTTGGCAACCTCTAGAGACGGTTCCTAGCCAACACACCCGATGAGCGGGGGAGAGAGGGAGCCCGAAACGTGGAGGAGTTTGGAGGGGGGGTCCTCCAAGTCGGGGGGACGCCGAAGGGGTGGGAGGGAGGCGGCCCAACACCGACCCTTCTGCTTCCCCTTCCAGCTGGAGACTGGTGGAGCCCAAAGAGCTGGAACCAGGAGATGAGGGGGACTCTGAGGTAACAGCGAGAGAAAGGGGCACGTTGCCTTTCGGGTTTCGTGGGGCGGGGGCGGAATAATCATATTAATAATGATCAATATTATATTAATATTATATTACATTGATATATTATATCAATATTATATTAATTATATTATGTAATATATTATAATGTACTATTATATAATTACATATCATATAATTATATGATGGTGTATATTGATTATATTATATAAAATATTGAATATTATAATATGATATATAATAAACATATAATTGTACTTATATATTATATATGATAATATATAATATATGGTGTAAGATGTATAATATATATAATATATAGAAATATTATATGGATGCATAATATAAAATATTATATATTAATTATGGTATATAATATAACATAATATAAATAATTATCTTTGTATATATTGTACCTGTAATGTGCATAATATAATATATAATATATATAATATAATATAGTGTATAATGTATATGATATAAATATATAATATAAATATATTATATAAATATGTCATGTAAATATATCGTATGTTAATTATAATATACATAATATATTATATTATGTAATATATTATATAATTATATACCATATAATTATGATATGTATATTCTGCGGTATGTTATATAATATATTAATTGTATTATTATATGATATTATTACATTAATGATAATTAATATTATTATTATGATGGAAGCAGTGTGGCTCAGTGGAAAGAGCCCGGGCTTCGGAGTCAGAGGTCAGGGGTTCAAATCCCGGCTCCACCACTTGTCAGCTGGACATGTCAAATAACTTCTCTGGGCCTCAGTTACCTCATCTGGAAAATGGGGATTAAGCCTGTGAGCCCCCTGGGGGACATCTGGATTACCTGGTTCGTACCCCAGCGCTTAGAACAGTGCTTTGCACGTAGTAAGCGCTTAATAAATGCCATCGTTATTATAATAATAACTGTGGTGTTTGTGAGGCACGCTGGGGTCGGTCTGGGGGGAGACGGACGTTAGTGGAAGCAGCGTGGCTCAGTGGAAAGAGCCCCGGCTTGGGAGTCAGAGGTCGTGGGTTCTAATCCCGCCTCCGCCACTTGTCAGCTGGGTGACTTTGGGCAAGTCACTTCACTTCTCTGGGCCTCAGTTCTCCCCTCTGGAAAATGGGGGATGAAGACTGTGAGCCCCCCGAGGGGCAACCCGATCACCTTGTAACCTCCCCAGCGCTTAGAACAGTGCCTTGCACATAGTAAGCGCTTAATCAGTGCCTCGTTGTTGTTATTTTGAGTTTATTATTTGAATGTTTTGAATTCAAATCCAGCTGGAGGACACTTCGGACGAGGCCTATCGGAACCATCACACCAAGTATGAAGAACTGGAGCGTTCCCGCTGGGACTCCTGGACGGCAGCGGCCATCTCTCACAGAAGAGGGAGCAGGTAGATGCCTCTCCCCGGCCCCTCCCCCCCCCCCCCCCCCCCCCCCCCCAATCCCCTGTCTGCTGTGTGGCCTTGGGCAAGTCACTTCCCGTCTCGTTGCCTCAGTTACCTCCTCTGTAAAATGGGGGTGAAGGCTGAGCCCTTTGCGGGACAGAAACCGTGTCCAACCCGATTTGCTTGAATCCAGCCCAGACCTTAGTACAGTGCCTGGCACATAGTAAGCGCTTCGCTAGTACCATTAATAATAATAATAACAATAATAATAATAACAATAATAATAACAATAACAATCCTTCCAAAAACCATGCCAGGCCAGCTGCCGCTGGCTCGGCACCCAGGCAGGGGGATAATAATAATAATAATAATAATAATGATGGCATTTAATTCATTCAATCGTATTTATTGAGCGCTTACTGTGTGCAGAGCACTGTACTAGATGCAGAACACTGTACTAAACGCTTGGGAAGTATAAGTTGGCAACATATAGAGACGGTCCCTACCCAACAGTGGGCTCACAGTCTGGAAGCATTTCTAGATGGCATTTAATAAGCGCTTCCTCTGTGCAAAGCACTGTTCTAAGCGCTGGGGGGGATACGTGGTGATCATCAACTTGCGCTCGCAGCAGGTCGTCCAAGAAGGGAGAAGGACGGGGGACTCCGTCCGCCCCGGGCCCGAGCCGGCCCCTGTCCCCGGACGGCGGCTGCGGGGGCGGCCTCACCGACGCGGCCCCCGCCGGCACCCCCAGCCCCGAGCCCTGTAGCCTGTGGCCGGCCCTGGCCGCCAAGGACCGGACCCGCGTGCTGTCGTCCTGCAGCGAGGACACCAGTTCCTCCGCCCCGGAAACCCCGGAGGACGCCGTGCAGGTGAGGGAGGGGGACTCGCCCCGGGCCCCGAGCCCGTAGGGACGCCTCATTCCGGGTGGACGGGGGCCCCCCCCGGGGCGGGTGGGCCCTCGCCGTGCCCTTAACGTCGCTTCTCTCTGTCTCCCCGTTTCCACGCGCCTCCCGGCCCCTCCCCCCGATTCCCGCAGACAGTCCAGCCCTGGGAGCGCCGAACCTTCCCCCTGTCGGAGGCCACGTCCCGCGCCCTCCTGGATCGGCCCGACCGGCCGCCGCCCCGTCCCCCCCCGGCCGCCCCGCCGCCGTGGTGCTCCCACCGCAAGCCCGGCCCCAGGACTCCCAGCGAGGCCTCCCCGGAGGCCCGCCCGCCCCCCGGCAGCCTGCCCGGAGGCGGCGGCGGCGGCGGCGGCGGCGGCTGCGTAGACGAGTTCACCGGCCGGGAGTGCTTCCCGGCCCGGCTGCTGAAGAACAGATGAGGCCTCCGCTTCCCACCAGGGGGTTCGAGATGTGAGGTACGCACCAGCCGGGAGGCAGGCTCGCCTCCCGCCGCCCGGCGGACGGAAGGACGGACGGACGGATGGAGCCGCGGCCCGGAGGACCGGATCTGCCGACTCGGGGCGGGCCGCCCGCCGCCACGAGGTTCCGTGGCGCGGGGGACGTCCTGCGGGGCGGCGGGCGGCGGGGGGACGGGATGGGGACGGCCCACCCGCCGAACGGCCCGCTGGAGAAGCTCGCCGGTCTCGTGGGCCGGCGGGGGGGGAGCGACCCAACCCGGGGGGCCGGGACGAGGGGGCTCTCAGATGCAACGGAAAGAGGCGCTTGGCTTCCAGGCAACCTGGCGTTGGCGGCGGGGGGCCCAGCGGTCCACCCCCCCTTACCCACCCATCCCGTACACCTGTGCCACCCCTCCTTTCGGTCCCCAGAGCAGTTTGTCACTCACAGGCGGCGACTTCCAGCAGGCTCCCGGGAGCGGGTCCCTCCCCATGTCAGGGGCTGGTCTACTGAGGGGACGGGATGGGGCAGAGCCCAGGCTGAGCGACCGTCCCTTTGTCTTTGGTCGCCCACGAGTCCCCTGGTAGAGTTTGGGGTCTCAGGCCGATTCCGGAGAGATCTGGGTGGAATCATTGTTGGGAAGTCCCATCCCGAGGGTGTTGAGTCTCACTGTTCGGCCGACGACCGTCCCGGCAACACGGAGTGACCAGGGTGGACGCCGGGAGACATCCCCCACCACCACCACCACCACCACCACGACAATCCCCCGGGGGCCAGTGACGTCCAGAGGGAGGAGGAGGAACCGGGGGAGCCCGTTCTGTCACGGATTCCCATTGCCGCGTTACAGCCGCCGGGGTTCCCTTGGGGTCCCGGGGAAAGAGAAGGGGTGTAGAGCCATTTTTGGGGAGCTCCTTTAGAGCGTGGTCCTCGAAGCTGCCTGACCAGAGCGCTTGCCCACCAACGGCCCAGTGATGGCCACTAATCCTCTGGGCCCTGTCGTCGGACTGGAAGGGAGCCCGGTGCCCGAGGAGCGACGGGGGTTCTCGGGGACTTCCCTGAGGGCAGGTGGGAGACGGAACCGGGACCGCCGGAGCTCCCCTGGAGCCCCGCGCACCCCGCCCCGGGGCCTGGGGGCCTGACCTGCCGTTAGCTCGGAGGGGTCCGGGTACGGGGGGAGTCGGCTACAAAGCGGGAGGAAGTCGGGGCTCTTAAGGAGCCGTGGGGCGGGGGATGCCCTCCCCTCGCCCCCCGGACAGGGAGCCGGGAAGGGATCTCTGGGGTGATAGACACCTCCGCCGCCCATTCCCATATTCCCGGTTGTTGGTTCCCAAGCTAGCCAGGTGGAGGGTGAGACCTCCTCCTCCTCCTACATGGACAAGAAACCGGTTGGAGGAGAGGCAGGTAAAGGGGACGGTCACATTTAACGATTCCAAGTGTGACCCAGAAGCTCCGGTTCTGCAGTTTGGGGGCCGTTTTTAGCCTCATTTTTAACCGCAAGATGGGAAGAAGCTCTCAGCCCAGCTACCCTGTTGGATTCAGAGAGTTAACCGGCGCCCAGTTCATGTTAAACGCCTCAATTTTTTTTTTTTTTTGTCTCCCTTCACACACACAGCCCCGCCATCCCACGGATCCCCTCTGTCACCTTTAGTAGAATTGTTCCCGTCTGTACATACTCTTCTGCCTCTGTCATTTTACTTTAATGTCGTTCCTTTGGATGGGCGCTCTCTGGGTGAGACCCGAGGATCCGCAGATGAGCAGACAGGGAGGGACTCCCGGCTCCCGGAATGGCTAAAGGCGGCAAAGCGCGGCGCGAAAGTCCCGGACCGAGAATAACTACTTCAAAGCGCTTTGTGCTCAACACTAAAGCTAAGGAAAACAATAAACTTGAAATTTACCAAAGCGTACCGAGGGGGTCTTCCTTTTTTTTTTCCCTCCCCACAAAACGCCTGCATCCGCATCGCGGCCGGGGGGGCCGGGGACGTCGGAAAGCGCCCTTAAACTTCCCTCGGTCCCGGGAGACTCGCCCGCTCCCGTCCGGTACAGGTTCGTCGCCGGCTGGTTGGGTGGGTTCGGGCCTTCTGCTTTGTGAAAGTCAAAAATCACAAAGTGAAGTGATTTGCCCAAGGTCTCAGCGGATATAATAACGACGGCGTTTATTAAGCGCTTACTGTGTGCAAAGCACATGTGGAAGAGCAGGGATTAGAACCCAGGTCCTTCTGACTCCCAGGCAGGCCTGGGCTTTCTTGCACTAAGCCACATTTGTTCTTTGCTAAGTGCTACTATTTACTATTCCATTTATTTTATTTTGTTAATATGATACTATTAATTATCATTATTAATAATAATTATAGTGCAATAATAGTTATTATATTATTAATTGTTAATTATTTAAAACTATATTATCAGCTATTTAAAATTGGCAAGTACAAATTGGCAACACATAGAGACGGTCCCTACCCGACAGCGGGCTCACAGTCTAGAAGGGGGAGGCGGAAGACAAAGCAGAACAGGTGGACAGGTGTCAAGTCGTCAGAACAAAAAGAATTAAAGCAAAATGCACAGCATTAACAAAATAAATAGAATATTCCACTGAGCCACGCTAGCACTGTAGTAGCCACGTGGGACAGCCTGATTACCTTGCATCTACCCCAGCGCTTAAAGCAGTGCTTGGCACATAGTAAGGGCTTAAGGAATGTCGTTATTACTATTATTATTAATATGGACAATTATTATTATCCAGCAGGCGGACTGTGAGCCCACTGTTGGGTAGGGACTGTCTCTATATGTTGCCAACTTGTACTTCCCAAGCGCTTAGTACAGTGCTCTGCACACAGTAAGTGCTCAATCAATACGATTGATTGATTGATTGATTGCATGGGAGCAAGGGCACAGCGACATCTACCGGTGGCTCCCTCGACCACGAGGTGCCCAGTGGAGCAGGGCCGAGAGGGGCATTCATTCATTCATTCACTCCTTCAGTCATTCATTCACTCATTCAATCAATCATCAATCAATCAATCGCATTTATTGAGCACTTACTGTGTGCAGAGCACTGTACTAAGCGCTTGGGAAGTCCAAGCTGGCAACAGGTAGAGACGGTCCCTACCCAACAGTGGGCTCACAGTCATTCATTCATTCATTCAATCAATCATATTTACTGAGCGCTTAAATCAATCAACAATCGTATTTATTGAGCGCTTACTGTGTGCAGAGCACTGTACTAAACATTTGGGAAGTCCAAGTTGGCAACATATAGAGACAGTCCCTACCCAAACAGTGGGCTCGCAGTCTAAAAGGGGGGAGACAGAGAACAAAACCAAACATACTAACAAAATAAAATAGAATAGATATGTACAAGCAAAACAAATAGAGTAATAAATATGTACAAACATATATACATATATACAGGTGCTGAATTAAAGTGTGCAGCGCACTGTACAATGCCCTTGGGACAGAACCACACAACAGTAAACAGTGCCAATCCCTGCCCACAAGGAGCTCTAGAACCGGGGCGGGGACAGATGACAATAATAATAATAATCCATAGGTCATTCATTCAATCGTATTTATTGAGCACTTACTACTAATAATAATGGTGGTATTTGTTAAGTGCTTACTATGTGCAAAGCACTGTTCTAAGCGCTGGGGAGTATACAAGATGATCAGGTTGTCATTCATTCATTCAATCGTATTTATTGAGCGCTTACTGTGTGCACAGCACTGTACTAAGCGCTGGGGAGGATACAAGGTGATCAGGTTGTCATTCATTCATTCAATCGTATTTATTGAGCGCTTACTGTGCAGAGCAGTGAACTAAGCGCTTGGGAGGCTACAAGGTGATCAGGTTGTCATTCATTCAATCGTATTTATTGAGCACTTACTGTGTGCAGAGCACTGTACTAAGCGCTGGGGAGGATACAAGGTGATCAGATTGTCATTCATGATCAGGCTGTCATTCATTCATTCAATCGTATTGAGCACTTACTGTGTGCAGAGCACTGTACTGAGCGCTGGGGAGGATACAAGGTGATCAGGTTGTCATTCATTCATTCAATCGTATTTATTGAGCACTTACTGTGCAGAGCACTGTACTAAGCGCTGGGGAGGATACAAGGTGATCAGGTTGTCATTCATTCATTCAATCGTATTTATTGAGCGCTTACTGTGTGCAGAGCACTGTACTAATCTCGGGAGGATACAAGGTGATCAGGTTGTCATTCATTCATTCACTCATTCAGTGAATAGTTTTGAGCGCTTACTGTGTGCAGAGCACTGTACTAAGCACTTGGGAGGATACAAGGTGATCAGGTTGTCATTCATTCAATCGTATTTATTGAGCACTTACTGTGTGCATAGCACTGTACTAAGCTCTGGGGAGGATACAAGGTGATCAGGTTGTCATTCATTCATTCAATCGTATTTATTGAGCGCTTACTATGTTCAGAGCACTGTTCTAAGCACTGGGGAGGATACAAGGTGATCAGGTTGTCATTCATTCATTCATTCAATCGTATTTATTGAGCGCTTACTGTGCGCAGAGGAGTCTACTAAGCGCTTGGAAAGTTCATTTTGTCCCACGTGGGGATCACAGTCTTCATCCCCACTTTACAGATGACGGAACTGAGGCCCAGAGAAGCTAAGTGACTTGCCCAAGGTCACACAGCTGGCAAGCTTACTGTGTGTAAAGCACTGTACTAAGCGCTTGGGAAGTCCAAGTTGGCAACATATAGAGACAGTCCCTACCCAACAACAGGGCTCACAGTCTAGAAGGTAATAGATTACCTTGTATCTCCCCTAGCGCTTAGAACAGTGCTCGATACATAGTAAGCGTTTAACAAATGCCATCGTTATTATTATTACTACTAAGTGCTTGGGAGAGTACAGTATAACAGATACATTCCCTGCCCACAAGGAGCTTACAATCTAGAGGGGAAGACAGACACTAATATAAATGAATAAACTACCGATTTGGGGGGGATTGAGACTGTGACCCCCCCACGATTCCAATCCAATTTGCTTGTATTCGCACTAGATACAAGGTAATTTAACCCATTTGTTAGCACTTACTATGTGCAAAGCACTGTTCCAAATACAGTAGCCCAGCTAGGGTAGGGGGGTACCTTGCAGGATTAGGAGAGAGAAAAATGGGGGGAAAAGGATCATTCAATCGTATTTATGGAGCGATTATTACTAGTACTGCTACTGCTAATAATAGCATTTGTTGAGCACTTACTATGTGGCAGGCACTGTTCTAAGTGCTGGGGTAGATAAAAGATAATCGAGTTGGACACTGTCCATATCCCATGTGGGGCATAATAATAATAATGGCATTTGTTAAGCGCTTACTATATGCCAAGCCCTGTTCTAAGCACTGGGGAGGATACGAGGTGATCAGGTTGTCCCATGTGGGGCTCACAGTCTTCATCCTCATGAGAGGCGTCAATAATAATCATAATAATGCCATTTATTAAGCACTTACTATGTGCAAAGCGCTGATCTAAGTGCTGGGGAGGATACAAGGTGATCAGGTTGTCCCATGTGGGGCCCACAGTCTTCATCCTCATGACAGGCATAGACAGGCGTCAATAATAATAATAATAATAATAATGGTATTTATTAAGCATTTACTATGTGTAAAGCACTGGTCTAAGCGCTGGCGAGGTCACAAGGTGATCGTCAGGTTGTCCCACGGGGGTCTCACGGTCTTCATCCCCATTTTACAGATGAGGTAACCGAGGCCCAGGAGGAAAGGAGAACTGGGATTGAATCTCCATTTTCCAGATGAGGTCACTGAGGCCCAGATTGGCGAAGTAACTTGCCCAAAATGACACATCTGACAAGCGGAGCGGGATTTGAACCCATCACCTCTGACCTCCAAAGCCCGTGCTCTTTCCACTGAGCCACGCTGCTTCTTATTAATAAAACAGTAATATGTACAAATGTACACCAGTGCTGTGGGGAGGGGAAGGGGGTAGAGCAGAGGGGATGGGGAGGAGCAGAGGAAAATGAGGGGGCTCAGTCTGGGAAGGCCTCCTGGAGGAGGTGAGCTCTCAGTAGGGCCTTAGTAATAATAATGATGGCATTTAAGCGCTATGTGTAAAGCACTGTTCTAAGCGCTGGGGAGGCTACAAGGTGATCAGGTTGCCGCATGGGGGGCTCACAGTCCTCATCCCCATTTTACAGATGAGGTCACTGAGGCCCAGTGAAGTGACTTGCCCAAAGTCACACAGCTAAGTTCATTCATTCAATCGTATTTATTGAGCACTTACTGTGTGCAGAGCACTGGACTAAGCGCTTGGGAAGTCCAAGTTGGCAACATCTAGAGACGGTCCCTACCCAACAGCGGGCTCACAGCCTAGAAGGGGGAGACAGACAACAAAACAAAACTTATTAACAAAGTAAAATAAATAAATAAAGTGGCAGAGCCAGGATTCGAACCCACGACCTCTGACTCCAAAACCCGGGCTCTTTCCACTGAGCCACGCTGCTTCTCTAGGGGAAGAGGGGGGTGTACTTCCCAAGCGCTTAGTCCAGTGCTCTGCACACAGTAAGTGCTCAATAAATACGATTGAATGAATGAGAGAGCTAATGTGGTCGAAGACTAGACTGTGAACCCACTTGTACTTCCCAAGTGCTTAGTCCAGTGCTCTGCACACAGTAAGCTCTCAATAAATACGATTGATGATGATGATGATGATGAACCTGCTGTTGGGTAGGGACCGTCTCTAGATGTTCATTCATTCATTCAATCGTATTTATTGAGCGCTTACTGTGTGCAGAGCACTGGACCTAAGCGTTTGGGAAGTCCAAGTTGGCAACATCTAGAGCCGGGCCCTACCCAACAGCGGGCTCACAGTCTAGAAGGGGGAGACAGACAACAAAACAAAACATATTAACAAAATAAAATAAATATGTACAAATAAAATAGAGTAATAAATCTGTACACATATATACATGTATACAGGTGCTATGGGGAGGGGAAGGAGGTGGGGGGGGGAGAGGAAGGAGGGGGCTCAGTCTGGGAAGGCCTCCTGGAGGATGAGGCCTTATATGTTGCCAACTTGGACTTCCCAAGCGCTCAGTCCAGTGCTCTGCACACAGTAAGTGCTCAATAAATATGATTGAATGAATGAGAGAGCTAACATGGTCGAAGACTAGACTGTGAGCCCGCTGTTGGGTAGGGACCGTCTCTAGATGTTGCCAACTTGGACTTCCCAAGCGCTTAGTCCAGTGCTCTGCACACAGTAAGCGCTCAATAAATACGATTCAATGAATGAATGAATGAGACAGCTAACGTGGTCGAAGACTAGCCTGTGAGCCCGCTGTTGGGTAGGGCCCGTCTCTAGATGTTGCCAACTTGGACTTCCCAAGCGCTTAGTCCAGTGCTCTGCACACAGGAAGCGCTCAATAAATACGATTGAATGAATGAATGAATGAATGAGAGAGCTAATGTGGTCGAAGACTAGACTGTGAGCCCGCTGTTGGGTAGGGACCGTCTCTAGACGTTGCCAACTTGGACTTCCCAAGCGCTTAGTACAGTGCTCTGCACACAGTAAGCGCTCAATAAATACGATTGATTAATTGATTCCCAAGTGCTTAGTTCAGTGCTCTGCACCCAGGAAGTGCTCAATAAATACGACTGAATAAAGGAATGAAGAGAGAGAGAGACCCTAGTCTTGAGGGAAGGCTCAGGGGGGACGAGGAAGGAGGCCAAGCCTGGGGCCGCCATTGCGCTCAATAAATACGACTGATTGATTGATTGATTGATTCCCAAGTGCTTAGTTCAGTGCTCTGCACCCAGGAAGCGCTCAATAAATACGACTGAAGGATTGAAGAGGGAGAGACCCTAGTCTTGAGGGAAGGCTCAGGGGTGAGGAGGAAGGAGGCCAAGCTTGGGGCCGCCATTGTGCTCAATAAATACGATTGATTGATTCCCAATCGCTTAGTTCAGTGCTCTGCACCCAAGAAGCGCCCAATAAATAACGACTGAATGAAGGAATGAAGAGAGAGAGACCCTAGTCTTGAGGGAAGGCTCAGGAGGAAGGAGGCCAAGCCTGGGGCCGCCATTGCGCTCAATAAATACGATTGATTGATTGATTCCCAAGCGCTTAGTTCAGTGCTCTGCACCCAGGAAGCGCTCAATAAATAACGACTGAATGAAGGAATTAAGAGGGAGAGACCCCAGTCTCTCGGGAAGGCTCAGGGGGGACGAGGAAGAGGGCCAAGCCTGGGGCCGCCATTGCCTGAGGAGAAAAATCAAGGACAACCCTCCTTTCTCCCATGATCCTCTCTTCCAGCGGCACCGCCCCCGCCTCTGAGGGGAGGGTGCGCGCGCATTCTCGTGGTGGGGGGGGGGCTCCGCGAGGTGGGGACCATCGGATTTCGGGCTGCGCGCGCAGCCTGGCGCCCGCGGGGAGGGCGGCTGCGCGCGCATCCCCCCGACCACGGGGATGGCTGCTGCGCGCGTAACCTGGCGCCCGCGGGGAGGGCGGCTGCGCGCGCATCTCATCGACCACGGGGAGGGCGGCTGCGCGCGCAGCCTGGCGCTCGCGGGGAGGGCTACTGCGCGCGCAGCCCGGCGCTCACGGGGAGGGCGGCTGCGCGCGCACCCCGGCGCCCGCCCTCGGGCCGAAGGAGGGCCTGCCCCCCCGGTGGGGGAGGGGGCCGGATGGAGGAAGTGGGAGGCCTGGAGGCGGCGTGGGGCGCATGCGCGTGCGCTCGCGCGTCGGGCGGGCGGGGTTGGATGAGTGTGGGGCCGGAGCGGGGGGAGGGGCGGCGGGGAGCGCGCGGGCGCAGGGGGCGGCGCGCGGCGGCGGCGGCGGCGGCGGTGGGGGAGGGGCGGGGAGAGGGGGCGGTGCGCGCGCAGCCAACGAGGCCGGGCCGGGCGGGCGGGCAGCAGCAGGCGGCGGAGGCGGCGGGAACAATGGCCGCGGCGGCGGCGGCGGCAGGAGGGGGGGGGCGCCTCGGGCTCGGCGGCGGCGGCGGCGGCGGGGACCCCGGGGTCGGCGGCGGCGGCGGCGGCGTCGGGGGCGTCGTCGGGGGGTTCGGGCCTGGCGCTGTGGCGGCGGAAGGACGGCGGCCCCTCCGCCAAGTTCTGGGAGAGCCCGGACACCGTGTCCCAGCTGGACTCCGTGCGCGTCTGGCTCGGGAAGCACTACAAGAAGGTCGGTCCGACCCGGGAACCCCCCCCCCCCGGGCAACCCCCCCCGGGCAACCCCCCGGGCACCGGGGACGGGGGACAACAAAGGGACACCCACCGCGCCTGCGTGCGTCTGGGCGTGTGCGTCCGTGTGTGTGTGTGTGTGTGTGCGTGTGTGTGTGTGAGAGAGAGAGAGAGAGGGGCTTTGGGGAACTGGGGGGGGGAGTGAGGGGGTTTGGAGTGTGTGTGTGTGTGTGTGTGTGTGTGTGAGGGAGCTTGGGGGAGTGAGTGTGTGAGGGAGTTTGGGGAACTGGTGTGTGTGGGGTGAGTGTGTGAGGGCGTGAGTGTGTATGTGTGGGAGTGAGGGTGGGAGGGCGTGAGTGTTTGTGAGGGACTTGGGGGGGTGTGAGGGAGCTTGTGGGAGTGTGTGAGGGAGTTTGGGGGGGGTTGTGTGTGTGTTCGTCTGTGAGGGAGTTTGGGGTGTATGTGAGGGAGCTTCTGGGAATGAGTGTGTGAGGGAGTTTGGGTGGTGTGTGTGTGTGAGGGAGTTGGGGTGTGTGTCCGTGAGGGAGTTTGGGGTGTGTGTGAGGAAGCTTGTGGGAGTGAGTGTGTGAGGGAGTTTGTGTGTGAGGGACTTTGGGGGTGTGTGTGTGTGTGAGGGAGTTTGGGGTATGTGTGAGGGAACTTGTGGGAGTCAGTGTGAGGGAGTTTCTGTGTAAGGGACTTTGGGTGTGTGGGTGTGAGGGAGTTTGGGGGTGTGTGTGTGTGTGTGTGAGGGAGTTTGGGTGTGGGACTTTGGGTGTGTGTGTGTGTGTGTGAGGGAGTTTGTGTGTGAGGGACTGGGGTGTGTGTGTGTGTGAGGGACTTTGGGTGTGAGGGAGTTTGTGTGTGTGTATGAGGGACTTTGGGGTATGTGTGAGGGACTTTGGGTGTGTGGGAGGGTGTGTGTTGGGGGAGCATGTGTGTGAGTGTGTATGTGTGAGGGAGCTTGTGTGTGAGGGAGTTTGGCGGGGGTGTGTGAGGGAGTTTGGGTGTGAGGGACCTTGTGGGAATGAGTGTGTGAGGGAGTTTGTGTGTGAGGGACTTTGGGGTATGTGTGAGGGAGCTTGTGGGAGTGAGTGTGTGAGGGAGTTTAGGGGAGTTTGGGGGAGTGTACGTGTGAGGGAGTTGAGTGTGTGTGTGTGTGAGGGAGTTTGGGTGTGTGCGAGTGTGTGTGAGTCTGTGTGTTGGGGGAGTTTGGGGTGTGTGTGTGTGAGGGAGGGAGTTTAGGGGGTGGGAGGAAGTTTGGGGGAGTGTGTGAGGGAGTTTGGGTGTGTGGGAGTGTGTGTGTGTGTGTGTGTGTGTGTGTGTGTGTGTGCGAGTTTGGGTATGTGGGAGGGAGTTTGGGGTATGTGGGAGGGAGTGTGGGAGGGAGCTTGGGAGTGTGTGTGTGTGTGCGCGCGCATGAGGGAGTTTGGGGGTGTGTGAGGGAGTTTTGTGGTGTGTGTGTGTGTATGTGAGGGAGTGTGGGTGTGAGGGAGTTTGCGGTATGTGTGAGGGACGTTGTGTGGTGGGGGAGTTTGGGGGGTGTGTGTGTGTGAGGGAGTTTGGGGGGGTGTGTGTGTGTGAGGGAGTTTGGGGGGTGTGTGAGGGAGTTTGGGTGTGTGGGAGTGTGTGTGAGTCTGTGTTGGGGGAGTTTGGGATATGTGTGTGTGTGAGGGAGGGAGGGAGTTTAGGGGGTGGGAGGGAGTTTGGGGGAGTGTGTGAGGGAGTTTGGGTGTGTGGGAGTGTGTGTGTGTGTGTGTGTGAGTTTGGGTATGTGGGAGGGAGTTTGGGGTATGTGGGAGGGAGCTTGTGGGAGGGAGTGTGGGAGGGAGCTTGGGAGAGTGTGTGTGTGTGTGTGTGTGTGTGTGTGTGCGCGCGCGCGCGCATGAGGAAGTTTGGGGGTGTGTGAGGGGGGTGTGTGTGAGGGAGTTTTGTGGTATGTGTGTGTATGTGAGGGAGTGTGGGTGTGAGGGAGTTTGCGGTATGTGTGAGGGACGTTGTGTGGTGGGGGAGTTTGGGGTGTGTGTGTGTGTGTGTGAGGGAGTTTGGGGTGTGTGTGAGGGAGTTTGGGGGGTATGTGAGGGAGTTTGGGGGGTGTGTGAGGGAGTTTGGGTGTGTGGGAGTGTGTGTGTGTCAGCTGCATGACTTTGGGCAAGTCACTTCTCAGTGCCTCAGTTCCCTCATCTGTAATATGGGGATTAAGACTGTGAGCCCCCCCTTGGGACAACCTGATCACCTTGTATCCCCCCCAGCGCTTAGAACAGTGCTTTGCACATAGTAAGCACTTAACAAATGCTATCATTATTATTTTTATTATGTGTGAGGGAGTTTGGGTGTGTGTGTGTGTGTGGGAGTGTGTGTGGGTATGAGGGAGTTTGGAGTGTGTATGTGTGAGGGAGTTTGTGTGTGTGTGAGGGGGTGAGTGTGAGGCAGTTTGGTGTGTGTGTGTGTATATGTGAGGGAGTTTGGAGTATGTGTGAGGGACGTTGGGTGTGGTGGGAGTTTGAGGGGGTGTGTTTGTTAGGGACGTTGGGTGTGGTGAAGGAGTTTGGGTGTGTGAGTGTGAGGGAGTTTGTGTGTGGGTGGGAGGGAGTGTGTGGGGGGGGAAGTTTGTGTGTGGGTGGGAGGGTGAGCCCATTACTGGGTAGGGACCGTTTCTATAGGTTGCCGATTTGTACTTCCCAAGCGCTTAGTACAGGGCTCTGCACACAGCAAGCGCTCAATAAATATGGGTCAATGACTGGATGAGTTTGTGTATGTGTGTGGGTGTGAGGGAGTTTGTGTATGTGTGTGAGGGAGTTGGGGGGGGGGCGGGAGTTTGGGTGTGTGGTGTGGGAGACTTTGGGTGTGTGTGGGTGTTTAGGAGGGAGTGCGTATGTGTGTGGGGGGGTGTGGCCCCTCATCCATCCCCCACTTCCCCTCCGCCTCAGTTGTGTGTTTTTTTTGGGGGGGGGTCCCCAAGCCTTTCTTCCTCATTACTGAAAGGAGGCCCATCCTCTCTCCGTCCTAGTTTAGTCGAATTTATTGAGCACTGACTGTGTGCTGGACCCCGCACTTAGCACTTGGGAGAGGACAATGGAACAGGTGGGGCTGAACATCAGTTTTGTTCAGGTGGTATTTATTGAGCGCTGACTGTGTGCAGAGCACTGGACTGAGCGCTTGAGGAAAGTACAATACAGCAATGAAGAGAGACAGTCCCTGCCCACAAGGAGCTCACGGTCACTTCGGTCGTATTTTTTGAGCACTTACCATGTGCAGAGCACTGAACTAAGCGCTTGGAAGAGGACAACGTAACAGGTGGTGGACATCGGGCTTCGATCGTATTTATTATTTATTGAGCGCTGACTGTGTGCAGAGCACTGGACTGAGCGCTTGAGGGAAAGTACAATGCAGCAATGAAGAGAGACAGTCCCTGCCCACAAGGAGCTCACGGTCACTTCGGTCGTATTTTTTGAGCAGGGCACTGGACTAAGCGCTTGGAAGAGGACAACTTAACAGGTGGTGGACATCGGGCTTCGATCGTGTTTATTATTTATTGAGCGCTGACTGTGTGCAGAGCACTGGACTGAGCGCTTGGGAGAGGACACTGTAGCGAGGGTGGTGTTTGAGTGCTACTGGGGGCCGAGCACTGTCCTAAGCACTTGGGAGAGGATAGTATAACCAGAGTTGGTAAGCGGCAATCAGTGGCGCTTATGGAGTGCTTACTGGGTGAACAGCACTGAACTAAGCGCTTGGGCGAGCACAGTATAGCCAGAGTTGGTAAGCGTCCGTTAGTGGTGTTTATTGAGGGCTTACTGCGTGCAGTGCACTGCGCTAAGTGCTTGGGAGAGGACAGTATAACCAAAGTTAGTAGGTGTCAATCGATGGTGTTTATTGAGCGCTTATTATATTCAGAGCACTCTACTAAAACCCTGGGACATTTTCCCTCTTCCTCCCCAAAGTTCAAGAAGGGAAGACTGTAAGCCGCTTGTGGGCAGGGAATGGGTTACCGGCCCCGTTGTATTTGTCCTCTTCCCGGGTGCTTAGTAAAATAAGATTTAATTAATAATAATAATAATGATGGCAGGGAATGGGTTACCGGCCCCATTGTATTTGTCCTCTTCCCAGGTGCTTAGTAAAATAAGATTTAATTAATAATAATAATAATAATGATGATCGTGGCATTTGTTAAGTGCTTACTATGTGCAAAGCACTGTTCTAAGCGCTGGGGGGGATACAAGGTGATTAAGTTGTCCCACGTGGGGCTCACAGTCTTAATCCCCATTCGACAGATGAGGTAACTGAGGCTCAGAGAAGTTAAGTGACTTGCCCACGGTCACACAACAGACATGTGGTGGAGCCGGGATTCGAACCCATGACCTCTGACTCCAAAGCCCTGAATTGACTGGGGAAGAAATCTTGGTCTCAGTGTGAACAAGTCAGGGTGCCTGGAATCCTCCTCAGCTTCCCATCTCCCCCACTTTATATTATATAGTTTATATTACGGGTGTCTGTCACCCCCAAGGAAGCAATGTTTGCATCCCCCGTCTTTTGGGGGTGGGGGGAGCGAATCCGATGAGGAAAATCATCATCATCATCATCATATATGTATATATGATATATGTATATATATGTATATATGGTATATATGTATATATATATATGGTTGCCTGTATATATGTATATATGGTTGCACATTTTTATTTATTTATTTATTTATTCATTTATTTATTTTACTTGTACATTTCTATCCTATTTATTTTATTTTGTTGGTATGTTTGGTTCTGTTCTCTGTCTCCCCCTTTTAGACTGTGAGCCCACTGTTGGGTAGGGACTGTCTCTATGTGTTGCCAATTTGTACTTCCCAAGCGCTTAGTACAGTGCTCTGCCCATAGTAAGCGCTCAATAAATACTATTGATTGATTGACTGATCATCAATCGCATTTATCGAGCGCTTACTATGGGCAGAGCACTGTACTAAGCGCTTGGGAAGTACCAATTGGCAGCATATGGTTGCATATGGTACTGAAATGGTACAGTTCATCATCTGGGTGGGATCCTGAAGACCCAAATTGTTAAAAGCGCTGTCGGAGAGAGTTGGGGAGACGATCCCACTTGGTATTTTGAGTTTGTAGTCACAGAGTTAAAAGCCACAGGCGAAGGCCTGTTCTTCCCCGGAAAGCGGACAGTTGCAGGCTGTCGATTAGCGAGTTAATAATAACTGGTGGCCGTCCTCACAGTCCAGGTGCCTATCTCACATCCACTCTTCGCCAGCAGTTGTGGTAAACGTCGTTTCCCATTCCGAGTGTCAGAACTCTTTTGAGTGTGTTGGTGTCGATGATTTAGAAAAAAACAACAGTCCCCCCCCAACACACACACTCCTCCGCCCTCCCATAGCGGGAGTCTGTGAACACAAACAACCCAGTTGAGGGATCTGAGCGTTATTTTTTTATTTACACACACACACACACACTCCTCCGCCCTCCCATAGCGGGAGTCTGTGAACACAAACAACCCAGATGAGGGATCTGAGCGTTATTTTTTTTATTTCCACTTTACGTGCCATTTAACACAGGGGCTCGGTTTTTCATTTGCCGGTGGTTAAAACTTGCTTGCGCCGCCTCTGTTTATGTTAAAAAAAAAAAATGCGGAAGCCAGTCGGAGGCACGTTTAGCGATTGATTATGAAATTGAATCCCCATGTAGCCCCTGGAGTACTTAAATGAGACCGACCCACTTTTAATCGGGATTATTTGGGAGAGGGAAATCCACGGTGAGATTTGCAGGTAATAATAATAAGGGCATTTATTAAGCGCTTACTATGTGCAAAGCACTGTTCTAAGCGCTGGGGAGGTTCCAAGGTGATCAGGTTGTCCCACGGGGGCTCACAGACTTAACCCCCATTTTACAGATGAGGTAACTGAGGCCCAGAGAAGTGAAGTGACTTGCCCAAAGTCACACAGCTGACAATTGGCGGAGCCGGGATTTGAACCCATGAACTCTGACTCCAAAGCCCGGGCTCCTTCCATTAAGCCACGCTGCTTCTCTAATGAGTTTCCCACCGAAATAATGCCGTGGTTTTCTATTACGTGTGTCTGAGCAGTCGGTTTTTACTCTGCACTTGAAAAGACTGTACGTTATGGAATTCGCCCTTAATCCGGGCTAGTGAAAGTAAATCAGTTTCGGGTTTTTTTCCCCCACCACCCAGGAAGTGCCCGCCTAGGTAAAATGTATTGCCGTCTCTGTTCATTTCATCTTAGCTGTGCCCCGTTTTTGTGAACAGAATTGAAACCTGCCTAGTTAAATTGTATTGCCGTCTCTGTTCATTTCATCTTAGCTGTGACCCCGTTTTTGTGAACAGAATTGAAACCTGCCTAGTTAAATTGTATTGCCGTCTCTGTTCATTTCATCTTAGCTGTGCCCCGTTTTTGTGAACAGAACTGAAACCTTAGTGATCAGTGGGAGCAGTCTTGGAGATGAGGAAGACCGAGAGGTATTCCTTGGGTGCTGACAGTCTTTCACCCATCCTAAGGCCTTTAAATCAGTCTAAAGCCGCCCTGAGTCATCCTCTAGACGGTAAGCTCGTTGTGGGCAGGGCGTGTCTCTATTATAGTATATTCTCCCAAGTGCTTAGTACAGTACCCTGCACCCAGTAAGCGCTCAATAAATGCAATTGACTGATCTCAGGTTCGTCAGTTGTACTCTCCCAAGCGCTTAGCACGTAGCGCTCGATAAATCCGATCGATTGATGATTGATTGATTGATAGGTGCGGGCAAAGCCTCAAGTCGATTGGTTCACTTGAGGTCAGTTCTAGATTTGACCCAGAGTCCCAGGGCGGAATTGGAACCAACGCAAAATCTTCAATCCGCATCCCGACCGTGGAGCAAAGTAACTCTTCCTTTCCCTCCCAGCCCACCCTGACCCCCGCCCCCGAAAAAAAAAAATACCCCTTCACTCTCCCAAGCCTATTTCAAACCCCCCACCGCCGGAATTGGATTAGTACCAGTCCGGCTAAACGAAAGGGGGAGAGAGGGGTGGAGAACGAACCTGGCGTGTCTTTGCCGTGAAGAGATTTCCCTCCCCAAAACCTGAATTTCTGGATGAGATTAAGTTTTGTTTTTGTTGTAGTTCCTACACTCCGTCATTGACTCTCTGGCATTTAGTATTTACAAAGTGCTCTGGAAACCACATTTTTTTTTTTTCCGATGGGGGTTGTTGGCTTTTCTGCTCTCCTCCGGCAGATGAGGAAACCTAAGGAGGGGGAAGTTCAAAGTGCCCGGGTCACATGGTGAATGAAAGGAGTCGGTCAGTGGTGTTTATTGAGCGCTTACTGTGTGCAGAGCACCGTTGCAAGAGCTTGCAAATATACAGTAGTGCAGATACCTTTTTAGACTGTGAGCCCACTGTTGGGTAGGGACTGTCTCTGTATGTTGCCAATTTGTACTTCCCAAGCGCTTAGTACAGTGCTCTGCACATAGTAAGC
This sequence comes from Tachyglossus aculeatus, assembly GCF_015852505.1. Lineage (NCBI taxonomy): Eukaryota > Metazoa > Chordata > Mammalia > Monotremata > Tachyglossidae > Tachyglossus > Tachyglossus aculeatus. The sequence goes on along the minus strand of NC_052078.1, from coordinate 3,067,317 downwards.
GCTCAATAAATACGATTGGTGATGATGATGATGATACCTTCCCCGCCCACAACAACCTTACAGTCTAGAGCCCCACGTGGGACAACCTGATTACCTTGTATCCCCCTCAGTGCTTAGAACAGTGCTTGGCACCTACTAAGTGCTTAACAAATGCCATCATTATTAGTATTTATGATTAGAAGGGAAAGTAGCAGGACTGAGATTAGAATCTGGAATCTCCGGGGTGTTTCCATCTTAATGGTATGTATTGAGCGCTTACTGGGGGCAGAGCACTGTACTGAGTGCTTGGGAGAGTACAATAGAACAGACATATTCCACTCCCACAACGAGTGTACAGTCTAGGGGTGAAAGAAGCAGGATTGGGGTTAGGATCTGGGGTCTCCGGGCTGTTTCCGTCTGTCAGTGGTTTGTATTTGAGGGCTTAGTGGGGGCAGAGCACTAGACTGAGCGCTTGGGAGAGTCCAATAGAGTTGGTAGACACGCTCCCTGGCCGCGAGGCATAGTCTTTTGGCCTCTGAACCCTGGGGCCGCCCAGAGTTGCTTTTTGCTTTCTCTTGCGAATGATGAGCAGCAGCCGCAGAATTTAAGTTGGGCGTTCTCAAGTTCCCATCATCGGTGGTATTTATTGAGCGCTTACTGTGTACAGAGCACGGTACTGAAGGGCTCGAGAAGGCACGGTCCAACAGAGGGGGCCGACTCATTCCCTGCCCACGAGGTGCTTTCGGTCTAGAGTGGGAGACGGATGTGAAAATGAATTACGGAAGGAGGAAGTAGTAGAGTATAAGGATGATAATAACTGTGGTATTTAAGCGCTTCCCATGTGCCAAGCACTGCGGTGGAAACAAGTAAATCGGGTCGGACGCAGTCCCCGTCCCACCCGGGGCTCACGGTCTCAATCCCCCTTTTCCAGATGAGATAACCGAGGCCCAGTGAAGTGACTTGCCCGAGGTCACCCAGCCCACAAGCGGCGGGATTAGAACCCGTGACCTTCCGACCCCTAGGCCTGGGCTCTTATCACTACTGTGCTGTGGGTCTGTCCCCTGCCCTCTGAACCAAGCGGGTGCTTTGCCCCCTCCCAGCCCCGCCACACGTCCGTCCGTGTCCGTAACTGCTTCCCGACGTGGCAGAACGAAAAGGAAAGGTGTCGGTGCTTCGAAGAAAACCTCAGTGGTCCCCTTCGACGAAGAGCGACAATCGCGTTTGAGCTGGGCGCGTTGGAAACGGTTTTAGGAAAGGAGCAAAATTGCTCTCCCGGGCACAGAGCTCGGCTCGGGCGACCCGTTCGCCAGCCAGCTCCTTTCTGAAACCACTTCGGGGCAAGAATAGTTCCTAAACCACTTAGCTTCAGTCCACCCTCTCCGAATGGCAAAACGTGTGAAAATTATCAGTCCAGAGAGCACCACCGTAGCCCTCGAGGCTGTTTCACCGCAAACTCGAACGTCTGTTAGCTCCGTTTCGGTTCGTGGGCCCGTGCCCCCCGATGCCCCTCTGTAGCCGTATGATATCATGAGTTTCTCTCAAATGCCCGGAAAATATAGAGGGAAGCTAACTAGGATACAGAGTGTAACCTCTCAAAAGACTTTGTTGGAAAATAAAGCGCTTCATTTATAAGTACCAGTTGTCAGCCGAGTTAATTGCCGCCTGGCTCTTTCCATGGGCGTATTGAAAAGCTCGCACGTTTAAGCAAATCAAAACTCGGGGAAAGTGCAGTCAGCTTTTACCACAATTGCCCTTTTCTAGAAAGCTCTCCCAGCGATTGGCCCGAACGCAGAATGAGTTCCGTCGGAGGCCCTAATGAGCGGGCCGCTTTTCAGTAATAGTCGACCTTGCAGCTGTTATTATCTGGCAATAGCACCAATCAGCCTGGCTTTTTGAAGCACTTAGTGAAATGGAAACAAACACCCCGGAATTGAAATGCCAGATTGTGCCCCGTAAGTCCGCCGGCTCCCGAAAGAAAGGCAGAGACGCGGTCGCGGAAGATGTTGTGAAATCAGCGTCGTGCGGTGACTGTTTCTGGCGTTTCTCCTGCTCGCGGGAACACTTCCCAAACGAGTGACTCTGTTTGTGCTTTTTCTTTGTTGTTGTTTTTTTTTTGCGCCTGTTGGTTAAACTCAAGGTGGGACTTCCCGCTCTCTGTCCTTGGCTCTCCCGGCCAAAATCGAACCGTTCGCATAGCCGCCGCGTGTCGATTGATGATTGGTCGCTCACTGGTATTTATCGATACGGAGTCGGACGGGAGGTCTCGGGAGGAGGTCCCGATCAGCTATTTTCCCCAGAGGAGGAAAGCCAGATTTTGCCATAACCAGTTATCCGAGCGTGTGCCTCCCCCTCCATCCCCTCGCAGTGGACCTTCTCTCCACCTGAGATCTGGCTGATTTTTAGGTCGTGTCTGTGTCTTACAGTACGTTCAAGCGGATGCTCCCACCAACAAGACGCTGGCCGGGCTCGTGGTGCAGCTTCTCCAGTTCCAGGAAGACGCTTTCGGGAAACACGTCACCAACCCTGCCTTCACCAAACTCCCTGTGAGTGTTCCGGAATAATAGTAATTACGGTATTGATTAAGCGCTTACTCTGGGGCAGGCACTGCACTAAGCGCTGGGGAATCCCAACAGGGATTTCCCTTTCAGCGGGGAACGTTGGCGATGATGATGATGATGGTAATAATAATGGTATTTAAATGCTCCCTATGTGCCAAGCACTGTTCTAAGGACAGGGTAATCAGGTTGTCCCACTTGGGGCTCACAGTCTTAATCCCCATTTTACAAATGAGGTAATTGAGGCCCAGAGAAGTTAAGTGACTTACCCAAGGTCACACAGCAGACAAGTGGCGGAGCCGGGATTAGAACCCACAACCTCTGACTCCCAAGCCTGTGTTCTTTCAACTGAGCCACACTGCCTCTTGTGAAACAAGAGGGTCGGGGACGCCGCCAAGTGAATCGAGCCTCTGTTTTGTTGTCCGTCTCCCCCTTCTAGACTGTGAGCCCACTGTTGGGTAGGGACCGTCTCTAGATGTTGCCAACCTGTACTTCCCAAGCGCTCAATACAGTACTCTGCACACAGTAAGTGCTCAATAAATACGATTGAATGAATGAATGACTGAGACTTAAATTGCTCGTGAATTAGCGTGTTCAATCAATCGTATTAAGCGCTTACCATGCGCAGAGCACTCTGCTAAGCACTTGGGAGAGTATACTACAACAGGGTCGGTAGACACGTTCCCAGCCCACGAAGAGCTTGGAGTTGAGTGTGTTTCAGGGTGCTTTTGTGTATTTACCGCGTCCCTGCTTTCGTGCCCATGGACTTTATCTTTCCACGTGTCTGTCTCCAGCTCCCCCCAACCCCATCCCCTCACCCCCTTATTCTTCGATTTGGAGACCTCTGAGGTTCAGGGAGCCCCCCTATCTATAACTCCCTCCCGGGAATTCTTTCCCAGTGCTCCGTCCCCGGCAGGCACTTAGTAAATACTGTTAATATCCGCTAAGATCGAACGCTAACTGTCACTGAGCTCAGGCTTCTAACCTGAACCCTGTCGATGCTCTTTATGGTTTCCTCGCCCGTCAAATGGAGATTAAATCGGATTCCCTCCTGCTTAGACTCTGAGCCTTCTCAGGGGCAGGGACTGCGTTCGCCCTGATTAGCCCCGTATCTCGAACGGCGCTTAACACAGACCACAGTTATTATCGTGATATTTTCCGAGCTTTTCTTTTCCAGGATTGTAGCCAAGCTACCCCCTCACCTCTCCCCTCCTGCTGTTTCCCCATACACTTTACCTTGCCCTCCGTCAGTCAATCGATGTTATTTACCAATCATCATCGTCAGTCGTATTTATTGAGCGCTTACTATGTGCAGAGCACTGTACTAAGCGCTTGGGAAGTACAAATTGGCAACCTATAGAGACAGTCCCTACCGAACAGTGGGCTCACAGTCTAAAAGGGGGAGACATTGAACAATCAATCAATCAGTGGCATCCATCCATCGTTCACTGCAGACAGAGCCCTGTACTTAAGCCCTTGGGAGCGTACAGCGCAACAGTAGAGAAGCAGCGTGGCGTAGTGGTTAGAGCCCCGGCGTCGGAAGGTCATGGGTTCTAATCCCTGCTGGATGACCTTGGGCAAGTCACTTCATTTCTCTGGCCCTCAGTTTCCTCTTCTGGAAAATGGGGATTGAGATTGTGAGTCCCACGCGGGACAGGAACTGATTTGCTTGTATCCCCCCACCAGCGCTTAGTACAGCGCCTGGCACATAAGAAGCTCTTAGCAAAGACCATTATTAGATTAATCAAATTAACAGAATTGGATGGCGCCTCCGAACCCTCGCCATTCTTAACCGCTGTTTCACCTCCGTGCCATCCATGCCCTCGGCCCTGTCGTTCCCCCGATTGAGAACTCCCTTCCCTCTCCTCATTCAAATCCCGGCTCCGCCACCCGCCTCCTGTGAGAGCCCAGGCCAGTCACTTGACTTCTCTGAGCCTCAGTTGCCGCCTCTGTAAAATGGGGCTTAAGCTGAGCCCCATTCATTCATTCACTTAGTATAGTGCCTGACAAATAGTAAGTGCTTATTCTATTTATTTTGTTAATGATGTGCATCTAGCTTTATTTCTATTTATTCTGATGACTTGACACCTGTCCACATGTTTTGTTTTGTTGTCTGTCTCCCCCTTCTAGACTGTGAGCCCACTGTTGGGTAGGGACCGTCTCTATATGTTGCCAACTTGTACTTCCCAAGCGCTTAGTACAGTGCTCTGCACACAGTAAGCACTCAATAAATACGATTGAATGAATGAATGAATTCAAGCGTGTTTATCGAGCGCTTACTGTGTGCAGAGCACTGTACTAAGCGCTTGGGAAGTACAAGTCGGTAACATATAGAGACGGTCCCTCACAGTGGATATGAACTATGCCCAACTTGACTTGCTCATATCTACCCTCGCGCTTAGTACAGTGGTGGGCACAGAGTAAGAGCTTGTCAAATACCATAAAACAAAACACACACACAAAAAAAAACAAACCCCGGATCAGAAATCTCTGCTGACTTCTCATCACCCCCCCAGTAGACGAGCAGGGGGTCCCTAGGTGGTAGGCGGAAGGGAGTGTTCTTGAGAAGTCGATCAATCGATGATATCTACTGAGCGCTTATTGTCAATCAGTCGATATTTATTGAGCGCTTATTGTGTGAAGAGCACTATACTAAGCACTTGGGAGAGTACAAAACAGTCGGTAGGAGCAGCGTGGCTCAGTGGAAGGAGCCCGGGCTTTGGAGTCAGAGGTCATGGGTTCAAACCCCGGCTCCGCCAATTGTCAGCTGTGTGACTTTGGGCAAGTCAATTAACTTCTCTGTGCCTCAGTATCTCATCTGTAAAATGGGGATTAAGACTGTGAGCCCCCCATGGAACAATCTGATCACCTCGTAACCTCCCCAGCGCTTAGAACAGTGCTTTGCTCATAGTAAGCGCTTAATAAATGCCACCATTATTATTATTTTTATTATTATGGTAGACATGATCTGTGCCTTCAGTCTAGAGGGGGCTACGGGCATGAAAATAACTTAAAGGTGGCTATGAACATAAAGTGCTATGGGGCGGGGGGAAAGAGTGAAAATCAAGGCGCATCAGGGGAACAGATTTAGATGGTCAACGCATCCCTCCCTTCCCTTCCCAGGATCACGTCAAGTCAAAGCAGAGGAGACTTTCTTTAATTAAGACCCCCCTCACCCTCCAATTTGGGAACTCATGAAATTTGGCTTTATCGTCATCATCAATCGTATTTATTGAGCACTTACTGTGTGCAGAGCACTGTACTAAGCGCTTGGGAAGTACAAGTTGGCAACATATAGAGACAGTCCCTACCCAACAGTGGGCTCACAGTCTAAAAGGGGAGACAGAGAACAAAACCAAACATACTAACAAAATAAAATAAATAGAATAGATATGTCTTTATCAAATCCAGGCTTCAAACAGTCTTCACCCATAGCAGAACGCAGTTAACAGTTGCCTCTCGGTTCTTCAACGTGTTGGGCCTGAACCAACCTTTATGGTGCTTGGCGTCTTTTCACAACCGTCTCAAGGAGGACTTAATAATAATAATAATAATGTTGGTATTTAAGTGCTTACTATGTTCTAAGCGCTGGGGGGGATACATTCATTCATTCAATTGTATTGAGCGCTTACTGTGTGCAGAGCACTGGACTAAGCGCTTGGGAAGTCCAAGTTGGCAACATAGACGGTCCCTACCCAACAGTGGGCTCACAGTCTAGAAGGGGGAGACAGAGAACAAAACAAAACGTATTAACAAAATAAAATAATTAGAATAAATATGTACAAATAAATAAATAAATAGAGTAATAAATACGTACAAACATATATACAGGTGCTGTGGGGAGGGGAAGGAGGAAAGGTGGGGGGGATGGGGGGGGATACAAGGTAATCAAGGTTGTCCCACGTGAGGCTCACAGTCTTAATCCCCGTTTCACAGATGAGGGAACTGAGGCACAGAGAAGTTGTGTGATTGGCCCAGAGTCACACAGCTAACAAGTGGCGGAGCCAGGATTAGAACCCATGACCTCTGACTCCCAAGCCCAGGCTCTTTCCACTGAGCCACGCTGCTTCTCTAATTGCCCTGGCGTTCTTGCCTCCCCGGGTTCTTTTTCCGAAGCTCCTGCTGGCTGGTTCCTCCTTCTCCCCTGATCATTTTTAGGGGGAAGTTTTCTCTCTCCCTTTTTGTACTTGCCTTTTTATCTCTCCCCATTTATTTTTATAGTATTTGTTAAGCTCTTACTATGTTCCAGGCACTGTACTAGGCGCAGGGGTACTAGTAATAATAATGATGGCATTTATTAAGTGCTTACTATGCGCAAAGCACTGTTCTAAGCACTGGGGAGAATACACGTGGGGCTCACAGTCTTCATCCCCATTTTAGATAGATGTAGATAGATCTAGATAGAGGTAGATTATCTATCTAGATAGGTAGATATCTAGATAGGTGTAGATTAGCTGGGATTTTAACCCATGACCTCTGATTTCAAAGCCCGGGGTCTTTCCACTGAGCCACGCCGCTTCTCCAAATGCTAAAGCTCAGCAGAGATAATAATAATAATAATAATGGCATTTATTAAGCGCTTACTATGTGCAAAGCACTAGACATATTTTTAGGCATGCGCCGTATTTTAAAAATAAGCTAGAGCTCCGTGCCACTGCGACCAGATTCTCTCCTCCTCTTTGAATAGAGTGCCTAAGGAGTCTTTATTGTCTCGACTACCCCTCGCTCCTTCCTTGGGACTGTCTTAATCCCCCTTTTGCGGAGGAGGAAACTGAGGCCCAGAGAAGACTGGAAGCCGTATGTGGGACGGGGCTACGCCCAACCCGATTAGCTTTTAATCTACCCCAGCTCTTAGAACAGTGCTTGACACACAATAAGTACTTAACAAATGCTGTTGTTAGTATTATTATGAAGTGAAGTGACCTGCCCAAGATCTCACAGCAGGAAAATTGCAGAAGCGGGATTAGAACTCATGACCTTTTCATTCCCAGACCCGGGCTCTACCCGCTATACCACGCTTCTTCCCTACAGATAAGGGAAGATAAGTGAACGCTCAGTGAATACCACTGGGGAAAGCACGGGGACCAAGCATTTTCTTTTTAAAGTTTGAGGCTGCGAAATCAATAGAAAAAAGTTGCCATGTTTGTGTGATACATCGCTGTATTTTCGGGAAATAAGCGATAACTCCTGCGGCAAAGTGGATACATCAGGACAAATAGTACTGTAATTGGTGTCATTCCTATTCAGATATTTTTGCATTCGGGGTTTCTTAGTGGAATGCATTTTTGCCATTTCTGTTTACCTTTCGCATAAATCCCTGTGTCTTGTTTCTAGGCAAAGTGCTTCATGGATTTCAAGGCTGGGGGTACCTTGTGTCATATCCTCGGAGCCGTTTACAAGTTTAAAAATGAACAGGGATGGTAAGTTCGCTGCTTGTTGTGTTGTTTTTGTTTGTCGTTTAAGTGATTCCTGGGTGCGCTGGGACAGATACAAAGTAGTCAGGTTGGACTTAGTCCCTGTCCCCCAAGGGGCTCACAAGTCTTAATCCCCGTTTTACAGACGAGGTTACAGAGGCCCAGAGAAATGAAGGGACTTGCCCAGGGTCACACAGCGGACAAGTGGGGAGGCCGGGATTAGAACCCGGGTCCTTCTGTTTTTTCCCAGGCCCATGTTCGAGCCACTGGGCCACGCTGCTTCTTAACCTTTGGCTTTTGGAGATTCTCTCGGCCCCTCTCGTTCTCTGCGGTTCAAGTTCTTGCCCCTCACCTTCCACAAACCACCTTTTCTCTCCGCCCCACATACCCCAAATAGCTGACATTGCAGTTGAAACAAAACAGCTTTGTCTAGCTTCCAGACATTTGCAAAAGCCTGCCCTGTCCGGTCCTCGCAAATCAGAACCCGTCCATTTCAGCCGCCTGGCATCCCCTTTATTGCTCCCGCTGACATCGCGTGATCTGAAAAGACCAGGAAGAAAGGCACCCTTCAGTTTAACTCTTGCCTGAAAGATTTCCGCCGTTTGGGAAAGCGACCCGAACCGGAGCCAAGTAGGTGATATCAGCCCTCGCTCGCGTGTTCCGCCCGGACCGCGGTGGACGTCACACCTGAGGGCAAAGAGGAAAACCGTCGAGTCTTGCGATACGGCCCTCGTGGCAAAAACGCAGAAATCCCAGATTCCTCTGTCTCACGCATTGCGTTTCTGGGACGAGGGCAGAGAGGAAAGCCAAAAGCAGGTTTAGCCGGCCGGGTGCCTAATCGTCTCTTTTCAGAGTTTTGGAGATGTAGGTGAGACCTCGACGTCTGGCTAAGGTTTCTGTCCTTAGTCGCCTTAAACCCAGCGGCCTTCTGTGTTTGCCAGACTTGTATTACACTGTAAACCACTGGTTTACGAAACGATTTTTAAACCCTTCTGGCTCAGGAATCGGATTAGACACTGCTGAAACGCGCCTTTCAGAGTTTTGGAGATGTAGGTGAGACCTCGACGTCTGGCTAAGGTTCCTATCCTTAGTCGCCTTAAACCCAGCGGCCTTCTGTGTTTGCCAGACTTGTATTACGCTGTAAGCCACTGGTTTACGAAACGATTTTTAAACCCTTCTGGCTCAGAAATCGGATTAAACACTGCTGAAACGCGCCAGTTAGAAGGGTCTGTAAAGAAACAACAATAATAATAATAGTGATGGCATTTATTAAGCGCTTGCTATGTGCAAAGCACTGTTCTAAGCGCTGGGGAGGTAACAGGGTGATCAGGCGTCCCACAGGGGGTTCACAGTCTTAATCCCCATTTTGCAGATGAGGTAACTGAGGCACGGAGAAGTGAAGTGACTTGCCCAGAGTCACCCAGCTGACAGTTGGCGGAGCCGGGATTTGAACCCACGACCTCTGGCTCCAAAGCCCGGGCTCTTTCCACTGAGCCACGCTGCTTCTCTAAATCATCATCAATCAATTCTCTAAATGTGCAATCCCATCCCATCCATTGCATTCGGCGGGGGCCGGAACCTCGACTGGTCACCGTCAGTAAATTTAATAATGACGGTATTTGCTAAGCGCTTACTATGCGCCCAGCACTGCATTTCCACCAGATTTCCCTTCCGAACCTTAGCCCCTGGATGGGGTAGGTGTGAATTAAATCGTGTATAAAGACAACCGCTCCCGAAGTTTAAATTCTAAAACTAAATCTGCACAGCTTGTGCGAAGTGGCCGTTCTGCCTTTCCGTTCTCCTCAGCTGTGGTTGACCTGCTGCTGTCCCTCTGAAAGGCTGAGAAGCAGCAAGGTGTAGTGGTTAGAGCACAGCACTGTACTAAGCGCTGTGGTTGATGCAAGCTAGTGTAGGTTGGACACAGTCCATGGGCCACGTGGGGCCCACCGTCTTAATCCCATTTAACAGATGAAGGAACTGAGAAACAGAGAATAATAATAGTAATGATGGTATTTTGTGTGGCACCTGGTAAGCGCTTAACAAATACCATCATTATTCTGTTATTATTGTTAAGCACTTACCGTGTGCCATCATCATCATCATCAATCGTATTTATTGAGCGCTTACTGTGTGCAGAGCACTGTTCTAAGCGCTTGGGAAGTACAGTTTGGCAACATATAGAGACAGTCCCTACCCAATAGTGGGCTCACACTCTACTAAGCGCTGGGGTGGATACAATCCAATCGGGTCGGACACAGTCCCTGTCCCACGTGGGGCTCACGGTCTCAATCCCCAGATGAGGTAACCGAGGCCCAGGGAAGTGAAGTGGCTTGCCCAAGGTCACACATCAGACCAGCGGCAGAGCCGGGATTAGAACTCATGACCCAACGTGGCGCAGTGGAAAGAGCCCGGGCTTTGGACTCAGAGGTCAGGGGTTCAAATCCCGGCTCCGCCACTCGTCAGCTGTGTGGCTGTGGGCGAGTCACTTCACTTCTCTGGGCCACGGTGACGTCATCTGGAAAATGGGGATGAAGACTGTGAACCCCCCCCGGGGGGACAACCTGATCACTTTGTATCCTCCCCAGCGCTTAGAACAGTGCTTTGCACATAGTAAGCGCTTAATGAAATGCCACTATTATTATTGACACCCAGGCCCGCGCTCTAACCACTATGCCACACCGCTTCTCGTCTCAAGTTAGAAGACGCACTGAGGCTTGACTCCTTCATCAGTCGTATTTATTGAGCGCCTACTGTGTGCAGAGCACTGTACTAAGCGCTTGGGAAGTACAAATTGGCAAAATATACAGTCTCTACCCAACAGTGGGCTCACCGTCTAAAAGGGTCACAGTCTAAAAGGGAGACAAGACTCCTTGTCTTGCAGTTTTCTGTTTTTTGGGGGATGGTGTTGATTTGGCCCCGATGTAGTATTTTCTCTTCCACGGGGAATTGTCTTAAGCAAAGTGGTAAAACACTGTGATGTGTTGGCCAAATGTTCATGCAAACAATGCCTCACACTCCCAGATGCTGTTGAGTAATCTCTGACTTTCTCGGGTGGTTAATCGTTTTCAGTCATTCATATTTACCCGATCAGCCGGGCCTTTGGGGGCCAAGATGAAAGGGGGGCGATCCCTCTGAAAACACCCCGGCGAAAGTGGAACCACCGCGTGCGTTGACGCGACCGATTTTCATTTTCCCTTTAAGGCGCAGATTTGACCTGCAGAACCCCTCCCGAATGGATCGCAACGTCGAGATGTTCATGAACATTGAGAAAACACTAGTACAGGCAAGGCCTTCGTTTTCCTCCAACGCACAGTAGATAAAACGCGGTCGTCTGCGGTCTCTCCCAAACGTGCACGTGCGTTCGCGTAAATCCTCGATTGAGCCGAGTGGGGAGATGCAGAAGCCAGGAGGCAAGGGGGTTTGGGGATTTGTGGGAGCAGAGCTGGATTTGCGCGGGGAGTTATTTTACCATTAATGAGTAGCCTTCGATAACGAGAGGCGGCTTAGGGTTTGAGATTTGTTGCTACGGTGCTCAGGTATTTCAAATTCTCTTTTCTCCTCCAGAATAATTGCCTGAGCAGACCTACCATCTACCTCATTCCAGATATTGAGCTGAAGTTGGCTAATAAGCTGAAGGACATTGTCAAACGGCATCAGGTAACGGATGGGGGATTTTTCCATCTTACCAAACCCCCCCTTTTTTTTGTAAATGGTATTAAGCATTTATTATGTGGCAAGCAACGGACCAAGAGCTGGGATAGATACAAGCTAATCAGGTTGGGCGCCGTCCACGTCCCACGTGGGGCTCACGGCCTTAATCCCCATTTTACAGATGAGGAAACTGAGGCCCAGGGAAGTTAAGGGACTTGCCCGTGATGACACAGCAGACAAGTCGTGGAGCCAGGAGCAGAACCGAGGTCTGGGCTCTACCCACTAAACCACGCTGCTTCTAACCCGCGGTCCTTTTCAAGGACCGGTTTTGCCCCGTATATTAGCTCGCTTGAAAAGGGATGATTTTTGTCTCCTAAAGACTCTCCACCCTGGCAGTGGGAAGAAGTTATTTGATTATGGGATGTATCGTAAAGAGGAACGCTTCATCGGGGTCGGTCCCTGCGGAAATGCCCAGGGAGATGGTTTTCAAGATAATCATTACTCCAACGGGGCAATTGGATCGTATTCAAAGCCCCACAGCAAATAACCTGCAATAACTTGAGAAGCAGCGTGGCTCAGTGGAAAGAGCACGGGCTTTGGAGTCAGAGGTCATGGGTTCAAATCCCAGCCAATTGTCAGCTGTGTGACTTTGGGCAATTCACTTCACTTCTCTGGGCCTCAGTTCCCTCATCTGTAAAATGGGGATGAAGACTGTGAGCCCCCCGTGGGACAACCTGATCACCTTGTAACCTCCCCGGTGCTTAGAACAGTGCTTTGCACATAGTAAGCGCTTAATAAATGCCATTATTATTATTATTATTATAACCAGCATAGACTCCGAGGCACAGTTGCTATTTCCTCCAAGTCTCCCTTTAATTTGCATTTGTAAAAAAAAAAAAAAAAAGCCCAAAAAAAGCAATTTTTGACCGGCCCGATCCACGGTGTCCACGTTCCCATTTAGCTGTGCCTACTCTCCCCTTCTCCCACCATCCCACTTTAATCAATCAATCAATGGTATTTATTGAGGGCTTACTATGTGCAGAGCACTGTACTAAGCGCTTAGGAGAATACAACAGAATTAGCAGGCACTTCCTCCCAGATGTCCCCCTTCTCCCTAAGCTAAGCGGATAAAAGCATCCGCTTCTGGTGATGCATTTAAACCTTCCCGGAGCGCCTGCACTCTGTTCGTTCTGCAGATATCTCTCCTCAGTTCCTTTCTTAAATCGGTCCTGCCGTTCCTGTTGGACGCAGGAAGGGAGACACAATTTTGAGTTTCCAAACTCTTAATCCACGCCCTCCTCCCTCCCCTCGCCGATCCTCGGGCTTGTCGTCTCGTCCCTCCCGCCTCCAGCGTGAAAGCTTTCACCAGTGAAAAAGCCAGGGATGCCTTTGAAAAACAACTCCACAGCCTCTTGGAAAATCCCTCCCACCTCTTCATTTGATTGAGATTTCCCGGTCCTGGAGGACAGGGCTCCGATATTGTTTTTATGTCAGTTCCGCGCGGCAGGCGGTGCTGTGAAATTTGCAATTAGGCTTTTCCCTTCGTAGTGCCCCTGATTCCTGTCGTTTACCCCACTTACGCTCCCTCCGTCCCGGCAGTAAGGACTCCCGGCTCTTGGAACAGTCGAGCCTGGGAAGTCGGAAAATTCCCCTCAGCGAAGGGGTTACGAAATGGACCGAACCAGTAATAGTAAATCGGAAGCCGTCTTTAATTAATGGGGTAGGAGGTCCCCAGAGGTGCTTTCTATTGTAAGCTTTTAAAATGCAGTATTCTCCCCGGGGTTTCTCTGAATTATAGTTATCTGTACAGGGGGTTTCCCGAGCGAGCCCTCGTTGAAATAATCAGGGAGAAAAGTTCAGTTAACCAGCAGGTGCTTGTTTAAGAAACCCAAATAATCATTGTTTAAGTAAAGTAGGCATGGTCCCAATGAACGTAGCTACCGAGCTACTGCCGCGTAACTACGTATTTTTATATGCACTCAGTCACCACGCCCCCTCCTACCTCACCTCCCTGATTTCATTCATTCATTCAATCAATCGTATTTATTGAGCGCTTACTGTGTGCAGAGCACTGGACTAAGCGCTTGGGAAGTCCAAGTTGGCAACATCTAGAGACGGTCCCTACCCAACAGCGGGCTCACAGTCTAGAACATAGCGTTGGGGTTTTCAGAGCGCCGCGTGATTCAGTTGGCATTCTCACCGTGCTCTGTTTTCTAGGGAACCTTCACCGACGAGAAATCAAAAGCCTCCCACCACATTTATCCTAACCCTACCTCACCGGATGACGGTAAGTCAGCCCTCTGGGAAACTCCAATCCCTCAGTAGCCAGGGGACGTTCCCAAACGCTTTCATCCGTAGTCTTCCGGAGGGCCGCACCGCTTTTCCGGGGGGGCCACTGGCAGCATTTCACATTACCCTGCCCGTCTCTAGATGGTACGTTCATTGTGGGCAGGGAGTTTGTCCCTTCTATTGTTCTCTTCAACTCTCCCAAGCGTTTAGTACAGTGCCCTGCAATCAATCAATCAATCAATCGTATTTATTGAGCGCTTACTATGTGCAGAGCACTGTACTAAGCGCTTGGGAAGTACAAATTGGCAACATATAGAGACAGTCCCTACCCAACAGTGGGCTCACAGTCTAAAAGGGGGAGACAGAGAACAAAACCAAACATACTAACAAAATAAAAGAAATAGAATAGATATGTACAAATAAAATAAATAAATAAATAGAGTAAAAAATATGTACAAACATATATACACACAGTAAGCGCTCAGTAAATATGATTGGCTGACTCCGAGACGAGCTGGGTCCCCCCGCTCAGCTTGTGGTTCCGGGAATCAGCAGATTGGGGAGAAGGAGAATAATAATAATGACAGTGGTATTTGTTAAGCGCTTATTCATTCATTCAGTCGTATTTATTGAGCGCTTACTGTGTGCAGAGCACTATACTAAGCGCTTGGGAAGTCGCTTACCATGCGCCAAGCACTGTTCTAAGTGCCAGGGTGGATACGAGGTCATCACGTCGTCCCACGTGGGGCTCACAGTCTTAATCACCATTTTCCAGATGAGGGAACTGAGGCCCAGAGAACCCAAGGGACTTGCCCAAGGCCACACAGCAGACCAATAAAGCACTCCATTTTTTGTTCATCTGTTTTTTGGTGGAGGGGGTGGGCTGGTGGTTTGTTTAGAAGTGGCCATGTTAATTCTGTAATTAAAGTGCCTTCCATTTCATCTGTCCATTTACATTTAGTCATTGCCTCTCATCCAAAGTCCACCTCACCTCCTCTGTGCTCTGCACACAGTAAGCGCTCAATAAATACGATTGATGATGATGGATGAGTCACCTGACACAGTGGACAGAGCCCGGGCTTGGGAGTCGGAAAGTCACGGGTTCTAATCCTGCCACCTCCACTTGTCTGCCTTGTGTGGCCTTAACCAAGTCACTTCACTTCTCTGGGCCTCAGTTCCCTCATCTGTCAAATGGGGCTTAAGACTGTGTGCCCCACGCGGGACAAGGGACTGCATCCAGTCCAATTTGCTAGTGCTTAGTACAGCGCCTGACACATAGTAAGCGTTGAACAAATGCCACAATCATTGTTGTTATTTGGTGTAACTAAAATGTGGCGGGCAGGAGCACGGCAGCCTGAGCGCGAAAATAAAATCCCTGTAGGGACGTGGCTGCTAAAAGGATTAGGCATCACAGGGAAGCTGAAATCGAATTTTCCAGCACGTTACTCCTGTCCCCCTCTCCATCCCCACTGATGGAGAGGTAAATCTGTAATATGTATTCTGTAATCTGTAAATCTGTAATATGTAGTAATCTGTAATCTAATAATAAATCTGTAGTATGTACAGATTTATTACTCTATTTTACTTGTACATATCTATTCTATTTGTTTTATTTTGTGAATATGTTTGGTTTTGTTCTCTATCTCCCCCTTCTAGACTGTGAGCCCACTGTTGGGTAGGGACTGTCTCTATATGTTGCCAACTTGGACTTCCCAAGCGCTTAGTCCAGTGCTCTGCACACAGTAAGCGCTCAATAAATACGATTGATTGTTTGATTGACAAAGAATTGCAGAAAGATTAATCCCTAGCGGGGATAGGCTTTCCTCCGTGGAAGCTGGGTTTCGGAGGACTCCCGTGCTAGAAAATGCCGACGACCCAGCATGCCAGCCAGGCTGTACCTCTTGTCCTTCTTTAAGGTCCAAACTAGCTGGAACCCACATTTACCTGGAGGGCTTGGGTTTTTGCAGCGGGGCTCAATCAATCAATCAGTCGTATTTATTGAGCGCTTACTGTGTGCAGAGCACTGGACTAAGTGCTTGGGAAGTCCAAGTTGGCAACATCTAGAGACGGTCCCTACCCAACAGTGGGTTCACAGTCTAGAAGCGGGAGACAGAGAACAAAACCAAACATATTAACAAAATAAAAGAAATAGAATAAATATGTACAAGTAAAATGAATAAATAAATACAGTAATAAATCTGTACAAACATATATACATATATACAGGTGCTGTGGGGAAGGGAAGGAGGTAAGGTGGGGGGAATGGAGAGGGGGACGAGGGGGAGAGGAATATCAGTGATGATGGTGATAAAATCTCTAAGGAAACCCTTTTTTTTAGTCATTTCATTTGATGCTTTTCTCCCTCTCTCCTCTCTCCTCCCTTCCTCTGTCCCCCTTTTCTCTCTCCCCCTCTCCCTTTCTCTTCTCTCTCCTCTATCTCTCCCCCCCTCACATTCTCCCCTTTCTCTCCCCCCTCTCTCTCTCTCTCGCTCTTTCTCATCTCTTAATTAGAGGTGGTGGAAACCTCACCCCTCTCCGTCGTTAAAAATGGAAGGCCCTATGTTAAGCGGCTTCGTCTGAAAGTCTAATCTGATGGTTTTTCTCTCTTACAGAAGAGTGGTTGAGACCTGTGATGAAAAAAGATAAGCAGGCGCTCGTTCACTGGGGGTTTTACCCAGACAGGTAATGTCGCCGGACGCAAGGGCCGTATTCTCCGAGTTCATAAAAAGCTCTCCGGAAAAGCGACCCGAGAGTTAAATTGTGTTTTTTGGAAGCTCAGTGTCAGAAGGGTTTCCCCCTCTGCCATCTTAGCCGGATGAATTAGCCCCCTCCCTGGCTTTATTGAGTCTTTCTGTCTTGGCAGTGAACTGCCTTTTTGCTCTGCATCTGTGCCCGAGTGGAGCGAACCCTCCTGGGATACTCTCTAGATCAAAATCAAAGCCATCTCAGCCGAATCTTGCCCAAAACGGTTCCCTTCCCTTCCAGGCCTCGGATTTGGTGGGTTCCCTGGATCCCAAAGGATCCCTCCGGTTTGGGTTGGTTCCTTTTTTGGAGGTGAAGGAAAGACACAGAGTGCTTTCGCTGTCTGCCGTCCTGCCTCGGTGTCTCGTGCGGCTACAAGAGCCAAACTGTTGATGCGGTTTTTTCATCCTAGCACAGGCTTCACGTCACTTGATGACGTAAAACGGCACCCCAAATTAGAGGCTTCTTAATCGGAGGCCAGCAAAAAAAAAGATGACACCGCTACCGTGTCTTTCCGAAGTCATTCCTTAAAAGGGCCATTAAGGAGACGCTTCAATCCTAGGCAAACTGCATCTGGAATTTTGATGGAGAGATTTAATTGAGAACATTGCCCACTGCGGTCTCTTCACCCGTTACACTCCTCCGTTAGATTTCAGTCAGTCAACCACTAGTATATATTGAGCGCGAACTATGTGCAGAGCGCTGTACCGAGCCCTTGGGAGAGCCTCCCCACCCCGACAACACTTATGTCCCTCCCTGGAATTTATTTATATTAATGTCTGTCCCCACTTTTAGACTTTAAGCTGGTTGTGGGTCGGGAATTTGTCTGTTTATTGTTGCATGGCACTCTCCCAAGTGCTGTGCACACAGTAAGCGCTCAGTAAGGACGATTGAATTCATTCATTCATTCAGTCATATTTATTGAGCACTTACTGTGTGCAGAGCACTGTACTAAGCGCTTGGGAAGTCCAAGTTGGCAACATCTAGAGACGGTCCCTGCCCAACAATCAATCAGTCAATCAATTGTATTGAGCGCTTACTGTATGCAGAGCACTGTACTAAGCGCTTGGGAAGTACAAGTTGGCAACATATAGAGACAGTCCCTACGCAACAGTGGGCTCACAGTCTAAAAGGGGGGGACAGAGAACAAAACCAAACATACTAACAAAATAAAACAGAATAGATATGTACAAGTAAAATAAATAAATAAATAGAGTAATAAATACGTACAAACATATATACATATATACAGGTATATATACCCAACCCAACCCAACAACGGGCTCACAGTCTAGAAGGGGGAGACAGACAACAAATCAAAGCATGTGGACAGGTGTCAAGTCGTCAGAACAAATAGAATTAAAGCTAAATGCTCATCATTAACAAAATGAGCAGAATAGTAAATATATACAAGATTGAATGAATGAATGAGTGCATTACCACAGTTAGCAGATGCTTTCCCTGCCCTTAACGAGCTTACGGTCTAGAGATTCGTCCCAAGAGTCTCTCAAGCGCTTAGTAAAGTGCCCCACACACACAATGCAGCTCTCAATAAATGCCACTTGTGCGGCTGAGTTTGTACTTGAAAATGATGAGCCGCAGCGATTTGGGGAGGTGATCAGAGCGTGTTCGGCCCAACAGCTCACCTCAAGTTTCCGAAAAGCCGGCGATGAATCCAGTGTAGCCCCTGAATGAACCTTCCCTTGGGTAGATGGGCCTAAAGCAAAGGCCAGCGAACCTGGGGGGTGAAAGTTAAGACGTTTGTCTCTGCCGTCAGAGAAGCCTAGGTTTGCCCAGGCCGAATCCTTAGGGATCCGGCTCACTTCACCCGTCGAGGGTCCTTCTGAACGTTTCCCTTTTCCGCCATTTGAAGGAAATTCATTCATTCGATTGTATTTTCTGAGTGCTTACTGTGTGCGCTTGGGAAGTACAAGTTGGCAACATCTAGAGACGGTCCCTACCCAACAGCGGGCTCACGGTCTAGAGGGAAATGTCCGTTGCAGTTGGCCACCCGGTAACGTGACCGTTCACAATCCACGCCCCGGCTGAGTTAAGGTGTAGGTTTAAAGTGGTGTAGTGGATGGCAACGTGGAGTTGGACACCACCCGTCACCACGGACGTGACGGAATCTGGTTCGGCGGAGGAGCCGTCAGGAAGCGGATGCGTTGAGAATTCATCGTGCGGTCAGGGTTCCCCTGGAGATGCGGTTGACGAGCCATCCTTCGGCGTGCGTCCCACCGACTGTCCTTAAGATGATGCCGCTTCACAGCGCCGGACCCAAAAAATCCGCGTGCCGACGGAAATAACTCAATTCGGCCCGCTCTCCGGGCTATTCCGGGAGCGGGCGGTTTCTGGGGAATTTCTGGGGGTTGAGCCATCTGGAAGGCCCACCTGTTTTTCCATTTCTGACTCCCCCGCAGCTACGACACTTGGGTTCACGCTAGCGATATCGACGCGGAAATCGAAGACCCTCCAATCCCGGAAAAGCCGTGGAAGGTGAGAAGACCCCGTGTCCGGTTCTCTTCCACTTTCGGCTGCAAAGGTTTCCCCTCTCCTCAGGCACCCCCCGGGTCATCTCGTTTGTTCTGAGAGAATCCGTGCACTCGGGGGTGGGCAATAATAATGGTGGTATTTGCTAAGCGTTTATTATGTTATATTATTATTACTCTGCACATAGTAAGCGCTCATTAAATACGATTGATGATGATGATGATGATTATGTGCCAAGCACTGGGGTAGATACAAGGTCATCGGGTTGTCCCACGTGGGGCTCACGTCCTTCATCCCCATTTTACAGGTGAGGGAACTGAGGCCCAGAAAAGTGAAGTGACTGGCCCAAAGTCACACAGCTGACAAGTGGCGGAGCCGGGATTAGAACCCACGACCAAGAGGGGTCAATCACTCAGTCAGTGGTATATATTGAGCACCTCCCGTGTGCAGAGCCCTGTACTAAGTGCTTGGAAGAGGACGGACATGGTAGACTTTTTCCCTGCCCACAACAGGCTCACCCGCTAAGTGCTTACTTTGTGCCAAGCACTGTCCTAAGCACTGAGGGGCCTACAAGATCATCGGTTAGGACACAGACAGCCCCCCACCCTAGACTCTAAACTCACGTGTCTATTTATAGTTGTATTGCATTCTCCCAAGCGCTCAGTCAGTCAATCGTATTTCTTGAGCGCTGACTCGCTCCCTCTATAATGATGATGATGGCATTTATTAAGCGCTTACTATAGCGCTGGGGAGGTTACAGGTGATCAGGTTGGCCCACGGAGGGCTCCCAGTCTTCATCCCCATTTTACAGAAGAGGTAACTGGGGTCCAGAGAAGTGAAGTCCCACAGCTGACAGTTGGCGGAGCCGGGATTTGAACCCATGACCTCGGACTCCAAAGCCCGGGCTCTTTCCACTGAGCCACGCTGCTTCTCTGCTTCCCTTTATGTTCCTCCCTCCCATCCCCACAGCACTTACTGATATAGCTGTCATTTATTTATTTGCATCGATGACTGTCTCCCCCTTCTAGACCGTAAGCTCGTTGTGGGCAGGGAATGTGTCTGCTTATTTTTGTGTCATGCTTTCCCAAGCGCTTCGCCCGGTGCTCCGCACACAGTAAGCGCTCCATAAATACGATTGAACGGATAAATGCTTACAGTGCACTCACCATGGTAAATACATCGGACCTCACTTTACTAAGGTACAGTGCTCTGCACGCAGCAGGCGCTCAAGAAATGCAGCTGACGGAGCGTAAAGAAATAATTTGTAATGTAAAAACGCCACGGGGGCGAATACCAAATGCCCAAAACTTACCCATGGAAGGGTAGAGGCCCAGGAGATCCATTGGCTCAGTGGAAAAGAGCCCGGGCTTTGGAGTCAGAGGTCATGGGTTCAAATCCCGGCTCCGCCAATTGTCAGCTGTGTGACTTTGGGCAAGTCACTTCACTTCTCTGGGCCTCAGTTACCTCATCTGTAAAATGGGGTTGACTGTGAGCCCCCTACGGGACAACCTGATCACATTGTAACCTCCCCAGTGCTTAGAACAGTGCTTTGCACATAGTAAGCGCTTAATAAATGCCATCATTATTGTTATTATTATGAGCTGAGCGAAAGCGGTAACCTCTTTCTCCCTTCAAAAGTAGTAGCAGGGGATTTAGGAATCCGGGTCACAAACTCCCACTCCTCAGAGACTAGATTCTCCCAGCTTTTCCGAGCCCCAGTAGATCTGGCTGCCGCATATATTGCCGGAGGAAGAAAGGTAATCGAATTTGGAGAGCCACTTGACTGCCTAATATATTGCCAGGGGAAAAAAGGTAATCGAAATTACTCTCTAGTCTATCAATCAATCGTATTTATTGAGCGCTTACTGTGTGCAGAGCACTGTACTAAGCGCTTGGGAAGTCCAAGTTGGCAACATATAGAGGCAGTCCCGACCCAACAGTGGGCTCGCAGTCTAAGCCCCCAGTGCTTAGGACAATGCTTGGCACATAGTAAGCGTTCAGCAAATACCATCATCACTGTTACTTCTCTCAGCATGCTGAAGCCTTTAGAACTGCTGTGCCCCGCCAAAAAAAAACAACAAAATTTATTTCAGAAATCCCTTTGATTAATGCCCATTCTCTTAACCCATTAAGAGAAGCAGTGCGGGTCAATGGAAAGAGCGTGGGTTTGGGAGTCAGAGGTCCTGGGTTCAAGGCTTCCCAAGGGCTTACAGTGTACAGTGCTTTGCACACAGTAAGCGCTCAATAAATACCATTGAATGAATGAATGCCTCAGTTCTCTCATCTGTAAAATGGGGATTAGGACTGTGAGCCCCCTTTGGGACAACCTGATCACCTTGGAACCTCCCCAGCGCTTAGAACAGTGCTTTGCACATAGTAAGCGCTTAATAAATGCAATCGTTATTATTATTATTATTATCCCGGCTCCACCAATTGTCAGCTGGGTGACTTTGGGCAAGTCACTTCACTTCTCTGGGCCTCAGTTCCCTCATCTGTCAAGTGGGGATGAAGACGGTGAGCCCCCCGTGGGACAACCTGATCACCTTGGAACCTCCCCAGCGCTTAGAACAGTGCTTTGCACATAGTAAGCACTTAATAAATGCTATCATTATTATTATCATTATTAAGAGAAGCAGTGCAGCTCAATGGAAAGAGCGCGGGTTTGGGAGTCAGAGGTCATGGGTTCAAATTCCCGGCTCCGCCAATGGTCAGCCGGGTGACTTTGGGCAAGTCACTTCTCTGTGCCTCTGTTCCCTCATCTGTAAAATGGGGATGAAGACTGCGAGCCCCACGTGGAACAACCCGCTCACCTTGTATCCTCCCCAGCGCTTAGAATGCTGCTGTGCACATAGTAAGCGCTTAACAAATGCCATCATTATTATTATTTATTATAAAATGGTTTAGTTTTTTGTGGGCTCCCCGCCCACCCCCCGTTCTGGCCCCTTTCCCTCGGAGCTGTGGCGTCTTCCAAGTGGCACGGTTTTTCAGGAATCACTCCGGGCCTCCCGCCGTTCCTCCAAAGCGGGTTCCAAGTGCGAAGGAGCGGAAACGCGTTGGTAGGAGGTGGTCGTTAGCTCAGCCGGAGGGAGGGATCGTCCTAGGGTCGATCCGTTGCCGGACCGTCGGCCCGAGCAAGATTCCGATTCCTCCCGGAAAAGCGTGCCGCTGCCTTTGGGTTTCAGGTGCAGGCCAGGTGGATCTTGGACACCGATAACTTCAACGAGTGGATGAACGAGGAAGATTACGAAGTGGACGAGAACAAGAAGCCCGTGAGCTTTCGCCAGCGCATTTCGACCAAGAACGAAGAGGTGGGGGTCTTTTGACTTTTTTCGTTTTCCCCCGTGGCTTATTGTCTTCTGTATTTCCGAGTTTCTAAGTGGGGAGAATTCCCAAGGACACGGACACGTGATGGAGTTTAGTCACCAGTGGGTCAGGGAATACTTGCAGTGATCATTACCAGCTTTGACATTAATGTCCTGTCGTCGAGCCCGAGGTCTTAGGACCCGACTGGTCAATTAGCGAATCAAACTGGGGTCTGAAGTTGGCTGTAATAATAATAATAATAATAATAATAATAATAATAATAATAATAGCATATGTTAAGCGCCTTCTATGTGCAAAGCACTATTCTAAGCGCTGGGGGATACAAGGTGATCACGTTGTCCCACGTGGGGCTCACAGTCGTAATCTGTTAGTCTTAATAGTTACGCGACCCCCCAAGCAGACTGAGCCCCCTCGTTCCTCTCCCCTCCATCCCCGCTGCCTTACCTCCTTCCCCTCCCCACAGCTCCTGTATATATGTATATATGTTTGTACGTATTTATTACTCTATTTTATTTGTACATATTTATTCTATTTATTTTATTCTGTTAATATGTTTTTGTTTTGTTCTCTGTCTCCCCCTTCTAGACTGTGAGCCCACTGTTGGGTAGGGACCGTCTCTATGTGTTGCCAACTTGTACTTCCCAAGCGCTTAGTACAGTGTTCTGCACACAGTAAGCGCTCAATAGATACGATTGAATGACTGAATGAACATATAGAGACGGTCCCTACCCAACAGCTCTGCACACAGTAAGCACTCAATGAATGCGATTAAATGAATAAATGTATATGTGTTTGTACGTATTTATTACTCTATTTTATTTGTACATATTTATTCTATTCTGTTGCCATCTTGTACTTCCCAAGCGCTTAGTACAGTGCTCTGCACACAGGAAGCACTCAATAAATACGATTGAATGAATGAATGAATCCGTTTTACAGATGAGGTAACTGAGGCTCAGAGGAGTTAAGTGACTTACCCATGGTCACACAGCAGACGTGTGGCGGAGCCGGGATTTGAACCCATGACCTCCGACTCCCAAGACCGGGCTCTTACCACTGAGCCACGTTGCTTCTCCCATGAAAGCCAACTTGTACCTCCCAAGCGCTTAGTACAGTGCTCTGCACACAGTAAGCGCTCAATAAATACGATTGATGATGATGAAATGAAATGAGTGTAAGCTGTAATGAAATAAGCTTTCAGCCTCGCCTTCCAGAACTGAGAATCAATCAATCAATTGTATTTATTGAGCGCTTACTCTGTGCAGAGCACTGTACTAGGCGCTTAAGAAGCAGCATCGACCCGTGGCTAGAGCCCGGGCTTGGGAGTCTGTAGGTCATGGGTTCTAATCCCGACTCTACTCTTGTCTGCTTTACGACCGTGGGCCAGTCACTTCACTTCCGTGTGCCTCAGTTACCTCGTCTGTAAAATGGGGATCAAGGCTGTGAGCCCCATGCGGGACAGGGGCTGTGGCCAACCCAATTTGCGGGTTTTCCCCCCCAGCGCTTAGTACAGTGCCTGATATGGAGCCAGAGCTTAATAAATACCACAATTATTGTTGTTGTTATTATTATTAATTCCCTGACGCTCCCGATTCTCAAAACTGGCCTGCAGCAGTTGATGTTTCACTTTTCGATCGTTCTGGCTCTAGGAGTGATGATGATGATGAGGTACGACAGAATCCTGTTGAATCTGCAGGCAAAATATTCACGACTGAGTAGATAATTTCATGGTCATGGTCATTTCTCTTTTTTTAACTTAATCTAATAGACAACGCTTTTTTTATGTTACATTTTAGACTGTTCCCCTGCTGTGTTTCAGCTAAATCAAACTATGGTATTTACTGAGTGCTTGCTGTGTGCAGAACACTGTCGTAATAATAATAATGAGGGCGTTTGTTAAGCACTTACATTGTGCACAGCACTGTGGCAAGCGCTTGGATGAAGGCGGTACGACAGAATCGGTCGACACGTTCCCTGCCCACGATGAGTCTGAGGGAAAGATCCATTTTATCAATCGGTATCGAGTGCTTATTGTGTGCAGAGCACTTGTCCTAAACCCCCCTTCCCTCACCCCTGCCCACGTTGAGCTCACAGTCTGAGGGAAAGATCCATTTTATCAATCAGTCAGTCATTATTGAGCGCTTACTATGTGCAGAGCACTGTCCTAAACCCCCCTTCCCTCCCTCCTGCCCACGATGAGGTCACAGTCAGAGGGAAAGATCCATTTTATCAATCAGTCAGTCATTATTGAGCGCTTACTGCGTGCAGAGCGCTGTCCTAAACCCCCCTTCCCTTCTGCGTCTCCCAAACTTCTTCCCTTCGCTCTCCACCCCTTCCCAGCCCCGCTGCACTTAGGGCCATACCTGGAATTTATTCATTTGTACTGATGTCTGTCTCTCCCCTTCTAGACTGTAAAATCATCGTCATCGTCATCATCAATCGTATTTATTGAGCGCTTACTGTGTGCAGAGCACTGTACTAAGCGCTTGGGAAGTCCAAGTTGGCAACATAGAGAGACAGTCCCAACCCAACAGTGGGCTCACAGTCTAAAAGGGGGAGATAAATGCCTTTATTACTATTAGTGTGTGTGTGTGTGTGTGTGTGTGTGTGTGTGTGTGTGTGTGTGTGTTTTATTTGTGGGGTTGTGCCAGAAGAAGCAGTGTGGCTCAATAGAAAAGCCCGGGCTTGGGAGTCCAGAGGTCATGGGTTCGAATCCCAGCACTGCCAATTGTCAGCTGAGTGACTTTGGGCGAGTCGCTTCACTCCTCTGGACCTCAGTTCCCTCATCTGGAAAATGGGGGTGATGATTGTGAGCCCCACATGGGACCACTTGATCACCTTGTATCCTCCCCAGCGCTTAGAACGGTGCTTGGCCCATAGTAAGTGCTTAACAAATGCCATTATTATCATTATTATTATTATTATTATTATTATTATTATTATTGTTATCCGGAGACGATCTTACCCCCCCCGAGGACGGCCAGGCTGGGGCAGGGAGGGTGATTTGTTTGGTTTTCCTTCAGAATAAATACTGCCACACGTCGTCGGAAACAGGGCACGATGTTTTCAGGTTCATTTTTGTAACTTGTCACACTGTATAGTTATATGTGCATATAGCTATAATTCTATTTATTCTGACGGTCTTGACACCTGTCTACATGTTTTGTCGTCTGTTTCCCCTTCTAGATTGTGAGCCTGTTGTTGGGTAGGGACCGTCTCTTTATGTTGCCGCCTTGCACTTCCCAAGCGCTTAGTCCATCATCATCATCATCAATCGCATTTATTGAGCGCTTACTGTGTGCAGAGCACTGGACTAAGCGCTTGGGAAGTACAAGTTGGCAACATCTAGAGACGGTCCCTACCCAACAGTGGGCTCACAGTCTAAAAGGGGGAGACAGAGAACAGAACCAAACGTACTAACAAAATAAAATAAATAGAATAGGTATGTACAAGTAAAATAAATGGAGTAACAAATATGTACAAACATATATACATATGTCCAGTGCTTTGCACACAGCAAGCGCTCAATAAATACGATTGAATGAATGAATGAATGAAAGCTTGTGGTTGGCAGGGAATGTGTCTGTTTGTCGTTGTGTTGTACTCTGTGTTGTATTGGCAGAGGGATGGTATCCAACCTGATGAACTTGTATCTACCCCAACGCTTTGAGCAGTGCTTAGCAGATAGGAAGCACTTAATAATTACCATATTACCATTTCGTTATTATTCGGAGTCCCCCTCCATGCCTGGTCATGCCCATCCTTCTCCTCGTCCGGAATTCCATGGGCCTC
Organism: Tachyglossus aculeatus; assembly: GCF_015852505.1. Lineage (NCBI taxonomy): Eukaryota > Metazoa > Chordata > Mammalia > Monotremata > Tachyglossidae > Tachyglossus > Tachyglossus aculeatus. Next base: position 3,041,081 of record NC_052078.1, on the reverse strand, counting down.
GCCAGTAAGGAACGGCGCCTGGCGTTCCCAGGATTTGTCCATTGCTCCCCTCCGAGCTCTCCCCAAACTCCAAAGTCGTCAACGACAAGGGCAGGGAATGTGTGTGTTTACTGTGAAGGGGCCCGGGCTCTGGAGTCAGAGGTCATGGGTTCAAATCCCGGCTCTGCCAATTGTCAGCTGGGTGACTTTGGTCACTTCACTTCTCTGGGCGTCTGGATGACTTTGGGCAACTCACTTAACTTCTCTGGGCCTCAGTTACCTCATCTGGAAAATGGGGATGAGGACTGTGAGCCTCCCCAGCGCTTAGAGCACTGCTTTGCACATAGTAAGCGCTTAACAAATACCATTATTATTATAATTGTCCTCTCCCAAGAGCTTAAGTGCTTACTATGTGCAAAGCAGTGCTCTATGTTGCCAATTTGTACTTCCCAAGCGCTTAGTCCAGTGCTCTGCACATAGTAAGCGCTCAATAAATACGATTGATGATGATGATGATGATGATGATCTAAGTGCTGGGGAGCTTACAAAGTGATCAGGTGGTCCCACGGGGGGCTCACAGTCTTAATCCCCACGCAGAGCACCGTACTAAGCGCTTGGGAGAGTACAATACGGCAATATAACGGACACGCTCCCTGCCCACAACGAGCTTACAGTCTAGAGGGGGAGACGGTCATTAATAGGACTTACTGTTCCTCGCAGGTCCCTTTATCCTCACCCTCTTATCACCCAGGCTTCCTTTAATAATAATAATGATGGTGGCATTTATTAAGCGCTTACTATGTGCAAGGCACCGTTCTGTGCACACAGTAAGCGCTCAATAAATGCGACTGAACGAATGAATCAGGTGAATTCATCCCCCCCAACTTTTGTGTTCCCCTCCCTTCTGATGCCAGCCCGTCCGAAGTCCCGAGAGGAGAGACAGGAAAGCGACGGCGAGCACGAGGAAGAGGAAACACTCGCCTTCTCCTCCGCCTCCCGCGCCGGCAGAATCGAGGAAAAAGGCCGGAAAGAAAGGGTGAGAGCGGGAAGGGAGGAGCGCCCCGAACGAAACCGGCTTCCGTCTCCGTGCTTAAGAGGAGCAGACGCCCGCCGACTTCCGTCCCGGGAGCGGGTGGCGTCGGTTTGCCTGATTGGGGTCCCGTTTCTGGAAATCAATCAATCAGTCAATCAATCAATCGTATTTATTGAGCGCTTACTGTGTGCGGAGCACTGGACTAAGCGCTTGGGAAGTACAAGTCGGCAACACGTAGAGACGGTCCCTACCCAACAGGCAGAAGGGGGTGGGTAGACTTTGAGCCTGAGTGATATTCCCTGCTTTGTGAACCTTTTATTCATGATATTTCACTTTGGAACTGGAACACAAAGTGTGTACTGCGTCACAAAATTTACGTCGTCACTGTGGATGGACGTTGGGCGAGAAAACGTTCATTTCACAAACTAAGGAAAACAAGATGCTGAATTTCTTTTTTTTTTAAAGGGGTCTGTATTCTCCCAGGCGCCTCTGTCCGTGGCACTCATCCTTTGCTTGCATCATTCATTCAGTTGTATTTATTGAGCGCTTACTGTATGCAGAGCACTGTACTAAGCGCTTGGGAAGTGCAAGTTGGTAACATCTAGAGACGGTCCCTACCCAACAGCGGGTTTACAGTCTAGAAGACTGAGATGGAGGGGCGGGAGGCAACTGTGTCCCTAAATTTACAGCATCAGTGGCATAGCCTGGGCTGAAACCCAATCATCAATCCATTGGTGGTAACAGTAATAATAATAATAATTGTATTTAAGCGCTTACTTTATACCAGGCACTGTACTAAGTGCTGGGGTAGATGCAAGCTAATCAGGTTGGACTCAATCCCTATTCCACTTGGGGCTCACACTCTTGTCCCTCTTGTATAGATCAATCAATCAGTCGTATTTATTGAGCGCTTACTGTGTGCAGAGCACTGTACTAAGCGCTTGGGAAGTACAAGTTGGCAACATATAGAGACAGTCCCTACCCAACAGCGGACTCACAGTCTAGAAGGGGGGGGACAGAGAACAAAACCAAACATATTAACAAAATAAAGTAAATAGGATAGGTATGTACAAGTAAAAGAAATAAATAGAGTAATAAATATGTACAAACATATATCCATATATCCAGGTGCTGTGGGGAAGGGAAGGAGGTAAGACAGGGGGATGGAGAGGGGGATGAGGGGGAGAGGAAGGAGGGGGCTCAGTCTGGGAAGGCCTCCTGGAGGTAACTGAGGCACAGAGAAGTGATGTGACTTGTCACGCAGCAGACAAGTGGTGGAGCCAGGATTAGAACCCATGTCCTTCTGATTCCCAGGCCCAGACTCTTTCCACAAGGCCACGTTGGCTTCAAGAAGAACCTTACTGAAGCCTTCTTAGGAAAACTGCTCGGCAGCGTGGCTCAGTGGAAAGAGCCCGGGCTTTGGAGCCCGAGGTCACGGGTTCAAATCCCGGCTCCGCCGCTTGTCAGCTGTGTGACTTTGGGCAAGTCGCTTCACTTCTCTGGGCCTCAGTTCCCTCATCTGGAAAATGGGGATTAAGACTGTGAGCCCCCAGTGGGACAGCCTGATCACCTTGTAGCCTCCCCAGTGCACGGAACAGTGCTTTGCACATAGTAAGCGCTTAATAAATGCCGTTATCATTATTATTATTTGGAACGGTGATGTCACAATTCCCCATGCCATTTGCACTGGCCATACACAGCAGGCCAGTTCTCTCTTTGGTCACTCCAGAAAGTGAGGCTCGGGCCCGTCTGTGGAAGCCACACAGCTTTCGGATCAGAGGTTTAATCCTTCTTTTTCACTCTGGAAGTCAATATTTGTGGCTCAGTGGCTAGCGTACAGGCCTAGGGTTCAGGATCTCGGTCCTGGTCCCAGCCCCGCCACTTTTCGGCAGTGTGGCTTTGGGCAAGTCAATCAATCAATCAATCAATCGTATTTATTGAGCGCTTACTATGTGCAGAGCACTGTACTAAGCGCTTGGGAAGTACAAATTGGCATCACATAGAGACAGTCCCTACCCGATAGTGGGCTCACAGTCTAAAAGGGGGAGACAGAGAACAGAACCAAACATACCAACAAAATAAAATAAGTAGGATAGAAATGTACAAGTAAAATAAATAAATAAATAAATAAACAGAGTAATAAATATGTACAACCATATATACATATATACAGGTGCTGTGGGGAGGGGAAGGCGGTAAGGCGGGGGGATGGAGAGGGGGACGAGGGGGAGAGGAAAGAAGGGGCTCAATCTGGGAAGGCCTCCTGGAGGAGGTGAGCTCTCAGCAGGGCCTTGAAGGGAGGAAGATCGCTAGCTTGGCGGATGGGCAGAGGGAGGGCATTCCAGGCCCGGGGGATGACGTGGGCCGGGGGTCGATGGCGGGACAGGCGAGAAAGAGGTACGGTGAGGAGATAGCGGCGGAGAAGCGGAGGGTGCAGAGTGGGCTGTAGAAGGAGAGAAGGGAGGTGAGGTAGGAGGGGGCGAGGTTATGGAGAGCCTTGAAGCCCAAGGTGAGGAGTTTCTGCCTGATGCGCAGCTTGATTGGTAGCCACTGGAGATTTTTGAGGAGGGGAGTAATATGCCCAGAGCGTTTCTGGACGAAGATAATCCGGGCAGCAGCATGACGTATGGATTGAAGTGGATAGAGACACGAGGATGGGAAATCGGAGAGAAGGCTGATTGCTAATCAGGTTGTCGTTAATGTAACTTGGTGATAACAAGGGCCTTTTTCCCGGGGGAGAGGGGGAGAGTCAGTCAGGTCCGGACACGGAAGGGGGGTATGGGGGGCAAGTCGGGTAAGTCGGGGGTAAGTCGGTTAACTCCGCTGTGCCTCGATTACCTCATCTGTTAAACGGAGATAAAACACCCGCCGTCCCTCTTACTTAGACTCTGGGCCCCACGTGGGACAGGGATCGAGTCCAAGCTATGTCCACCCCAGTGCGCATCCAGGAATTTGCACGGAGTAAGTGGTTGCCACACACCGTTATTATGATTCCTGTTTTATGCCGATTATTTGCCGAGCATAGTATGCCAGTAGCGACATCAGCATTCAGGACTGACAGTTCCCCATTCCACTAGTAACCTTAAGCCCATTGGACTCATCTCCTTTGATTTCCCTTGATTTGGTACATAAGCAGTCCATCCTTGTCCCTACCTATTTCTCGGGAACGTCAGAGGGATCAGTTGTGGGGGTCGGAGAACGGCGTGGAATCCTTCGCCGGAGTAGGAGCAGTTCAGTCCTTAGGGAAACAGCCTTGACCTGGCATTTGAGCTCAAAACCGCATGAGATTCTGCCGATTATTCTCGGCGAAGACGTCTTTCATATATTAATGACAACCCCCGCAAGGCGCCGCGCACCCCAGTGCTTAGTACCGTGCCTGGCACACAGTAAGTGCTTAACAGATACCGTAATTATCATTATTACTCTTACCCTTAGCATCAGGATTCTTAGTTACTTAATGGACAACACTCAGGCTCTTTTCAGTTCAGAGGAAACGGTGGTAAGCGTTCCCCCCGCCGTCCTGAATTCCGGGTAAGAGAAAGCAGACGGAGTCGTGGCGTGTTTCGGCTAACAAACCCGACCGCGGCTAACCCGTCGTAGGCAAGCCAGTCTGTATGGGAAGCGGCGAGGTCAGAAAGAGGAAGATGAACAGGAAGATCTCACCAAGGACATGGAGGACCCAACCCCGGTACCCAACATAGAGGAAGTGGTGCTTCCCAAAAACGGTGAGCAGGCCGGCTTCCCTCGCTCTGCCCCGGGCCCCAGCTCGTCTTTGCTTTCCGTCGGGGGAGTAGGGAGACCGTCCCTGCCCTGTCCGGCGCGGGGGACGTAGCAGACAGATCTCTTGGGGTCAACTGAGAACAAAAGTCAGGGCGTATAGGAAGCCGAAAGACACGGGCGCCGAGGACGGCCGACGGGATGACGCGAGCAGGGAGGTGAGGGTGGCCGGAAGGCCGCTTTCCAGTCATCATCATCATCATCAATCGTATTTATTGAGCGCTTACTATGTGCAGAGCACTGTACTAAGCGCTTGGGAAGTACAAATTGGCAACATCTAGAGACAGTCCCTACCCAACAGTGGGCTCACAGTCTAAAAGGGGGAGACGGAGAACAAAACCGTCGGGACCAGTCAGTGAATAAAGCGGGCGGTCTTCCGGCACCGAAGGGACCGAAGGGAAAAAAGGACTCCGCAGGTTCGGTGAAGCCAGATGAGGGAACTGTGGAAGGGTCTAGGTCGGCCTAGAGATGGCTGCCTAGCCGTGGGACTCCACCCTTAGCTTGTGTCACCAAAAAAGCCCCATTGGAGGATAACACAGCCCAGAAGCCCAGGGGTGGTGATTTTCCTGGTGCACCCGTTACAGGAAGATAGAGCGCCTGTTCCGAAATCCTTTGTTTTGCAGTGAATCCAAAGAAAGACAGTGAAAACACGCCGGTCAAAGGAGGAACAGTGGCTGACCTAGGTAACGGAATCGTTCGTCCGCCCGGCCGAACTGCGGGGTCCGCGGAGGGTTCTCGAGGGCCTGAGCGTCAGAGGCGTCCGAAGCGGGGGCCGTTTTCACAAAGCGATCGGCGCCGTCCTCCTTTCCCTCAGCGCCTCCCCCACTTGATGCGTCGCTTATGGGGGTCAGAGGAAGTAGGGGCCCGCTTTACGTTCTTCAAAGAGGGCTCGGCTGGTTTGCCGTGGAGCGGAGAAGCAGGACGCAGGTGTTTTCACCCGCGCTCCTCCCAAATTTCCACCCGCAGGGAAGGCAGAAGCGTGGCGATTTCAGACCCTGCTGGGCCGTGATATTCCAGGCTTTGAGGCTTGTCGCTACCCTCCCTGTGTGCTCAGTGATCTGAGGATCCCGAGTCGTCATCATCATCAAGCGTATTTATTGAGCGCTTACTATGTGCAGAGCACTGGACTAAGCACTTGGGAAGTACAAATTGGCAACAGATAGAGACAGTCCCTACCCAACAGTGGGCTCACAGTCTAGAAGGGGGAGACAGGCAACAAAACATATTAACAAAATAAAATAAATAGAATAAATAGGTACAAATAAAACAGAGTCACAGTCTAAAAGGGGGAGACAGAGAACAAAGCAGCACAGCCCCAAACCCCTGACTGTCCTCCAACGATCCAACAAGGCCCGTCCGTCATCCCTAACTCTTCCCCCCGTGGCCCAACGTGTCCGATTCCCCCCACCTTCCCCGATATCCCCCAGTGACCGGACCCGGCCGCTCGGGCATGGATGTGTCCAAACCCCCGTGAAAGCTGCCGGCGTGCGATCCGCCCGTCCGGCTTCCCTGCCCACCATGGTGGTCCCTCTCGGGCGGGCGGTCCTAACCCCGGCTCTGCCCCCGGGACCATGGGCCGGTCATTCCACTCCTCCGGGCCTCCGTTTGTTCATCCGTTCTCCCTCCCAGATTTTAATGTGCCGTGAAGGTATTCTAGAGATTTAGGCCAAAGCTGTCTATGCCCGGGGATCGGTGGGGAATCCCGGTTGGGGTCGAAGGCCGAGACACGGTGAAAACTCATGGCTCCAGTCAGGCTAGATCCGTGTCAAATTTAAATCCAGTTGCAATTCGCCGCCTTACTGAGCACTTACCGCGTAGTAAGCGCTAGGATAGGCGCTCGTCAGATCGGACACAGTCTCCTTCCCACATGGGCCTCGGTGTCTTAAGTAGGAGGAGAACAGGTACCGAATTCCCATTTTCCCGATGAGGAAACTGGGCGGGGGCACAGGGCAGTTAAGAGACTTGCCCAGGGTCTTACAGCTGGCAAAGGGCAGAGCTGAATTGGAACCCAGGGCCAGGGCTCATTCCTCTAAGCCACGCTGCTTCCCGCTGTTCCGTGAAAGCAGTTTCATCCTAAAACAGGGCGGGATCACTCACCCAGCCCTGGGGCTGCGTTCCTTGTGGAATTTTATAGCTTCGGTCTTTTAGCTTTATGTGTCGGAAGCCCCGCTCTACGGATGTTAATCTTGGGGCCCTCCTAGCTAAGTGGCATTGATGTTTTTCCCGGCCCATCCAGCCGATTCCATAATAATAATAATAATGATGATGATGGTATTTAAGCGCTTACTATGTGCCAAGCACTGTTCTAAGCGCTGGGGGGATGCAAGGTGATCAGGTTGTCCCACGTTGGGGTCACAGTCTTAATCCCCATTTTACAGATGAGGGACCTGAGGCCTAGGGAATAATAATAATGATGGTATTTGTTAAGCGCTTACTATGTGCCAAGCACTGTTCTAAGTGCTGGGGGGATACAAGGTGATCAGGTTGTCCCACGTGGGGCTCACAGTCTTCGTCCCCATTTTACAGATGAGGGAACTGAGGCTTAGAGAATAATAATAATGATGATATTTGTTAAGCGCTTACTATGTGCAAAGCACTGTTCTAAGCACTGGGGGGGATACAAGGTGATCAGGTTGTCCCACGGTGGGCTCACAGTCTTCATCCCCATTTTACAGATGAGGGAACTGAGGCCTAGAGAATAATAATAATGATGGTATTTGTTAAGCGCTTACTATGTGCAAAGCACTGTTCTAAGCACTGGGGGGATACAAGGTGATCAGGTTGTCCCACGGGGGGCTCACAGTCTTAATCCCCATTTTACAGATGAGGGAACTGAGGCCTAGAGAATAATAATAATAATAATGATGGTATTTGTTAAGTGCTTACTATGTGCTAAGCACTGGGGTGGAAACAAGGTGATCAGGTTGTCCCACGGGGGGCTCACAGTCTTAATCCCCATTTTACAGATGAGGGAACTGAGGCCTAGAGAATAATAATAATGATGGTATTTGCAAAGCACTGTTCTTAGCATTGAGGGGATACAGGGCGATCAGGTTGTCCCACGTGGGGCTCACAGTCTTAATCCCCATTTTACAGATGAGGGAACTGAGGCCTAGAGAATAATAATAATAATAATGATGGTATTTGCAAAGCACTGTTCTAAGCACTGGGGGGATACAAGGCGATCAGATTGTCCCACATGGGGCTCACCGTCTTCATCCCCATTTTACAGATGAGGGAACTGAGGCCTAGAGAAGGGAAGTGACTTGCCCAAAGTCACCCAGCTGACAATTGGCGGAGCCGGGATTTGAACCCATGACCTCGGACTCCAAAGCCCGGGCTCTTTCCACCGAGCCACGCTGCTTCTCTACTATCTGGGTTCCTCGTTAGGCATTAAGCTGTGGGCCAAGCACTGGGTCAGAGAACCGGCTCCCGCGCTTACCCCGTCCAACCCGATTCCTTTCCCCTTTTCCACCGGGGTGCAAAACTCCGTGACTCCCACGTTCCACCAGGAATCAGTCGTACGCGCTGAGCGCTTACTGCGTGCGAAGCACTGCACCGCACGCTTGAACTGCCGAGTTGGGGGAGCGGAGAGTTCCGGGTGAGTCTCTTGCCGTCTCTTGAGGACGCGAGGACTAGGGCGGTCGGTAATTAATTCCGAATTCCCGGACGCCGCGGTGTGTTAATTATCGGTGGAGGATTCCCCCCTCCTCTCACCGCTCCTTTTTCTCCGGTGGATGAATGGATTCCCTCTCCCTCTGGATGCCCCCAATCCCTCTGCCCACCCGCCAAGCTCGCTCTCTTCCTCCCTTCAAGGCCCTACTGAGAGCTCACCTCCTCCAGGAGGCCTTCCCAGACTGAGCCCCTTCCTTCCTCTCCCCCTCGCCCCCCTCTCCATCCCCCATCTTACCTCCCTCCCTTCCCCACAGCACCTGTAGATATGTATATATGTTTGTACATATTTTTTTTACTCTATTTAATTTATTTGTACATATCTATTCTATTTTATTTTGTTAGTATGTTTGGTTTTATTCTCTGTCTCCCCCTTTTAGACTGTGAGCCCACTGTTGGGTAGGGACTGTCTCTATATGTTGCCAATTTGGACTTCCCAAGCGCTTAGTACAGTGCTCTGCACACAGTAAGCGCTCAATAAATACGATTGATGATGATGATTCCCCCCTCCTCTCACCGCTCCTTTTTCTCCAGCGCATAAATGGATTCCCCCCTCCTCTCACCGCTCCTTTTTCTCCAGCGGATAAATGGATTCCCCCCCTCCTCTCACCGCTCCTTTTTCTCCGGCGGATGAATTAAGCCAGGATGAGATCGCTTCTTAATGACCCCGTCCATTCCCCGTCCTTCCCCAAATTCCCTTCCAGCGATCGCGTGCCTTCGAAGCCTGGGAATGATCCATGGTCGCAATAACAACAACAGTGATGGTATTTGTTAAGCGCCTACTATGTGCGAAGCACTGTTCTAAGCGCTGGGGTAGATATAAGGCAATGATGTTGTCCCATGTGGGGCTCACGGTCCTGATCCCCATTTTACAGATGAGAGAACTGAGGCATTCAGTCATTCAGTGGTATTTATTGAGCGCTTACTGTGTGCAAAGCACTGTACACCGTAAGCGCTTGGGAAGTACAGAGAAGTTAAGTGACTTGCCCAAAGTCACCCAGCTGATAAGTGGCGGAGCTGGGATAATAATAATAATAATTATGATGGCATTTATTAAGCGCTTAGTATGAGCAAAGCACTGTTCTAAGCGCTGGGGAGGTTCCAAGGTGATCAGGTTGTCCCAAAGGGGGCTCACGGTCCTGATCCCCATTTTACAGATGAGAGAACTGAGGCATTCATTCATGCAGTGGTATTTATTGAGCGCTTACTGCGTGCAAAGCACTGTACACTGTAAGCGCTTGGGAAGTACAGAGAAGTTAAGTGACTTGCCCCAAGTCACCCAGCTGATAAGTGGCGGAGCTGGGATAATAATAATAATAATAATCATGATTGCATTTATTAAGCGCTTACTCTGTGCAAAGCACTGTTCTAAGTGCTGGGGAGGTTCCAAGGTGATCAGGTTGTCCCAAAGGGGGCTCACGGTCCTAATCCCCATTTTACAGATGAGAGAACTGAGGCATTCAGTCATTCAGTGGTATTTATTGAGCGCTTACTGTGTGCAAAGCACTGTACACTGTAAGCGCTTGGGAAGTACAGAGAAGTTAAGTGACTTGCCCAAAGTCACCCAGCTGATAAGTGGCGGAGCCGGAATAATAATAATAATAATAATAATAATTATTGTATTAAGCGCTTACTATGTGCAAAGCACTGTTCTAAGCACTGGGGAGGTTCCAAGGTGATCAGGTTGTCCCAAAGGGGGCTCACGGTCCTAATCCCCATTTTACAGATGAGAGAACTGAGGCATTCAGTCATTCAGTGGTATTTATTGAGCGCTTACTGTGTGCAAAGCACTGTACACTGTAAGCGCTTGGGAAGTACAGAGAAGTTAAGTGACTTGCCCAAAGTCACCCAGCTGATAAGTGGTGGAGCCGGGATAATAATAATAATAATAATGATTGCATTTATTAAGTGCTTACTATGTGCAAAGCACTGTTCTAAGCGCTGGGGAGGTTACAAGGTGATCAGGTTGTCCCAAAGGGGGCTCACAGTCCTAATCCCCATTTTACAGATGAGAGAACTGAGGCATTCAGTCATTCAGTGGTATTTATTGAGCGCTTACTGTGTGCAAAGCACTGTACACAGTAGCGCTCGGGAAGTACAGAGAAGTTAAGTGACTTGCCCAAAGTCACTCAGCTGATAAGTGGCGGAGCCGGAATAATAATAATGATTGTATTAAGCGCTTACTATGTGCAAAGCACTGTTCTAAGCGCTGGGGAGGTTCCAAGGTGATCAGGTTGTCCCAAAGAGGGCTCACAGTCCTAATCCCCATTTTACAGATGAGGGAACTAAGGCACAGAGAAGTTAAGTGACTTGCCCAAAGTCACCCAGCCAATAAAGCGATAACCTGAGAAGCAGCGGGGCTCACTGGAAAGAGCCCGGGCTTTGGAGTCGGAGGCCATGGGTTCAAATCCTGGCTCCGCCAACTGTCAGCTGTGTGACCTGGGGCAAGTCGCTTCACTTCTCTGGGCCTCAGTGACCTCATCTGGAAAATGGGGATGAAGACTGTGAGCCCCCCGTGGGACAACCTAATCACCTTATAACCTCCCCAGCGCTTAGAACAGTGCTTTGCACATAGTAAGCGCTTAATAAATGCCATTACTATGAGAAGCAGTGTAGCTCAGTGGAAAGAGCCCGGGCTTTGGAGTCAGAGGTCATGGGTTCGAGTCCCGGCTTTGCCAATTGTCGGCTGTGTGACTTTGGGCAAGTCACTTAACTTCTCTGGGCCTCAGTTCCCTCATCTGTAAAATGGGGATTGAGATTGTGAGCCCCACGAGGGACAACCTGATCACCTTGTAACCTCCCCAGCACTTAGAACAGTGCTTTGCACATAGTAAGTGCTTAATAAATGCCATTATTATTATTATTATTTTAAAAAATCTCAGGGTGCTCTGAAGCCAGGTGAAAGAGAAGCCCTTAACTTCTCTGTGCCTCAGTTCCCTCATCTGTCAAATGGGGATGAAGACTGTGAGCCCCCCCACCGTGGGACCACCTGATCACCTTGTAACCTCCCCAGCGCTTAGAACAGTGCTTGGCACATAATAAGCGCTTAATAAATGCCATCATTATTATAAGCAGCAGAGCCAGGATTAGAACCCACGACCTCTGACTCCTACGCCCGGGCTGTGTTCCCGCAAGCCACGCTGCTTCAGCTGAGCTACTTACTGGGCGCTTACTACGTGCAGAGCACCGAAGCGCTTGGGAGAGGCGAGTCCAACGGAATGAGCGGACCCGTGATGAGCACCTTTGGAATGGGGCAGTTTTATTTTTAATTTATTAAGGCGTAACTCACACTGCGTTCCGATATCCTTGCAGATGAACAGGATGAAGAAACTCTGACCACCGGCGGAAAGGTAAGGGCCATTTATTGGACTCCCCGGCTGGGGAATGGCTTTCAAATGGCCTTTAATAGCCAGGTGCCCCCAATGTAGAATTGACCCCGACTCCTCGTCACCGTCACCCTAACCAGCGACCGAGTTGAGCACTGTCCTTCCCAAGCGCTTAGTAATAATAATAATAATGATAGCATTTATTAAGCGCTTACTATGTGCAAAGCACTGTTCTAAGCGCTGGGGAGGTTACAAGGCAATCAGGCTGTCCCACAGGGGGCTCACAGACTTAATCCCCAATTTACAGATGAGGGAACTGAGGCCCAGAGAAGTGAAGTGACTCGCCCAGAGTCACACAGCTGACAAGTGGTGGAGCCGGGATTCGAACCCATGACCTCGGACTCCAAAGCCCGGGCTCTTTCCACTGAGCTGCGCTGCTTCTCTGCTCTGCACACAGTAAGCACTCAATAAATGCGGTTGATTGATAAATGAGAAGCAGCGTGGCTCAGTGGAAAGAGCAGGGGCTTGGGAGTCCGAGGTCATGGGTTCAAGTCCCGGCCCCGCCAACCGTCAGCTGGGTGGCTTTGGGCGAGTCACGTCACTTCTCTGGGCCTCAGTTCCCTCATCTGGAAAATGGGGGTTAAGACTGTGAGCCCCCCGTGGGACAACCCGATCACCTTGGAACCTCCCCAGCGCTTAGAACAGGGCTTTGCACACAGTAAGCGCTTAACAAATGCCGTCATTATTATTATTAGTATAAATCCAAGTGCCGGGGCGATGCAGAAGCAAAGTGGGAGAAGAGGAAATGCGGGCTGCCCGCAAGCGGTTTACAGTCCTGAGAGGTTGGAGTTGTAACCTGATTTTTTTTTTTTAAATAATGGCATTTATTAAGTGCTTACTATGTGCAAAGCACTGTTCTAAGCGCTGGGGAGGTTACAAGGTGATCAGGTTGTCCCACGGGGGGCTCACAGTCTTCATCCCCATTTGGCAGATGAGGTCACTGAGGCACAGAGAATTTAAGCGACTTGCCCAAAGTCACACAGCTGACAAGTGGCGGAGCCGGGATTTAATAATAATAATAATAATAATGATAATGGTGGTATTTGTTAAGCACTTACTATGTGCGAAGCACTGTTCTAAGTGCTGGGGGGATACAATGTGATCAGGTTGTCCCACGGGGGGCTCACAGTCTTAACCCCCATTTTACAGATGAGGGAACTGAGGCCCAGAGAAGTTAAGCGACTTGCCCAAAGTCACACAGCTGACAATTGGCGGAGCCGGGATTCGAACCCATGACCTCTGACTCCAAAGCCCGGGCTCTTTTCCACTGAGCCACGCTGCCTTTGTGTTGGCGCTCATCGGCACTTAGGTCCCGCTGGGGCCCTTAGAGGGGGTGACCACCGGGACCCCCCCCGCCTTACCTCCTTCCCTTCCCCACAGCACCTGTATATATGTATATATGCTTGTACATATGTATTACTCTATTTATTTATTACTCTATTTATTTTACTTGTACATATCTATTCTATTTATTTTATTTTGTTAGTATGTTTGGTTTCGTTCTCTATCTGCCCCTTCTAGACTGTGAGCCCACTGTTGGGTAGGGACCGTCTCTAGATGTTGCCAGCTTGTACTTCGCAAGCACTTAGTACAGTGCTCTGCACATAGTAAGTGCTCAATAAATACGATTGATTGATTGATTGATTGACCCCCAAGAAACCGGGAGGCTACCCACGCTCCGTTTCCCCAGTCGGCCCGGCGCCCATCAATCAATCAATCGTATTTATTGAGCGCTTACTGTGTGCAGAGCCCTGTACAGAAGCAGCGCGGCTCAGTGGAAAGAGCCCGGGCTTTGGAGTCCGAGGTCATGGGTTCGAATGCCGGCTCCCCCACCTGTCTGCTGTGTGATCTTGGGCAAGTCACTTAACTTCTCTGAGCCTCAGTGACCTCATCTGTAAAACGGGGATGAAGACTGGGAGCCCCACGTGGGGCAACCTGATCCCCCTGTATCCTCCCCAGCGCTGAGAACAGTGCTTTGCACATAGTAAGCGCTTAGCAAATGCCAATTATTATTATTATTATCATTATTATTATTATTATTATTATTACTAAGCGCTTGGGAAGTACAAGTTGGCAACATACCCCCACCACCTGTGGTTTTTCCTTGCCCAGGAAGACGAAGACCCCGGGAAGGGGGATCAGAGCCGATCGATCGACCCGGGCGAAGACAACGTGACGGAGCAGACGAATCACATCATCATCCCCAGCTACGCGTCGTGGTTCGACTACAACTGGTAAGCGCCGGAGCCGCTTCTCCGACCCAGTGCTTAGCACAGAGTTTAATGCTTAACAAGGAGCCCGATCAATCCATCAATCGTATTTATTGAGCGCTTACTTTGTGCAGAGCACTGGACCGAGCGCTTGGGAAGTACAAGCTGGCAACACATAGAGACAGTCCCTACCCCAGAAATTAGAGAAGTTAGCTCATCATCATCATCATCATCAATCGTATTTATTGAGCGCTTACTATGTGCAGAGCACTGTACTAAGCACTTGGGAAGTACAAATTGGCAACACCTCGGTAAAATCGGAATTAAGGCTGTGAGCCCCATGTGGGCCACGGACTGTGTATCTACCCTGCTTGGCTTGTATCTCAAAGAGAAGCAGCGGGGCTCGGCGGAAAGAGCCCAGGCTTGGGGGTCAGAGGTCCTGGGTTCTAATCCCGGCTCCGCCGCCTGTCAGCTGGGTGACTTGGGGCGAGTCACTTCACCTCTCTGGGCCTCAATGTCGTCGTCTGGAAAAGGGGGATTAAGACCGTGAGCCCCACGTGGGGCAACCTGATCGCTTTGTGTCCACCCCGGGGCTTCGCGTATAGGAAGCGCTTAATGAATGCCATGATTATTAAGCGCTTAGTACAGCGCTCTGCACACAGGAAGTGCTCAATAAATACGATTGAATGAATGAATGATTATTATTATTATCTACCCCACTGCATAATAATAAGCAACGTGGCTCAGTGGAAAGAGCACGGGCTTGGGAGCCGGAGGTGATGGGTTCGAATCCCTGCTCCGCCACCTGTCAGCTGTGTGACCTTGGGCGAGCCACTTAACTTCTCTGGGCCTCAGTTCCCTCATCTGTAAAATGGGGGTTAAGACTGTGAGCCCCACGGGGGACAACCTGATCACTTTGTATCCCCCAAGCGCTTAGAACAGTGCTTTGCACATAGTAAGCGCTTAACAAATACCATCATTGTTATAATGAGAAGCAGCATGGCTCAGTGGAAAGAGCCCGAGCTTTGGAGTCAGAGGTCATGGGTTCAAATCCTGGCTCCGCCACTTGTCAGCTGTGTGACTTTGGGCAAGTCACTTCTCTGTGCCTCAGTTCCCTCATCTGTAAAAATGGGGATTAAAACTGTGAGCCCCCAACGTGGGACAACCTGATCACCTTGTAACCTCCCCAGCGCTTAGAACAGTGCTTTGCACATAGTAAGTGCTCAATAATCAATCAATCGTATTTATTGAGCGCTTACTGTGTGCAGAACGCTGTACTAAGCGCTTGGGGAGTACAAGTTGGCAACATATAGAGCCAACAGTGGGCTCACAGTCTAGAAGGGGGAATGCCATCATTATTATTATTATTATTGAGTGCTTGGTATATAGTAAGTCCTTGACAAATATAACAAAAAAAAATTTTTGAATACTTAAAGGTGGATATTTAGCTTTCCACAAGTGCCCTTTTCAGGAGGGAGGGAAGGGTAGGGGATGGTGGAGAGCAAGCCTGCTTTGCCCGCCTGTCAGGAAATTCTGTAAAACCAAAGGCAAGAATAGTTCTGTGGTTTAAAGATGGGGACGGAGAGTCAATCCCAAAATGGGTGGAACCTGAAAAATTCCCAGTTCGAACAAGAGGAAGACAGAACCTCACTTCGGTGAGGAGGTGGAGCGCCCATGCAGAAATCATTCACACCGAAGGGAACGACGGAGAAGCGGCATGGCCTGGATAGAGCCCGAGCGTAGGAATCGGAAGGTCATCGCTTCTAATTCCGGCTCCGCCACTTATCTGCTGTGCGGCCTGGGGCAAGTTGCTTCACTTCTCTGGGCCTCAGTTGCCTCATCCGGCAAATGGGGCCGGATGAGAAGCAAATGAGAAGCAGCGTGGCTCAGTGGAAAGAGCTTTGTAGTGAGAGGTCATGGGTTTGAATCCCGGCTCCGCCACATGTCTGCTGTGTGACCCTGGGCAAGTCACTTAACTTCTCTGAGCCTCAGTTACCTCATCTGTAAAATGGGGATTGACTGTGAGCCCCATGTGGGACAACCTGATCATGTTATAGCCCCCCAGCGCTTAGAACGGTGCTTTGCACATAGTAAGCGCTTAACAAATGCCATCATTATTAATGGGGATTGAGACTGAGCCCCGTGTGGGGCAGAGACTGTGTCCAACCTGATTTGCTTGGATCCACCCCAGTGCTTAGAACACTGCTTAGCACATCGTAAACACTTAACAAATACCGCAATAATTATTGTTATCATTATCGTTATCATTTTTAGTAGTGAGAAGCAGTGGTTTTGCCTGCTTTTTCTCAGAGCCAGACTAACCCCTAACTTTGTTTCTTCCAGTATCCACGTCATAGAGCGCCGGGCTCTTCCAGAATTCTTCAATGGGAAAAACAAGTCCAAGACTCCAGAAATGTATGTCATAGATTCATATATACAGAAATATGTTACAGGGGCGTATCTCCGTGCCGTGGATCTATCCTTTCGAATCGACGCATCTTGGTTTTAACCAGGAAGTTCTTTATCATCTCCAAGTCCAGTCAGAGCATCTTTCATCATCATCATCAATCGAATTTATTGAGCGCTTACTGTGTTCAGAGCACTGTACTAATCAGTCAATCAATCAATCGTATTTATTGAGCGCTTACTATGTGCAGAGCACTGTACTAAGCGCTTGGGAAGTACAAATTGGCAACACATAGAGACAGTCCCTACCCAACAGTGGGCTCACAGTCTAAAAGGGGGAGACAGAGAACAGAACCAAACATACCAACAAAATAAAATAGGATAGAAATGTACAAGCAAAATAAATAAATAAATAAATAGAGTAGAGCACTGTACTAAGCGCTTGGGAAGTACAAATTGGCAACATATAGAGACAGTCCCTACCCAACAGTGGGCTCACAGTCTAGAAGGGGGAGACAAAACCAAACATACTAACAAAATGAAAGAAATAGAATAGGTATGTACAAGCAAAATAAATAAATAGAGTAATAAATATGTACAAACATATATACATCTTTCCAGAATAAGTAGTTCATGGAGGTGTCCCTTTCCCCATCATATGGTTAAGTCTCTCAAGTACAGATAATTGTCTTCCTTCCAGTGTCCTTTCTCCATTGATTTAAAAAAAGAAAAACATGCCCTGCCTTTGAACCTTATCTTGAGTTTTAAGCACACAGGAAATTGCCCTAATGAAAATGTGTTATGCTCTTCAGGGGAAGGAAAAAGGCCCAAACACAGGAAAATAGGAAGAACGGACTTTATGACCACAGGCAATGAAGGCAGGCTAACGACCTGTAAAATTGCACCACCAATCATCCTGTTTGCGTTGGCGACCGGAGAGGGTTGGCCTTTCCAACGGGCCGAGCGGCCACCGCTTTTTCTCCCAAAACGGATGACCCACTTTATCTGCCTCCCGGGAAACATCCCTTTTGGGGATCTGAGAGTTAAACTCTGTCGTCGTAGCGGATGCTTCTTTATTCCTGGGGCCGGACCCTACCAACTTGAGGGCTTACGTTATGCCTCGGATCGAACGCCCATCCGGCCCACTGAATCTCCCCCAGTATCGTCACCATCATCGACGGTTCGTGCCGAGCGCTTACTACGTTCAGAGCCCCGGACTAAGCGCTTGGGAAAGTAGAACGTAACAGCAGGGAGCCCACGACGAGATTGAGGAGGGGGCAGGCATCAGGATAAATGCGGTTCGGCCACACACGGGTAACCGGAGAGAGATCTGAGGATCGTAGACGCTCTCCTTTTGGGAAGAGGAGCAGGAAAAGGTGGGGGATATTGAGGCCGAAAGCCCTCTATTTGGAGAGGCTGCTGAACGACGCCAACATTCGTTGGGCCTTACCAGTCTTTCGGAAGAAAATGGATTCCCCTCGGCTCCCCCCGATCGGTACCGTTTGGGATTAATAACCAGCAGATAGGGAAGCATCATCATCATCAATCATATTTATTGAGCGCTTACTGTGTGCAGAGCACTGTACTAAGCGCTTGGGAAGTACAAATTGGCAACATATAGAGACAGTCCCTACCCAACAGTGGGCTCACAGTCTAAAAGGGAAGCAGCTGGGCCCTGGGTTCTCATACCACTTCACTTCTCTGTGGGCCTTGGTTCCCTCCTCCGTAAAATGGGGATTTAAGTTCAGTTGTATTTCCCTGAGCGCAAAGCGCGTGGAACCTGAAAAATTCCCAGTTCGAACAGAGGAAGATAGAACCTCACTTAGGCGAGAAGGCGGAGCGCCCATGCAGAAATCATTCACGCTGAAGGGAACGGCGGAGAAGCAAAGCACTGTACTAAGCGCTTGGGAGAGTACAGGATAGCACTAAACAGACACATTCCCTGCCTGCACTGAACGTACAGTCTAGAGACTGTATTTATTTTATTTTGTTGGTATGTTTGGCTTTGTTCTCTGTCTCCCCCTTTTAGACTGTGAGCCCACTGTTGGGTAGGGACTGTCTCTATGTGTTGCCAATTTGTACTTCCCAAGCGCTTAGTACAGTGCTCTGCACATAGTAAACGCTCAATAAATACGATTGATGATGATGATGATGATGAGACGAGCTCCTCCTCTCTTCTCCTTCGACTGTGAGCCCCATGTGGGACAGGGACCGGGTCCCCCATGTGGGACAGGGACTGTGTCCAATCTATTTAGCTTGTCTCTACCACAGCGCTTAGTACAGTGCCCGATTCATCGTAAGTGCTTAAGAAGTACCATTTTAAAAAAAAAAAGGCATCAGCATCTTAAAGATCAGTCGATGGCTAAGATGCATGCTATTTGACGGGGTAAACTTTGGATCTGGTGTTTTAAGTCTTTGAAAATCTCTCCCCAACCCCCCCAGAAAGTGTAGTTTTCTGTTTGGCGTAGAGGGTTGCGTTTCTGTAGCGTGTCCCGCTATCTGATTTGGAAGAGCTCCTGCTTTCACTGGCGTTGCCGTGGTCAATCAATCAATCAATCAATCAATCGTATTTATTGAGCGCTTACTATGTGCAGAGCACTGTACTAAGCGCTTGGGAAGTACAAATTGGCATCACATAGAGACAGTCCCTACCCAACAGTGGGCTCACAGTCTAAAAGGGGGAGACAGAGAACAGAACCAAACATACCAACAAAATAAAATAAGTAGGATAGAAATGTACAAGTAAAATAAATAAATAAATAAATAAATAGAGTAATAAATATGTACGACCATATATACATATATACGTACATATATACGACCATATATATGGTCGTAAAGATCTGCTCCGTACCCAGGCATTTCAGAAATAGTTCCAAGATTTTACAGAAATGAGGCTTTTGTTGAATTAAGGAAAAAACAGCCCCCTCACCAGCAGAGCCCAGGCCGCATTTTTGAACTGGGCCGCGATGGTCCCCAGCAGGAGGGCTGATCTGCCGGTGAAAAGGGCAGAGCCGTCATCTGGCAGCGTTCCCTCCCACTGTTGGGTAGGGGCTGTCTCTATATGTTGCCAACTTGTACTTCCCAAGCGCTTAGTACAGTGCTCAGCGCACAGTAAGCGCTCAATAAATTTGAATGAATGAATGAATTGGCCACCGACTTACTCTGTCCATCTCGTTGCCTTTTCGCCAAGCGAAATATGGTCACTTAAAATCAATCAATCAATCGTATTTATTGAGCGCTTACTGTGTGCAGAGCACTGGACTAAGCGCTTGGGAAGTCCAAGTTGGCAGCACATAGAGACGGTCCCTACCCAACAGCGGGCTCACAGTCTAGAAGGGGGAGACAGAGAACAAAACCAAACATATTAACAAAATAAAATCAATAGAATAGATATGTACAAGTAAAATAAATAGAGTAATAAATCCGTACAATCAGTCAATCAATCAGTCATATTTATTGAGCGCTTACTGTATGCAGAGCACTGGACTAAGCGCTTGGGAAGTCCAAGTTGGCAACATCTAGAGACGGTCCCTACCCAACAGCGGGCTCACAGGCTAGAAGGGGGAGACAGAACAAAACCAAACATATTAACAAAATAAAATCAATAGAATAGATATGTACAAGTAAAATAAATAAATAGAGTAATAAATCCGTACAATCAGTCAATCGATCAATCATATTTATTGAGCACTTAACTGTGTGAGGAGCACTGTACTAAGCACTTGGGAAGTCCAAGTTGGCAACATCTAGAGCCGGTCCCTACCCAACAGCGGGCTCACAGTGTAGAAGGGGGAGACAGAGAACAAAACCAAATGTATTAACAAAATAAAATAAATAGAATAGATACGTACAAAAGCCTCTTGGCCATCTTCAACCGGAAATGAAAATGCATTTCATTCAATCATTCACTCAATCGTATTTATTAAGCGCTTACTGTGTGCAGAGCACTGGACTAAGCGCTTGGGAAGTCCAAGTCGGCAACACACAGAGACGGTCCCTCCCCAACAGCGGGCTCACAGTCTAGAAGGGGGAGACAGACAACCAAACAAAACATATTAACAAAATAAAATGATAGACTAAATATATACAAGTAAAATAAATAGAGTAATAAATCTACGGGGAAATTTCACTTACCCGTCCGCCGGCTCCCGCGCTTATCCGAGACGCGTGCCCCGGGCTTCGACTGTGACGGCAATCTCAGTATGACTTGACCCTTGGCGTCCAACTTGTACTTCCCAAGCGCTTAGTCCAGTGCTCCGCACACAGTAAGCGCTCAATAAATACGATTAAATGAATCGAGCGGATTAGCGGTGGGGAAAGCTGCGTTTCCTTGCCACCAGCAGGCTTTTTTATCGGAAGGGCTGGATATTCAGAGCCGTGAAAGGGGAAAATAACCCAAGGGTAACGTGCAGATTTTTTTTTGCCTCGGAACCGTCCGCGGCAGGAGACTTGCCGCGCGACGGAGCGTGCGTTTGAAAAAGAGTCACCGGGGCCTCTTTTCGCCGCGTCTCGTTGCAGATACCTGGCTTATCGTAACTTCATGATCGACACGTACCGCTTAAACCCTCAAGAATACCTAACCAGTACCGCTTGCAGGAGGAACCTGACCGGAGACGTCTGTGCTGTAATGAGGTAAAACCTTGGCGCCCTACAGAAACATCCCTCTCCT
The DNA here is from genome assembly GCF_015852505.1 of Tachyglossus aculeatus. NCBI lineage: Eukaryota > Metazoa > Chordata > Mammalia > Monotremata > Tachyglossidae > Tachyglossus > Tachyglossus aculeatus. The sequence goes on along the minus strand of NC_052078.1, from coordinate 3,019,946 downwards.
ATAGCCCTGTACTCAGTAAGCGCTCAATAAATACGATTGAATGGCCCCCTACAGAAACATCCCTCTCCTATAGCCCTGTACACAGTAAGCGCTCAATAAATACGATTGAATGAATGAACGAATGAATGAAAATGGGGATTAAAACTGTGAGCCCCCCCGGGGGACAACCCGATCACCTTGTAACCTCCCCAGCGCTTAGAACAGTGCTTTGCACCTAATAATCAATCAGTCGTATTTATTGAGCACTTATTGTGTGCCCTAGTAATCAATCAATCGTATTTATTGAGCGCTTACTGTGTGCAGAGCACTGACTGAACTAAGTGCTTGGGAAGTACAAATTGGCAACATATAGAGACAGTCCCTACCCAACAGTGGGCTCACAGTCTAAAAGTAAGCACTTAACAAATACCATCATTATTATTATTATTATTATTATTTCCAGTTCCTCCTTGAAACCCAGCCAACTGGTGGTCAGGCCCCGTTCGTTCCTTCAGTTGTATTTATTGAGCGCTCCTCGGTAAAGTGGGGATTGAGACCGTGAGCCCCATGTGGGGCAGGGACTGTGGCCGTCCCCATTTGCTTGACCCCACCGCAGCGCTTAGTACAGTGCCCGGCACATAGCGCGTAACAGATGCCACAATTTCTTCTAGATTGTGAGCCCAACAACGGGCTCACAGCCTAGTCCTTGGGCGAAGCCGCCCCGGGTTCGAGATGCCGGCGGCCCGCAAGCCTCTGGGACGAGGCCGGCGGGGAAGGCAGCGGGGGGGGAATCGAGGCAGGCTCCGACTCGCGGCCCCGCTGTCCCGCAGGGTTCACGCCTTCCTGGAGCAGTGGGGTCTGGTGAATTACCAAGTGGATCCGGAAAGCCGGCCCATGGCCATGGGCCCCCCGCCCACCCCTCACTTCAACGTCTTGGCTGATACGCCCTCCGGGCTTGTGCCTCTCCACCTCAGGACTCCTCAGGTAAACGCTTTTCATCACCGATCGTATTTATTGAGCGCTTACTGCGTGCGGAGCACTGGACTAAGCTTTCGTTCGGCTTCCAGGGGCGGCTTTCATCCCCGTTTTCCAGGGGAGGGAGCTGAGGCCCAGAGAAGTGAAGTGACTTGCCCAAAGTGACGCCTTCTAGACTGTGAGCCCACTGTTGGGTAGGGGCCGTCTCTCTATATAATAATAATAATGTTGGCATTTGTTAAGCGCTTACTATGTGCAAAGCACTGTTCTAAGCGCTGGGGGGGCTGCAAAGTGATCAGGTTGTCCCGCGTGGGGCTCACAGTCTTAATCCCCGTTTTACAGATGAGGTCACTGAGGCCCAGAGATTAATAATAATAATAATAATAATGGCATTTATTAAGCGCTCACTATGTGCCAAGCACCGTTCTAAGCACTGGGGAGATTACAAGGTGATCAGGTTGTCCCACGGGGGGGCTCTGAGGCTCAGAGAAGTTAAGTGACTTGCCCAAGGTCACACAGCAGACATATGGTGGAGCCGGGATTCGAACCCATGATGACTAACTCCAAAGCCCGTGCTCTTTCCACTGAGGCACGCTGCTTCTCTCTCTCTCTCTCTCTCTCTCTCTCTATATATATATATATATATATATATATTTATATATATATATAGTAAATATGTACAAGTAAAATAGAGTAATATTCATTCATTCAGTCGTATTTATTGAGCGCTTACTGTGTGCAGAGCACTGGACTAAGCGCTTCGGAAGGCCAAATCGGCAACATCTAGAGACGGTCCCTGCCCAACGGGGGTCCCGGAATGCCTCAGTAGACAGCGGTAGTAACAGCAGTCGGTATTGAGGGGGTCGATCCTACGATCAAACGGAAGGGGTGGGGAGAGAAAACCCTCCTTAATAATAAAGGTATTTTATTAAGCGCTTACTGTGTGCCAAGCACTGTTCTAAGCGCTGGGGAGGTTCCAAGGTGATCAGGTTGTCCCCCGGGGGGCTCACAGTCTTCATCTCCGTTTGACAGATGAGGGAACTGAGGCCCAGAGAATAATAATAATGATGATGGTATTTGTTAAGCGCGTACTATGTGCCAAGCACTGTGACTTGCCCAAAGTCACCCAGCTGCCAGTTGAGGTAACTGAGGCCCAGGGAAGTGAAGTGACTTGCCCAAAGTCACCCAGCTGACAACTGGCGGAGCCGGGATTTGAACCCGTGACCTCTGACTCCAAAGCCCGGGCTGTTTCCACTGAGCCACGTGCTTCTCTATAAGCTCCTTTTTCCAGACCCTCCCCACCACCCCTACACAGGGAAGAGGATAGATTGGACAGTGTCAGCGTGGCTCAGTAAAGCCAGTGGGCAGAGCACTGTACTAAGCGCTTGAGAGAGTACAACATAACAACCAACAGACACGTTCCTGCCCACAACGAGCTCGCGGTCTGTAGTATTTATTGAGCAGAGCAGAATAAGGAATGACACTTGTTACAGTGGGCTGGGTTGACATGTATGTTGCCAATTTGTACTTCCCAAGCGCTTAGTACAGTGCTCTGCACATAGTAAGCACTCAATAAATACGATTGATGATGATGTAGCCTTTGGGTTAGAATGTTTTTTTTAAACGACACTGATTCCTCAATCTTCAGGGACTCCTGCCTGATAAGTGTTAGTTTTTTGGGGCAACTTACCATTTAGTAGTTCTGCTGCTGGAACAGTAATAATAATAATAATAATAATGGCATTTATTAAGCGCTTACTATGTGCAAAGCACTGTTCTAAGCGCTGGGAAGGTTACAAGGTGATCAGGTTGTCAGTCAATCAATCAATCAATTGTATTTATTGAGCACTTACTGTGTGCAGAGCACTGTACTAAGCGCTTGGGAAGTCCAAGTTGGAAACATATAGAGACAGTCCCTACCCGACAGTGGGCTCACAGTCTAAAAGGGGGAGACAGAGAACAAAAAACCAAACATACTAACAAAATAAAATCAATGGAATAGAATACTTGGGGGCTCACAGTCTTAATCCCCATTTTACAGATGAGGTCACTGAGGCCCAGAGAAGTTAAGTGGCTTGCCCGGAGTCACACAGTAGCTTCTTTCGTCGCTAATTTTATAATTCCGCCGCTGGAACGATAGAGCACGCCCTCTCACTTTACCAGTGGACTCTTGAGATGGAGGAGAAGCAGCGTGGCTCAGTGGAAAGAGCCCGGGTTTTGGAGTCAGAGGTCATGGGTTCAAATCCCGGCTCCGGCAACTGTCAGCTGTGGGACTTCGGGCAAGTCACTTCACTTCTCTGTGCTTCAGTGACCTCATCTGTAAAATGGGGGTGAAGACTGTGAGCCCCCCCATGGGACAACCTGATCACCTTATAACCTCCCCAGCGCTTAGAACGGTGCTTTGCACATAGTAAGTGCTTAACAAACACCATCATTGAGAGCTCACCTCCTCCAGGAGGCCTTCCCAGACTGAGCCCCTTCCTTCCTCTCCCCCTCGTCCCCCTCTCCCTCCCCCCCATCTTACCTCCTTCCCTTTCCCACAGCACCTGTATAGATGGATATATGTTTGTACATATTTATTACTCTATTTATTTTACTTGTACATATCTATTCTATTTATTTTATTTTGTTAGTATGTTTGGTTTTGTTCTCTGTCTCCCCCTTTTAGACTGTGAGCCCACTGTTGGGTAGGGACTGTCTCTATATGTTGCCAATTTGTACTTCCCCAGCGCTTAGTTCAGTGCCTTGCACACAGTAAGCGCTCAATAAATACGATTGATGATGATGATCATTATTATTCTCTGGGCCTCAGTTACCTCATCTGTAAAATGGGGATTAAGACCGTGAGCCCCATGTTCATAGTAAGTGCTCAATAAGTGCCATTATTATTATTATTATTATTTTTGGGTAACTGTTTTTAGTAATTCCGCTATGGGAATGATAAGAGCATCTCGTGGCCCTTCTCTGGTCACCCCCTAACGCTGTTGGTTTCAGGTCCCTGCTGCTCAGCAGATGTTGAATTTTCCCGAGAAGAACAAAGAGAAGCCCACCGATTTGCAGAACTTTGGCCTCCGCACGGATATTTACTCCAAGAAAACCTTAGCCAAGGTAAGCGGGGTCACCGCAGACTAACGGATCTTTCCTCCGGCCCCTTTCCTGCCCTCGATTTTTCCGTTGCCGTGTATGCCATGAATGTCCTCCCTCTGCCCATCCGCCAAGCTCGCTCTCTTCCTCCCTTCAAGGCCCTTCTGAGAGCTCACCTCCTCCAGGAGGCCTTCCCAGACTGAGCCCCTTCCTTCCTCTCCCCCTCGTCCCCCTCTCCATCCCCCCCATCTTACCTCCTTCCCTTCCCCACAGCACCTGTATATATGTATATATGTTTGTACATATTTATTACTCTATTTATTTTATTTGTACATATCTATTCTATTTATTTTATTTTGTTAGTATGTTTGGTTTTGTTCTCTGTCTCCCCCTTTTAGACTGTGAGCCCACTGTTGGGTAGGGACTGTCTCTAGATGTTGCCAACTTGGACTTCCCAAGCGCTTAGTCCAGTGCTCTGCACATAGTAAGCGCTCAATAAATACGATTGATGATGATGATGATGATGTCGAAATGGACTTCAGCCACCCTGGGAGACGGCCGCTTCGAGAAGCAGCGTGGCTCGGGGGAAAGATCCCGGGCTTTGGAGTCAGAGGTCATGGGTTCAAATCCCGGCTCCGCCAACTGTCAGCTGGGTGACTTTGGGCAAGTCACTTAATCAATCAATCAATCCGTCGTATTTATTGAGCGCTTACTGTGTGCAGAGCACTGGACTAAGGGCTTGGGAAGTCCAAGTTGGCAACCTATAGAGACGGTCCCTACCCAGCAGTGGGCCTCACAGTCTAGAAGGGGGAGACAGAGCACAAAACCAAACATATTAACAAAATAAAATAAATAGACTATGTACAAGTAAAATAAATAAATAAATGGAGTAATCAATACGTAAAAACATATATCCAGGTGCTGTGGGGAATAAATAGAATATGTACAAGTAAAATAAAAAAATAAATAGAGCAATAAATACGTAAAAACATATATCCAGGTGCTGTGGGGAAGGGAAGGAGGTGAGGCAGGAGGGATGGAGAGGGGAAGGAGGGGGCTCAGTCTGGGAAGGCAGACTTTGATACGAAGCAGACGCGGAGATGAATCGCGAAGTCATTTATAACATACAATTTTAACGTACGGCATGGTTAGGTGATAGATCATCCCGTGACCGTGGAAACGTTATTTGATAAAGAAACAACCCGCTCGATCCTTCACCTCAGAATACCTTGTGCTTGACAGCTGACTTGCGGCTCAGTTGGGTGGTGGAAACCGATCAATTTGTAAAATATGGGGCTCCAAAGTCCCCCGAAGTATCTCACAAATTCCCTCCTTCACACAAGGTGATGTAACAGATCCGTTTGGAAAATATGGGGCTCCAGAGTCCCCCGAAGTATCTCACAAATTCCCTCCTTCACACAAGGTGATGTAACAGATCCGTTTGGAAAATATGGGGCTCCAAAGTCCCCCGAAGTATCTCACAAATTCCCTCCTTCACACAAGGTGATGTAACAGATCCATTTGGAAAATACGGGGCTCCAAAGTCCCCTGAGGTATCTCACAAATTCCCTCCTTCACACAAGGTGATGTAACAGATCTGTTTGGAAAATACGGGGCTCCAAAGTCCCCCGAAGTATCTCACAAATTCCCTCCTTCACACAAGGTGATGTAAGTAGAGTTGGCAGCGAGCAAGCCCGTAAAGTGACGCGAGGCTGGAGAAATGCTTGTTTTGGAAGCAGTCCCTTTTGAGGTAGTTCGGGAAGTATTTACTTAACTTTTAAAGCAAAGCCAATCCCACAGGCGACTAGTTTTTCTTAAATAACGATCCAGGATTATCAGGGACCGATGGACGGCAGTCACCAGATCCATGGTTTTCTAACGTTATTCCCGACCTGTTGGCCCGTCGCTTATTTTTCTGGAGTGTCCCGTGCCCCCTTTTTCCTCCCAAATCCCAAAGATCGGTTCTCAATTAGAGTTTCCTAATTCGTTTCGGGAGCTTGGCAGAAGTTAAAATTGTCCTCCAAATCGATGGTATCGAATCCGATGACCACGTTCAGTGGGATATTTCGATCAATCAGTCGTATTTATTGAGCGCTTACTGTGTGCAGAGCACTGTACCAAGCGCTTGGGAAGTACAAGTTGGCAACATATAGAGACAGTCCCTACCCAACAGTGGGCTCACAGTCTAAAAAATATTTGTCAAGAGAATGGTCTAATCATCACGGGGTCTCATTTTTTATCATGCTTTTTAAGCGCTCACTATCTGCCAGGCACTGTACTAAGCGCTGGGTAGATACAAGCTAATCAGGTTGGACGTAGTCCCTGTCCCACATAGAGCTCCTAGCCTTAATCCTCATTTTACAGATGGGGTAACTGAGGTCTGGAGATGTGAAGTGACTTCTGTTCAATTAAGTCGTATTTATTGAGCGCTTACCGTGTGCAGAGCGCTGTACTAAGCGCTTGGGAAGTACAAGTTTGCAACATCTAGAGACGATCCCTACCCAACAGTGGGCTCACAGTCTAGAAGACTATTTTTAATAAAATGAATAAAATAATATGTACAAATATACACAAACATACTAACAAAATTAAATAAATAGAATAGGTATGTACAAGTAAAATAATGATAGCAGGTGCTCACTATGTGCCCGGCACTGTACTAAGCGCTGGGGTGGATACAACCAATTGGTTCCGGCTCTGATTTTTCTTTTCCCTCCCGCTCGGTGTAGAGTAAAGGAGCCAGTGCTGGAAGGGAGTGGACTGAACAGGAGACCCTGCTGCTATTAGAGGTAAGTTGTCGTGCGTTTCCACGTAATCATGAGGAAAAACTGAGATAATCCCATGGCCTGCCGAAGGAGGTAATAATAATAATAATGACGGCATTTATTAAGCGCTTATTATGTGCAAAGCACTGTTCTAAGCGCCGGGGAGGTTGCAGGGTGATCGGCTTGTCCCACGAGTGGCTCCAAGTCTTCACCCCCATTTTACAGACGAGCTAACTGAGGCCCAGAGAAGTGAAGTGACTTGCCCAAAGTCACACAGCTGACAATTAGCGGAGCTGGGATTTGAACCCACAACCTCCGACTCCAAAGCCCGGGCTCTTTCCCACTGAGCCACGCGGCTTTACCCCAGCGCTTAGAACGGTGCTTCGCACATAGTAAGCACTTAATAAATGCCATCATCATCATCATTATTATTATTAATATTAATAAAGCTTTGAATCGGGGGAGAATGATCGTCGATTTAAGGTGGGAGGGCGTTCCAGGTCAGAGGCGACGAGACAGACGCTCGCTGCTTCTCCCTTCTGCGTCGCTCTGACTTGCTCCCTTTTTTCTCCCTCCGTCATCATCATCATCATCAATCGTATTTATTGAGCGCTTACTATGTGCAGAGCACTGTACTAAGCGCTTGGGAAGTACAAATTGGCAACATATAGAGACAGTCCCTACCCAACAGTGGGGCCACTTACGCACATATCTGCTGTTTATTTATTTGCACTGATGCCAGTCTAATAATAATAATAATAATAATAAGGATGGCATTTATTAAGCGCTTACTCCATGCCTCAACATCGGAGGCCCAGGGAGATGATTACCATTAGAAGAGCGAGTCCGCCCGTCTCCAAACTTGGGCTTCCCCCTTCCAGCGTTAAAAGGTGACGTCCATCCGGGGGAAGCGGTGACTTTCCTTAGTTCGTGATCCGGCCCAGGAATTTTTGCTCCCCTTCTGTCGTGGAAGAAATCCCAGCTGCCAGCATCGTGCCATCTGCTTCTCCCCCCCCACCTCCCGTTCGTGTTCTGCCCAGGTCCTCTGCCAACTTGTACTTCCCAAGCGCTTAGTACAGTGCTCTGCACACAGTAAGCGCTCAATAAATACGATTGATGATGATGATGATGAGATCGGAATACCAAGCCGACTTCCCCCCTCCCGGGACTCCTCCTTTGGTTTGGGTGGCCTGTGTTTTTTCGGTATTGTTTTAATACCTTCCCAGACTGAGCCCCCTTCTTCCTCTCCCCCTCTTTCCCCTCTCCATCCCCCCCGCCTTACCTCCTTCCCCTCCCCACAGCACCTGGATATACGTATATATGTTTGTACGGATTTATTACTCTATTTATTTTATTTGGTCATATTAATTCTATTTATTTTATGTTGTGAATATGTTTGGTTTTGTTGTCCGTCTCCCCCCTTCTAGACTGTGAGCCCGCTGTCGGGTAGGGACCGTCTCTAGGTGTTGCCAACTTGGGCTTCCCAAGCGCTTAGTCCAGTGCTCTGCACACATTAAGCGCTCAATGAATGCGATTGAATGAATGAATGTATATATGTTTGTACATATTTATTACTCTATTTTATTTGTACATATTTATTCTATTTACTTTATCTTGTGAATATGTTTGGTTTTGTTGTCTGTCTCCCCCCTTCTAGACTGTGAGCCCGCTGTCGGGTAGGGACCGTCTCTAGATGTTGCCAACTTGGACTTTTTTAAATAATAAATTATTAAAATAATAATAACACATACGAGTGAATGAACGAACGACTTGGCCGAGGTCACCACTAAGCGCTTCGGACCCCGATCCGCCGCCTTTTTTTAAATAATAATAATAAATTATTAAAACAATAACAATAATAAATACGATCGAATGAACGAACGACTTGGCCGAGGTCACCGCGGAGCCGGGTGGGGCACCCCGATCCGCCGCCTTTTTTAAAATAATAATAATAATAAATTATTAACATAATAATAATAATAAATACGATCGAATGAACGAACAACTTGGCCGAGGTCACCGCGGAGCCGGGCGGGGGACCCCAATCCGCCGCCTTTTTTAAAATAATAATAATAAATTATTAAAATAATGATAATAGTAAATACGATCGAATGAACGAACGACTTGGCCGAGGTCACCGCGGAGCCGGACGGGGGACCCCGATCCGCCGCCTTTTAAAAAATAATAATAATAAACTATTAAAATGATAATAATAATAAATACGATCGAATGAATGAACGACTTGGCCAAGGTCACCACTGAGCCGGGCGGGGGACCCCGATCTGCCGCCATTTTTAAAATTATAATAATAAATTATTAACATAATAATAATAACAAATACGACTGAATGAACGAACGACTTGGCCGAGGTCACCGCGGAGCCGGGCGGGGGACCCCGATCTGCCGCCATTTTTAAAATAATAATAATAAATTATTAAAATAATAATAATAACAAATACGACCGAATGAACGAACGACTTGGCCGAGGTCACCGCGGAGCCGGGCGGGGGACCCCGGTCCGCCGCCTTTGTTAAAATAACAATAAATTATTAAAATAATAATAATTATAAATACGACTGAATGAACGAACGACTTGGCCAAGGTCACCGCGGAGCCGGGCGGGGGACCCCGATCCGCCGCCTTTTTAAAAATAATAATAATAAATTATTAAAATAATAATAATAGTAAATACGATCGAATGAACGAACGACTTGGCCGAGGTCACCGCGGAGCCGGGCGGGGGACCCCGATCCGCCACCATTTTAAAAATAATTATAATAAATTATTAAAATAATAAATACGATCGAATGAACGAACGACTTGGCCAAAGTCACCGCGGAGCCGGGCGGGGGACCCCGATCCGCCGCCTCCCGGACTCGGTCTACCTCCCTCCCCGTGACGAGTCCCCCGTTGTGTCTCCCCCGGGGCCCAGGCGCTGGAGATGTACAAGGATGACTGGAACAAGGTGTCGGAGCACGTCGGGAGCCGCACCCAGGACGAGTGCATCCTGCATTTCCTGCGCCTGCCCATCGAGGACCCGTACCTGGAGAACTCGGACGCCTCGCTGGGCCCCCTGGCCTACCAGCCCGTTCCTTTCAGCCAGTCCGGGAACCCGGTCATGAGCACCGTCGCCTTCTTGGCCTCCGTCGTCGACCCCCGCGTGGCCTCCGCCGCCGCCAGGGCAGCTCTAGGTACGGGCTCGGCGCCGCCTCCCCCCTCCCCGGCCCACCGGCGAGAAAGCCGCGTGGCTCAGTGGAAAGAGTCGGAGGTCGTGGGTTCGAATCCCGCCTCCCCCACACGCCTCCTGTGTGACCTTGGGGACGCCACTTCACTTCTCTGGGCCTCAGTTCCCCCATTTGGAAAACGGCGATTAAGACCGGGAGCCCCACACGGGACAACTCATCTCCTTGTATCCCCCCCAGCGCTTAGAACAGTGCTTTGCACATAGTAAGCACTTAACAAATACCAACATGATTATTATTATTATTACTACCCGCCTCCCCCACATGCCTGCTGTGTGACCTTGGGCAAGTCACTTCACTTCTCTGGGCCTCAGTTCCCTCATTTGGAAAACGGCGATTGAGACTGGGAGCCCCACGTGGGACAACCTCATCTCCTTGTATTCCCCCCAGCGCTTAGAACAGTGCTTTTCACATAGTAAGCGCTTAACAAATACCAACATTATTATTATTATTACTACCCGCCTCCCCCACACACCTGCTGTGTGACCTTGGGAATGCCACTTCACTTCTCTGGGCCTCAGTTCCCCCATTTGGAAAACGGCGATTAAGACCAGGAGCCCCACATGGGACAACCTCATCTCCTTGTATTCCCCCCCCCCCCAGCGCTTAGAACAGCGCTTTGCACATAGTAAGCGCTTAACCAATACCAACATTATTATTATTATTACTACCCGCCTCCCCCACATGCCTGCTGTGTGACCTTGGGGACGTCACTTCACTTCTCTGGGCCTCAGTTCCCCCATTTGGAAAATGGCGATTAAGACTGGGAGCCCCACATGGGACAACCTCATCTCCTTGTATTCCCCCCCCCCCCCCAGCGCTTAGAACAGTGCTTTGCACATAGTAAGCGCTTAACAAATACCAACATTATTATTATTATTATTACTACCCGCCTCCCCCACATGCCTGCTGTGTGACCTTGGGGACGTCCCTTCACTTCTCTGGGCCTCAGTTCCCTCATTTGGAAAACGGCGATTAAGACCGGGAGCACTGTTCTAAGCGCTGGGGAGGCTACAGTGATAATAATGATAGCATTTATTAAGCACTTACTGTGTGCAAAGCACTGTTCTAAGCGCTGGAAGGTGATCAGGTTGCTCCAGGCCCAGAGAATAATAATAATTATAATGATGGCATTTATTAAGCGCTTAAGCGCTGGGGAGGCTACAGTGATAATAATAATGATAGCATTTATTAAGCACTTACTATGTGCAAAGCCCTGTTCTAAGCGCTGGAAGGTGATCAGGTTGTCCCAAGGTGGGGCTCACAGTCTTAATCCCCATTTTTCAGATGAGGACACTGAGGCTCAGAGAATAATAATAATAACCATAGCATTTATTAAGCGCTTACTATGTGCAAAGCACTGTTCTAAGTGCTGGGGAGGTTATAACAATAATAATAATAATAATGATAGCATTTATTAAGCGCTTACTCTGTGCAAAGCACTGTTCTAAGCGCTGGGGAGGTTACAAGGTGATCAGGTTGTCCCCCGGGGGGCTCACAGTCTTAATCCCCATTTTACAGATGAGGTCACTGAGGCCCAGATAATAATAATAATAATAATAATAATAATAATAATGATGGCATTTATTAAGCACTTACGATGTGCAAAGCACTGTTCTAAATACTGAGAAGGTTACGAAGTGATCAGGTTGTCCCTCCGGGGGGCTCGCAGTCTTAATCCTCATTTTCCAGATGAGGGAACTGAGGCCCAGAGAAGAAGAAGAAGAAGAATGATGATGGCATTTATTAAGCGCTTACTCTGTGCAAAGCACTGTTCTAAGCGCTGGGGAGGTTCCAAGGTGATCAGGTTGTCCCAGAAGGGGCTCACGGTCCTAATCCCCATTTTACAGATGAGAGAACTGAGGCATTCATTCATTCAGTGGTATTTATTGAGCGCTTACTGTGTGCAAAGCACTGTACACAGTAAGTGCTTGGGAAGTTGTCCCATGGGGGGCTCACGAGAGAAGTGAAGGGACTTGCCCAGAGTCACCCAGCTGACAGTTGGCGGAGCCGGGATTTGAACCCATGACCTCTGACTCCCAAGCCCGGGCTCTTTCCACTGAGCCACGATGCTTCTCTAGGCTGTGAGCCCGGGGTTGGGGAGGGATTCTCTCTGTTGCTGAATTGTACTGTCTGAGCGCTCAGTCCGGTGCTGTGCACACAGAAAGCGCTCAATAAATCCAACCAGAATGAATGAACGAAAGGAGCCGAACTCGGAAAATCAAGCGGTCGGCGGTTTTTGTGGCGGGCTGGCCTCTAGGCCATTCAGTCGTATTTATTGAGCGCTTACTGTGTGCAGAGCACTGTACTAAGCGCTTGGGAAGTCCAAGTTGGCAACATCTAGAGACGGTCCCTACCCAACAGTAGGCTCACGCGAGCAGCTCGTTGCGGGCAGGAATGTGTCCGTCCGTTGTCCGTTGTCCCTCCCAAGCGCTTAATACAGTGCTTCGCACACAGTAAGCGCTCAATAAATCCGACGGAATGAACGCCGTTGGCCGGCAGCAGTGTGGACTGCTGCCGAGGCGGTCGCCACGTTCCCTGCCCGCAGCGAGCTTACGGTCTAGAGAAGCCGCCCCCAGACTAGACCCCCTCGCTGGTGGACTGATCTCACGAGCCAAACCCGGAAAAATCAGCCGGTGGTACTTGTTGAGCGCTTCCCCGTACTGAGCGCCCCGGGGGATTGTACAGTACGACCGAGTGAGCGCTCAATAAGCACGATTGACCCTCTGACTGATTTCCCGGAGGGCGATAAATACGATTTCGCGGGGGATGATCCTTGGGAAGATGAGGCACCTGTCTGGATTTGCCAACTTGGACTTCCCAAGCGCTTAGTCCAGTGCCCTGCACACAGTCAGCGCTCAATAAATCCGATTGATTGATTGATTTTCTCATGGGCAGCGGCGATGAGGCACTCAGTAAGCACGATTGACCCTCTGACTGATTTCCCGGAGGGCGATAAATACGATTTCGCGGGGGATGATCCGTGCGGCTGTCTCTATATGTTGCCAATTTGTACTTCCCAAGCGCTTAGTACAGTGCTCTGCACACAGTAAGCGCTCAATAAATACGATTGATGATGATGATGATTGACCCTCTGATTTCCCGGAGGGCGATAAATACGATTTCGCGGGGGATGATCCTTGGGGCGATGAGGCACCCGTCTGGATTTGCCAACTTGGACTTCCCAAGCGCTTAGTCCAGTGCTCTGCACACAGTCAGCGCTCAATAAATCCGATTGATTGATTGATTGATTTTCTCGTGGGCAGCGGCGATGAGGCACTCAATAAGCACGATTGACCCTCTGACTGATTTCCCGGAGGGCGATAAATACGATTTCGCGGGGGATGATCCGTGCGGAAATGAGGCACCCGTCTGGATTTGCCAACTTGGACTTCCCAAGCGCTTAGTCCAGTGCTCTGCACACAGTCAGCGCTCAATAAATCCGATTGATTGATTGATTGATTGATTTTCTCGTGGGCAGCGGCGATGAGGCACCTGTCTGGATTTGCCAACTTGGACTTCCCAAGCGCTTAGTCCAGTGCCCTGCACACAGTCAGCGCTCAATAAATCCGATTGATTGATTGATTGATTTTCTCGTGGGCAGCGGCGATGAGGCACCTGTCTGGATTTGCCAACTTGGACTTCCCAAGCGCTTAGTCCAGTGCTCTGCACACAGTCAGCGCTCAATAAATCCGATTGATTGATTGATTGATTGATTTTCTCGTGGGCAGCGGCAATGAGGCACCCGTCTGGATTTGCCAACTTGGACTTCCCAAGCGCTTAGTCCAGTGCCCTGCACACAGTCAGCGCTCAATAAATCCGATTGATTGATTGATTGATTGATTGATTTTCTCATGGGCAGCGGCGATGAGGCACTCAATAAGCACGATTGACCCTCTGACTGATTTCCCGGAGGGCGATAAATACGATTTCGCGGGGGATGATCCGTGCGGCTGTCTCTAGATGTTGCCAATTTGGACTTCCCAAGCGCTTAGTACAGTGCTCTGCACACAGGAAGCGCTCAATAAATACGATTGATGATGATGATGATAATTTCCCAGAGGGCGATAAATACGATTTCGCGGGGGATGATCCTTGGGGCGATGAGGCACCCGCCTGGATTTGCCAACCTGGACTTCCCAAGCGCTTAGTCCAGTGCTCTGCACACTGTCAGCGCTCAATAAATCCGATTGATTGATTGATTCATCGATTTTTTTCTCCGCAGAGGAGTTCTCCCGGGTCCGAGAGGAGGTGCCCCTGGAACTGGTCGAGGCCCACGTCCGGAAGGTCCAAGAGGCGGCGCGGGCGTCCGGGAAGGTGGATCCGACCTACGGCCTGGAGAGCAGCTGCATCGCCGGCACCGGGCCCGACGAGCCCGAGAAACCCGGTGAGTCCTCGTCCTCGGACTTCGGGAAGGGAAGGGCCCAAGGGGTCCCGTGGCTTCGGAGCCCGAGGCGCCCGTCTCAATCAATCAATCAATCGATCAATCGTATGTATTGTCGAACTCACACCAAATCAATCAATCAGCGGTATTTATTGAGCACTTACTAAGTGCAGAGCACTGTACACTACAACAGAATTAGCAGGATCGTGCTACAGCATGCTCACGTTTAGTAACAATATAGTAGCGTTATCCTGTCGAGCCACTTAAACACTACCCTATCCCTAGTACATCCTATAAGGTTTGTACAGATTTATTACTCTATTTTACTTGTACATATTTACTATTCTATTTATTTTGTTTTGTTAACATGTTTTGTTCTGTTGTCTGTCTCCCGCTTCTAGACTGTGAGCCTGCTGTTGGGTAGGGACCGTCTCTATATGTTGCCAACTTGGACTTCCCAAGCGCTTAGTACGGTGCTCTGCACACAGTAAGCGCTCAATAAATACGATTGAATGAATGAATGAATTTATTGAGCGCTTACTGTGTGCAGAGCACTGGACTAAGCGCTTGGGAAATGCAAGTCGGCAACACATAGAGACGGTCCCTACCCAACAGCGGGCTCGCAGTCTAGAAGGGGGAGACAGAGAAAAAAACCAAACATACTAGCAAAATAAAATAAATAGAATAGATAGGTACAAGATAAATAAATAAATAAATAAAGTAATAAATATGTACAAACATATATACATATACATCATCCATGATGATGATGGTATTTGGTAAGCGCTTACTATGTGTCCAGCACTGTTCTAAGCGCCGAGGGAGATACGAAGTAATCAGGTTGTGCCACGTGGGGCTCAATCAATCAGTCGTATTTATTGAGTGCTTATTGTGTGCAGAGCACTGTACTAAGCGCTTGGGAAGTCCAAGTTGGCAACATATAGAGGCAGTCCCTACCCAACAGCGGGCTCACAGTCTAGAAGGGGGAGACAGAGAACAAAACCAAACATACTAACAAAATAAAATAAATAGAATAAATAGGTACAAGATAAATAAATAAATAAAGTAATAAATATGTACAAGCATATATACATATACATCATCCATCATCAATCGTATTTATTGAGCGCTTACTGTGTGCAGAGCACTGTACTAAGCGCTTGGGAAGTACAAATTGGCAACATATAGAGACAGTCCCTACCCAGCAGTGGGCTCACAGTCTAAAAGTCCATGATGATGATGGTATTTGGTAAGCGCTTACTATGTGCCAACCGCTGTTCTAAGCGCCGGGGGAGATACAAGGCCATCAGGTTGTCCCATCTTACCTCCTTCCCTTCCCCACAGCACCTGTATATATGTATATATGTTTGTACATATTTATTACTCTATTTATTTATTTATTTTACTTGTGCATATCTATTCTATTGATTTTATTTTGGTAGTATGTTTGGTTTTGTTCTCTGTCTCCCCCTTTTAGACTGTGAGCCCACGGTTGGGTAGGGACTGTCTCTGTATGTTGCCCATTTGTACTTCCCAAACGCTTAGTACAGTGTTCTGCACATAGTAAGCGCTCAATAAATACGATTGATGATGATGATGATGATGTGAGCCCCACAAGGGACAACCTGCTTACCCTGTATTTACCCTAGTGCTTAAAACGGTGCTTGGCACATAGTCAACGCGTAGTCAATCCATCAGTCGTATTTATTGAGCGCTTACTGTGTGCAGAGCACTGAACTAAGCGCTTGGGAAGTACAAGTTGGCAACATAACTGCTTAACAAATCCATACTGTCATTATCCCATGTGCGGCTCACAGTCATCATCCCCATTTTCCAGATGAGGTAACTGAGGCAAAGAAAAGCGAAGCGACTTGCCCCCCCCCCCCCGAAAGGGGCAGATCACAATCGTATTAATCGCCGTGTTCGTTAAGCGCTTACTTACTAAGCGCCGGGCTGGATCCAAGCAAATCAGATGGGGTTTAAGACTGTACCCCCCGCGGGACAAGGGACTGTGTCCAGTCCAGTTTGCTAGCGCTTAGTACAGCGCCTGACACATAGTAAGCGTTGAATAAACGCCACAATCATTGTTATTATTTGGTGTAACTAAAATGTGGCGGGCAGGAGCACGGCATCCTGAGCAGGAAAATCAAATCCCTCTAGGGACGTGGCTGCTAAAAGGATTAGGCATCACAGGGAAGCTGAAATCGAATTTTCCGGCACGTTACTCCTGTCCCCCTCTCCATCCCCACCGTCTTACCTCCTTCCCTTCCCCTCAGCACCTGTATATATGTATATATGTTTGTACATATTTATTACTCTATTTATTTTACTTGTACATATCTATTCTATTTGTTTTATCTTGTGAATATGTTTGGTTTTGTTCTGTGTCTCCCCCTTCTAGACTGTGAGCCCACTGTTGGGTAGGGACTGGCTCTATAGGTTGCCAACTTGGACTTCCCAAGCGCTTAGTACAGTGCTCTGCACGCAGTAAGCGCTCAATAAATACGATTGATTGATTGATTAAGCCCCATTTTCCAGATGAGGCCCAGAGAAGTGAGGCGACTTGCCCAAGGTCACACAGCAGGCGGGGGGCGGAGCCGGAATTAGAACCCAGCCCCTTCCGACTCCCAGGCGTGGGCTGGAGCCACTGGGCCACGGGCGGTCTCCCTAGATATGTGATGATGATGGTACTTGTTAAGCGCTTACTATGTGCAAAGCACTGTTCTAAGCGCTGGGGGGATACAAGGTGATCAGGTTGTCCCACGGGCTCACAGTCTTAATCCCCCTTTTCCAGATGAGGGAACTGAGGCACAGAGAAGTGAAGTGACTTGCCCAAAGTCACACAGCTGACAATTGGCAGAGCCGGGATTTGAACCCATGACCTCTGACTCCAAAGCCCGTGCTCTTTCCACTGTGTGACTTTGTCACTTCTCTGGGCCTCAGTGACCTCATCTGTCAAATGGGGTTGAAGACCCTGAGCCCCCCGTGGGACAACCTGATCACCTTGTGACCTCCCCGGCGCTTAGACCAGTGCTTTGCACGTAGCAAGCGCTTAATAAATGCCATCATTATCATTATTTAGACTTTTATCTTTTATCTTTTAGACTGTGAGCCCACTGTTGGGTAGGGACTGTCTCTATATGTTGCCAATTTGTACTTCCCAAGCGCTTAGTACAGTGCTCTGCACATAGTAAGCGCTCAATAAATACGATTGATGATGATTATTATTATACGGTAGCCAGAGTCAGTTCAGTGTTCTGCCAGTCCTCTGCATTTAGGACGAGTTTTAAGATGAGGTACGGCTAAGGCAAGCTCAGTAAAGTCAAGCAGTCGGTCGTATTTACTGAGCGCTTAGTACAGGTGAAGAGCACTGTGTTGAACGCTCGGGAGAGTACGGTCTAACTGGGGTCATAACAAGAGCTAACAGCCTGGAAGGGGAATCACGTTAGTCGAAATACTACATTTCTGCCTACGGACATCAGCGGCGTGGCTCACGGTGAAGAAATTGACGATTAAGGTATTTCATTGTGGGTTTTTTTCCCCCTTTTTAATCTCCTTTGTCGACCGATTGACGTATATCATTGTGGGGTGGTTTTTTTCCCCCTTTTTAATCTCCTCCGTCGACCTTCCGCTTTGCCGGTGATTCCGAGCCATAATTGGCTTGACAGACCGAAGGTGGGAGGCTTCGTGGGGCTACGTGGAAAGATGCCCAGACGAGTGCGAAAGGGAGTAAACGCGGGTGAAGAGGATCCGAACAGTAGGGAACAAACGAGAGAAATCCCCAGGACCAGAAGAGCCGGGAAGAACTGCCAAAAAATGTGCTCTCTGTACTCCGAACGAGAGATTGAAGTCCGCGTGGAAGCCCGGAGGGTGCGGAAAGGGGAATGGGCACACTGTAGTTGTTATAAAGAACAGTTTTGAAGAGCCGGACTTTAAAAAAAAAAAATTCAGTAGAGTCCCAGGCAGCGTGGTTTATTATTATCTAGCTTTACTTCTATTTGCGGAAAGGGGAATGGGCACGCTGTAGTTGTTATAAACGGACAAAGAACAATTTTGAAGAGCCGGACTTTAAAAAAAACACTCAGTAGAGTCCCAAGCAGCGTGGTTTATTATTATCTAGCTTTACCTCTATTTGCGGAAAGGGGAATGGGCACGCTGTAGTTGTTATAAACGGACAAAGAACAGTTTTGAAGAGCCGGACTTTAAAAAAAAAAAATTCAGGAGAGTCCCAGGCAGCATGGTTTATTATTATCTAGCTTTACTTCTATTTGCGGAAAGGGGAATGGGCACGCTGTAGTTGTTATAAACGGACAAAGAACAATTTTGAAGAGCCAGACTTTAAAAAAAAACACTCAGTAGAGTCCCAGGCAGCGTGGTTTATTATTATCTAGCTTTACTTCTATTTGCGGAAAGGGGAATGGGCACGCTGTAGTTGTTATAGACGGACAAAGAACAGTTTTGAAGAGCCGGACTTTAAAAAAAAAAAAAAACACTCAGGAGAGTCCCAAGCAGCGTGGTTTATTATTATCTAGCTTTACTTCTATTTGCGGAAAGGGGAATGGGCACGCTGTAGTTGTTATAAACGGACAAAGAACAGTTTTGAAGAGCCGGACTTTAAAAAAAAACACTCAGTAGGGTCCCAGGCAGCGTGGTTTATTATTATCTAGCTTTACTTCTATTTGCGGAAAGGGGAATGGGCACGCTGTAGTTGTTATAGACGGACAAAGAACAGTTTTGAAGAGCCGGACTTTAAAAAAAAAAACACTCAGTAGAGTCCCAAGCAGCGTGGTTTATTATTATCTAGCTTTACCTCTATTTGCGGAAAGGGGAATGGGCACGCTGTAGTTGTTATAAACGGACAAAGAACAGTTTTGAAGAGCCAGACTTTAAAAAAAAAACACTCAGTACAGTCCCAAGCAGCATGATTTATTATTATCTAGCTTTACCTCTATTTGCAGAAAGGGGAATGGGCACGCTGTAGTTGTTATAAACGGACGAAGAACAGTTTTGAAGAGCTGGACTTTAAAAAAAAAAAGCAGTAGAGTCCCAAGCAGCGTGGTTTATTATTATCTAGCTTTACCTCTATTTGCGGAAAGGGGAATGGGCACGCTGTAGTTGTTGTAAACGGACAAAGAACAGTTTTGAAGAGCCGGACTTTAAAAAAAAAACCATTCAGGAGAGTCCCAAGCAGCGTGGTTTATTATTATCTAGCTTTACCTCTATTTGCGGAAAGGGGAATGGGCACGCTGTAGTTGTTATAAACGGACGAAGAACAGTTTTGAAAAGCCGGACTTTAAAAAAAAAAGCATTCAGGAGAGTCCCAGGCAGCGTGGTTTATTATTATCTAGCTTTACTTCTATTTGCGGAAAGGGGAATGGGCACGCTGTAGTTGTTATAAACGGACAAACAACAGTTTTGAAGAGCCGGACTTTAAAAAAAAAAAACATTCAGGAGAGTCCCAAGCAGCGTGGTTTATTATTATCTAGCTTTACTTCTATTTATTCTGACGACTTGACACCTGTCCACGTGGTTTGTTTTGTTGTCCGTCTCCCCCTTCTAGAGTGTGAGCCCGTTTTTGCGTAGGGACCGTCTCTAGATGTTGCCGACTTGGGCTTCCCAAGCGCTTAGTACAGTGCTCTGCACACAGTAAGCGCTCAATAAATGCGATTGAATGAATGAATGAATGGTTTAGAAGCATTGGGAGCATTTGGAAGTTGGGAAGCAGCGTGGCTCAGCGGAAAGAGCCCGGGCTTTGGAGTCAAAGGTCATGGGTTCAAATCCCGGCTCCGCCAACTGTCGGCTGGGTGACTTTGGGCAAGTCACTTCTTCTCTGGGCCTTAGTTACCTCATCTGGAAAATGGGGATTAAAACTGTGAGCCCCCTGTGGGACAACCTGATCACCTTATAACCTCCCCAGCGCTTAGAACAGTGCGTTGCACATAGTAAGCGCTTAATAAATGCCATCAAAAAAAAAAAATGGGCGGAGTCGGGATTTGAACCCATGACCTCTGACTCCAAAGCCCGGGCTCTTTCCACTGAGCCACGCTGCTTCTAATCTAATCTAATGATCAGTCAAGTCATTGTGGCGTGTAAGAGCTTGCTATGTGCCAAGCACTGTACTAAGCGTGGGGTAGATGTAAGATCGTCAGGTCACACGTGAGGCTCCCAGTCTGTCTACACCAGCACTTACTGGGGAGCGCCTAGTACATACCATGAGAGGGAACCTTCGTCGGTTAGAGAAGCAGCGTGGCTCAGTGGAAAGAGCCCGGGCTTTGGAGTCAGAGGTCATGGGTTCAAATCCTGGCTCTAACAATTGTCAGCTGGGTGACTTTGGGCAAGTCACAGTGCTTGGCACATAGTAAGCGCTTAACAAATACCATCATTATTATTATTATTCGAATCCCGGCTCCGCCATTTGTCAGCTGGGTGACTTTGGGCAAATCACTTAACTTCTCTGGACCTCAGTTCCCTCATCTGGAAAATGGGAATGAAGACTGTGAGCCCCCCGTGGAACAACCTGATCACCTTGTAACCTCCCCAGCGCTTAGAACGGTGCTTTGCACATAGTAAGCACTTAATAAATGCCATCGTTATTATTATTCTTATCGGTGATGGTGAGGTTACTTACGCTGTCCAAGCGTTTCCCTTCAAAAAACCATTCATTCACTCATTCAGTCGTATTTATTGAGCGCTTCCTGTGTGCAGAGCACTGGACTAAGCGCTTGGGAACTATCTATTCTATTTATTTTATTTTGTTAATATGTTTGGTTTTGTTCTCTGTCTCCCCCTTCTAGACTGTGAGCCCACTGTTGGGTAGGGACTGTCTCTATATGTTGCCAACTTGGACTTCCCAAGCGCTTAGTACAGTGCTCTGCACACAGTAAGCGCTCAATAAATATGATTGATTGATTGATTGGGAAGCGCAAGTCGGCAACACCTAGAGACGGTCCCTACCCGACAGCGGGCTCACAGTCTAGAAGGGGGAGACGGATGACAAAACAAAATATGTGGACAGGTGTCAAGTCATCAGAATAAATAGAAATAAAGCTAGGTGCACACCATTAAGAAAATGAATAGGAAATATGTACAAGTAAAATAAATAGAGTAATAGATCTGTACAAACATAAATACGGGTGCTGAGGGGGCTCAGTCATAACCGATAAAATTTAGAGCAGTACAAGTTAAAAAAAATCGTGTGCCGTCGTATTCCTTTAGGATTCTAGGCTGCTTTAATTAAGTCCCCTTGTCTCATCCGGGCCGTGGCAGTTTTGAGACAAAGGGATGGTGTGTGTGATTCTGGAAAAAAAATAAAGCCGTAAAGGATTTAGGGTTTCGACCGGGCCCGAGGAAAGCCTGTTTTCCCTTTTGGTCCACGAGAACAGCTTTAAAAATAAAAAAAGCGCTTCATAGAATAAAGGCCACTTCAAATAACCTCCAGTAGCAGCCTCCCATGGGATTGTTGCCAGTTGCATACCCCTCCGCTTCCCAATCCGACTTCCAGCTCCAGGATCTTCCCGTTCCAAAGGTCGCCGCTTGATCTGCACCGTTGTCATATTAATAGAGATATTTATGTAGCCGTTCGTCGCGGAATCGTGGTTAATTAAAGGGTTGGCCCCAGATACAGCGTACCTTACGAGTGCCAAGTCTTTAGAAACATGAATATTTAGGGCCTTGTTAATTACCGAAAAACACCCTTGAATCTTGGTGCAATCCCGCTTTCAGTAGCGAGAAAAGGAACTCGGTGGGAAAACTCAAACTTGGCCCATTTCACTCACTTGTGCGGCATTCTTGCTTCAGGAATGATAGCGATAACACTAATGATGGTATTCGTTGAGCATTTTCCGTGTGCCAAACACCGTACTTTTAGAACAGTGCTCAGCGCTTAGAACAGTGCTTTGCACAGAGTAAGCGCTTAATAAATGCCATCATTATTATTATTATTATTATTATTATCATTATTATTACTTAAGCCCTAGAGTAGATCGAAAATCATCAGGTCACACACGGGGCTCGCGGTCTATGTAGGAGGGAGAACAAGTAATAATAATAATGTTGGCATTTGTTAAGCGCTTACTATGTGCAGAGCACTGTTCTAAGCGCTGTGGGGGGATACAGGCTGAACAAGTTGTCCCACGGGGGGCTCACAGTCTTCACCCCCGTTTTACAGATGAGGTCACTGAGGCTCAGAGAAGTTAAGCGACTTGCCCAAGGTCACACAGCAGACACGTGGCAGAGTCGGGACCTCCAAAGCCCGGGCTCTTTCCACTGAGCCACACTGCTTCTTGTATTGAGGAGTATTAAGGTCCCATTTTGCAGGTGAGGTAGCCGAGGCACAGAGGAGGTTAGTGACTTAGCCAAGGTCACACAGCTGCCAAGTGGCAGAACAAATGCTATAATCACCATTATCATTAGTATTATTAAGTCCTTGAGGGCCGTGGGCAGACACAGAGCAGGCTTCTCTCCCCTCCTTTTCCCTTCCACCCTCCTCCTCTTCCCTCCCCTCTGCCACATTCAGGCAACAGGATCCTCCTCCTCCTCCTCCTCGTTAATGTTTTCGCATTCCTTGTCTTGCAGAAGGGGCCGAAGAAGAGAAAATGGAAACCGAAACGGAAGGGCAGCAGCCGGAAAAGGTAAAGGAGGTTCCGTTCGTGAGGCGGGAAGTCCACGTGACGAGATCCATTCCCTTTTCCCGAGGAGTCTCTGGAAGGGGGCCGGTTATGGGAAAGCATTTGGCAGGATGGAGGTGGCCGGTGCCCACAGTGTGCGGAAGAAGGCATTGAGCAGAGTCATCATCATCATCATCATCAATCGTATTTATTGAGCGCTTACTATGTGCAGAGCACTGTACTAAGCGCTTGGGAAGTACAGATTGGCAACATATAGAGACAGTCCCTACCCAACAGTGGGCTCACAGTCTAAAAGGGGGAGACAGAGAACAAAACCAAACATACTAACAAAATCATCATCATCATCAATCGTATTTATTGAGCGCTTACTATGTGCAGAGCACTGTACTAAGCGCTTGGGAAGTACAAATTGGCAACATATAGAGACAGTCCCTACCCAACAGTGGGCTCACAGTGTAAAAGGGGGAGACAAAGAACAAAACCAAACATACTAACAAAATAAAATAAATGGAATAGATATGCACAAATAAAATAAATAAATAAATAGAGTAAAAAATATGTACAAACATATATACATATATACAGGTGCTGTGGGGAAGGGAAGGAGGTAAGATGGGGGGATGGAGAGGGGGACGAGGGGGAGAGGAAGGAAGGGGCTCAGTCGGTCTGTGCTGTCTAATAATGGTAATAACTGTTGTATTTGTTCAGCAGCATCATCATCAATCGTATTTATTGAGCGCTTACTGTGTGCAGAGCACTGGACTAAGCGCTTGGGAAGTCCAAGTTGGCAACATATAGAGGCGGTCCCTCCCCAACAGTGGGCTCACAGTCTAAAAGCACTTACTGTGTGCCAGGCACCGTACTGAGCGCCGGGGGTGGGTACAAGCAAATCGGGACACAGTCCCTGTCCCACGTGGGGCTCACAGTCTTAATCCCCGTTTTACATCCGAGGTAACTGAGGCACAGAGAAGTGAAATGACTTGCCCGAGGTCACCCGGCAGGAGAGTGTCCGGCTAGGATTGGACCCCGGGTCTGTCGGATGCCTGGGTACTAGGCCGGGAACTAGACTGTAAGCCCACTGTTGGGTAGGGACTGTCTCCATATGTTGCCAACTTGTCCTTCCCAAGCGCTTAGTACAGTGCTCTGCACACAGTAAGCGCTCAATAAATACGATTGATTGAAACAGAGCGAGGGAGATCCTGAGAGAGGGGGTGCAACCTCTTCATTCAAGCAGATCGTAATAAGACTAACGGGGAGGTTTGCTGAGTGCTTATTATGTGGCAAGCACTGTACTAAGCCCTGGGGTACGTAGTCATTCATTCAGTCGTATTTATTGAGCGCTTACTGTGTGCAGAGCACCGTACGAAGCGCTTGGGAAGTACAAGTCGGGATCATCTAGAGACGGTCCCTACCCTACGACGGGCTCACAGTCTAGAAGGGGGAGACGGACGACAAAGCAAAGCATGTGGACGGGTGTCAAGTCGTCAGAACAAATAGAATTAAAGCTAAATAATAGTAATAATAATAATGGCATTTATTAAGCGCTTACTATGTGCAAAGCACTGTTCTAAGCACTGGGGAGGTTACAGGGTGATCAGGTTGTCCCACGGGGGGCTCACAGTCTTCATCCCCATTTTCCGGATGAGGTCACTGAGGCCCAGAGAAGTGAAGTGACTTGCCCAAAGTCACCCAGCTGACAAGTGGCGGAGCTGGGATTTGAACCCAGGACCTCGGACTCCAAATCAGTCAATCAATCAATCGTATTTATTGAGCGCTTACTGTGTGCAGAGCACTGGACTAAGCGCTTGGGAAGTCCAAGTTGGCAACATATAGAGACGGTCCCTACCCAACAGTGGGTTCACAGTCTAGAAGGGGGAGACAGAGAACAAAACATATTAACAAAATATAATAAATAGAATAGATATGTACAAGTAAAATAAATAGAGTAATAAATACGTACAAACATATATGCAGGTGCTGTGGCCCACATTCACTTGGAAGCATTTTTTAGATGATACAGACTAACGGGCTTCATCAAAATCTCCTAAAAAAACGTACTCTGGCCCTGGCAATTCCTGGCAAGAGAGCCCGCGCTCTTTCCCACTGAGCCACGCTGCTTCTCTAATGCACATCATGGACAAAATAAATAGAATAATAAATATGGACAAGTGAAATAAATAGAGGGATAAATCTGTCCAAACATATATCCAGGTGCTGTGGGGAGGGGAAGGAGGTAGGACGGGGGGATCGGGAGGAGGAGAGGAAAAAGGGGGCTCAGTCTGGGAAGGCCTCTTGGAGGAGGTGAGCTTTCAGTACATAGCACATCATCCGGTCCCACAAGGGCTAAGTTGGAGGGAGAACGGGGATTGAACCCCCCATTTGGGCGATAAGGGAACCGAGGCACGGAAAAGCCAAGTGACTCCTCCAAGGTGATTTTTCCCGTTCTCTTTCTATCTGCCGTGCTTAGCATCTCGTTAGTGTCCCCTCTAAACTGCAAGCTCACGGTGGGCAGGGAACGTGTCCACCGACTCCGTTCTGGTGGACTCTCTCCCAAGCGCTTAGTACAGTGCTCTGCACACAGTAAGCATCTGCTAGTACCACCGATTTCCACGATGGTGATACTGAAGCCGGGCGTTGGCGTCACAGAAGCAGAGCGATGAGTCCGGCTCCCAATAATAGTCCACCCTGCTTCGCTCTCCGGTACTTCCGATCTATTTATTTTACTTGTCCATATCTATTCTATTTATTTTATTTTGTTAGTATGTTTGGTTTTATTCTCTGTCTCCCCCTTTTAGACTGTGAGCCCACTATTGGGTAGGGACTGTCTCTATAATGTTGCCAAATTGTACTTCCCAAGCGCTTAGTCCAGTGCTCTGCACACAGTAAGCGCTCAATAAATACGATTGATGATGATGAGGTCCAGTTCCCACGAGAAATAAGCGGCATACTTTGTGTTTCTGAAGCTATAATGCCTGGAAAAAGTGGCACTTTTTTTTTTTTTTTGTCCTCTTTCCAACCTCCTTCCCTCCATCCCGCTCCCCTTTAATCCCTCCAGGCGGAAAACAAGGGAGAAAGTGAGACAGATGAAGGCGACAAAGCCCAGGATGGAGAAAATGAGAAGAACAGTGAGAAGGAACAAGATTGCGAAGCCAGCGAGGATCCCAAATCAGGTAACGGATAATACCAGTAATTATGGTACTTGTTCATTCGCTCATTCAGTCCTATTTATTGAGCGCTTACCGCGTGCGGAGCGCTGTACTAAGCGCTTGGGAAGTCCAGGTTGGCCACATATAGAGACGGGCCCCAACAGTGGGCTCACAGTCTAGAAGTGAGCAGAGTCTAGCACTTACTTGTTAAGTGCTTACTATGTGCCAAGCACTGTTCTAAGCGCTACGGTGGGTACGAGTCCCTGTCCCGCAAAGGGCTCACGCTCTTAATCCCGCAACCAGGCTTCAGCACTCATCATCATCATCAATTGTATTTATTGAGCGCTTACTGTGTGCAGAGCACTGTACTAAGCGCTTGGGAAGTACAAGTTGGCAACATATAGAGACAGTCCCTACCCAACAGCGGGCTCACAGTCTAAAAGGGGGCTCACACTCAATTCTTTCCAGGCTCGGTTGAGAGAGTGCTTTCTCTTCTCATCATCATCAGTCGTATTTATTGAGCGCTTACTATGTGCAGAGCACTGTACTAAGCGCTTGGGAAGTACAAATTGGCAACATATAGTGACAGTCCGTACCCAACATTGGGCTCACTGTCTAAACGCTGGGGTAGATAGAAGCTAATAATAATAATAATAATGATGGCATTTGTTAAGCGCTTACTATGTGCAAAGCACTGTTCTAAGCGCTGGCGAGGATACAAGGGGATGAGGTGAGGTTGTCCCAAGTGGGGCTCACTGTCTTCATCCCCATTTTCCAGATGAGGGAACTGAGGCCCTCATCTCAGTTCCTGAGAAGCAAAGTGACTTGCCCAAAGTCACACAGCTGACAAGTGGCGGAGCCGGGATTTGAACCCCTGACCTTTGACTAATACGATTAGACACAGTCCTTGGCCCAGATGGGACCGACAGCCTTAATCCCCATTTGACAAAGGAGGGAACTGAGGCCCAGAGAAGGGAAGTGACTTGTCCAGAGTCACACAGCTGACACATGGCGGAGCCGGGATTTGAACCCCTGACCTTTGACTAATATGATTAGACACAGTCCTTGTCCTTTTAGACTGTAAGCCCACTGTTGGGTAGGGACTGTCTCTATATGTTGCCAACTTGTACTTCCCAAGCGCTTAGTACAGTGCTGTGCACACAGTAAGTGCTCAATAAATACGATTGATTGATTGATTGATTGTCCCAGATGGGACTGATAGCCTTAATCCCCATTTGACAGAGGAGGGAACTGAGGCCCAGAGAAGGGAAGTGACTTGTCCAGAGTCACACAGCTGACACATGGCGGAGCCGGGATTTGAACCCATGACCTTCGACTAATACGATTAGACACAGTCCTTGTCCCAGATGGGACCGACAGCCTTAATCCCCATTTGACAGAGGAGGGAACTGAGGCCCAGAGGAGCGAAGTGACTTGTCCAAAGTCACACAGCTGACACGTGGCGGAGCTGGGATTTGAACTCATGACCTTTGACTATCTTATTTTGTTAATATGTTTTGTTCTCTGTCTCCCCCTTCGTGAGCCCACTGTTGGGTAGGGACTGTCTCTGTATGTTGCCAACTTGGACTTCCCAAGTGCTTAGTACAGTGCTCTGCACACAGTAAGTGCTCAATAAATACGATTGATTGATTGTCCCAGATGGGACCGACAGCCTTAATCCCCATTTGACAGAGGAGGGAACTGAGGCCCAGAGAAGTGAAGTGACTTGTCCAGGAACACGCAGCAGACAAGTGGCAGAGCCGGGATGAGAACCTCCCCCGTCTTACCTCCTTCCCTTCCCCACAGCACCTGTATATATGTATATATGTTTGTACATATTTATTGCTCTATTTATTTATTTATCTTACTTGTACATATCTATTCTATTTATTTTATTTTGTTAGTGTGTTTGGTTTTGTTGTCTGTCTCCCCCTTCTAGACCGTGAGCCCACTGTTGGGTAGGGACTGCCTCTGTATGTTGCCGACTTGTACTTCCCAAGCGCTTAGTCCAGTGCTCTGCACACAGTAAGCGCTCAATAAATACGATTGATTGATCGATTGAGAACGCACGTCCTCCCAATTCTCGCTCTCGCATTGGCGACTTGTACTTCCCAAGCACTTAGTACAGTGCTCTGCACACAGTAAGCGCTCAATAAATACGATTGATGATGCTGATGACCTTAGCCGGGTCTCTGGGTCTCACCCCGCTTTGGTCACTCACCTCGTAGGACGCCTCGCTCAGAGTGGCAGCTAAGCCGAACACCGCCGATGCTGCCGATGGTTAATTGAGCATTGATCGAGCGCTTACTAGGTGCCGGGCGCTGTACTAAGAGCTCGGGCGAGTCGAGTTGGCCCGAGTTAGCGGGCCCCGGCGGTGACGGTGACCGCCACGCTGTTGTCCCTTGCAGAGGAGAAAGACGCCGAGGAGAACAAGCAGAATGCCGACGCGTCCAAAGAGAGAGAGAGCGACGTTGGGAAAAAGAAGGTGGAGCATGAAATTTCCGAAGGAAACGTGGCCACGGCCGCCGCGGCCGCCCTCGCTTCCGCCGCCACCAAAGCGAAGGTTTGTGATTTTTCCTTGTCTCCCCCTCGTCCCCTTCCCCATCCCTCCCGCCCTACCTCCTTCCCCTCCCCACAGCACCTGTATATATGTTTGTACAGATTTATTACTCTATTTATTTTACGTGTACGTATTTACTATTCTGTTTATTTTATTTTATTTATTTTATGTTTGGTTTTGTGGTCTGTCTCCCCCTTCTATCAATCAATCAATCAATCAATCGTATTTATTGAGCGCTTACTGTGTGCAGAGCACTGTACTTGGGAAGTGCTTGGGAAGATTTATTTTATTTTGTTAGTATGTTTGGTTTTGTTCTCTGCCTCCCCCCTTTTAGACTGTGAGCCCACTGTTGGGTAGGGACTGTATATGTTGCCAATTTGTACTTCCCAAGCGCTTAGTACAGTGCTCTGCACACAGTAAGCCCTCAATAAATACGATTGATGATGATGATGATGATGATGAGCCCACTGTTGCGTAGGGCCCATCTCTATATGCTGCCGACTTGTCCTTCCCAAGTGCTTAGTCCAGTGCTCCGCACACAGTAAGCGCCCAATAAATATGAATGAATGAATGAATGACAGCCCGTTTCCTTCGTTCATCCATCATCATCATCATCAATCGTATTTATTGAGCGCTTACTGTGTGCAGAGCACTGGACTAAGTGCTTGGGAAGATTTATTTTATTTTGTTAGTATGTTTGGTTTTGTTCTCTGTCTCCCCCCTTTTAGACTGTGAGCCCACTGTTGGGTAGGGACTGTCTCTATATGTTGCCAATTTGTACTTCCCAAGCGCTTAGTACAGTGCTCTGCACACAGTAAGCACTCAATAAATACGATTGATTGATTTCATCTCAGGAGAATCCTTCGGTTGGGGCTATCAAAGCAGTCACTTGGGGCATTGATGTTCCATCGGGTTTTTGGGGGTTTTTTTTTTTCAATTCAGATTCCTTGCAAATAATAACTTAGCACTGTCCTGTACTGTCAAAGAAGAAGCACTTAAAATAGCTCTTTTATACATGAATTTGCCAGCTTTTCTGTGGGTGGCTTTCTTTCTGTAAAACATATAGCATCAGCCGCTCAGCATATTTTACCAGACTGGAGAGGAGGAAAGGATGTTATCTTCTCCCCCCGCCCCCCACCCTGTTTCGGGATAAATTAATCTTTTTGAAATAGTTTAAAAATATATTTCCGTTCTTTTCCCGATGGGTTCTCCCTCCCCCTCTCAACCTTACAAAGTCTCCACTTCTCCAGGCTCCGTCACGTTCCCGAATTGGCGTTTAGACCGTTCATCATCATCATCATCGATCGTATTTATTGAGCGCTTACTATGTGCAGAGCACTGTACTAAGCGCTTGGGAAGTACACATTGGCAACATATAGAGACAGGCCCTACCCAACAGTGGGCTCACAGTCTAAACATCATCATCATCATCGATCGTATTTATTGAGCGCTTACTGTGTGCAGAGCACTGGACTAAGCGCTTGGGAAGTCCAAGTTGATGCTGTTCCCTCTCCAGCCTCTCCTGGCCTGTTCTGGGAGAAGACCGTGGTTTATGGCAGCCTTTTTTCAGAACTGGAAGTTAGCGGTGGATCATGGAGAAGGGCTTTGACCCGGCAGGGACCACTCACAAATAGTAATAATAATAATAATAACAACAATAATAATAATAATCCCTTACTATCGCGTTATCATTGCCCGTAAGAATCTCCTCCCAGCGCGTATATTTCTCATAACCGTCCCACAGTCCTTGTCTCCTACTAGGATTACGAGGGGAGATTAGGGAAAGAAAAGCGCGTATCTGTGTAGTTCTTGGTCATACCAACACATTGATTTTTAGTCGTTTTTCAGTTTTTTTTTACAGTATATAATAATAATAATAATCCCTTACTATCACGTTATCATTGCCCGTAAGAATCTCCTCCCAGCGCATATATTTCTCATAACCGTCCCACAGTCCTTGTCTCCTACTAGGATTATGAGGGGAGATTAGGGAAAGAAAAGCGCGTATCTATGTAGTTCTTGGTCATACCAACACATTGATTTTTAGTCGTTTTTCTGTTTTTTTTACAGTATATAATAATAATAATAATAATAATCCCTTACTATTGCGTTATCATTGCCCGTAAGAATCTCCTCCCAGCACATATATTTCTCATAACCGCCCCACAGTCCTTGTCTCCTACTAGGATTACGAGGGGAGATTAGGGAAAGAAAAGCGCGTATCTGTGTAGTTCTTGGTCGTACCAACACATTGATTTTTAGTCGTTTTTCGGGGTTTTTTACAGTATATAATAATAATAATAATCCCTTACTATTGCGTTATCATTGCCCGTAAGAATCTCCTCCCAGCGCATATATTTCTCATAACCGCCCCACAGTCCTTGTCTCCTACTAGGATTACGAGAGGAGATTAGGGAAAGAAAAGCGCGTATCTGTGTAGTTCTTGGTCGTACCAACACATTGATTTTTAGTCGTTTTTCGGGTTTTTTTACAGTATATAATAATAATAATAATCCCTTACTATCGCGTTATCATTGCCCGTAAGAATCTCCTCCCAGCACATATATTTCTCATAACCGTCCCACAGTCCTTGTCTCCTACTAGGATTATGAGGGGAGATTAGGGAAAGAAAAGCACGTATCTGTGTAGTTCTTGGTCGTACCAACACATTGATTTTTAGTCGTTTTTCGTTTTTTTTTACAGTATATAATAATAATAATAATAATAATCCCTTACTATTGCGTTATCATTGCCTGTAAGAATCTCCTCCCAGCGCATAAATTTCTCATAACCGTCCCACAGTCCTTGTCTCCTACTAGGATTATGAGGGGAGATTAGGGAAAGAAAAGCACGTATCTGTGTAGTTCTTGGTCGTACCAACACATTGATTTTTAGTCGTTTTTCGTTTTTTTTTTACAGTATATAATAATAATAATAATAATCCCTTACTATTGCGTTATCATTGCCTGTAAGAATCTCCTCCCAGCACATAAATTTCTCATAACCGTCCCACAGTCCTTGTCTCCTACTAGGATTATGAGGGGAGATTAGGGAAAGAAAAGCGCGTATCTGTGTAGTTCTTGGTCGTACCAACACATTGATTTTTAGTCGTTTTTCTTTTTTTTTACAGTATATAATAATAATAATAATAATAATCCCTTACTATTGTGTTATCATTGCCCGTAAGAATCTCCTCCCAGCGCATATATTTCTCATAACCGTCCCACAGTCCTTGTCTCCTACTAGGATTATGAGGGGAGATTAGGGAAAGAAAAGCGCGTATCTGTGTAGTTCTTGGTCATACCAACACATTGATTTTTAGTTGTTTTTCGTTTTTTTTTACAGTATATAATAATAATAATAATAATAATAATAATCCCTTACTATTGCGTTATCATTGCCCGTAAGAATCTCCTCCCAGCGCATATATTTCTCATAACCGCCCCACAGTCCTTGTCTCCTACTAGGATTACGAGAGGAGATTAGGGAAAGAAAAGCGCGTATCTGTGTAGTTCTTGGTCATACCAACACATTGATTTTTAGTCGTTTTTTTTTTTTTTACAGTATTTAATAATAATAATAATGGCATTTATTAAGCGCTTACTATGTGCAAAGCACTGTTCTAAGCGCTGGGGAGGTTACAAGGTGATCAGGTTGTCCCACGGGGGCTCGCAGTCTTCATCCCCATTATTACTCTCCGTGGTGCCCGCTTCCTTTGCCCCTGGCCCCACCCCCGCTCATCACACATCTGCCCCCTTCACTAAGCGCTTAGTACAGTGCTCTGCCCACAGCAAGCGCTCACTAAATACGATTGATTTAAGCATTTACTATATAGCCAAGCGTTGAAGTGGAAAGAGCCCGGGGAGTCAGAGTTCATGGGTTCCAATCCCGGCTCAGCCAACTGTCAGCTGTGTGACTTGGGGCAAGTCACCTCACTTCTCTGGGCCTCATCTGGAAAATGGGGATTAATACCGGGAGCCCCCCGTGGGACAACCTGATCACCTTGTAAACTCGCCAGCGCTTAGAACAGTGTTTTGCACATAGTAAGCGCTTAATAAATGTCATCCAAAAAAAAAAAAGTAGATGCGAGTTTAATTAGGCTGGACACAGTCGCCGTCCCGCACGGGGCTCGCGGTCTAGGCAGGAGGGAGCACAGGGATTTACAGTTGAGGGCACTGAGGCACAGGGAAGTGAAGTGACTTGCCCAAGGCCTCACAGCCAGGAACTGGTGGAGCCGGGATAAGAAACCAAATCCCGGCTCTTTTCCACCTGGCCACGCCGATTCTTTTGATAAATGGATCCAAACAGATCAGCCTCAAAAGCTCCGTAACCTGTGAAATCGTGTTGGTAACAGAGTTGTTGTTCATTTTCTTTTCCTTCCCCCTCTTCCCTTATTAAGCGCTTACTATGTGCAAAGCACTGTTCTAAGCGCTGGGGAGGTTACAGGGTGATCAGGTTGTCCCACGGGGGGGGCTCACAGTCTTCATCCCCATTTTCCCGATAAGGTCACTGAGGCCCAGAGAAGTGAAGTGACTTGCCCAGAGTCACCCAGCTGACAATTGGCTGAGGCCGGATTTGAACCCATGACCCCGGACTCCCAAGCTCGTGCCCTTTGCCACTGAGCCGCACTTCTTCTCTCTCAATCAATCAATCAGTCATATTTATTGAGCGCTTAGTGTGTGCAGAGCACTGTACTAAGCGCTTGGGAAGTACAAGTTGGCAACATATAGAGACAGTCCCTACCCAACAGTGGGCTCACGGTCTAGAAGCGGGGGGGAACATGACAAACACATTCCCTGCCCACAGCAAGCTTACACTGTAGAGGGGGAGGAAGATCAGGGCTAGAAGTCCAGTCCCCGTCTCCAGTGAAATTCACAAGAGGGCTGGAACTCACATTGAGGTCAAGCGCTTAGTCCAGTGCTCTGCACACAGTAAGCGCTCAATAAATACGATTGATGATTGATGCTGTGGAAATTTCAAGAGAAACTTGCTGTCCATCCTGCAACTGGAGAGGGAGAAGGAGAGAGAAAGAGAAAAATAAAGCTTGTGGAGGAGAGGACGATATCTCTGTTCCTTAAAAGACACCACAGGAGGCAAGCTCAGAGTTGCCGATGACTTGTCGGCGCCACGAGGATTAATATTGCCATCCGCCTGCTTCTTTGGTTTAAGACCTCATTCCCCGGTGCCTTGACTCTCTGTGGAATCTGCCCCGCAGTGGTTTGTGGAAATTTGTGCCAATTTGTACTTCCCAAGCGCTTAGTACAGTGCTCTACACACAGTAAGCACTCAATAAATACGATTGATGATGATGGAATAATAATAATTGTGGTATCTGTTGAGCGCCTTTGATGGGACAGAGGCTGAGCCCAGACTGAGCCCCTTCTTCCTCTCCCCCTCCCTATCTCCACAGCACCTGTATATATGTATATATGTTTGTACATATTTATTACTCTATTTGTTTATTTTACTTGTACATATCTATTCTATTTATTTTATTTTGTTAGTATGTTTGGTTTTGTTCTCTGTCTCCCCCTTTTAGACTGTGAGCCCACTGTTGGGTAGGGACTGTCTCTATATGTTGCCAATTTGTACTTCCCCAGCGCTCAGTCCAGTGCTCTGCACACAGTAAGCGCTCAATAAATACGATTGATTGTACAGATTTATCACTCTATTTACTTGTCCATATTTACTATTCTATTTATTTGATTTTGTTAATATGTTCTGTTTCGTTGTCTGTCTCCCCCTTCTAGATGGTGAGCCTGCTGTTGGGTAGGGACCGTCTCTAGATGTTGCCAACTTGGACTTCCCAAGCGCTTAGTCCAGTGCTCTGCACACAGTAAGCGCTCAATAAATACGATTGAATGAATGAATGAATGACAAGCACCCTACTAAGCTCCGGGCTTGATAGAATAAAAGGCTCGTAGCCAAAGTCCAGTCACCCAGGGGAAGAGAGCCTTTTCACCGAGCATTTTTCTCCGTATACTCTGTCAGTTTGACTTGTCGGTCAGTAAGTTCATTCATTCAGTTCAATCGTATTTATTGAGCGCTTACCATGTGCAGAGCACTGTGCTAGGCGCTTGGGAAGTACAAGTTGGCAACATATAGAGGCGGTCCCTACCCAACAGTGGACTCACAGTCTAGAAAGTATTTATTGAGTGCTAACTGGGTACTAAGCCCTCGGGAGAGGACAATATAACAATAAACAGACACATTCCCCGCCCACAATCAATCAATCAATCGTATTTATTGAGTGCTTACGGTGTGCAGAGCACTGTACTAAGCGCTTGGGAAGTACAAGCTGGCAACATTGTCACCAGGGTCTACTTGGGGATTAAGACTGTGAGCCCCCCGTGGGACAACCTGATCACCTTGTAACCTCCCCAGCGCTTAGAACAGTGCTTTGCATATAGTAAGCGCTTAATAAATGCCATCATTATTATTATTATAGGGTATCAAAAAGTGTGTCGGGCGTGTTCCTCGTTAGTATAGTGGTGAGTATCCCCGCCTGTCACGCGGGAGACCGGGGTTCGATTCCCCGATGGGGAGAAAAGTACATTTTTTTTTAGACTGTGAGCCCACTTTGGGTAGGGACCGTCTCTATATGTTGCCAACTTGGACTTCCCAAGCGCTTAGTACAGTGCTCTGCACACAGTAAGCGCTCAATACGATTGATTGATTGATATGGAGACAGTCCCTACCCAACATCATCATCAATCGTATTTATTGAGCGCTTACTGTGTGCAGAGCACTGTACTAAGCGCTTGGGAAGTACAAATTGGCAACATATAGAGACAGTCCCTACCCAACAGTGGGCTCACAGTCTAAAAGGGGGAGACAAAACCAAACATACTACAAAATAAAATAGAATAGATATGTACAAGTAAAATCAATCAATCAATCAATCAATCAATCGTATTTATTGAGCGCTTACTATGTGCAGAGCACTGTACTAAGCGCTTGGGAAGTACAAATTGGCAACACATAGAGACAGTCCCTACCCAACAGTGGGCTCACAGTCTAAAAGGGGGAGACAGAGAACAGAACCAAACATACCAACAAAATAAAATAAATAGGATAGAAATGTACAAGTAAAATAAATAAATAAATAAATAAATAGAGTAATAAATATGTACAACCATATATACATATATACAGGTGCTGTGGGGAAGGGAAGGAGGTAAGATGGGGGGATGGAGAGGGGGGCGAGGGGGAGAGGAGGGAAGGGGCTCAGTCTGGGAAGGCCTCCTGGAGGAGGTGAGCTCTCAGCAGGGCCTTGAAGGGAGGAAGAGAGCTAGCTAGCTTGACAGAGAACAAAACCAAACAACTAACAAAATAAAATAAATCGAGTAGATACGTACAAGTAAAATAAATAGAGTTAAGGCAACAGAATTATAATCGTCAAAGAAGTTGAGAGTAGAAAAGCCAGAATTAGCGTTTAGTAAACGAGGACCGGGGGGGAGGGGAATCTAGGCCACCGTTGCCCCCTCCGTCCCCCGCCTTTGGTGACTTTCTCTCTCTCCCTCCCTCCCTCTGCGGCCCCGCATTTCTTCCCGGCTTCTTTCCTCTAGCATCTCGCTGCAGTCGAGGAGAGGAAGATCAAGTCCCTGGTGGCCCTCCTGGTTGAGACCCAGATGAAGAAGCTGGAGATCAAACTTCGTCATTTCGAGGAACTGGAAACGATCATGGACCGGGAGAAAGAAGCCGTAAGTCGCGGGCCCTAACCCCTTGACCGCTTAAGTGGCATCGCCTCGTGCGAGGAAGCCGTTTGGTTCAATCAATCAATCAATCAATCGTATTTATCGAGCGCTTACTGTGTGCAGAGCACTGTACTAAGCGCTTGGGAAGTCCAAGTTGGCAACATATAGAGACAGTCCCTACCCAACAGTGGGCTCACAGTCTAAAAGACTGTTTTGTTCGCCCCCGGGCCGCAACCCCGTAAGGCCTTTCGAGACTTTCCTCCCGCGGAGACTCAAGGCCGAAAGCCTTGAGTCTCTTTTCGACTGTGAGCCCACTGTTGGGTAGGGACTGTCTCTATATGTTGCCAATTTGTACTTCCCAAGCGCTTAGTACAGTGCTCTGCACATAGTAAGCGCTCAATAAATACGATTGATGATGATGATGATGAAAGCGACTTGGATCCAGTGAGCGGATTGCGCCCGCTTTCCGGCCCTCAGCCACGTTGACGAAATGCATTGACGAGATCCATTTCGTCTCTGGTCCTCTGCCCCGGCCCATTCCATCATCACGGGTGCCGAGGAATTCTCGGAGAAATTGCAATTAGATCCTCCCTTCGGTCGGTTATCTAATCCCCGAGAAGTTTCTTGAACCCTGGGGGAGCTGGGGAAAGAGCTAATCTCAGACGGTTCCCAGTCTGTCAAGGAAACCACTCACTTTCCCAAACCAGTCCCATAATAATCCATCAATCGTATTTATTGAGCGCTTACCGTGTGCAGAGCACTGGACTAAGCGCTTGGGAAGTCCAAGTTGGCAACCTACAGAGACAGTCCCTACCCAACAGTGGGCTCACAGTCTAAAAGGTGGGCTCATAGTTATTAAGCACTTACTATATGAGAAGCAGCGTGGCTCAGTGGAAAGAGCCCGGGCTTTGGAGTCTGAGGTCACGGGTTCAAATCCCGGCTCCGCCAATTGCTAGCTGTGTGACTTTTGGCGAGTCACTTCACTTCTCTGTGCCCCAGTTCCCTCATCTGTAAAATGGGGATTAAGACTGTGAGCCCCCCGTGGGACAACCTGATCACCTTGTAACCCTCTCGGTGCTTAGAACAGTGCTTTGCACATAGTAAGCGCTTAATAAATGCCATTATTATTATCAT
Organism: Tachyglossus aculeatus; assembly: GCF_015852505.1. NCBI lineage: Eukaryota > Metazoa > Chordata > Mammalia > Monotremata > Tachyglossidae > Tachyglossus > Tachyglossus aculeatus. Next base: position 2,982,353 of record NC_052078.1, on the reverse strand, counting down.
TATTATTATTATTATTATTATGCCAAGCACCGTTCTAAGTGCTGGGGGAGATACAAGGTAATCAGGTGGCCCCACGTGGGGCTCACAGTCTTAATCCCCGTTTTACAGATGAGGTAAGTGAGGCACAGAGAAGTGAAGTGACTTGCTCAACGTCACCCAGCTGATGTGGCGGAGTCGGGATTCGAACCCACGACCTCTGACTCCCAAGCCCGGGCTCTTTCCACTGAACCACCCTGCTTCTCCGTGGCCACCTATATTCTTAGACTGATTTATTTTATTTTGTTAATACGTTTTGTTTTGTTGTCTGTCTCCCTCTTCTAGACTGTGAGCCCGCTGTTGGGTAGGGACCGTCTCTAGATGTTGCCAACTTGGACTTCCCAAGCGCTTAGTCCAGTGCTCTGCACACAGGAAGCGCTCCATAAATACGATTGAATGAATGAATGATTTCCCCCACCCCGTGAAGGAGCAGGGATCATTCATTCATTGTCGTATTTATTGAGCGCTTACCGTGTGCAAAGCACTGTACCAGGGGATCATGTCTACTTCCCACCTGTGGATTCTACTACACTGCCCTGCACCCAGGAAGCAAACCATAATAATAACCGTATTTTTTAAGTGCTTACTATGTGTCAAGCACTGTTTTTGGGGGGAAGCAGCATGACTCAGTGGAAAGAGCCCGGGCTTTGGAGTCAGAGATCATGGGTTCAAATCCCGACTCCGCCACTTGTCAGCTGGGTGACTTCGGGCATGTCACTTCACTTCTCTGGGCCTCAGTTCCCTCATCTGTAAAATGGGGATGAAGACTGTGAGCCCCCCCGTGGGACAACCTGATCACTTTGTAAACTCCCCAGCGCTTAGAACAGTGCTTTGCACATAGTAAGCGCTTAATAAATGCCATTATTATTATTATTATTATTATTTTTTAGCTCTGGGGTTGATCTGAGATAATCAAGTTGGACACAGTCCTTGTCCCAGTTGGGCCTCGGTTTTAAGAGGAGGGAGTAGGATCGAATCCCCACTTAACAGATGAGCAAACTGAGGCAGAGCCAGGATGAAAACCCGGGTCCTCTTGGCTCCCAGTCCCGGGCTCCTTTCAGTAGTGACCCCCTTCCATGCCCACCAGTAGGTCAGCAGAATCAATCAATCAATCAATCGTATTTATTGAGCGCTTACCATGTGCAGCGCTTGGGAAGTCCAAGTTGGCAACATCTAGAGCCAGTCCCTACCCAACAGTGGGCTCACAGTCTAAAAGGGGGAGACAGAGAACAAAACCAAACATACTAACAAAATAAAATAAATAGAATAGATATGTACAAGTAAATATTTCAACCCGTGAGAAAGGGGTCTTTGGCCTGTTGGTTTCTTGGGGGAAAAACGCTCCCAGCCGCCCCAGGCCAGAAGCCCGTAAATCTAGTTTGCATGCGATCGGTCGGGTCGAGCTCACAGCCTGGCCCAAATTCTCCCAGCCCATCGATGGAATCGTTTTTCCCGATTTCAAGATAGACTTGTGCTCCCCCCGAGCAAAAAAAACGTCTACTCTCCTGCCTTTTATCGGCTCCCCTCGCAAGCCCGCGGCCTTTGCTTTATCACAGTTCCGTTGCCCTGCCCCGGGATGTGTGAGCAACAGGGACCCTTTTTGTCGTCTGGGGGAGGGGACGGGGCCCAGGCGAGGACGAGTGGCTTAGAAAGGCAAGAATTTGTCACCTCCCGCCCCGCCGGGACCGTTTGCGGCTTTGTTCTGGAGTCCGTGGGAGCGATTCACCTCCAAACCTCCTGCCCCCGATTGAATTTATCAGCTACGCTCCATTTCCCCCATTGGCGATTTTATCCGTCCTTTAAACAGCCTCCCGCACAGTAACCCGTTGAGTTCGCCAAGGACAAAAGAACCGTAGCGCGAAGTAGACGCCTTGCATACTGACGGGGAAACAGCCAGCCGCATCATTTCCCCGTCTGGCTTTCTGCAACGGCAGAAGGCGATTTTTTTTTTTTTGGTTGCGGTTCAGTCGGAGGTGGAGATGCCTGTCCCCCGCTCGCCCCCCCAACCACCTTTTTTTCCTCCTTGCTGACTCTGTTTATCGGAGAATGCCTGCTTCCTACAGCCGACGTTTCCAGTGAAAGCCTGACTGTTGGCCGGGAATTTTAAGCACAAGTGGCCAAAGGCTGAAATGTTCCACTGAGCTCCTTCTGGCCTTCTGCCAGACTTTGGAGGATGTCGGCTGTTTCTGTCCCTCGCCCCCATCTCGCTTACCCTGTCTCCCCCATCTCTCTCTCCCCATCTCTCGCCCCATCTCTCAGTCCGTCCCTCTCTCCGTCTCCCCCATCGCCCAATTTCCCCATCTCTCGCCCCGTTTCCCCATCTCTCGCCCCATTTCCTCATCTCTCGCTCTGTCTTTCCCCATCTCCCGTGTCTCCATCTCCCTCGCCCCATCTCTCTTGCCCCTTCTCCCCATCTCTCCTCCCCATTTCTCCATCTCTCTTACCCCCGTCTCTCCATCTCCCTCACCCCCATCTCTCTCTCCTCATCTCTCGCCCCATCTCTCAATCCAGCCCTCTCCCTGTCTCCCCATCGCCCAATTTCCCCATCTCTTGCCCCGTTTCCCCATCTCTCGCCCCTTTTCCCTTCTCTCGCTCTGTCTTTCCCCAGCTCCCGTCACTCCATCTCCCTCGCCCCTATCTCTCTTGCCCCTTCTCCCCATTTCTCCATCTCTCTTACCTCTGTCTCTCCACCTCCCTCACCCCCATCTCTCTCTCCTCATCTCCCCATCTCTCGCCCCATCTCTCAATCCAGCCCTCTCCCTGTCTCCCCCATCGCCCAATTTCCCCATCTCTTGCCCCGTTTCCCCGTCTCTCGCTCTGTCTTTCCCCATCTCCCGTCTCTCCATCTCCCTCGCCCCTATCTCTCTTGCCCCATCTCCCCATCTCTCCTCCCCATTTCTCCATCTCTCTTACCCCCGTCTCTCCATCTCCCTCACCCCCATCTCTCTCTCCTCATCTCCCCATCTCTCGCCCCATCTCTCAATCCAGCCCTCTCCCTGTCTCCCCCATCGCTCAATTTCCCCATCTCTCGCCCCGTTTCCCCATCTCTCGCCCCATTTCCCTGTCTCTCGCCCCGTTTCCCCATCTCTCGCTCTGTCTTTCCTCATCTCTCAGAGAAGCAGCGCGGCTCAGTGGAAAAAGCACGGGCTTTGGAGTCAGAGATCATGGGTTCGAATCCCGACTCTGCCACATGTCTGCTGTGTGATCTTGGGCAAGTCACTTAACTTCTCTGGGCCTGAGTTACCTCATCTGTAAAATGGGGATTAAGACTGTGAGCCCCACGTGGGACAACCTGATCACCCTGTATCCTTCCCAGCGCTTAGAACAGTGCTTTGCACATAGTAAGCGCTTAATAAATGCTTATTATTATTATTATCTCTCGCCCCGTTTCCCCATCTCTCGCTCTGTCTTTCCCCATCTCCCGTCTCTCCATCTCCCTCACCCCATCTCTCTTGCCCCTTCTCCCCATCTCTCCTCCCCATTTCTCCATCTCTCTCACCCCCGTCTCTCCATCTCCCTCACCCCCATCTCTCTCACCCCATCTCCCCCTCCCCTCAGCAATACAAGTAGAAAGGAGTCCGGGTCCCACTCGAGCCCCACAGCCGCGTCCGGCTCTGCCGTCTGCGGGAAAGGCGGCGGCGGCGGCGGCCCGGAAGCCGGTCCTCGTAGCCCGGCCGTCCCCGGGACTCTCTTGGGCACCGAGCGGGCTCCCGCCCTCCCCTCCCCGCCGCCCCCGATCTGAGCGGAGGCGAGGGGCAGACTTCGCCCGGGCCGCGCCCCCCCCAAAAAAAGGGCTCTGATCAGGCGCGTGCCCTTCGGATCCCATTGCAGCTGGAGCAGCAGAGGCAGCAGTTGCTGACGGAGCGCCAGAACTTCCACATGGAGCAGCTGAAATACGCGGAGCTCAGGGCCCGCCAGCAAATGGAGCAGCAGCAGCACGGGCAGAGCGCTCCCCCCGCCCATCAGCACATGACCCCGCTCGGGGGAGCGGCCGGCCATCCGGGCATGTTGCCCCATCAGCAGCCCCCTCCCTACCCTATGATGCACCACCCGATGCCCCCTCCGCACCCGCCCCAGCCAGGTAAGGGCCCACCCCCAGACCGCGGGGGAACCCGTGCCACCCGGGCCGGTTCGAAACCTCTACCTCCGCCGCGTTTCGCCGCGGCGTCTCTCTCTTAGCGGGCTCCGGAGAGCGCGTTTTCGATCCCTGCAGCGGGCCCGTCCATCAATCAATCAATCAACCGTATCTATTGAGCACTTACTGTGTGCAGAGCACTGTACTGAGCGCTTGGGAAGTCCAAGTTGGCAACATATAGAGACAGTCCCTACCCAACAGTCGGCTCTCGCCGGGAGCGGGAATCCAATCTCGGCTCCGAGGCCCCAGCTCGGAGAGGTCATTCATTCAGGCGTATTTCTTGAGCGCTTACTGTGTGCAGAGCACTGGACTAGGCGCTTGGGAAGTACAAGTCGGCGACGTATAGAGACGGTCCCTACCCAGCGATGGGGCCCACGGTCTGGACAGACGACAAAACGAAACGTGTGGACAGGTGTCAAGTCGTCAGAGCAAATAGAAATAAAGCTAGATGCACATCGTTAACAAAAGAAATAGAATAGTAAATGTGGACAAGTAAAATAAATGGAGTAATAAATCTATACAAACATACATACAGGTGCTGTGGGGAGGGGAATGAGGGGAAGGAGAGGAAAATGGGGGCTCAGTCTGGGAAGGCCTCTTGGAGGAGGTGAGCTCTCAGTAATCAATCAATCGTATTTATTGAGCGCTTACTGTGTGCAGAGCACTGGACTGTGAGCCCACTTTTAGACTGTGAGCCCACTGTTGGGTAGGGACTGTCTCTATGTGATGCCAATTTGTACTTCCCAAGCGCTTAGTACAGTGCTCTGCACATAGTAAGCGCTCAATAAATACGATTGATTGATTGATTGATTGACTAAGCGCTTGGGAAGTCCACGTTGGCAACATACAGAGACGGTCCCTACCCAACAGTGGGCTCAGTCTAAAAGGGGGAGACAGAGAACAAAACCAAACATACTAACAAAATAAAATAAATAGAATAGATATGTACAAGTAAAATAAATAGAGTAATAAATATGTACCAGTGTATATACATATATACAGAGGTGCTGTGGGGAAGGGAAGGAGGTAAGATGGGGGGATGGAGAGGGGGACGAGGGGGAGAGGAAGGAAGGGGCTCAGTCTGGGAAGGCCTCCTGGAGGAGGTTCAGTAGGTCGCGGGACAGCGTAGTGAGGCCGGAAGAATTCCGGACCGGGGGGCGGGAGAGCCGTGCTGAGGGATCAAAAGCCCAGCTCTCTCACCACTCACTCGAGTCCAAGCTTTCCCGCTGAAAAGCGGGAGTAAAATAACCCCTTTTTCAACCTTTCTCATTAACATGGGTTGGAGGGAAACATCAGGTTTGTAGAAGACGAGTGCTCCGTCAATTAATAGTTGTGCTGGCACGCGGCCGCGCCCGTTAACTAAATACGACGGTCCTCCGGTGCCTTGGCGGAAATTGCTCGGAGTGATTTGGGAATTGTTACTTGGCTTCCTTTTCCTCAGCAGCTCCCACGTCGGCTGCTGGCCTCGAAAGAAGGTCAGCTTGTCGGGGGCCCCCGGGCCACCTGCTCCATCATCATCATCAATCGTATTTATTGAGCGCTTACTGTGTGCAGAGCACTGGACTAAGCGCTTGGGAAGTCCAAGTTGGCAACATATAGAGACAGTCCCTACCCAACAGTGGGCTCACAGTCTAAAACTGATGCGCTCCAAACCGCGTCCTTACTCGCACAGCTGACGGTGGCCCCAAAATTTCAGGCTAGGATGTCGTTAAAGCCAGCACTTAGAACAGCGCTTTGCACGTAGTAAGCGCTTAACAAATAATAATGATAATGATGGCAAGCGCTTAGAACAGTGCTTTGCACCTAGTAAGCGCTTAACCAATAATAATGATAATGATGGCATTTGTTAAGCGCTTACTGGGCGCAAAGCACTGTTCTAAGCACTGGGGAGGATACAAGGTGATCAAGTTGTCCCACTTGGGGCTCACAGTCTTAATCCCCATTTTCCAGATGAGGGCCCAGAGAAGTGAAGTGACTTGCCCAAAGTCACCCAGCTGACAGTTGGCGGAGCCGGGATTTGAACCCATGACCTCGGACTCCAAAGCCCGGGCTCTTTCCAATGAGCCGCGCTGCTTCTCTATTTGCCATCATCGTCATCATCAAAGCCCCCTTTTTTATGGCATTTGTTAAACACTTGCTATGCGTCAAACACTGTTGTAAGTGCTGGAGTAGACACCACTTTATTAGGACTGTTAATCACTTACTATGCGTCAAACACTGCTCTAAGTGATGGAGTAGACACCAGTTAATTAGGGCAGACGCAGTCCCCATCCCGCGTGGGGCTCACACGGAATTCTCAGCGCGGTCTTAGTCCCCATTTTCCAGATGAGGGCACTGAGGCCCAGAGAAGTGTAGTGACTTGCCCAAAGTCACCCAGCTGGCGGAGCTGGGATTTGAACCCATGACCTCGGACTCCAAAGCCCGGGCATTTTCCAATGAGCCGCGCTGCTTCTCTATATGCCATCATTATCATCAAAGCCCCCTTTTTTTATGGTATTTTTTTTAATCTATTTTTTATCTTTTTTATCTATTCTATTTATTTTCTTTTGTTAGTATGTTTGGTTTTGTTCTCTGTCTCCCCCTTTTAGACTGTGAGCCCACTGTTGGGTAGGGACTGTCTCTAGATGTTGCCAACTTGGACTTCCCAAGCGCTTAGTACAGTGCTGTGCACACAGTAAGCGCTCAATAAATACGATTGATGATGATGATGGTATTTGTTAAACATTTGCTATGTGTCAAGCACTGTTCTAAGTGCTGGAGTAGACACCACTTTATTAGGGCTGTTAAACACTTACTGTGCGTCAAACGCTGCTCTAAGTGATGGAGTAGACACCAGTTAATTAGGGCAGGCGCAGTCCCTGTCCTTTGGTGAATTCGGTGAGAAGCAGCGTGGCTCAAGGCAAAGAGCCCGGGCTTTGGAGTCGGAGGCCATGGGTTCGAATCCCGGCTCCACCACTTGTCAGCTGTGTGACTTTGGGCAAGTCACTTAACTTCTCTGTGCTTCAGTTACCTCATCTGTAAAATGGGGGTGAAGACTGTGAGCCCCATGTAGGACACCCTCATCACCTTGTATTCCCCCCAGCGCTTAGAACAGTGCTTTGCACATAGTAAGCGCTTAATAAATGCCATTATTAGTATTATTATTATTAATTAATTGCGCTAAAGAGAAACGACAGAAATCCAATGCATCCTCTTGGTACGTCCCGGTAGATGCGTTCTTCTGGTTAATTATTCACCGCTCTTGGCGTGCGGCCGTGTGACAGGAGGGGGAAATCCTCATTTTGGAAGACGGAAGATTGGTTTTAGTAGCAACATAATAACAATAATCAGTGTGACAGGAGGGGAAAAATCCTCATTTTGGAAGACAGAAGATTGGTTTTAGCAGCAACGTAATAATAACAATAATAATGTTGGTATTTGTCAAGCGCTTACTATGTACAAAGCACCATTCTAAGCGCTGGAGTCGATACAAGGTAATCAGGTGGTCCCACGGGGGGCTCCCAGTCTTCATCCCCGTTTTCCAGATGAGGGAACTGAGGCCCAGAGAATAATAATAATAATAATAACAGGGGCTCCCAGTCTTCATCCCCATTTTCCAAGACGGGAGGAAGCCGTGGCTTCCAGGCCCCCTCTTTGGCGGAGAGGAAGTCGACTCCGGTTCCGGCCGGGAAAAGGCAGCGGTCTTCCGTCCGATCCCAAAAAGCTCCTCCACAGGGAGCGGAGCGAGAGTCCCGCTTCCCGGCATCCGGGTTCCCCTCGCTTTGCCGCCGTTGTGTCCCACTGGGGATCCAGCCAAGGGCCGTGGGCGGATCCGGCAGCGCAGGGAGCGCCGCGTGCCAAACCTTGGAGCTGCCCGGATTTTTTTCCCCTCTCCCGGCCCCAACTCCCGCTAACCTTGAGTAATGTCAGCCGCCTTCCAGGAGTAAGCGATGGGAGTAACACACTTCAGGAAAACAGCTAATAAACCCCGGGAGCGTGTGAGGCGCAAGCTAATTTTAACAAACCTTTCCGTTGCTCTCGCTTCACGAGGCTGCCGTTTTCAAGGCCGTATGTAGGTCAGCTAGAGCTCTGGGGCTCTGAGAGTGGCTCCCTTTTTTCTTTTCCCTTCACAGAAGGAAAGGGAAAAAGAAAATCGGGTGACTTTTAGTGGGAAAACGACGTCGTTTTCGCCTCAGCCGAGGGTGGGTCTTCACGTTTGTGTAAGATCAGAGTGGAAAAGGAAAATCGGGTGACTTTCAGTGGGAAAACGAGGTCGTTTTCACCTTAGCCGAGGGTGGGTGTTCACGTTTGTCTAAGATCAGCGTGGAAAAAGAAAATCGGGTGACTTGTAGTGGGAAAACGAGGTCGTTTTCACCTTAGCCGAGGGTGGGTGTTCACGTTTGTGTAAGATCAGAGTGGAAAAAGAAAATCGGGTGATTTTTAGTGGGAAAACGATGTCATTTTTGCCTTAGCCGAGGGTGGGTCTTCACGTTTGTGTAAGATCAGAGTGGAAAAGGAAAATCGGGTGACTTTTAGTGGGAAAACGATGTCATTTTTGCCTCAGCCGAGGGCGGGTGTTCACGTTTGTGTAAGATCAGAGTGGAAAAAGAAAATCGGGTGACTTTTAGTGGGAAAACGAGGTCGTTTTCGCCTCAGCCGAGGGTGGGGGTTCACGTTTGTGTAAGATCAGAGTGGAAAAAGAAAATCGGGTGACTTTTAGTGGGAAAACGAGGTCGTTTTCGCCTCAGCCGAGGGTGGGTGTTCACGCTTGTGTAAGATCAGAGTGGAAAAAGAAAATCGGGTGACTTTTAGTGGGAAAACGATGTCATTTTTGCCTTAGCCGAGGGTGGGTGTTCACGTTTGTCTAAGATCAGAGTGGAAAAAGAAAATCAGGTGATTTTTAGTGGGAAAACGATGTCGTTTTCTCCTCAGCCGAGGGTGGGTGTTCACGTTTGTGTAAGATCAGAGTGGAAAAAGAAAATCGGGTGACTTGTAGTGGGAAAACGAGGTCGTTTTCGCCTCAGCTGAGGGTGGGTGTTCACGTTTGTGTAAGATCAGAGTGGAAAAAGAAAATCGGGTGAATTTTAGTGGGAAAACGAGGTCGTTTTCGCCTCAGCCGAGGGTGGGTGTTCATGTTTGTGTAAGATCAGAGTGGAAAAAGAAAATCGGGTGACTTTTAGTGGGAAAACGAGGTCGTTTTCACCTTAGCCGAGGGTGGGTCTTCACGTTTGTGTAAGATCAGAGTGGGAAAAGAAAATGGGGTGACTTGTAGTGGGAAAACGAGGTCGTTTTCGCCTCAGCCGAGGGTGGGTGTTCACGTTTGTGCAAGATCAGAGTGGAAAAAGAAAATCGGGTGACTTGTAGTGGGAAAACGATGTCATTTTCACCTTAGCCGAGGGCGGCTGTAAGCTCAGAGTGGGCCGGCGACCGGGAGGGAAGAATTTGGACCTCGGGGATGGGATCACCTTGTACTTCCCAAGCGCTTAGTACAGTGCTCTGCACACAGAGCAGCGGAAAGAGCCCGGGCTTTGGAGTCAGAGGTCGTGGGTTCAGATCCCCTTTTAGACTCCCCCCCCCCACCCTTTTAGACTCCCCCTTTTAGACTGTGAGCCCACTGTTGGGTAGGGACTGTCTCTATATGTTGCCAATTTGTACTTCCCAAGCGCTTAGTACAGTGCTCTGCACACAGTAAGCGCTCAATAAATACGATTGTTGATGATGATGATCCCAGCCCCACCAGCTGTCGGCTGCGTGCCTTTGGGCAAGTCACTTCTTGAGGAGAATGTTGCCAACTTGTACTTCCCAAGCGCGTAGTACAGTGCTCTGCACACAGTAGGTGCTCAATAAATACGATTGATGATGATGATGATGAAGTCACTTCACTTCTCCGGGCCTCCGTTCCCTCACCTGGAAAATGGGGGTTAAAAACGTGAGCCCCCCGGGGGGACAACCTGATCACCTTGTAACCTCCCCAGCGCTTAGAACAGTGCACATAGGAAGCGCTTAACAAACACCATCATCATCATCATTATTATTATTATTATTATTATAATAAATACGATTGATTGATCAGTAGCTATTTATGGAGGCTCCTTGGACAACACCCGAGCCAGGAGGCTGCTTCTCCTTTGCAGTTGGGGAGAAAAGCGAGGTTTGGGTTTGGTTGGGTTTTTTTTTCCAGCGGACATGTGGAATCCACGGGGACAGATCAATCAGTCAATCGTATTTATTGAGCGCTTACTGTGTGCAGAGCACTGTACTGAGCGCTTGGGAAGTCCAAGTTGGACACATTTCCTCAGCCGCGGCCTCCACTTGGCCGCCCTCTCGGCTCCCGGCCAGGTGGACGGGCGGCGGGGATGGGGAGATGGGCCGAGGAAACCGAGGACCTCACTCCACCACCCGAAAATAGCCTCTGGCTCCAGCCGGTCATCATTTAACCGCGGGGCTGTCCGTCAGCCAGTCGCGTTCACGGAGCGCAGAGCCCTGTGCTAAGCGCTCGGGAGAGGACGATAGAACGATAGACGGACACATTCCCTGCCCACAATTGGCTTACAGAAGCAGCGTGGCTCAGCGGAAAGAGCCCGTTCATGGGTTCGAATTCCAACTCCGCCACATGCCTGCTGTGGGACCCCGGGCAAGTCACTTCACTTCTCAGAGCCTCAGTTCCCTCATCTGTAAAATGGGGATGAAGACTGTGAGCCCCCACGTGGGACAACCTCATCACCTTGTATCCCCCCCAAGCCCCCCACAGCGCTTAGAACGGTGCTTTGCACATAGTAAGCGCTTAACAAATGCCATTATTATTATTATTATTATTACGGTCTAGAGAAGCAGCGCGGCTTAGTGGAAAGAGCCCGGGCTTTGGAGTCAGAGGTCATGGGTTCGGATCCTGACTCTGCCACTTGTCAGCTGGGTGACTTGGGGTCAGTCACTTCACTTCTCTCTGCCTCAGTTCCCTCATCTGTAAAATGGGGACTAAGACTGAGCCCCACATGGGATAACCTGATTACCTTGTATCTACCCCAGTGCTTAGAACAGTGCTTTGCACATAGTAAGCGCTTAACAAATACCATGATTATTAATAATAATAATAATGGCATTTATGAAGCGCTTACTATGTGCAAAGCACTGTTCTAAGCGCTGGAGAGGTTACAAGGTGATCAGGTTGTGCCACAGGGGGCTCACAGTCTTCATCCCCATTTTCCAGATGAGGAGGGAACAGAGGCCCAGAGAAGTGAAGTGACTGGCCCAAAGTCACACAGCTGACAGTTGGCAGAGCCGGGATTTGAACCCATGACCCCTGACTCCAAAGCCCGGGCTCTTTCCATTGAGCCACGCTGCTTCTCTAACGGAAACAATAATAATAATAAATAATAGTAATGGTAATATAATAATAATATCATTATTGTTATTATTATTATTAGAGGGGATGACAGGCGTGGTAGAAATGAAGTACAGATGTCTTCCCCTTCTAGACCCTGAGCCCGTCGTTGGGTAGGGCCCGTCTCTATATGTTGCCAACTTGGACTTCCCAAGCGCTTAGTCCAGTGCTCTGCACACAGTAAGCGCTCAATAAATACGATTGAATGAATGAATGAAATGGGAAGGAGGCCTTCCCAGACTGAGCCCCCTCCTTCCTCTCCCCCTCCTCCCCCTCTCCATCCCTCCCGCCTTACCTCCTTCCCTTTCCCACAGCACCTGGATATATGGATAGATGTTTGTACGGATTTATTACTCTATTTATTGATTTTACTTGTACATATCTATTTTATTTTGTTAATATGTTTTGTTGTCCGTCTCCCCCTTCTAGACTGTGAGCCCGCTGTTGGGTAGGGACCGTCTCTAGATGTTGCCAACTTATACTTCCCAAGCGCTTAGTCCAGTGCTCTGCACACAGGAAGCGCTCAATAAATACGACTGACTGACTGAATGAATTCAATCGTCCTTACTTAGCGCTTACTGTGTGCACAGCACTTGGGAGAGTGCCGTACAACAATAAACAGACACATTCCCGACCCACAGCCTGCTTAAAGTCTGGAAGTGGGGACAGACGTTAATATAAATAAATTACAGACGGGGACGTAAGTGTTGTGGAGGTGGGGAGGCTCTCCCAAGGGCTAGGTACAGTGCTCTGCACATAGTTAGCGCTCAATAAATATGATTGAATGAATGAATGCATTCACATCCTTATTGAGCGCTTACTGTGTGCACAGCACTTGGGAGAGTGCCGTTCAACAATAAACAGACACATTCCCGACCCACAACCAGCTTAAAGTCTGGAAGTGGGGACAGACGTTAATATAAATAAATTACAGATGGGGACGTAAGTGTTGTGGAGGTGGGGAGGCTCTCCCAAGGGCTAGGTACAGTGCTCTGCACATAGCGCTCAATAAATATGATTGAATGAATGAATGCCCGGCGCATAATAAGCGCGTAGAAGATAGCATTAAAAAAAAACCCAACAAAACCACCAAGTGGTGACTGTTTTGCAGCCTGATGGTTAAACTGAGCAGCAGTCACGATTCTTCCTGTCCCTGGGGTCATTGGTTATGTTGCCAATTTGTACTTCCCAAGCGCTTAGTACAGTGCTCTGCACATAGGAAGCGCTCAATAAATACGATGGATGATGGGGTCAACCGTGAGCCCACTGTTGAGTAGGGACCGTCTCTATATATTGCCGACTTGGACTTCCCAAGCGCTTAGTCCAGTGCTGTGCACACAGTAAGCGCTCAATAAATACGACTGAACGAATGGCATCCATTGGGCGGAGCACTGGATCGTTCACGGAATGAACTATAATGGCAAACGCACGGGGGATCGTCCTTCTGGGGCGAGACCGCCCCTGCTCTTTCACAGCACCGCATCCCCGAAAAAAGGGTTATCAATCAATCGATCAATCAATCGTATTTATTGAGCGCTTACTATGTGCAGAGCACTGTACTAAGCGCTTGGGAAGTACAAATTGGCAACACATAGAGACGGTCCCTACCCAACAGTGGGCTCACAGTGGGTTAAGATCCAGTTGAGTCACGCAGGGAGAGTCCAGCCCGGCGATACCTGCCCATCCTGGACTCTGAATGAGGCTCTGAAAGGGAGCCAGCGAAAACCATTCATCTCTGGCCCGCGGGCGGGTGGGCCGCTAAAAGACCCCCTTTCTTCCCCCTCGGCCCCCGTCCCCGGTGTCGTATGTCCTCAGGAAGACGGCCGACAATCCGCCCTTTCTCCCCAAACCCCGGGCGAGCTCCTCTTCTTCTTCTTCTTCTTTTCTCCTTTTCAGCGGCCTCTCCCAGCTGCCCGCGCCCGGAGGGGGTGGGAAGCTATCAGGAGCCCGGTGTTTGGCCCTCGGAGCCCGCCGGCCGCAGATGGCCGTTGGCGTCATTCCCGGGGCCCCGAGCCGGGAATTCCGAGGCAGCGGGGGTCATCCGGTGGGGCCCCCGGCCCGCTGACCTGGTTTTCACCCGGCTGTCAATCAATCAATCGTATTTATTGAGCGCTTACTATGTGCAGAGCACTGTACTAAGCGCTTGGGAAGTACAAATTGGCAACACATAGAAACAGTCCCTACCCAACAGTGGGCTCACAGTCTAAAAGGGGGAGACAGAGAACAGAACCAAACATACCAACAAAATAAAATAAATAGGATAGAAATGTACAAGTAAGATAAATAAATAAATAAATAGAGTAATAAATATGTACAACCATATATACATATATACAGGTGCTGTGGGGAAGGGAAGGAGGTAAGATGGGGGGATGGAGAGGGGGACGAGGGGGAGAGAAAGGAAGGGGCTCAGTCTGGGAAGGCCTCCTGGAGGAGGTGAGCTCTCAGCAGGGCCTTGAAGGGAGGAAGAGAGCTAGCTTGGCGGAGGGGCAGAGGGATTGGGGGCATTCCGGGCCCGGGGGAGGACGGGGGCCGGGGGTCGACGGCGGGAGAGGCGAGAACGAGGTACAGTGAGGAGATTAGCGGCGGAGGAGCGGAGGGTGCGGGCTGCGATGGAGAAGGACAGAAGGGAGGTGAGGGAGGAGGGGGCCAGGGGATGGACAGCCTTGAAGCCCAGGGTGAGGAGTTTCTGCCTGATGCGCAGATTGATCGGTAGCCATTGGAGGTTTTTGAGGCTGTCGGCTGCTTCCTCGCAGGTCCCGGCGCCATGATGCCCGGCCGCATGATGCCGGCCGTCGCGGCCAACGTCCACCCCGCCGGAGGGGGGCCCGCCCCGCCGGGACTGCCGCCGATGCCCGGAAACCTCATCGGACCACGGGCGCCGCTCGCCGCGCCCAACGGCATGTGTAAGCGACGCGCGGGGGGCCGACGGGACGGTCGGGGCCTCCTCCACCGGACGTCGGGGCGGGTCCCGGCTCGTCCGCACCCCTCCGTCTCTTCCCACCCGGGGGCCTGAGGTTGGGAATTTGAGGCGCTCTCAGGAGGAAAATCAGTCCCTTCCCATTCAAGCCCATCCCCGGACATCTCCGTTCCCCCGTGACCCTCTCTCTCTGCGGCCGCTACGCGGCGAATAATAATAATAATGGCACTTACTAAGCGCTTACTATGTGCAAAGCACTGTTCTAAGCGCTGAGGAGGTTACAAGGCGATCAGGTTGTCCCATGGGGGGCTCACAGTCTTCATCCTCATTTTAATAATAATGATAATGGCATTTATTAAGCGCTTACCATGTGCAAAGCACCGTTCTAAGCGCCCGGGTGGTTACAAGGTGATCAGGTTCTCCCAGTCTTCATCCCCATTTTCCCGATGAGGGAACTGAGGCCCAGAGGAGCGAAGCGACTCGCCCGAAGTCACCCAGCTGACATGGGGCGGAGCTGGGATTCGAACCCACGACCTCGGGCTCCAAAGCCCGGGCTCTTGCCACTGAGCAGCAGGAGTCCTTTAATTTTCATAATCAACCAATGGTATTTAGGAGCATTTACTATGCACAGAGCACTGTACTAGGCACTTTATAAAATGATAACGGTTAAGCGCTGTGTGCCAGGCCCTTTACTAAGCAGTGAGGTAGGTACAACTCCTCTGAGCCTCAGTTACCACATCTGTCAAATGGGGATTAAGATTGTGAGCCCCACGTCCCTGATCACCTTGTAATAATAATAATGGTATTTGTTAAGCGCTTCCTATGTGCAAAGCACTGTTCTAAGCGCCAGGGAGGTTACAAGGTGATCAGGCTGTCCCATGGGGGGCTCCCAGTCTTCATCCCCATTTTCCCGATGAGGGAACTGAGGCCCAGAGGAGCGAAGCGACTCGCCCGAAGTCACCCAACTGACAAGGGGCGGAGCTGGGATTCGAACCCACGACCTCGGACTCCAAAGCCTGTGCTCTTGCCACTGAGCAGCAGGAGTCCTTTAATTTTCATAATCAACCAGTAGTATTTAGGAGCATTTAGGAATTTACCTCATCTGTAAAATGGGGATTAAGACTGTGAGCCCCCCGTGGGACAACCTGATCACCTTGTAACCTCTCCAGCGCTTAGAACAGTGCTTTGCACATAGTACATGCTTAATAAATGCCATTATTATTGTTATTATTATTATTATTTATTATAGAGCACTGTACTAGGCACTTTTTAAAATGATATTGGTTAAGCGCTGTGTGCCAGGCCCTTTACTAAGCAGTGGGGTAGGTACAACTCCTGTGAGCCTCAGTTACCACATCTCTCAAATGGGGATTAAGATTGTGAGCCCTACGTGGGACAGCCTGATCACCTTGTAATAATAATAATGGTATTTGTTAAGCGCTTCCTATGTGCAAAGCACTGTTCTAAGCGCCCGGGTGGTTACAAGGTGATCAGGTTGTCCCACGGGGGGCTCCCGGTCTTCATCCCCATTTTCCAGATGAGGGAACTGAGGCCCAGAGGAGTGAAGTGACTTGCCCGAAGTCACCCAGCTAAGTGGTGGAGCCGGGATTTGAACCCATGACCTCGGACTCCAAAGCCCGGGCTCTTCCCACTGAGCCACGCTGCGAGGGGTGCGGACGCCCCCTTCCTGGAAAATCTTTCCGGGGGATGCGCGGCAGTGAGGAACGCGGCAGGGTCTCGCCTCCCGCCCAAGCGCTTAGTACAGTGCTCTGCACATAGTAAGCGCTCAATAAATACGATTGATGATGATGATGATAAAAGGAAACATTTTGGGGGGGGGCGGCGAAGCATCTCCGCTCCATCCACTTGGGAGTGAGGAGCTGTTTCCCCAGGTGGATTTTTAAATCAGTCAATCAGTCGTATTTATTGAGCGCTTACTGTGTGCAGGGCACTGTACTAAGCGCTTGGGAAGTCCAAGTTGGCAACAAATGGTGTCTGTTCGCTCTTACTACACTGTTCTAAGCACTGGGCTTTCTGTCCACCCCCCGGGGACCAGCGGCAGGGCTGCTTTCGGGGCGGGAGTGACGGCCGGCCACGCCAGCCCGAGAAGCGGCGCGGCCTCGGCGGGAGAGCCCGGGACCCTGGGCAAGTCACTTCTCTGGGCCTCGGTTTCCTCGTCTGTCAAATGGGGATGAAGACCGTGAGCCCCAGGCGGGGCAGGGATGGGGTCCGACCCCATTGGCGTCCGTCTACCCCGGCCCTTGGGACGGTGCCTGGTACGTAGTAAGTGCCCAACAGACACCACAGTGCCGCAATTTATTAGAAGCCACACGCGCGGAGCGATTCGGCCAGCGTTGCCGTCACTGACCGCCCCTCTCTCGTGCATCTTGCAGATCCCCCTCCGCCGCAGCCGCCGGCAGCACCGCCGCCGCAAACGCCCGCCGCCGACGGGGTCCCCCCACCTCCGGCGGCCTCAACCACCACCGCCTCGGCCGCCCCTTAGACGGTCAAGCCGCGCGAGGATCCTCCGGGCGCCGGCGCAGTGGCGATGGGGCTCGTATTCCCGTTTTCTCCCCCCTCCTCTCCCTCCCCCGCTCCGACCCGCTCCGTCGGGAGGACGGCGGCGCCGGTTTGCGGGGGCCCGTCCCCACCTGAGTCTCGCAGCCCCAACCCGCGCTCTGCCGCGGTTTCGGCCCGCGGGCCCCTTTTTAATCATCTTCGCGCCGTTTTCGTTTCTACAACCATTACTTCTTTAAGGAAGAGGGATCTAGTTGGTCGGACCCCGGGGCGGGCGGGCCAAGAAGCGTCTGAGCCCTGGGCCCGTCCCCAGGAGTCCCTTCTCAGCTTCCCAGAAAAGACCGAGGGTGGGCGGCCGTCCCGGAAACCCACCCAGCGGGGCCCGCGGGAGCGGTAAGCGGGAGCCGATATTAGGGAGGAATATTAGGGATATTAGGGAGGGACCCGCCTCTGACCGGCCTCGCCTATTTTCAGGTCACACCGTCTCTCCCTCGACTCGCTTCAGTAGCGAAACGTCATTCCCGCCCCCCCCCCCGACTCCATCCCGGTACAGCGGGGCAAGCCGGAGGTGGAGCACCTGGAATACGCTCACTCTCTTCCCCGGGATTGCTCGTCCTGACTTTCTATGCAGATCTCCTTTTGTGTTTTTTCCGGGGGGGGGACGGTTTTGTTTTTTTCCCCCGGGCCGTTCCCCGGAATGGGGGCCGGTGTCCCCGCCCCGGCCTCCCCGGGAAGCTTTCAGGAGGCGAGGGCGGGAGGAACCGAGCCCGTCAGTCACTGTTTCGGAGGCGCCCTTTTTCCTCCCTTCCCTCCTCCCACTTTATAAAAAGATGAAAAAGGACTAAAAAAAAAAAAAAAAAGGTAGATAGGTGAAGATGTAGCGGACGGGACTTGGTTTGGACGGCGGCAGGGCGGGCAGGATTCAGCGGAAGCGGTACTTGGGGCCGGGTTACGGGGTCCCGGCGGCGTGCAAGCTCCCTCACGTGCCCCGTCTCGCCGGACTCGGGCGGGAGGGGAAGGGGCCGGGAAGCTCCGTGGAGACCGCGGCAGGGAGCCCTGTCCTCCTCCCTCGGGGAGAGACACCGAGATGCCTTAATTGCCCAGTTCGGCCCGCGAAATCCCGTCGCCGGGCCTCGGAGGACGGCGACTCGGGCGGCCCCCGTCCGGTCCGAGTCCTCCCGGGCCCGCTCGCTTTTCATCCTCGGGGAAGGGGGTGTCGGGGGAGAGGGGGGCGGTGGGATTTTCCGTATAACCTATAAAGCTTTACCTACGAGAGGCGGCGGCGGGGGGGCGATTCTGAACACAGCGGAGTCTTTTCCTTTTTTTTTTTTTCCTATTTTCCTTCCTCCTCTCCCCTCTCGTGCGGGTATGCGTGTGTGTCAGAAAGCAAAAAAAAAAAAAACCACGATCCCGATTTGCCTTTAAAGGGCCCTCAGGAGTCGGATGCAGCCAGACGCTCCCGAGTCGCTCTCCCTGGGGCCGGGGAACGCTCGGTGGGGGCGTCCGGCGCCGTCTCGTTCCCGCTCCCGTCTCCTCCCCCCCCCAGTGCCTTGCGGAGAACGGCCAGGCACCCCCGGAAAAGTCATTCCAAATGTGAACTCTTCCCTCCAGGATCCCTAACAGGAACACGGAATTCTGGTTCAGACTGTGGTCCCGAGTCTCCTCAGGTTTTCAGGGCGATCGGCTTCAAAGATCCGGGCGGAGAGAATTTTTTTTTTTGTTTTTTTTGTCTTTTTTAATCGTACTGGTGATGAGCCCACGAATTACCCGTTTTCCTAACACTGCTGCGTTTCTGTATAAATGACCGTGTGGTGGCTCTTTTTCCCCCCCCCTCCCCGTTTTTCCTTTTTTTTTTTTCCCTCCTCCCAATCTGATCCCGTGTATATGATCCGGTTTTATTCCTGCTGCGCAGCCAACCGTTTTTGTGAGATAAAGCGACTCTGGCTTTTGTACAAACCTGCGTCCGACGAGTGCGGTTATTCGAGCGGGAGGCGGGTCGGGAGTTTAAAGCCCCCGGGACCACATCGGATGCCGATCCGTCGGTTTCCCAGCGGATCCGGGGTGGCAGGGACCCCCCTAAGGGCCACCACCGAAGGGAAAACGTCCACCAGGAATTCCAGGCTGCGACGTAATGACAACCGCGGTATTCGTTAAGCGCTTATTGCGTGCCAGGCACCGTGCTTGGTACTAATGATAATAATAATGATGGCATTTATTAAGCGCTTACTCCGTGCAAAACACTATTGTAAGCGCTGGGGAGGTTACAAGGTGATCAGGTTGTCCCACGTGGGGCTCACAGTCCTAATCCCCATTTTACAGATGAGGTAACTGAGGACCGGAGAAGTGACTTGCCCAAAGTCACACAGCTGACAATTGGCGGAGCCGGAATTTGAACCCATGACCTCTGACTCCAAAGCCCGGGCTCTTTCCACTGAGCCACGCTGCTTCTCTGGTACTAATAATAATAGCATTTATTAAGCGCTTACTATGTGCAAAGCACTGTTCTAAGCGCTGGGGAGGTTACAAGGTGATGAGGTTGTCGCATGGGGACTCACAATCTAAATCCCCATTTTCCAGATGAGGTCACTGAGGCCCAGAGAAGTTAAGTGACTTGCCCAAAATCACACAGCTGACAAGTGGCGGAGCTGGAATTCGAACCCATGACCTCTGACTCCAAAGCCCGGGCTCTTTCCACTGAGCCACGCTGCTTCTCTGGTACTAATGATAATAATAATAATAGCATTTATTAAGCGCTTACTGTGTGCAAAGCACTGTTCTAAGCGCTGGGGAGGTTACAAGGTGATGAGGTTGTCCCACGGGGGCTCACAGTCTTCATCCCCATTTTCCAGATGAGGGAACTGAGGCCCAGAGAAGTTAAGTGACTTGCCCAAAATCACACAGCCGACAAGTGGCGGAGCCGGGATTTGAACCCATGACCTCTGACTCCAAAGCCCGGGCTCTTTCCACTGAGCCACGCTGCTTCTCTGGTACTAATGATAATAATAACGATGGCATTTATTAAGCGCCGGGGGGGCTTACGAGCAAATCGAGTTGGACGCGGTCCCCGTCCCACGTGGGGTCCACGGTCTTAATCCCCATTTTGCAAGTAAGGTAACTGAGGCCCAGGGAAGTGAAGCGACTTGCCCAAGGCCACACAGCAGACGAGTGGCGGAGCCGGGATTTGAACCCATGACCTCGGACTCCCAAGCCTGGACTCTAGCCACTAGGCCACACCCAAATCCGGGCCCTGGCTCCTTTGCTATCGAGAGCCCGGGCTTGGGAGTCAGAGGTCATGGGTTCAAATCCTGGCCCCGCCAGTTGTCATCTGTTTGACTGTAACTTCTCTGTGCCTCAGTGACCTCATCTGGGAAATGGGGATGAAGACCGTGAGCCCCCCGTGGGACAACCTGATCACCTTGTATCCCCCCAGCGCTTAGAACAGTGCTTTGCACGTAGTAAGCGCTTAACAAATTCATTCATTCAATCATATTTATTGAGCGCTTACTGTGTGCAGAGCACTGTACTAAGCGCTTGGGAAGTACAAATGCCATCATTATTATTATAAATACGATTGAATGCATGAATTAATGTTTGGAGAAGAAAATTGGAGGTGTACAATGAGAGATTGTGTGTGTGTGTGTAAAGCAAAGCAGCATGGCTCAGTGGAAAGAGCCCGGGCTTGGGAGTCAGAGGTGGTGGGTTCAAATCCCGACTCCCCAACTGTCAGCTGTGTGACTTTGGGCAAGTCACTTCACTTCTCTGGGCCTCAGTTCCCTCATCTGTTAAATGGGGATTAAGACTGTGAGCCCCAAATCCCGACTCTGCCACTTGTCAGCTGGGTGACTTTGGGCAAGTCACTTCACTTCTCTGGGCCTCAGTTCCCTCATCTGAAAAATGGGGATTAAGACTGAGCCCCCCGTGGGACAATCTAATCACCTAGTATCCTCCCTAGTGCTTGGTACATAGTAAACGCTTAACAAATGCCATCATTATTATTATTAATTGTGGTATCTGTTAATAATAATAATAATACTGGCATTTGTTAAGCACTTACTATGTGCAAAGCACTGTTCTAAGCGCTGGGGGGATACAAGGTGATCAGGTTGCCCCACATGGGGCTCACAGTCTTAATCCCCATTTTACGGATGAGGTAACTGAGGCTCAGAGAAGTGAATTGACTTGCCCAAGGTCACACAGCAGACATGTGGCGGAGCCGGGATTAGAACCCACAACCTCTGGCTCCGAAGCCCGGGCTCTTTCCACTGAGCCACACTGCTTCTCTTTAATAATAATGATGGCATTTGTTAGGCGCTTACTACGTGCGAAGCAGTGTTCTACGCGCCGGGGGATACCAGGTGATCAGGTTGTCCCACGGGGGGCTCACGGTCTTCATCCCCATTTTCCAGATTAAATTGGGGGTCAGAACAAGTGACATTTATTCATTCATTCAGTCGTATTTATTGAGCGCTTACTGTGTGCAGAGCACTGGACTAAGCGCTTGGGAAGTACAAGTTGGCAACATCTAGAGACGGTCCCTACCCAACAGTGGGCTCACAGTCTAGAAGGGGGAGACAGAGAACTGAAACAAAATATGTAGACAGGTGTCAAAATCGTCAGAATAAATAGAATTAAAGCTGGAAGCACATCACTAACAAAATAAAAAGAATAGTAAATATGTACTAAACTTTCATTCATTCATTCCGTCGTATTTATTGAGTGCTTACTGTGTGCAGAGCACTGGACTAAGCGCTTGGGAAGTCCAAGTCGGCAACATCTAGAGACGGTCCCTACCCAACAACGGGCTCACAGTCTAGAAGGGGGAGACAGACAAGAAAAAAAACATGTAGACAGGTGTCAAAATCGTCAAAATAAATAGAATTAAAGCTAGATGCACATCATTAACAAAATAAAAAGAATAGTAAATATGTCCTAAACTTTCATTCATTCATTCAGTCGTATTTATTGAGCGCTTACTGTGTGCAGAGCACTGGACTAAGCGCTTGGGAAGTACAAGTTGGCAATGGCTGTTAACACCGTCCCAATATTTCCTAACACAGTGTTCTGATGACCCAGCCAAGAGGAAAAAGTCTCAATTGTATTTTCAACACAGTCTTATAGATGTCTCTCTCTCTCTCTCTCTATATATATATATATTTATAGTGCTAAGCGCTTAATACAGTGCTCTGCACGCAGTAAGCGCTCAATAAATACGATTGAATGAATGTCTCTTTTTTTTTAATGGCATTTGTTAAGCGCTTACTATGTGCAGAGCACTGTACTAAGCGCTGGGGGGGATACAATGTGATCAGGTTGTCCCACGTGGGGCTCACAGTCTTAATCCCCATTTTTCCAGATGAGGGAACTGAGGCTCAGAGAAGTGAAGTGACTTGCCCAAGGTCACCCAGCAGACTTGTGGTGGAGCCGGGATTCGAACTCATGACCTCTGACTCCAAAGCCCGGGCTCTTTCCCCTGAGCCACGCTGCGTCTCTTAAATATCTGAGGCAGAAAGAAATATTTGCTACCACCAGCATCTGATGGTATTTATTTTACTTGTACATATCTATTCTATTTATTTTATTTTGTTACTATGTTTTGTTTTGTTGCCTGTC
Source organism: Tachyglossus aculeatus (assembly GCF_015852505.1). Lineage (NCBI taxonomy): Eukaryota > Metazoa > Chordata > Mammalia > Monotremata > Tachyglossidae > Tachyglossus > Tachyglossus aculeatus. The sequence continues at coordinate 2,959,775 of NC_052078.1, read as the reverse complement.
TCCCCCTTCTAGACTGTGAGCCCGCTGTTGGGTAGGGGCCGTCTCTAGATGTTGCCAACTTGGACTTCCCAAGTGCTTAGTACAGTGCTCTGCACACAGGAAGCGCTCAATAAATACGATTGATTGATTGATTGATTGAATCTTCCTTGTCCCATTGGTGAATTTCATTGTGACAGATCCCAGGCCGGGGAGTTGGACGGCTCAGGTCGGATTAGATTTGATCGGATTAAAACTGGGGCCGGGCCCCTCCGCAGCCCGAGTCCGGAGGCTTTGGGTCACGGGCACAATAAAGTGAGAAGCGGCCTGGCTCAGTGGAAAGAGCCCGGGCTTTGGAGTCCGAGGTCATGGGTTCAAATCCCGGCCCTGCCAATTGCCAGCTGGGTGACTCTGGGCAAGTCATTTCACTTCTCTGGGCCTCAGTTCCCTCATCTGGAAAATGGGGATGAAGACTGGGAGCCCCCCGTGGGACAACCTCATCACCTTGGAACCTCCCCAGCGCTCAGAACAGTGCTTTGCACATAGTAAGCGCTTAATAAATGCCATTATTATTATTATTATTCTTAAAATGGGGATGAAGACTGTGAGCCCCCCGTGGGACCACCTGATCACCTTGTAACCTCCCCAGCGCTCAGAACAGTGCGTTGCACATAGCAAGCACTTAATAAATGCCATTATTATTATTAAAATGGGGATGAAGACTGTGAGCCCCCCGTGGGACCACCTGATCACCTTGTAACCTCCCCAGCGCTCAGGACAGTGCTTGGCACATAGTAAGCGCTTAAGAAATACCATTATTATTATTATTATAATGGGGATGAAGACTGTGAGCCCCACGTGGGACAACCTGATCACCTTGTAACCTCCCCAGCGCTCAGAACAGTGCTTGGCACATTGTAAGTGCTTAATAAATGCCATCATTATTATTATTAAAATGGGGATGAAGACTGTGAGCCCCCCGTGGGGCCACCTGATCACCTTGTAACCTCCCCAGCGCTCAGGACAGTGCTTGGCACATAGTAAGCGCTTAAGAAATACCATTATTATTATTATTATAATGGGAATGAAGACTGTGAGCCCCACGTGGGACAACCTGATCACCTTGTAACCTCCCCAGTGCTTAGAACAGGGCTTGGCACATAGTAAGCGCTTAAGAAGCAGCGTGGCGCAGTGGAAAGAGCCCGGGCTTTGGAGTCAGAGGTCATGGGCTCGAATCCTGGCTCCACCACATGTCTGCTGTGTGACCTTGGGCAAGTCACTTCACTTCTCTGAGCCTCAGTTCCCTCCTCTGTAAAATGGGGATTAAGACTGTGAGCCCCACGCGGGACAACCTGATCACTTTGTATTCCCCCCCAGCGCTTAGAACAGTGCTTTGCACATAGTAAGCGCTTAATAAATGCCATTAAAAAAAAGAAATGCTATTATTATTATTATTAAAATGGTGATGAAGACTGTGAGCCCCCCGTGGGACAACCTGATCACCTTGTAACCTCCCCCAGCGCTTAGAACAGTGCTTGGCACATAGTAAGCGCTTAATAAATACCATCATCATTATGATCGTCTGATTCCTAGGTCCGTGCTCTAGCCGCTGCACCACGCTAGGATAAGGGCTGGAAGGGGCAGGTGTGGTATTTATTAAGCTTATTATGTGCCAGACGCCCTGGTAAATCCTGAGATAGATATAAATACAACAGATCAGGGGCGGCATCCGTCCCGCACAGGATTCAGAGTTGGGGGACTGGGGGAGACGCTCCTCAGGGCCGTCCCTCCCAAAAGACACCCTCACCAACACCCCTGGATGCAGGAGGCTTCCTCGTCTAATACAGTGCCCCGCACACAGTGAGCCCTCAACACTTTTGATTAGCGAAGCAGCACGGCGTAGTGGCTAGAGCCCGGGCCTGGGAATCATGAGGTCATAATAATAATAATAATAATTTTGGAATTTGTTAAGCGCTTACTATGTGCAAAGCACTGTTCTAAGCGCTTGGGGAGGTTCCAAGGAGATCAGGCTGTCCCCGGGGGTTTTCACAGTCTTAATCCCCATTTTCCAGATGAGGGAACTGAGGCCTAGAGAAGTGAAGTGACTTGCCCAAAGTCACACATATGACAAGCGGCGGAGCCGGGATTTGAACCCACGGCCTCTGACTCCAAAGCCTGGGCTCTTTCCACTGAGCCACGCTGCTTTGGGTTCTGGGTCATGGGTTCTAATCCCGGCTCCGCCGCCTGTCTGCTGGGTGGCCTTGGGCCAGCCACTTCTCCGGGCCTCAGTTCCCTCATCTGGAAAATAATAATAATAATGGCATTTGTTAAGCGCTTACTATGTGCACAGCACTGTTCTAAGCACTGGGGGGAATACAAGGTGATCAAGTTGTCCCACGGGGGGCTCACAGTCTTAAACCCCATTTTACAGATGAGGTGACTGAGGCTCAGAGAAGTTAAGTGACTTGCCCAAGGTCACACAGCAGACGTGGCGGAGTCGGGATTCGAACCCATTGACCTCTGACTCCAAAGCCCGGGCTCTTTCCACTGAAAATGGGGATTAAGACTGAGAGCCCCACTTGGGGCAGGGACTATGTCCAACCTGATTTGTTCGCATCCACCCCAGGGCTTACTACAGTGCCCGGCACATAGTAAGCGCTCAACAAATACCATCATTATTAGCAAATATCATAATTACTATTGATTGATTGATTGACTGATGGATCGACTCCCTAGGAACATCCAGATCACAGTGTGTCCCCGTCTCTAGATTGCTCAGCACTGACCTATGAGCCTCTCTTTAATCAATGGACCTTACTGAACGCTCACTGTGTGCCAAGCACTGTACTAAACCCTTAAGAGAGTCCTCTATAACAGAATCAGTAGACATATTCCCTGCCCACAAGGAGCTTTCCAGGCTGGGGTGGGGGGTGACCGATTGTTTTATTTCCATCTGTTTCAATTAGCAGGCTAATAGCATTCAATCGTATTTATTGAGCGCTTCCTGCGGGCAGAGCGCTGTGCTGAGTGCTTAAATACGATTAAATGCATGAATAGGGGTCCTTCATTCATTCAATCGGATTTATTGAGCACTTACTGCGGGCAGAGCGCTATACTGAGTGCTTAAACACGATTGAATGCATGAATGGGGGTCCTTCATTCATTCAATCGGATTTATTGAGCACTTACTGCGGGCAGAGCGCTGTACTGAGTGCTTAAATACGATTGAATGCATGAATAGGGGTCCTTCATTCATTCAATCGGATTCATTGAGCGCTTCCTGCGTGCAGAGCGCTGTGCTGAGTGCTTAAACACGAGTGAATGCATGAATAGGGGTCCTTCATTCATTCAATCGGATTTATTGAGCACTTACTGCGGGCAGAGCGCTATACTGAGTGCTTAAACACGATTGAATGCATGAATGGGGGTCCTTCATTCATTCAATCGGATTTATTGAGCACTTACTGTGGGCAGAGCGCTGTACTGAGTGCTTAAATACGATTGAATGCATGAATAGGGGTCCTTCATTCATTCAATCGGATTTATTGAGCACTTCCTGCGGGCAGAGCGCTGTGCTGAGTGCTTAAACACGACTGAATGCATGAATAGGGGTCCTTCATTCATTCAATCGGATTTATTGAGCACTTACTGTGGGCAGAGCGCTATACTGAGTGCTTAAACACGATTGAATGCATGAATGGGGGTCCTTCATTCATTCAATCGGATTTATTGAGCACTTACTGCGGGCAGAGCGCTGTACTGAGTGCTTAAATACGACTGAATGCATGAATAGGGGTCCTTCATTCATTCAATCGGATTTATTGAGCACTTACTGTGTGCAGAGCACTGTACTAAGCGCTTCGGCTAAACCCAGGCCTCCGTTAATAAACGAATTGAGGTTTCTGTGTCTACACGAATTAGTCCTTTTTTCCCTCCTGTATACTGAGAGTGTGTACACACACACACACACACACACACACACACACACACACACACACACACACACACACACACACACACACACACACACACACACACACACACACACACACACACACACACACACACACACACACGCAGCGTGGCTCAGTGGAAAAAGCCCAGGCTTGGGAGTCAGAGGTCGTGGGTTCACGACCACTGCTTTGTGCCTCAGGTCCCTCCCCTGTAAAATGGGGTTGAAGACTGCAAGCCCCATGTGGGGCAACCTAATTATGTTGTATTCCCCACCCCCCAGCGCTTAGAGCAGTGCTCGGCACATAGTAAGCGCTCACCAAATCCCATCCTTATTATTATTATTATTATCATTATGATTATGTGTTTATCCACACCCAGGAAAGGTTGTTGGCCTTTGCAATGGGGGGCGGAGGACGGGGGTGGAATTTAGTCAATCCATCAGTCAGTCAGTCAGCCGTATTTATTGAGAAGCAGCGTGGCTCAGTGGAAAGAGCCCGGGCTTTGGAGTCGGAAGTCATGGGTTCAAATCCCGCCTCTACCAGTTGTAAGCTGTATGACTTTGGGCAAAGTCACTTCACTTCTCTGGGCCCCACTTCCCTCATCTGGAAAATGGGGATGAAGACTGTGAGCCCCCCCGTGGGACAACCTCATCACCTTGGAACCTCCCCAGCGCTTAGAACAGTGCTTTGCACAGAGTAAGCGCTTAACAAATACTATTATTATTATTGAGCGCTTACTGTGTGTGGAGCACTGGCCTGAGCGCTGAGGAGAGGACAAATCGGTAACAGAGGGAGACAGACGGTCCCTGCCCAACAACGGGTGGGGGGGCGGGCCGGAGGAGGAGGGAGGAGGGTGAGGAGGAGGGAGAGGAGGGAAGGAGGAGGGGAGGAGAGTGAGGAGGGGAGGAGGAGGGGAGGAGAGTGAGGAGGAGGAGAGGAGGGAGAGGAGAAGGAGAGTGAGGAGGAGGGAGAGGAGGAGGAGAGAGGAGGGAGAGGAGGAGGGAGAGGAAGGAGAAGAGGAGGAGGGAGAGGAGGAGGAGGAGGAGAGTGAGCAGGAGGGAGAGGAAGGAGAAGAGGAGGAGGGAGAGGAAGGAGAAGAGGAGGAGGGAGAGGAGGAGGGTGAGGAGAGGAGGAGGAGGGAGAGGAGGAGGAGGGTGAGGAGGAGGAGGGTGAGGAGGAGGAGGAGGGGAGGAGGAGGAGGGGAGTGAGGAGGGAGAGGAGGAGGAGGAGGAGGAGAGTGAGGAGGAAGATAGTGAGGAGGGAGAGGAGAGTGAGGAAGGAGGAGAGAGGAGGAGAGTGAGGAGGGAGAGGAGGAGGAGGAGGGTGAGGAGAGGAGGAGGAGGAGAGTGAGGAGGGGGAGAAGAGGAGGAGAGTGAGGAGGAGGGAGAGGAAGGAGAAGAGGAGGGAGAGGAGGAGAGTGAGGAGGGAGTGGGGGAGGAGGGGGAGGAGGGGGAGGAGGAGAGTGAGGAGGGAGAAGAGGAGGAGGAGGGTGAGGGGGGCCGGGGGCGTCGTCAGCATTACGTGCCCGGGAGCCGACGAAGCCCCCATCGGCCCTGCTGCAGTCCGGAGGGAGGGAAAAGGAGGGAAAGGAGGGAAGGAAAAGAGGGAGGGAGGGGAAAAGGAGGGGAAGGAGGGGAAAGGAGGGAAAGGAGGGAGAGAGGAGCTGGGAGTGGGGCGGGCGGTGCAGCCTGCTGGGCCGCGGGCGGGGCCGGACTGAACGCCCCCCCGCCGGAGCCCCGACCCCGGGCCGCAGCCGGGACCGGATCGGACCGGACCGGATCGGGTCAGACCGGATCAGACGGGACGCGGCCAGGAGCGGACGGGCCCGCGGGGCGGAGCGCGGGGCTGCGGAGGAGCGGAGCGTGCGGGATGCACCGATCGCCGCCCATCGCGGGCTGAGCCGGGAGCCGCGCTCCGGGGAGGAGGGGGAGGAGGAGGAGGAGGGAAAGGAGGGAAAGGAGGAGGGAAAAAAGGAGGCAGAGGAGGAGGCACAGGAGGAGGGTTGGGGATGGGGTGGCCGGGTCCCGGCGGGTCGGGGGTCGCCCCCCTGGGCCCGCTCCTCGTCCTGCTCCTCCTCCGACCACGCCAACGCCACCGCCGACACCCACACCGACACCTGCTGCTGCTGCTGCTGCCGCTCCTCGCCGCCGCCGCCGCCGCCGCCGCCGCCGCGCCCGTACTGGACGCCCCCGCCGCCGTCGCAGCCCCCGCCCCTCCGCCCGGTAATCCCCATCATCATCATCATCATCATCATCATGGCATTTATTGACCTGTTACTACTATGTGCCAAGCACTGTGCTGAACGCTCCCGCCCGCCCCCCGGGAGAGGGTTGCGGGATACTCCCAGAAGCCCCCGCGCGGGTGCCCCCCTTCCATCCCATCCTCCCATCTGGGGGGATACTCCCAGAAGCCCCCGCGCGGGTGCCCCCCTTCCATCCCATCCCCCCTGCCCCCTGTCCCGAGGCGGGATGGGGAGGGGATCCGTCCTCCTCCCCGTGTCCTCATTCCCGTTCCCTGCTCCCTCCCAAATTCCTGGACGTGAGGGGGGGGAGGGAAGGGGAGCGCGCGCGCCCGCCCGCGCTGGCACCAGGAGCAGGGGATCCGCGTGCGCGCGTGCGCGCGGGACCGCCGCATCTGTTGCCAGGGAGAGGGAGGTGGCGCCGTGCGCACGCGCAGTGCGGCCCCGCTGGGCCCCGCCTTGACAGCCCCGCCCCCTTAGGGGTGAAGCCCGGCGGCGTGCGCACGCGCAGTGCGTCGCGGCCCGGGCCCCGCCTTAGCAGCCCCGCCCCCTTAGGGTCGAAGCCCGGTGGCGTGCGCACGCGCAGTGCGTCGCGGCCCGGGCCCCGCCTTAGCAGCCCCGCCCCCTTAGGGTCGAAGCCCGGCGGTGTGCGCACGCGCAGTGCAGCCCCGCTGGGCCCCGCCTTAGCCCCGCCCCCTTAGAGCTTCCCCTTAGCGTCGAAGCCCGGCGGCGTGCGCACGCGCAGTGCGGCCCCGCTGGGCCCCGCCTTAGCCCCGCCCCCTTACCTCTTCTTCTTAGCGTCGGAGTCCGGCGGCGTGCGCACGCGCAGTGCGACCCGGTCCCCGCCTTAACAGCCCCGCCCCCTTAGGGCTCCTCAGCGTCGAGGCCCGGCAGCATGCGCACGCGCAGTGCGTCCCGACTAGGCCCCGCCTTGACAGCCCCCTCCCTTAAATCTTCCCCTTAGCGTCGAAGCCTGGCTGCGTGCGCACGCACAGTCCGTCGTGGCCCGGGCCCCGCCTTAACAGCCCCGCCCCCTTAGGTCTTCCCCTTAGGGTCGAAGCCCGGCGGCGTGCACACGCGCAGTGCGACCCGACTGGGCCCCGTCTTGACAGCTCCGCCCCCTTAGATCTTCCCCTTCGTGCGCACGCGCAATGCGTCGCGGCCCGGGCCCCGCTTTAAGAGCTCCGCCCCCTTAGATCTTCCCCTTAGCATCGAAGCCCGGCGGCGTGCACACGCGCAGCGCGACCTCACCCCCTTAGATCTCAGCGTCGAAGCCCGGCGGCGTGCGCACGCGCAGCGCGACGTCATCCCCTTAGATCCCAGCGTCGAAGCCCGGCGGCGTGCGCACGCGCAGCCCGGCCCGAGCCCTGCCTTAACAGCCCCACCCCCTTGAGCCTTCTCAGCGCCGGAGCTTGGCGGCGTGCGCAGGCGCAGTGCGTCCCGGCGGGAACCCGCCATAGCAGCCCCGCCCCCTTAAGCCTTCTCAGCGCCGAAGCCCGGCGGGGTGCGCGCGCGCAGTACGCCCCGATCGGGCCCCGCCCCCTTAGGTCTCCTTAGCATCGGAGCCTGGGGTCGTGCGCACGCGCAGTGCGTCCCGGCCCGGGCCCCCCCCCCCGCCTTAACAGCCCCGCCCCTCGGCGGCCTGCGCAGGCGCAGTGCGTCGCGACTGGGCCCCAACTTAACAGCCCCGCCCCCTTGAGCCTTCTCATTGCCGGAGCCGGCGGGGTGCGCAGGCGCAGTGCTCCCCGACCGGGCCCCGGCCCCTTAGGTCTTTAGCATCGGAGCCTGGGGGCGTGCGCACGCGCAGTGCGTCCCGGCCCGGGCCCCCAGCCATAACAGCCCCGCCCCTCGGCGGGATGCGCAGGCGCAGTGCGTCCTGACTGGGCCCCGCCTTAACAGCCCCGCCTTCTCATTGCCGGAGCCCGGCGGGGTGCGCACGCGCAGTGCGCCCCGACCGGGCCCCGCCCCCTTAGATCTCGTTAGCATCGGAGCCTGTTGGCGTGCGCACGCGCAGTGCGCCCCGACTGGGCCCCGCCTTAACAGCCCCGCCCCCTTAGGTGTCCTTAGCATCGGAGCCTGGGGGCGTGCGCATGCGCAGTGCGTCCCGACTGGGCCCCGCCCTAACAGCCCCGCCCCCTTGAGCCTTCTCATTGCCGGAGCCCCGCGGGGTGCGCACGCGCTGTGCGCCCCGATCAGGCCCCGCCCCCTTAGGTCTCCTTAGCATCGGAGCCTGGGGGCGTGCGCACGCGCAGTGCGTCCCCTGCCTTAACAGCCCCGCCCCTCGGCCGCGTGCGCAGGCGCAGTGCGGCCCAGCCGGACCCCGCCCCCTTAGGTGCGCACGCGCAGTGCGTCCCCCGCCTTGACAGCCCCGCCCCTCGGCGGCCTGCGCAGGCGCAGTGCGGCCCAGCCGGACCCCGCCCCCTTCGGTGCGCACGCGCAGTGCGCCCCGCCTTGACCGCCCCGCCCCGCCGGGCCTTCTCCTCAGGCCCGGAGCCCGTTGGCGGTAGTGTCGTCGACGCCCCTGAGGCGAAGCGGGAGCCCCCCGGCAGCCGCCTCAGGCGAGACCCCCCGGCCAACGACACCCAGCAGCAAGAAGAAGAGGAGGAGGAGGAGGAGGAAGGGGACGAGGCCGCCTCGGCGTCCCCAGCGGGGACCTCGGCCGGTCCCAGCGGGGAGGGCGGCGTCGAGGTCACCCCGGATGATGGGACCCCGGAGGCCTCGGCCACCGTGACCGGGGACGCCTGGCCCGAGCCCGTCGCCTCGGACGTGGGCGACGGGCAAGGGGAAGCCAGGCCCGGCGGCCCGGAGGAGGCGGCCAGCGGGGACACGCCGGGGCCCGCACAGGGCCTGGGCCCCACCGCCGGGGCGCCGGCCCCCGGCTCCCCCGAGGAGGAGGAGGAGGAGGAGGAAGTGGAGGAGATGTGGTCCCCCCCCAACACCGGGCCCGGGCGCCGCCGTCAGCCCGCCCGCCCCGTCTCCGAAGGGCCGGCCCTCGGAGCCGGGGTCCCACCCGGCCCTCGTCCCCGGGGCCACCGGTGGGCCCCGACCATCCCCGGAGCCCCTCGACGTCGACTACTACGACGGTCCGCGGGCCGGTCCGCCCCAGCCCGGCCCGGGCCCGGCCGTCCACCCCCCGGCCTGGAGCCCGCCCGACGCCTACGACGACTTCACCCCCTTCGACGAGTCCGACTTCTACCCCACCACCTCCTTCTACGAGGACGAGCTGGAGGAAGAGGAGGAGGAGGAGGACGGGGGGGAGGACGAGAACGGCCCCCGGCCGCCCACCCGAGCCCCCGGCGGCCGGCCCACCGTCCGGCGGCCCGTGGTGCCCCCGCAGCAGACCGTCGGGGTGCTCCCGGGCGGCGGCGCCGGCCCCAGGTCTCGCCCCGGGGAGCCCGGCAGGGACCCGGCGGCGGGCGAAAACGGCACCGTGTGCCGGGGCGGCTTCGTGAGGCACAATGGCTCCTGCCGTTCGGTCTGCGAACTCTTCCCCAGCTACTGCCACAACGGGGGCCAGTGTTACCTGGTGGAGAACTTGGGGGCCTTCTGCAGGTAAGGACGGGGGGTGGGTGGGGACGTCCTCCTCTCCCCCTCCTCCTCCTCTCCATCATCATCATCATCATCATCAATCGTATTTATTGAGCACTCACTATGTGCAGAGCACTGTACTAAGCGCTTCGGAAGTACAAGTTGGCAACATATAGAGACAGTCCCTACCCAACAGTGGGCTCACAGTCTAAAAGGGGGGAGACAATCAATCAATCAATCAATCAATCAATCGTATTTATTGAGCGCTTACGATGTGCAGAGCACTGTACTAAGCGCTTGGGAAGTACAAATTGGCAACATATAGAGACAGTCCCTACCCAACAGTGGGCTCACAGTCTAAAAGGGGGGAGACAATCAATCAATCAATCAATCGTATTTATTGAGCGCTTACGATGTGCAGAGCACTGTACTAAGCGCTTGGGAAGTACAAATTGGCAACATATAGAGACAGTCCCTACCCAACAGTGGGCTCACAGTCTGAAAGGGGGAGACAGAGAACAAAACCAGACATACTAACAAAATAAAATAAATAGAATAGATATGTACAAGTAAAATAAATAAATAAATAGAGTAATAAATCTGTACAAACATAGATCCGTATATACAGGTGCTGTGGGGAAGGGAAGGAGGTAAGATGGGGGGATGGAGACGAAAGGAAGGAAGGGGCTCAGTGTGGGAAGGCCTCCTGGAGGAGGTGAGCTCTCAGTAGGGCCTTGGAGGGAGGAAGAGAGCTAGCTTGGCGGATGGGCAGAGGGATCGGGGGCATTCCAGGCCCCGCGTTTTCCCGCTCAGACCCGCGGACTTCCGAAACGAAGCGGCGGCTCTTCCGCGAAAATGGCAGGAGGGGATCCGATCCGGGATTCTGGAAGCGGGGGAGAGGCAGTGCGGGAGAGGTGGCCGGGATCGCCCCAGCTACTGGGAAGCAGGAACGGACGCTATGGCCTGGATGAGAGGCGGCTGGGCTCGGGCAGATCGGAGGATGGAAGAAAGGATCAGTTAATTGAATTGATATTTACTGAGCACTTACTATGTGCAGAGCACTGTATGGAGTGCTTGGGAGAGGACAACGCAACCATAAAAAGGATACATTCCCCGCCCACAACACCCTTTTAGACTGTGAGCCCACTGTTGGGTAGGGACCGTCTCTAGATGTTGCCAACTTGTACTTCCCAAGCGCTTAGTACAGTGCTCTGCACACAGTAAGTGCTCAATAAATACGAGTGATTGAGAGTGCGGGCTTTGGAGTCAGAGGTCATGGGTTCGAATCCCACTCCGCCACATGTCAGCTGTGTGATCTTGGGCAAGTCACTTAACTTTTCTGGGCCTCGGTTACCTCATCTGTAAAATGGGGATTAAGACTGTGAGCCCCACGTGGGACAACCTGATCACCCTCTATCCTCCCCAGCGCTTAGAACAGTGCTTTGCACATCGTAAGTGCTTAACAAATGCCAATTATTATTATTATTATTATTATTATTATTATTATTAGTTGACCTTAGTGTCTAGATCGATCAACAATCGATTGTATTTGAGCGCTGACCATCATCATCATCATCAATCGTATTTATTGAGCGCTTACTATGTGCAGAGCACTGGACTAAGCGCTTGGGAAGTACAAATTGGCAACATATAGAAACAGTCCCTACCCAACAGTGGGCTCACAGTCTAAAAGGGGGAGACAGAGAACAAAACCAAACATACTAACAAAATAAAATAAATAGAATAGATATGTACAAGTAACCATGTGCAGACCACTGTACTAAGCGCTTGGGAGAGGACAGCACAACCATAAAAAGCTCGTTGTGGGCAGGGACTGTGTCCGTCTGACTTAGAGAAGCAGTGTGGCTCAGTAGAAAAGATCCCGGGCTTTGGAGTCAGAGGTCATGGGTTCAAATCCCGGCTCCGCCAGTTGTCAGCTGTGTGACTTTGGGCAAGTCACTTAACTTCTCTGTGCCTCAGTTACCTCGTCTGTAAAATGGGGATGAAGACTGTGAGCCCCGCGTGGGACAACCCGATCACCTTGTAACCTCCCCAGCGCTTGGAACAGTGCTTTGCACATAGTAAGCGCTTAATAAATACCATCATTATTATTATTATTATGCTGCATTCTCCCCAGCGCTTAGTACAGTGCTTTCCGCACAGCGCTCAACAAATACGATTGTTAATTGTTAGCAAATGCGATTATTAATCGATCTAGACTGTAAGCTCACCGTGGGCAGGCAATGTACCTTTCTTATTGTTGCGCTGCGTGCCCCCAAGCGCTTAGTACAGTATTATGCACATAATAAGTGCTCAGCATACGGTGCTCTGCACACAGTAAGCGCTCAATAAATAAATACGACTGAATGAATAAAAAGATACATTCCCCGCCCACACCGAGCCTACAATCTAGGTCATCAACCAGTCGGTTGTATCTGCTGAGCACTTATTGTGTGCATAACACTGTACTAAGCGCTTGGGAGAGGACAGCGCAACAACAAGAAAGGTACGTTGCCTGCCCACAGTGAGCTTACAGTTTAGATCAGTTAACAGTCGTATTTGCTAACAAGTAACAATCGTATTTGTTGAGCACTGACTGTGTGCAGACCACTGTACTAAGCGCTTGGGAGAGGACAGCACAACCATAAAAAGATACATTCCCCGCCCACACCGAGCCTACAGTCTAGATCATCAACCAGTCAGTTGTATCTGCTGAGCACTTATTGTGTGCACAACACTGTACTAAGCGCTTGGGAGAGGACAGCGCAACAATAAGAAAGGTACATTGCCTGCCCACAGTGAGCTTACAGTCTAGATGGATTAACAATCGTATTTGCTAACAATTAACAATGGTATTTGTTGAGCGCTGACCGTGCGGAGAGCACTGTACTAAGCGCTGGGGAGAATGCAGCCTAGTCTGACGGACACATTCCCTGCCCTCAACGAGCTTCCGGCCTAGAGGAGGGAAGAGGTTTCCGGGGATTTGGTTTCCCGGGCTTCCAAAATCGGGACTCGGAGGAAGTGTGGAAGCGTGCAGCGTGGCTCAGTGGAAAGAGCCCGGGCTTTGGAGTCAGAGGCCGTGGGTTCAAATCCCGGCTTTGCCAATTGTCAGCTGTGTGACTTTGGGCAAGTCACTTCGCTTCTCTGGGCCTCAGTTCCCTCATCTGGAAAATGGGGATGAAGACTGTGAGCCCCCCGTGGGACAACCTGATTGCCTTGTAACCTCCCCAGCGCTTAGAACAGTGCTTTGTACATAGTAAGTAATAATAATGATGGCATTTGTTAAGCGCTTACTCATCATCATCATCAATTGTATTTATTGAGCGCTTACTATGTGCAAAGCACTGTTCTAAGCGCTGGGGGGGGGGGATACAAGGTGATCAGGTTGTCCCATGTGGGGCTCGCAGTTTTAATCCCCATTTTACAGATGAGAGCCTGTTTATTTATTTTACTTGTACATATCTATTCTATTTATTTGATTTTGTTAGTATATTTGGTTTTGTTCTCCGTCTCCCCCTTTTAGACTGTGAGCCCACTGTTGGGTAGGGACCGTCTCTAGATGTTGCCAACTTGTCCTTCCCAAGCGCTTAGTACAGTGCTCTGCACACAGTAAGCGCTCAATAAATACAATTGATGATGATGATGATGATGATTTATTACTCTATTTATTTTACTTGTACATATCTATTCTATTTATTTTATTTTGTTAGTATGTTCGGTTTCGTTCTCTGTGTCCCCCTTTTAGACTGTGAGCCCACTGTTGGGTAGGGACCGCCTCTAGATGTTGCCAACTTGTCCTTCCCAAGCGCTTAGTACAGTGCTCTGCACACAGTAAGCGCTCAATAAATACGATTGATGATGATGATGATTTATTACTCTATTTATTTATTTTACTTGTACATATCTATCCTATTTATTTTATTTTGTTAGTATGTTCGGTTTTGTTCTCTGTCTCCCCCTTTTAGACTGTGAGCCCACTGTCGGGTAGGGACCGTCTCTAGATGTTGCCAACTTGTCCTTCCCAAGTGCTTAGTCCAGTGCTCTGCACACAGTAAGCGCTCAATAAATGCGATTGATGATGATGATGAGGGAACTGAGGCATAGTAAACTCTTAATCAATTCCATCATTATTATTATTAAGTGTAGGAGGAGCTCCCCGCGGCAGCTGAAAGATAATCCTCGGGGCCTGCGCTGGAGCCAGGGATCGTTGGGAATCTGGCACCTCCAACATCCTCTCTTCCTTTCCCTTTCCCAGCTCATTTCGGGGCCAGAGAGGTGTGAGCACGCGGGGAACCCCACGAGATTCCCGTTCGGGGGCTTCCCCCCCTCCATGGTCGTTGTCCCGATCCCGTCACGTCGTCTTTTGGCCCCCCTGACGGCTCAGTGGAAAGAGCCCGGGCTTTGGAGTCAGCGGTCGTGGGTTCAAATCCCTCTCCCCCTCGTCCCCCTCTCCATCCCCCCATCTTACCTCCTTCCCTTCCCCACAGCACCTGTATATATGTTTGTACATATTTATTACTCTATTTATTTATTTTATTTGTACATATCTATTCTATTGATTTTATTTTGTTAGTACGTTCGGTTTTGTTCTCTGTCTCCCCCTTTTAGACTGTGAGCCCACTGTTGGGTAGGGACTGTCTCTATATGTTGCCAACTTGGACTTCCCAAGCGCTTAGTCCAGTGCTCTGCACATAGTAAGCGCTCAATAAATACGATTGATGATGATCCCGGCTCCGCCAACTGTCAGCTGTGTGACCTAGGGCAAGTCACTTCCCTGCGCCTCAGTGACCTCATCTGTAAAACGGGGTTGAAGACTGTGAGCCCACCAGGGGACAACCTGATCACCTGGTATCCCCCCAGCGAAGCGCTCAGTACAGTGCTCTGCACATAGTAAGCGCTCAATAAATACGATTGATGATGATGATGATCCCGGCTCCACCAATTGTCAGCTGTGTGACCTAGGGCAAGTCACTTCCCTGCGCCTCAGTGACCTCATCTGTAAAACGGGGATGAAGACTGTGAGCCCCCCGGGGGACACTCTGATCACCTGGTATCCCCCCCAGCGAAGCGCTTAGTACAGTGCTCTGCACATAGTAAGCGCTCAATAAATACGATTGATGATGATGGTGATCCCGGCTCCGCCAACTGTCAGCTGTGTGACCTAGGGCAAGTCACTTCCCTGCGCCTCAGTGACCTCATCTGTAAAACGGGGATGAAGACTGTGAGCCACCCGGGGGACAACCTGATCACCTGGTATCCCCCCAGCGAAGCGCTTAGTACAGTGCTCTGCACACAGTAAGCGCTCAATAAATACAATTGATGATGATGATGATGATCCCGGCTCCTCCAACTGTCAGCTGTGTGACCTAGGGCAAGTCACTTCTCTGCGCCTCAGTGACCTCATCTGTAAAACGGGGATGAAGACTGTGAGCCACCCAGGGGACAACCTGATCACCTGGTATCCCCCCAGCGAAGCGCTTAGTACAGTGCTCTGCACACAGTAAGCGCTCAATAAATACAATTGATGATGATGATGATGATCCCGGCTCCTCCAACTGTCAGCTGTGTGACCTAGGGCAAGTCACTTCCCTGCGCCTCAGTGACCTCATCTGTAAAACGGGGATGAAGACTGTGAGCGCCCCGGGGGACACCCTGATCACCTGGTATCCCCCCAGCAAAGCGCTCAGTACAGTGCTCTGCACACAGTAAGCGCTCAATACGATTGATGATGGAAAAAAAACGTGCTTTGCACATAGTAAGCGCTTAATAAATGCCATCATCATCGTCATCGTCATCACCAGGGTGGGCTTTGACGTCACCTCTCCTGGAGGCTGTGGCGGGGGGGATGAGGAGGTGGTCTCTAGGCAACCAACCCAAGGAGCCGCCAGTCGGAAAGCGGAATGAGCAAATTGATCAGAAGTTTCTTTTCGGAGCCCCTTCGTCTCCCCCAGTGCCGGCTCAACCTAAAAACCATGCAGCGGGAGGGCTTCCAGCCGGGTGACCCCTCGGGCCGCCCCGAGAGGGGCTCAGAGGGCCCCAGGATCCCGGCCCCTACCTCCAGCCGTGGCCTCTCGCCAATTCAGGCCTGGCTATTCCCCCCCGATCGATCAATCAATCGATCAGTCGTATTTATTGAGCGCTTACCGTGGACCAAGTGCTGGGGAAGTCCACGTTGGCAACATCTATAGCCCCATTTTCCAGATGAGGTCACCGAGGCCCAGAGAAGTTAAATGACTTGCCCCAAATCACCCAGCTGACAAATGGCCGCGCCGGGATTTGAACCCATGACCTCGGACTTCAAATAATAATAATAATAATGGCGTTTATTAAGTGCTTACTATGTGCAAAGCACTGTTCCAAGCGCTGGGGAGGGTACAAGGTGATCAGGTTGTCCCACTGGGGGTTCACAGTCTTCACCCCCATTTTCCAGATGAGGTCACTGAGGCCCAGAGAAGTTAAATGACTTGCCCCAAATCACCCAGCTGACAAATGGCCGCACCGGGATTTGAACCCATGACCTCGGACTTCAAATAATAATAATAATAATGGCGTTTATTAAGTGCTTACTATGTGCAAAGCACTGTTCCAAGCGCTGGGGAGGGTACGAGGTGATCAGGTTGTCCCACTGGGGGCTCCCAGTCTTCACCCCCATTTTCCAGATGAGGTCACTGAGGCCCAGAGAAGTTAAATGACTTACCCCAAATCACCCAGCTGACAAATGGCCACGCCGGGATTTGAACCCATGACCTCGGACTTCAAATAATAATAATAATAATAATAATGGCATTTATTAAGTGCTTACTATGTGCAAAGCACTGTTCCAAGCGCTGGGGAGGGTACGAGGTGATCAGGTTGTCCCACTGGGGGCTCCCAGTCTTCACCCCCATTTTCCAGATGAGGTCACTGAGGCCCAGAGAAGTTAAATGACATGCCCAAAATCACCCAGCTGACAATTGGCAGTGCCGGGATTTGAACCCATGACCTCGGACTTCAAAGCCCGGGCTCTTTCCGCTGGGCCACGCTGCTTCTCTCTCTGCTTCTCTCTGAATCCCCGTTTTACAGATGAGGTGGCTGAGGCACAGAGAAGTGAGGTGACTCATCCGAGGTCACACAGCAGGCGCATAAATGAATGAATGAATGAATGAATGAATGAATAAATAAATAAATAAATAAATAAAAATAAATAAACATTTGTTAATAATGATAATAATGATGGCATTTGTTAAGCGCTTACTATGTGCAGAGCACTGTTCTAAGCGCTGGGGGGGGATACAAGGTGATCAAGTTGTCCCACGTGGGGCTCACAGTCTTCATCCCCATTTTACAGATGAGATAACTGAGGCTCAGAGAAGTGAAGTGACTTGCCTAAGGTCACACAGCAGACATGGGGCGGAGTTGGGCTTCGAACCCACGACCTCGGACTCCAAAGCCCGGGCGGTTTCCACCGAGCCGCACTGCTTCTCTGTGGCGGAGCCGGGACTCGAACCCAGGTCCTCGGACCCCCGGGCCCGGGCTCTTTCCACTAGGCCACGCTGCTTCCCTTTCTGAAGTTGAGCACTTGCTATGTACCAAACGAGACCACGTACCACCTTGCTATGTACATGTATATACCCCCCTTTTAGACTGTGAGCCCACTGTTGGGTAGGGACTGTCTCTATATGTTGCCAATTTGGACTTCCCAAGCGCTCAGTACAGTGCTCTGCACACAGTAAGCGCTCAATAAATACGACTGATGATGCTGATGATGTACATGTAAGTGGACAAACCTTGCCACGTACCGAACCAGAGAAGCAGCGTGGCTCAGTGGCGAGAGCCCGGGCTCGGGAGCCAGAGGTCATGGGTTCTAATCCCGGCTCCCCCATTTTGTCAGCCGGGTGACTTGGGGCAAGTCCCTTCACATCTCTGGGCCTCAGTTCCCTCATCTGGAAAATGGGGATGAAGACCGTGAGCGCCCCGTGGGACAACCTTGATTACCTTGTATCCCCCCAGCGCTTAGAACAGTGCTTGGCACGTAGTCAGCGCTTAACAAATACCAACATCATTATTATTATTATTATTATTACCGAACACTGTGCTAAACACTGAGGTAAGATACAAGATCATCAGGTCCCCCCCGCCCCTTGGGCCTCACGGTCCAAACAGGAGGGAGAGCAGATATTCATTCATTCAATCGTATTTATTGAGCGCTTACTGTGCGCAGAGCACTGTACTAAGCGCTTGGGAATCAATCAATCAATCGTATTTATTGAGCGCTTACTGTGTGCAGAGCACTGTGCTAAGTGCTTGGGAATCAATCAATCAATCATATTTATTGAGCGCTTACTGTGCGCAGAGCACTGTACTAAGCGCTTGGGAATCAATCAATCAATCAATCATATTGATTGAGTGCTTACTGTGTGCAGAGCACTGTACTAAGCGCTTGGGAATCAATCAATCAGTCAATTGTATTTATTGAGCGCTTACTGTGTGCAGAGCACTGTACTAAGCGCTTGGGAATCAATCAATCAATCAGTCGTATTTATTGAGCGCTTACTGTGTGCAGAGCACTGTACTAAGTGCTTGGGAATCAATCAATCAATCATATTTATTGAGCGCTTACTGTGAGCAGAGCACTGTACTAAGCGCTTGGGAATCAATCAATCAATCAATCATATTGATTGAGTGCTTACTGTGTGCAGAGCACTGTACTAAGTGCTTGGGAATCAATCAATCAGTCAATTGTATTTATTGAGCGCTTACTGTGTGCAGAGCACTGTACTAAGCGCTTGGGAATCAATCAATCAATCAATCGTATTTATTGAGCGCTTACTGTGTGCAGAGCACTGTACGAAGCGCTTGGGAATTAATCAATCAATCAATCATATTTATTGAGCGCTTACTGTGTGCAGAGCACTGTACTAAGCGCTTGGGAATCAATCAATCAATCAATCGTATTTATTGAGCGCTTACTGTGTGCAGAGCACTGTACTGAGCGCTTGGGAATCAATCAATCAATCAATCGTATTGAGCGCTTACTGTGTGCAGAGCACTGTACTAAGCGCTTGGGAATCAATCAATCAATCAATCGTATTGAGCACTTACTGTGTGCAGAGCACTGTACTAAGTGCTTGGGAATCAATCAGTCAATCAATCAATCGTATTTATTGAGCGCTTACTGTGTGCAGAGCACTGTACTAAGCGCTTGGGAATCAATCGATCAATCAATCGTATTTATTGAGCGCTTAACTGTGTGCAGAGCACTGTACTAAGTGCTTGGGATTATCAATCAATCAATCAATCGTATTTATTGAGCACTTACTGTGTGCAGAGCACTGTACTAAGTGCTTGGGATTATCAATCAATCAATCATATTTATTGAGCGCTTACTGTGTGCAGAGCACTGTACTAAGCGCTTGGGAAGGACAAGTCGGCAACATCTAGAGACGGGCCCTACCCGACAGCGGGCTCACAGCCTAGAAGACAACAAAACAAAACATATGAACAAAATCAAATAAATAGAATAAACATGGACAAGTAAAATCAATAAATAAATGCTGCCCCCTTGTACAGTGCTCAGTAAACGCGGTCGAATGAATGAATGAATATGGGATCTCCATTTTCACACGATCGAATGAATGAATGAATATTGGATCTCCATTTTCACACCATCGAATGAATGAATGAATATTGGATCCCCGTTCTCCCTCTCAAGAAACACGATTGGATGAATGAATGAATATTGGATCTCCATTTTCACACGATCGAATGAATGAATGAATACTGGATCTCGTTTTAGACTGTGAGCCCAACCTTTTAGGCTGTGAGCCCAATGTTGGGTAGGGACTGTCTCTATGTGTTGCCAATTTGTCCTTCCCAAGCGCTTAGTACAGTGCTCTGCACATAGTAAGCGCTCAATAAATATGATCGATTGATTGATCGATCTCCGTTTTCCCTCCCAATAAACACGATTGGATGAATGAATGAATGTTGGATCTCTGTTTTCCCGGTGAGGGAGCCGAGGCCCAGGGAAGTGCCAGGTCACACAGCGGGCAGGTGGAGGAGCTGGGATTCATCATCAATTGTATTTATTGAGCGCTTACTATGTGCAGAGCACTGTACTAAGCGCTTGGGAAGTACAAATTGGCAACATATAGAGACAGTCCCTATCCAACAGTGGGCTCACAGTCTAAAAGGGGGAGACAGAGAACAAAATCAATCAATCAATCAATCGTATTTATTGAGTGCTTACTATGTGCAGAGCACTGTACTAAGCGCTTGGGAAGTACAAATTGGCAACACATAGAGACAGTCCCTACCCAACAGTGGGCTCACAGTCTAAAAGGGGGAGACAGAGAACAGAACCAAACATACCAACAAAATAAAATAAATGGGATAGAAATGTACAAGTAAAATAAATAAATAAATAGAGTAATAAATATGTACAACCATATATACATATATACAGGTGCTGTGGGGAAGGGAAGGAGGTAAGACGGGGGGATGGAGAGGGGGACGAGGGGGGAGAGGAAGGAAGGGGCTCAGTCTGGGAAGGCCTCCTGGAGGAGGTGAGCTCTCAGCAGGGCCTTGAAGGGAGGAAGAGAGCGAGCTTGGCGGATGGGCAGAGGGATTGGGGGCATTCCGGGCCCGGGGGAGGACGTGGGCCGGGGGTCGACGGCGGGACAGGCGAGAACGAGGGACGGTGAGGAGATTAGCGGCGGAGGAGCAGAGGGTGCGGGCTGCGATGGACAAGGAGAGAAGTGAGGTGAGGTAGGAGGGGGCGAGGCGAGGGGGCGGGGTAGGAGGTTCCCGGAGCTCCCTGGCGGAGGTCGTGGGCGCCCGCCGACCCCGGGCCTCCTTCCCCGTCCCTTGCAGGTGCAACACCCAGGACTACATCTGGCACAAGGGGATGCGGTGCGAGTCCATCATCACGGACTTCCAGGTGATGTGCGTGGCCGTGGGCTCCGCCGCCCTGGTGCTGCTGCTCCTCTTCATGATGACCGTCTTCTTTGCCAAGAAGCTCTACCTGCTCAAGACGGAGAACAGCAAGCTGCGCAAGACCAAGTGAGCCTTCCTCGGTGGTTCCCCCCAGCCCCGGGGGCGCGGGCGAGGGGTGGGCGCGGGCGGAATCAGTCGGCGGTCAAAGCGTCGCCCCTCATCATCATCAATCGTATTTATTGAGCGAGGGGTGGGCGCGGGCGGAATCAATCGGCGGTCAAAGCGTCGCCCCTCATCATCATCATCAATCGTATTTATTGAGCGCTTACTATGTGCAGAGCACTGTACTAAGAGCTTGGGAACTACAAATTGGCAACATCTAGAGACGGTCCCTACCCAACAGTGGGCTCACAGTCTAAAAGGGGGAGACGGAGAACAAAGCCAAACATACTAACAAAATAAAATAAATAGAATAGATATGTGCAAATAAAATGAATGAATAAATAGAGTAATAAATCTGTACAAACATATATCCATATATACAATTTGTACTTCCCAAGCGCTTAGTACAGTGCTCTGCACATAGTAAGCGCTCAATAAATACGATTGACGATGATGATGATATACAGGTGCTGTGGGGAAGGGAAGGAGGTAAGATGGGGGGATGGAGAGGGGGACGAGGGGGAGAGGAAAAGGGGGGCTCAGTGTGGGAAGGCCTCCTGGAGGAGGTGAGCTCTCAGCAGGGCCTTGAAGGGAGGAAGAGAGCGAGCTTGGCGGGTGGGCAGAGGGATTGGGGGCATTCCAGGCCCGGGGGATGACGTGGGCCGGGGGTCGATGGCGGGATGGGTGAGAACGAGGTACGGGGAGGAGATTAGCGGCGGAGGAGCGGAGGGTGCGGGCTGCGATGGACAAGGACAGAAGGGAGGTGAGGTAGGAGGGGGCGAGGGGATGGATGGACAGCCTTGAAGCCCATCGCCGTTGCTCCCAGAGCTGTGGGCCCCGAAATCATCAGTGTCTCCTTCCGCTGCCTCCCTTCTTCTCCCCAACTTTCCTCCTCCCCCCATTTCTCTGCTGAGAAATCGCCACCCCGTTTGCCCCACCCTAACAGTGAACCTCGTTTGGGGCACAAAGCCACGGTCCAGGATCATTCATCCATCCATTCAATCATCATCAATCGTATTTATTGAGCGCTTACTGTGTGCAGAGCACTGGACTAGGCGCTTGGGAAGTCCAAATTGGCAACATATAGAGACAGTCCCTACCCAACAGTGGGCTCACAGTCTAAAAGCGCTTGCTGTGTGCAGAGCACTGGACTAACCTTCATTCATTCATTCAGTCGTATTTATTGAGCGCTTAGAGCACTGGACTAACCACGGGGGCGTCTTCCGGCAGCCTCTCCCGACCCTGGGAAGGGCCGAGAAGCGGGAGCGGGGACTCAAGCCCTTTTGGACTGTGAGCCCACTGTCGGGTAGGGACTGTCTCTAGATGTTGCCAACTTGTACTTCCCAAGCGCTTAGTACAGTGCTCTGCACACAGTAAGCGCTCAATAAATACGATTAGATTGATTGATTGACCCCCTGGGAAGGGACGAGAAGCAGGAGCAGGGACTCAAGCCCTTTTAGACCGTGAGCCCATTGTCGGGTAGGGACCGTCTCTAGATGTTGCCAACTTGGACTTCCCAAGCGCTTAGTCCAGTGCTCTGCACACAGTAAGCGCTCAATAAATACGATTGATTGATTGATTGATTGATTGATTGATTGATCTCCCAACCCCCTGGGAAGGGACGAGAAGCAGGAGCGGGGACTCAAGCCCTTTTAGACTGTGAGCCCACTGTCGGGTAGGGACCGTCTCTAGATGTTGCCAACTTGGACTTCCCAAGCGCTTAGTCCAGTGCTGTGCACACAGTAAGCACTCAATAAATACGGTTGATTGATTGATTGATTGATTGATTGATTGATTGATTGGGGCAGAACCTTTGGGGAAGACTGTCTGGGCGAGGGCTCCAGGCTGGGCCTTTTCCTTCGGCGCCCGCTCCAGCCTTGGCGGTGGCTGGGAAGTCCAAGCTGGCAACATCTAGAGACGGTCCCTACCCAACAGCGGGCTCACGGTCTAGTCTATCTCCGGAGAGGTGGGAGTGGGGTGTCCACTCCATTTTTGAGCCACTGCCCGGGCGGGCCGATCCCCAAAGAGCAGGAAGCCGAGCGGCCGGGGAGAGGGGGTGGGCGGGCACCGAATTGGCAAGAGCCCCCCACCACATCATCATCATCATCATCATCAATCGTATTTATTGAGCGCTTACTGTGTGCAGAGCACTGTACTAAGCGCTTGGGAAGTACAAATTGGCAACATCTAGAGACAGTCCCTACCCAACAGTGGGCTCACAGTCTAAAAGGGGGAGACAGAAAACAAAACCAAACATACTAACAAAATAAAATAAATCATCATCATCATCATCATCAATCGTATTTATTGAGCGCTTACTATGTGCAGAGCATTGTACTAAGCGCTTGGGAAGTACAGATTGGCAACATCTAGAGACAGTCCCTACCCAACAGCGGGCTCACAGTCTAAAAGGGGGAGACAGAGAACCAAACCAAACATACTAACAAAATAAAATAAATCATCATCATCATCATCAATCGTGTTTATTGAGCACTTACTATGTGCAGAGCACTGTACTAAGCGCTTGGGAAGTACAAATTGGCAACATCTAGAGACAGTCCCTACCCAACAGTGGGCTCACAGTCTAAAAGGGGGAGACGGTGAACAAAACCAAACATACTAACAAAATAAAATAAATAGAATAGATATGTACAAGTAAAATAAATAGAGTAATAAATATGTACAAACATATATACATGTACATATATACATGAGACATATATACATGTACATATATACATGAGAGGAACATGGGCCTCCACGTGCCCAGACACGCGCTTCGTCCCCGGGCCATTCGGTTTCGGGCCTGATCCCGGAAGCGGGATTAGAACCCATGATCTCTTGCTGAGTGCTTTCGTAACTCCTTAAAATCAGTCCATTTACTGAGCGTGCTCGGAAATCCATCAAATCACGGATTTGACGATTGACTGAAATCAGCCTATTTACTGAGTGTCCCTAAATCCGACAGATCCTCCTATTTATTGAGCGCTTTTGGCAATTTGTCAACGGTGGTATTTGTTAAACGCTTACTAGGCGCTGAGCATTGTTGTAAGCGCTGAGAAATCGTCATGACTGAACTCCTTAAAATCAGCCTATTTCCTGAGCGCTTTCGTAAATCTGTAAAGTCGCCTAAATCCGTAAGATCCTCCTGTTTACTGACCGCTTTCGGAAATCTGTCAAATCGTCCTATTTACTGAGCGCTCGTAAATCCCTAAAACCGTAATGACTGAGCACTTCCGTAACTTTTTAAAATCAGCCCATTTACTGAGCCGTCTCGTAAATCCCTACAATCAGCCTATTTACCGAACGCTTTCATAAATCCGTCAAATCGTCCTATTTACTGAGCGCTCGTAAATCCCTAAAACCGTAAAGACTGAGCGCTTCCGTAACTTTTTAAAATCAGCCCATTTACCGAGCGGTCTCGTAAATCCCTACAGTCAGCCTATTTACCGAACGCTTTCATAAATCCGTCAACTCGCCCTATTTACTGAGCGCTCTCGTAAGCGTTTTGTTGTCTGTCTCCCTCTTCTAATCAATCGTATTTATTGAGCGCTTACTATGTGCAGAGCACTGTACTAAGCGCTTGGGAAGTACAAATTGGCAACACATAGAGACAGTCCCTACCCAACAGTGGGCTCACAGTCTAAAAGGGGGAGACAAAGAACAAAACCAAACATACTAACAAAATAAAATAAATAGAATAGATATGTACAAGCCTGTGAGCCCGTTGTTGGGTAGGGACTGTCCCTATATGTTGCCGACTTGGACTTCCCAAGCGCTTAGTACAGTGCTCTGCACACAGGAAGCGCTCAATAAATGCGATTGAGTGAATTGAATGAATGAATGAATGGTGGGCCGGGGACGCCGCCGGCCCCTGGGACGGAGGGGAAGGTGAGGCAGGGTCAGGGCGGGCTGGGGCTCGACTGTCCGCAATCCCGCGGTGCCAGTGGGGTAAACTGAGAGCTCCTCGGGTGCCACGTGCTGTCCGAGGCACTGGGGAAGCACGTGGGAGAGCGTTCCCCGGCCGGCTGAAACATAGGCCTCTCTTTGTCTTCTCTTCCCCCGCCCCGGCCGGCAGATTGCGGACCCCGTCTGAACTGCACAACGACAACTTCTCCCTGTCCACCATTGCCGAGGGCTCCCACCCAAATGTAAGGAAACTTTGCGACACTCCCCGTTCCTCCTCCCCCAATGCCCGCGTCTTGGGTTACTATGATAACGCGGTCTACCAGGTAACTCGCCTTCTTCGCCTTTCCCCCCTCTGCATGCCAAGGCCCGGGACACCCCCCCGGCCTGCCCGCGTGAGCACCCCCGAGGCACGGCCGCCGCGCCCGGGGTCCCGGGGCCCCTCGGAGGGCGGGTCCGGGGGCAAAGGGTGGCGGGCCAGACCCGGGGGTCCCGAGCGGAGCGGAGCTGGGGCTCGTTTGGGCCGAGCCCTTCCCACACCAGGGATACACCGTCCGTATCATCATCAATCGTATTTATTGAGTGCTTACCGTGTGCAGAGCACTGTGCTAAGCGCTTGGGAAGTACAAATTGGCAACATATAGAGACAGTCCCTACCCAACGGTGGGCTCACAGTCTAAAAGGGGGAGACAAAACCAAACATACTAACAAAATAAAATAGATAGAGACGGTCCCTACCCGACTGCGGGCTCACAGTCTAGAAGGGGGAGACAGAGAACAAAGCAAAACATGTTAACAAAATAAAATAAATAGAATATTTTTTTTAAAAAAAAGAGATCATGGAACAGGCCCCCACTAGCAAGACAACGGTGAAGCGCTGCCCCCCCACCGAATTGGTGTTGTCCGGTTAACTGGACCTGGAAAATGTCCTTGAGTACCGATCTTTTGGTTTCCTGCTTTAAAGCACCAATTAGAGCCACTTAAACTGGAGGAGCCATTGAGACTTTCCAGTCACACCGTGATTATTATGATATTTGTTTAGCGCTCCGTGCCAAGCACCGTTCTAAGCACTGGGGTAGATCCAAGCTAGTTCATTCAATCGTATTTATTGAGCGCTTACTGTGTGCAGAGCACTGTGCTAAGCGCTTGGGAAGTCCACATCTAGGGACGGTCCCTACCCAACAACGGGCTCACAGGCTAGAAGGGGGAGACAATCAATCAATCAATCGTATTTATTGAGCGCTTACTGCATGCAGAGCACTGTACTAAGCGCTTGGGACAACAAAGCAAAACCTGTGGACAGGTGTCCAGATTGGAATCCCTCCTTCCGCCATCCCCGGGGGAATCCGAGGCCTGGAAAGGAAATGGGCAGCCCGGGAGCCCCTCCTGGGGTCCAGGGGGAGATGCCCGGGGCTGGCGGGGAAGTGGAGGGGAAAGTTCTCGGTCGTCGGCCATCGTCTTTTCCTCCGTGCGCCCACTTTGACGGGGCCAGAGGGGCATCCCCGGCGATTCTCTGTCAATCAATCAGTCAATCAATCGTATTTATTGAGCGCTTACAGTGTGCAGAGCACTGGACTAAGCACTTGGGAAGTCCAAGTTGGCAACATATAGAGAAAGTCTTCATCATCAATCGTATTTATTGAGCGCTTACTGTGTGCAGAGCGCTGTACGAAGCGCTTGGGAAGTCCAAGTTGGCAACCTATCAATCAGTCAATCAATCAATCAATCAATCATATTTATTGAGCACTTACTGTGTGCAGAGCGCTGTACGAAGCACTTGGGAAGTCCAAGTTGGCAACATATAGAGACAGTCTTCATCATCAATCGTATTTATTGAGCGCTTACTGTGTGCAGAGCACTGTACGAAGCGCTTGGGAAGTCCAAGTTGGCAACATATAGAGTCAATCCCTACCCAACAGTGGGCTCACAGTCTAAAAGGGGGAGCAGCACCTGTATATATGTATATATTTTTGCACATATTTATTACTCTATTTATTTATTTATCTTACTCGTACATCTCTATTCTATTTATTTTATTTTGTTAATATCATCATCAATCGTATTTATTGAGCGCTTACTATGTGCAGAGCACTGTACCAAGCGCTTGGGAAGCACAAATTGGCAACACATAGAGACAGTCCCTACCCAACAGTGGGCTCACAGTCTAAAAGGGGGAGCAGCACCTGTATATATGTATATATTTTTGTACATATTTATCACTCTATTTATTTATCTTACCTATACATCTCTATTCTATTTATTTTATTTTGTTAATATCATCATCAATCGTATTTATTGAGTGCTTACTATGTGCAGAGCACTGTACCAAGCGCTTGGGAAGCACAAATTGGCAACACATAGAGACAGTCCCTACCCAACAGTGGGCTCACAGTCTAAAAGGGGGAGCAGCACCTGTATATATTTTTGTACATATTTATTACTCTATTTATTTATCTTACTTATACATCTCTATTCTATTTATTTTATTTTGTTAATATCATCATCAATCATATTTATTGAGCGCTTACTATGTGCAGAGCGCTGTACCAAGCGCTTGGGAAGCACAAATTGGCAACACATAGAGACAGTCCCTACCCAACAGTGGGCTCACAGTCTAAAAGGGGGAGCAGCACCTGTATATATTTTTGTACATATTTATTACTCTATTTATTTATCTTACTTGTACATATCTATTCTATTTATTTTATTTTGTTAATATCATCATCAATCGTATTTACTGAGCGCTTACTATGTGCAGAGCACTGTACCACACGCTTGGGAAGCCCAAGTTGGCAACATATAGAGACTACCCAACAGTGGGCTCACAGTCTAAAAGGGGGAGCAGCACCTGTATATATATATGTATATATTTTTGTACGTATTTATTACTCTACTTATTTATTTATCTTGTACATATCTATTCTATTTATTTGATTTGGTTAATATGTTTGGTTTTGTTCTCTGTCTCCCCCTTCTAGACTGTGAGCCCGCTGTTGGGTAGGGGCTGTCTCTAGATGTTGCCAACTTGGACTTCCCAAGTGTTTAGTACAGCGCTCTGCACACAGTAAGCGCTCAATAAATCCGATTGATTGATTGATTGATTGATTGATTGAGACAAGTCTAAAAGGGGGAGACAGGGCTCCCCCAGGGCTTGGGTGACCTTTGGGCGATCCTCGTGGAGGAGGTTGGAGGCCTTTGGTCTCCTCGCGGCGCCGGTGGCTCACGTTGGGGTCGGGCTTCGCGGGAGGCCAGTGCCTCCCTCTCGCTCGCCGTCCCCGACGGGAAGGGCCGGGCATTCCCGCCTGCGGAGCCACAGGCCCGCAGGCTCTCCACCGTACGCGGCCAGGCCTCTCGAACCCCAGGCCGGACTCCCGTCAGCCCCTCCGCCCCCAGGGCCGCCGTTCCAGCCGGGCATGGCGTCTGCCTTCCGGCTGCCGGGACTTTCCCGGCATTCCCCCCATTCATCATCATCATCATCATCATCATCAATCGTATTTATTGAGCGCTTACTATGTGCAGAGCACTGTACTAAGCGCTTGGGAAGTACAAATTGGCAACATCTAGAGACAGTCCCTACCCAAGAGTGGGCTCACAGTCTAAAGGGGGGAGACAGGGAACAAAACCAAACATACTAACAAAATAAAATAAATAGAATAGATATGTACAAGTAAGAATAGATATGTACAAGTAGACTTGTAGAATGAGTAGACTCATTCCTCAATCAGTCGTATTTACTGAGCGCTTACTGCGTGCAGAGCGCCGTACTAAGAGCTTGGGAGGGTATGACTTAACAACAGACCTTACCCATTCCCTGCCCGTAGCGAGCTGACAGTCTAGAGGGGGAGACAGGCGTGAAGAGAAATGATGATGATGACAGTATTTGTTAAGCGTTTACTATGTGCGAAGCACTGTTCTAAGCGCTGGGGAGGTTACAAGGTGATCAGGTTGTCCCACGGGGGGCTCACAGTTTTAATCCCCATTTTACAAATGAGGTCACTGAGGCACAGAGAAGTGAAGTGACTTGCCCAAAGTCACACATCTGACAGTTGGCAGAGCCAGGATTCGAACCCACGACCTCCGGCTCCAAAGCCCGGGCATTCATCCCTCCACTCTTTCAAATCGTATTCATCGAGCGCCTCCGGATCATCCCAGCTCTGCCACGTGTCAGCTGTGTGACTTTGGGCAAGTCACTTAACTTCTCTGGGCCTCAGTTCCCTCATCTGTAAAATGGGGACTAAGACTGTGAGCCCCATGTGGGACAACCTGATCACCTTGTATCTTCCCCGGTGCTTAGAACAGTGCTTTGCACATAGCAAGCGCTTAACAAATACCATCATTATTATCATTATTATTATTATCGTACCTGCTCCCGAGGCCTGGCTCGGGTGGTTCCAGGGGAAGGGGCCCGGTGGGGCCAACCTCCTCCCCGGGTGGCGGGCCTCGAACTCACATCGGCGGCATTTGGGTTTGTCGGGGTGGGGTGGCGGCAGGGACGGGACTTTTTCGGCCAACTTCGGGGGAACTAAGTGACGTGGGTTCCTTGTCCCCTCCGCCGACGGTCACACCCTAACCAATGCGATCGAGCGATTGACGGTTTTAGACCGTGAGCCCACTGTTGGGTAGGGACTGTCT
The DNA here is from genome assembly GCF_015852505.1 of Tachyglossus aculeatus. NCBI lineage: Eukaryota > Metazoa > Chordata > Mammalia > Monotremata > Tachyglossidae > Tachyglossus > Tachyglossus aculeatus. The sequence goes on along the minus strand of NC_052078.1, from coordinate 2,930,465 downwards.
CTATATGTTGCCAATTTGTACTTCCCAAGCGCTTAGTCCAGTGCTCTGCACACAGTAAGCGCTCAATAAATACGATTGATGATGATGATCGACGGTTGACGGGCTTGGCACCGCAGGGCTATGAAGTGGCCGCCTCGAGTGAGCGGACTCGAATCGGGAAGGGGCCGGCAGGCGGGAGGCTCCCAGGAAGCCAGGTGGTCGGCGACTCTTCTCCCAGGCCAGCCGCAGCCGTGGGGGGACACCCCGCCGTCCTGCAGCCCCTCTCCGCCCCCCCAAATTCATTCATTCATTCATTCAATTGTATTTATTGAGCGCTTACTGTGTGCAGAGCACTGGGAAGTCCAAGTTGGCAACAGTATGGAGACGGTCCCTACCCAACAGCGGGCTCACAGTCTAGAAGGGGGAGACAGACAACAAAACGAACCATGTTAACAAAATCAAATAAACAGAATAAATGTGTCCAAATCATCATCATCATCAATCGTATTTGTTGAGCGCTTACTATGTGCAGAGCACTGTACTAAGCGCTTGGGAAGTCCAAATTGGCAACATCTAGAGACAGTCCCTACCCAACAGTGGCCTCACAGTCTAAAAGGGGGAGACAGAGAACAAAACCAAACATACTAACACAATAAAATAAATAGAATAGATATGTACAAATAAAATAAATAAATAAATAGAGTAATAAATCTGTACAAACATATGCACATATATACAGGTGCTGTGGGGAAGGGAAGGAGGTAAGAAGGGGGGGATGGAGAGGGGGACGAGGGGGAGAGGAAAGAAGGGGCTCAGTCTGGGAAGGCCTCCTGGAGGAGGTGAGCTCTCAGCAGGGCCTTGAAGGGAGGAAGAGAGCTAGCTTGGCGGATGGGCAGAGGGAGGGCAAATAAAATAAATAAATAGAGTAATAAAGTAATAGAGTGATATGCCCTTCTCTGGGTGGCCCATCATCCTGGCTCTGTCCTTCGACTCCTCCTGGGCCAGACGGCGCCCGCGCCCCCCCCAATATGCTCTGGGGTCCGGCCAGGAAAATCACAAATAATAATAATAATGATGGCATTTGCTAAGCGCTTACTATGTGCCAAGCACTGTTCTAAGCGCTCGGGGGATGCAAGGGGATCAGGTTGTCCCCCGTGGGGCTCCCAGTCTTCATCCCCATTTTCCAGACGAGGGAACTGAGGCCCAGAGAAGTGAAGCGACTCGCCCAAAGTCACCCAGCCGACAAGTGGCGGGGCCGGGATTCGAACCCCTGACCTCTGACTCCAAAGCCCGGGCTCTTTCCACTGAGCCACGCTGCTTCTCCAGCTTTATTGGAAAAGCACCGTGGCCTAATGGAAAGAGCATGGGCTTGGGTGTCAGAAGGACCTCGTACATATCTATTTCTTTTATTTTGTTAATATGTTTGGTTTTGTTCTCTGTCTCCCCCTTCTAGACTGTGAGCCCACTGTTGGGTAGGGACCGTCTCTAGATGTTACCAACTTGGACTTCCCAAGCGCTTAGTCCAGTGCTCTGCACACAGTAAGCGCTCAATAAATACTACTGATTGATTGATTGGTTGACCTGAGTTCTAATCCCGGCTCTGCCCCTTTTCTGCTAGGTGACCTGGGGCCAGTCACTTCTCTGGGCTTCAGTTCCGGCATCTGCAAAATCATCATCATCATCATCAATCGTATTTATTGAGCGCTTACTGTGTGCAGAGCACTGTGCTAAGCGCAAAATGGGGCTTAAGACCGCGAGCCCCATGCGGGACAGGGATTGGGTCCAACCCAGTGATCTTGTATCAATCAATCAATCGTATTTATTGAGCGCTTACTATGTGCAGAGCACTGTACTAAGCGCTTGGGAAGTACAAATTGGCAACATATAGAGACAGTCCCTACCCCAGCGCTTAGTACAGCGCCCAGCGCATGCTAAGCACTTAACAGATACCACAGTTAGCATCAGGGGAGAGGTCAGGGCCGCCGAAAGGCCCGCCCAAAACCGGGGGGTCTGCAGAGACGGAGTTAAAGGAGGAGGATGTGATGACCGCATCGCCACAGCGTATGCATTTTAGGGGCCCCGGACCCCCAATTCCCACCCTAAATCCATCCGCTGCTTCCCAACCAGGTCGTTCATCCGGTTGTTGGGACAGTCTATTAGACTGTGAGCCCACTGTTGGGTAGGGACTGTCTCTATATGTTGCCAACTTGGACTTCCCAAGTGCTTAATACAGTGCTGTGCACACAGTAAGCGCTCAATAAATACGATTGATTGATTGATTGATTGATTGAGAAGCACCTCACGAGGGGTTCCCGCCGGCTGCCCCCTTCCCTCCCTCCCCGCCGTCCCGGTAACCTCCCGTCCCGCGGCCCCCGGAGGGTGGTGGGCCCGGCGTGGAAAGAAGCAAAACGATGAACCGGCTCGGGTTTCCATGTGATGGTAACTCAATCAATCATCCATTCAGTCGTCTTTACTGAGTGCTTACTGTGGTGCAGAGCGCTGTACTAAGCGCTCGGGAAGTCCAAGTTGGCCATCGATCAGTCGATCGGTGGTATTCCGCGAGCGCTTACCATGTGCAGAGCACTGGGCTCGTCTAGACCGCGAGCCCGCTGTTGGGTCGGGACCGTCTCTAGATGTTGCCAACTTGGACTTCCCAAGCGCTTAGTCCAGCGCTCTGCGCACAGTAGGCGCTCAATAAATACGATTGATTGATTGGGCTGTTTGGGAGAGGATGATGTAACTGAGTTAGCAGGCACGATCCCTGCCCACGTGGAGATCCCGAGCGGGGGATCCAGGCTGGGCGTCGGGGGGATTCCCAGAGAGAGCCCACCGGACGGTCCCAACGGAGAGCGGTGGTCGGAGCGGTCCTTGGGTGAATCCTGGGAAGACAATCAATCAATCAATCAATCAATCGTATTTATTGAGCGCTTACTGTGTGCAGAGCACTGGACTAAGCGCTTGGGAAGTCCAAGTTGGCAACATATAGAGACAGTCCCTACCCAACAGTGGGCTCACAGTCTAGAAATCGTATTTATTGAGCGCTTACTGTGTGCAGAGCACTGGGCTAAGCGCTTGGGAAGTCCAAGTTGGCAACATATAGAGACAGTCCCTACCCAACAGTGGGCTCACAGTCTAGAAATCGTATTTATTGAGCGCTTACTGTGTGCAGAGCACTGGGCTAAGCGCTTGGGAAGTCCAAGTTGGCAACATATAGAGACGGTCCCTACCCAACAGTGGGCTCACAGTCTAGAAATCGTATTTATTGAGCGCTTACTGTGTGCAGAGCACTGGACTAAGCGCTTGGGAAGTCCAAGTTGGCAACATATAGAGACGGTCCCTACCCAACAGTGGGCTCACAGTCTAAAAGACTAAAAGACAAGGGGTCCGGGGGGCTACCTTAAGGGCCCCGCTGGGCTCTGGCCAGCCCAGGGTGGCGATGGAAGCCAGAGGGGAACGTCTGATTTAACCCAGGCCAGTGGAGGTTAGTCTTCGGGCCTCTGTCGGGGCACATGGTATCGTTAGCCAACTCGCCAGCACGGTCCGGGGCACCTAGGGAAGCAGCGTGGCCCATTCGTTAATTCAATCGTATTTATTGAGCGCTTAGTCCAGTGCTCTGCACATAGTAAGCGCTCAATAAATACGATTGATGATGATTGAGCGCTTACTATGTGCAGAGCACTATACTAAGCGCTTGGGAAGTCCAAGTCGGCAACATCTAGAGCCGGGCCCTACCCGACAGCGGGCTCACGGTCTAGAAGGGGGAGACGGACAACAAAACAAAATATAGAAACAAAATAAAGTACGAATAAAATAGCGTAATAAATATGTACAAACATAGATACAGGTGCTGTGGGGAGGGGAAGGAGGTAAGGCGGGGGGGGATTTATTCATTCATTCATTCAATCGTATTTATCAAGTGGTTATTGTGTGCAGAGCACTGGACTAAGCGCTTGGGAAGTCCAAGTCGGCAACATCTAGAGACGGTCCCTACCCAACAGCAGGCTCACAGGCTAGAAGGGGGAGACGGGCAACGAGACAGAACATATTAACAAAATAAAGTACAAATAAAATAGAGTAATAAATATGTACAAATATATACATATAGCCAGGTGCTGTGGGGAGGGGAAGGAGGTAAGGCGGGGGGGATTCATTCATTCATTCATTCAGTCGTATTTATTGAGCGCTTACTGTGTGCAGAGCACTGGACTAAGCGCTTGGGAAGTCCAAGTTGGCGACATATAGAGCCGGTCCCTACCCAACAGCGGGCTCATGGTCTAGAAGGGGGAGACAGACAATAAAACAGAACATATTAACAAAATAAAATGAATAGAATAAATATGTACAAATAAAATAGAGTAATAAATATGGACAAATGTATATACATATATACCATTGCCGTGCGGAGGGGAAGGAGGTAAGGCTGGGGGGGATTCATTCATTCATTCATTCAATCGTGTTTATTGAGCGCTTGCTGTGTGCAGAGCACTGGACTAAGCGCTTGGGAAGTCCAAGTTGGCAACATCTAGAGCCGGGCCCTACCCAACAGCAGGCTCACGGTCTAGAAGGGGGAGACAGGCAACAAAACAAAACATATTAACAAAATAAAGTACAAATAAAATAGAGTAATAAATATGTACAAATATATACATATATCCAGGTGCTGTGGGGAGGGGAAGGAGGTAAGGCGGGGGGGATTCATTCATTCATTCATTCAGTCGTATTTATTGAGCGGTTACTGTGTGCAGAGCACTGGACTAAGCGCTTGGGAAGTCCAAGTTGGCGACATGTAGAGCCGGTCCCTACCCAACAGTGGGCTCATGGTCTAGAAGGGGGAGACAGACAATAAAACAGAACATATTAACAAAATAAAATAAATAGAATAAATATGTACAAATAAAATAGAGTAATAAATATGGACAAATGTATATACATATATACCATTGCCGTGCGGAGGGGAAGGAGGTAAGGCTGGGGGGGATTCATTCATTCATTCATTCATTCAATCGTGTTTATTGAGCGCTTACTGTGTGCAGAGCACTGGACTAAGCGCTTGGGAAGTCCAAGTCGGCAACATATAGAGCCGGGCCCTACCCAACAGCGGACTCACAGTCTAGAAGGGGGAGACAGAGAACAAAACCAAACATATTAACAAAATAAAATAAGTAGAATAAATATGTACAAATAAAATAAATCAATAGAGTAATAAATCTGTACAAACATATATACATATATACAGGTGCTGTGGGGAGGGGAAAGGGGGAGGAGGGGGAGAGGCAGCCTCCTCGACGGCCGCCTTGCCTCCAAACTGACAAAATGGTGGTGCTGTGGCGACCGCCCCCCCCGAACCATTTATTCATTCAATCATATTTATTGAGCGCTCACTGTGTGCACAGCACTGCAGAAACAACGTGGCTCAGTGGAAAGAGCACGGGCTTTGGAGACAGAGGTTATGGGTTCAAATCCCGGCTCTGCCACTTGGCTGTGTGACTCTGGGGAAGTCACTTCACTTCTCTGGGCCTCAGTTCCCTCATCTGGAAAATGGGGATGAAGACTGTGAGCCCCCCCCACACACACACACCGTGGGACAACCGGATCACCTTGTAACCTCCCCAGCGCTTAGAACGGTGCTTTGCACATAGTAAGCTCAATAAATGCGATTGAATGAATGAATAAATGGCATCATTATTATCGGGAAGTACAAATGAGCAACATATAGAGACGGACCCTACCCAGTGAGGGAACTGAGGCACAGGGAATCAATCAATCAATCAATCGTATTTATTGAGCGCTTACTGTGTGCAGAGCACGGTACTAAACGCTTGGGAAGTCCAAGTCGGCAACATATTTATTTTACTTGTACCTATCTATTCTATTTATTTTATTTTGTTAGTATGTTTGGTTTTGTTCTCTGTCTCCCCCTTTTAGACTGTGAGCCCACTGTTGGGTAGGGACCGTCTCTATATGTTGCCAACTTGGACTTCCCAAGCGCTTAGTCCAGTGCTCTGCACACAGTAAGCGCTCAATAAATATGATTGATGATGATGATGATGATGATGAAGCGACCTGCCCAAGGTCACCCAGCTCCGAACCCATTCCCAAGTCCGGGCTCTCGCCTTTTAGACTGTGAGCCCACTGTTGGGTAGGGACTGTCTCTACATGTTGCCAACTTGTACTTCCCAAACGCTTAGTACAGCTCTCCGCACATAGTAAGCGCTCAATAAATACGATTGATGATGATGATGAAGAAGCCACGCCGGCGGTGACCTTCTAGACGGCGAGCCCGCCGTTGGGTCGGGCCCGTCTCTCTATGTCGCCAACTTGGACTTCCCAAGCGCTTAGTCCAGCGCTCTGCACACAGTAAGCGCTCAATAAATACGATTGATCGATTGACTGATTGTTGTGGTGCCAACTTGTGCTTCCCCAGCGCTTAGTCCAGCGCTCAGCACACAGTAAGCGCTCAATAAATACGATTGATCGGTTGACTGATTGATGCGCTGCCAGCTTGTGCTTCTCCCAGCGCTTCGTCCAGCGCTCTGCACACAGTAAGCGCTCAATAAATACGATTGATCGATTGACTGATTGATGCGTTGCCAACGTGTGCTTCCCCAGCGCTTAGTCCAGCGCTCTGCACACAGTAAGCGCTCAATAAATACGATTGATCGATTGACTGATTGATGCGGTGCCAACGTGTGCTTCCCCAGCGCTTAGTCCAGAGCTCTGCACACAGTAAGCGCTCAGTAAATACGATCGATTGATTGATTGGCGACCCCAGACGCAGAGACCGGGGCCGGGGGCGGGGGGGGGCCTCGCCTCGTTCTCCTCCCCGATGTCTTTCCTCTTCCAGGACGACCCCAACGCGCCCCATAAAAAGGAGGAGGCCCTCAAGCCCTGCCTGAAGGAGGAGGAGCTGTATATGCTCCCAAACCCCGGCTCGCCCAAGGCGGCGGGGGGCAAAGCCCAGGAGGGCCCGGAGGAGAACTGCCTCCAGAACAACCTGACATGAAGGCCGGGGCCCGGGGTGGGGGGAGAAGGCGGCCCCCCGTCCGCCCCCCAAAACACGCTCACGCCTCTCGTAACCCCTGGCCCAACTGGATTCCCCCTTCCCCGACTCCATGGCATGCTTTCGGTGTGTTCCGTGCAAGAGGAGAAACAGAGGAAGCTGGAAAAAAGCGGAAAAAAAAGGAGCCCAGACCAGGCCATCCATCCATCCGTCCGTCCGTCCGTCCGTCCCGTCTGTATAGTGCTTGGGCCGGCCGCCGTCGCCGGGATTTCTAAACCTCCGCCGTCCCCCCGACTGGACTCTCTCTTTTTGGTACTCCTCGCCGCCTCTTTTTCAAATACCGGTCGAAAGGACAAGAGATCTTGGAATAAAAACCTTCCTTTTTTTAAAAAAAAAAAGCGACCGCACTCCCGGGGTGTCCGTGGCTCTGTTCCTCTCCGGGAATAATGCTACTACTAATGATAATAATGGGGGAATACTACTACTACGACTACTAATGGCATTTATTAAGCGCTTACTAATGATAATGATGGCATTTACTCGTCAGTCAGTCGTGTTTATTGAATACTACTCTACTACTAATGGCATTTATTAAGCGCTTACTAATGATAATGATGGCATTTATTCGTCAGTCAATCGTATTTATTGAATAGTACTACTACTACTAATGGCATCTATTAAGCGCTTAGTAATGATAATGATGGCATTTATTCGTCAGTCAGTTGGATTTATTGAATACTACTACTACTACTAATGGCATTTATTAAGCGCTTAGTAATGATAATGATGGCATTTATTCGTCAGTCAGTCGGATTTATTGAATACTACTACTACTACTAATGGCATCTATTAAGCGCTTAGTAATGATAATGATGGCATTTATTCGTCAGTCAATCGTATTCATTGACTACTACTACTACTACTAATGGCATCTATTAAGCGCTTACTAATGGTAATGATGGCATTTGTTCGTCAGTCGATCGTGTTTATTAAATACTACTACTACTAATGGCATCTATCAAGCGCTTAGTAATGATAATGATGGCATTTATTCGTCAGTCAGTTGGATTTATTGAATACTACTACTACTACTAATGGCATCTATTAAGCGCTTACTAATGATAATGATGGCATTTATTCGTCAGTCAGTCGTGTTTATTGACTACTACTACTACTACTAATGGCATCTATTAAGCGCTTACTAATGATAATGATGGCATTTATTCGTCAGTCAATCATATTTATTGAATACTACTACTACTACTAATGGCATTTATTAAGCGCTTACTAATGATAATGACGGCATTTATTCGTCAGTCAATCGTATTTATTGAATACTACTGCTACTACTAATGGCATTTATTAAGCGCTTACTAATGATAATGATGGCATTTATTCTTCAGTCAATCGTGTTTATTGAATACTACTACTACTAATGGCATTTATTAAGCGCTTACTAATGATAATGATGGCATTTATTCGTCAGTCAATCGTATTCATTGAATACTACTACGACTACTAATGGCATTTATTAAGCGCTTGCTAATGATAATGATGGCATTTATTCATCAGTCAATCATGTTTATTGAATACTACTACTAATGGCATTTATTAAGCGCTTACTAATGATAATGATGGCATTCATTCGTCAGTCAATCGTATTTATTCATCATCAATCGTATTTATTGAGCGCTTACTATGTGCAGAGCACTGTACTAAGCGCTTGGGAAGTACAAATTGGCAACATCTAGAGACAGTCCCTACCCAACAGTGGGCTCACAGTCTAAAAGGGGGAGACAGATACTACTACTACTACTAATGGCATTTATTAAGCGCTTACTAATGATAATCATGGCATTTCATCAGTCGTATTTATGGAGCGCTTACTGTGGGCGAGGCACTGGACTAAGCGCTTGGGAAGTCCAAGTTGGCAACATAGAGAGACGGTCCCTACCCAACAGCGGGCTCACAGTCTTAAAGGGGGAGACAGAGAACGAAACCAAGCATACTAACAAAATAAAATCAATAGAATAGGTATGTACAAGTAAAATAAATAAATAAATAGAGTAATAAATATGTACAAACATATATACATATATACAGGTGCTGTGGGGAAGGGAAGGAGGTAAGATGGGGGGATGGAGAGGGGGACGAGGGGGAGGCATTTATTCGTCAGTCAGTCATATTTATTGAGCGCTTACTGAATCATGGCATTTATTCGTTAATCAATCGTATTTATTGAGCGCTTACTGTGGGCGGAGCACTGTACTAAGCGCTTGGGAAGTACAAGCTGGCAACATATAGAGATGGTCCCTACCCAACAGTGGGCTCACAGTCTAAAAGCGCTTACTATGTGCAAAGCAGTGTTCTAATAATAGTAATGATAACCGTGCTGTTTCAATCAATCAATCAATCAATCAATCGTATTTATTGAGCGCTTACTGGGTGCAGAGCACTGTGAAGTCCAAGTTGGCAACATCTAGAGACGGTCCCTACCCAACAGCGGGCTCACAGTCTAAAAGCGCTTAGTATGTGCAAAGCACTGTTCTAATAATCGTAATGATAACCGCACTGTTTCAATCAATCAGTCAATCAGTCGTATTTATTGAGCGCTTACTGGGTGCAGAGCACTGTGAAGTCCAAGTTGGCAACATAGAGAGCCGGTCCCTACCCAACAGCGGGCTCACAGTCTAGAAGGGGGAGACAGAGAACAAAACAAAACATATTTACAAAATAAAATAAATAGAATAGATATGTACAAGTAAAATAAATAGAGTAATAAATATGTACAAACATATATACATATATACAGGTTATTTGTTAAGCGCTTACCGCGCGCCGGGCACCGTGTTAGCGTGGCTCAGTGGGAAGAGCCCGGGCTTTGGAGTCAGAGGTCATGGGTTCAAATGCCGGCTCTGCCAATTGTCAGCTGGGTGACTTTGGGCAAGTCACTTCACTTCTCCGGGCCTCAGTTCCCTCATCTGTACAATGGGGATGAAGACTGTGAGCCCCCCATGGGACAACCTGATCACCTTGTAACCTCCCCAGCGCCTAGAACAGTGCTTTGCACATAGTAAGCGCTTAATAAATGCCATTATTATTATTATTATTAAGCTCTGGGGTCATTATCATTATTACAGTGCTCTGCGCCAAGTAAGCACTTTGTGGTGTCGACGTAGCGTGGCTCAGCGGAAGGAGTCCGGGCTTTGGAGTCAGAGGTCATGGGTTCGAATCCCGGCTCCGCCACTTTGCATTCATTCATTCAGTCATCTTCTAGACTGTGAGCCCACTGTTGGGTAGGGACCGTCTCTATATGTTGCCAACTTGGATTTCCCAAGCGCTTAGTCCAGTTCTCTGCACACAGTAAGCGCTCAATAAATACGATTGAATGAATGAATGTATATGTTTGTACGTATATATTACTCTATTTTATTTGTACATATTTATTCTATTTATTTTACCTTGTGAATATGTTTCGTTTTGTTGCCCGTCTCCCCGTTCTAGCCTGTGAGCCCGCCGTCGGGTAGGGACCGTCTCTAGATGTTGCCGACTTGGACTTCCCAAACGCTTAGTCCAGTGCTGTGCACACAGTAAGCGCTCAATAAATATGATTGAATGAATGAATGAATGAATGAATGAATGAATGAGCCCACTGTTGGGGATGGACTGTCTCTCTATATTGCCAACTTGGACTTCCGAAGCGCTTAGTCCAGTGCTCTGCACACAGTAAGCGCTCAATAAATACGATGGAATGAATGAATGAATGAATCGTATTTATTGAGCGCTTACTGTGTGCAGAGCACTGGACTAAGCACTTGGGAAGTCCAAGTTGGCAACATAGAGAGACGGTCCCTCCCCAACAACGGGCTCACAGTCTGGAAGGGGGAGACAGAGAACAAAACAAAACATATTAACAAAATCAAATAATTAGAATAAATATGTACAAATAAAATAAATAGAGTAATAAATATGTACAAACATATATACATATGTATATATGAGGGGAAAGGGGATGAGGGGGAGGGGGATGAGGAGGGGCGTCTCCCCCACCTACCCGCTCCCACCGCCTCAGAGCCACAGCCGGGACGGACTTGTCAGCTGTGTGACTTTGGGCAAGTCACTTCACTTCTCTGGGCCTCAGTTCCCTCATCTGCAAAATGGGGATTGAGAGTGTGAGCCCCCCGTGGGACAACCTGATCACCTTGAATCTTCCCCAGCACTTAGTACAGTGCCTTGCACCTAGTAAGCGCCTAACAAATGCCATCATTATTATTATTACAGTTCAGTAAATCAATAAATGATGGCATTTTGTTAAGCGCTTACTAGGTGCCAAGCACTGTTCTAAGCGCTGGGGAGGTTACAGGGTGATCAGGTTGTCCCACGGGGGGCTCCCAGTCTTCATCCCCATTTGACAGATGAGGGAACGGGGGCTCAGAGAAGTGACGTGACTCGCCCAAGGTCACACAGCAGACAAGTGGCAGGTAGGGACTGTCTCTAGATGTTGCCAACTTGGACTTCCCAAGTGCTTAGTCCAGTGCTCTGCACACAGTAAGCGCTCAATAAATACGATTGAATGAATGAATGAATGAATGAATTGTATTTATTGAGCGCTTACTGTGTGCAGAGCACTGTACTAAGCGCTTGGGAAGTCCAAGTTGGCAACATCTAGAGACGCTCCCTACCCGACAGTGGGCTCACAGGCTAGAAGGGGGGAGATTAAACAGCAAAAAATAAATACCCAGGCCGCACGCAGCCCAGGTGGACCGCTCTCCCGTAGTCGAGAGGCCCTGGATGGAGTTGGGGAGACCGCCTTGAATGGCAGGGTCCCCGGGGGATTTGGGGGTCCACCCTTTGTCTGGCAGTTGTTATCGAAAAGTAGAGTGCAAAATTCATTCATTCATTCATTCATTCATATTTATTGAGCGCTTACTGTGTGCAGAGCACTGGACTAGGCGCTTGGGAAGTCCAAGTTGGCAACATCTAGAGCCGGTCCCTACCCAACAGCAGGCTCACAGTCTAGAAGGGGGAGACAGACAACAAAACAAAACATATTAACAAAATCAAATAAATAGAATAAATAGGTACAAATATAGGTCAGTCAGTGTAAATTGGCTGCAGGGTTCTTGTGCCCAAGACGGTGACGCGGAGAGGAAAAATAATAATGGCATTTATTAAGCGCTTGCTATGTGCCTTTTAGACTCTATAGAGGGACCGTCTCTATACGTTGCCAATTTGTACTTCCCAAGCGCTTAGTACAGTGCTCTGCACACAGTAAGCGCTCAGTAAATACGATTGATGAAGCACTGTTCTAAGCGCTGAGGTAGATACAAGGTAACCAAGTTGTCCCACGTAGGGCTCACAGACTTAATCCCCATTTTCCAGATGAGGGAACTGAGGCCCGGAGAAGTGAAGTGACTTGCCCAAAGTCACGGTTCAGATAGAGCAGGAAAGGAGGAAAGCGGCCACCTGCCCCCGTTCACCTCCCGGGAGAGGGACGAGTGACAAGCAGCCCCGATCCCACGCTCACTCTGTCTTTTTTATTGAGTTACAGCAACACGGGAGTGGGGCATTTGGGAATTTCAGAAATTCAATTAATAATGATGGCATTTGTTGAGCGCTTACTATGTGCAAAGCACTGTCCTAAGCGCTGGGGAGATACAAGGTGATCAGGTGGTCCCGCGGGGGGCTCCCAGTCTTCATCCCCACTTTAATAACGATGGCATTTATTAATTTATTAAGCGCTTACTATGTGCCAAGCACTGTTCTAACTGCTGGGGAGATACAAGGTGATCAGGTTGTCCCACGGGGGGCTCACAGTCTTCATCCCCATTTAAATAACGATGGCATTTATTAAGCACTTACTATGTGCCAAGCACTGTTCTAAGCGCCGGGGAGATACAAGGTGATCAGGTTGTCCCACGTGGGGCTCACAGTCTTAATCCCCATTTTAATAACGATGGCATTTATTAAGCGCTTACTATGTGCCAAGCACTGTTCTAAGCGCTGGGGAGATACAAGGTGATCAGGTTGTCCCACGGGGGGCTCCCAGTCTTCATCCCCATTTTAATAACGAAGGCATTTATTAAGCGCTTACTATGTGCCAAGCACTGTCCTAAGCGCTGGGGAGATACAAGGTGATCAGGTTGTCCCACATGGGGCTCCCAGTCTTAATCCCCATTTTAATAGCGATGGCATTTATTAAGCGCTTACTATGTGCCAAGCACTGTTCTAAGCACTGGGGAGGTACAAGGTGATCAGGTTGTCCTGCGTGGGGCTCCCAGTCTTCATCCCCATTTTAATAATGATGGCATTTATTAAGCGCTTACTATGTGCCAAGCACTGTTCTAAGCGCTGGGGAGATACAAGGTGATCAGGTTGTCCCACATGGGGCTCCCAGTCTTCATCCCCATTTTCCAGATGAGGTAACTGAGGCCCAGAGAAGTGAAGTGACTTGCCCACAGTCACCCAGCTGACAAGTGGCGGAGCCGGGATTTGAACCCATGACCTCGGACTCCAAAGCCCGGGCTCTTCCCACGGAGCCACGCTGCTTCTCTAGGACCGACAGGGTGTTAACTGAGGCCCAGAGAAGTGAAGTGACTTGCCCACAGTCACCCAGCTGACAAGTGGCGGAGCCGGGATTCGAACCCATGACCTCCGACTCCAAAGCCCGGGCTCTTCCCGCGGAGCCACGCTGCTTCTCCAGGACCGACAAATGTTGCCAATTTGTACTTCCCAAGCGCTTAGTACAGTGCTCTGCACATAGTAAGCGCTCAATAAATACGATTGATGATGATGATGACTTTTAGACTGCGAGCCCACTGTCGGGTAGGGACCGTCTCTGTATGTTGCCAACTCGTGCTTCCCAAGCGCTTAGTCCAGTGCTCCACACACGGTAAGCGCTCAATAAATGCGATTGATTGATTGATTGACAGGGTGTTATAAAGACTGTGAGCCCACTGTTGGGTAGGGACCGTCTCTATATGTTGCCAACTTGTACTTCCCAAGCGCTTAGTACAGTGCTCTGCACACAGTAAGCGCTCAATAAATGCGAAAAAAAAATTCTCGTTATCTTCTGTTATCACTGTCCTGTTAATGGCCTTGACGGCGTCCGTTGCAGACAGCACAGAAAGGAGTTGGTCGCTCAGCCTGCCCGAAATGGAGGGTTACCGTCAGCGGACACAAAATCAATCAATCAATCCATCGTATTTATTGAGCGCCTACTGTGTGCAGAGCACTGGACTAAGCGCTTGGGAAGTACAAGTTGGCAACATATAGAGACAGTCCCTAGCCAACAGTGGGCTTGGGAAGTACAAGGCGGCAACATATAGAGATGGGCCCTACCCAACAACGGGCTCACAGTCTACCAGCGCTTAGAACAGTGCTTTGCACATAGTAAGCGCTTAACAAATGCCATCATCATTATTACTATTATTATTTGAAGGGGGAGACAAGACAACAAAACATGTGGACGGGTGTCCCTACCCAAAATGGAGTCAGTCACGTCAAGTCCGCCGGCGGACAACGCGGCGCGACCCGTCCCGGGTGAAAAACGGGCGGCCGAGAGCCGGCATACTAATCAGGCCCGCTCTTCCCGCTCCGGCTTTTCCGGCTCAGGCGCGTAAGAGGATTAGGGCCTTGAACGGAGGGACAAGGAGGCCTTTCTTCTCGGGCCCTGGTTCCCACTGTCCGGCCCAGGCCCGGAAAGGGAGGCCAAAAAAGTCAGCAGGCGGGTGGACGGGGCTGCCAGCTTTCTCCCCCACCCCGCCGGGCCTCCCCTCCGGCTCCGTTTCCCGTCCCGTCCCGCCGCCGCCGTGCTTCCGAGGACCCCGTCCCCTTTCGTGGGCTCCGATCATCATCATCGTCGATCGTATTTATTGAGCGCTTACTATGTGCAGAGCACTGGACTAAGCGCTTGGGAAGTACAAATTGGCAACATCTAGAGACAGCCCCTACCCAACTGAGGGCTCACAGTCTAAAAGGGGGAGACGGAGAACAAAACCAAACATACTAACAAAATAAAATAAATCGAATAGATATGTACAAGTAAAATAGAGTAATAAATATGTACAAGCATATGTACATATATACAGGTGCTGTGGGGAAGGGAAGGAGGTAAGATGGGGGGGACGGAGAGGGGGACGAGGGGGAGAGGAAGGAAGGGGCTCAGTCCGGGAAGGCCTCCTGGAGGAGGTGAGCTCTCAGCAGGGCCTTGAAGGGAGGAAGAGAGCGAGCTTGGCGGATGGGCAGAGGGAATGGGGGCATTCCGGGCCCGGGGGAGGATGTGGGCCGGGGGTCGACGGCGGGACAGGCGAGAATCCCGGCCCCGCCGCTTATCAGCTGTGTGACCTTGGGAAGTCACTGAATGATAATAACGATGATGGTATTTGTTCATTCATTCATTCATTCAATCGTATTTATTGGGCGCCTACTGGGTGCAGAGCACTGGACTAAGCGCTTGGGAAGGACAATCAATCAATCAACGGTATTGAGCACTTACTGTGTGCAGAGCACTGGACTAATCAATCAATCAATCGGATTTATTGAGCGCTTACTGTGTGCAGAGCACTGGACTAAGCACTTGGGAAGGACAATCGGTCAGTCAGTCAACGGTATTGAGTGCTTACTGTGTGCAGAGCACTGGACTAATCAATCAATCAATCGGATTTATTGAGCGCTTACTGTGTGCAGAGCACTGGACTAATCAATCAATCAATCAATCGGATTTATGGAGCGTTTACTGGGTGCAGAGCACTGGACTAAGTGCTTGGGAAGGACAATCGATCAGTCAATCAACGGTATTGAGCGCTTACTATGTGCAGAGCACTGGACTAATCAATCAATCGGATTTATGGAGCGCTTACTGTGTGCAGAGCACTGGACTAAGCGCTTGGGAAGTCCAAGTTGGCAACATATAGAGATGGTCCCTACAGACTAAGCGCTTGGGAAGTCCAAGTTGGCAACATCTAGAGACGGTCCCTACCCCACAGCGGGCTCACAGTCTAGAAGGGGGAGACAGAGAACAAAACAAAACATATTCACAAAATAAATAGAATAGTAAATATGGACAAGTAAAATAGAGTAATAAATATTCATTCATTCATCCATCCATTCATTCAATCGTATTTATTGAGCGCCTGCTGGGTGCAGAACACTGGACTAAGCACTTGGGAAGGACAATCAATCAGTCAATCAACGGTATTGAGCGCTTACTGTGTGCAGAGCACTGGACTAATCAATCAGTCAATCGGATTTATGGAGCGCTTACTGTGTGCAGAGCACTGGACTAAGCGCTTGGGAAGTACAAGTTGGCAACATCTAGAGACGGGCCCTACAGACTAAGCGCTTGGGAAGTCCAAGTTGGCAACAACTAGAGCCGGTCCCTACCCAACAGCGGGCTCACACTCTAGAAGGGGGAGACAGACAACAAAACAGAACATATTAACAAAATAAAATAAATAGAATAGTAAATATGGACAAGTAAAATAGAGTAATAAATATTCATTCATTCATTCAATTGTATTTATTGAGCGCTTACTGTGTGCAGAGCACTGGACTAAGCGCTGGGAAAGTCCAAGTCGGCAACATCTAGAGCCGGTCCCTACCCAACAGTGGGCTCACAGTTACCATTCATTCATTCATTCATTCAATCATATTTATTGAGCGCTTACTGTGTGCAGAGCACTGGACTAAGCGCTTGGGAAGTACAAGTTGGCAACATAGAGAGACGGTCCCTACCCGACAGCGGGCTCACAGTTACCATTCATTCATTTATTCATTCATTCATTCATTCAATCGTATTTATTGAGCGCTTACTGTGTGCAGAGCACTGGACTAAGCGCTTGGGAAGTCCAAGTTGGCAACATCTAAAGACGGTCCCTACCCAACAGCGGGCCCACAGTCTAGAAAGGGGAGACAGACAACAAAACAAAACATGTTCACAAAATAAAACCAGGCTCACGGTTTTCATCCCCTCTTCCCCCTCTTCCCTCTCCCCCTCCCCCCTCCTTCCCTCCTTCCCCTCCCCACACCACTTGTATATATGTACATATGTTTGTACGGATTTATTACTCTATTTATTTTATTTGTACATATTTATTCTATTTTATTTTGCTAATATGTTTTGTTTTGTTGTCTATCTCCCCCTTGTAGACTGTGAGCCCGCTGTGGGGTAGGGACCGTCTCTAGATCATCATCATCATCAATCGTATTTATTGAGCGCTTACTGTGTGCAGAGCACTGTACTAAGCGCTTGGGAAGTACAAATTGGCAACATATAGAGACGGTCCCTACCCAACAGTGGGTCTAGATGTTGTCAACTTGGACTTCCCAAGCGCTTAGTCCAGTGCTCCGCACACAGGAAGCGCTCGATAAATCCGACTGAATGAATGAATGAATGGGAGCGTCCGCCCCTCACGGAGGGGCGATTTGGGGGGGTAGGGGAAGGAGGGGGTCCCCCCTCTTGTGTTCTGGCCGAAAGATATGTATATCTTTGTATATGTATATGTATATCCTGTATATACAGGGTATGTATATGTATATATAAGTATAAGTACATATATAGATGTATATACAGGATATGTATATGTATATCCTGTATATATGTTTGTACATATTTATTACTCTATTTATTTAATTATTTATTTTACTTGTGCATATCTATTCTATTTATTTTCTTTTGTTAGTATGTTCGGTTTTGTTCTCTGTCTCCCCCTTTTAGACTGTGAGCCCGCTGTTGGGTAGGGACCGTCTCCATATGTTGCCAATTTGTACTTCCCAAGCGCTTAGTCCAGTGCTCTGCGCATAGTAAGCGCTCAATCCATCCGATTGATGATGAAAGGCCAGAGAAATACAAAGCACCAGTGGAGAGCCGCACTGGCCCCGACTCCAGGCGGACGCGAAAGGGACGCAGGCCCCGGGCAGCCAAGTTTTCAGGACAAGGGGCCTTTTTTTGGAGCCGTGGGCTGGGGGGGGCTGTAATAGGCATCTCTTAATGAGGCCTCGGTTGCCCTTTGACCCGCTCCTTCCCAGATTCCCACCCTCGTCCACTTCGGCTTCCTCCCCTCCCGGCCCCCACGACTGCGAGCCCGTTGTTGGGTAGGTGCCATCCCTATATAGTGCCGACTTGTCCTTCCCAAGCGCTTAGTCCAGTGCTCTGCACACTGGAAGCGCTCAGTTCATTCATTCAGTCGTATTTATTGAGCGCTTACGGGGTGCAGAGCACTGGACTAAGGCCTTGGGAAGTCCAAGTTGGCAACAGCTAGAGACGGGCCCTACCCGACAGCGGGCTCACGGTCTAGAAGGGGGAGACGGGCAACAAAACAAAGCATGTTAACAAAATCAAATAAATAGAATAGTAAATATGGACAAGTAAAATGGAGTAATAAATATTCATTCATTCATTCATTCAATCGTATTTATTGAGCGCTTACGGTGTGCAGAGCACTGGACTAAGCGCTTGGGAAGTCCAAGTTGGCAACATCTAGAGACGGTCCCTACCCAACAGCGGGCTCACAGTCTAGAAGGGGGAGACAGAGAACAAAACAAAACATATTAACAGAATCAAATAACTAGAATAAATATGTACAAGTAAAACAAATAGAGTAATAAATATGTACAAACATATATACATATATTTATATATGTATATATTTATAAGGACATTTATATGTCCTTCCCAAGCTCTTAGTCCAGCGCTCTGCACACAGTAAGCGCTCAGTTCATTCAGTCCTATTTATTGAGCGCTTACGGTGCGCAGAGCACTGGACTAAGCCCTTGGGAAGTCCAAGTTGGCAACATATAGAGACGGTCCCTACCCGACAGCGGGCTCACGGTCTAGAAGGGGGAGATGGGCAACAAAACTAACCATATTCACAAAATCAAATAAATAGAATAGTAAATATGGACAAGTAAAACAGAGTAATAAATATTCATTTATTCATTCAATTGTATTTATTGAGCGCTTACGGGGCGCAGAGCGCTGGACTAAGCCCTTGGGAAGTCCAAGTTGGCAACAGCTAGAGCCGGTCCCTACCCGACAGCGGGCTCACGGTCTAGAAGGGGGAGACGGGCAACAAAACCAAACATATTCACAAAATCAAATAAATAGAATAGTAAATATGGACAAGTAAAATGGAGTAATAAATATTCATTCATTCATTCATTCAGTCGTATTTATTTATTTTTTTTTAATGGCATTTATTAAGCGCTTACTATGTGCAAAGCATTTATTGAGCGCTTACGGTGTGCAGAGCACTGGACTAAGCACTTGGGAAGTCCAAGTTGGCAACAACATCTAGAGACAGTCCCTACCCAACAGACAACAAAACAAAACATATTAACAAAATAAAATAAATAGAATAAATATGTACAAATGATATAAAGAGTAATAAATACATACAAACATATATTTATATATGTATATATTTATAAGGACATTTATATGTCCTTCCCAAGCGCTTAGTCCAGTGCTCTGCACACAGTAAGCGCTCAGTTCATTCATTGTCGTATTTATTGAGCTCTTACTGTGTGCAGAGCACTGGACTAAGCACTTGGGAAGTCCACGTTGGCAACATCTAGAGCTGGTCCCTTCCCAGCAGCGGGCTCACGGTCTAGAAGGGGGAGACAGGCAACAAAACAAAACATATTAACAAAATCAAATAAATAGAATAGTAAATATGGACAAGTAAAATAGAGTAATAAATATTCATTCATTCATTCATTCATTCAATCGTATTTATTGAGCGTTTACGGTGTGCAGAGCGCTGGACTAAGTGCTTGGGAGGTCCAAGTTGGCAGCATATAGAGACAGGCCCTACCCAACAGCGGGCTCACAGTCTAGAAGGGGGAGACAGAGAACAAAACAAAACATATTAACAGAATCAAATAACTAGAATAAATATGTACAAGTAAAACAAATGGAGTAATAAATATGTACAAACATATATACATATATTTATATATGTATATATTTATAAGGACATTTGTATGTCCTTCCCAAGCTCTTAGTCCAGCGCTCTGCATCAACATCATCAACATCAATCGTATTTATTGAGCGCTTACTATGTGCAGAGCACTGTACTAAGCGCTTGGGAAGTACAAACTGGCAACACATAGAGACAGTCCCTACCCAACAGTGGGCTCACAGTCTAAAAGGGGGAGACAGAGAACAAAACCAAACATACCAACAAAATAAAATAAATAGGATAGATATGTACAAGTAAAATAAATAGAGTAATAAATATGTATTTATGAAGCGCTTACTGTGTGCAGAGCAGTGTACTAAGCGCTTGGGAAGTCCAAGTTGGCAACATATAGAGACGGTCCCTACCCAACTGTGGGCTCACTGTGCACACAGTAAGCGCTCAGTTCATTCAGTCCTATTTATTGAGCGCTTACGGTGCGTAGAGCACTGGACTAAGCCCTTGGGAAGTCCAAGTTGGCAACAGCTAGAGCCGGGCCCTACCCGACAGCGGGCTCACGGTCTAGAAGGAAGAGACAGGTAACAAAACAAAACATGTTAACAAAATCAAATAAATAGAATAGTAAATATGGACAAGTAAAATGGAGTAATAAATATTCATTCATTCATTCAATCGTATTTATTGAGCACTTACGGGGTGCAGAGCACTGGACTAAGCCCTTGGGAAGTCCAAGTTGGCAACAGCTAGAGCCGGGCCCTACCCGACAGCAGGCTCACGGTCTAGAAGGGGGAGACGGGCAACAAAACAAAGCATGTTAACAAAATCAAATAAATAGAATAGTAAATATGGACAAGTAAAATGGAGTAATAAATATTCATTCATTCATTCATTCAATCGTATTTATTGAGCGCTTACGGGGTGCAGAGCGCTGGACTAAGCCTTTGGGAAGTCCAAGTTGGCAACATATAAAGACAGGCCCTACCCAACAGCTGGCTCACAGTCTAGAAGGGGGAGACAGAGAACAAAACAAAACATATTAACAGAATCAAATAACTAGAATAATCATGTACAAGTAAAACAAATAGAGTAATAAATATGTACAAACATATATACATATATTTATATATGTATATATTTATAAGGACATTTATAACATCTAGAGACGGTCCCTACCCAACAGCGGGCTCACAGTCTAAAAGGGGGAGACAGACAACAAAACCAAACATACTAAGAAGAACCAGCTGAGAAGCAGCGTGGCTCAGTGGGAAAAGCCCGGGCTTTGGAGTCGGAGGTCATGGGTTCAAATCCCGGCTCCACCACTTGTCAACTGTGTGACTTTGGGCAAGTCACTTCACTCCTCCGGGCCTCAGTTCCCTCATCTGGAAAATGGGGATGAAGACCGTGAGCCCCACGTGGGACAACCTGATCACTTTGTAAATTCCCCAGCGCTTAGAACAGTGCTCTGCACATAGTAAGCACTTAATAAATGCCATTAAAAAAACCCCACAATAATAATAACATGAATACAGGGTCTGCCATTGTGGTTCCGATCACATTGAAATTGAAAATAAAAAAATCCGTTGTCCCCACGCCTTCAGCCTGGGCTTGTTTCAACTCATCACACAGGTTTGTCATGGAAAAACCTTGGCGTCCTGTCCACCAGCTGACCACAAATAAATTTAGTGGGGGGCATGTTTGGCATTAAAAAAGAAAAATCCAGCAGCTGCCCGCTCTAAGCGAGGGATTAAAGACTGATGCCATTCCCGACCGCAACCGGTTCGCCTTCCTGGATGGCTTGAGAGTGGAAAACCATCTTCATATAATAATAATGATGGCATTTGTTAAGCGCTTACTATGTGCCAAGCACTGTTCTAAGCGCTGGGGGGGATACAAGGTGATCAGGTTGTCCCACCGGGGGCTCACAGTCTTCATCCCCATTTGACAGATGAGGGAACTGGGGCTCAGAGAAGTGAAGTCACTTGCCCAAGGTCACACAGCTGACATGCCATCTTTATTATTATTATTATTACAGTGCTCTGCACAAAGTAAGCGCTCAATAAATACGACTGAATGAACGAATGAACCCACGAGCTCTGACTCCGAGGCCCGGGCTGGGGACCCGGTGGGTTCATTCATTCATTCATTCAATCGTATTTATTGAGCGCTTACTGTGTGCGGAGCACTGGACGAAGCGCTTGGGAAGTCCAAGTTGGGAACATCTAGAGACGGGCCCTACCCAACAGCGGGCTCACAGGCTAGAGGGGGGAGATGGACAACAAAACAAAATATATTAACAAAATACGAGAAATAGAATAGTAAATAGGTACAAGTGAAGTAGAGTAATAAATCTGTACAATTTATGGGTTGGTGGAGGGTGTGTGTGTGTAAAACGGACCCGGGGCAGATGTGGAGGGGGCGGGGGGTGTGGAAAAGAGGCATGGGGAGGGGGTGTGTGTGTGTGAGTGTGTGTGTGTGTGTGTGAGGAAAGGGGGCATCGGGCAAGTGTGTGTGTTTGTGGAAAAGGGGCACCGGTTGTGTTTGTGGAAAAGGGGCACTGGATTTGTGTGTGTGTAGAAAAGGGACAAGGGGCATATCTATCCTATTTATTTTATTTTGTTAGTATGTTTGGTTTTGTTCTCTATCTCCCCCTTTTAGACTGTGAGCCCACTGTTGGGTAGGGACTGTCTCTAGATGTTGCCAATTTGGGCTTCCCAGGCTCTTAGTACAGTGCTCTGCACATAGTAAGCGCTCAATAATTACGATTGATGATGATGATGATGGAGGGGCAGATGTGTGGGGTGGGAGGGGCCGGGGGTGTGGAAAAGAGGCATGGGGAGGGTGTGTGTGTGTGTGTGAGTGTGAGGGAAGGGGGCATCGGGCAGGTGTGTGTGTTTGTGGAAAAGGGGCACTGGATTTGTGTGTGTGTAGAAAAGGGACAAGGGGCAGATGTGGGGGGTGGGAGGGGGCGGGGTGTGTGGAAAAGAGGCATGGGGAGGGGGTGTGTGTGTGTGTGTGTGAGTGTGAGCCCACTGTTGGGTAGGGACTGTCTCTCTATGTTGCCAACTTGTACTTCCCAAGCGCTTAGTACAGTGCTCTGCACATAGTAAGCGCTCAATAAATACGATTGATGATGATGATGATGATGAAGGGGCAGGTGTGTGGGGTGGGAGGGGGCGGGGGTGTGGAAAAGAGGCATGGGGAGGGTGTGTGTGTGTGTGTGTGAGTGTGAGGAAAGGGGGCATCGGGCAGGTGTGTGTGTTTGTGGAAAAGGGGCACCGGTTGTGTTTGTGGAAAAGGGGCACTGGATTTGTGTGTGTGTAGAAAAGGGACAAGGGGCAGATGTGGGGGGTGGGAGGGGGCGGGGTGTGTGGAAAAGAGGCATGGGGAGGGTGTGTGTGTGTGTGTGAGCCCACTGTTGGGTAGGGACTGTATATGTTGCCAACTTGTACTTCCCAAGCGCTTAGCACAGTGCTCTGCACACAGTAAGCGCTCAATAAATACGATTGATGATTGATGATGTGGTGGAGCAGGGATTCGAACCCATGACCTTTGACTCCAAAGCCCAGGATCTTTCCATTGAGCCACACTGCTTCCCGGGGCCTCATCCCGGCCCCGCCACTCACCTGCTGTTGCCTTCTTCTCGACTGTGAGCCCACTGTTGGGTAGGGACCGTCTCTATATGTTGCCAACTTGGACTTCCCAAGCGCTTAGTACAGTGCTCTGCACACAGTAAGCGCTTAATAAATACGATTGATTGATTGATTGATTGATTGCTGTGGGACCTTGGGTGAGTCAGACAGTCAGTCGTATTTAGGGTGGGCAGAGCACTGTACTGAAGCAGCGTGGCTCAGTGGAAAGAGCCCGGCCTTTGGAGCCAGACGTCGTGGGTTCAAATCCTGCCTCCACCAATTGTCAGCTGGGTGACTTTGGGCCAGTCACTTCACTTCTCTGGGCCTCAGTTCCCTCATCTGGAAAATGGGGATGAAGACTGGGAGCCCCACGTGGGACAGCCTGATCACCTTGTAACCTCCCCAGTGCTTAGAACAGTGCTTTGCACATCGTAAGTGCTTAATAAATGCCGTCATTATCATTATTATTATTGTCACTTCACATCTCTGGGCCTCAGTTCCCTCATCTGGAAAATGGGGATGAAGACTGGGAGCCCCACGTGGGACAGCCTGATCACCTTGTAACCTCCCCAGCGCTTAGAACAGTGCTTTGCACATCGTAAGTGCTTAATAAATGCCGTCATTATCATTATTATTATTGTCACAACTTCTCTGGGCCTCAGTTCCCTCATCTGGAAAATGGGGATGAAGACTGTGAGCCCCCCGTGGGATAACCTCATCACCTGGTAACCTCCCTAGCGCTTAGAACAGTGCTTTGCACATCGTAAGTGCTTAATAAATGCCGTCATTATTATTATTATTGTCACTTCACTTCTCTGGGCCTCAGTTCCCTCATCTGGAAAATGGGGATGAAGACTGTGAGCCCCCCCGTGGGACAACCTGATCCCCTTGTAACCTCCCCAGCGCTTAGAACAGTGCTTTGCACATCGTAAGTGCTTAATAAATGCCGTCATTATTATTATTATTATTATTGTCACTTCACTTCTCTGGGCCTCAGTTCCCTCATCTGTAAAATGGGGATGAAGACTGTGAGCCCCCCGTGGGACAACCTGATCACCTTGTAACCTCCCCAGCGCTTTGAACAGTGCTTTGCTCATAGTAAGCGCTTAATAAATGTCATTAAAAAAAAAAATCTCAGGATGCTCTGAATCCAGATGAAAGAGAAGTCCTTAACTTCTCTGTGCCTCAGTTCCCTCATCTGTAGAATGGGGAGGAAGACTGTGAGCCCCCCATGGGACAACCTGATCACCTTGTAACCTCCCCAGCGCTTAGAACAGTGCTTTGCACATAGTTAGCGCTTAATAAATGTCATTTTAAAAAGAGAGAGAGAAAACCTCAAGGGAGGTAGAGCTAACAGAGAAATCTCAGGATGCTCTGCGGCCAGGTGAAAAAAAAGTCCTTAACTTCTCTGTGCCTCAGTTCCCTCATCTGTAAAATGGGGATGAAGACTGTGAGCCCCCCGTGGGACAACCTGATCACCTTGTGTCCCCCCCAGCGCTTAGAACAGTGCTTCGCACATAGTAAGCGCTTAGCAAATGCCATCATCCTCATCCTCTAGAATTCCTCTAACGATAATGATAACGATGGTAGTTGTTAAAGCGCCTATTAGGTGCCAAGCACTGTACTAAGCGCTGAAGTGGAGACGAGCACGCAGTCCCTGCCCCACGTGGGGCTCACAGTCCCAATCCCCATTTTACAGACGAGGTCACTGAGGCACATAGATAAGCTGGGGAGCCGGGATTAGAACCCAGGACCTTCTGACAACCGGGCCCGGGCTGTAGCCACTATGCCGCGCTGCTTCTCAGACCGTAAGCTCTTTAATAATAAGGATAATAATAATAATGAAGCATTTATTAAGTGCTTACTATGTGCAAAGCACTGTTCTAATCACTGGGGAGGTTACAAAGGTGATCAGGTTGTCCCACGGGGGGCTCACAGTCTTCATCCCCGTTTTACAGATGAGGTCACCGAGGCACAGAGAGGTGAAGTGATTCACCCAAGGTCACCCAGCTGACCGTTGGCGGAGCTGGGATTTGAACCCACAACCTGCGACTCCAAAGCCCGGGCTCTTTCCACTGAGCCATGCTGCTTCTCCAATAATGATGGCATTTATTAAGCGCTTAGTAGGTGCAGAGCTGGGATTTGAACCCACGACCTCCGACTCCAAAGCCCGGGCTCTTTCCACTGAGCCACACTGCTTCTCCAATAATGATGGCATTTATTAAGCGCTTACTAGGTGCAGAGCTGGGATTTGAACCCACAACCTCCGACTCCAAAGCCCGGGCTCTTTCCACTGAGCCACGCTGCTTCTCCAATAATGATGGCATTTATTAAGCGCTCAGTAGGTGCAGAGCTGGGATTTGAACCCACGACCTCCGACTCCAAAGCCCGGGCTCTTTTCACTGAGCCACACTGCTTCTCATCATAATGATGGCATTTATTAAGCGCTCAGTAGGTGCAGAGCTGGGATTTGAACCCATGACCTCCGACTCCAAAGCCCGGGCTCTTTCCACTGAGCCACACCGCTTCTCCAGTAATGATGGAATTTATTAAGTGCTTAGTAGGTGCAGAGCCGGGATTTGAACCCACGACCTCCGACTCCAAAGCCCGGGCTCTTTCAACTGAGCCACCCTGCTTCTCCAATAATGATGGCATTTATTAAGCGCTTAGTAGGTGCAGAGTTGGGATTTGAACCCACGACCTCCGACTCCAAAGCCCGGGCTCTTTCCACTGAGCCACGCTGCTTCTCATAATAATGATGGCATTTATTAAGCGCTTAGTAGGTGCAGAGCTGGGATTTGAACCCACGACCTCCGACTCCAAAGCCCGGGCTCTTTCCACTGAGCCACTCTGCTTCTCCAATAATGATGGCATTTATTAAGCGCTTAGTAGGTGCAGAGCTGGGATTTGAACCCACGACCTCTGACTCCAAAGCCCGGGCTCTTTCCACTGAGGCACACTGCTTCTCATAATAATGATGGCATTTATTAAGCGCTTAGTAGGTGCAGAGCTGGGATTTGAACCCACGACCTCCGACTCCAAAGTCCGGGCTCTTTCCACTGTGCCACACCACTTCTCCAGTAATGATGGAATTTATTAAGCGCTTAGTAGGTGCAGAGTTGGGATTTGAACCCACGACCTCCGACTCCAAAGCCCGGGCTCTTTCCACTGAACCACACTGCTTCTCATAATAATGATGGCATTTATTAAGCGCTTAGTAGGTGCAGAGCTGGGATTTGAACCCACGACCTCCGACTCCAAAGCCCGGGCTCTTTCCACTGAGCCACTCTGCTTCTCCAATAATGATGGCATTTATTAAGCGCTTAGTAGGTGCAGAGTTGGGATTTGAACCCACGACCTCCGACTCCAAAGCCCGGGCTCTTTCCACTGAGCCACACTGCTTCTCCAATAATGATGGCATTTATTAAGCGCTTAGTAGGTGCAGAGCTGGGATTTGAACCCACGACCTCTGACTCCAAAGCCCGGGCTCTTTCCACTGAGGCACACTGCTTCTCATAATAATGATGGCATTTATTAAGCGCTTAGTAGGTGCAGAGCTGGGATTTGAACCCATGACCTCTGACTCCAAAGCCCGGGCTCTTTCCACTGAACAGTCACTCTGCTTCTCCAATAATGATGGCATTTATTAAGCGTTTTGTAGGTGCAGAGTTGGGATTTGAACCCACGACCTCCGACTCCAAAGCCCGGGCTCTTTCCACTGAGCCGCACTGCTTCTCCAATAATGATGGCACTTATTAAGCGCTCAGTAGGTGCAGAGCTGGGATTTGAACCCACGACCTCCGACTCCAAAGCCCGGGCTCTTTTCACTGAGCCACACTGCTTCTCATCATAATGATGGCATTTATTAAGCGCTTAGTAGGTGCAGAGCTGGGATTTGAACCCACGACCTCCGACTCCAAAGCCCGGGGTCTTTCCACTGAGCCACACCGCTTCTCCAGTAATGATGGAATTTATTAAGTGCTTAGTAGGTGCAGAGCTGGGATTTGAACCCACGACCTCCGACTCCAAAGCCCGGGCTCTTTCCACTGAGCCACACTGCTTCTCATGATAATGATGGCATTTATTAAGCGCTTAGTAGGTGCAGAGCTGGGATTTGAACCCACGACCTCCGACTCCAAAGCCCGGGCTCTTTCCACTGAACAGTCACTCTGCTTCTCCAATAATGATGGCATTTATTAAGCGTTTAGTAGGTGCAGAGCTGGGATTTGAACCCACGACCTCCGACTCCAAAGCCCGGGCTCTTTCCACTGAGCCACACTGCTTCTCATGATAATGATGGCATTTATTAAGCGCTTAGTAGGTGCAGAGTTGGGATTTGAACCCACGACCTCCGACTCCAAAGCCCGGGCTCTTTCCACTGAACAGTCACTCTGCTTCTCCAATAATGATGGCATTTATTAAGCGTTTAGTAGGTGCAGAGCTGGGATTTGAACCCACGACCTCCGACTCCAAAGCCCGGGCTCTTTCCACTGAGCCACACTGCTTCTCATAATAATGATGGCATTTATTAAGCGCTTAGTAGGTGCAGAGCTGGGATTTGAACCCACGACCTCCGACTCCAAAGCCCGGGCTCTTTCCACTGAGCCTCACTGCTTCTCCAATAATGATGGCACTTATTAAGCGCTCAGTAGGTGCAGAGTTGGGATTTGAACCCACGACCTCCGACTCCAAAGCCCGGGCTCTTTCCATAGAGCCACACTGCTTCTCCAATAATGATGGCATTTATTAAGCGCTCAGTAGGTGCAGAGCTGGGATTTGAACCCACGACCTCCGACTCCAAAGCCCGGGCTCTTTCCATTGAGCCACACTGCTTCTCCAATAATGATGGCATTTATTAAGCGCTCAGTAGGTGCAGAGCTGGGATTTGAACCCACGACCTCCGACTCCAAAGCCCGGGCTCTTTTCACTGAGCCACACTGCTTCTCATCATAATGATGGCATTTATTAAGCGCTCAGTAGGTGCAGAGCTGGGATTTGAACCCATGACCTCCGACTCCAAAGCCCGGGCTCTTTCCACTGAGCCACACCGCTTCTCCAGTAATGATGGAATTTATTAAGTGCTTAGTAGGTGCAGAGCCGGGATTTGAACCCACGACCTCCGACTCCAAAGCCCGGGCTCTTTCCACTGAGCCACCCTGCTTCTCCAATAATGATGGCATTTATTAAGCGCTTAGTAGGTGCAGAGCTGGGATTTGAACCCACGACCTCCGACTCCAAAGCCCGGGCTCTTTCCACTGAGCCACACTGCTTCTCATCATAATGATGGCATTTATTAAGCGCTCAGTAGGTGCAGAGCTGGGATTTGAACCCATGACCTCTGACTCCAAAGCCCGGGCTCTTTCCACTGAGCCACATTGCTTCTCCAGTAATGATGGCATTTATTAAGCGCTCAGTAGGTGCAGAGCTGGGATTTGAACCCACGACCTCCGACTCCAAAGCCCGGGCTCTTTCCACTGAGCCACCCTGCTTCTCCAATAATGATGGCATTTATTAAGCGCTTAGTAGGTGCAGAGTTGGGATTTGAACCCACGACCTCCGACTCCAAAGCCCGGGCTCTTTCCACTGAGCCACGCTGCTTCTCATAATAATGATGGCATTTATTAAGCGCTTAGTAGGTGCAGAGCTGGGATTTGAACCCACGACCTCCGACTCCAAAGCCCGGGCTCTTTCCACTGAGCCATGCGGCTTCTCATAATAATGATGGCATTTATTAAGCGCTCAGTAGGTGCAGAGCTGGGATTTGAACCCACAACCTCCGACTCCAAAACCCGGGCTCTTTCCACTGACCCACACTGTTTCTCCAGTAATGATGGCATTTATTAAGCACTTACTAGGTGCAGAGCTGGGATTTGAACCCACGACCTCCGACTCCAAAGTCCGGGCTCTTTCCACTGTGCCACACCACTTCTCCAGTAATGATGGAATTTATTAAGCGCTTAGTAGGTGCAGAGCTGGGATTTGAACCCACGACCTCCGACTCCAAAGCCCGGGCTCTTTCCACTGAACCACACTGCTTCTCATAATAATGATGGCATTTATTAAGCGCTTAGTAGGTGCAGAGCCGGGATTTGAACCCACGACCTCCGACTCCAAAGCCCGGGCTCTTTCCACTGAGCCACGCTGCTTCTCCAATAATGATGGCATTTATTAAGCGCTCAGTAGGTGCAGAGCTGGAATTTGAACCCACGACCTCCGACTCCAAAGCCCGGGCTCTTTCCACAGAGCCACGCTGCTTCTCCAATAATGATGGCATTTATTAAGCGCTTAGTAGGTGCAGAGCTGGGATTTGAACCCACGACCTCCGACTCCAAAGCCCGGGCTCCTTCCACTGAGCCACTCTGCTTCTCCAATAATGATGGCATTTATTAAGCGCTTAGTAGGTACAGAGCCGGGATTTGAACCCAGGACCTCCGACTCCCAAGCCCGGGCTCTTTCCACTGAACCACGCTGCTTCACAGATTTCTCTGCTGGGTGACCTTGGGCGAGTCGCTTCAATTCTCTGTGCCTCAGTTCCCTCATCTGTAAAATGGGGATGGAGACTGCGAGCCCCACGTGGGACAGGGACTGCGTCCCACCCCATTTGCTTGTATCCACCCTGGGCGCCTGGCACGTAGTAAGCGCTCAACAAATACCACCGTTATGATTATTAATAATTCATTTTAGGGATTTTACAATCTCCCAATAGTTTGTAAGCTCTTATCTGGGAAGCGGCGTGGCTCGGCGTGGCACACAGTGAGCGCTCAATAAATACGATTGATTGATTGACTGATTGATTAACAAATGCCATTATTATTATTATTATTGTTATCTGTAAAAAATGGGGATTAGAGTGTGAACCCAATATGGGACAGGGGCCGTGTCCAACCTGATGACCTTTCAGTGCACAGAACAGTGCTTGGTACATAGTGCTTCGCAATAATAATAATAATTCGAAATAATAATAATAATAATAATAATGGCATTTTTAAATGCTTACTATGTGCCAAGCACTGTTCTAAGCGCTGGGGAGGTTCCAAGGTGATCAGGTTGTCCCACGGGGGGGCTCACAGTCTTCATCCCCATTTTCCAGATGAGGGAACTGAGGCCCAGAGAATAATAATAATAATAATAATAATAATAATAATAATGGCATTTATTAAGCGCTTACTATATGCAAAGCACCGTTCTAAGCGCTGGGGAGGTTACAAGGTGATCAGGTTGTCCCACGGGGGGCTCACAGTCTTCATCCCCATTTTCCAGATAGGGAACTGAGGCCCAGAAAAGTGAAGTGACTGCCCCAAAGTCACCCAGCTGACAGTTGGCGGAGGCGGGATTTGAACCCATGACCTCTGACTCCCAAGCCCGGGCTCCTTCCACTGAGCCACGCTGCTTCACAAGTACCATAATTATAATAATTAGAAGCATCGTGGCTCAGTGGAAGGAGCCCGGGCTTGGGAGTCAGAGGTCATGGGTTCAAATCCCGACTCCGCCAATTGTCAGCTGGGTGACTTTGGGCCAGTCACTTCTCCTTGTCTCAGTTCCCTCATCTGTAAAATGGGGATGAAGACTGTGAGCCCCCCGTGGGACAACCTGACCACCTTGTATCTCCCCCAGCGCTTAGAACAGTGCTTTGCACATAATAATAATGCATAAATAAATAATGATATTATTTAATTATTTATTAAATATTAATCGCTTAACAAATACCATCATTATTATTATTATTATTATTATTGTCAGCTGTGTGACTTTGGGCCAGCCACTTCACTTCTCTGGGCCTCAGTTCCCTCATCTGTAAAATGGGGATGAAGACTGTGAGCCTCACGTGGGACAACCTGATCACCTTGTATCTACCCCACTGCTTAGAACAGTGCTTTGCACATAATAATGAATAAGAATAATGCTTTTATTTATTTATTACATAGTAATCGCTTAACAAATACCATCATTATTATTATTATTATTGTCAGCTGTGTGACTTTGGGCCTCAGTTCCCTCATCTGTCAAATGGGGATGAAGACTGTGAGCCCCCCGTGGGACAACCTGATCACCTTGTATCTACCCCAGCGCTTAGAACAGTGCTTCGCAGATAATAATAGTACATAAATGAATAATAAATAATAATTGTATTTATTTATTACATAGTAATCGCTTAACAAATACCATCATTATTATTATTATTGTCAGCTGTGTGACTTTGGGCCAGTCACTTCACTTCTCCGGGCCTCAGTTCCCTCATCTGTACAATGGGGGTGAAGACTGTGAGCACCCCGTGGGACAACCTGATCACCCTGTAACTTCCCTAGCTCTTAGACCAGTGCTTTGCACATAGCAAGCGGAAATACCACAGCGCATGCGCAGTCCCAGAGGAGGCAGGGCCTTACCAGGGCGCACGCGCGGCCCCCAAGGCGGCGGTGCCCTGATACAGCGCATGCGCGGTCCCAGAGGAGGCAGGGCCTACCAAGGCGCACGCGCGGCCCCAAGGGGGCGGGGCCCTGCTACAGCACACGCGCGGAAAATTAAAGCGCATGCGCGGCCCCTGAGGAGGCAGGGCCTACCAGTGCGCACGCGCGGCTCCAAAGGGGGCGGGGCCCTACTAGAGCACGCGCGCGCGCGCGCAATTTCCGTTGATTTCCGTCCCTCGTGAGTCGCCGTAGCGCGACCGCCGGTGGGGCCCTGAGTTCGAGTTCTACGACCCTCCGGCCTGTCGGAGCCCACGATGTTCCCGGAGCTCAACAACTTGCTGGACGCCTCCCCGGACAAGCCCGAGGAGGTGAAGCCGCCGGGCGGGGCGGGCGGAAGCGGCGCTCCGCGGGGCCCCTCTCCGACTACATCGCCCAGCATGCACCGCGGCCCGCGCGGTGGGGGGGGCCGCGAGGCATGCTGGGACTTGTAGTTTTCGGGTGGGGGGACAAAACGGGATCCATCAATCAGTCAACCATACTTATTGAGCGCTTACTGTGTGCAGTGCACTGTACTAAGCGCTTGGGAAGTACAAATTGGAAACATGTAGAGACGGTTCCTACTCAACAGCGGGCTCACAGTCTAGAAGGGGGGACAGGCAACAAAACAAAGCATATTAACAAAATCAAATAAATAGAACAGTAAATATGGACAAGTAAAATAGAGTAATAGATATTCGTTCATTCATTCATTCAATCATATTTACTGAGCGCTTACTGTGTGCAGAGCACTGGACTAAGCGCTTGGGAAGTCCAAGTTGGCAACATCTGGAGCCTTTTCCTTTTAATCTCATTTCTTAGGCGCTTACTACGTCACAGGCACTGTGTTCAGCGCCAGGGCAGATAATAATATCAATCAATCAATGGTATTTATTGAGCGCTTACTGTGTGCAGAGCACTGTACTAAGCGCTCGGGAAGTCCAAGTTGGCAACATCTAGAGACGGTCCCTATCCAACAGTGGGTTCAGAGTCTAGAAGGATCCTGGAGCCTTCTCCTTTTAATATCATTTCTTAGGCGCTTACTACGTCACAGGCACTGTGTTAAGCGCGGGGGCAGATAATAATATCAATCAATCAATCGTATTTATTGAGCGCTTACTATGTGCAGAGCACTGTACTGAGCGCTTGGGAAGTCCAAGTTGGCAACATCTAGAGATGGGCCCTACCCAACAGCGGGCTCACAGTCGAGAAGGGGGAGACAGAGAACAAAACAAAACATATTAACAAAATAAAATGAATAGAATAGATATATACAAGTAAAATAAATAAATTAATAGAGTAATAAATAGGTACCAACATATATACAGGTGCTGTGGGGAATCAATCAATCATATTTATTGAGCGCTTACTGTGTGCAGAGCACTGAACTAAGCGCTTGGGAAGCCCAAGTTGGCAACATCTAGAGACGGTCCCTACCCAACAGCGGGCTCACAGTCTAAAAGGGGGAGACAGAGAACAAAACCAAACATACTAACAAAATAAAATAAATAGAATAGATAGGTACAAGTAAAATAAATAGAGTAATAAATCTGTACAAACATATATCCATATATACAGGTGCTGTGGGGAAGGGAAGGAGGTAAGATGGGGGGGGATGGAGAGGGGGACGAGGGGGAGAGGAGGGAAGGGGGCTTAGTCTGGGAAGGCCTCCTGGAGGAGGTGAGCTCTCAGTAGGGCCTTATTAAAGGGGGGAGACAGACAACAAAACAATACACGTGGTCAGGTGTCAAGTCGTCAGAATAAATCGAAGTAAAGCTAGATGCACGTCATTGACAAAATTAATAGAATAGTAAATATGGGCATAATAATAATAATAATGATGGCATTTATTAAGCGCTTACTATGTGCAAAGCACCGTTCTAAGCGCTGGACATCTCCCACCCGCCTTCGTTACACTCTCTGTGCCCTCTTTCAGGGGACACTCACGCTCCTCTGCGACGTCAAGACGGATGGCAGTTTCCTCGTGCATCACTTTCTCTCCTTCTACCTCAGAGGTATCGGGCCGACGGAGGTGGGGTGGATTGAGGGGTTTTTTGGGTTGGGGGGCGTTGCGTTCAGTGCCCTGGGGGACTGGCAGGTGGGCAGAAAAGCCTTCGGGAGCGGGTCCTCCCGTCCCCTGCCACCACCGGTGCCCGTAAAATGGTCAATCAATCAATCGTATTTATTGAGCGCTTACTGTGTGCAGAGCACTGTACTGAGCGCTTGGGAAGTCCAAGTTGGCAACATAGAGAGCCGGTCCCTACCCACAGTGGGTTCACCGTCTAGAAGGATCCTGGAGCCTTCTCCTTTTAATATCGTTTCTTAGGCACTTACTACGTCACAGGCACTGTGTTAAGCGTGGGAGCAGATAATAATATCAATCAATCAATCAATCGTATTTATTGAGCGCCTACTGTGTGCAGAGCACTGTACTGAGCGCTTGGGAAGTCCAAGTTGGCAACACAGAGAGCCGGTCCCTACCCACAGTGGGTTCACCGTCTAGAAGGATCCTGGAGCCTTCTACTTTTAATATCATTTCTTAGGCGCTTACTACGTCACAGGCACTGTGTTAAGCGCGGGAGCAGATAATAATATCAATCAATCAATCGTATTTATTGAGCGCTTCCTGTGTGCAGAGCACTGGACTAAGCGCTTGGGAAGTCCAAGTTGGCAACATGGAGAGCCGGTCCCTACCCACAGTGGGTTCACCGTCTAGAAGGATCCTGGAGCCTTCTCCTTTTAATATCATTTCTTAGGCGCTTACTACGTCACAGGCACTGTGTTAAGCGCGGGAGCAGATAGTAATATCAATCAATCAATTAATCGTATTTATTGAGCGCTTACTGTGTGCAGAGCACTGGACTGAGCGCTTGGGAAGTCCAAGTTGGCAACATAGAGAGCCGGTCCCTACCCACAGTGGGTTCACCGTCTAGAAGGATCCTGGAGCCTTTTCCTTTTAATATCATTTCTTAGGCGCTTACCACGTCACAGGCACTGTGTTAAGCGCGGGAGCAGATAGTAATATCAATCAATCAATCAATCGTATTTATTGAGCGCTTACTGTGTGCAGATCACTGGACTAAGCGCTTGGGAAGTCCAAGTTGGCAACATAGAGAGCCGGTCCCTACCCACAGTGGGTTCACCGTCTAGAAGGATCCTGGAGCCTTCTCCTTTTAATATCATTTCTTAGGCGCTTACTACGTCATAGGCACTGTGTTAAGCGCAGGAGCAGATAATAATATCAATCAATCAATCGTATTTATGGAGCGCCTACTGTGTGCAGAGCACTGTACTGAGCGCTTGGGAAGTCCAAGTTGGCAACATAGAGAAGCCGGTCCCTACCCACAGTGGGTTCACCGTCTAGAAGGATCCTGGAGCCTTCTCCTTTTAATATCATTTCTTAGGCGCTTACTACGTCACAGGCACTGTGTTAAGCGTGGGAGCAGATAGTAATATCAATCAATCAATCAATCGTATTTATTGAGCGCTTACTGTGTGCAGAGCACTGGACTAAGCGCTTGGGAAGTACAAGTTGGCAACATATAGAGACAGGCCTTACCCAACAGTGGGCTCACAGGCTAGAAGGGGGAGGCAGAGAACAAAACCAAACATATTCACAAAATAAAATCAATAGAATGGGTGTGTACGAGTATAATGTCAGGCTCACCGGCCGAGAGGGGCTTCCTCAACACTCCCACCCCCCCGGTCGGACGTCCAGCAAGGCACCGCCGAAGGGGAGGGCGATTATTTTGGACTGGGTCTCAGGATGGCCACGGTTGTGGCCCCGGCTGCGTCACAGTAATCGAAATAATAATTACGCTATCTCTCTTCCTCCCTTCAAAGCCCTACTGAGAGCTCACCTCCTCCAGGAGGCCTTCCCACCCTGAGCCTTTATAATAATAATAATAATGTTGGTATTTGTTAAGCGCTTACTATGTGCCAGGCACGGTTCTAAGCGCTGGGGTAGATACAAGGTCATCAGGTTGTCCCACGGGGGGCTCCCAGTCTTCATCCCCATTTTCCAGATGAGGGAACTGAGGCCCAGAGAAGGGAAGCGACTGGCCCAAAGTCACCCAGCTGACAAGTGGCGGAGCCGGGATTTGAACCCATGACCTCTGACTCCAAAGCCTGGGCTGTTTCCACTGAGCCACGCTGCTTCCCCTAAGAGAAGACAGTCTTAACTATATGTTAAGATATTATTCTTAATAATAATAAGAATATATTTATTAAGCGCTTACTATGTGCAAAGCACTGTTCTAAGCGCTGGGAAGGTTACAGGGTGATCAGGTTGTCCCACGGGGGGCTCGTAGTCTTCATCCCCATTATTACTCTCCGTGGTGCCCGCTTCCTTTGCCCCTGGCCCCACCCCCGCTCATCACGCATCTGGCCGCCCCCTTCACTAAGCGCTTAGTACAGTGCTCTGCCCACAGTAAGCGCTCACTAAATACGACTGATGGATTTATACTGTATATATGTATGTACTGTATATATGTATATATCTATATATGTATATATCTATATATGTATATATGTTTGTACATATTTATTACTCAATTTATTGATTTTACTGAGCCTATATATACTGTATATATGTATATATCCGTATATATGTTTGTACATATTTATTGCTCTATTTTACTTGTACATATCTATCCTATTTATTTTATTTTGTTAATATGTTTGGTTGTGTTCTCTATCTCCCCCTTCTAGACTGTGAGCCCGCTGTTGGGTAGGGACCGTCTCTATATTTGCCAATTTGTACTTCCCAAGTGCTTAGTACAGTGCTCTGCACACAGTAATAAATCAATCAATCAATCAATCGTATTTATTGAGCGCTTACTGTGTGCAGAGCACTGTACTAAGCGCTTGGGAAGTACAAATTGGCAACACATAGAGACAGTCCCTACCCAACAGTGGGCTCACCGTCTAAAAGGGGGAGACGGAGAACAGAACCAAACATACCAACAAAATAAAATAAATAGGATAGAAATGTACAAGTAAAATAAATAAATAAATAAATAGAGTAATAAATATGTACAACCATATATACATATATACAGGTATATATGCATATATATACAGTAAGCGCTCAATAAATACGATTGACGACGATGATGATGAATGAACGCTCTGCGGCCAGCGCTGGGTAGGGACCGTCTGCGCTTAGTCCAGTGCTCTGCACACAGTAAGCGCTCAATAAATACGATTGATTGATTTAGGTTGCCTACTTGTACTTCCCAAGCGCTCAGAACAGTGCTTTGCACGTAGTAAGCGCTTAACAAATGCCCTTATTGTTGAATACGATTGACTGACCCTCCGATGTCTTTTCCAGCCGGTTGTAAGGTGTGTTTCGTGGCCCTTCTCCAGTCCTTCAGCCATTATAACATCGTCGCACAGAAGCTGGTAAGAGGCTGGGGCTATCTGCTGAGCGTTTTTTTTTTCTTTTTATAATGGTATTTATTAAGCGCTTACTACGTGCAAAGCACTGTTCTAAGCGCTGGAGCGTTCTTTTGGGGGGCCGGTGGCGGGGGGAGGGCTCTGAGAGTCACCCCCTTTTAGACTGTGAGCCCACTGTTGGGTAGGGACTGTCTCTATACGTTGCCAACTTGGACTTCCCAAGCGCTTAGTCCAGTGCTCTGCACACAGTAAGCGCTCAATAAATACGATTGAATGAATGAATGAATGAACAAATACCATCATTATTGTTATTATTATTATTAAAATGGGGATGAAGACCGGGAGCCCCACGCGGGACAACCTGATCACCTTGTATCCTCCCCAGCGCTTAGAACAGTGCTCTGCACATAGAGTAAGCGCTTAACAAATACCATCATCATTATTATTATTATTATTAAAATGGGGATGAAGACCGGGAGCCCCACGAGGGACAACCTGATCACCTTGAGTGCTTAGAAAAGTGCTTCGCACATAGCAGCGTGGCTCAGTGGGAAGAGCCCGGGCTTTGGAGTCGGAGGTCATGGGTTCGAATCCCGGCTCCGCCAGTTGTCAGCTGGGTGACTTTGGGCGAGTCACTTCACTTCTCTGGGCCTCAGTGACCTCATCTGTCAAATGGGGATGAAGACTGTGAGCCTCACATGGGATAACCTGATCACCTTGTAACCTCCCCAGCGCTTAGAGCAGTGCTTTGCACATAGTAAACGCTTAACAAATACCATCATCATTATTATTATGATTAAAATGGGGATGAAGACCGGGAGCCCCACGAGGGACAACCTGATCACCTTGAGTGCTTAGAAAAGTGCTTCGCACATAGCGGCGTGGCTCAGTGGGAAGAGCCCGGGCTTTGGAGTCGGAGGTCATGGGTTCGAATCCCGGCTCCGCCAGTTGTCAGCTGGGTGACTTTGGGGGAGTCACTTCACTTCTCTGGGCCTCAGTGACCTCATCTGTCAAATGGGGATGAAGACTGTGAGCCCCCCCGTGGGACAACCTGATCCCCTTGTAACCTCCCCAGCGCTTAGAACAGTGCTTTGCACATAGTAAGCGCTTAATAAATGCCATCATCATTATTATTATGATTAAAATGGGGATGAAGACCGGGAGCCCCACGAGGGACAACCTGATCACCTTGAGTGCTTAGAAAAGTGCTTCGCACATAGCGGCGTGGCTCAGTGGGAAGAGCCCGGGCTTTGGAGTCCGAGGTCATGGGTTCGAATCCCGGCTCCGCCAGTTGTCAGCTGGGTGACTTTGGGGGATTCACTTCACTTCTCTGGGCTTCAGTGACCTCATCTGTCAAATGGGGATGAAGACTGGGAGCCCCCCGTGGGACAACCTGATCCCCTTGTAACCTCCCCAGCGCTTAGAACAGTGCTTTGCACATAGTAGGCGCTTAACAAATACCATCATCATTATTATTATGATTAAAATGGGGATGAAGACCGGGAGCCCCACAAGGGACAACCTGATCACCTTGAGTGCTTAGAAAAGTGCTTCGCACATAGCGGCGTGGCTCAGTGGGAAGAGCCCGGGCTTTGGAGTCCGAGGTCATGGGTTCGAATCCCGGCTCCGCCAGTTGTCAGCTGGGTGACTTTGGGCGAGTCACTTCACTTCTCTGGGCCTCAGTGACCTCATCTGTCAAATGGGGATGAAGACTGGGAGCCTCACATGGGATAACCTGATCACCTTGTAACCTCCCCAGCGCTTAGAACAGTGCTTTGCAAATAGTAAGCGCTTAATAAATGCCGTCTTTAAGAAATACCCTCATTATCGTGTCACCCAATTTTTTTCCTCCTTCCAGGGGGTCAGCCTGGCTGCGGCCAAGGAGCGGGGCCAGCTGGTCTTCTTCGAAGGCCTCAAGTCCACTGCCGGGGCCCTCTCCGGATCCGAGGAGCCGTCCCACCCCCTTCCCTTTATCAGGTGAGTCATTTCTTCATTCAGTCGTATTTATTGAGCGCTTACTGTGTGCAGAGCACTGTACTAAGCGCTTGGGAAGTCCAAGTCGGCAAGGTACAGAGATGGTCCCTGCCCAGCGACGGGCTCACGGTCTAGAAGGGGGAGACGGACAGCAAAGCAAAACATGCGGACGGGTGTCCAGTCATCAGAAGAAATAGAAGTAAAGCTAGATAATAATAATAATAATAATAATAATAATAATAATAATAGCATTTATTAAGCGCTTACTATGTGCAAAGCACTGTTCTAAGCGCTGGGGAAGTTACAAGGTGATCAGGTTGTCCCACGGGGGGCTCACAATCTTAAATGATGATGGGTACATAAATAAATAAATGATCTATTTAATTATATTTAATATAATAAATAATGAATAATATTTTAATAATAAAAAATAAATAAAAATAATAAATAATAAATGATGGCATTTATTA
This sequence comes from Tachyglossus aculeatus, assembly GCF_015852505.1. Lineage (NCBI taxonomy): Eukaryota > Metazoa > Chordata > Mammalia > Monotremata > Tachyglossidae > Tachyglossus > Tachyglossus aculeatus. Next base: position 2,890,655 of record NC_052078.1, on the reverse strand, counting down.
AGCGCTTACTATGTGCAAAGCACTGTTCAAAGCGCTGGGGAAGTTACAAGGTAATAATCAGGTTGTCCCACGGGGGGCTCACAATCTTAAATGATGATGAATAAATAAACAAATATAAATAAATAATGTATTTACTTATATTTAATATAATAAATAATATCTTTAATGATAAAAACAAATAAATAAAATAATAAATAATAAATGATGGCATTTATTAAGCACTATGTGCAAAGCACTGTTCTAAGCGCTGGGGAAGTTACAAGGTAATCAGGTTGTCCCACGGGGGGCTCACAATCTTAAATGATGATGAATAAATAAACAAATCAATATGAATAAATAATATATTTAATTATATTCAATATAATAAACAATATCTTTAATAATAAAAATAAATAAATAAAATAATAAATGATGGCATTTATTAAACACTTACTATGTGCAAAGCAGTGTTCTAAGCGCTGGGGAGGTTACAAGGGGATCAGGTTGTCCCACGGGGGGCTCACAATCTTAAATGGTGATGAATAAATAAATAAATAAATAAGAATAAATAACTTTAATTATATTTAATATAATAAATAATAAACAATATCTTTAATAATAAAAATAAATAAATAATAAATGATGGCATTTATTAAGCACTTACTATGTGCAAAGCACTGTTCTAAGCGCTGGGGAGGTTACAAATTAATCGTGGGGCAACCTGATCACCTTTTATCCCCCCAACGCTTAGAACAGTGCTTTGCACATAGTAAGCGCTTAGCAAATGCCATCATTATTATTATTATTATTATTATCCCCATTTTCCAAATGAGGTCACTGAGACAAGCAGCGCGGCTCAGTGGAAAGAGCCTGGCCCGGTTCAAATCCCAGCTGTGTGACCTTGGGCAAGTCACTTAACTTCTCTGAGCCTCAGTTCCCTCATCGGTAAAATGGGGATGAAGACTGTGAGCCCCACGGGGGACCACCTCATCACCTTGTATCCCCCCAGCGCTTAGAACAGTGCTTTGCACATAGTAAGCACTTAACAAATGCCATCATCATCATCATCATCCATTCAATCATATTTACTGAGCGCTTACTGTGTGCAGAGCACTGTACTAAGCACTTGGGAAGTACAATTGGTTAAATTAAGATTTATTAATTTAAGCGCTTAATTTTAGTAAGCGCTGAATACGATTGATTAATAAATGTCATTAATAATAATAATAATAATAATAAGAGTAAATATGTACAAGTAAAATAGAGTAATAAATCTGTTCAAACATATATACATATATATGTATATATACATATGTAAATATATACATATAGTCGGTCCCCCCACCACCCCTTACACTGACCCTCCTCGTGGGCCTGCCTCACCTGTATATATGTTTGTACATATTTATTACTCTATTTATTCATTTTACTTGTACCTATCTATTCTATTTATTTTATTTTGTTAGTATGTTTGGTTTTGTCGTCCGTCTCCCCCTTCTAGCCTGTGAGCCCGCTGTCGGGTAGGGCCCGTCTCTAGATGTTGCCAGCTTGGACTTCCCAAGCGCTCAGTCCAGTGCTCTGCACACAGTAAGCGCTCAATAAATACGATTGATGGATTGATTGGGGCGCCGCGATTTCTCCCTCGCCGGCCATTTGTCCCCTCTGCGCATCCAGGGGCGGGAGCCGGGACCTGCGGCCGCTCTCGGACTTCGTGCGCCGGGCCCTGATGCCCCCGGACGATGCCACCGGCTCCCCGAGTCGCCCGGCGCTGCTGGTGGATGACCTGAGCGTCCTGCTCAGCCTGGGCCTGGCCCCCGTCGCTGTACTGGACTTCATCCACTCCTGTAGAGTCACCGTGTGCCGCCGGCTGAAGGTAACGGGCCGCCCCAAGCCGCCGGGGCCTCCGGGAGGGGTGGGCCTCGTCATTCCCCTTCTAGACTGGGAGCCCACTGTTGGGTAGGGACCGTCTCTAGATGTTGCCAACTTGGACTTCCCAAGCGCTTAGTACAGTGCTCTGCACACAGGAAGCGCTCAATCAATGCGATTGAATGAATGAATGAATGAATGTCTCCCCCTTCTCGACTGTGAGCCCACTGTTGGGTAGGGACCGTCTCTAGACGTCGCCAACTTGGGCTTCCCAAGCGCTTAGTCCAGTGCTCTGCACACAGTAAGCGCTCAATCAATACGATTGAATGAATGAATGAATGAATGAATGAATGTCTCCCCCTTCTAGACTGGGAGCCCACTGTTGGGTAGGGACCGTCTCTAGATGTTGCCAACTTGGGCTTCCCAAGCGATTAGTCCAGTGCTCTGCACACAGGAAGCGCTCAATCAATACGATTGAATGAATGAATGAATGAATGAATGTCTCCCCCTTCTCGACTGTGAGCCCACTGTTGGGTAGGGACCGTCTCTATACGTCGCCAACTTGGACTTCCCAAGCGCTTAGTCCAGTGCTCTGCACACAGGAAGCGCTCAATCAGTACGATTGAATGAATGAATGAATGAATGAATGAATGTCTCCCCTTTCTAGACTATGAGCCCACTGCTGGGTAGGGACCGTCTCTATACGTCGCCAACTTGGACTTCCCAAGCACTTAGTCCAGTGCTCTGCACACAGTAAGCGCTCAATCAATACGATTGAATGAATGAATGAATGAATGTCTCCCCCTTCTAGACTGTGAGCCCACTGTTGGGTAGGGACCGTCTCTAGATGTTGCCAACTTGGGCTTCCCAAGCGCTTAGTCCAGTGCTCTGCCCACAGGAAGCACTCAATCAATACGATTGAATGAATGAATGAATGAATGAATGTCTCCCCTTTCTAGACTGTGAGCCCCACTGCTGGGTAGGGACCGTCTCTATACGTCGCCAACTTGGACTTCCCAAGCCCTTAGTCCAGTGCTCTGCACACAGTAAGCGCTCAATCAATACGATTGAATGAATGAATGAATGAATGTCTCCCCCTTCTAGACTGTGAGCCCGCTGTTGGGTAAGGACCGTCTCTATACGTCGCCAACTTGGACTTCCCAAGCGCTTAGTCCAGTGCTCTGCACACAGGAAGCGCTCAATCAATACGATTGAATGAATGAATTTATTACTCTATTTTACTGGTCCATATTTATTATTCTATTTATTTGATTTGGTTAATATGTTTTGTTGTCCGTCTCCCCCTTCTAGACTGTGAGCCCACTGTTGGGTAGGGACCGTCTCTAGAAGTTGCCAACTTGGACTTCCCAAGCGCTTAGTCCAGTGCTCTGCACACAGGAAGCGCTCAATAAATACGATTGAATGAATGAATGAATTTATTACTCTATTTTACTAGTCCATATTTACTATTCTATTTATTTTATTTTGTTAGTATGTTTTGTTTTGTTGTCTGTCTCCCCCTTCTAGACTGTGAGCCCACTGTTGGGTAGGGACCGGCTCTAGATGTTGCCAACTTGGACTTCCCAAGCGCTTATTACAGTGCTCTGCACACAGTAAGCGCTCAATAAATACGATTGAATGAATGAATGAATGAATTTATTACTCTATTTTACTTGTCCAGATTTACTATTCTATGTATTTTGTTAATACGTTTTGTTTTGTTGTCTGTCTCCCCCTTTTAGACTGTGAGCCCGCTGTTGGGTAGGGACCGTCTCTCTATGTTGCCAACTTGGACTTCCCAAGTGCTTAGTCCAGTGCTCTGCACACAGTAAGCGCTCAATAAATACGATTGAATGAATGAATGAATTTATTACTTTATTTTACTGGTCCATATTTACTATTCTATTTATTTTATTTTGTTAATGTGTTTTGTTTCCTGTCTCCCCCTTCTAGACTGTGAACCCGCTGTTGGGTAGGGGACCGTCTCTAGATGTTGCCAACTTGGACTTCCCAAGCGCTTAGTACAGTGCTCTGCACACAGTAAGCGCTCAATAAATACGATTGATTGATTGATTCCCTTCATTGTCCTTGGGGTCCCTGGTCAATCCATCGGTCAGTGGTATTTGTGAAGCGCTTACCGTGTGCACAGGGCCGTACTGAGCGCTTGGGAGAGGATGGTAGACTGGGTTTTTTTTTTTTTAATGGCATTTATTAAGCGCTTACTACGTGCAAAGCACTGTTCTAAGCGCTGGGGAGGTTACAAATTCATCCATTCAATCGTATTTACTGAGCACTTACTGTGTGCAGAGCACTGTACTAAGCGCTTGGGAAGTACAAGTTGGCAACATTCAAGTTGGCAACAAATGGCCACAGGCATTGAGAAGCAGCGTGGCTCGGTGGAAAGAGCCCGGGCTTTGGAGTCCGAGGTCACGGGTTTGAATCCCGCCTCCGCCACATGTCTGCTGTGTGACCTTGGGCAAGTCACTTCACTTCTCTGGGCCTCAGTTCCCTCATCTGGAAAATGGGGATGAAGACTGGGAGCCCCCCGTGGGACAGCTTGATCACCTTGTATCCCCTCCAGTGCTTAGAACAGTGCTCTGCACATAGTAAGCGCTCAACAAATGCCATCATTATTATTCTCTTCATCGTTCTTGGTGTCCCTGGTCAATCCATTGGTCAGTGGTATTTGTGGAGCGCTTACTGTGTACACAGGGCCGTACTGAGCGCTTGGGAGAGGACGGTAAACTGTTTTTTTTTTTTTTTAATGGCATTTATTAAGCGCTTACTATGTGCACAGCACTGTTCTAAGTGCTGGGGAGGTTACAAGGTGATTGATTGATTGATGGTGATATTTATTAAGCACTTACTATGTGCAAAGCGCTGTTCTAAGCGCTGGGGAGGTTACAAGGTGACTGATGATATTTATTAAGCGCTTACTATGTGCAAAGCACTGTTTTAAGTGCTGGGGAGGTTACAAGGTGATTGATGATATTAATTAAGTGCTTACTATGTGCAAAGCACTGTTCTAAGTGAGAAGCAGCATGGCTCAGTGGAAAGAGCCCGGGCTTTGGAGTCCGAGGTCATGGGTTCAAATCCCGGCCCCCGCCAGTTGTCAGCTGGGTGACTTGGGGCAGGGCACTTCACTTCTCTGGGCCTCAGTTACCTCATTCTGGAAAATGGGGATGAAGACTGTGAGCACCCCACCATGGGACCACCCGATTACCTGTATCTTAGAACAGTGCTTGGCACGTAATAATAATAATAACGTTGGTATTTGTTAAGCGCTTACTATGTGCCAAGCACCGTTCTAAGATACAAGGTAATCGGGTGGTCCCATGGAGGGGGGAGCTCACAGTCTTCGTAATAATAATAATAGTAATAATAACAATATAATAATAATGTTGGTATTTGTTAAGCGCTTACTATGTGCCAAGCACCGTTCTAAGATACAAGGTAATCGGGTGGTCCCACGTTGGGGGGGGGGGGGGGCTCACAGTCTTCGTCCCCATTTTAATAATAATAATAATAATAATAATAATAATGTTGGTATTTGTTAAGCGCTTACTATGTGCCAAGCACCGTTCTAAGATACAAGGTAATTGGGTGGTCCCATGGGGGTGGGGGGGCTCACAGTCTTCGTCCCCATTTTAATAATAATAATAATAATAATAATAATAATAATAATAATAATAATAATGTTGGTATTTGTTAAGCGTTTACTATGTGCCAAGCACTGTTCTGAGATACAAGGTAATCGGGTGGTCCCACGGGTGGGGGGGCTCACAGTCTTCGTCCCCATTTTAATAATAATAACAATAATAATAATAATAATAATGTTGGTATTTGTTAAGCGCTTACTATGTGCCAAGCACCGTTCTAAGATACAAGGTAATCGGGTGGTCCCACGGGTGGGGGGGCTCACAGTCTTTGTTCCCATTTTAATAATAATAATAATAATAATATTGTTGGTATTTGTTAAGCGCTTACTATGTGCCAAGCACCGTTCTAAGATACAAGGTAATTGGGTGGTCCCATGGGGGTGGGGGGGCTCACAGTCTTCGTCCCCATTTTAATAATAATAATAATAATAATAATAATAATAATGTTGGTATTTGTTAAGCGCTTACTATGTGCCAAGCACCGTTCTAAGATACAGGGTAATCGGGTGGTCCCACGGGGGGGGGGGGGGGGGGGCCTCACAGTCTTCGTCCCCATTTTAATAATAATAATAATAATAATAATAATAATAATGATGTTGGTATTTGTTAAGCGCTTACTATTATTAAAGCTGGAGAGGCCCAAAGTGGGGCAGCACGGTCGGGTCCGGGGTCCCCCGACCCCCCGCTCGCCAGGCCGTTCACCGCCCGTCCCCCATCCCCCCGGCGCTCCGCAGGGCAACGTGGTGGTCCTGGCGCACGACGGCGGCGACGGCGAGGACGAGGAGAACGACCTGCTGGTCAACGCCCTGGGCCACCAGAGCGGCCTGATCCTCCGGGCCGAGGGCCTGGCCACCGGCTTCTGCGAGGACGTCCACGGGCAGGTAGCCTGGGCCCCCCGGGGGGTGCGGAGGTGGGCCTCAACGGGCACGGAGACGGACCGTTTCCATCGAGGGGAGAGCTCAATAAATACGATTGAATGAATGAATGAATGAATGTCTCCCCCTTCTAGACTGTGAGCCCACTGTTGGGTAGGGGCCGTCTCTAGACGTCACCAACTTGGACTTCCCAAGCGCTTAGTCCGGTGCTCTGCACACAGGAAGCGCTCAATAAATACGATTGAATGAATTAATGAATGAATGTCTCCCCCTTCTAGACTGTGAGCCCACTGTCGGGTAGGGACCGTCTCTATACGTCGCCAACTTGGACTTCCCAAGCGCTTAGTCCGGTGCTCTGCACGCAGGAAGCGCTCAATAAAGACGATTGCATGAATTAATGAATGAATGTCTCCCCCTTCTAGACTGTGAGCCCGCTGTTGGGTAGGGACCATCTCTATACGTCGCCAACTTGGACTTCCCAAGCGCTTAGTCCGGTGCTCTGCACGCAGGAAGCGCTCAATAAATACGATTGCATGAATTAATGAATGAATGCCTCCCCCTTCTAGACTGTGAGCCCACTGTTGGGTAGGGGCCGTCTCTAGATGTTGCCAACTTGGACTTCCCAAGCGCTTAGTCCGGTGCTCTGCACACAGGAAGCGCTCAATAAATACGATTGAATGAATTAATGAATGAATGTCTCCCCCTTCTAGACTGTGAGCCCGCTGTTGGGTAGGGACTGTCTCTATACGTCGCCAACTTGGACTTCCCAAGCGCTTAGTCCAGTGCTCTGCACACAGTAAGCACTCAATCAATACGATTGATTGATTGACTTCCCACCCCGGCGGAGAATCCGCCAACCGGGCAGGGCCCAAGGGGGGAAAACGGTTGGACGGGCGGCCCGGGAAGAGAAAGACCGAGGTGGTCCCGCCAACCATTTCTAGACTGTGAGCCCGCTGTCGGGTAGGGACCGTCTCTATGTGTTTCCGACTTGTCCTTCCCAAGCGCTTAGTCCAGTGCTCGGCACACAGTAAGCGCTCAATAAATACGATTGATTGATTGATTGATTTCCCTCCCCGTCTCCGCAGCTGACCATCAGGCGCCGGGGGCCACCCTGGCTGAAAGCGAAGCGGGAGCCCCTTCAGATCTACCAGTATAAAATCCAGGACAAGAGCGTCTCGTTTTTCGCCCGGGGGATGTCCGCCGCCGGGCCGTGAGCCGGGCCGCTGCCCGCCGTGGAGGCCCGACGGGACGTTCGGGGGGGGTTGGGATGAGCTAAGCGACGGGACCCCCCTCGTCGAGCCCCCCGTACCACTGCGCTCCACGGACTCTGCCGCTCTGGGGGAGGGCGTTGGGCCTGGTCATCCCAATCCAGGCTTCGCCACGGGACGCACGGCCGGCCTGGTCCTCGGCACGGATGCCTTCCGGGTGCATGGGGTCCGCCGGGACAACCCCCGGGATCGATGGTCCTCGAGGAGCCGAAGGAGGAATTTTAGACTGTGAGCCCACTGTTGGGTAGGGACTGTCTCTATATGTTGCCAACTTGTACTTCCCAAGCGCTTAGTACAGTGCTCTGCACACAGTAAGCGCTCAATAAATACGATTGATTGATTGAACGAATGGATGGATGGATAGACTGTGAGCCCACTGTTGGGTAGGGACTGTCTCTATATGTTGCCAACTTGTACTTCCCAAGCTATTAGTACAGTGCTCTGCACACAGTATGCGCTCAATAAATACGATTGATTGATTGATTGATTGGATGGATGGATGGATGGATGGATGGATGAATGAATGAATGAGCTCCGGGCCCGGCGGCTAGAGGGCGCCGGCGGGCGGGCGGCATAGCGCATGCGCGTGCGCGCAGAAGGGGGGCGGTGCAAATATGTGCGGCGGTAGAGTGCCCATGCGCGCGGAAGGGGGCGGTGTAAGTGCGCATGCGCTCGGAGGGGGTCCGTGTAAGTTCGCGCGGCGCAGGGCGGGCGCGCATGCGTGCGGGAGGGGGCGGGGTAAGTATGCACTGTACTAGGCGGTTGGGAATCAATCAATCGTATTTATTGAGCGCTTACTGTGTGCAGAGCAGTGTGCTAAGCGCTTGGGAAGTACAAGTTGGCAACATCTAGAGACGGTCCCTACCCAACAGTGGGCTCACAGTCTAGAAGGGGGAGACAGAGAACAAAACCAAACATACTAACAAAATAAAATAAATAGAATAGATAGGTACAAGTAAGATAAATAGAGTAATAAATATGTGCAAACATATATACAGGTGCTGTGGGGAAGGGAAGGAGGTAAGATGGGGGGGTGGAGAATACGTATAGGGACGGTCCCTACCCAACAGTGGCCTCACAGTCCCCATCCCCCCGCCTTACCTCCTTCCCCTCTCCACAGCACCTGTGTGTATATATATATATATATGTTTGTACAGATTTATTACTCTACTTGTACATATTCTTATTTATTTGATTTTGTTAATATGTTTTGTCATCGGTGCCCCCCTTCTAGACTGTGAGCCCGTTGTCGGGTAGGGACCGTCTCTAGATGTTACCAACTTGTACCTACCAAGCGCTTAGTCCAGTGCTGTGTACACAGTAAGCGCTCAATAAATACGATTAAATGAATGAATGAATGAGCAAATCTAGCTCTCTTCCTCCCTTCAAGGCCCTACTGAGAGCTCACCTCCTCCAGGAGGCTTTCCCAGACTGAGCCCCCTCCTTTCTCTCCCCCTCGCCCCCCTCTCCATCCCATCTTACCTCCTTCCCTTCCCCACTGCACCTGTATATATGTTTGTATATATTTATTACTCTATTTATTAATTTTACTTGTACATATCTATTTATTTTATTTTGTTAGTATGTTCGGTTTTGTTCTCTGTCTTCCCCTTCTAGTCTGTGAGCCAGCTGTTGGGTCGGGACTGTCTCTATATGTTGCCAACTTGTACTTTCCAAGCGCTTAGTACAGTGCTCTGCACACAGTAAGCACTCAATAAATACGATTGATTGATTGATTGACCCCCCCCTCCTTCCTCTCCCCCTCCTTTCTCTCCCTAACCCCCCCCCCCCCGCCGCCTTACCTCTTTCCCCTCTCCACAGCACCTGGATATATGCACATATGTGTTTATTACGCTATTTATTTTATTTGTACATATTTATTCTCTTTATTTCATTTTGTTAATATGTTTTGTTTTGTTCTCTGTCTCTCTATATGCTGCCAACTTGTCCTTCCCAAGCGCTCAGTCCAGTGCTCTGCACACAGTAAGCGCTCCATAATTACGATTGATTGAATGAAGGAGTGAATGACTGAATGCGCTCGGGAGGTGGGGCGCGCATGCGCTCAGGCGGTGGGGCGGGGATGCGCTCAAGAGGTGGGGCGCGCACGCGCTCAGGAGGTGGGACGCGCTCAGGAGGTGGGGCGCGCATGCGCTAAGGCGGTGGGGCGCGGAGGCGCTCAGGAGGTGGGACGCGCATGCGCCCTGGAGGTGGTGCGCGCTCAGGAGGTGGGACGCGCATGCGCTCCGGTGCGCACGCGCTCAGGGGGGTGGGGCGCGCATGCGCTCGGGCGGTGGGCGGGGCGGGAGCACGTGCAGCGGGAAGGGGGAGGTGAGGGGGGGGAAGGGGGCGGGGCCTCGCGCCCGTGTGTGCGCGCGCACGAAGAACCGGCCTGGGCCCGCCCCCCCCACACCCACACACACACACACACAAACACACACACACACACACCCCTGCTCTTCCTCAGCCGCCTCAGCGCCCTCCTCCTCCTCCTCTTCTTCCTCCTCCTCCTCCTCCTCTTCCTCGTCGTCGTCCTCCCGAGGAGCGCAGGTAGGGGAGGCCTCCGCCATTGCCCGCCGAGGGGGAAACAGAGGCCCCGTCAGGCCTCGCCCCTCCCCCACCGTGTGCGTCTGTCTGCGCGTGCGCGACGGGGGGGGGCGCCGCCACGAGGGGGCTCTGTGCGCACGTGGGCCACACAACGTGTGTGTGTGTGTGTTTGTGTGTCCCTGAGGGTGTGGGGCTGTCACTGTCTTTGTGTGTCTCTGACTGTGTGGGCCTGTGTGGGTCCGTCACTGGCTTTGTGTGTGTGTGTGTGTCTTTGTGTGTCTGTCTCTGTGTATCGCTGTGTGTGTGTGTCACTGTTTGTGTGTCGTCTGTGTGTCCCTGTGTCTCTGACTGTGTGGGCCCGTCATTGTCTTTCTGTGTGTGTGTGTGTGTGTGTGTGTATCTGTGTCTGTGTGTGTCTCTGTGTGGGGCTGTGTGTGTCTGTCACTGTCTTTCCCTGTGTGTCTCACTGTCTTTGTGTGTCTCTGTGTGGGCCTGTGTGGGCCCGTCACTGTCTTTCTGTGTGTGTGGTGTGTGTCTTTGTGTGTCTGTCTCTGTGTATCGCTGTGTGTGTGTGTCACTGTTTGTGTGTCGTCTGTCTCTGTGTGTCTCTGACTGTGTGGGTCTGTCACTATCTGTGTGTCTCTGACTGTGTGGGCCCGTCACTGTCTTTGTGTGTGTGTGTGTGTGTGTGTGTATCTGTGTCTGTGTGTGTCTCTGTGTGGGGCTGTGTGCGTCTGTCACTGTCTTTCCCTGTGTGTCTCACTGTCTTTGTGTGTCTCTGTGTGGGCCTGTGTGGGCCCGTCACTGTCTTTCTCTGTGTGTGTGTGTGTGTGTGTGTGTGTGTGTCTTTGTGTGTCTGTCTCTGTGTATCGCTGTGTGTGTGTCACTGTTTGTGTGTCGTCTGTGTCTGTGTGTCTCTGACGGTGTGGGTCTGTCACTGTGTGTCTCTGACTGTGTGGGCCCGTCATTGTCTTTCTGTGTGTGTGTGTGTGTGTGTGTGTGTGTGTGTGTGTATCTGTGTCTGTGTGTGTCTCTGTGTGGGGCTGTGTGTGTCTGTCACTGTCTTTCCCTGTGTGTCTCACTGTCTTTGTGTGTCTCTGTGTGGGCCTGTGTGGGCCCGTCACTGTCTTTCTCTGTGTGTGTGTGTGTGTGTGTCTTTGTGTGTCTGTCTCTGTGTATCGCTGTGTGTGTGTGTCACTGTGTGTCGTCTGTGTCTGTGTGTCTCTGTGTGGGTCTGTCACTGTCTGTGTGTCTCTGACTGTGTGGGCCCGTCATTGTCTTTCTGTGTGTGTGTGTGTATCTGTGTCTGTGTGTGTCTCTGTGTGGGGCTGTGTGTGTCTGTCACTGTCTTTCCCTGTGTGTCTGTCTCTGTGTATCGCTGTGTGTGTGTGTGTGTGTCTTTGTGTGTCTGTCTCTGTGTATCGCTGTGTGTGTGTCACTGTTTGTGTGTCGTCTGTGTCTGTGTGTCTCTGTGTGGGTCTGTCACTGTCTGTGTGTCTCTGACTGTGTGGGCCCGTCATTGTCTTTCTGTGTGTGTGTGTGTATCTGTGTCTGTGTGTGTCTCTGTGTGGGGCTGTGTGTGTCTGTCACTGTCTTTCCCTGTGTGTCTGTCTCTGTGTATCGCTGTGTGTCTGTCCGTGTCTGTGTCTTTCTCTGTGTGTCTGTCCCTGCGTCTCCGTGTGGGGCTGCGTGTGTGTCTGTCTCTGTGTGTGTCTGTCACTGTCTTTGTGTGTCTGTCTCTGTTTGTCTCTGCGTCTGTCTGTGTGTGTCTGTCACTGTCTTTGTGTGTCTGTCTCTGTGTATCTCTGTGTGTGTGTCTGTCTTTGTGTGTCTCTGTGGCTGTCTCTGTGTGTCTGTCTCTGTGTGGGGCTGTGTGTGTCTGTCTGTGTCTTTCTCTGTGTGCCTGTTTCTGTGGTTGTCTCTGTGTGTCTCTGTGTGTCCGTGTCTTTCTCTGTGTGTCTGTCTCTGCGTGGGGCTGTGTGTCTGTCACTGTCTTTCTCTGTGTGTCTGTCTCTGTGTGGGGCTGTGTGTGTCTGTCTCTTTGTATCTCTGTGTCTCTCTGTCTCTGTGTGTCTGTGTCTTTCTCTGTGTGCCTGTCTCTGTGGTTGTCTCTGTGTGTCCGTGTCTGTCTCTGTGGCTGTCTCTGTGTGTCTGTGTGTGTGTTTCTTTGTGTGTCTGTCTCTGCGTCTGTCTCTGTGTGGGGCTGTGTGTGTCTGTCACTGTCATTGTGTGTCTGTGTATCTATGTGTGTGTCTGTCTCTGTGTGTCTGAATCTTTCTATGTGTCTTTGTGTGTCTTTCTCTGTGTGTCTGTGTGTCTTTCCCTGTGGCTGTCTCTGTGTGTCTGTGTGTGTGTTTGTGTCTTTCTCTGTGTGTCTGTCTCTGCGTCTGTCTCTGTGTGGGGCTGTGTGTGTCTGTCACTGTCATTGTGTGTCTGTGTATCTATGTGTGTGTCTGTCTCTGTGTGTCTGAATCTTTCTATGTGTCTTTGTGTGTCTTTGTGTGTCTGTGTGTCTTTCTCTGTGTCTGTCTCTGTGTGTCTTTCTCTGTGTCTGTCTCTGTGTGTCTGTGTCTACATTCTCCGTATGTTTGTCTCTGTGTGTGTGTGTGTGTGTGTGTCTTTGTATGTGTCTGTGTGTTCGTCTCTGTTTGTGTCTGTCTCTGTGTGTGTCTGTGTCTGTGTGTGTTTGTCTATGTGTGTGTCTGTGTATCTGTCAGTGTTTCTGTCTCTGTGTCTGTATGTGTGTGTGTCTCTGTGTATTTAGTCACTTAAATTAAGTCACTTAACTTCTCTGTGCCTCAGTTCCCTCCTCTGTAAAATGGGGATTAAGACTGTGAGCCCCAGGTGGGACAACCTGCTCACCTTGTAACCTCCCCAGCGCTTAGAACAGTGCTTTGCACATAGCAAGCGCTTAACAAATACCATTATTATTATTCATTCAGTCGCATTTATTGAGCGCTTCCTGTGTGCAGAGCACTGTACTAAGCGCTTGGGAAGTCCAAGTCGGCCACACATAGAGACGGTCCCTACCCAACAACGGGCTCACAGTCTAGAAGGTGTGTCTATCTGTGGATGTGTGTCCTGAACGCCAACTCCCGCCCCCCGCCGCCTCTGGGTCTGTTAGATTGTTCTATTGTGCTTCCCAAGCGCTTAGTACAGTGCTCTGCACGCAGTAGGCGCTCAATAAATACGATTGATTGATTGATTGACTCTCCGCAGCGCTTCATCCAGTGCTCTGCACACCGAAGGTGCTCCATAAATACGGTGGACTGACAGGCTGATTGACTGGCTCTACTTGGGGCTGTTTTGTTGTTGTTGTTGTTGTTGCTGTTGTTGTTGTTGTTGCTGTTGTTGTTGTTGTTGTTGTTGTTGTTGTTGTTGTAAGAACATCTTAGGCCCCGCTGACATATTTGGGGGGTGGACTGGGCCCGGCCAGGCCAGCGAGCCGTCGCCCAACATCTCCTCCTCTTCTTCTTCCTCCTCCTCCTCCTCCGCAGCGTGGCTCAGTGGAAAGAGCCCGGGCTTTGGAGTCCGAGGTCCTGGGTTCAAATCCCGGCGCCGCCAACCGTCAGCTGGGTGACTTTGGGCAAGTCGCTTCACTTCTCTGCGCCTCAGTTCCCTCATCCGGAAAATGGGGATGAAGACTGGGAGCCCCCCGAGGGACCCCCTGATCACCTTGTAACGTCCCCGGCGCTTAGAGAAGCAGCGTGGCTCAGTGGGAAGAGCCCGGGCTTGGGAGTCAGAGGTCATGGGTTCGAGTTCCGGCTCTGCCACGTGCCTGCTGTGTGACCTTGGGAAGTCACTTAACTTTTATTCATTTATTTTACTTGTACATATCTATCCTATTTATTTTATTTTGTTTTGTTCTCTGTCTCCCCCTTCTAGACTGGGAGCCCACTGTTGGGTAGGGACCGTCTCTAGATGTTGCCAACTCGTACTTCCCAAGCGCTTAGTACAGTGCTCTGCACACAGTAAGCGCTCAATAAATATGACTGATTGATTCTCTGAGCCTCAGTTCCCTCATCTGTAAAATGGGGATGAAGACTGTGAGCCCCACATGGGACAACCTGATCACCTTGTATCCCCCCCCCAGCGCTTAGAACGGTGCTTTGCACATAGTAAGCGCTTAACAAATGCCATCATTATTATTATTATTATTATAGTAAGCGCTTAACAAATGCCATCATCATCATCATCATCATCATTAAAACAATGATGATTGTTAGGTTGTGCTCACAATTTTAGACTGTGAGCCCACTGTTGGGTAGGGACTGTCTCTATATGTTGCCAATTTGTACTCCCCAAGCGCTTAGGACAGTGCTCTGCACATAGTAAGCGCTCAATAAATATGATTGATAAAACAATGCTTTGCACATAGTGCTAAATTAATGCCTTGGGTAGGGACTGTCTCTATATGTTGCCAATTTGTACTTCCCAAGCGCTTAGTACAGTGCAACAAATGCCATCATCATCATCATCATCATTAAAACAATGCTTTGCACATAGTAAGTGCTAAATAAATGCCTTTATTATTATTATTATTATTCTCCTCCTCCTCCCCCTCCTTCTTCTCCCCCCCTTTCTTCTCCTCCTCCTCTTCCTCCTCCTCCTTCTCCTTGTTCCCCTTCTTCTTCACGATGATGGTATTAAGCGCTTACTCTGTGCCGAGCACTGTCCTAAGCGCTGGGGGAGATACAAGGTGATGAGGTTGTCCCACGTGGGGCTCGCAGTCTTCATCCCCATTTGACAGACGAGGGGACCGAGGCCCAGAGAGGTGAAGTGACTGGCCCAAAGTCACACAGCAGACAGGTGGAGAAGTCACGACTTCCGACTCTGGCCCCTGAGCCACGATGGTATTTGTTAAGCGCTTACTATGTGCCAGGCACCGAGGAACACCGGGTGATCAGGTTGTCCCACGTGGGGCTCACGGTCTTCATCCCCATTTTCCAGATGAGGGAACTGAGGCCCAGAGAAGGGAAGCGACCTGCCCAAAGTCACACAGCCGACGGGCGGTGGAGCCGGGATTAGAACTCACAACCTCTGGCTCCCAAGGCCACGAAAACCCAGACTGAGCCCCCTCCTTCCTCTCCCCCTCTTCCCCCCTCCATCCCCCCCATCTTACCTCCTTCCCTTCCCCACAGCACCTGGATATATGGATATATGTTTGTACGGATTTATTACTCTATTTATTGATTGCTTTTACTTGTACATATTTATTCTACTTATTTTATTTTGTGGATATGTTTGGTTTGGTTCTCTGTCTCCCCCTTCTAGACTGTGAGCCCACTGTCGGGTAGGGACCGTCTCTAGATGTTGCCAACTTCCCAAGCGCTTAGTACAGTGCTCTGCACACAGTAAGCGCTCAGTAAATACGATTTTGGGCAAGTCACTTCTCTGGGCCTCAGTTCCCTCATCTGGAAAATGGGGGTGAAGACTGGGAGCCCCCCGGGGGACAACCTGATCACCTTGTAACATCCCCAGCACTTAGAACAGTGCTTTGCACATAATAAGCGCTTACAAATACCATCATTATTAATATTATTCCCCACCCTCAATGACCTCACAGTCTAAAGAAGCAGCGTGGCTCAGTGGAAAGAGCCCGGGCTCTGGAGTCAGCGGTCGTGGGTTCAAATCTAGGCTCCGCCACTTAGCTGTGTGACTTTAGGCAAGTCACTTCACTTCTCTGGGCCTCAGTTCCCTCATCTGGAAAATGGGGAGGAAGACTGGGAGCCCCCCGGGGGACAACCTGATCACCTTGTAACCTCCCCAGCGCTTAGAACAGTGCTTTGCACATAGTAAGCGCTTACAAATACCATCATTATTATTATTATTCCCCGCCCTCAATGAGCTCACAGTCCAAAGAAGCAGCGTGGCTCAGTGGAAAGAGCCTGGGCTTTAGAGTCAGAGGTCTCGGGTTCAAATCTCAGCTCCGCCACTTAGCTGTGTGACTTTGGGCAAGTCACTTCACTTCTCTGGGCCTCAGTTCCCTCATCTGGAAAATGGGGATGAAGACTGGGAGCCCCCCGGGGGACAACCTGATCACCTTGTAACCTCCCCAGCGCTTAGAACGGTGCTTTGCACATAGTAAGCGCTTACAAATACCATCATTATTATTATTATTCCCCGCCCTCAACGAGCTCACAGTCTAAAGAAGCAGCTTGGCTCAGTGGAGAGAGCCTGGGCTCTGGAGTCAGCGGTCATGGGTTCAAATCTCGGCTCCGCCACTTAGCTGTGTGACTTTGGGCAAGTCACTTCACTTCTCTGGGCCTCAGTTCCCTCATCTGGAAAATGGGGATGAAGACTGTGAGCCCCCCGGGGGACAACCTGATCACCTTGTAACCTCCCCAGTGCTTAGAACGGTGCTTTGCACATAGTAAGCGCTTACAAATGCCATCATTATTATTATTATTCCCCACCCTCAATGAGCTCACAGTCTAAAGAAGCAGCGTGGCTCAGTGGAAAGAGCCCGGGCTTTGGAATCAGCGGTCACGGGTTCAAATCCATCATTATTATTATTATTCCCCACCCTCAATGACCTCACAGTCTAAAGAAGCAGCATGGCTCAGTGGAAAGAGCCTGGGCTTTAGAGTCAGAGGTCTCGGGTTCAAATCTCAGCTCCGCCACTTAGCTGTGTGACTTTGGGCAAGTCACTTCACTTCTCCGGGCCTCAGTTCCCTCATCTGGAAAATGGGGATGAAGACTGGGAGCCCCCCGGGGGACAACCCGATCACCTTGGAACCTCCCCAGCGCTTAGAACAGTGCTTTGCACATAGTAAGCGCTTACAAATGCCATCATTATTATTATTATTCCCCGCCCTCAATGAGCTCACAGTCCAAAGAAGCAGCATGGCTCCGTGGAAAGAGCCTGGGCTTTAGAGTCAGAGGTCTCGGGTTCAAATCTCAGCTCCGCCACTTAGCTGTGTGACTTTGGGCAAGTCACTTCACTTCTCCGGGCCTCAGTTCCCTCATCTGGAAAATGGGGATGAAGACTGGGAGCCCCCCGGGGGACAACCCGATCACCTTGGAACCTCCCCAGCGCTTAGAACAGTGCTTTGCACATAGTAAGCGCTTACAAATGCCATCATTATTATTATTATTCCCCGCCCTCAATGAGCTCACAGTCCAAAGAAGCAGCATGGCTCCGTGGAAAGAGCCTGGGCTTTAGAGTCAGAGGTCTCGGGTTCAAATCTCAGCTCCGCCACTTAGCTGTGTGACTTTGGGCAAGTCACTTCACTTCTCCGGGCCTCAGTTCCCTCATCTGGAAAATGGGGATGAAGACTGTGAGTCCCCCATGGGACAACCTGATCACCTTGTAACCTCCCCAGCGCTTAGAACAGTGCTTTGCACATAGTAAACGCTTACAAATACCATCATTATTATTATTATTCCCCACCCTCAATGACCTCACAGTCTAAAGAAGCAGCGTGGCTCAGTGGAAAGAGCCCGGGCTCTGGAGTCAGCGGTCACGGGTTCAAATCTCGGCTCCGCCACTTTAGCTGGGTGACTTTGGGCAAGTCACTTCACTTCTCCGGGCCTCAGTTCCCTCATCTGGAAAATGGGGATGAAGACTGGGAGCCCCCCGGGGGACAACCTGATCACCTTGTAACCTCCCCAGCGCTTAGAACAGTGCTTTGCACATAGTAAATGCTTACAAATACCATCATTATTATTATTATTCCCCACCCTCAATGAGCTCACAGTCTAAAGAAGCAGCGTGGCTCAGTGGAAAGAGCCCGGGCTTTGGAATCAGCGGTCACGGGTTCAAATCCATCATTATTATTATTATTCCCCACCCTCAATGACCTCACAGTCCAAAGAAGCAGCGTGGCTCAGTGGAAAGAGCCCGGGCTCTGGAGTCAGCGGTCGCGGGTTCAAATCTCGGCTCCGCCACTTAGCTGTGTGACTTTGGGCCAGTCACTTCACTTCTCCGGGCCTCAGTTCCCTCATCTGGAAAATGGGGATGAAGACTGTGAGTCCCCCATGGGACAACCTGATCACCTTGTAACCTCCCCAGCGCTTAGAACAGTGTTTTGCACATAGTAAACGCTTGCTTTGCACATAGTAAGTGCTTAATAAATGCCATCATCATTATTATTATTAATAATAAATGCCACTATTATTATTATTATTATTAATAAAGTGCCTGGCACATAGCAAACGCTTAACAAATGCCACTATGAAGAAACAAAAACCCAAATAAACAGCCTGCAGCTGCAATAAACACAGGGAGGATTTGCCCCTTTTATTCATCCCTCCCTCCACCCCGACAACTTGCCATCATATGTTGATGATGATAATGGCATTTATTAAGCGCTTACTATGTGCAAAGCACTGTTCTAAGCGCTGGGGAGATTACAAGGTGATGAGGTTGTCCCATGGGGGACTCACAGATCCCTAATTTATTGATTTCTATTAATGCCCGTCTCCCCCCCAGACTGTCCGCTCGTTGTGGGCGGGGAACGTGTCTGCCAACTCTGATATGTCGCCAACTTGTCCTTCCCAAGCGCTTAGTACAGTGCTCTGCACACAGTAAGCGCTCAATAAATGCGATTGATTGATTGATCGATCTGGTGGACTCTCCCGTGTGCTTAGCGCAGTGCTCGGCACACAGTAAGCGCCCAGTAAATACCATTTATTGCCCGGAGGAAGGAAGAGTTTGGGCGAAGCCGAAGGGCATCAGAATAATAATAATAATAATAATGATGGCATTTATTAAGCGCTTACTATGTGCAAAGCACTGTTCTAAGCGCTGGGGTAGATACAAGGTAATCAGGTTGTCCCACGTGGGGCTCACAGACTTAAGGAATACTACTACTACTGTCAATCAATCGTATTTATTGAGCGCTTACTGTGTGCAGAGCACTGTACTAAGCGCTTGGGAAGTCCAAGTCGGCAACATCTAGAGACAGGCCCTACCCGACAGTGGACTCACAGGCTAGAAATTAGTCTACTACTAATAATCAATCAATCAATCGTATTTATTGAGCACTTACTGTGTGCAGAGCACTGTACTAAGCGCTTGGGCAGTCCAAGTTGGCAGCATCTAGAGACGGGCCCTACCCAACAGTGGGCTCACAGTCTAGAAATCAGTCTACTACTACTAATCAATCAATCGTATTTATTGAGCGCTTACTGCGTGCAGAGCACTGTACTAAGCGCTTGGGAAGTACAACAGAACAATCTAACAGACCCAGAGGCGGCGGGGGGCGGGAGTTGGCGTTCAGAGTAGTAATAAACAGAATAGTAAATTCATTCATTCATTCAATCGTATTTATTGAGCGCTTACTGTGTGCAGAGCACTGTACTAAGCGCTTGGGAAGTCCAAGTCGGCAACACCTAGAGACGGGCCCTACCCGACAGTGGGCTCACAGTCTAGAAATCAGTCTACTACTAATAATCAATCAATCAATCGTATTTATTGAGCACTTACTGTGTGCAGAGCACTGTACTAAGCGCTTGGGAAGTACAACAGAACAATCTAACAGACCCAGAGGCGGCGGGGGGCGGGAGTTGGCGTTCAGAGTAGTAATAAACAGAATAGTAAATTCATTCATTCATTCAATCGTATTTATTGAGCGCTTACTGTGTGCAGAGCACTGTACTAAGCGCTTGGGCAGTCCAAGTTGGCAACATCTAGAGACGGGCCCTACCCAACAGTGGGCTCACAGTCTAGAAATCAGTCTACTACTACTAATCAATCAATCAATCGTATTTATTGAGCGCTTACTGCGTGCAGAGCACTGTACTAAGCGCTTGGGAAGTACAACAGAACAATCTAACAGACCCAGAGGCGGCGGGGGTCGGGAGTTGGCGTTCAGAGTAGTAATAAACAGAATAGTAAATTCATTCATTCATTCAATCGTATTTATTGAGCGCTTACTGTGTGCAGAGCACTGTACTAAGCGCTTGGGAAGTCCAAGTCGGCAACAGTTGGCAACCACAATAACAATAATAATAATAATAATGATGATGACATTTCTTAAGCGCTATGTGCCAAGCACTGTTCTGAACGCTCGGGCAGATACAAGTTCACCTGTATATATGTTTGTACATATTTATTATTCTATTTTATTTGTACATATTTATTTTATTTTGTTAATTAATTTTGTTGTGTCTCCCCCTTCTAGACTGTGAGCCCGCTGTCGGGCAGGGGCCGTCTCTAGATGTTGCCGACTTGTCCTTCCCAAGCGCTCAGTACAGCACTCTGCACACAGGAAGCGCTCAATAAATGCGATTGAATGAAGGTCACCGGGTGGTCCCCCCCGTCTTCATCCCCATTTTCCAGATGAGGGCACCGAGGCCCAGAGAAGTCAAGTGACTTGCCCAGAGTCACACAGCCGATCGGTGTGGACGGAAGGAAGGACAGGGGACCGTGACGGGGCCGGAGAGCTTGGGAACAGCCGTCATGGGAAGCAAGCAGTGGCATTTATCAAGTCCCCACGGTGTGCAGGACACTGTACTGAGTGTCCGGGCGATGCTGATGACGGCGTTGGTGAAGCGCTTACTCTGTGCACTGTTGTAAGCGCCCGAAAGGCCAGTCCACCAGAGCTGGTGTCTTTTAGCAAGCAGTGGTATTTATTGAGCCCCCACGGTGTGCAGAACACTGTACTGAGCGTCCCGGCGATGCTAATGACGGTATTGGTGAAGCGCTTCCTCTGTGCACTGTTCTAAGCGCCGGAAAGGCCAGTCCACCAGAGCTGGTGTCTTTTAGCAAGCAGTGGGATTTCTCGAGCCCCCACAGTGTGCGGAACACTGTACTGAGCGTCCGGGCGATGCTAATGACGGTATTGGTGAAGCGCTTACTCTGTGCGCTGTTGTAAGCGCCCAAAAGGCCAGTCCACCAGAGCTGGTGTCTTTTAGCAAGCAGTGGGATTTCTTGAGCCCCCACGGTGTGCAGGACACTGTACTGAGCGTCCGGGAGATGCTAATGACGGCGTTGGTGAAGCGCTTACTCTGTGCACTGTTGTAAGCGCCCGAAAGGCCAGTTCACCAGAGCTGGTGTCTTTTAGCAAGCAGTGGGATTTCTCGAGCCCCCACAGTGTGCGGAACACTGTACTGAGCGTCCGGGCGATGCTAATGACGGTATTGGTGAAGCGCTTACTCTGTGCGCTGTTGTAAGCGCCCAAAAGGCCAGTCCACCAGAGCTGGTGTCTTTTAGCAAGCAGTGGGATTTCTTGAGCCCCCACGGTGTGCAGGACACTGTACTGAGCGTCCGGGAGATGCTAATGACGGCGTTGGTGAAGCGCTTACTCTGTGCACTGTTGTAAGCGCCCGAAAGGCCAGTTCACCAGAGCTGGTGTCTTTTGGCAAGCAGTGGTATTTCTCGAGCCCCCGCGGTGTGCAGGACACTGTACTGAGCGTCCGGGAGATGCTGATGACGGTATCGGTGAAGCGCTTACTCTGTGCACTGTTGTAAGCGCCCGAAAGGCCAGTCCACCAGAGCTGGTGTCTTTTGGCAAGCAGTGGTATTTCTCGAGCCCCCACGGTGTGCGGGACACTGTACTGAGCGTCCAGGAGATGCTTTTTTCGTGTTACTTTTTAGTCCCCCCCTGCTCCAGCGTACCAGGCGACCGTGGGCAAGTTTCCTCACCGCTCCGGACCTTTGTTCGTTTTCTTTATCTCTGCGATCCTCTGGGCCAGACGGCGTTCTCAACCCCTCCGACTTCCTTGGATGCGCACAACTAGAATCAATCGATGGATCGATCGTATTTATTGAGCGCTTACTGTGTGCAGAGCACTGTACTGAGTGCTTGGAAAGTCCAAGTTGGCAACATCTAGAGACGGTCCCTACCCAACAGCGGGCTCACAGTCTAGAAGGGGGAGGCAGGGAACAAAACAAAACATATTAACAAGATAAAATACATAGAATAGGAACTTCATAATAGAATAGTAAATCCATTCATTCATTCAGTAGTATTTATTGAGCGCTTCCTGTGTGCAGAGCACTGTACTGGGCGCTTGGGAAGTACAAGTTGGCGACATATAGAGACGGTCCCTACCCAACAGCGGGCTCACAGTCTACAAGGGGGAGACGGACAACAAAACAAAACATATTAACAGGATAAAATAAATAGAATAGTCAGTTCATTCTTTCGATCGTATTTATTGACCGCTTACTGTGTGCAGAGCACTGTACTGAGCGCTTGGGAAGTACAAGTTGGCGACATATAGAGACGGTCCCTACCCAACAGCGGGCTCACAGTCTAAAAGGGGGAGACAGACAACAAAACATATTAACAAGATAAAATAAATAGAATAGTAAATCCATTCATTCATTCAATAGTATTTATTGAGCGCTTACTGTGTGCAGAGCACTGTACTGAGCGCTTGGGAAGTACAAGTCGGTAACATCTAGAGACGGCCCCTACCCAACAGCGGGCTCACAGTCTAAAAGGGGGAGACAGACAACAAAACGAAACATATTAAGATAAAATAAATAGAATAGCAAATCCATTCATTCATTCAATATTGAATAATTGAATTCAATTATGTTGCCAACTTGTACTTCCCAAGCGCTTAGTACAGTGCTCTGCACACAGTAAGCGCTCAATAAATACGATTGATTGATTGATTCAATAGTATTTATTGAGCGCTTACTGTGTGCAGAGCACTGTACTGAGCGCTTGGGACGTACAAGTCGGTACAAGTACAAGTCGGTACAGCGGGCTCACAGTCTAGAAGGGGGAGACAGACAACAAAACAAAACATATTAACAAGATAAAATAAATAGAATAGTCAATTCATCCTTTCGATCGCATTTATTGAGCGCGCTTACTGTTTGTAGAGCACTGGACTAAGCGCTTGGGAAGTCCAAGCTGGCGACATCATCATCATCATCATCATCAATCGTATTTATTGAGCGCTTACTATGTGCAGAGCACTGTACTAAGCGCTTGGGAAGTACAAGACATATAGAGACGGGCCCTACCCAACATCATCATCATCATCAATCGTATTTATTGAGCGCTTCCTGTGTGCAGAGCACTGGACTAAGCGCTTGGGAAGTACAAATTGGCAACATCTAGAGACAGTCCCTACCCAACAGTGGGCTCACAGTCTAAAAGGGGAGACAGAGAACGAAACCAAACGTACTAACAAAATAAAATAAATAGAATAGATATGTACAAGTAAAATAAATAAAGAAATAAATAGAGTAATAAATATGTACAAACACATATACACAGATACAGGAACTGGAGAAGAGACAATCCAAGCGACAAGAAGATACAAAGCGGCGCTTTATTAATTGCGTCGTCCCCCGGGAGACGGGACGGCTCAGGGATTTTATGAAGGATTTGAGGTGATCCCGCTTTTCGATGGGTTATTTGGGTTTTTTCTGGTGTTCAATAAGCACTTACCCTGTGCCAGGCACCGCTTTAACCCCTGGGGTAAATGCAAGTTGTGGGATTTTTGGTACTGTGTGTATTAAGCACTGGGGTAGATACAAATTGGATTTTTTTTATGTGTGTTTAAGCGCTTACTATATGCCAGACACCCTATTAAGCACTGGAGGAAATACAAGTTGCATTTTTTTTTTGGTGTTCAGTGTGTATTAAGCACTGGGGTAGATACAAATTGGACTTTTTTAAAGTCAGGGGCAACCTGATCACCTTGTATCTTCCCCAGTGCTAAGAACAGTGCTTGGCACATAGTAAGCGCTTAACAAATGCCATCATTATTCATTATATTCATTCGGTCGGTCAGTCGTATTTATTGAGCGCTTACTGTGTGCACAGCACTGTACTAAGCGCTTGGGAAGGACAAGCGCTCCTCCCCTCCTCCCCCTCCCCATCACCCCGCCTTACCTCCTTCCCTTCCCCACAGCACCTGTATATATGTATATATGTTTGTACAGATTTATTACTCTATTTTACTTGTACATATTTATTGTATTTATTTTATTTTATTAACATGTTTTGCTTTGTTGTCTGTCTCCCCCTTCTAGACCGTGAGCCCGCTGTTGGGTAGGGCCCGTCTCTAGATGTTGCCAACTTGGACTTCCCAAGCGCTTAGTCCAGTGCTCTGCACACCATAAGCGCTCAATAAATACGATTGAATGAATGAATGAATATTTATAACTCTATTTTACTTGTACATATTTATTCTCTTTATTTTATTTTGTTAATATGTTTTGCTTTGTTGTCTGTCTCCCCCTTCTAGCTTGCGAGCCCGCTGTTGGGTAGGGACCGTCTCTAGATGTTGCCCACTTGGACTTCCCAAGCGCTTAGTCCAGTGCTCTGCGCACAGTAAGCGCTCAGTAAATACGATTGAATGAATGACAAGGCAGCAATAAAGAGAGACCATCCCTGCCCACAGCGGGCTTACAGCCGAGAGGGGAGCGCTCCCCAAATCCCGTTAAAAAACAAACTAAAAATGGTTCACCTCGGTGAGGTGTTTTTGGGTTTCATCGGTCCCTCCGGACATCGCGATCGAATCGGGCCTCCCCACGGGAATCGCTCATTCCTCTCTGGCCTTTCCGTGGCGTAGCGCGGCGTTCCCGGTAATTGCTGGCTGTTTTAGCAACCAAAACAAGATCTCCGAAACCTGTTCCCAGGAGCCCGGAACGTATTCCCAGTTGCCACATAAATGCCACCTGCCTCACGCGTGCCTGAGCCTGCCAGATTCTCGACGTACTCCCGGAACGCCCTCGCGGAGAAAGTCCGGGCCCCTTCCTTTGAGGGAATTGTTTCCTCGTGGCATAAGGCCCCGGCATTCCCATCATTGGAAAACCCACTCCAGATCCGCCTCCAGGAAACTTAGGACGCCCACAAGGAAAGCCAGCCCTGCCTTCATTCCTTCAGTCCTATGAGCCCACTGTTGGGTAGGGACCGTCTCTATATGTTGCCAACTTGTACTTCCCAAGCGCTTAGTCCAGTGCTCTGCACACAGTAAGCGCTCAATAAATACTATTTCCAGACTGTGAGCCCACTGTTGGGTAGGGACCGTCTCTATAGGTTGCCAACTTGTACTTCCCAAGCGCTTAGTCCAGTGCTCTGCACACAGTAAGCACTCAAAAAATACGATTTCTAGACTGTGAGCCCACTGTTGGGTAGGGACCGTCTCTATATGTTGCCAACTTGTACTTCCCAAGCGCTTAGTACAGTGCTCTGCACACAGTAAGCGCTCAATAAATATGATTGATTATTGAGCGCTTACCGGGCCAGTTTTCACAAACTGGGGCCTGTGTTTCTGGTTTTTTGATTCGTAATAATAATAATGGTGGCATTTGCTAAGCGCTTACTAAGTGCAAAGCACTGTTCTAAGCGCTGGGGAGGTTCCAAGGTGATCAGGTTGTCCCACGGGGGGCTCACAGTCTTCATCCCCATTTTACAGATGAGGTCACTGCGGCACAGAGAAGTTAAGTGACCTTAGGGAAGTCACTTAATCTCTCTGAATAATAATAATAATCATCATCATCATCATCAATCGTATTTATTGAGCACTTACTATGTGCAGAGCACTGTACTAAACGCTTGGGAAGTACAAATTGGCAACATATAGAGACAGTCCCTACCCAACAGTGGGCTGACAGTCTAAAAGGGGGAGACAGAGAACAAAACCAAACATACTAACAAAATAAAATAAATAGAATAGATATGTACAAATAAAATAAATAAATAAATAAATAGAGTAAAAAAAATATGTACAAACATATATACATATATACAGGTGCTGTGGGGAAGGGAAGGAGGTAAGATGGGGGGGATGGAGAGGGGGACGAGGGGGGAGAGGAAGGAAGGGGCTCAGTGTGGGAAGGCCTCCTGGAGGAGGTGAGCTCTCAGCAGGGCCTTGAAGGGAGGAAGAGAGCTAGCTTGGTGGATGGGCAGCATTCATTCAGTCATATTGATTGAGCGCTTACTTTGTACAGAGCACTGTACTAAGCGCTTGGGAAGTCCAAGTTGGCAGCATATGGAGACGGTCCCTACCCAGCAGCGGGCTCACAGTCTAGAAGGGGGAGGCAGAGAACAAAACAAAACATATTAACAAAATAAAATAAATAGAATTACTATGTACAGGTAAAATAAATAGAGTAACTCACAGTCTTCATCCCCATTTGACAGATGAGGTAACTGAGGCCCAGAGAAGTTAATAGAAATCAATCAATTAGGGATATGATGGCAAGTTGTTGGGGGCGGAGGGAGGGATGAATAAAAGGGGCAAATCCTCCCTCTGTCTGTTGCAGCTGCAGGCTGTTTATTTGGGTTTTTGTTTCTTCATAGTGGCATTTGTTAAGCGTTTGCTATGTGCCAGGCACTGTAGTAATAATAATAGTAATAGTGGCATTTATTAAGCGCTTACTATGTGCAAAGCACTGCTCTAAGCGCTGGGGAGGTTACAAGGTGATCAGATTGTCCCACGGGGGGTTCACAGTCTTCATCCCCATTTGACAGAGGAGGGAACTGAGGCCCAGAGAAGTGAAACAACTTGCCCAAAGTCACCCAGCTGACAATTGGCGGAGCCGGGATTTGAACCCACAACCTCTGACACCCAAGCCCGGGCTCTTTCCATGGAGCCTTGCACTTCCCAAGCGCTTAGTCCAGTGCTCTGCACACAGTAAGCGCTCAATAAATACGATTGAATGAATGAATGAATGAATGAGAGGCGGAGGGAAAGAAATCAATCAATCAATCATATTTATTGAGCACTTACTGTGTGCTGAGCCCTGTACTAAGCGCTTGGAAAGTACAAGTTGGCAACCTATAGAGACAGTCTCTACCCAACAAGAAAACCTTTCCGTCGGGTGGCCTTGACGCTCTTCAGGAGCAGCTCTTGCTCTGGTGATGATGATGATGGTATTTGTTAAGTGCTTACTATGTGCCAAGCACTGTTCTAAGCACTGGGGGAGATACAAGGTAATTAGGTTGTCCCACGGGGGGCTCACAGTCTTCATCCCCACTTTACAGATGAGGGAACTGAGGCCCAGAGAATAAAAATAATAATGATGGCATTTAGTATTCTAAGCGCTGGGGAGGTTACAAGGTGATCACAGGTTGTCCCATGGAGGGCTCACAGTCTTCATCCCCATTTTACAGATGAGGGAACTGAGGCATGGAGAATAAGAAGAAGAAGAATAATGATGGCATTTATTATTCTAAATGCTGGGGAGGTTATGAGGTGATCACAGGTTGTCCCACGGGGGGCTCACAGTCTTCATCCCCATTTTACAGATGAGGGAACTGAGGCCCAGAGAATAAAAATAATAATGATGGCATTTAGTATTCTAAGCGCTGGGGAGGTTACAAGGTGATCACAGGTTGTCCCATGGGGGGCTCCCAGTCTTCATCCCCATTTTACAGATGAGGGAACTGAGTCACGGAGAATAATAATAAGAAGAATAATGATGGCATTTATAATTCTAAGCGCTGGGGAGGTTACAAGGTGATCACAGGTTGTCCCACGGGGGGCTCACAGTCTTCATCCCCATTTTACAGATGAGGGAACTGAGGCCCGGAGAATAATAATAATGAGAATAATGATGGCATTTATTATTCTAAACGCTGGGGAGGTTACGAGGTGATCACAGGTTGTCCCACGGGGGGCTCACAGTCTTCATCCCCATTCTACAGATGAGGGAACTGAGGCACGGAGAATAATAATAATGATGGCATTTAGTATTCTAAGCGCTGGGGAGGTTACAAGGTGATCACAGGTTGTCCCACGGGGGGCTCACAGTCTTCATCCCCATTTTACAGATGAGGGAACTGAGTCACGGAGAATAATAATAATAAGAATAATGATGGCATTTATAATTCTAAGCGCTGGGGAGGTTACAAGGTAATCACAGGTTGTTCCACGGGGGGGCTCACAGTCTTCATCCCCATTTTACAGATGAGGGAACTGAGTCACAGAGAATAATAATAAGAATAATGATGGCATTTAGTATTCTAAGCGCTGGGGAGGTTACAAGGTGATCACAGGTTGTCCCACGGGGGGCTCACAGTCTTCATCCCCATTCTACAGATGAGGGAACTGAGGCACGGAGAATAATAATAATGATGGCATTTAGTATTCTAAGCGCTGGGGAGGTTACAAGGTGATCACAGGTTGTCCCACGGGGGGCTCACAGTCTTCATCCCCATTTTACAGATGAGGGAACTGAGTCACGGAGAATAATAATAATAAGAATAATGATGGCATTTATAATTCTAAGCGCTGGGGAGGTTACAAGGTAATCACAGGTTGTCCCACGGGGGGGGCTCACAGTCTTCATCCCCATTTTACAGATGAGGGAACTGAGTCACGGAGAATAATAATAATAAGAATAATGATGGCATTTATAATTCTAAGCGCTGGGGAGGTTACAGGGTGATCACAGGTTGTCCCACGGGGGGGCTCACAGTCTTCATCCCCATTTTACAGATGAGGGAACTGAGTCACGGAGAATAATAATAAGAAGAATAATGATGGCATTTAGTATTCTAAGCGCTGGGGAGGTTACGAGGTGATCACAGGTTGTCCCAGTCTTCATTCCCATTTTACAGATGAGGGAACTGAGGCACAGAGAGGTTAAGGGACTTGCCCAAAGTCCCACAGAAGTGAAGTGGCTTGCCCAAAGTCCCCAGCACTGTTCTAAGCGCCGGGGAGGATACGAGGTGATCAGGTTGTCCCACGTGGGGCTCACAGTCTTCATCCCCATTTGACCGATGAGGTCACTGAGGCCCAGACAAGGGAAGTGACTTGCCCAAAGTCACCCAGCTGACAATTGGCGGAGCCGGGATTCGAACCCACGACCTCTGACTCCCAAGCCCGGGCTCTTTCCACTGAGCCACGCCGCTTCTGCCCCCAGTTGCATCGCGGCAGGCCGATATTTGGGATATTTCGGGAAACCTGGAGCCCCCCGGTTTCTTTTTTTTCTTTTTTATGGCATCCGTTAGGTACTTACTCTGCGCCCGGCACTGTACTGAGCGCTGGGGTAGATTCAACATAATCTGGCAGAAAACGGTCCCCGTCCCACATGGGGCTCACAGTCTCAATCCCCGTTTGACGGGGGAGGAAACTGAGGCCCAGAGAAGTGAAGCGACTCGCCCACGGTCACACAGCCGGCGCGTGGCGCGGCGGGATTAGAACCCACGACCTCCTTTCTGGCTCTGCCCGCTGGGCCACGCTGGTTAAAGGAAATGGCAGCGCGTTGGCACCGGTTTCTCTGGGAGACCATTACGCTTCTGTTAGGTTTTAACCCGAGAGCCGGGGGTTCTTGTTGACACTGACAAATTAATCAATCAGTCAATCAATCGTATTTATTGAGCGCTTACTATGTGCAGAGCACTCTTAACTCTGACCCAAAAATGTTCCTTTTCGAGGCCTTTTCTTTTTCAAATGTCTTCCAGAAGCAGCACAGCCTGGTGGTTTGCGCTCTAGAGCGGAGAGTCATATATATCTGTATATATGTTTGTACATATTTATTACTCTATTTTACTTGTACATATTAATTCTATTTATTTGATTTTGTGAATCTGTTTTGTTTTGTTGTCTGTCTCCCCCTTCTAATAATAATAATAATAATAATGGCATTTATTAAGCGCTTACTACGTGCAAAGCACCGTTCTAAGTGCTGGGGAGGGTACAAGGTGATCAGGTTGTCCCTCATGGGGCTCACAGTCTTCATCCCCATTTTACAGATGAGGGAACTGAGGCACAGGGAAGTGAAGTGACTTGCCCAAGGTCACACAGCTGACAATTGGCCCGCTGTTGGGGAGGGACCGTCTCTAAGATGCTGCCGTCATATATACCTGCATATATGTTTGTACATATTTATTACTCTATTTATTTATTTTACTTGTACATATTAATTCTATTTATTTTATTTTGTTAATATGATTTGTTTTGTTGTCTATCTCCCCCTTCTAGACTGTGAGCCCGCTGTTGGGTAGGCACTGTCTCTAAGATACTGCCGTCATATATACCTGCATATATGTTTGTACATATTTATTACTCTATTTATTTATTTTACTTGTACATATTAATTATATTTATTTTATTTTGTTAATATGATTTGTTTTGTTCTCTGTCTCCCCCTTCTAGACTGTGAGCCCGCTGTTGGGTAGGGACCGGCTCTAGATGTTGCCATCATATATACCTGTATATATGTTTGTACATATTTATTACTCTATTTATGTTACTTGTACATATTAATTCTATTTTGTTTTGTTAATATGTTTTGTTTTGTTGTCTGTCTCCCCTGTTTGTACATATTTATTACTCTATTCATTTATTTATTTTACTTGTACATATTAATTCTATTTATTTGATTTTGTGAATATGTTTTGTTTTGTTCTCTGTCTCCCCCTTCTAGACTGTGAGCCCACTGTTGGGTAGGGACGGTCTCTATATGTTGCCGTCATATATACCTGTATATATGTATGTACATATTTATTACTCTATTTATTTTACTTGTGCATATTTATTCTATTTATTTTATTTTGTTAATATGTTTTGTTTTGTTGTCCGTCTCCCCCTCCTAGACTGTGAGCCCGCTGTCGGGTAGGGACCGTCTCTAGATGTTGCCGACTTGTACTTCCCAAGCGCTTAGTCCAGTGCTCTGCACACAGGAAGCGCTCAATAAATATGATTGATTGAATGAATGAATGAATGAGGACCTGAGTTCTAATCCTGTCCCTGCCGAGTGGCCATGGGCAAGTCGCTTCACTTCTCTGGGCCTCAGTCCCCGCATCTGGAAAACAGGGATTAAATCCCACTCTGCGTTGAAGGGAGAACGAGCGTTGAATCCCCGCCGTGGAAGTGAGGAGACTTAGTACACTGCGCGGCACAGAATAAAGGCGCTTAACAAGTACCATTTAAAAAAAGAAATTAAGAAGAGGGGGCGGGTGGAGAAGTGTACAGATTTATTACTCTATTTTACATGTCCATAGTTACTATTCTATTTATTTGATTTTGTTAATATGTTTTGTTTTGTTGTACATCTCCCCCTTCTAGACTGTGAGCCCGCTGTCAGGTAGGGACCGGCTCTAGATGTTGCCAACTTGGACTTCCCGAGCGCTTAGTCCAGTGCTCTGCACACAGGAAGCGCTCAATAAATATGATTGATTGAGTGAATGAATGAATGAGGACCTGGGTTCTAGTCCCGTTCCTGCCGAGTGGCCATGAGCAGGTCACTTCACTTCTCTGGGCCTCAGTCCCCGCATCTGGAAAACGGGGATTAAATCCCACTCGGCGTCGAAGGGAGAACGAGCGTTGAATCCCCGTCGTAGAAGCGAGGGGCCTTAGTACAGTGCGCGGCACAGAATAGGTGCTTAACGAATACCATTTAAAAAAAGAAATTAAAAAGAAGAGGCGGGCGTGGGGAAGTGTACAGATTTATTGCTCTATTTTACTTGTCCATATTTACTATTCTATTGATTTGATTTTGTGAATATGTTTTGTTTTGTTGTCCGTCTCCCCCTTCTAGACTGTGAGCCTGCCGTTGGGTAGGGACCGGCTCTAGATGTTGCCAACTTGGCCTTCCCAAGCGCTTAGTCCAGTGCCCTGCACACAGTAAGCACTCAATAAATACGATTGAATGAAGGAATGAAAGTGGGCCGGACCCTTTCCGTCCCCAGCCTTTAGGGCAGCGTGGCAATTTGAGGAAGCAAGAGAGCAGATTTCGATCAGAAAGAGCCCACGGGGACGGAGCGAGGACGGAAAAGCAGGTTCGCGGGCCGCGGCCCTTCCCGCTTAAGGGCGGCCGGGAAGCGGCGTGGCTCAGTGGAAAGAGCCCGGGCTTTGGAGTCCGAGGTCATGGGTTCGAATCCCAGCTCCACCACTTGTCAGCTGTGTGACTTTGGACGAGTCACTTCACTTCTCCGGGCCTCAGTTTCCTCATCTGGAAAATGGGGATGAAGCCTGTGAGCCCCACGTGGGACAACTTAATCACCTTGTATCCCCCCCATCGCTTAGAACAGTGCTTGGCACATAGTAAGCGCTTAACAAATGCCATTATTATTATTATTATTTGAGTGCGAGGGAATCGGCCGTTATTTTGGGCCCCCTCTGCCTCCCGAAAGGGGTCATGGGTTAAAGGAGCAAAGCCCTACTGAGAGCTCACCTCCTCCAGGAGGTCTTCCCAGACTGAGCCCCCTTTTTCCTCTCCTCCCCATCCCTCCCCTCCCCACAGCCCTGGTGTATCTATGCACATGTTTATTTTCACATAGTTATTACTTTATCCGTCTTATTAATGATGTGTATTTAGCTATCATTCTATTGATCTATTCTGATAATAATAATGATGGTATTTGTTAAGCGCTTACTATGTGCTTAGAACAGTGCTTTGCACATAGTAAGTGCTTAATAAATGCCACCATTATTATTATTAGTATTATTATGTGCAAAGCACTGTTCTAAGCACGGGGAGGGGGAAATACGAGGTTATCAGGTTGTCCCACGGGGGACTCACAGTCTTCATCCCCATTTGACAGATGAGGGAACTGAGGCACAGAGAAGTTAAGCGGCTTGCCTGAGGTCACCCAGCTGACAAGTGACAAGTCTTCTAGACGGTGAGCCCACTGTTGGGTAGGGACCGTCTCTATATGTTGCCAATTTGTACTTCCCAAGCGCTTAGTACAGTGCTCTGCACACAGTAAGTGCTCAATAAATACGTTTGAATGATTGAATGAAGTGGCGGAGCCGGGATCCGAACCCATGACCTCGGACTCCCAAGCCCGGGCTCTTTTCCATTGAGCCAGACTGCTTGATAATAATAATAATAATAATAATAATGGCATTTGTTAAGCACTTACTATGTGCAGAGCACTGTTCTAAGCGCTGAGGGGGAATACAAGGTGATCAAGTTGCCCCACGCGGGGCTCACAGTCTTAATCCCCATTTTCCAGCTGAGGGAACTGAGGCTCAGAGAAGTGAAGTGCCTTGCCCACGGTCACACAGCAGACGTGTGGCGGAGTCGGAATTCGAACCCATGACCTCTGACTCCAAAGCCCTGGCTCTTTCCACCGAGCCACGCTGCATCTTGATAATAACGATGATGGTATTTGTTAAGCGCTTACTATGTGCAAAGCACTGTTCTAAGCGCTTGATGGTATTGACACCTGTCCACAGGTTTTGTCATCCGTCTCCCCCCTTCTAGACTGTGAGCCCGTCGTTGGGTAGGGGACCGTCCCTGTCTGTTGCCGATTTGTACTTCCCAAGCGCTTAGTACAGTGCTCTGCACACAGTAAGCGCTCAGTAAATACGATTGAATGAATGAATGTGTGCGTGACTGGAGCCGGGAGTGGGGAGGAAATGAATCGCCTCTTTGTTCACACACCCCCCGCCCCCCTCCGCCGCCAAAAGGGGATTCAGACTTTTGGTTTGGTTTTTTATAGTATTTGTTCAGCGCTTATTATGTGCCTTCTAGAGTGTGAGCCCACTGTTGGGTAGGGACCGTCTCTATATGTTGCCAACTCGTACTTCCCAAGCGCTTAGTACAGTGCTCTGCACCCAGTAAGCGCTCAATAAATACGATTGAATGAATGAATGAAAGAATGAGAACAGTGCTTTGCCCATAGCAAGCGCTTAACAAATGCCATCGTTATTATTATTATTATTCCGCTGGATCGAAGGGGGCCGCCCGGAGGCGCTTCCCTCCGTCTTGACGTGGATAATAATAATAATAATGGCATTTATTAAGCGCTTACTATGTGCAAAGCACTGTTCTAAGCGCCGGGGAGGTTACATGGTGATCAGGTTGTCCCACGGGGGGCTCACAGTCTTCATCCCCATTTGACCGATGAGGTGACTGAGGCCCAGAGAATAATAATAATAGCATTTACTAAGCGCTTACTATGTGCCAAGCACTGTTCTAAGCGCTGGGGAGGTTCCAAGGTGATGAGGTTGTCCCACGGGGGGCTCACAGTCTTCATCCCCATTTGACAGATGAGGGAACTGAGGCCCAGAGAATAAGAATAATGGCAATTTATTAAGCGCTTGCTATGTGCAAAGCACTGTTCTAAGCGCTGGAGAGGTTACAAGGTGATCAGGTTGTCCCACGGGGGGGGGGGGGGGGGGGCTCACAGTCTTCATCCCCATTTTACAGATGAGGTCACTGAGGCCCAGAGAAGTGAAGTGACTTGCCCAAAGTCACACAGCTGACAATTGGCAGAGCTGGGATTTTTTTCATTTTGATGGCATTTATTAAGCGCTTACTATGTGCAAAGCACTGTTCTAAGCGCCGGGGAGCTTACAAGGTGATCAGGTTGTCCCACGGGGGGGGCTCACAGTCTTCATCCCCATTCCCAGATGAGGAAACTGAGGCTCAGAGAAGTGAAGCGACTTGCCCAGAGTCACCCAGCTGACGATTGGCAGAGCTGGGATTTGAACCCGTGACCTCGGACTCCAAAGCCGGTAGCCGAGGTGACCGGCTGTTTCTTTTCATCCCGCCTCTCTCCCGCAGGCCGCGCGCCCCCGGCCCCCGCCAATGGTGACCCCGCTTCATCCCCTGTGGCGCTGCGGGATGGCCCCGAGGTGACATCGGCTGAGGATGACCCTGACGGAGAGGCTGCGGGAGAAGATATCGCGGGCCTTCTACCGCCACGGGCTGCTCTGCGCCTCCTACCCCATCCCCATCATCGTCTTCACCGCCCTGTGCATCGTGGCCTGCTGGTAAGCCCGGCGGGCGGCGGGGCCGGTGGACCGGGGGGCGCGGCACAGCCGGCGGGCCACCCACGGCCCCACCGTTTCCTTGAGAAGCAGCGTGGCTCAGTGGAAATCGCCGGGGTCCTGGGTTCCAATCCCAGCTCGGCCCCCGGTCAGCTGGGCGACTTGGGGCGAGTCGCTTCACTTCTCTGGGCCTCGGTGACCTCATCTGGAAAGTGGGGATTGAGACTGTGGGTCCTCCGTGGGGCAGCCTGCTGCTGCTTGTTATGGCTGCCAGTTCCGTTGTGTGCCCCCGAGCACTTAGTACAGTGCTCTGCACGTAGTAAGCGCGCGGGAAATACCACCGGTCGGTCGGTTGGAAGGAGGCAGCGGGGCCGGGGTGTGTGTCTGCGTCTTCTGCCTCTCTTCTCCTAAAGAGGCTAACCTTTTCTCCCTTCGCGCCCCCCGGCCTGCGCCCTCGCCCCGTCTGCCGGGCCCAGCTCCCCGCTCCTGAAGTTGCCCCTGCCCGGCACGGGCCCCGAGGAGTACAGCACCCCGGCGAAGGACTACGCTCCGCCGCCTTCCGAGCCGGACCCCGCGCAGAGAGAGGCCGGCGAGCAGCCCGACTGGGTGAGGCCGGCCGGCGGAGGGGGCGGAGGGCAGCGCCCGCAGGGGATGCCCACACCCCATCCCTGGTTCCCGTTCTTCCCCCGGGGGGTGGTCGCTTCGGCTTCTCCCTCAGGGTGGGAGGTGAATGTGTCGGTCACTGTTACCGTGGGCTCCCTGGAGGAGGCCCCACGTGAGTGGGAGAAGGGGGCGAGGAAAAACAGGGAGGGGGAGGAAAGAGAGAGGGGGGAAGAAAAAAGATTGGGGGGGGAGAGGGAGAAAAAAGAGGGGAGAAAAAGATGGGGGAGAAGGGGAGAAAGGAGCGAATAAAGGGGGAGAGTGAAAAAGGGGAGAAAAGCGGGAGAGGAAAAGGGAGAGAAAAATGGGGAGAGTGAAAAAAGGGAAGAGAAAAGAGGGGAAAGGGGGAGAGTGAAAAAGGGGAGAGAAGGGGGGAGGAAAAAGGGGGGAGGGAAAAAGGAAGAGAAAAGGGGAGAGAAGGGGAGAGTGAAAAGGGGGAGAAAAGGGAGAGTGAAAAAGAGGGGAGGAAAAAAGGGAAGAAAAATGGGGAGAGTGAAAAAGGGGAGAGAAGAGAGGGGAGAGGAAAAAGGGGAGAGTGACAAAGGGGAGGAAAAATGGGAATAGGAAAGGGAGAGAAAGGGGGAGAGTGATAGAGGGGAGAGAAGAGAGGGGAGAGGAAAAAGGGGAGAGAAAGGGGGAGAAAAAAGGGAAGAGAAGAGAGGGGAGAGGAAAAGGGGGAGAGTGAAAAAGGGGAGGGAAAAAAGGGAAGAAAAAAGGAGAGAAGGGAAGAGTGAAAAAGGGGAGAGAAGAGAGGGGAGAGGAAAAGGGAGAGAAGGGGGAGAGTGAAAAAGAGGGGAGAAAAAAGAAGAGAAAAGGGGAGAAAAGAGAGGGGAGAGAGAAAGGGGGAGAATAAAGGGAAGAGAAAAGAGGGGAGAGAAAAGGGGAGAGTGAAAAAGGGGAGGAAAAAAGAGGGGAGAGAAAGGGGGAGAGTGAAAAGGGAGAGGGGAGAGGAAAAAGGGGAGAGAAGGGGAAAGTGAAAAAGAGGGGAGGAAAAAAGGGAAGAAAAAAAGGAGAGAAAGGGGGAGAGTGAAAGAGGGGAGAGGGGGAGAGTGAAAAGGGGGAGAAAAAAGGGAAGAGAAGAGGGGAGAGGGAAGAGAAGAGGGGAGAGGGAAGAGGAAAGAGGGGAGAGTAAAACAGGGAAGAGAAAAGAGGGGAGAGAAAGGGGGAGAGTGAAAAAGAGTGGAGAGGAGGGGAGAGGAAAGGGAGAAAGGGGGAAAGTGAAAAAGGGGAGAAAAAAGGGAAGAGAAAAAGGGGGAGAGTGAAAAAGGGGAGGAAAAAAGGGAAGAGAAAAGAGGGGAGAGGAAAAAGTGGATAGGAGAGAGAAGGGAGAGAGAGAAGAGGGAGAGAGAACTAGTTTTTTTGCCAGTTGCATTTCCTGCTCCCCTCTCTGGCAGCGGGCATGCTCCAGGTCTACCAGTCTGTCCAGTGAGCCCATGGGCCCGCCCGCTGGAGCACCGCAGGGCACTGGGGGCCGGGGGAGGGCAGGAGGGGTCGAAGGCCTGCGGCTGAGGTCGCGGGCGTCCCTAGCCCGCGCCACGGTGCGAGCCGCCACCCCCGTCCCCTCTCCTCCCGTCCGGTCCGGTCCGGTCCGGTCCCGTCCCCCCGGCAGTACGTGGGCGCCCCCGTGGCCTACATCCAGCAGATCTTCGTCAAGGCCACCGTGTCCCCGTGGCCCAGCGACTTCCTGGCGGCGGACGTGTTCCGTTCGCCGCTGTCGCGCGTCTTCCAGCTGGTGGAGGAGGTCCGCAACCACGTCCTCAGAGACGGGTAAGCCCGGGGGGGGCCGCCCCTCCGGACTCCCGACTCCCGCTCCCGCCGGAGAAAAGCCAGTCGGTCAGGCGTATTTTCTGAGCGCTCACTGTATTAAGCGCTTGGGAGAGGACAACACTCCATTTATTTGACTTGTACATATCTATTCTATCTATTTTATTTTGTTAGGATGTTTGGTTTTGTTCTCTGTCTCCCCCTTTTAGACTGTGAGCCCGCTGCTGGGTAGGGACCGTCTCTAGATGTTGCCAACTTGGACTTCCCAAGCGCTTAGTCCAGTGCTCTGCACACAGTAAGCGCCCAATAAATACAATTGATGATGATGGTGATGACAACAGAGCAGTAAGCAGGCACATTCCCTGCCCCCCACG
Source organism: Tachyglossus aculeatus (assembly GCF_015852505.1). Lineage (NCBI taxonomy): Eukaryota > Metazoa > Chordata > Mammalia > Monotremata > Tachyglossidae > Tachyglossus > Tachyglossus aculeatus. The sequence goes on along the minus strand of NC_052078.1, from coordinate 2,853,078 downwards.
GGTTTACAGTCTAGAGGGGCCTGGGTAAAGGAAGGGAGGCCGCCGGCTGCGTGATCTCCGCACACGGTAAGCGCTCAGTAAATACGACTGAAACGGTCCCTGCTTGGACCGCTGGGTCCTTGTCACCTCCTGTGTAGCATAACTGAACTACTCTGTGCCTCGGTTCCCTCATCTGTAAAATGGGGACTAAGATTGTGAGCCCTTCTAGGCGGTGAGCCCACTGTCGGGTAGGGACCGTCTCTAAATGTTGCCAACTTGGACTTCCCAAGCGCTTAGTACAGTGCTCTGCACACAGTAAGCGCTCAATAAGTACGATTGATTGATTGATGGAGCCCCGCATGGGACAACCTGATCACCTTGTATCCTCCCCAGCGCCTAGAACGGTGCTTTGCACATAATAAGCGCTTAACAAATACCAGAATTATTGTTATTATAACGATAATGCTGACTAGTTGGGGTGTTTAATCGGGGCTTGCTATGTACTGAGCGCCGGGGTAAAGGCAGGGTAATCGGGGTGGGCGCAGCCCCCGTCCCACTTGGTGTTCCCGATCTGAGACGGAGGTAGAGCGGGCATCTCATTCATCATCGTCATCATCAATCGTATTTATTGAGCGCTTACTGTGTGCAGAGCACTGTACTAAGCGCTTGGGAAGTACAAGTCGACAACATATAAAGTCCCTACCCAGCAGTGGGCTCATTCCCATTTCACAGGTACGGAAACCAGTCGGGGGTATTTATTGAGCCCCTTCCGTGCAGGGCACCTCACAGAGAAGCAGCGTGGCTCGGTGGAAAGAGCCCGGGCTTTGGAGTCGGAGGACATGGGTTCGAATCCCGGCTCTGCCACCTGTCTGCTGTGGGACCTTGGGCCAGTCACTTCTCTGAGCCTCAGTTCCCTCATCTGCAAAATGGGGATTAGGACTGTGAGCCCCCCGTGGGACAACCTGATCGCTTTGCATCCCCCCCCAAGCGCGTAGAACAGTGCTTTGCACATAGTAAGCGCTTAACAAATGCCAACATGATTATTAGTATTTTGTCAAGCAGCCTGGCTTAATGGAAAAAGCCCCGACTTGGGAGCCAGAAGTCCTGGGTTCTAATCCCAGCTCTGCCACTTGTCAGCTGTGTGACTTTGGGCAGGTCTCTTACCGTCTCTGTGTCTCCGTTCCCTCATCTGTCAAATGGGGATGAAGACTGTGAGCCCCACGTGGGACAACCTGATCACCTTGTATCTCCCCCAGCGCTTAGAACAGGGCTTGGCACGTAGTAAGCGCTTAACAGATACCATCATCATCATCATCAGTAACTGAGTGGCTGGGAGAGTATTCCCCCGCCCCAGCGCTCAGTACAGTGCCCGATAGGAAGCGCGTAACGAATGCCGCGGTGATCAGGATGCTGCCGGGAGCAGGGTGGCGAGGGGACGCTCTGGGGCCGAGGGCAGGGTGGGGCCCGGACTTTCTGGGGGAGGGCTGGGGGGCCGTCCCGGAGGCGGCGGCCGTTCCCAGGGACCGTTTTCCCGCCGGCAGCTCCGGGAGCGAGAGCCTGGAGGAGCTGTGCCTGCAGGTGACGGACCTGCTGCCGGGGCTGAGGAAGCTGAGGGACCTGCTGCCCGAGCATGGCTGCCTCCTCCTCTCGCCCGGGAACTTCTGGCAGAACGACCGCGGCCGCTTCCACGCCGACCCGGACGTCATCCGCACCGTCCACCAGCACGAACCCAAGACCCTGCAGACCTCGGCCACGCTCAAAGGTGCCCGCGGGTGGCCGGGCCGGTCGGGGGGGGTGGGCCCGCGGGAGAAATTCCCGGTCCCAACGCGGCCTCCCCTCCCTCCTCCGGGACGGTCCGCCGTCCTGTGCCTGCAGACCTGCTGTTCGGAGTCCCCGGGAAGTACAGCCGGGTCAGCCTGTACAACCGGAAGAGGATGGTGTCCTACGCCATCACCCTCGTCTTCCGCCGCTACCACTCCAAGTGAGGGCCCCGGGGGCGGCCGCGCGAGGGGTACGCGGGCGGAATGCCGTCGGAGGGCACGGCCCCGGCTCCGCCGATGGTCAGCTGGGTGACCTTGAGCCATTCATTCATTCATTCATTCAGTCGTATTTACTGAGCGCTTACTGTGTGCAGAGCACTGGACTAAGCGCTCGGGAAGGACCAGTTGGCGACACATAGCGACGGTCCCTACCCAACTTCACTTCTCTGTCAAATGGGGGTGAAGACCGGGAGCCCCCCGTGGGACCACCTTGTCACCTTGGGCAAGTCACTTAACTTACCTGAGCCTCGGCGACCTCACCTGTAAAATGGGGATTAAGACCGCGAGCCCCACGTGGGACAACCTGATCACTTTGGATCCCCCCCAAGCGCTCAGAGCAGTGCTTTGCGCATAGTAAGCGCTTAACAAATGCCAACATGGTTATCGTTACCGAACGGCTGGGAGAATATTCCCCCGCCCCAGCGCTCGGTTCAGTGCTTGGCACATAGGAAGCGCGTAACGAATACCACGGTTATCAGGGTGCTGCCAGGAGCATCCTCCCCGGCACTTAGAACATAGCAAGCGCTCAATAAATGCAATTATTCAGTACATCCCCCCAAGGGCCAGCTTCCCCCCGCTCTCCCCGGGCTCTGGGGCCAGCCCTTACCGCGTGCCGAACGCTTGGGACAGGGCGGTACGGCGGTGTCGACAGACACGGTCCCCGGCCTCAAGGATCTCGCGGGCCGGGGGGCCGTCGGCGGGAGAGCTTCCCCACCGGGGGTCCCGGCCCACCCTCCGCCCCCCGCGTGTGTGAACCCAGGTTCCTGAGCAGCCTGCGGGCCCGGCTGAAGGTCCTCCACCCGAGCCCCAACTGCAGCCGGCTGCGGGAGGATCGCCTGGTCCACGTGCACTTCAAAGAGGAGATCGGCGTGGCCGAGCTCATCCCCCTCGTCACCACCTACGTCATCCTCTTCGCCTACATCTACTTCTCCACGCGTACGTCCGGGGCCCGGGGCCGCTCCCCTCCGGGGTCGCCGTTGCCCGTCAGCCCCGGCCGGCCCCGGGTGGGCTTCCTCCCCCCCACTGAGGGGCCGTTGGCTCGGTTTCCCCTTCAGGGAAGATTGACATGGTGAAGTCCAAGTGGGGCCTGGCGTTGGCCGCGGTGGTGACGGTCCTCAGCTCCCTGCTCATGTCCGTGGGGCTGTGCACGCTCTTCGGCCTGACGCCCACCCTCAACGGCGGGTAGGTCTCTCCCTCGCTCCCCATCCCGGGAACGGGCATCTCCGAGCCGAAAGGGACGGGGAAAATCTGGGCGCCGAGCTCCCCGGCCGGAGGGCGGCCCTCCGTTCCCGGGGATCGCCGGCGGGACGGTTCCTTCCCGGCGGGAATTCCTCTGGCCCCGGGATACGGTGGCGGCATGGTCCTTGCCACCAGGAAGGCACAAAGGGGCGAAAACGTCCCCCCCAAAATACCACTATCAATCAATCGTATTTATTGAGCGCTTACTGTGTGCACAGCACTGTACTAAGCGCTTGGGAAATACAAGTGGGCAACGTATAGAGACAGTCCCTACCCAACAGTGGGCTCACTCTCGCTACCTTCCAACGTGTCTTGACGTCGGCCATCTCCTTTATCCCCCCAACATCCCCGTGGGGGCAGGGGGAATCGTCCCCCCTTTTAACCAGGGAGCAGCCGAGCTCAGAGAGGTGAAGCGACTCAACCCGGGTCGCCCAGCAGATAATAATAATAATAATAATAAAAATAGCATTTATTAAGCGCCGTGAAGGCTTACAGTCTTCATCCCCATTTGACAGATGAGGTGACTGAGGCCTTTGCACATAGTAAGCGCTTAATAAATGCCATTATTATTATTATTATTATGGGTTTAGTAACCCATAATAACCCACAGTTTTAGACTGTGAGCCCACTGTTGGGTAGGGACTGTCTCTATATGTTGCCAGTTTGTACTTCCCAAGCGCTTAGCACAGTGCTCTGCACACAGTAAGCGCTCAATAAATATGATTGATGATGATGATGATGAGGCCCAGAGAATAATAACAATGGCATTTCTTAGGCGCTGTGAAGGCTTCCAGTCTTCACCCCCATTTGACAGATGAGGTGACTGAGGCCCAGAGAATAACAATGGCATTTATTAAGCGCTGTGAAGGCTTCCAGTCTTCATCCCCATTTGACAGATGAGGTGACTGAGGCACAGAGAATAATAACAATGGCATTTTTTAAGCACTGTGAAGGCTCACAGTCTTCATCCCCATTTGACAGATGAGGTGACTGAGGCTCAGAGAATAACAATGGCATTTATTAAGCGCTGTGAAGGCTTCCAGTCTTCATCCCCATTTGACAGATGAGGTGACCGAGGCCCAGAGAATAATAACAATGGCATTTATTAAGCGCTGTGAAGGCTCACAGTCTTCATCCCCATTTGACAGATGAGCAAAAAAAAAAGAGAAGCAGCTTGGCTCAGTGGAAAGAGCCCGGGCTTGGGAGTCAGAGGTCATGGGTTCTAATCCCGGCTCCGCCACTTGTCTGCTGTGTGACTTTGGCCAAGTCACTTCACTTCTCCGGGCCTCAGTTACCTCAACTGTAAAATGGGGATTAAGACTGTGAGCCCCCCGAGGGACAACCTGATCACCTTGTAACCGCACCAGCGCTTAGAACAGTGCTTTGCACATAGTAAGTGCTTAATAAATGCCATTATTATTATTATTATGAGGTGACTGAGGCACAGAGAATAATAATAATAGCATTTACTAAGCATTTACTATGTGCCAAGCACTGTTCTAAGCACTGGGGAGGTTACATAGTGATCAGGTTGTCCCACGGGGGGCTCACAGTCTTCATCCCCATTTGACAGACGAGGTGACCGAGGCCCAGAGAATAATAGTAATAGCATTTACTAAGCGCTTACTATGTGCCAAGCACTGTTCTAAGCGCTGGGGAGGTTCCAAGGTGATCAGGTTGTCCCACGTGGTGGGGGGGGCTCCCAGTCTTCATCCCCATTTGACAGACGAGGTGACCGAGGCCCACAGAATAATAATAATAGCATTTACTAAGCGCTTACTATGTGCCAAGCACTGTTCTAAGCGCCAGGGTTGACACAAGGTAATCAAGTTGTCCCGCGTGGGGCGCTCAGACTCAATCCCCATTTTCCATATATCAATCATATTTATTGAGCGCTTACTGTGTGCAGAGCACTGTACTAAGCACTTGGGAAGTCCATGACTCGCCTAAGGTCACACAAGAAAAAGTCCAAGTTGGCAACATCTAGAGACGGTCCCTACCCAACAGCGGGCTCACAGTCTAAAAGGGGGCCGCCCAAGGCTTCCGTCCGATGTGTCCCCCACCGTCATCATCATCAATCGTATTTATTGAGCGCTTACTGTGTGCAGAGCAATGTCGGACGGGGCTGGTCTCGCTCCGCCAGGAGGCCCGATAATAATAACAATAATAATAATAATAATGGTATTTGTTAAGCGCTTACTATGTGCAAAGCACCGTTCTAAGCGCTGGGGAGGTTACACGGTGATCAGGTTGTCCCACGGGGGGCTCACAGTTTCAGTCCCCATTTTACAGATGAGGTCACTGGGGTACAGAGAAGTGACTTGCCCAAGGTCACACAGAGCTGAGATTTGAACCCATGACCTCTGACTCCAAAGCCCGGGCTCTTTCCATTGAGCCACGCTGCTTCTCGATGCCAGGCCGGGGTAGGGCCACCCCCTGCAAAGGGCGAAGTCGCCCGGGTGGCTTTACCTGTATATATGTGTATATATATGTATATGTATATATGTATATGTATATATGTTTGTACATATTTATTACTCTATTTATTTTACTTGTACATATCTATCCTATTTATTTTATTTTGTTAGTATGTTTGGTTTTCTTCTCTGTCTCCCCCTTTTAGACTGTGAGCTCACTGTTGGGTAGGGACTGTCTCTATATGTTGCCAATTTGTACTTCCCAAGAGCTTAGTACAGTGCTCTGCACATAGTAAGCGCTCAATAAATACGATTGATGATGATGATGCTCGCCCCTCGCCGGGCCCCGCCGCGGCGGATCCGCGGTTAGGGGTGCGAGGTCTCTGCGGACGGGCGCTCAGCTGGGGCCCGCGGCCCCCGGGACCGCTTTCTGCTTCTCCCCAGGGAGATCTTCCCCTACCTGGTGGTGGTCATCGGGCTGGAGAACGTGCTGGTCCTCACCAAGTCGGTCGTGTCCACCCCGGTGGACCTGGAGGTGAAGCTGAGGATCGCCCAAGGTACCACGGCTGCGGCCGGCCGGTGGCGGGGGGACGGAGGGGTCCCCCCCGGGCAGCCTCCCCCCCGCCGCCCCAGGGCTTGCGTCGGCTTAAGAGTTGGTCTCGGCGCTTGGGAGACTCCAGTACCACGGCTTTGTCGGTTGATAATAATAATGACGGCATTTATTAAGCGCTCACTATGTGCCAAGCACTGTTCTAAGCACTGGGGAAGTTGCAAGTTGTCCCACAGCGGGGCTCACAGTCTTCATCCCCATTTTAATAATAGTAATAATGGCATTTATTAAGCGCTTACTATGTGCCAAGCACCGTTCTAAGCGCCGGGGAGGTTACAAGGTGATCAGGTTGCCCCACGGCGGGGCTCACGGTCTTCATCCCCATTTTAATAATAATAATGGCATTTATTAAGCGCTTACTATGTGCAAAGCACCGTTCTAAGCACTGGGGTGGCGATCAGGTTGTCCCACGGTGGGGCTCACAGTCTTCATCCCCATTTTAGTAATAATAATAATGGCATTTATTAAGCGCTTACTATGTGCAAAGCACCGTTCTAAGCACTGGGGAGGTTACAAGGTGATCAGGTTGTCCCATGGTGGGGGCTCACGGTCTTACTCCTCATTTTAATAATAATAATAATGTCCTTTATTAAGCGCTTACTATGTGCAAAGCACTGTTCTAAGCACTGGGGAGGTTACAAGGTGATCAGGTTGTCCTACAGTGGGGCCCAGAGAATAATAATAATAATAATGATGGCATTTATTAAGCGCTTACTATGTGCAAAGCACTGTTCTAAGCGCCGGGGAGGTTACAAGGTGATCAGGTTGCCCCACAGCGGGGCTCACAGTCTTCATCCCCATTTTAGTAATAATAATAATGGCATTTATTAAGCGCTTACTATGTGCAAAGCACCGTTCTAAGCGCCGGGGAGGTTACAAGGTGATCAGGTTGTCCCACGGTGGGGGGGCTCACGGTCTTACTCCTCATTTTAATAATAATAATAATGGCATTTATTAAGCGCTTACTATGTGCAAAGCACCGTTCTAAGTGCCGGGGAGGTTACAAGGTGATCAGGTTGTCCCACGGTGGGGGGGCTCACAGTCTTACTCCTCATTTTAATAATAATAGTAATGGCATTTATTAAGCGCTTACTATGTGCAAAGCACCGTTCTAAGCACTGGGGAGGTTACAAGGTGATCAGGTTGTCCCATGGTGGGGCTCACAGTCTTCATCCCCATTTTAATAACAATAATAATAATAATGGTATTTATTAAGTGCTTACTATGTGCAAAGCACCGTTCTAAGCACCGGGGAGGTTACAAGGTGATCAGGTTGTCCCACGGTGGGGGGGCTCACAGTCTTACTCCTCATTTTAATAATAATAATAATGGCCTTTATTAAGCACTTACTATGTGCAAAGCACTGTTCTAAGCACTGGGGAGGTTACATGGTGATCAGGTTGTCCCACAGTGGGGGGGCTCAGTCTTACTCCTCGTTTTAATAATAATAATAATAATGGCATTTATTAAGCACTTACTATGTGCAAAACACCATTCTAAGCGCCGGGGAGGTTACAAGGTGATGAGGTGGTCCCACGGGGGGCTCACAGTCTTCATTCCCATTTTAATAATAATAATAATTATGGCATTTATTAAGCGCTTACTATGTGCAAAGCACTGTTCTGAGCGCTGCGGAGGTTACAAGGTGATCAGGTTGTCCCACGGACAAGAGAAGCAGCCCGGGCTTTGGAGTCCGAGGTCACGGGTTCCAATCCCACTCTGCCAATTGTCAGCTGTGTGGCTTTGGGCAAGACACTTCACTTCTCTGGGCCTCAGTTCCCTCATCTGGAAAATGGGGATGAGGGCTGTGAGCCCCCCGTGGGACAACCTGATCACCTTGTATCCCCCCCAGCGCTTAGAACAGTGCTTTGCACATAGTAAGGGCTTAACGAATACCATCATCATTATTATTAATCCCCATTTTCCAGATGAGGGAACTGAGGGCCGGAGAAATTCAGTGACTTGCCCGAAGTCACGCCGCATTTGAACCCCTGGACCTCCGACTCCAAAGCCCGGGCTCTTTCCACTGGGCCACGCTGCTTCCCTGGGCCTCGGTCCGCCCGCGGGGGGGCCAATCAATCAATCCATCAATCGTATTTATTGAGCGCTTACCGTGTGCAGAGCACTGTACTAAGCGCTTGGGAAGTCCAAGTCGGCAACATCTAGAGACGGTCCCGACCCAACAGCGGGCTCACAGTCGAGAAGGCGATGCGGGCGCGCCGTCCGTCCGTTGGGATGGCACGAGGAGTTCGACGGTGAGCCCGCTGTCGGGTAGGGACCGTCTCACCATGGACTTTCCCAAGCGCTTAGTCCAGTGCTCTGCACACAGTAAGCGCTCAATAAATACGATTGATTGATTGATTGATTGAGGAAAGCGGGGCTCCAGCGGCAGCCTTCCCTCGCTCCCGTCCAGCTCCGCGCGGATTCCCGCCTCCCGCTTTCTCCGCCCCCGCTCCGGGTGTCGAGGCCCTGGGAAGCGGGTCGTGGGAGCGAGGCAGGGCCCTGCCCTCGGCGGGCGACCACTTTTCCTCGGAGCGGGTCCTCGGGGCCTCTGGCTCACAGCCACCGCCTCTCCCTCCAGGCCTGAGCAACGAGAGCTGGTCCATCATGAAGAACATGGCCACGGAGCTGGGCATCATCCTCATCGGCTATTTCACCCTGGTCCCGGCCATCCAGGTACCCGCGGCGGATTCGGTGCAGGGGACGCGGGGTTTGTTAAGCGGCGGGACCCCCCTGCCCGACTCGCGGTAATCGACGCCCGCGCTGTGAGCCCGCTGTTGGGTCGGGACCGTCTCTCTATGTTGCCAACTTGTACTTCCCAAGCGCTTAGTCCAGTGCTCTGCACACAGGAAGCGCTCAATAAATACGATCGAATGAATGAATGAACGCCCCTGAGCCTCCCGATCCTCGGAGGGGAGGCCGGCACTAAATAATAATAATAATAATAAAGATGGCATTTGTTAAGCGCTTATTATGTGCAAAGCACCGTTGTAAGCGCTGGGGAGGTTACAAGGCGATCAGGTTGTCCCGCGGGGGGCTCACAGTCTTCACCCCCATTTGACAGATGAGGGAACTGAGGCGCTGAGAAGTGACTTGCCCAAAGTCACCCAGCTGACGATTGGCAGAGCCGGGATTTGAACCCGTGACCTCTGACTCCAAAACCCGGGCTCTTTCCACTGAGCCACGCTGCTTCTCCAGTGGAGAAATGGGTCAGCTCCCATCGTGGGGGCGGCGGGGGTACGGGACGTTTGCCCTCATATAATAGTAATAATAATGGCATCTATAATAATAATAATAATGATGATGGCATTTATTAAGCGCTTACTATGTGCAGAGCACTGTTCTAAGCGCTGATCTATTGAGCGCTTACTATGTGCAAAGCACTGTTGTAAGCACTGGGGAGGTTACAAGGTGATCAGGTTGTCCCACGGGGACGGCATGAGGAGAGCCGGGCTCCAGCAGACACAGTCTGTTGTATTTATGTTTGTACGTATTTATTACTCTATTTTACCATTTTATTTTGTTAATATGTTTTGCTTTGTTCTCTACTACTACTACTGATGGCATTTATTAAGCGCTTACTACGTGCAAAGCACCGTTCTAAGCGCTGGGGAGGTTACCAGATGATCAGGTTGGCCCTCGGGGGGGCTCACAGTCTTCATCCCCATTTTACAGATGAGGGAACTGAGGCACTGAGAAGTGAAGTGACTTGCCCAAAGTCACCCAGCTGACACTTGGCCGGGCCGGGATTTGAACCCGTGACCTCTGACTCCAAAACCCAGGCTCTTTCCACTGAGCCACGCTGCTTCTCCAATGGAGAAATGGGTCATCTCTCATTGTGGGGGCGGCGGGGGTACGGGACGTTTGCCCTTGTATAACAATAATAATAATAATGGCATTTATTAAGCGCTTACTATGTGCAAAGCACTGTTGTAAGTGCTGGGGAGGTTACAGGGTGATCAGGTTGTCCCACAGGGACAACAGTCTTTTAGACTGTGAGCCAACTGTTGGGTAGGGACTATCTATATGTTGCCAACTTGGACTTCCCAAGCGCTCAGTACAGTGCTCTGCACACAGTAAGCGCTCAATAAATACGATTGATTGATTGATTGATTGTTGGGATGGCACGTGGAGAGCCGGGGTCCAACAGACACAGTCTGTTGTATGTACGTTTGCACGTATTTATTGCTCTACCATTTTATTTTGTTAATATGTTTTGCTTTGTTCTCTGCCTCCCCCTTCTAGACTGTGAGCCCACTGTTGGGTAGGGACCGGCTCTAGATGTTGCCGACTCATACTTCCCAAGCGCTTAGTCCAGTGCTCTGCACAAAGGAAGCGCTCCATAGATAGTAATAATAATAATAATGGCATTTATTAAGCGCTTACTATGTGCCAAGCACTGTTCTAAGCGCTGGGGAGGTTACAAGGTGATCAGCTTGCCCCCCGTGGGGCTCACAGTCTTAAACCCCATTTTCCAGATGGGGGAACTGAGGCCCAGAGAAGTGACTTGCCCCAAGTCACACGGCTAGCAAGTGGCAGAGCTGGGACTTGAACCCATGACCTCGGACTCCCAAGCGCGAGCTCTTTCCACTGAGCCACGCTGTTTGAATGAATGAATGAATGAGCACAATCTCAATCCCCATTTTCCAGATGAGGTCACTGAGGCCCAGAGAAGTTAAGTGACTTGCTCCAAATCACCCGGCTGACAGTTGGCGGAGCCGGGATTTGAACCCGTGACCTGGGACTCCAAAGCCCGGGCTCTTTCCACTGAGCCACGCCGCTTCTCTTAGCCCCGAGAAGCAACGGCCTAGAGGCCGGAGCCCGGGCCTGGGGGACATTAGGACCCCCGTTCTAGTCCCGGATCCGCCCCTTGTCTGCCGGACGACCTTGGGCGAGTCCCTTGGCCTCTCTGCCCCCTCCCCTGTAAAATGGGGGTGAAGACTGTGATGTGCGCCTCCCCCCTTTAGACGGTAAGCCCACCGCGGGCAGGGCACGTCCCCCTTTCTTGTCGTAGTGTATTTTCCCCAGCGCCCCGCGCACGGCAAGCGCTTAAAGACCGTGAGCCCACTGTTGGGTAGGGACTGTCTCTATATGTTTATAGAACATAACATAACAGCGCTTAGAACAGTGCTTTGCACATAGTAAGCGCTTAATAAATGCCATTATTATTATTATATGTTGCCAACTTGTACTTCCCAAGCGCTTAGTACAGTGCTCTGCACACAGTAAGCGCTCAACAAATACGATTGATGATGATGATGATTTGTAAAGCGCTTACTATGTGCCAAGCACTGTTCTAAGCGCTGGGGGAGGTTACAAGGCGATCAGGTTGCCCCACGGGGGGCTCACAGTCTTAATCCCCGTTTCACAGATGAGGTCACTGAGGCCCAGGGAAGTGAAGTGACTTGCCCAAAGTCACCCAGCTGACAGTTGGCAGAGCCGGGATTTGAACCCATGATCTCTGACTCCAAAGCCCGGGCTCTTTCCACTGAGCCATGCTGTTTTATTTTGTTCTCGGTCTCCCCCTTCTAGACTGTGAGCCCACTGTTGGGTAGGGACCATCACTATATTCCTGTATATATGTATATGTTTGTACACATTTATTACTCTATTTATTTATTTTACTTGTACATATCTATTCTATTTATTTTATTTTGTTAGCATGGTTGGTTTTGTTCTCTGTCTCCCCCTTTTAGACTCTGAGCCCACTGCTGGGTAGGGACTGTCTCTAGATGTTGCCAACTTGTCCTTCCCAAGCGCTTAGTCCAGTGCTCTGCACACAGTAAGCGCTCAATAAATACGATCGATGATGATGATGATTCATTCAATCGTATTTATTAAACGCTTACCGTGTGCAGAGCACTGGACTAAGCGCTTGGGAAGCACAAGTCAGTAACAGTGCTCTGCACACAGTAAGCGCTCAATAAATACGATCGATGAAGATGATTCATTCAATCGTATTTATTAAGTGCTTACCGTGTGCAGAGCACTGTACTAAGCGCTTGGGAAGCACAAGTCGGTAACAGTGCTCGGCACACAGTAAGCGCTCAATAACTACGATTGATGATGATGACGATTCATTCAATCGTTTTTATAAAGCGCTTACCGTGTGCAGAGCACTGTACTAAGCGCTTGGGAAGCACAAGTCGGTAACAGTGCTCGGCACACAGTAAGCGCTCAATAACTACGATTGATGATGATGACGATTCATTCAATCGTTTTTATAAAGCGCTTACCGTGTGCAGAGCACTGTACTAAGCGCTTGGGAAGCACAAGTCGGTAACAGTGCTCGGCACACAGTAAGTGCTCAATAAATACGATTGATGATGATGACGATTCATTCAATCGTTTTTATAAAGCGCTTACCGTGTGCGGAGCACTGTACTAAGCGCTTGGGAAGCACAAGTCGGTAACAGTGCTCTGCACACGGTAAGCGCTCAATAAATACGATTGATGATGATGATGATTCACTCAATCGTTTTTATAAAGCGCTTACCGTGTGCAGAGCACTGTACTAAGCGCTTGGGAAGCACAAGTCGGTAACAGTGCTCTGCACACAGTAAGCGCTCAATAAATATGATTGATGATGATGATGATGATTCTTCAATTGTTTTTATAAAGCGCTTACCGTGTGCGGAGCACTGTACTAAGCGCTTTGGAAGCACAAGTCGGTAACAGTGCTCGGCACACAGTAAGCGCTCAATAAATACGATTGATTGATTGACTAATAGATCTGACCCACCGCTTAGGACCGAGTAGCGTCAACCTGTCCTTCCCGAGCGCTCAGCCCGGCGCCCCGCACGCGGTGAGCGCTCAGTAAATACGATTGAATGAATGAGGAAAACACGGTTGCATGAATGAATGAGGAAAACGGCCAACCCAGGAGTCTCCCGCCCGCAGGAGTTCTGCATGTTTGCCGTGGTGGGCGTCGTGTCCGACTTCTTCCTCCAGATGCTCTTCTTCACCACCGTCCTGTCCATCGACATCCGCCGCATGGAGGTGAGGCCGCGCGTCCACCCCGGGGGTCAATCAATCAATCAATCAATCAATCGTATTTACTGAGCGCTTACTATGTGCAGAGCACTGGACTAAGCGCTTGGGAAGGACAAACTGGCATCACGTAGAGACAGTCCCTACCCAACAGTGGGCTCACAGTCTAAAAGGGGGTCGGTCCCGACCGGCCGTCGCCGTCCCTCCCGTCCCCGCAGCTGGCCGACCTGAACAAGCGGCTGCCCCCGGAAGCCTGCCTGCCCGCGCCGGCCAAGCCCTCGGGGCGCGGTGCCCGGCGGTCCGAGCGCCGGCCGGCCCTGCGGCCCGCCACCCCGCACACCATCACGCTGCAGCCCCCGGCCTTCCGCAACCTGCGCCTCCCCAAGCGGCTGCGCGTCGTCTACTTCCTGGCCCGCACCCGTCTGGCGCAGAGGCTCATCATGGTAGGGACGGTGGCGGGGGACCCCGGGGCCGGGCGCGGGGGACCCCGGGGGCGGGCCCCGCGGCCACCCTGCGCCCTCCCCGCCGCAGGTGGGCACGGTGATCTGGATCGGCATCCTGCTGTACACGGACCCCGCCGGGCTGCGCACCTACCTGACGGCCCAGGTGACGACGGAGCAGAGCCCGCTGGGCGAGGCGGGGCTGCCCCCCATGCCCGGGCCCGGCGGGGTGCTGCCCGCCGACCCCCAGAGCGCCCTGGCGGTGCTCCCCCCCCGGCGGCCCCAGGCCCGCGGAGAACGAGACGCCCGCCCGGCCGCCCCCGGAGGGGCGGGAGGCCAGGAGGGCCCCGGAGGTGCTGACCTGGGGGCCCGAGGACCGGGACAGCTGGAGGAAACTCTCCTTCCGCCACTGGCCGACCCTCTTCGGCTACTACAACGTCACCCTGGCCAAGAGGTGAGGGCCGCCGGGAGCCGTCGCCGACGAGTCCCCTCTCGTTCGTTCGGTCGTACTCACTGAGCCCACTGTTGGGTAGGGACTGTCTCCGTATGTTGCCAATTTGTCCTTCCCAAGCGCTTAGTCCAGTGCTCTGCACGTAGTAAGCGCTCAATAAATACGATTGATGATGATGGAGCGCTTACTGTGTGCACAGCACTGCGCGCTTGGGAAGTCCAGGTCGGCAACATCTAGACACGGGCCCTACCCAGCAGCGGGGCGAGACGCTTCACTTCTCTGGGCCTCAGTTCCCTCATCTGGAATATGGGGGTGAAGGCCGTGAGCCCCCCGTGGGACAACCTCATCACCTTGTATCCTCCCCCACCAGCGCTTAGAACAGTGCTTGGCGCATAGAAAGCGCTTAACAAATACCGTCGTTATTATTATTAATCTCATTTTCCAGATGAGGGAACCGAGGGCCGGAGAAGTTCAGGGACTTGCCCACAGTCACGCCGCATTTGAACCCCTGGACCTCCGACTCCAAAGCCTGGGCTCTTTCCACTGAGCCACACTGCCCACCCACGGGGGGGTCAATCAATCAATCAATCGTATTTACTCTATTATTACTCCATTCATTTATTTATTTATTTTACCTGTAGATATCTCTTCTATTTATTTTATTTTCTTAGTACGTTTGGTTTTGTTCTCCGTCTCCCCCTTTTAGACTGCGAGCCCACTGTTGGGCAGGGCTGTCTCTAGATGTTGCCAGCTTGGACTTCCCCAGCGCTTAGTCCAGCGCTCTGCGCACAGTCAGCGCTCAATAAATACGACTGATTGATTGATTGATTGATTGAGCGCTTCCTGTGTGCAGAGCACTGGACTAAGCGCCTGGGAAGTCCAAGTCGGCAACGTCTAGGGCCGGGCCCTACCCGACAGCGGGCTCACGGGCTAGAAGGGGGAGACGGACGACAAAACCAAACATATCAACAAAATAAAATAAATAAGAAGGTCTCGGTCTCCCGCTTCCGGGCCCCGCCTGACCTCTGCCCCCGCCCGGCCCAGGTACATCAGCCTGCTCCCGGTGATCCCCGTCACCCTCTACCTGAACCCCCGGGAGGCCCTGGAGGCGCGGCACCCGCAGGAGGCCGAGCGCTACCAGCCCCTGGCGCCCGCCGGGCCCGAGCCGGGGGAGGCGGAACCCGCACCCAGGCCCCGGGGCCACGGGGACGTCACCCTCTACAAGTAAGGGCGGCCGGGGCCGGGGGGCGGGGGCGGGGGGGGCCCGGCGGGGCGCTGACGGCGGCGTGCCCGCAGGGTGGCAGCCCTCGGCCTGGCCTCGGGCATCGTCCTGGTGCTGCTGCTGTTCTGCCTGTACCGCGTGCTCTGCCCCAAGAACTACGGGCAGCACGGGCCGGCCCACGCCCGCCGCAAGCGGGGTGACCTGCCCTGCGACGACTACGGCTACGCCCCGCCCGAGACGGAGATCGTCCCGCTGGTCCTGCGCGGGCACCTCATGGTGAGCGCGGGCGGCTCCATCCCCTCGGACCGTGCCCCGGGTCGGCCCGCGCGGCGGGGCGGGGCGGGGGGGGTCAGCCGGCCGGACGCTCTCCCCTCGCAGGACATCGAGTGCCTGGCCAGCGACGGGATGCTCCTGGCCAGCTGCTGCCTGGTGGGCCAGATCCGCGTGTGGGACGCCCAGACGGGCGACTGCCTCACCCTCATCCCCAAGCAGGGGTAGGTACGGCGCCCGCCCCGGCCCCTTCCTCCCGCCCGCCCCGCGGCCCGGCTGACCGGACGCCTCCCCCCGCCCCCCAGGCCGCGCCGGGACAGCGGCGGGGTCTTCGACTCCCAGGAGCCGTGGGAGCAGCCGGCGGACGGGGGCGGCCCCGAGGAGGCCCCGCCGCCGCCGCCCCCGCTCTTCGGCGACCAGCCGGACCTGAGCGGCCTCATCGACACCGACTTCGCGGAGCGGCCGCCGGGCCCGCCGGAGCCCCCCGGGCCCGAGCCCCGCCACCGCCGGCCCCCCCGGCTACGACTTCGGCAGCCTGGTGCGGCGGGCGTACGGCGAGGAGGGGCCGGCCGGACCCCCGGGCCCGGGGCCGCCCGAGGACGAGGCCCGCGGCCCCCCCGGACAAGGGCTCGCCCCTCCCCGCCTGGGGCCCCGACGGCGCCGTGTGGAGCCTGGACCTGCAGGGGAACCTCATCGTGGCCGGCCGCGGCGACGGCAAGCTGGAGGTGGGTCCCCGCGCCTCGGTTTCCCTCAGCCGCGGAACGGGGGCGAAGGCCGCCCGCCCCACCGGCTCGCGTCTGCCCGCCGCGGCGTCCGGTAGGCGGTTGGCCCGGAGCAAGCGCTCGACCGACTGATTGATTGACCGATTCAGAATTCAGTGGACGCATTCAGCTCTATACCGTTGGTGGAGATCCTTGGTGATCTTTAGGGCTTACAGGGTGTAAGATATACGTATATTACATGTATATATATGTATATCAATCAATCAATCAATCAGTCGTATTTATTGAGCGCTTACTGTCTGCAGAGCACTGGACTAAGCGCTTGGGAAGTCCAAGTTGGCAACATCTAGAGACAGTCCCTACCCAACAGCGGGCTCACAGTCTAAAAGGGGGAGACAGAGAACAAAACCAAACGTACTAACAAAATAAAATAGATTAGATATGTACAAGTAAAATAGAGTAATAAATATGTACAAACATATATACATATATACAGGTGCTGTGGGGAAGGGAAGGAGGTAAGATGGGGGGGATGGAGAGGGGGATATATATATGTTTGTATGTATTGTACGTGTTTATTACTATATCATCAATCGTATTTATTGAGCGCTTACTATGTGCAGAGCACTGTACTAAGCGCTTGGGAAGTACAAATTGGCAACATATAGAGACAGTCCCTACCCAACAGTGGGCTCACAGTCTATATTTACTATATTTTACTTGTACGTAGTTGTATTAATTTTATTCTGTTAATATGCTTTGTTTTGATGATGATGGCATCTGTTAAGCACTATGTGCAAAGCACTGTTCTAAGCGCTGGGGGAGGTTACAATCAATCAATCGTATTTATTGAGCGCTTACTATGTGCAGAGCACTGTACTAAGCGCTTGGGAAGTACAAATTGACATCACATAGAGACAGTCCCTACCCAACAGTGGGCTCACAGTCTAAAAGGGGGAGACAGAGAACAGAACCAAACATACCAACAAAATAAAATAAGTAGGATAGAAATGTACAAGTAAAATAAATAAATAAATAAATAGAGTAATAAATATGTACAACTATATATAAATATATACAGGTGCTGTGGGGAAGGGAAGGAGGTAAGACGGGGGGATGGAGAGGGGGACGAGGGGGAGAGGAAAGAAGGGGCTCAGTCTGGGAAGGCCTCCTGGAGGAGGTGAGCTCTCAGCAGGGCCTTGAAGGGAGGAAGAGAGCGAGCTTGGCGGGTGGGCAGAGGGATTGGGGGCATTCCAGGCCCGGGGGAGGACGTGGGCCGGGGGTCGATGGCGGGACAGGCGAGAGCGAGGTACAGTGAGGAGATTAGTGGTGGAGGAGCGGAGGGTGCGGGCTGCGATGGACAAGGAGAGAAGGGAGGTGAGGGAGGAGGGGGCGAGGTCATGGACAGCCTTGAAGCCCAGGGAGGAGTTAGAAGGTGATCAAGTTGTCCCACGGGGGGCTCAAAGCTTTAATCCCCATTTCACAGATGAGGGAACTGAGGCCCAGAGAAGTGAAGTGACTTGCCCAAAGTCACCCAGTTGACAGTTGGCAGAGCCGGGATTTGAACCCATGGCCTCTAACTCCAAAGCCCGGGCTCTTTCCACCGAGCCACGCTGTTTGGTTTTGTTGTCTGTCTCCCCCTTCTAGACTGTGAGCCCACGGTTGGGTAGGGACCGTCACTATATTCATTCAATCGTATTTATTAAGCGCTTACTGTGTGCAGAGCACTGTACTGAGCGCTTGGGAAGTACAAGTCGGTAACGTAGACGGTCCCTACCCGACAATGGGCTCACAGTCTAGAAGGGGGAGACAGACAACAAGACATATGTTGCCAACTTGGACTTCCCAAGTGCTTAGTCCAGTGCTCGGCACACAGTAAGCGCTCAATAAATACGAATGAACGAATGAATGACCGACACCGCTGACTTCCCAAGTGCTTAGTCCAGTGCTCTGCAACACAGTGAGCGCTCAATAAATACGAATGAACGAATGAATGACCGATACCGCTGACTTCTATTTTATTTTGTTAGTATGTTTGGTTTTGTTCTCTGTCTCCCCCTTTTAGACTGTGAGCCCACTGTTGGGTAGGGACTGTCTCTATATTTTGCCAATTTGTACTTCCCAAGAGCTTAGTACAGTGCTGTGCACATAGTAAGCGCTCAATAAATACAATTGATGATGATGATGATGATGATGACTTCCCAAGTGCTTAGCCCAGTGCTCTGCAACACAGTAAGCGCTCAATAAATACGAATGAACGAATGAATGACCGATACCGTTGACTTCCCAAGTGCTTAGCCCAGTGCTCTGCAACACAGTAAGCGCTCAATAAATACAAATGAACGAATGAACGACCGATACCGTTGACTTCCCAAGTGCTTAGTCCAGTGCTCTGCAACACAGTAAGCGCTCAATAAATACGAATGAACGAATGAATGACCGATACCGCTGACTTCCCAAGTGCTTAGTCCAGTGCTCTGCAACACAGTGAGCGCTCAATAAATACGAATGAACGAATGAATGACCGACACCGCTGACTTCCCAAGTGCTTAGTCCAGTGCTCTGCAACACAGTGAGCGCTCAATAAATACGAATGAACGAATGAATGACCGATACCGTTGAGGTCAAAAAAAAAAAAAAAGCGAGCGGAGCGGGGGGCCGGGGGTCTGATTGCAGGTGTGGGACGCCATCGAGGGCACCCTGTGCTGCAGCAGCGAGGAGGCCTCCGCGGGCATCACCGCCCTCGTCTTCCTCAACAAGCGGTGAGGGGGCACCGGGCCGGGCGGGAGGGGGGAGGGACCAAGCGCTTAGCCCAGTGCTGTGCCCCCAGTAAGCGCGCAATCAATACGATTGATCGATCGATTTATTAAGCCGCCGTTTCCCGCTCCAGGATCGTAGCCGCCCGGCTCAACGGCGCCCTGGATTTCTTCTCCCTGGAGACGGGCTCGGCCCCGAACCAGCTGCAGTTCCGAGGTGGGGTCCCCCTCCCCGGTTCCCGTTGGCCCGCCGTCCCTCCCCGGCGGCGGTGCCCGCTCACGGCCGCTTCCCCGCAGGCACCCCGGGCCGGGGCAGCGCCCCGACGGCCCCGGCGTACGGCGGCGGCGGCGAGGTGGTGCGATGCCGCCTGACCCACACGGTGCCCTGCGCCCACCAGAAGCCCATCACCGCCCTGAAGGCCGCCGCCGGGCGGCTGGTGACCGGGAGCCAGGACCACACTCTGAGGGTGAGTCCGTCCCCCGCTTTTGGCGGGCGGCGAGGGCGGGCACGGAGCTTTGTTTTGTTGTCCTGTATATATGTACGTATTTATTACTCACGACAAACACCCCCCTCAGCCCCGCCAGCCGCTGAGCGGTGGGCGGTGAGGGCGGGCACGGAGCTTTGTTTTGTTGTCCTGTATATATGTACGTATTTACTACTCTATTTTACTTGTACATCTATTCTATTTTATTTTGTTAATATGTTTGGTTTTGTTCTCTGTCATCCCCCTTCTAGACTGTGAGCCCGCTGTTGGGTAGGGACTATAGTATATGTTGCCCTGACATATACGTTGCCCTGACATATATATGTTGCCCATGCCGCGAGGGCGGGCACGGAGCTTTGTTTTGTTGTCCTGTATATATGTACGTATTTATTAATTACTCTATTTTACTTGTACATATCTATTCTATTGATTTTATTTTGTTAATATGTTTGGTTTGGTTCTCTGTCTCCCCCTTCTAGACTGTAAGCCCACTGTTGGGTAGGGACTGTATATGTTGCCCCGACAAACGCCCCCCCAGCCCCGCCGGCCGCTGAGCGGCAGGCAGCGAGGGCGGGCACGGAGCTTTGTTTTGTTGCCCTGTATATACGTACGTATTTATTACTCTATTTTACTTGTACGTATCTATTTATTTTATTTTGTTAATATGTTTGGTTTGTTCTCTGTCTCCCCACTTCTAGACTGTGAGCCCACTGTTGGGTAGGGACTGTATATGTTGCCCTGACATATATATGTTGCCCGTGCCACAAGGGCGGGCACGGAGCTTTGTTTTGTTGTCCTGTATATATGTACGTATTTATTACTCTATTTATTTTACTTGTACGTATCTATTCTATTGATTCTATTTTGTTAACATGTTTGGTTTTGTTCTCTGTCTCCCCCTTCTAGACTGTGAGCCCGCTGTTGGGTAGGGACTATGTTGCCCTGGCAACCGACCCCCCCAGCCCCGCCGGGCGGCGAGGGCGGGCGCGGAGCTTTGTTTTGTTGTCCTGTATATATGTACGTATTTATCACTCATTTATTTTACTTGTACATATCTATTCTACTGATTTTATTTTGTTAACATGTTTGGTTTTGTTCTCTGTCTCCCCCTTCTAGACTGTGAGCCCACTGTTGGGTAGGGACTGTATATGTTGCCCTGACAACCACCCCCCCCCAGCCCTGCCGGGCGGCGAGGGCGGGCACGGAGCTTTGTTTTGTTGTCTTGTATATATGTACGTATTTATTACTCATTTATTTTACTTGTACATATCTATTCTATTTATTTTATTTTGTTAATATCAATCAATCGTATTGATTGAGCGCTTACTGTGTGCAGAGCACTGGACTAAGCACTTGGGAAGTACAAGTTGGCAACGTATAGAGACGGTCCCTACCCAAAAGGGGGCTCACAGTCAAAAATATGTTAATATGTTTGGTTTTGTTGCCCGTCTCCCCCTTCTAAACTGTAAGCCCGCCTCTAGATGTTGCCGCTTGTACTTCCCAAGCGCTTAGTCCAGTGCTCTGCACACAGTAAGCGCTCAATAAATACGATTGATTGATTGTCCATCTCCCCCCCTTCTAGACTGTGAGCCTGCTGTTGGGTCGGGCCCGTCTCTAGATGTTGCAAAAACTTGTACTTCCCAAGCGCTTAGTACAGTGCTCTGCACACAGTATGCGCTCAATAAATACAATTGAATGACTGTATATATTTGTACATATTACTCTATTTTACTTGAACATACTTATTCCATTTATTTTACTGTACTTTCCAAGCGCTTAATAGAGTTCTGTGCACACAGTAAGCGCTCAGTAAATACGATTGAATGCATGAATGAATTTGGTTTATATGTTTTGTTGTCTGCCTCCCCCTTCTAGACTGTGAGCCCGCTGTCGGGTAGGGACCGTCTCTAGATGTTGCCAACTTGTGCTTCCCAAGCGCTTAGTCCAGTGCTCTGCACACAGTAAGCGCTCAATAAATAAGATTGAATGAATGAATGAATGAATGAAGTTGGTTTATATGTTTTGTTTCGTTGTCCGTCTCCTCCTTCTAGACTGTGAGCCCACTGTCGGGTAGGGACCGTCTCTAGATGTTGCCAACTTGTACTTCCCAAGCACTTAATATATGTCCTGTATATATGTATACCCTGTATATGCATATATATATATACGTATATATGGTTGTACATATTTATTACTCTATCTTGTACATATCTATTCTATTTTGTTAGTATGTTTGGTTTTGTTCTCTGTCTCCCCCTTCTAGACTGTGAGCCCGCTGTCGGGTAGGGACCGTCTCTATGTGTTGCCGACTTGAACTTCCCAAGTGCTCAGCACACAGTAAGCGCTCAATAACTACGATTGATTAATGCAGTGCTGTGCACACGACTGAATGAACGAATGAATGGAAGAATTTGGTTTATATGTTCTGTTTCGTCGTCCGTCTCCCCCTTCTAGACTGTGAGCCCGCTGTCGGGTAGGGACCGTCTCTCTCTGTTGCCGACTTGGGCATCCCAAGCGCTCTGCGCACAGTAAGCGCTCAATAAATACGACTGAACGAATGAACGAACCCGTCCCCCCGGCTTCCAGGTGTACCGGCTGGAAGACTCCTGCTGCCTCTTCACCCTCCAGGGTCACTCGGGGGCCATCACGGCCGTGTACATCGACCAGGTGACCACCCCGGGCGGCGCCGCGGCCCACGGGGCGGGGGGTCTCCTCCCCAGGCGCTCGGGGGCGGGCGAAGGGCCCCCCCCCCCAAAGCCGACCCCTCCGTTGCCCACAGACGATGGTGCTGGCCAGCGGGGGCCAGGACGGGGCCATCTGCCTGTGGGACGTGCTGACGGGCAGCCGGGTCAGCCACGTGTTCGCCCACCGCGGGGACGTCACCTCTCTCACCTGCACGGCCTCCTGCGTCATCAGCAGCGGCCTGGACGACGTCCTCAGCGTCTGGGACCGCGGCACGGGCATCAAGCTCTACTCCATCCAGCAGGTAGGCCGGGGCCCGCGGGGCGGGGGGCCGGCGGGGGGGCCCGCGGCCGGGCGCCCAACGCTCCGGCCCGTCTCCCGCCAGGACCTGGGCTGCGGGGCCAGCCTGGGCGTCATCTCCGACAGCCTGCTGGTGACCGGGGGCCAGGGCTGCGTCTCCTTCTGGGACCTCAACTACGGCGACCTGCTGCAGACGGTCTACCTGGGCAAGAGCTGCGAGGGGCAGCCCGCCCGCCAGCTGCTGGTGCTGGACAACGCCGCCATCGTCTGCAACTTCGGCAGCGAGCTCAGCCTGGTCTACGTGCCCTCCGTGCTGGAGAAGCTGGACTGAGCGGCGCCGGGCGGAATTAAACTCGCCTTTTCTTTTTTTTAAAAAAAAAAAAAAAAAAGATCCCGGCCGGGCCGCGGGCGCCGTCTCCTTTCCTTCGCGGACTCCGGTCCCCGGCGGACGGGTGCGCGCGGGACGCCGACGGCGCGGTTTGCGTACGGAAGGGTTTTTATTTTCCTAGCAAAGGACTGGAAAAAGTCAGGTCCCAGGGGAGAGGGAGAGGAGGAGGACCCGCGCCGACTCACGTCTTGTTGAGGCTCCAGAGGGGGTCCAGCAGGCTCAGGGGGTCGTCGGCGGGGCGGGCCCCTCGCAGGCCCTGCCCGTTGGGGGCCTGCAGGAAGCTGTGCTTGCTCATGCGCTGCTTCCCGCGCGCGGAGCCGTCCAGGGAGAAGGCCTCCGGCGTCAGGGAGGCCAAGAGCTCCAGCGACGAGGACGGCGGGGCCGGGCCGGGGGCCGCGGGGGCCGGGCTCTCCTCCGCCGGCTCGGGCGGCTCCGGGGGCGGGGGCGACGGGGGGCCGGCGGGCTCCGGGGGGGCCGGGGCGGGGTCTTCCGGAGCCGGAGGGGGGTCGGACCCGCCGCCCGGCGCGGGCCGGATGCTCAGCTTGGCGATGGTGGCCTGGATGGAGCTGATGGGCACGTCCCCGCCCAGCACCAGGTCCGGCGGCAGATACGGCTGCTGCGGGGGACGGGAGAGTGAGGGGGGCCCGGCCCCGGCCCGCGCCCGCTCCCCTCCCCGCGGCCTCACCTTCTGCGAGGCGGCGGAGGCCGGGCGGCTCCCCGGCGGCGGGGGCAGCCCGTGGCGCTGCAGGACCTGCTCCACGTGTCTCACCACGGCCTCGTAGCAGAACTTGAGGTGCAGCTGCGGGATCGGAGGCCGGCTCAGGGCGACCGCTCCCCCCGGCCCCCCGGGGCCCCGCCGCCGAGACGCCCCGGCCCGCCGCTGACCTTCTCCTGCAGCATGTGCTTGCGCTGCTGCCGCATGCGGCGGACGAGCTGGGGCAGGTCGGGGATGCCGTTCCCGGCCTCCACTTCCTGGACGGCGGCGTACAGGAGGGCGAAGGCGCCCGTGCGGCCCACCCCGGAGCTGTCGGGGGGACGCGCGAGTGGCGGTGAGGCGCCGCGGCCCGGCCCCGCCGCCCCCATCCGCCCACCCGCCCCATACCTGCAGTGCACCACGATGGGCGTGTGCAGGGGCCGCTGGTGCAGATAGTGGGTGTGGACGTCGTGGATGAAGCTCAGCAGGTCCTCGGGGCTGTCGGGCAGGCCCCTGGAGGGTGGGGGGCAGCGGGGTGAGCCGGTGGGCGTCCCCGGCCGAGCCCTCCCTCCCCGGGGGCGCGGCCCCCCACCCCTCGCCCGCCGACCTACAGCTCGGGCCAGGTGGGGAAGTGGAGGTGGACGAGGGAGCGCTTGAGGCTCTGGTCGCGGAACTGGAGGCTGAGGACGCGCTCCACGTGGGTGGCCGTGGTCCGCACGCTGCTCAGCGCCAGGGTCAGGGGGCCCTGCGCCATCGGCCGGCCCCGCTCCGTGGGGAAGTAGCGGGCCACCTTTTGCTGCGGGATGGACGGACGGAGACATCATAATAATAACAATAATAATGATGATGGCGTTTGTTAAGCGCTTACTATGTGCCAAGCGCCGTTCTAAGCGCTGGGGAGGATACAGGGTGATCAGGTTGTCCCACGTGGGGCTCACAGCCTTCATCCCCATTTGACAGATGAAGGCCACTGAGGTCCAAAGAATAATAATGATGGTACTTGTTAGGCATTTACAAGCACCATTCTAAGCACTGGGGAGGATACAAGGTGATGAGGTTGTCCCCCGTGGGGCTCGCAGTCTTCATTCCCATTTGACAGATGAGGGAACTGAGGCCCAGAGAATAATAACAATAATAACAGTGGCATGTTAGGTGCTTACTATGTGCCAAGCACTGTTCTAAGCACTGGGGGGATACAAGGTGATCGGGTTGTCCCACGTGGGGCTCACAGTCTTAATCCCCAGTTTCCAGATGAGGGAACTGAGGCCCAGAGAATAATAACAATAATAACAAAATAATAACGATGGTACTTGTTAGGCGCTTACTATGTACCAACCGCTGTCCTAAGCACTGGGGAAGATACAAGGTGATCAGGTTGTCCCCAGTGGGGCTCACTGTCTTCATCCCCAGTTTCCAGATGAGGGAAGTGAGGCCCAGTGAATTAATAATAATAATAATAATAATAACAGCATTTGTTAGGTGCTTACTATGCTCTAAGCACTAGGGAGGACACAAGGTGATTGGGTTGTCCCATGTGGGGCTCACAGTTTTAATCCCCAGTTTCCAGATGAGGGAACTGAGGCCCAGAGAGTAATAACAATAATAAAAATGGCATTTGTTAGCGCTATGTGCCAAGCATTGTTCTAAGCACTGGGGAGAATACATGGTGATCAGGGGGGCTCTCAGTCTTAATCCTCATTTTCCAGATGAGGGAACTGAGGCCCACAGAATGATAATAATAATAATAATAATAATAAATGGCATTTGTTAGCGCTACGTGCCAAGCATTGTTCTAAGCACTGGGGAGGATACAAGGGGATCGGGGGGCTCAAAGTCTTAATCCCCATTTTCCAGACGAGGGAACTGAGGCCCAGAGACGTGAAGCGACTGGCCCAAAGCCACCCAGCTGACAGTTGGCGGAGCCGGGACTGGAACCCATGACCCGTGAATCCCAAGCCCGCCGCGCCCCGCCCCGCCTCACCTTCTCCATCTCGGCGTCGGCCACGAGCATGACGATCACCGACACCTTCTGCTCGTGGACCATGAGCCAGAAGTCGGCGGCGGTGCCGGGCAGCGGGGCCTGGGTGGCCACGAGCGGGGGGCAGTAGGGCGAGAGGCCGTCCAGCCGGCTGGCGTTGATGTAGTCGTCCTTGCCCGAGCGCAGGACCACGCGGTTGCCGTCGTAGGGCATGACGTCCTGGTGCCGGTTCTTCAGGGCGTAGCAGCGGGCCACGGCGATGGAGCGGCCGCGGGCGTCCCGCTCCTGGGCCTCCTGCAGCCGCCGCCAGGCCCCGTCCAGCGGGCCGGCCCCCACCGCCCCCCGGAAGGCCTCCAGCTCCTGGCGGAGCCGCCGCAGCCGCTCGGGCCGCTCGTAGGGGTCGCGCTCGATGAGCCGCAGGGCCTGGGGCCGCTGGCCCTCGGCCGCGTCCGCCTTGGTGGGCTGCAGCAGGGGCTGGCCGCCCCCGGGGGGCTGGGAGCCCCCGTGCTGGCTCTCGGGGCTGGACGACAGCAGGTCGGCGGCCCCGGCCGGCGGCGCCGGCGGGGCGGGGGCCGGGCCGGGCGAGGGCCCCGGCCGGGGCAGCGGGGCCGCCGGGGGCCGGGGGGGCCGGGCAGAAGGGCAAGGCCGGCGGGGAGGGCGAGACCGGCCGGCCCCCCGGCAGCGGGGCCGGGGCCGCGCCCGGGTGGGGGAAGGCCAGGCCGGAGGGGTCTCGGGCCGGCGGGGGGTAGAGCTGGGCCCGCAGCGGGGGCGGCAGCTGCCCCAGGACGCCCGGCTGGGCCGGGAACGGGAAGGGGGCCTGCTGAGCCGGGGGGCCGGGCGCCCGGCCCGGGAAGGCGGGCGGGAGCGGGGCCCGGGGCGCGAAGGCCAGCGGCGCCGAGTAGGCCGGAGGGGGCCGCTCCCCGGCCGCCGGGAAGCCCGCGGGGCCGAAGGGGGGCTGGGCCCGGGGAGGGTAGGGGTAGGGGGCGAAGGCGGGGGCCCCCGGGCCGGGGAAGCAGAGGCGGGCGGGGCCCGGCCCGTAGCCGGGGGCCTGGACGCCGTCCGCCGGGCCGCCGGCCGGCCGCCCGCCGCCCTCGGGGCCGTGCTGCGGGGAGGAGCGGGGCACGGGCCCGCGGGCGAAGGCGGGCGCCGGGTACACCAGGGGCGCGGGGACCTGGCTCAGGGCCGGCAGCCCCGAGGGCTGGGGGGCCGCCGGCGGCAGCGGCGGCGGGAACGGGGCCCGGATGGGGCCGTAGAGGGGGCCCGGGGGCGGGAAGTGGGCGGGCGGGAAGGGCAGGGGGGCGCCCCCGACCCGCGCCCCGGCCCCCAGGAAGGCCTCGGGGGGCCGGGCCGCGCCGGGGAAGGAGGCGGCCGCCAGCCGGGCCGCCAGGACCTCGGCGGGGAGGTCCGCCAGCTCGCCCGCCTCTTCCCCGTCCTCCTTCCGGGCCAGCTGGGGTTTGGGGGCCGTGGGCCGGGGGGGTGCCTTCTTCTTCAGCTCCCTGTTCGGGCGGAGGCGGGGGGGGGGTGGCACGTCACCCAGGGCCCGACGGGGACCCCCGCCCGCCCCCCGGGCCCCTCCGCGCGGGCCGCACCTGTCCAGTTGCTGCTGGCGGGCCGCCCGGGCCCGCTCCAGGAGGGCGGCCACCTTGCTCTCCAGGTCGGCGTAGAAGTCCTTCCCCTCCTGCGACTTCTTCATCAGGTCTTCGTAGGCCTCGTAGGAGCCCACCAGGGCCTGCAGCGTGGAGTCCCACCTGCGGGTGGGTGGGCCGGTGGGCGGGGAGGTGACGGTGACGGGCTGGGGGACCCCCCGCGCCCCCCCGGCCGGGCTCCCCCCGTCCCTCACTTGGTCCGGAGGTCTGCTAGGAGGCGGCGCACGGGGGCAAACTGCACGTGGGCCTTCGTCAGGGCGGCCAGCACGTTCTCCTGGGCCGCCAGGTTCTGGTCCAGGTACACCCGCAGCTGGTCGTACTTCTTCAGCTGCTCCGAGAACAGCTTCTGCGGCGGGGGATGAGAATAGCGGTGGCGTTTATTAAGCGCTTACTATGTGCCAAGCGCCAGTTCTAAGCGCTGGGGGGGTTACAGGGCGATCAGGCAGTTCCACGGGGGGCTCGCCGTCTGCATCCCCATTTGACAGATGAGGTCACAGAGAATAATAATAATAATAATGATGGTATTTGTCAAGCGCTTACTATGTGCAAAGCGCTATTCTAAGCACTGGGGAGGTTACAAGGCCATCAGGTTTTCCCACGGGGGGCTCGCAGTCTCCATCCCCATTTGACAGATGAGGTCACAGAGAATAATAATAATAATAATAATGGTATTTGTCAAGCGCTTACTATATACAAAGCACTGTTCTAAGCGCTGGGGAGGTTACAAGGCGATCAGGTTTTCCCACGGGGGGCTCGCAGTCTCCATCCCCATTTGACAGATGAGGTCACGGAGAATAATAATAATAATAATGATGGTATTTGTCAAGCGCTTACTATATACAAAGCACTGTTCTAAGCGCTGGGGAGGTTACAAGGCCATCAGGTTTTCCCATGGGGGGCTCGCGGTCTCCATCCCCATTTGACAGATGAGGTCACGGAGAATAATAATAATAATGATGGTATTTGTCAAGCGCTTACTATATACAAAGCACTGTTCTAAGCGCTGGGGAGGTTACAAGGCGATCAGGTTTTCCCATGGGGTCTCGCGGTCTCCATCCCCATTTTACAGATGAGGTCACAGAGAAGAATAATAATAATGATAATGATGGCGTTTGTGAAGCGCTTACTATGTGCAGAGCACTGCAAAGATGATCAGGTTGCCCCAAGTGGGGCTTACAATCTTAATCCCTATTTTACAGATGAGATCACGGAGCATAGTAATAATAATGGTATTTGTCAATAGCTTACTATGTGCAAAGTAATGCGAAGGTGATCAGGTTGTCCCACGTGAGGCTTACAATCTTAATCCTTATTTTACAGATGAGGTCACAGAGAATAATAATAATGATGGTATTTGTCAAGCACTTACTATGTGCAAAGCACTGTCCTAAGTGCTGGGGGGATACAAGGTGATCAGGTTGTCCCATGGGGGGGCTCACGGTCTCCATCCCCATTTTACAGATGAGGTCACAGAGAATAATAATAATAATAATAATGACGGTATTTGTCAAGCGCTATGTGCTAAGCACTGCAAAGGTGATCGGTTGTCTCACGTAGGGCTTACAATCTTACTCCTTATTTTACAGATGAGGTCACAGAGAATAATAATAATGATGGTATTTGTCAAGCACTTACTATGTGCAAAGCACTGTCCTAAGTGCTGGGGGGATACAAGGTGATCAGGTTGTCCCATGGGGGGGCTCACGGTCTCCATCCCCATTTTACAGATGAGGTCACAGAGAATAATAATAATAATAATAATGACGGTATTTGTCAAGCGCTATGTGCTAAGCCCTGCAAAGGTGATCGGTTGTCTCACGTGGGACTTACAATCTTACTCCTTATTTTACAGATGGGGTCACGGAGAATAATAATAATAATGACGGTATTTGTCAAGTGCTATGTGCAAAGCACTGCAAAGGTGATCGGTTGTCTCACGTGGGGCTTACAATCTTACTCCTTATTTTACAGATGAGGTCATGGAGAATAATAATAATAATGACGGTATTTGTCAAGCGCTTACTATGTGCAAAGCACTGCAAAGGTGATCAGGTTGTCCCACGTGGGGCTTACAATCTTACTCCTTATTTTACAGATGAGGTCACGGAGAATAATAATAATAATCATAATGATGGTATTTGTCAAGCGCTTACTATGTGCAAAGCACTGCAAAGGTGATCGGTTGTCTCACGTGGGGCTTACAATCTTACTCCTTATTTTACAGATGAGGTCACGGAGAATAATAATAATAATGACGGTATTTGTCAAGCGCTTACTATGTGCAAAGCACTGCAAAGGTGATCGGTTGTCTCATGTGGGGCTTACAATCTTACTCCTTATTTTACAGATGAGGTCACGGAGAATAATAATAATAATGATGGTATTTGTCAAGCGCTTACTATGTGCAAAGCACTGCAAAGGTGATCGGTTGTCTCACGTGGGGCTTACAATCTTACTCCTTATTTTACAGATGAGGTCACGGAGAATAATAATAATAATGACGGTATTTGTCAAGCGCTTACTATGTGCAAAGCACTGCAAAGGTGATCGGTTGTCTCACGTGGGGCTTACAATCTTACTCCTTATTTTACAGATGAGGTCACGGAGTATAATAATAATAATGACGGTATTTGTCAAGCGCTATGTGCAAAGCACTGCAAAGGTGATCGGTTGTCTCACGTGGGGCTTACAATCTTACTCCTTATTTTACAGATGAGGTCATGGAGAATAATAATAATAATGATGGTATTTGTCAAGTGGTATGTGCAAAGCACTGCAAAGGTGATCGGTTGTCTCACGTGGGGCTTACAATCTTACTCCTTATTTTACAGATGAGGTCATGGAGAATAATAATAATAATGACGGTATTTGTCAAGCGCTTACTATGTGCAAAGCACTGCAAAGGTGATCAGGTTGCCCCACGTGGGGCTTACAATCTTACTCCTTATTTTACAGATGAGGTCACAGAGAATAATAATAATAATGACGGTATTTGTCAAGCTCTTACTATGTGCAAAGCACTGCAAAGGTGATCAGCTTGCCCCACGTGGGGCTTACAATCTTACTCATTTTACAGATGAGGTCACGGAGAATAATAATAATGACGGCACTTGTCAAGCGCTCACTATGTGCAAAGCACTGCAAAGGTGATCTTCATCCCCACTTTCCTAGATGAGGGAACTGAGGCCCAGAGAAGTGAAATGACTCGCCGACAAGCGGCGGAGCCGGGATTGGGACCCGTAGGGACCGTCTGTGTTGCCAACTTGGACTTCCCAAGCGCTCAGTCCAGTGCTCTGCACACAGTAAGCGCTCGATAAATACGACTGATTGATTGATTGATTGATTGATTGCCGCCGAGCCACGGCTGCTTCTCAGGGGCGCGCGGCCCACCTGCATCTCGGAGCGGTCGGCGGTGACCAGCGCGGTGGTGAGGTCGTCCTTCTGGATCTGGTCCCGCAGCTGGCGCTCCAGGGCCTGCCGCTGCTCCCGCATCTCCCGGGCCTTGGTCAGTATCCGCTTCAGGTTCTGCAGGACGCCCTTCTCCTCCGGGCCCAGGGCCGGGGCGGGCAGGGCGGCCCGCACCTGGTCCAGGGGCCCGCTCAGCAGGCGCAGGTTGCCGACGTGCAGGTTCATGGCGCGGTGCAGCTCGCTGTTGGTGAACGAGGCCTTCTCGTGCACCTCCGTGTACTTGGACCACTCGCGCCTCACCTCCGCCAGCTCGGGCGAGGGCCGGCCCCCCGCCGCCGCCGCCGCCGCCGCCTCCTGCCCCTTGGGCTCCGGGGGCTCGGCCCCCTCCAGCAGGGCCTTGATGTCTTTCAGGGAGGCCTCCACGTCCGTGTACACGCCCGACAGCTCTGCGGATGCGGACGGGGGAGTGGGCACGGCCGCCCGGCCAGGCCCCCCGCGCCCCCCCGTGCCCGTCACCCACCCTGCATGGACTGGACGAGGTTCTTGACGGTGTCGGGCCGGACGCTGAGGGCGGCACACTTCTCCATGAGCAGGGGCGGGATCTGGTTGTAGAGCTCCAGGTCGTCTACCGTGTCGGGGTCCAGTTGCAGGGAGTCCATGAACTGGCTGGGCGGGAGGAGACGGCCCCATCACCGGGCCCGCCCGGCTCCCCTCGCCTCCCGGGGTGGGGGGGACAGAGCGCTTGGGAAGATTAGAAAGCCCCCGTTGCCCCGCATGCCCGCCCCACTTACTCCAACACCTCGTTCTTGGCATCAATCTTGGCCATCACCTCCCGCAACAGCTTGGCTTTCTCCTCGCTGGGGGGGGGACGGGCGGAGGGAGGGTGGGAGGTCAGCGGGGACGGATCCCTCTGTCCGGCCCGCCTGTGTCCCCCCGGGAGCCCGTAAGTCACCGTCGGAGGTGGCGGGGCGCACCTGTACAGCGACGAGGCCTCGTGGGCGGCCATCGGCACCAGCTTGGCGAAGATGTCGGGGCCGGTGACCGCGGGGTCGGTGGGGTTCACGGGGAGGGGCTTCACCAGCGGGGCCCCTGGAGAGGCGGGAGAGGGAGGGGGTGATGGACCCCCGGGGGCTCACCCCCACCACACCTGGGACCATGCCCCGGACCGGGCGGAGGGGGAGAGTGACCCCCACCCCGGTCACCTTTCACGGGCTGCAGCGTGTCCAGAGGGGGGACGGCCTCGTGGTAGATGAAGTCGTTATCCTTCTTGGCCGAGTTGAACCTGGGAGAAGACACTAGGGTGGCTCCTGGGCAGAGGAGGGGCGGCGATAGCCACCCAGGGACCGCGAGGGGAAGGGGACCGACCACGGACCCCCCGCCCTGTCCCCCGCCCGCCAAACCGACCCGGGCAGAGGACTCCACTCACTTCCCTCCGATGATGTCCATGGTGAAGCGAAGGGCGTCCTGCACGGTCTCCGGCTGGCCCTGGGCACCGAGGGAAGACGGGCACCGGCTCCCTTGACCACGGGCCCGGTTCGCCAGAACCCCGGGATTCTCCCCCCGACCCTCCGCCGCTCCGGGAAAGGACCCCGTCCCCAAGGGTCCGTCGTAGCGGACGGACCCCCTACTCTCCCCGCACTTCAAAGCCTTATTCAAATCCCACCTCCTCCAAGAGGCTTTCCCCAACGAAGCCCTCCGGCCTCGACTCCGTCCCCTCTGAGCACTTCACATCCACCCCACCCTCAGCCCCACGACCCTTACGTCCGTGCCCGCAATTTATTTTAGCGCCCGCCTCCCCTCCAGACGTACGTATCTCGTGGATAAGGAAACCAGTCTGGTGTATTGACCTCTCCCAAGGGCTTAGTACGGTGCTCTGCTTACAGTAAGCGCTCACTAAAGACAATTCATTCACTCAGTCCTATTTATTGAGCGCTCAACCGCTGCCAAGTGACTGAGTCGGCCGGCGAGGGGGCGGCCCCGGGGCGACCTTACCTTGGCCATCTTGATGGCTTCGTTGAGCTTGTCCAGGGCGCTCTGGAAGTAGACGACCTGCGGGAGCCGGGATACGATCCGGTCACGGGAGGTCCGGCGACGCCGCGAGCCGCGTCCGGCCGACCCGAGGAGGCGGTGGGCCGGGGAACCCGCCTGCCGGCTCTAGCGTATGTCCCACGCGTCCCGGGTGGCGTCCTGCCCACGGCGGGTGCTCAGTCCCCGGCTGCGGAGCGCCCGAGGGGTCGCCCAGCACTCACCCTCTCTCCAAACTTCTGCTGCTCCTCGGCCTGCTTCCCCATGTGCAGCTGCGAGAGAGCGGGCCGAGCCTCAGCGCCCGCCCCCTCCGGACCCCCGCCCGCCCCGAGCCCCCCCCGTCCCGCCCGCTCACGTGAGCCACCGCGGCGAAGTAATAGATCTTCATCTGCACTAGCTTCTTCCAGTCCTTCTGGATCTTGCCGAGCAGGGAGGCCGTCTCGGAGCTCTCCAGAGCCCGGCAGGCCTCCTTGTAGTAGTCGACCACCTGGGGAGAGGAGACGGGGTCGGAGTCCGGTGGGAAGCGGCCACGGGCCCCTCCCCAAAACCACCGCATCCCTTCTCCTCTTCCCGGAGGGAGGACGGGGCCGGGGCCTCGCTGACCATTCCGGCTGCCGGGAACGAGAGGCACCTTGGCCCGCTCCCTGCCCCTCACCTGGGCGCTGATGCGGGCCACGAGGAAGCTCTTCCTATTGTCCAGCATTGACTTCTCCAAGAGACACTCCTGGGCCTGACCCTGGGTGGCAGAGGGAGAGAGGGAGGGCGAGGACGCGTGCCATAGGACGGCCGGCCCCCCGGGGGTCTCTTCGGCCCACCCGCGGCCCCCGCCCCCTCACCAGCATGAGGTTCACGTTGAGGTTGAGGATCTGGTGACTCATGTCCACGCTGTAGGAGATGGGGAAGTGCTCCCGTAGGTAGGTGAAGGCGCCCGCCGCGCACTGGAAATGGGTGCAGGACACCTTCATCCCCTGTGGCCGGCGGAGAGGGGGAGGAAGAGGAGGAGGAAGAAAGGCGGGTGAGCGGGGCAGGGAGGAGGGTCCCCTCGCCGACACCCCCGTCCCCGGGCGGGGGCCGGCCCAGATCCCCCTCACCTCCTCTGAAACCCTCTTGTCCATGGCTCCCAACATGGAGTGCAGCGCGCCTGAGGGAGACAGATGGACGGGAGGAGGAGGTCAGCGCCGGGACGGAGCAGCAACGGCCCCACGCTCTCTTATCCCGCCTTCCCTCTGTCCCCGGGGAAGGGCAGGCCAAGACTCGGGGGGCAGGGGCCCGGGAGCAGGGGGAAAAAAATCAATGCCGGGGCCCGGGCCAAGTTCAATAATAACGACGGTATCTGTTAGGCGCTTACTTTGAGCCGGCACCCCGGCTTCCCCGGACGGTGGGCCGCCCGGAAAGGCTCCAGTGAGGACGGGAGCCAGAGAGAGCAGGTCTGGCCCTGGGGCGGGGATGCCCTGGATGTGAGCCCACCACAAACCCCAAATGGAGGGGGCCACGCTGGGGGTCGCCTATCCATCGCTGCGGGTCGCATCAGGACGGGGGGCGAGGGAGGGAGGGAGGGAGGGGGGTCTTACCGAGGTTGTAGAGGATGCAGGCCTGCTCATACTTGATGTCCTCGTGGGTCACGGACTTGCCCGAGAAGATCTCCGTCCTGCCAACGAAGCAGCCCCGGTCACCCCGGCGTCCGCCACCCTGGGGTGCCCCCGGGTGCCCCCCGCCCACGCTCCTCCTCGCTTGACCCCGGAGGGCGGCTGGGAGAGGGGCCCGAGTCGGAAGCCGGGGGAAGGAGGACGGGGGCTCACCACGTGACCGGGACCGCCGCCTCGTTCTCCAGGCCCATGGGGATGCGGCTCTGCAGGTAATGGAGCTGGCCCAGGTATTTCCGCAGGACGCTGCAGCCCTCAAAGTCCCGGGGGACGTTCACCGCGCTCTGGGAAGGGGGACGGGGACGACGGAGAGGCCCCGGGTCAGCCGGAGCCACGCTGGCACACCCAGGGGCCAGGAAGGGGCTGCCTGGGGGTGCCCCCGCACGTCCCTTCTTCCTTCACTCGAGAAGGCGGGGTCCACGGGGCCTCCCCCGATGTCCAGGGAAGGCCATGGTCCCGTCAGGACTTCCACGGGGGTCCACGGAGGCCGCTGGGGCTGTCCCCACCCGAACCTCGACCTCCAGGTCGCTGGGCGAGAAGCCGGCCGGCCCCTCCTGCCCCGGGACTTCCCGTCGGGCCCCGCTCCAGCCTGGGAAGGCAGCACGGAGCCTCCGTGGCCTCAATAAATATGACTGATTGATTGATTTAGGACGTTGAGAAAGCCATGGCTGCGACTCCTGGGGCTGTCGGACTGAGGGGCGCGGAGTCTGAAACTCCTCCCCGACGAGGCCCTGGTCTTTCTGTTTTCAGGGTCTCACCCTCCGCCAGCCCCTCTCCCCATTATTCTCCCAAGGGGCCCCCAGCCTGGGCACTAAGCTGTGCACGCGGCAGGAATTTTCTACCATAATTGCGTAGAAAGGGAGAAAGAGGGAGGGTCTCTCTCTGTCTGTGGCCTGGACGACGCCCTCTTGAAGAAGCTCACCACAGCGGGGTGGAGGGTTTCAAGGCCGCACCTGCCCGGGCACTGACGTCCGTCCCTACCTGTCGGAGCAGCTCCAGTTTCTTCAGCTCCTCGTTGTACGTCTCCGGGTTCTCACCGTAATTCTTCAGGACAAACTGAGGGGAGATGGGAAGAGGGACGGGTTCCCGATGCGCCCAGCCCCCAAATCCCGCCCCTGACGCCGGGAATCCTGGGATCCACGGTGCCACCCTGGGAGTCCCTCCGGAGGGGAGGGAGCCCGTCGGCTGGATCTGCTCGAACTGGAGCTCAAGTGCTTAGTACAGTGCTCTGCACACAGTAAGCGCTCAATAAATACAACTGATGATGATGATGGAGCGTGAGGCCGTCGTCCTCGGCCCCGCCAGGCCGAGTGGAGACAGGATTCCCTTTCCGGCCGTGCACCGCTCCCATCCAAGAGTTCCCGGGGAAACGATCGCCGGACAGAGGGGAGGGGACCGGCGGTCACACAGTGAGCTGGGCAGAATCGGGACATCACTGCCTGCGTCCTTTTTTTATGGTACTTGTCAAACGCTTACTACGTGCCAGGCACTGTACTAAGCACTAGGATACATACGAGGTAATCGGACTTCTCGACTGTAAGCCCGCTGTTGGGTAGGGGCCGTCTCTAAATGTTGCCAACTTGTACTTCCCAAGCGCTTCGTAAAGTGCTCTGCACACAGTAAGGGCTCAATAAATACGATTGAATGAATGAATATTTACTATTCTATTTATTTTATTTTCTTAATATGTTTTGTTCTCTGTCTCCCCCTTCTAGACTGTGAGCCTGCTGTTCGGTAGGGACCGTCTCTCTATGTTGCCAACGTGTACTTCCCAAGCGCTTAGTCCAGTGCTCTGCACACAGTAAGCGCTCAATAAATACGATTGAATGAATGAATGAATGAATATTTACTATTCTATTTATTTCATTTTGTTAATATGTTTTGTTTTGTTCTCTGTCTCCCCCTTCTAGACTGTGAGCCCGCTGTTGGGTAGGGGCCGTCTATGTTGCCGACTTGTACTTCCCAAGCGCTTAGTACAGTGCTCTGCACACAGTAAGCGCTCAATAAATACGAATGAATGAATGAATGAATATGAGGTAATCGGGCTTCTAGACTGTGAGCCCGCTGTTGGGTAGGGACCGTCTATGTTGCCGACTTGTACTTCCCAAGCGTTTAGTACAGTGCTCTGCACACAGTAAGCGCTCAATAAATACGAATGAATGAATGAATGAATACGAGGTAATCGGGCTTCTAGACTGTGAGCCCGCTGCTGGGTAGGGACCGTCTCTAAATGTTGCCAACTTGTACTTCCCAAGCACTTCGCACAGTGCTCTGCACACAGTAAGTGCTCAATAAATGCGATCGAATGAATGAATGAATGGATAGGACACAGGACTCAGTCCCAATCCCCATTTTCTGGATGCGGTAACTGGCACGGAAAAGCGAAGTGCCTTTCCCACAGTCGCGCAGCAGACAAGCGGCGCGGCCGGGATTAGATTAGAAAGCGGGCCGGCTGTGGGCGCTCAGTCCGGCCGCCCCCAGAGGACCCCCGGGAGGGTGGGAGACTCCTCTTCAGCTGTCTGGTACTGCTGGGGGATGCCATCCCCCGGTTGCCTAGCAACCGGCTCCCTCCCATCCCTCCAATGGTCCCCAGGGCCAATCGGTGGCGATGACGTCGCCAGAGAACCGGGACTTCTTAAAGGGCGGCTGGAGGGACTTTTCCCCTCAAAATCCGGGCAGTGCCATCATCAATCGTATTTACTGAGCGCTTACTATGTGCAGAGCACTGTACTAAGCGCTTACCAAACCCCACATTGGTGAGCTTCGTCCTGGCCGGGCCCGCATCCTGCCTTTGTGCCGCTTGCTCCGCGATCCTCTGTCCCCACTCCGCGTTGTTGCTGGGCCATACCCCTCCCGTGTTTGTGCGTTTGGGTGACGCGGGGAGAGGTCGAAGGCGACGTCTTCTGCCCTGGCATCACCGCACGGGGCACGGCCGGGGAGGGGCTTGGTTGCCAGGCCGTTGAGAGCTGGCCGGGCAGTGACCCTGTCTGCTGTCTCTGTTGTAGTGTACTCTCCCAAGCCCTTAGGACGGAGTCAGCGCTCAATAAATACCACTGACTGACTAGCCCTCAAACGACCGGGGATACCCTGAGCCCCCGGCGTTGCCCGGCTCAAAGGATGCGGGGCTTGGGAGTCCGCAGACCCGACTCCCTGCTGTGGGACCTTGGGAAAGTAGCCGAACCTCTCTGGGCCTCACTTCCCCGGTTTGCAAAATGGAGAGAAGTTGTCTACTCTCCCTTCCTCTTAGAGGGGGGATGAGGCATGTCCTTGTGGCTAGAGCCTGGGCTTGGGAGGCAGAAGGTCATGGGTTCTAATTCCAGCTCTGCCACTTGTCTGCTGGGTGACCCTGGGCAAGTCACTTCACTTCTCTGGGCCTCAGTTCCCCCATCTGTAAAATGGGGATGGAGACTGTGAGCCCCACGTGGGACAGGGACTGGGTCCAACCCGATTACCTTGTATCTCCCCCAGTGCTAAGAACAGTGCCTGGGACATGGTAAGCATTTACAATACATATATTCTGACATATAACATATGGTATAATATTATGATATTATTATTCTGATCCCTGAATTGCTTTAAGGTCATTTATCAGCTCTCTATCTCTACCCTAGTTTTCCTTGTTCCTCTAATGTCAAACCTTCTCACTGGTCTTTGTTTCTTTCTCTCTTTTTCTTTCTCTTTCTTCCTTCCCCTCTTTCTTTCTTTCCCTCTTTCTCTCCTGTTTCTTTCTTTCTCTTTTCCTTTCTTTCCTTCTCTGTTTCTTTCTTTCTCTTTTCTTTCTTTCCTTCTCTTTCTTTCTCTCTCTTTTTCTCTCTCTCTTTCTTTCATTCTTTCTCTTTCCCTCTTTCTTCCTTTCTCTCTTTTTCTTTCTCTTTATTTCTCTCTCTCTCTTTCTCTCTCTGTTTCTTTCTTTCTCTCTTTTTATCTTTTTCTTGTGCCTTCCCCGTCATATCTGACGGACCACTACTGTCCCCATCTTCCGAGCCCAACTAAAATCACACCCCATTTATCTCCAGGAGGCCTTTCCTCTCTCCTCTTCCTACCCTATTTCTCTCTCAACTCTATCAACCGTATTTATTAAGCGCTTACTGTGTGCAGAGCACTGTACTAAGCGCTTGGGAAGTCCAAGTTGGCAACATATAGAGACGGTCCCTACCCAACAGCGGGCTCACAGTCTAGAAGGGACTCTATCACGCAGGTCCTTGATTCCTCACTCCCTAAGCGCTTAGGTACTCAGTCCACCTGCTCCCCACCCCAGCGCTCATCATCATCAACAGTATTTATTGGGCAATTACTGTACAACGCGCTCGTACTGGCTTT
This sequence comes from Tachyglossus aculeatus, assembly GCF_015852505.1. Taxonomy (NCBI): domain Eukaryota; kingdom Metazoa; phylum Chordata; class Mammalia; order Monotremata; family Tachyglossidae; genus Tachyglossus; species Tachyglossus aculeatus. Next base: position 2,814,374 of record NC_052078.1, on the reverse strand, counting down.
TATGTATTCAGAAGAACAGAGAAGCGGCCTAGTGGAAAAAGTGCCGGACTGGAAGTCGAGAGAACTGGGTTCTAGTGACGCCTCTCCCACTTCCCTGTTTTGTGACCTTGAGTTCATCAGGCGCTCAATCAGTCGTATATGTTAAGCGCTTACTATGTGCCGAGCCCTTTACTAAGCGCTTCGGAGAGTACAACGTAACGGAATTAGCAGGCACAATCCCTGACCATAATGAGCTTACCGTCTAGAGGGGGAGACAGACCGCGCCCCCCCCACCTTGTATAATTATAAATAAGTAATTTATAATATATAATTTAAAGAGATGTCCACAGTCATATAACTTCTTTGTGCCTCAGCTTCCTCGCTCGTTAAACTGCGATTAAAAACCTGTCCCTCCTCAGACTGTGAACCCCATGTAGGACAGGGACGGAGGCCAATCTCATTCATTGATTCGTTCATTCAGTCGTACTTACTGAGCTCTTACTATTCACTGAATCGTATTTATTAAGCGCTTACTGTGTACTGGGAAGTACAAATCGGCAACATATAGAGACGGTCCCTACCCAACAGCGGGCTACGTGCAGGGCACTGTACTAAGCGCTTGGGAGAGGACAATGTATCATCATCATCATCATCATCAATCGTATTTATTGAGCGCTTACTATGTGCAGAGCACTGTACTAAGCGCTTGGGAAGTACAAATTGGCAACATAAAGAGACAGTCCCTACCCAACAGTGGGCTCACAGTCTAAAATTGTTAATTGTTATATCAATTAACAGACACGTTCCCTGCCCAAAACGAGTTTTCGGTCTAGAGGGAATTAGCCACCCCGGCTCTTTGCATCCCTACTTGGCTGTCCTGCGGACGCCTCCCGCGTATAAGGCGTCCAAAACAGAGCGCCTCAGATTCCCAGCCGAGCCCTGCCCTCCCCAAGACTTTCCCATCACTCGAGACAGCATCTCCACCGTCCCTGTCTCGCAAGCCCGGGGTTTAACTCGTCTCTCTCATTCAACAGTGCTTTGCACGTAGGAGTCAGGCAAGCTATTCACTCATTCATCCGATCGTATTTATTGAGCGCTTTACTGTGTGCGCGGCACTGTACTAGGCGCTTGAAAAGTACAATTCGGCAACAGATAGAGATGGTCTACACAACGGGCTCACGGCCTAGGAGGGGTAGGCAGCAAAACAGACCAAGGAGACAGGTGAGAACAAGCAGACAAGTCACGTGACTTCTCTGTGCCTCAGTTCCCTCATCTGTAAAATGAGGATTGAGACTGCAAGCCCCACGTGGGACAGGAATTGCGTCCAACTCGATTTGCTTGTGTCCACCCCGGCGCTTAGTACAGTGCCTGGCACACGGTCAACACTTAACAAATACCACAATTGTGACTATTTCTGCCACACAGTAAACACTTAATGCCACAATTATTATTATTTCTGTGTTCTGCACATAGTATGCGCTCAATAAATACGGCGGATTGACTGCTTCTCCTAAGCGCTTAGTCGAGTGCTCTGCAGCTACTACTCGATAAACATTATCGATGAACAGGTTGCTTTCCTGGATATCATCATCATCATCAATCGTATTTATTGAGCGCTTACTATGTGCAAAGCACTGTACTAAGCGCTTGGGAAGTACAAATTGGCAACATATATCAACATATAGCAACATGACCAAAGCAGTCAGGAGAGAGACACCCACCAACATTTTGATTCCTGTGACAATAATAATAATAATAATAGCATTTATTAAGCGCTTATAGAGCACTGTTCTAAGCGCTGGGGAGGTTACAAGGTGATCAGGCCGTCCCACGGGGGGCTCACAGTCTTAATCCCCATTTTACAGATGAGGTAACTGAGGCACATGTGATAGTTCCCAAGGGTCTCAATACCTCAGTTCTCGGCAGACCTGAGCCACGCAATAGTATCTGACAGTGATTTACTTTGGGGGAGGGCATAATAATAATAGTAATAATGGCATTTATAAAGCGCTTACTATGTGCTAAGCACTGTTCTAAGCGCTGAGCACTGTTCTGATGGACAGCAGGTACGGAAGGAATGGCAGAGGAGAGTGAAGTGCATGAGTATCTGATCAGGAGATGGAGGAATTCGGGGAGGGTTGGGGGGTTGGATAAGCGGGGTGCTGGGGGGGTGGAATGTAGAGAAACGCTTAGTACAGTGCCTGGCACATAGTAAGCGCTTACCCAATGCAATAATTATTATTGTTATTATTAGAATCGAGCCTCTTTGGAGTGGAAGGGGCTTTAAGGGGGTCATATACTGCATCCCCCTGCCTCTGAACAGGAGTGCATATAACCTTCAGGAGACGCATCATCCAGAAATGGAAACTGTGATAATTAATAATTACTGCATTTGTTAAGCACTATGTGCCAGACACTGTGGACTATAAGCTCATGGTGGGCGGGGAATGTGTCTGTTTATTGTTCTAGTGTCCTCTCCCAAGCGCTTACTACAGTGCTCTGCTCACAGTAGGTGCTCGATAAATATGATTAACTGAGAACCCAAGTGCCCCCCCCCCCACCCCCGGGGGAGCGGGTGGCGGCTAGGGTGAGGTTGTGATTTGCACAAATTCATTCAGTCGTATTTATTGAGTGCTTACTTTGTGCAGAGCACTGTACTAAGCGCTTGGGAAGTACAACGTCCAGGGGCATGGGAGTGGTGAGGAAGGGCAGCCCTGGGGTGGGGGTCAGAGGTCAGAGGGGCAGGGGGTGGGATGCCGGGGGGGCTGTGAGCCCACTGTTGGGTAGGGACTGTCTCTATATGTTGCCAACTTGGACTTCCCAAGCGCTTAGTACAGTGCTCTGCACACAGTAAGCGCTCAATAAATATGATTGATTGATTGACTGATTGAAGAGCTGGGGGTGGGGGGGCTGCAAGTGGGCCTGGCCCAGGGCTAGCGTGGCTGGGGGGTGGGTGGCCATTAGAACAGGAAGCCGCCACTGCCCAGGGGAGGGTGGGGAGGAGAGGGAAGTGGGGAGACCCCTCGGGAGGGGAAAAAGAAAGACCCCTGAGGGCTGGTGAGGGACAGACCTCTGAGGGAAGGACAGGGAGAGAGATCCCTGAGGGCTGGTGAGGGAGAGACCCCCGGGGGAAGGAGAGGGAGGAAGACCCCTGAAGGAAAGAGAGGGAGACCCTTAGGGGATGATGAGGGAGAGAGATCCCTGGGGGCTGGTGAGGGAGAGAGACCCCTGAGGGAAGGAGATGGAGGGAGACCCTTGAGGGAAGGAGATGGAGAGAGAGACACCTCTGAGGGAAGGAGAGGGAGGGAGACCCCTGAGAGAAGAGGGAGACCCCGGAGGGAAGGAGAAAGAGAGAGACCCTTAGGGGATGATGAGGGGGACCCCTGAGGGAAGGAGAAGCAGGGAGACCCCTGAGGGAAGGAGAGGGAGAGACAGAGACCCCTGAGGGAAGGAGAGACCTCTGGAGTAAGGACAGAGAGACCCCTGAGGGAAGGAGAGATCCCTGGAGTAAGGACAGAGAGACCCCTGAGGAAAGGAGAGGGAGAGAGAGAGAGACCCCTAAGGGAAGGAGAGGGAGAGAGACCCCCGAGGGGAGGAGAGGAAGAGAGAGAGAGAGAGACCCCTGAGGGCTGGTGAGGGAGAGAGAGACCCCTGAGGGAAGGAGAGGGAGGGAGACCCCTGAGGGAAGGAGAAAGAGAGAGACCCTTAGGGGATGATGAGGGGGACCCCTGAGGGAAGGAGAAGCAGGGAGACCCCTGAGGGAAGGAGAGGGAAAGAGAGAGAGAGACCCTTGAGGGAAGGACAGACCCCTGGAGTAAGGACAGAGAGACCCCTGAGGGGAGGAGAGGGAGAGAGAGAGAGAGAGACCCCTGAGGGCTGGTGAGGGAGAGAGACCCCTGAGGGAAGAGGGAGACCCTTAGGGGATGATGAGGGTGGGGGACCCCTGGGGGCTGGTGAGGGGGAGAGGGAGGGAGGGAGGGAGGGAGGGAGGGAGAGGGAGAGAGAGAGACAGACAGACAGACCCCTGAGGGAAGGAGGGAGAGACCCCTGAGGGAAAGATAAAGAGACTGCTGAAGGGATGATGAGGGGGACCCCTGGGGGATGACTGAGGGAGAGGGGGGGGGGAGAGAGAGAGAGAGAGAGAGAGAGAGAGAGAGAGAGAGAGAGAGAGAGAGAGAGAGAGAGAGAGAGAGAGAGAGAGACCCCTGAAATAAGGAGAGAGAGACCCCTGAGGGAAGGAGAGGGGGAGAGAGAGAGACCCCGGAGGGATGGAGAGGGAGGGAAACCCCTGAGGGAAGAGGGAGACCCCTGAGGGAAGGAGAAAGAGACAGAGCCCCCTGGGGGAAGGAGAGGGAGAGAGCTCCCCCTGGCGGGCTGCTGAGGAAGGGGGGAAAGAGCGAGGGAGTGCCCCCTGCTGGAGGTGATGGGGGGGGGGGGGCGGGGGGGGAAGAACAGGAGCGAGCGAGCGCCCCCTGCGGGCTGGGGAGGGCCAACTTGTCCTTCCCAAGCGCTTAGTCCAGTGCTCTGCACACAGTAAGCGCTCAATACGATTGAATGACTGTGTGCCCACTGTTGGGTAGGGACCGTCTCTATATGTTGCCAACTTGTACTTCCCAAACGCTTAGTCCAGTGCTCTGCACACAGTAAGCGCTCAATACGATTGAATGAATGAATGTATGAATGAATGAATGAGGGCGGGAGCCCCCTGGGGGAAGGAGAGGGAGAGAGCGCCCCCTGGCGGGCTGCTGAGGAAGGGGGAAAGAGCGAGGGAGCGCCCCCTGCTGGAGGTGATGGGGGGGCGGGGGGAAGAACAGGAGGAAGCGAGCGCCCCCTGCGGGCTGGGGAGGGCCAACTTGTACTTCCCAAGCGCTTAGTCCAGTGCTCTGCACACGGTAAGTGCTCAATACGACTGAATGCCTGTGAGCCCACTATTGGGTAGGGACTCCCTCTATATGTTACCAACTTGTACTTCCCAAGCACTTAGTCCAGTGCTCTGCACACAGTAAATGCTCAATACGATTGGATGAATGAATGTATGAATGAATGAATGAGGGCGGGAGCTCCCTGGGGGAAGGAGAGGGGAGAGAACGCCCCCTGGCGGGCCGGGGAGGGAGGGGGCGAGAGGGAGCGAGCTCCCCCTGCGGGCGGTGATGGAGGGTGGGGGGGGGGGGGGAGAGCAAGAGCGAGCGAGCGCCCCCTGCGGGCTGGGGAGGGCCAACCTGTACTTCCCAAGCGCTTAGTACAGTGCTCTGCACACAGTAAGTGCTCAATAAATACGACTGAATGACTGTGAGCCCACTGTTGGGTAGGGACCGTCTCTATATGTTGCCAACTTGTACTTCCCATCATCATCATCATCATCAATCGTATTTATTGAGCGCTTACTATGTGCAGAGCACTGTACTAAGCGCTTGGGAAGTACAAATTGGCAACATCTAGAGACAGTCCCTACCCAACAGTGGGCTCACAGTCTAAAAGGGGGAGACAGAGAACAAAAACAAACATACTAACAAAATAAAATAAATAGAATAGGTATGTACAGGTAAAATAAATAGAGTAATAAATATGTTCAGTGCTCTGCACATAGTAAGCGCTCAAAACGACTGAATGAATGAATGTATGAATGAATGAATGAGGGCGGGAGCCCCCTGGGCGAGGGAGAGAGCGCCCCCTGGCGGGCTGGGGAGGGAGGGGGCGAGAGTGAGCGAGCGCCCCCTGCGGGCGGTGATGGGGGGGAGAGAGCAGGAGCGAGCGAGCGCCCCCTGCGGGCCGGGGGGGGGCGGGAGGCCGGGAATGGCGGAGGGGGGCGTTGCGGCCTCTCACCTTCTTCACGGCCGGCTGGAAGCTGAAGTCTCCGGCCTCCTTCAGGTCCAGCCAGATCATGGGCATCCGGGGAACGGCCTCCATGGCGGACGGACGGGGGGTCGGGGGGTCCGGGGGTCCGGGGCGGGGCCGGTCCCCTCAGCCGCCGCCGCCCGACGCCGCTAACCCAGCCACGCCTTCCCAGCGAGCCCCGCGCGCGCGCATGCGCGCAGACCTCGCTTCGCCCTCCCCGCCGGAAGTCACGTGGCGGCCGCGCGCGCAAGGGCCGCTGGGGGCCGTAGTCTCCCAGCGGCCGCGCGCGCAAGGGCCGCTGGGAGTCGTAGTCTCCACCACCCCCGCCGCACGTGGGAAGGGGGTGGGCGACTCTCCCTCGCCGAAAGGCATTGTGGGAGGCGCCGCGCGCTGGGCATCATGGGAAATGTAGTCATCATCATCAATCGTATTTATTGAGCGCTTACTGTGTGCAGAGCACTGTACTAAACGCTTGGGAAGTACAAATTGGCAACATATAGAGATAGTCCCTACCCACCAGTGGGCTCACAGTCTAAAAGGGGGAGACAGAGAACAAAACCAACCATACTAACAAAATAAAATCAATAGAATAGATATGTACAAGTAAAACAAATAAATAAATAAAGAGAGTAATAAATATGTACAAACATATATACATATATACAGGTAGTCTTGTCAGGCTTGCCCCCACACACACCGTGCCCAATCAGACGCTCTGCCAGAGGAATAATTATAACAATTAATAAGAGTGGGAATAATAACAACTGTATTTATTGAGCGCCTACTATGAGCCAGACACCGTACTGAGCGCTGAGGTGGTTACAATACCACCTGAGGAGCCCCTTCCTTCCTCTCCCCCTCGTCCCCCTCTCCATCCCCCTCATCTTACCTCCTTCCCTTCCCCACAGCACCTGGATATATGGATATGTGTTTGTACATATTTATTACTCTATTTATTTATTTATTTTACTTCTACATATCCATCCTATTTATTTTATTTTGTTAGTATGTTTGGTTTTGTTCTCTGTCTCCCCCTTTTAGACTGTGAGCCCACTGTTGGGTAGGGACTGTCTCTATATGTTGCCAATTTGTACTTCCCAAGCGCTTAGTACAGTGCTCTGCACATAGCGCTCAATAAATACGATTGATGATGATGCAGAGCACCGTACTAAGCGCTTGGGAAGTACAAGTTGGCAACATAATCAGAGGTCATGGGTTCAAATCCCTGCTCCACCAATTGTCAGCTGGGTGACTTTGGGCTATATTTTATTTGTACATCTCTATTCTATTTATTTTATTTTGTTAATATATTTGGTTTTGTTTCCTGTCTCCCCCTTCTAGACTGTGAGCCCACTGTTGGGTAGGGACCGTCTCTAGATGTTACCAACATGTACTTCCCAAGCGCTTAGTCCAGTGCTCTGCACACAGTAAGCGCTCAATAAATACGTTTGATTGATTGAAGTCACTTCACCTCTTCACTTCTCTGGGCCTCAGTTACCGCATCTCTAAAATGGGGATTAAGACTGTGAGCCCCACCATGGAACAACCTTGTAACCTCCCCAGCGCTTAGTACAGTGCTTTGCACATCGTAAGTGTTTAATAAATGTCATTATTATTATTATTACAAGCAGCGTGGCTCAGTGGAAGCTCACCTCCTCCAGGAGGCCTTCCCACACTGAGCCCCCTCCTTCCCCTCCCCACAGCACCTGTATATATGTTTGTACAGATTTATTACTCTATTTATTTTACTTGTACATATTTACTATTCTATTTATTTTATTTTGTTAATATGTTTGGGTTTTTTGCCCGTCTCCCCCTTCTAGACTGTGAGCCCGCTGTTGGGTAGGGACCGTCTCTATTTGTTGCCAACTTGGACTTCCCAAGCGCTTAGTACAGTGCTCTGCACACAGTAAGCGCTCAATAAATACGATTGAATGAATGAATGAATGAATGGAAAGAGCCCGGGCTTGGGAGTCAGAGGTCATGGGTTCAAATCCCACCTCTGCCCATTGTCAGCTGGGTGACTTTGGGCGAGTCACTTCACTTCTCTGTGCCTCAGTTCCCTCATCTATTAAATGGGGATGAAGACTGTGAGCCCCCCGTGGGACAACCTGATCACCTTGTAACCTCTCCAGCGCTTAGAACGGTGCTTTGCACATAGTAAGTGCTTAATAAATGCCACTATTATTATCATTACAAGCCAATCGAGTCGGTCCCTGTCCCCCGTGGGGCTCACAGTCATCATCCCCATTTTATAGAGGAGGAAACTGAGGGTCAGAGAAGTGAAGTTGCTCCCCCAACGTCCCACAGCAGACAAGTGCGTGGCTCAGTGGAAAGAGTCTGGGCTTTGGAGTCAGAGGTCATGGGTTCAAATCCCGGCTCTGCCAATTGTCAGCTGGGTGACTGGGCAAGTCGCTTCACTTCTCTGGGCCTCAATTACCTCATCTGTAAAATGGGGATGAAGACTGTGAGCCCCCCGGGGGACAACCTGATCACCTTGCAACCTCCCCAGCGCTTAGAACGGTGCTTGGCCATAGTAAGCGCTTAATAAATGCCATTATTATTATTATTAGAGTGGGGAGGCAGACAACAATGGTTACCACATCTGTAAAATGGGGATGAAGACTGTGAGCCCCGTGTGGGACAACCTGATCACCTTGTGACCTCTCCAACGCTTAGAACAGTGCTTTACACATAGTAAGCGCTTAACAAATGCCATCATTATTATTATCACCTTGTAACCTCCCCAGCGCTTAGAACAGTGCTTTGCACATAGTAAGCGCTTAACAAATGCCATCATTATTATCACCTTGTAACCTCCCCAGCGCTTAGAACAGTGTTTTGCACATAGTAAGCGCTTAACAAATGCCATCATTATTATTATCACCTTGTAACCTCCCCAGCACTTAGAACAGTGCTTTGCACATAGTAAGTGCTTAATAAATGTCATTATTATTATTATTATTATTATTATGTGACAGAGCCGTGAAGAGAACCTAGGTCCTCCGACTCCCAGGCCTGGCCTCTTTTCTAATCCCGGATCCACCACTTCTCTGCTGTGTGACTTTGGGCGAGTCACTTCACTTCTCTGGGCCTCAGTTCCCTCATCTGTCAAATGAAGACTGGGAGCCCCGCGGGGGACAACCTGCTGACCTTGTATCTCCCCCCAGCGCTTAGAGCAGTGCTTGGCACCTAGTAAGCGCTTAACAAATACCAGAATTATTATTATTATATGGAAGGGCACTTAACGTCTCTGTGCCGCAGTTAGCTCATCTGTAAAATGGGGATTAAAAAACTGGGAGCCCCCCCGTGGGACAACCTGATCACCCTGTAACCTCCCCAGCGCTTAGAACAGTGCTTTGCACATAGTAAGCGCTTAACAAATACCATTATTATTATTATTAAGGGTTGAACAAATATTATAAATAAATAAAATAAATACTACTGATTGGGATCCCAGGATGCTATTTTCTTGGGCCCCAGCAGGGGGCAGCCCAGACTCAGACTCAGCTCCTTTTGGCTAGAGTTAAGGGCTTGGGAATCAGAAGGTCCTGGGTTCAAATCCTTTCTCCGCCCCTTAATAATAATAATAATAATGACATTTATTAAGCACTTACTATGTGCAAAGCATCGTTCTAAGCGCTGGGGAGGTTACAAGATGATCAGGTTGCCCCTCATGGGGCTCACAGTCCTCATCCCCATTTTCCAGATGAGGTCATTGAGGCCCAGAGAAGTGAAGTGACTTGCCCCAAGTCACCCAGCTGACAGTTGGCGGAGTCGGGATTTGAACCCATGACCTCTGACTCCCAAGCCCGGGCTCTTTCCACTGAGACACAATGCTTCTCCCTTGTCTGCTGTGGGACCTTGGGCAAGTCATTTCACTTCTCTGGGCCTCAGTTCCCTCATCTGTATATATGTTTGTACGTATTTATTACTCTATTTATTTTATTTGTACATATGTTATGTTATGTTATTTGTACATGTGCTTTGCACCTACTAAGCGCTTAATAAATGCTATCGTTATTATTATTATTATTATTATTATTATTCTCCAGGCCTCAGTTCCCTCATCTGTAAAATGGGGATGAAGCCTGTGAGCCCCACGTGGGACAACCTGACCGCCTTGTAGACCCCAGCGCTTAGAACAGGGCTTTGCACATAGTAAGCACTTAATAAATGTCATCATTATTATTATTATTATTCTCCGGGCCTCAGTTCCCTCACCTGTAAAATGGGGATGAAGCCTGTGAGCCCCACGTGGGACAACTTGATCGCCTTGTACCCCCCCCCAGCGCTTAGAACAGTGCTTTGCACATAGTAAGCGCTTAATAAATGTCATTATTATTATTATTATTGTTGTCATTATTATTATTCTCCATACCTCAGTTCACTCATCTGTAAAATGGGGATGAAGCCTGTGAGCCCCCCATGGGACAACCTGATCGCCTTGTAACCCCCCAGCGCTTAGAACAGTGCTTTACACATAGTAAGCGCTTAATAAATGTCATCATTATTATTATTGTTATTCTCCGGGCCTCAGTTCCCTCATCTGTAAAATGGGGATGAAGCCTGTGAGCCCCACGTGGGACAACCTGATCTCCTTGTACCCTTCCCATCGCTTAGAACAGTGCTTTGCACATAGTAAGCGCTTAATAAATGCTATCATTATTATTATTATTATTCTCCAGACCTCAGTTCCCTCAATCTGTAGAATAGGGATGAAGCCTGTGAGCCCCACGTGGGACACCTGATCGCCTTATACTCCGCCCCCAGCTCTTAGAACAGTGCTTTGCACATAGTAAGCGCTTAATAAATGTCATTATTATTATTATTATTATTCTCCAGGCCTCACTTTCCTCATCTGTAAAATGGGGATGAAGACTGTGAGCCCTACGTGGGGCAACCTGATCACCTTGGAACCTCCCCAGCGCTTAGAACGGTGCTTGGCCCATAGTAAGCGCTTAATAAATGCCATCATTATTATTATTTCAGCGCTCCACACTCGGGAAGCGCTCAATAAATACGATCGAATGAATGAAGGGATGAAAGTTGGAGGCGGCCGAGCCCTGTTTGGTTTGGGGATCTGAGCCAAGGTGGGAAGTGGTTTTACTTGTACATATCTATTCTATTTATTTTATTTTGCTAGTATGTTTGGTTTTGTTCTCTGTCTCCCCCTTTTAGACTGTGAGCCCACTGTTGGGTAGGGACTGTCTCTATAGGTTGCCAACTTGGACTTCCCAAGCGCTTAGTCCAGTGCTCTGCACACAGTAAGCGCTCAATAAATACGATTGAATGAGTGAATGAATGTTGGGGAGGGACCGACTCTGCCGCTGAATTGCACTTTCCACGCGCTTAGTCCAGTGCTCTGCACGCAGTAAGCGCTCAATAAATACGATTGAATGAATGAACCCCCAAAATATATTTGTACATATTTATTACTCTATTTATTTATTTTACTTGTACATATCCATTCTATTTATTTTATTTTGCTAGTATGTTTGGTTTTGTTCTCTGTCTCCCCCTTTTAGACTGTGAGCCCGCTGTTGGGTAGGGACTGTTCTATATGTTGCCAACTTGGACTTCCCAATAGCTTAGTCCAGTGCTCTGCACACAGTAAGCGCTCAATAAATATGATTGATTGATTGATTGATTGATTGATTGAAGTGGTCTCACGCAGCCTGTTTGGACGAAGGAAGCGAGGACGGATGGTGGAAACTGAGGTGGCCACATCCAACCCGGTTTGGAAATTCAGTTGGGCCACCGGGCCCTGAAATATCCCTGTAATCACGCCAACGCAATCCAGAGGATTGGGAAACAGGATTGGGAAATGTTGGGTTCACCTCTTCCAGGGCAGGGATTGAGATTCCCCCAAGTCACGGCCTTGCCCTGAAGCAGTGAGGCTCTGTGGGTAGAGCCCAGGCCTGGGCGTCTAATCCAGCTCCCCCACTTGTGTGCTGTGTGACCTTGGGCAAGTCACTCCACTTCTCGGTTATCGCATTCATTCAATCGTATTTACTGGGACTAATAATAATGATGGCATTTATTAAGTGCTTACTATGTGCCAAGAACTGTTCTAAGCGCTGGGGGGGATACAAGGCCAATCAATCAATCAATCAGTCGTATTTATTGAGCGCTTACTGTGTGCAGAGCACTGGACGAAGCGCTTGGGAAGTCCAAGTTGGCAACATATAGAGACAGTCCCTACCCAACAGTGGGCTCACAGTCTAAAGGTGATGAGGTTGTCCCACGGGGGGCTCCCAGTCTTCATCCCCATTTTACAGATGAGGGAACTGAGGCCCAGAGAAGTGAAGTGACTTGCCCAAAGTCACACAGCTGACAAGTGGCGGAGTCAGGATTTGAACCCATGACCTCTGACTCCAAAGCCCGGGCTCTTTTCCACTGAGCCATGCTGCTTCTGCTTACTGTGTGCAGAGCACTGGACTAAGCGCTTGGGAGAGGACAATACAACAATAAACGGACACATTCCCCGCCCCCCCTGCCTTACCTCCTTCCCCTCCCCACAGCACCTGCCTATATGTATATATGTTTGTACATATTTATTACTCTATTTATGTATTTATTTTACTTGTACATATCTATTCTATTTATTTTATTTTGTTAATATGCTTGGTTTTGTTCTATACATGTATATATGTTTGTACATATTTATTACTCTATGTATTTCTTTTACTTGTACATATCTATTCTATTTATTTTATTTTGTTAATATGCTTGGTTTTGTTCTATATATGTATATATGTTTGTACATATTTATTACTCTATTTATTTTACTTGTACATATCTATTCTATTTATTTTCTTTTGTTAATATGTTTGGTTTTGTTGTATTATATGTATATATGTTTGTACATATTTATTACTCTATGTATTTATTTTACTTGTACATATCTATTGTATTTATTTTATTTTGTTAAGATGTTTGGTTTTGTTCTCTGTCTCCACCTTCTAGACTGTGAACCCACTGTTGGGTAGGGGCTGTCTCTATGTGTTGCCAACTTGTACTTCCCAAGCGCTTAGTACAGTGCTCTGCACACGGTAAGCGCTCAATAAATATGATTGATTGATTGATTGATTGATTCCCCCCGCCTTACCTCCTTCCCTTCCCCACAGCACCTGTATATATGTATATATGTTTGTACACATTTATTACTCTATTTATGTGTTTATTTTACTTGTACATATCTATTCTATTTATTTTATTTTGTTAATATGCTTGGTTTTGTTCTCTGTCTCCCCCTTCTAGACTGTGAGCCCGCTGTTGGGTAGGGACCGTATCTATGTGTTGCCAACTGGTACTTCCCAAGCGCTTAGTACAGTGCTCTGCACACGGTAAGCGCTCAATAAATACGATTGATTGATTGATTCCCCCCGCCTTACCTCCTTCCCTTCCCCACAGCACCTGTATATATGTATATATGTTTGTACACATTTATTACTCTATTTATGTGTTTATTTTACTTGTACATATCTATTCTATTTATTTTATTTTGTTAATATGTTTGGTTTTGTTCTCTGTCTCCCCCTTCTAGACTGTGAGCCCGCTGTTGGGTAGGGACCGTCTCTATGTGTTGCCAACTTGGACTTCCCAAGCGCTTAGTACGGTGCTCTGCACACGGTAAGCGCTCAATAAATACGATTGATTGATTGATTAATAATACTAACGGTATTCGTTAAGCGCTTACTATGTGCCGAGCACTGTTCTAAACGCTGGGGTGGATTCAAGGTAATCAGGTTGTCCCACGTGGGGCTCACAGTCTTCATCCCCATTTTACAGATGAGGGAACCGAGGCACAGAGAAGTGAAGTGAGTTCATTCATTCATTCATTCATTCAATCGTATTTATTGAGCGCCTCAATAAATAACAAAGTTTGAATAACAAAGTTCCCCAGCAGTCTGAGCTGCCACCTCCCAAAGTTTCTCGGGTGGAACAGAAAGGTGCAGGAAATGCTTTCCCACTTTTTTGTGTTTTGTTTCACTTTTGTAAAATTAGGGGACTATGGAGAGATTGTTAGGAGAATGCTAGAAAAGCAGTGTGGCTCAATGGAAAGAGCCCGTGCTCGGGAGTTAGAGGCCATGGGTTCTAATCCCGCTCTGCCGTTTGTCAGCTGGGTGACTTTGGGCAAGTCACTTCACTTCTGTGTGCCTCAGTGACCTCATCTGTAAAATGGGGATTAAGACTGTGAGCCCCACGTGGGGCAACCTGATCACCTTGTATTCCCCCCAGCGTTTAGAACAGTGCTTGGCACATAGTAAGCGCTTAACAAATACCATCATTATTATTATTATTATTATAAGGCCCTACTGAGAGCTCACCTCCTCCAGGAGGCCTTCCCAGACTGAGCCCCTTCCTTCCTCTCCCCCTCGTCCCCCTCTCCACCCCCCCACCTTACCTCCTTCCCTTCCCCACAGCACCTGTATATATGTACATATGTTTGTACATATTTATTACTCTATTTATTTATTTATTTTACTTGTACATTTCTTTTCTATTTATTTTCTTTTGTTAGTATGTTTGGTTTTGTTCTCTGTCTCCTCCTTTTAGACTGTGAGCCCACTGTTGGGTAGGGACTGTCTCTATATGTTGCCAACTTGTACTTCCCAAGAGCTTAGTACAGTGCTCTGCACACAGTAAGCGCTCAATAAATACGATTGATGATGATGATGATGAAGTCACTTTCCAGTGTTCTATTTCGACCCCAGTTGTATTTCTTCTTCTTTTAATTTTAACAGCATGGCAGTACTAGGTTAAATTCATCTCTTCATCTTCATTCATTCAATCGTATTTATTGAGCACTTACTGTGTGCAGAGCACTGGACCAAGCACTTAGGAAGTCCAAGTTGGCAACATCGAGAGACGGTCCCTACCTGACAGCGGGCTCACAGTCTAGAAGGGGGAGACAGGCAACAAAACAAAACATATTAACAAAATCAAATAAATAGAATAGTAAATATGGACAAGTAAAATAGAGTAACAAATATTCATTCATTAATTCATTCAATCGTATTTATTGAGTGCTTACTGTGTGCAGAGCACTGGACCAAGCGCTTGGGAAGTCCAAGTTGGCAACATCTAGAGACGGTCTCTACCCAACAGCGGGCTCACAGTCTAGAAGGGGGAGACGGGCAACAAAACAAATCATATTAACAAAATCAAACAAATAGAATAGTAAATATGGACAAATAAAATAGTGATAAATATTCATTCATTCATTCATTTAATCGTATTTATTGAGCGCTTACTGTATGCAGAGCACTGTACTAAGCGCTTGGGAAGTCCAAGTTGGCAACATCTAGAGACGGTCCCTACCCAACAGCAGGCTCACAGTCTAGAAGGGGGAGACAGGCAACAAAACAAAACATATTAACAAAATCAAATAAATAGAATAGTAAATATGGACAAGTAAAATAGAGTAATAGATATTCGTTCATTCATTCATTCAATCATATTTATTGAGTGCTTACTGTGTGCAGAGCACTGTACTAAGCGCTTGGGAAGTCCAAGTTGGCAACATCTAGAGACGGTCCCTACCGGACAGCGGGCTCACAGTCTAGAAGGGGGAGACAGCCAACAAAACAAAACATATTAACAAAATTAAATAAACAGAATAGTAAATATGTATAAGTAAAATAGAGTAATAAATATTCATTCATTCATTCAATCGTATTTATTGAGCGCTTTCTGTGTGCAGAGCACTGTACTAAGCGCTTGGGAAGTAAAGTTGGCAACATATGGAGACGGTCCCTACTCAACAGTGGGCTCACAGTCTGGAAGGGGGGGCCTCAGTTCCCTCATCTGTAAAATGGGGATTAATAATAATAATAATAATAATAATGACATTTATTAAGCACTTACTTTGATGTTGGCATTTGTTAAGCACTTACTATGTGCCAAGCACTGTTCTAAGCGCTGGGGTCGACACAAGGTAATCAGGTTGTCCCACATGGGGCTCACAGTCTTCATCCCCATTTTACAGATGAGGTCACTGAGGCATAGAGCAGTAAAGTGACTTGCCCAAAGTCACCCAGCTGACAGGTGGCAGAGCCGGGATTTGAACCCATGACCTCTGACTCCAAAGCCCGGGCTCTTTCCACTGAGCCACGCTTACTATGTGCAGTCTTAATCCCCATTTTACAATCAATCAATCGTATTTATTGAGCGCTTCCTGTGTGCAGAGCACTGTACTAAGCGCTTGGGAAGTTTACAGATGAGGGAACTGAGGCCCAGAGAAGTTATGTGAGTTGCCCAAAGTTACAAATGCGATTGAAGGGATGAGTAGGTAGGTGTGGGTTGGGGGAGGATCATCATCATCATCATCAATCGTATTTATTGAGCGTTTACTATGTGCAGAGCACTGTACTAAGCGCTTGGGAAGTACAAATTGGCAACATATAGAGACAGTCCCTACCCAACAGTGGGCTCACAGTCTAAAAGAGGATAATAATTCCCCACCAACGCGAGCCCC
The DNA here is from genome assembly GCF_015852505.1 of Tachyglossus aculeatus. Classification (NCBI taxonomy): domain Eukaryota; kingdom Metazoa; phylum Chordata; class Mammalia; order Monotremata; family Tachyglossidae; genus Tachyglossus; species Tachyglossus aculeatus. Next base: position 2,798,077 of record NC_052078.1, on the reverse strand, counting down.
CTCTCGTGCCCGTGGAAGTCAGAGCTTTGCACATAGTAAGCAAAAAAAAAAAAAAATTATCATTTTTATTAGTAGTATTAATAGCTTGCGTCAAACCCGGCGCTTAGTACAGGTCATGGATTAGGGCGTGGGTTCAAATCCCGGCTCCGCTGTGCGACTTTGGGCAGGTCACTTTACTTCTCTGGGCCTCAGTTCCCTCATCTGTAAAATGAGGATGAAGAGCGTGAGCCCCACGTGGGACAACCCGCTCACCTCGTATCCCCCGCAGCGCTTAGAACAGTGCTTGGCACATAGTAAGCGCTTAACAAATGCCATCATTACACCCACAACTCTCGCAATATCCACCGGCCCGGGGAAGGGAGTGAGGAAACGCCACAGCTTCCGGGAAGTCCCCTGTGTCCTCAGTCCCACCTTGAGCAAGGCGAGGGAGGCGGCGATTGATAAAAAGGGGCATCTCCCCAACAGCCCCCCACCCAGAATCGGGCACTGGAGTGGACAGCGGGGAACATGGCCGGTACTGGACGACTCCTGCTGCTGCTAGGGTTGGCCGCGGTGGCCACAGCTGCTCCTCCTGAGGCCGAAAAGAAGTACCAACAGGCCGTCTCTCTCGCCCTCGACGCCTACAACAAAGGCCTGACGAGCAACTTTGCCTTCCGCCTCCTCAATCCCAGCCCGCTGAAACCCGTGAGTATCACGGTTTCCCTCTCCAATCAATCAATCAATCAATCGTATTGATTGAGCGCTTACTGTGTGCAGAGCACTGGACTGAGCGCTTGGGAAGTCCAAGCTGGCAACATCTAGAGACGGTCCCTGCCCGGCAGTGGGCTCACAGGCTAGAAGGGGGAGATAGAGAACAAGACAAAACATATTAACAAAATAAAATAGAATAAATATGTACAAGTAAAATAGAGTAATAAATACACAGCCCCTGTATATAATAGTGATGGTATTTGTTAAGCGCTTACTACGTGCAAAGCGCCGTTCTAAGCGCCGGGGAGGTTACAAGGTGATCAGGTTGTCCCACGGCGGGCTCACAGTTTTAATCCCCATTTTACAGATGAGGTAACTGAGGCCCAGAGAAGTGAAGTGACACGCCCAAAGTCACCCAGCTGACAGTTGGCAGAGGTGGGATTTGAACCCATGACCTCTGACTCCAAATAATAATAATAATGATGGCATTTATTAAGCACTTACTATGTGCCAAGCACTGTTCTAAGTGCTGGGGAGGTTACAAGGTGAGCAGGTTGTCCCATGGCGGGCTCACAGTCTTAATCCCCATTTTACAGATGAGGTAACTGAGGCCCAGAGAATTGAAGTGACATACCCAAAGTTACCCAGCTGACAGTTGGCAGAGTCAGGATTTGAACCCATGACCTCTGACTCCATATAATAATAATAATAATAATAATAATGGCATTTATTAAGCACTTACTATGTGCAAAGCGCCGTTCTAAGTGCCGGGGAGGTTACAAGGTGATCAGGTTGTCCCACGGGGAGCTCACAGTTTTAATCCCCATTTTACAGATGAGGTAACTGAGGCCCAGAGAAGTGAAGTGACACGCCCAAAGTCACCCAGCTGACAGTTGGCAGAGGCGGTATTTGAACCCATGACCTCTGACTCCAAATAATAATAATAATGATGGCATTTATTAAGCACTTACTATGTGCAAAGCGCCCTTCTAAACACCGGGGAGGTTACAAGGTGATCAGGTTGTCCCAAGGCGGGCTCTCAGTCTTAATCCCCATTTTACAGATGAGGTAACTGAGGCCCAGAGAAGTGAAGTGACACGCCCAAAGTCACCCAGCTGACAGTTGGCAGAGCCGGAATTTGAACCCATGACCTCTGACTCCAAAGCCCGGGCTCTTTCCACTGAGCCACGTTGCTTCTCTATGCCTGTACAGATTTATTACTGTACAATAAATACAATAAATACGATGTACTCAATAAATACGATTGATTGATTGATTATTACTCCATTTATTTTACTTGTCCATATTTACTATTCTATTGATTTTGTTAATGATCTGCCTCTAGCTTTAATTCGATTTGTTCTGACGACTTGACACCCGTCCACATGTTTTGTTTTGTCGTCCGTCTCCCCCTCCTAGATCCTGATCCTGTTGTTGGGTAGGGACCGTCTCTAGCTGTTGCCATCTTGTACTTCCCAAGCGCTTAGTCCAGTGCTCTGCACACAGTAAGCGCTCAATAAATATGATAGAATGAATGAATGAATAGGGACTGTCTCTATAGGTTGCCATCTCGTACTTTCCAAGCGCTTAGTCCAGTGCTCTGCACGCAGTAAGCGCTCAATAAATACGATTGACTCAATACCCATTTTCCAGATGAGGTAACCGAGTCCCAGAGACGTGAAGCAAGTCACCTAACTGAGGCCCAGAGAAGTGAAGCGACTCGCCCAGAGTCACCTAGTCAGTGGCTCAGTGGAAAGAGGAGGGGCTTTGAAGTCAGAGGTCATGGGTTCTAATCCCGCTCCACCAACTGTCAGCTGGGTGACTTTGGGCAAGTCACTTCACTTCTCTGGGCCTCAGTTCCCTCATCTGTTAAATGGGGATGAAGACTGTGAGCCCCCCGTGGGACAACCTCATCACCTCGTAACCTCCCCAGCGCTTAGAACGGTGCTTTGCACATAGTAAGCGCTTAATAAATGCCATCATAATTATTTAAAAATACCGTAAGAAGAGAAGCAGCATGGCTCAGTGGAAAGAGCCCGGGCTTGGGAGTCGGAGGTCATGGGTTCTAATCCCGCTCTGCCAACTGTCAGCTGGGTGACTTTGGGCTAGTCACTTCACTTCTCTGGCCCTCAGTGACCTCATCTGTAAAATGGGGATGAAGATTGTGAGCCCCACGTGAGACAACCTAATCACCTTGTAATAATAATAATAATAATAATAATAATAATAATAATAATAATATCCTCCCCCTCCCCATCCCCCCCGTCCTCCCTCCTTCCCCTCCCCAAAGCACCTGCATAGATGTATATATGTTTGTATGGATTTATTACTCTATTTTATTTGTACATATCTATTCCATTTATTTTATTTTGTTAATATGTTTGGTTTTGTTCTCTGTCTCCCCCTTCTAGACTGTGACCCCACTGTTGGGTAGGGACCGTCTCTATGTGTTGCCAACTTGGACTGCCCAAGCGCTTAGTACAGTGCTCGGCACACAGTAAGCGCTCAATAAATGCGATTGAATAATGAATGAATGCATAAGAAGAAGAATGGCTTACTGTGTGCAGTGTGCACAGTAAGCACTCAATAAATACGATTGATGATTTATTAAGCGCTTACTATGTGCAAAGCACTGTTCTTAGCGCTTGTATCCTCCCCAGCGCTTAGAACAGTGCTTTGCACATAGTAAGCGCTTAACAAATGCCATTATTATTATTATTAGAAGAAGAAGAGCTTCTGACCTCATCAAGGAGCAGGATGCTGAAATAAATTAACAGCCACTGGTAAACAGGTGACTCCTGCCCCGTCTCGCGGCCTCGGTGGATTAGAGAAGCAACTTGGCTCAGCGGAAAGAGCCCGGGCTTGGGAGTCGGGGGTCGTGGGTTCTAATCCTGCCTCGGCCCCTTGTCAGCTGTGTGACTGTGGGCAAGTCACTTCACTTCTCTGGGCCTCAGTTCCCTCATCTGTAAAATGGGGATGAAGACTGGGAGCCCCCGCGTGGGACAACCTGATCATCTTGTAACCTCTCCAGCGCTTAGAACAGTGCTTGGCACATAGTGAGTGCTTAATAAATGCCATTATTATTATTATTAATCCCGGCTCGGCCCCCTGTCAGCTGTGTGACTTTGGGCAAGTCACTTCACTTCTCTGGGCCTCAGTGACCTCATCTGGAAAATGGGGATGAAGCCCGTGAGCCCCACGGGGGACAACCTGATGACCTTGTATCCCCTCCCCCCCAGCGCTTAGTAGTAAGCGCTTAACAAATACCTTAGAAATAAGGTAACAAATATCTTTATTAAGCGCTTAGAGCAGTGCTTTGCACATAGGAAGAGCTTAATAAATAATAATAACGGTATTTGTTAAGCGCTTACTATGTGCAAAGCACTGTTCTAAGCGCTGGGGGATCCAAGGTGATCAGGTTGCCCCACATGGGGCTCACAATCTTAATCCCCATTTTACAGATGAGGTAACTGAGGCACAGAGAAGTTAAGTTTATTCATTCATTCAATCGTATTTATTGAGCGCTTACTGTGTGCAGAGCACTGCACTAAGCGCTTGGGAAGGCCAAGTTGGCAACATATAGAGACGGTCCCTACCCAACAGTGGGTTCACAGTCTAGAATAATAATAATAATGATAGCATTTATTAAGCGCTTACTATGTGCAAAGCACTGTTCTAAGCCCTGGGGAGGGTACAAGGTGATCAGGTTGTCCCACGGGGGGCTCACAGTCTTCATCCCCACTATACAGATGAGGTAACTGAGGCACAGAGAAGTGAAGTGACTTGTCCAAATTCACACAGCTGACAATTGGCGGAGCCGGGATTTGAACCCACGACCTCTGACTCCAAAACCCGGGCCCTTTCCATGGAGCCACTCTGCTTCTCTAAAGGCCATCGAAATAAATGCCATCATTATTATTATTATCATTATTCATTCACTCAATCGTATTTATGGAGCGCTTACCGCGTGCAGAGCGCTGGACTAAGCGCTTGATTACCATGATGAAATACCATGATCAGGATCCTGAACCCCGGAATTTTCACTCTCAATTTAGGATTTTCCCAGAGGCCACCTGAAATTCCAAATCAAGGAGACCGTGTGCCCGGTGCCGGGGAACTGCCTGCAGAAGGAGTGTGCCTTCAAAGAGGATGGGGTGAGTGACCCGTGCCCGCCTGGGCCTTTATCTTATTCCTTTGAGGAAGGTGGGGAAATAAGCCCGCTGTTGGGTAGGGCCTGTCTCTAGATCATCATCATCATCATCATCAATCGTATTTATTGAGCGCTTACTGTGTGCAGAGCACTGGACTAAGCGTTCGGGAAGTCCAAGTTGGCAACCCAACAGTGGGCTCACAGTCTAAAAGTGGGCTCACAGTCTAAAAATGTTGCCATTAGATGTTGCCAACTTGGACTTCCCAAGCGCTTAGTCCAGTGCTCTGCACACAGTAAGCGCTCAATAAATATGATCGATTGAATGAATGAATATTTATTACTCTATTTTACTTGTCCATATTTACTATTCTATTTATTTGATTTTGTTAATATGTTTTGTTTCGTCGCCTGTCTCCGCCTTCTAGGCTGTGAGCCCGCTGTTGGGTAGGGACCATCTCTAGATGTTGCCAATCCCAAGCGCTTAGTCCAGTGCTCTGCACACAGTAAGCACTCAATAAATATGATTGATTGAATGAATGACTATTTATTACTCTATTTTACTTGTCCATATTTACTATTCTATTTATTTGATTTTGTTAATATGTTTTGTTTCATCGCCTGTCTCCCCCTTCTAGGCTGTGAGCCCGCCGTTGGGTAGGGACCATCTCTATATGTTGCCAATCCCAAGCGCTTAGCCCAGTGCTCTGCACACAGTAAGCGCTCAATAAATACGATTGAATGAATGAATGAATATTTATTACTCTACTTGTCCATATTTACTATTCTATTTATTTGATTTTGTTAATATGTTTTGTTTCGTCGCCTGTCTCCCCCTTCTAGACCGTGAGCCCGCTGTTGGGTAGGGATCGTCTCTAGATGTTGTCAATCCCAAGCGCTTAGTCCAGTGCTCTGCACACCATAAGCGCTCAATAAATATGATTGAATGAATGAATATTTATTACTCTATTTTACTTGCACATATTTACAATTCTATTTATTTTATTTTGTTAATATGTTTTGTTTTGTTGCCTGCCTCCCCCTTCTAGACTGTGAGCCCATTGTTGGGTAGGGACCGTCTCTAGATGTTGCCAACTTGGACTTCCCAAGTGCTTAGTACAGTGTTCTGCACACTGTAAGCGCTCAATAAATACGATTGAATGAATGAATGAATGATTGAATGTTTATTACTCTATTTTACTTGTCCATATTTACTATTCTATTTATTTTATTTTGTTAATATGTTTTGTTTCGTTGCCTGTCTCCCCCTTCTAGGCTGTGAGCCCGCTGTTGGGTAGGGACCATCTCTGGATGTTGCCAATCCCAAGCGCTTAGTCCAGTGCTCTGCACATACTAAGCGCTCAATAAATACGATTGAATGAATGAATGAATGAATATTTATTTCTCTACTTTACTTGTCCATATTTACTATTCTATTTATTTTATTTTGTTACTACGTTTTGTTTTGTTGCCTGCCTCCCCCTTCTAGGCTGTGAGCCCGCTGTTGGGTAGGGACCGTCTCTAGATGTTACCAGTCCCAAGCGCTTAGTCCAGTGCTCTGCACACAGTAAGCGCTCAATAAATACGATTGAATGAATGAATGTATGAACGAGATCCCGTGTCCTGGTCATTCATTCCTTCATTCAATCGTATTTATTGAGAGCTTACCGTGTGCAGAGCACTGGACTAAGCGCTTGGGAAGTCAATCAATCAATCAGTCATATTTATTGAGCGCTTACTGTGTGCAGAGCACTGTACTAAGCGCTTGGGAAGTACAAGTTGGCAATATATAGAGACAGTCAATCAATCAATCGTATTTATTGAGCGCTTACTGTGTGCAGAGCACTGGACTAAGCGCTTGGGCAGTACAAGTTGGCAACATATAGAGACAGTCCCTGCCCAACAGCAGGCCCACAGTCTAGAAGAACTTCTCTGGGCCTCAGTGACCTCATCTGGAAAATGGGGATTAAGACTGTGAGCACCCTGTGGGACAACATGATCACTGTGTAACTTCCCCAGCGCTTAGAACAGCGCTTTGCACATAGTAAGCGCTTAATAAATGCCATCATCATTATGATTATGATTATAAGTGATAGCACGGACGGGGGTCTTACCTCTCCCACCTCTCTTGCAGCTGGAGAGAGATTGTTCCGGAATCTTCTTCGCCCCGGCCGAATCCCGGATCATGGTCATCTCCTGCCGCCCCATTATCGCTGGCGTAAGTTGACGAGCAGCGTGGCCCAGTGGGAAGAGCCCTGGCCTGCTGTGCGGCCCTGGGCAAGTCACGTCGCCTCTCTGAGCCTCAGTTACCTCATCTGTAAAACGGGGATGCGATACCCGTTGTCCCTCTTACTGAGACGAGAAGCAGCGGGGCTCAGTGGAAAGAGCCCGGGCTTTGGAGGCAGAGGTCAGGGGGTTCAGTTGTCAGCTGGGTGACTTTGGGCAAGTCACTTCACTTCTCTGTGCCTCAGTTCCCTCATCTGGAAGATGGGGATGAAGACTGTGAGCCCCACGTGGGACAACCTAATAATAATAATAGTAATGGCATTTATTAAGCGCTTACTATGTGCAAAGCACTGTTCTAAGCGCTGGGGAGGTTACAAGGCGATCAGTTTGTCCCATGGGGGGGCTCACAATCACTTCGTATCCCCCCCAGTGCTTAGAACAGTGCTTTGCACACAGTAAGCGCTTAATAAATGCCATTATCATCATTATTATTAATTATTACTGTCCCCGGGCCTGCTCTTTTCCCCTCAGAAAAGGGGTCCAAACTACCAGCGCTTAGAACAGTGCTTTGCACACAGTAAGCGCTTAATAAATGCCATTATTATTATTATTATTATTAATTATTACTGTCCCCGGACCTGCTCTTTTCCCCTCAGAAAAGGGGTCCAAACTACCAGCGCTTAGAACAGTGCTTTGCACACAGTAAGCGCTTTATAAATGCCATTATCATCATTTTTATTAATTATTACTGTCCCCGGACCTGCTCTTTTCCCCTCAGAAAAGGGGTCCAAACTACCAGCGCTTAGAACAGTGCTTTGCACACAGTAAACACTTAATAAATGCCATTATTATCATTATTATTAATTATTACTGTCCCCGGACCTGCTCTTTTCCCCTCAGAAAAGGGGTCCAAACTACCAGCGCTTAGAACAGTGCTTTGCACACAGTAAGCGCTTAATAAATGCCATTATTATTATTATTAATTATTAACTGTCCCCGGACCTGCTCTTTTCCCCTCAGAAAAGGGGTCCAAACTACCAGCGCTTAGAACAGTGCTTTGCACACAGTAAACGCTTAATAAATGCCATTATTATCATTATTATTAATTATTACTGTCCCTGGACCTGCTCTTTTCCCCTCAGAAAAGGGGTCCAAACTACCAGCGCTTAGAACAGTGCTTTGCACACAGTAAACACTTAATAAATGCCATTATTATCATTATTATTAATTATTACTGTCCCCGGACCTGCTCTTTTCCCCTCAGAAAAGGGGTCCAAACTACCAGCGCTTAGAACAGTGCTTTGCACACAGTAAACACTTAATAAATGCCATTATTATCATTATTATTAATTATTACTGTCCCCGGACCTGCTCTTTTCCCCTCAGAAAAGGGGTCCAAACTACCAGCGCTTAGAACAGTGCTTTGCACACAGTAAACACTTAATAAATGCCATTATTATCATTATTATTAATTATTACTGTCCCCGGACCTGCTCTTTTCCCCTCAGAAAAGGGGTCCAAACTACCAGCGCTTAGAACAGTGCTTTGCACACAGTAAGCGCTTAATAAATGCCATTATTATTATTATTAATTATTACTGTCCCTGGACCTGCTCTTTTCCCCTCAGAAAAGGGGTCCAAACTACCAGCGCTTAGAACAGTGCTTTGCACACAGTAAACACTTAATAAATGCCATTATTATCATTATTATTAATTATTACTGTCCCCGGACCTGCTCTTTTCCCCTCAGAAAAGGGGTCCAAACCACCAGCGCTTAGAACAGTGCTTTGCACAGAGTAAGCGCTTAATAAATGCCATTATTATTATTATTATTATTATTATTATTATTATTATTATTATTATTTCTTTTGTTCCCCCACAGAAAAGGGGTCAAAATTCTTTTTTTTCTTCTTCCCCTCTTCCAGGTTCCCCGCCCGAAAAGATCCAGCGGCTCTCAGGAGCCGGATTGGAGCAAAGTTCCCAGCCAGTACAGAGACTTGTATGAAAATGCCAAGTACGACATAATAGCCAACATCCTGAGGAACTTCTGAGGGGAATTGGGAAGCTAGACCGAAAGCTCGTCAACGTGACCGCTAATCCTGCTATACCGTCCTCTCCTAGGCGCTTAGTCCAGCGCTCTGCACCGAGTAGGCGTTCAATAAATACCACCGATTGACAAAACCGGTCAGGGCCCCTAAGGCTTTTCCCATCGCTCTTCGGTGCGTCCCCCTCAGCTCTGCAGGCCTCACCGCTTCTCTAGACGTGGCTACTGATTCTGTTGTATTGCGCTCAGTACACAGCTCTGCAGCCTCACCATTTCTCTAGACGTGGCTACCGATTCTGTTGTATTGCGCTCAGTACACAGCTCTGCAGGATTCACCGCTTCTCTAGACGTGGCTACCGATTCTGTTGGATTGCGCTCAGTACACAGCTCTGCAGCCTCACCGTTTCTCTAGACGTGGCTACCGATTCTATTGCATTGCGCTCAGTACACAGCTCCGCAGGCTTCACCGCTTCTCATTCATTCATTCATTCAATCAATCACATTTATTGAGCGCTTACTGTGTGCAGAGCACTGTACTAAGTGGCTACCGATTCTGTTGTATTGCGCTCAGTACACAGCTCTGCAGGCCTCACCGTTTCTCTAGACGTGGCTACCGATTCTATTGCATTGCGCTCAGTACACAGCTCCGCAGGCTTCACCGCTTCTCATTCATTCATTCATTCAATCGCATTTATTGAGCGCTTACTGTGTGCGGAGCACTGTACTAAGTGGCTACCGATTCTGTTGTATTGCGCTCAGTACACAGCTCTGCAGGCCTCACCGCTTCTCTAGACGTGGCTACCGATTCTGTTGGATTGCGCTCAGTACACAGCTCTGCAGCCTCACCGTTTCTCTAGACGTGGCTACCGATTCTGTTGTATTGCGCTCAGTACACAGCTCCGCAGGCTTCACCGCTTCTCATTCATTCATTCATTCAATCAATCACATTTATTGAGCACTTACTGTGTGCAGAGCACTGTACTAAGTGGCTACCGATTCTGTTGGATTGCGCTCAGTACACAGCTCTGCAGCCTCACCGTTTCTCTAGACGTGGCTACCGATTCTGTTGGATTGCGCTCAGTACACAGCTCCGCAGGCTTCACCGCTTCTCATTCATTCATTCATTCAATCAATCACATTTATTGAGCACTTACTGTGTGCAGAGCACTGTACTAAGTGGCTATCGATTCTGTTGTATTGCGCTCAGTACACAGCTCTGCAGCCTCACCGCTTCTCTAGACGTGGCTACCGATTCTGTTGGATTGCGCTCAGTACACAGCTCTGCAGGCCTCACCGCTTCTCTGGACGTGGCTACCGATTCTGTTGGATTGCGCTCAGTACAGTTCAATAAATGCCTTGGCTCAATCGTTTGCATCTGGATCGTTTACTTCTAAACAAGAAACAGATACATTCCCTGCCCACAAATCAGCTGACAGTTTAGAGGAGGGTCGAAACCTCTTTGTGCTGGCGGTCGCGTTAGTGCTATTTACTGAGCGTCCAAGTATCCGATTATGGTGCACTGCACCGAGGAAGCGCTGCTGTTATTACCGTCTATTGTGTGAACCGTGCTCAGCGCTTAGAACAGTGCTTTGCACATAGTAAGCACTTAACAAATGCCATTATTATTGTTATTATTATTACCTCACATGACAAGGAATGTGTGCCTGGTATTTGGAAGATTTAGAATCGTAACTCCCCCTTCTAGACCGTGAGCCCGCTGTCGGGTAGGGACGGTCTCTAGATGTTGCCAACTTGGACTTCCCAAGCGCTTAGTACAGTGCTCTGCACACAGTAAGCGCTCAATAAATATGATTGAATGAATGAATGAATATTTATTACTCTATTTTACTTGTCCATATTTACAATTCTATTTATTTTATTTTGTTAATATGTTTTGTTTTGTTGCCTGTCTCCCCCTTCTAGACTGTGAGCCCACTGTTGGGTAGGGACCGTCTCTAGATGTTGCCAACTTGTACTTCCCAAGCGCTTAGTACAGTGCTCTGCACACAGTAAGCGCTCAATAAATACGATTGATTGATTGATTGTTGGGTAGGGGCCGTCTCTATATGTTGCCAATTTGTACTTCCCAAGCCCACAGTCCAGTGCTCTGCACACAGTAAGCGCTCAATAAATACGATGGAATGAATGAATGAATGAATGAATCTGGGGCATAAATCACCACTTCAGTTAATAATAATGATGGTATTTATTATTAATAATAATAATAATAATGACATTTATTAAGCACTTACTATGTGCAAAGCACTGTTCTAAGCGCTGGGGAGGTTACAAGGTGACCAGGTTGTCCCACGTGGGACTCACAGTCTTAATCCCCATTTAACAGATGAGGTAATGGAGGCACAGAGAAGTGAAGTGACTTGCCCAAAATCACCCAGCTGACAATTGGCAGAGCCGGGATTTGAACCCATGACCTCCGACTCCAAAGCCCGGGCTCTTTCCACTGAGCCACACTAAGCACTTACTATGTGCAAAGCACTGTTCTAAGCGCTGGGGAGTTTACAAGGTGATCAGGTTGTCCCATGGGGGGGCCTCACAGTCTTCATCCCCATTTGACAGATGAGGGAACTGAGGCACAGAGAAGTTAAGTGACTTGCCCAAAGTCACACAGCTGTCCTCTGGGCTCTATTTTGATAATAAAATAATAATAATAATGGCATTTATGAAGCGCTTACTATGTGCCAAGCTCTGTTCTAAGCGCTGGGGAGGTTACAGGGTGATGGGGTTGGCCCACGGGGGGCTCACGGTGAAGGGTCCCCGCTCTTTCCCAGGCTTCCCGGGGAAGCGAGAGGGATCTTCAAAGTTTGTGGATGGTGGGAAGGGGCCCCATTTTTCCTGGGACTCATTCATTCCTTCATTCAATTGTATTTATTGAGCGCTTACTGTGTGCAGAGCACTGGACTAAGCGCTTGGGAAGTCCAAGTTGGCAACATGTGGATGGAGACCCCCCGAACCCCAAATACAGGGTCACACAGACCCCACAAGCAGAGAAGCAGCGTGGCTCAGTGGAAAGAGCCCGGGCTCTGGAGTCAGAGGTCATGGGTTCAGATCCCGGCTCCACCACATGTCTGCTGTGTGACCTTGGGCAAACCACTTTGCTTCTCTGGGCCTCAGTTCCCTCATCTGGAAAATGGGGATGAAGACTGGGAGCCCCCCGGGGGACAACCTCATCACCTTGTAACTACCCCAGAGCTTAGAAAAGTGCTTGGCACATAGTAAGCGCTTAACCAATACCATCGTTATTATTATTATTGGTTCCCACTCCCAGTTCTGGGCTGGGTTCCCACAAAATGGCTTCCGGGGTGTGTTTTGGGGAGTGGGAGGAATGGAGGAGGAAGCGGGGCAGGGTGAGGGAGGGGGTTCCCCTTCCAAACCCTAATTCTGTTAATAATAATAATAATAATGGTATTTATTAAGCGCTTACTACATGCAAAGCACTGTTCTAAGCACTGGGGATTTAACAAGGTGATCAGGTTGTCCCACGGAGGGCTCACAGTCTTCATCCCCATTTTCCAGATGAGGTAACTGAGGTCCAGAGAATAATAATGATGGTATTTGTTAAGCGCTTACTATGTGCAAAGCGCTGTCCTAAGCACTGGGGATTTAACAAGGTGATGAGGTTGTCCCACGGGGGGCTCACAGTCTTCATCCCCATTTTCCAAATGAGGGAACTGAGGCCCAGAGAAGCGAAGTGACTTGCCCAAGATCACACAGCTGACAGTCGGCGGAGCCGGGATTTGAACCCATGACCTCTGACTCCAAAGCCCGGGCTCTTTCCACTGAGCCACGCTGCGGGTCTGCCACATGTCTGCTGTGCGACCTTAGGCAAGTCACTTAATCAATCAATCAATCAATCAATCAATCGCGTCTCCCCCTTCTAGACTGTGAGCCAACTGTTGGGTAGGGACTGTCTCTATATGTTGTACTTCCCAAGCGCTTAGTACAGTGCTCTGCACACAGTAAGTGCTCAATACGATTGATTGATTGATGTTGCCAACTTGGACTTCCCAAGCGCTTAGTCCAGTGCTCTGCACACAGTAAGCGCTCAATAAATACGATTGATTGATTGATTGAGCGCTTACTTTGTGCAGAGCACCGTACTAAGCGCTTGGGAAGTCCAAGTTGGCAACATGTAGAGACGGTCCCTACCCAACAGTGGGCTCACAGTCACATTTAACTTCTCTGAGACTTAGTTGCCTCATCTGTAAAATGGGAAGACTGTTAGCCCCACGTGGGACAACCTGGATACCCATCGTTATCATTCATCTAAATCTCTATATCATCATCAATCGTATTTATTGAGCGCTTACTATGTGCAGAGCACTGTACTAAGCGCTTGGGAAGTACAAATTGGCAACATATAGAGACAGTCCCTACCCAACAGTTGGCTCACAGTCTAATGTGACTCTAATGGGCTCACAGTCTATATGTCTCCAACTTGGACTTCCCAAGCGCTTAGTCCAGTGCTCTGCACACAGTAAGCGCTCAATAAATACGATTGGATGAATGAATAAATGAGAGATACGGACACAAGTGCGGTGGGGCTGGGAGAGGGGCTGGGAGAGGGGACGAATCAAGGGAGCGAGTCGGGGCCCCACTGGGGGGGCCGGGGCCCGGCCCAGCGGAGGCGGCAAATACTGGACGCCCCCCGGGCGACCACAGAGCCGGAGGTGGAGAAATCCATGGGTGAGGACACCGAGATGGGAAACTCAGGAAACCGTCCGCGGGAGGCCGGGCCCACCCGCTCCAGGAAACCGCTCACGCGTTTCCAAACTCCAAGCGGGACGGGGTCCACGTGGGGGAGGCCAATAAAGCCTCGTGTCTGGGGGAGAGGGACGGTACCCATACTGGTCGCCCTCCGGCCCGGACGGCGGGGAGGATGGGGCTGCTACTCCTGCTCATCCTGCTGGCCCAGACTGCGGGCGTCGCGGCCTACCCGTCGCAGGCGCTGAGCCACAGAGAGGCTCTGTCCCTCGCACTCGGCTCCTACAACCGACAGTCCGGCGGCCAACACGCCTTCCGCCTGCTGGAGGCCGCCCCTGCCCCGGCCCAGGTAATCGCCATCACCGCGGGCATTGGTTTGGCGGACGCTGTACTGAGCGCTGGGGTAGAGACGAAAGGGCTTGTTACGTGCCGGACGACGCTGTAGAGAAGCAGCGTGGCTCAGTGGAAAGAGCCCGGGCTTGGGAGTCAGAGGTCACGGGTTCTAATCCCGGCTCTGCCACACGTCTGCTGTGTGACCTTGGGCAAGTCACTTAACTTCTCTGAGCCTTGGTTACCGCATCTGTAAAATGGGAAGACTGTTAGTCCCATGTGGGACAACCTGATTATCCCCCCCAGCGCTTAGAACAGTGCGTTGCACATAGTAAGCGCTTAGCAAATGCCATTATTATTGTGAGAAGCAGCGTGGTTCAGTGGAGAAGGGCACAGGCTTTGGAGTCAGAGGTTGTGGGTTCAAATTCCGCTCCGCCAAATGTTAGCTGTGTGACTTTGGGCAAGTCACTTAACTTCTCCAGGCCTCCGTTTCCTCATCTGTAAAATGGGGATGAAGACTGTGAGCCCCCTGTGGGACAGCCTGATCACCTTGTGACCTCCCCATCGCTTAGAACAGTGCTTTGTACATAGTAAGCGCTTAATAAATGCTATTATTATTATTATTATTATTACTGAGCGCTGGAGTAGAGACAAAGTAAGCTGGCTGGATGCAGTCCCTGTGCCCCGTGGGGCTCGCGGTCTTAATCTTAGACTTAATCTTAGTCTCAGAGAAGCAGCGTGGCTCAATGGAAAAGCCCGGGCTTTGGAGTCAGAGGTCATGGGTTCCAATCCTGGCTCTACCAATTGGCAGCTGTGTGACTTTGGGCAAGTCACTTCACTTCCCTGGGCCTCTGTTCCCTCATCTGTAAAATGGGGATGAAGACTGTGAGCCTCCCCGTGGGACCACCTGATTACCCTGTAGCCTCCCCAGCGCTTAGAACAGTTCTTGGCACATCGTAAGCACTTAACAAATACCATCATCATTATTATTATTATTCTCTGGGCCTCTGTTCCCTCATCTGTAAAATGGGGATGAAGACTGTGAGCCTCCCCGTGGGATGACCTGATCACCCTGTAACCTCCCCAGCGCTTAGAACAGTGCTTGGCACATCGTAAGCGCTGAACAAATACCATCATTATTATTAGTATTAATCTCTGGGCCTCTGTTCCCTCATCTGTAAAATGGGGATGAAGACTGTGAGCCTCCCTGAGGGACAACCTGATCACCCTGTAACCTCCCCAGCGCTTAGAACAGTGCTTGGCACATCATAAGCGCTTAATAAATGCCATCATTATTATTATTATTATTAATCCCCACTTTCCAGAAGAGGGAACTGAGGCCCGGAGAAGGGAAGTGACTCGCTCAAGGTCACAAGGCAGACAAGGCCAGACAAGGAAGACTGTGAGCCCCACGTGGGACAACCTGATGAACTTGTATCTAGAACAGTGTTTGGCACATAGTAAGCGCTTAACAAATACCATCATTATTATTATTAAGGGGGAGGGAGAACGGGGATGGAATGCTTTGCACATAGTAAGCGCTTAACATAGTAAGCTGCTTAGAGAAGCAGCGTGGCTCAGTGGAAAGAGCACGGGCTTTGGAGTCAGAGGTCATGGGTTCGAATTCCGACTCCGCCACATGTCTGCTGTGTGATCTTGGGCAAGTCACTTCACTTCTCTGGGCCTCAGTGACCTCATCTGTAAACTGGGGATTAAGACTGTGAGCCCCACGTGGGACAAGCTGATCACCCTGTATCCTCCCCAGCGCTTAGAACAGTGCTTTGCAGCGCTTAGTACAGTGCTCTGCACAAAGTAAGTGCTCAATAAATACGATTGATTGATTGATTGTGGGTCTTTGGCCCCACAGTCATGTGAATGAGGCTCACCCTTCATCCTTTCTGGGAAATTCTTTCATCTGGGCCTCAGTTACTTCATCTGTAAAATGGGGATGAGTGTGAGCCCCTTGTGGGACAGTGGGACAACCTGATCACCCTGTATCCTCCCCAGCGCTTAGAACAGTGCTTTGCAGCGCTTAGTACAGTGCTCTGCACAAAGTAAGTGCTCAATAAATATGATTGATTGATTGATTGCGGGTCTTTGGCCCCACAGTCATGTGAATGAGGCTCACCCTTCATCCTTTCTGGGAAATTCTTTCATCTGGGCCTCAGTTACTTCATCTGTAAAATGGGGGTGAGTGTGAGCCCCTTGTGGGACAACGACCATGTCCAACATAGTAAGCGCTTAATAAATGCCAATTATTATTATTATTATTAACAAATACCATCATTATTATTATTATTATTATTATCTCCATTTTACGGATGAGGGAACTGAGGGCCAGAGAAGTGGAGAACAGGGATGGAATCCCCATTTTATGGATGAGGGAACTGAGGGCCAGAGGAAGTGGCTTGTCCAAGGTCACACAACCTGCACCTGACAGGCGGCCCCCGAGGGTCTTTCCGGGCTTTTGGGGACCACCCCACTGCCACCCCTCCCTCTCTCCTCACAGAGCTCCCGGGCACGGACTCAGGAGCTGAGCTTCACCCTGCAGGAGACCGTGTGCCCAAACGCGCCGGGCCTGGAACTGGACAAGTGCGATTTCAGCCCCGATGGGGTAAGGACTCAATAAATACCATTGAATGAATGAATGAATGAAAGAATGAATGGTGGATGGGGTGTGGATCCTTCTATCAATCAATCAATCACTCAATCGTATTTATTGAGCACTTACTGTGTGCAGAGCACTGGACTAAGCGCTTGGGAAGTCCAAGTTGGCAACATAGAGAGACGGTCCCTACCCAACAGGGGGCTCACAGTCTAAAAGGGGGAGACAGAGAACAAAACCAAACATACTAACAAAATAAAATCAATAGAATAGATATGTACAAGTAAAATAAATAGAGTAATAAATATGTACAAACATATATCCATATATACAGGTGCTGTGGGGAAGGGAAGGAGGTGAGATGGGGGGGATGGAGAGGGGGACGAGAGGGAGAGGAAGGAAGGGGCTCAGTCTGGGAAGGCCTCCTGGAGGTGGTGAAAGGCCTCCTGGAGGAGGTCTTCTAGACTGTGAGCCCACTTTTGGGTAGGGACCATCTCTATATGTTGCCAACTTGGACTTCCCAAGCGCTTAGTCCAGTGCTCTGCACACAGTAAGCGCTCAATAGATACGATTGATTGATTGATTGATTGATTGATAGACTCGCCCGCCTCTCCCGGCCACCCCGTAGCGTTGAGCGGGGCGGGGGGCTGGGCCCAGGCTCCCGCAAGGAGACCCCTTTCCGTGGTCACTGAGGGCACCTCTCCCTCCACCCCCCACAGCTGGTGAGAGCCTGTACTGGACTTGTCTCCTTGGAAGACGACAGTCGTGGTATCCTGGTCACCTGCGATACCCTGGGCCGGGCGGTGAGTGTCTGGTTTGCTTGACCTTGGTCAGGGAAGGGGACGGAGGGGGGAGCGTTGAACCTTTGCTGGGGTGTGGGATCCCTCTAGACTGTGAGTCCGCTGTCTTCTATCAATCAATCAATCAATCAATCAGTCGTATTTATTGAGCGCTTCCTGTGTGCAGAGCACTGGACTAAGCGCTTGGGAAGTCCAAGTCGGCAACATCTAGAGACAGTCCCTACCCAACAGCAGGCTCACAGTCTAGAAAGGGGAGACAGAGAACAAAACCAAACATATTCAGAAAATAAAATAGAATAGATATTGTACAAGTAAAATAAATAAATAAATAAATACATAGAGTAATAAATACGTACAAACATATATACATAGATACAGGTGCTGTGGGGAAGCGAAGGAGGTAAGACGGGGGGGTGAGGGGGATGGAGACTTCTAGACTGTGAGCCCACTGTTGGGTAGGGACCGGATCTATATGTTGCCAACTTGGACTTCCCAAGCGCTTAGTCCAGTGCTCCGCGCACAGTAAGTGCTCAATAAATACGATTGAATGAATGAAAGAATGAATGGTGGATCAATCAATCAATCATATTTATTGAGTGCTTACTGTGCGCAGACCACTGTACTAAGCACTTGGGAAGTACAAGTTGGCAACACATAGAGACGGTCCCTACCCAACAGTGGGCTCACAGTCTAGAAGGGGGTGACAGGGAACAAAACCAAACATACTAACAAAATAAAATAAATAGAATAGATAGGTACAAGTAAAATAAATAAATAAATAGAGTAATAAATATGTACAAACATATATACCTCTATACAGGTGCTGTGGGGAAAGGAAGGAGGTAAGATGGGGGGATGGAGAGGGGGACGAGAGGGAGAGGAGGGAAGGGGCTCAGCCTGGGAAGGCCTCCTGGAGGAGTTGAGCTCTCAGTAGGGCCTTGAAGGGAGGAAGGTCATGGGTTCAAATCCCAGCTCTGCCAATTGTCAGCTGTGTGACTTTGGGCAAGTCACTTCACTTCTCTGGGCCTCAGTTACCTCATCTGTAAAACGGGGAGGAAGACTGAGAGCCCCCTGTGGGACACAAAGCACACAAAGCAGCGAGCGCTCAGTACATACCAGGGATCAATTGATAACTATCGATAGAGAAGCAGTATGGCATGGGGTTGGGGCATGGGCCTGGGAGTCACGAGGTTTGCTGCCATTTGTCTGCTGCATGGGGTTGGGACACGGGCCTGGGAGTCATCGTCATCATCATCAATTGTATTTATTGAGCGCTTACTGTGTGCAGAGCACTGGACTAAGCGCTTGGGAAGTCCAAGTTGGAAACGTATAGAGACAGTCCCTACCCAACAGTGGGCTCACAGTCTAAAAGGGGGAGACAGAGAACAAAACCAAACAAACAAAATAAAATAAATAGAATAGATATGTACAAGTAAAATAAATAAATAAATAAATAAATAGAGTAATAAATATGTACAAACATATATACAGGTGCTGTGGGGAAGGGAAGGAGGTAAGATGGGGGGATGGAGAGGGGGACGAGGGGGAGAGGAAGGAAGGGGCTCAGTCTGGGAAGGCCTCCTGGAGGAGGTGAGCTCTCAGTAGGGCCTTGAAGGAAGGAAGGTCATGGGTTCAAATCCCAGCTCTGCCAATTGTCAGCTGTGTGACTTTGGGCAAGTCACTTCACTTCTCTGGGCCTCAGTTACCTCATCTGTAAAATGGGGAGGAAGACCGTGAGCCCCCTGTGGGACACAAAGCACACAAAGCACGCGAGCGCTCAGTACATACCAGGGATCAATCGATAACCATCAATAGAGAAGCAGTATGGCATGGGGTTAGGGCACGGGCCTGGGAGTCACGAGGTTTGCTGCCATTCGTCTGTTGCATGGGGTTGGGGCACGGGCCTGGGAGTCATCGTCATCATCATCAATCATATTTATTGAGCACTTACTGTGTGCAGAGCACTGTACTAAGCGCTTGGGAAGTACAAGTTGGCAACATAGAGAGACGGTCCCTACCCAACAGTGGGCTCACAGTCTAAAAGGAGTCACAAGGTTTGCTGCCACTTGTCTGTTGCATGGGGTTGGGGCACGGGCCTGGGAGTCATCATCATCAATCGTATTTATTGAGCGCTTACTGTGTGCAGAGCACTGTACTAAGCGCTTGGGAAGTACAAGTTGGCAACATATAGAGACAGTCCCTACCCAACAGTGGGCTCACAGTCTAAAAGGGGGGAGACAGAGAACAAAACCAAACTAACAAAATAAAAATAAATAGAATAGATATGTACAAGTAAAATAAATAAATAAATAAATAGAGTAATAAATATGTACAAACATATATACATATATACAGGTGCTGTGGGGAAGGGAAGGAGGTAAGATGGGGGATGAAGAGGGGGACAAAGGGGAGAGGAAGGAAGGGGCTCTGTCTGGGAAGGCCTCCTGGAGGAAGTGAGCTCTCAGTAGGGCCTTGAAGGGAGGAAGGTCATGGGTTCACATCCCAGCTCTGCCAATTTTCAGCTGTGTGACTTTGGGCAAGTCACTTCACTTCTCTGGGCCTCAGTTACCTCATCTGTAAAATGGGGAGGAAGACTGTGAGCCCACTGTGGGACACAAAGCACACAAAGCGTGTGAGCGCTCAGTACATACCAGGGATCAATCGATAACCATCGATAGAGAAGCAGTATGGCATGGAGTTGGGGCACGGGCCTGGGAGTCACGAGGTTTGCTGCCATTCGTCTGTTGCATGGGGTTGGGGCACAGGCCTGGGAGTCATCGTCATCATCATCAATCATATTTATTGAGCACTTACTGTGTGCAGAGCACTGTACTAAGCGCTTGGGAAGTACAAGTTGGCAACATATAGAGACAGTCGCTACCCAACTGTAGGCTCACAGTCTAAAAGGAGTCACAAGGTTTGCTGCCATTTGTCTGCTGCATGGGGTTGGGGCACGGGCCTAGGAGTCATCATCATCATCATCAATCGTATTTATTGAGCACTTACTGTGTGCAGAGCAGTGTACTAAGCACTTGGGAAGTACAAGTTGGCAACATATAGAGACAGTCCCTACCCAACAGTGGGCTCACAGTCTAAAAGGGGGGAAACAATCAATCAATCAATTGTACTTATTGAGCGCTTACTGTGTGCAGAGCACTGTACTAAGCGCTTGGGAAGTACAAGCTGGCAACATATAGAGACTGGGAGTCACAAGGTTTGCTGCCTTTTGTCTGCTGCATGGGGTTGGGGCACGGGCCTGGGAGTCATCATCATCATCATCAATTGTATTTATTGAGCGCTTACTGTGTGCAGAGCACTGTACTAAGCACTTGGGAAGTACAAGTTGGCAACCTATAGAGACAGTCCCTACCCAACAGTGGGCTCACAGTCTAAAAGGAGTCAGAAGGTTTGCCGCCATTTGTCTGCTGCATGGGGTTGGGGCACGGGCCTGGGAGTCATCATCATCATCATCAATTGTATTTATTGAGCACTTACTGTGTGCAGAGCACTGTACTAAGCGCTTGGGAAGTACAAGTTGGCAACCTATAGAAACAGTCCCTACCCAACAGTGGGCTCACAGTCTAAAAGGAGTCACAAGGTTTGCTGCCATTTGTCTGCTGCATGGGGTTGGGGCACGGGCCTGGGAGTCACAAGGTTTGCTGCCATTTCATCATCATCATCAATCGTATTTATTGAGCACTTACTGTGTGCAGAGCACTGGACTAAGAGCTTGGGAAGTACAAGTTGGCAACATATAGAGACAGTCCCTACCCAACAGTGGGCTCACAGTCTAAAAGGGGGGAAACAATCAATCAATCAATCATATTTAATGAGCGCTTACTGTGTGCAGAGCACTGTACTAAGTGCTTGGGAAGTACAAGTTGGCAACATATAGAGACTGGGAGTCACAAGCTTTGCTGCCATTTGTCTGCTGCATGGGTTTGTGGCACGGGCCTGGGAGTCATCATCATCATCATCATCAATCGTATTTATTGAGCGCTTACTGTGTGCAGAGCACTGTACTAAGCGCTTGGGAAGTACAAGTTGGCAACATATAGAGACAGTCCCTACCCAACAGTAGGCTCACAGTCTAAAAGGAGTCACAAGGTTTGCTGCCGTTTGTCTGCTGCATGGGGTTAGGGCACGGGCCTGGGAGTCATCATCATCATCATCATCAATCGTATTTATTGAGCGCTTACTGTGTGCAGAGCACTGTACTAAGCGCTTGGGAAGTCCAAGTTGGCAACCTATAGAGACTGTCCCTACCCAACAGTGGGCTCACAGTCTAAAAGGAGTCACAAGGTTTGCTGCCGTTTGTCTGCTGCATGGGGTTGGGGCACGGGCCTGGGAGTCACAAGGTTTACTGCCATTTGTCTGCTGCATTGGGTTGGGGAACGGGCCTGGGAGTCATCATCATTATCATCAATCGTATTTATTGAGCGCTTACTGTGTGCAGAGCACTGTAGTAAGTGCTTGTACAAGTTGGCAACATATAGAGACAGTCCCTACCCAACAGTAGGCTCACAGTCTAAAAGGAGTCACAAGGTTTGCCGCCATTTGTCTGCTGCATGGGGTTGGGGCATGGGCCTGGGAGTCATCATCATCATCATCATCAATCGTATTTATTGAGCGCTTACTGTGTGCAGAGCACTGTACTAAGCACTTGGGAAGTACAAGTTGGCAAAATATAGAGACATTCCCTACCCAACAGTAGGCTCACAGTCTAAAAGGAGTCACAAGGTTTGCTGCCATTTGTCTGCTGCATGGGGTTAGGGCACGGGCCTGGGAGTCATCATCATCATCAATCGTATTTATTGAGTGCTGTGTGCAGAGCACTGTACTAAGTGCTTGGGAAGTACAAGTTGGCAACATATAGAGACAGTCCCTACCCAAGAGTAGGCTCACAGTCTAGAAGGAGTCACAAGGTTTGCTGCCATTCGTCTGTTGCATGGGGTTGGGGCACGGGCCTGGGAGTCACAAGGTTTGCTGCCATTTGTCTGCTGCATAGGGACAGGGCACGGGCCTGGGAGTCATCATCATCATCATCATCATCATCATCATCATCAATTGTATTTATTGAGCGCTTACTGTGTGCAGAGCACTGTACTAAGCGCATGGGAAGTACAAGTTGGCAACATATAGGGACAGTCCATACCCAGCAGTGGGCTCACAGTCTAAAAGGAGTCACAAGGTTTGCTGCCATTTGTCTGCTGCATGGGGTTGGGGCACGGGCCTGGGAGTCACGAGGTTTGCTGCCATTTGTCTGCTGCATAGGGATAGACCACAGGCCTGGGAGTCATCATCATCATCATCATCATCATCAATCGTATTTATTGAGTGCTTACTGTGTGCAGAGCACTGTACTAAGCGCTTGGGAAGTACACGTTGGCAACATATAGAGACAGTCACTACCCAACAGTAGGCTCACAGTCTAAAAGGAGTCACAAGGGTGCTGCCATTTGTCTGCTGCATGGGGTTGGGGCACGGGCCTGGGAGTCATCATCATCATCATCGATCGTATTTATTGAGTGCTTACTGTGTGCAGAGCACTGTACTAAGCGCTTGGGAAGTACAAGTTGGAAACATATAGAGACAATCCCTACCCAACAGTGGGCTCACAGTCTGAAAGGGGGGAAACAATCAATCAATCAATCGTATTTATTGAGCGCTTACTGTGTGCAAAGCACTGTACTAAGCGCTTGGGAAGTACAAGTTGGCAACATATAGAGACTGGGAGTCACAAGGTTTGCTGCCATTTGTCTGCTGCATGGGGTTGGGGCACGGGCCTGGGAGTCATCATCATCATCATCATCATCAATTGTATTTATTGAGCGCTTACTGTGTGCAGAGCACTGTACTAAGCACTTGGGAAGTACAAGTTGGCAACATATAGAGACAGTCCCTACCCAACAGTGGGCTCACAGTCTAAAAGGAGTCACAAGGTTTGCTGCCATTTGTCTGCTGCATGGGGTTAGGGCACGGGCCTGGGAGTCATCATCATTAACATCAATCGTATTTATGGAGCGCTTACTGTGTGCAGAGCACTGTATTAAGCGCTTGGGAAGTACAAGTTGGCAACATATAGAGACAGTCCATACCCAGCAGTGGGCTCACAGTCTAAAAGGAGTCACAAGGTTTGCTGCCATTTGTCTGCTGCATGGGGTCGGGGCACGGGCCTGGGAGTCACAAGGTTTGCTGCCATTCGTCTGCTGCATGGGGTTAGGGCACGGGCCTGGGAGTCCTCCTCCTCATCATCAATCGTATTTATTGAGCGCTTACTGTGTGCAGAGCACTGTACTAAGCGCTTGGGAAGTACAAGTTGGCAACATATAGAGACAGTCCCTACCCAACAGTGGGCTCACAGTCTAAAAGGGGGGAGACAATCAATCAATCAATCGTATTTATTGAGCGCTTACTGTGTGCAGAGCACTGTACTAAGCGCTTGGGAAGTACAAGTTGGCAACAAATAGAGACTGGGAGTCACAAGGTTTGCTGCCATTTGTCTGCTGCATAGGGTTGGGGCACGGGCCTGGGAGTCACAAGATTTGCTGCCATTTGTCTGCTGCATGGGATTGGGGCACGGGCCTGGGAGTCATCATCATCATCAATCGTATTTATTGAGCGCTTACTGTGTGCAGAGCACTGTACTAAGCGCTTGGGAAGTCCAAGTTGGCAACCTACAGAGACAGTCCCTACCCAACAGTAGGCTCACAGTCTAAAAGGAGTCACAAGGTTTGCTGCCGTTTGTCTGCGGCATGGGGTTGGGGCACGGGCCTGGGAGTCACAAGATTTGCTGCCATTTGTCTGCTGCATTGGGTTGGGGAACGGGCCTGGGAGTCATCATCATCATCATCAATCGTATTTATTGAGCGCTTACTGTGTGCAGAGCACTGTAGTAAGTGCTTGTACAAGTTGGCAACATATAGAGACAGTCCCTACCCAACAGTAGGCTCACAGTCTAAAAGGAGTCACAAGGTTTGCTGCCATTTGTCTGCTGCATGGGGTTGGGGCACGGGCCTGGGAGTCATCATCATCATCATCATCAATCGTATTTATTGAGCGCTTACTGTGTGCAGAGCACTGTACTAAGCACTTGGGAAGCACAAGTTGGCAAAATATAGAGACATTCCCTACCCAACAGTAGGCTCACAGTCTAAAAGGAGTCACAAGGTTTGTTGCCATTTGTCTGCTGCATGGGGTTAGGGCATGGGCCTGGGAGTCATCATCATCATCAATCGTATTTATTGAGTGCTGACTGTGTGCAGAGCACTGTACTAAGTGCTTGGGAAGTACAAGTTGGCAACATATAGAGACAGTCCCTACCCAAGAGTAGGCTCACAGTCTAGAAGGAGTCACAAGGTTTGCTGCCATTCGTCTGTTGCATGAGGTTGGGGCACGGGCCTGGGAGTCACAAGGTTTGCTGCCATTTGTCTGCTGCATAGGGACAGGGCACGGGCCTGGGAGTCATCATCATCATCATCATCATCAATTGTATTTATTGAGCGCTTACTGTGTGCAGAGCACTGTACTAAGCACTTGGGAAGTACAAGTTGGCAACCTATAGAGACAGTCCCTACCCAACAGTGGGCTCACAGTCTAAAAGGAGTCACAAGGTTTGCTGCCATTTGTCTGCTGCATGGGGTTGGGGCACGGGCCTGGAAGTCATCATCATCACCATCAATTGTATTTATTGAGTGCTTACTGTGTGCAGAGCACTGTACTAAGCGCTTGGGAAGTACAAGTTGGCAACATATAGAGACTGGGAGTCACAAGGTTTGCTGCCATTTGTCTGCTGCATAGGGTTGGGGCACGGGCCTGGGAGTCACAAGGCTTGCTGCCATTTGTCTGCTGCATGGGGTTGGGGCACGGGCCTGGGAGTCATCATCATCATCATCATCAATCGTATTTATTGAGCGCTTACTGTGTGCAGAGCACTGGACTAAGCGCTTGAGAAGTACAAGTTGGCAACATATAGAGACAGTCCCTACCCAACAGTAGGCTCACAGTCTAAAAGGAGTCAGAAGGTTTGCTGCCATTTGTCTGCTGCATGGGGTTGGGGCACGGGCCTGGGAGTCACGAGGTTTGCTGCCACTTGTCTGCTGCGCGACCCCGGGCGAGTCACTCAGCTCCTCTGTGCCTCAGTTCCCCCATCTGCAAAATGGGGATGGAGACCGTGAGCCCCCCCGTGGGATAGGGAGAGGGTCCAACCCAATTGGCTGGTTTCCACCCCAGCTCTTAGAATGGTGCCTGGCACGTGGTAAGTGCCTAGCAAACAAATAATAATAATAATGATAGCATTTATTAAGCGCTTACTATGTGAAAAGCACCGTTCTAACCGCTGGGGAGGTGACAAGGTGATCAGGAAGTCCCACGGGGGGCTCACAGTCTTCATCCCCATTTTGCAGGTGAGGGAACCGAGGCACAGAGGAGCTCAGCGACCCACCCAAAGTCGCACAGCTGACAAGTGGTGGGGCCGGCATTTGAACCCATGACCTCTGACTCCAAAGCCCGGACTCTCTCCGCTGAGCCACACTGCTTCTCATGCAAGTACCACAGTTATTATCATTATTATTAGTATTATTAGTATTATAGAGAAGCAGTGTGGCTCCGTGGAAAGAGCACGGGCTTTGGAGTCAGAGGTTGTGGGTTCAAATTCCGCCTCTTCCACTTGTCAGCTGTGTGACTGTGGGCAAGTCACTTAACTTCTCTGGGCCTCAGTTACCTCATCTGTAAAATGGGGATTAAGACTGTGAGCCCCACGTGGGACAACCTGATCACCTTGTATCTCCCCAGCGCTTAAAACAGTGCTTTGCACATAGTAAGCGCTTAACAAATACCATTATTATTATTATTATTATTATTATTATCATTAATTGGGCTGCCCCTTGAATTAATTCAGTCCCAGCAGGAGGAAGGAAAGGATCATTGCGCCAAGCCCATATAAGGTGTGGATGGGGCGCAGATCCGTCTAGACTGTGAGCCCGCTGTTGGGTAGGGACCGTCTCTATATGTTGCCAACTTGGACTTCCCAAGCGCTTAGTCCAGTGCTCTGCACACAGTAAGCGCTCAATAAATACCATTGAATGAATGAATGAATGAATGGTGGATGGGGTGTGGATCCTTCTAGACTGTGAGCCCGCTGTCTTCTAGACTGTGAGCCCCCTGTTGGGGCACGGGCCTGGGAGTCATCATCATCATCATCAATCATATTTATTGAGCGCTTACTGTGTGCAGAGCACTGTACTAAGTGCTTGGGAAGTACAAGTTGGAACATATAGAGACAGTCCCTACCCAACAGTAGGCTCACAGTCTAGAAGGGGGAGACAGAGACCATGAAAGGGGGGTTCCCCAGAAACAGGTATTTCCCCCAAACCTCAGGCAATCAATCAATCAATCGTACTTATTGAGCGCATATAATCAACCACTCGTACGTACTCTCCCAAGCACTTAGCTTGGTTATCACTCAATATTTTCATTCCTTCAATCGATCGTATTTACTGAGCACTTACTGTGTGCAGAGCGACGTCCTAAGCACTCAGGAGAAGACGGTACTTCAATAAAGAGTCATATTCCCTGCTTACAACGAGCTTACGGCCTAGCGAGGGGGAGACAGACATCAATACAAATAAATAAATGATGGCAGATAAATAAATTATGGGTGTATATATATATGTATATATATATATATGTATTCCAGTGAGCCACGCTGCTTCTCTATAGTAAGTGCTTAACAAATACCATCATTATTATTATTATTAGTATAATTCACCCCACCCCCACAACACTTATATATATATATATACACACACATATATATATAAAATAAATTAGATAATTTATTTAGATAAATAAATTAGATATTACACACACACATATATAAAATAAATTAGATAAATAAATTATGGGTATATATATAAAATAAATTAGACAAAGAAATTATGAGTATATGTATATATATAAAATAAATTAGATAAATAAATTATGGGTATATGCCTAGATATATAATAAATTAGATAAATAAATTATGGGTATATATATATAATAAATTAGATCAATAAATTATGGGTATATATATAAAATAAATTAGATCAATAAATTATGGGTATATGCATATATATAATGAATTAGATAAATAAATTATGGGTATATATATAAAATAAATTAGATCAATAAATTATGGGTATGTGCATATATATATAATGAATTAGATAAATACATTATGGGTATATATATAAAATAAATTAGATAAATAAATTATGGGTATATGTATATATATATATATAATAAATTAGATAAATAAATTATGGGTATGTGCATATATATATAATAAATTAGATAAATAAATTATGGGTATATATGTATATATATATATAATAAATTAGACAAATAAATTATGGGTATATACATATATACCCATAATTTATTTGTCTAATTTATTTTATATATACATATACCCATAATTTATTTATAATTATAAAATTATAATTATATATAATATATACAATATATAAACATTATAAAATTATAATTATATAATTTATAATATATACATATATACCCATAATTTATTTATCTAATTTATTATATATATGTATATATATATATATATATATATATATATATATATATATATATAAGTGCTGTGGGGGTGGGGTGAATTATACTACTAATAATAATGGTGGTATTTCTTAAGCGCTTACTATAGAGAAGCAGCGTGGCTCAGTGGAAAGAGCCCGGGCTTGGGAGTCAGAGGTCAAGGGTTCAAATCCCGGCTCTGCCAGTTGTCAGCTGCGTGACTTTGGGCAAGTCACTTCACTTCTCTGCATCTCAGTTCCCTCTTCTGTCAAATGGGGATGAAGACCGTGAGCCTCCTGGGGGACAACCTGATCACCTTGCAACCTCCCCAGTGCTTAGAACGGTGCTTTGCACATAGTAAGCGTTTAGTAAATGCCATCGTAATTATTATTATTAGGAGGGGGCGAGGGGATGGACGGCTTTAGAGCCGACAGGGACGGGTTTCCGTCTGAGGCGGAGGTGGATGGGCAACTACTGGAGGGACAGGGACTGTCTCTATGTGTTGCCAACTTGTACTTCCCAAGCGCTTAGTACAGTGCTCTGCACACAGTAAGCCCTCAATAAATACGATTGATTGATTGATTGATTGATTGGAGGGTCTTGAAGATGGGGGGAAATGTAGACTGAACGGTTTTGTAGAAAAAAACGATCTGTGCGGACCTCACTGTACCTCTTCGTGGCTCATCCCGCCATCGACCCCCGGCCCACATCCTCCTCCTGGCCCGGAATTCATTTAATCGTATTTATTGAGCGCTTACCGTGTGCAGAGCACTGAATCGTATTTATTGAGCGCTTACTGCATGCAGCGCACTGGACTAAGAATGCTCTCCCTCCACACCTCCGCCAAGCTAGCTCTCTTCCTCCCTTCAACGCCCTACTGAGAGCTCACCTCGTCCACGAGGCCTTCTTTCGTTCATTCAATCGTATTTATTGAGCGCTTACTGTGTGCAGAGCACTGGACTAAGCGCTTGGGAAGGACAAGCTGGCGACATCTAGAGACGGTCCCTACCTGACAACGGGCTCACGGCCTAGAAGGGGGAGACGGGCGACAGAACAAAACGTGTGGACGGGTGGCAAGGTGTCAGGACAAATAGAAGTAGAGTTAGAGGGACATTATTGACAAAATAAATGGAATATGAACCGGTTCCCCTGGAGCAGCCGGAGCAGGGGAGGGGAGACCCCCCCCTCGCACTCGCCACCCCGGGGTCCGGCCCGGAGTCCCTCACGGTTGCGCGCTGCTTCCTTCCCAGCCTCTGCGTGTCAAACGGACGAGGAGGCCCCTTCCGGCTCGGAAATGTGGCAGGATCGGGTGTTACGGGCTGTTGAGACGCCTCAAAAGAATTGATCAACTGATATGACCCCCGCCGCGGGGACGGGAAGGTGAAGGAGCGCTCAATAAATGCCACTGATGACGATGAAGCGGCGTGGAGTGGCGGCTTGAGCCTAGGCCTGGGGATTCGGAGGGTCGGGGGTTCATTCATTCAATCGTATTTACTGAGCGCTTACTGTGGGCAGGGGCACTGGACTGAGCGCTTGGGAAGTCCAAGTCGGCGACAGATAGAGACGGTCCCTACCCGACAACGGGCTCTCAGTCTAGAAGGGGGAGACTAGACGACAAAACAAAACACGTGGATGGGAGCGCTACCCAGTAAGCGCTCAATAAATACGATTGAATGAATAATCCCGGCTCCGTCACTTGTCCGCTGTGTGACCTCGGGTAAGTCACTTCTCTTCTCTGGCCTCAGTTCCCTCATCTGGAAAATCAATCAATCAATCATATTTATTGAGCGTTTACTATGTGCAGAGCACTGTACTAAGCGCTTGGGAAGTCCAAGATGGCAACATCTAGAGACGGTCCCTACCCAACAACGGGCTCACAGTCTAGAAGGGGGAGACAGAGAACAAAACAAAACATATTAACAAAATAAAATAAATAGAATAGATATGTACAAGTAAAATAAATAGAGTAATAAATATGTACAAACATGAAAGTGAGGATTGAGACTGTGAGCCCCACGGGGGACAGGGACTGTATCCAACTCCACTTGCTTGGACGCTTAGTACAGTGCCTAAAACATAATAAGTGCTTAACAAATACCGCAGTGATTATTACAATGGGGATTAAAACTGTGAGCCCCATGTGGGACACGATTTCCTTGCATCTACCCCAGCGCTTAGTACAGTGCCTGACACACAGTAAGCATTTAACAAATTCATTCATTCAATCGTATTTACTGAGCGCTTACTGTGTGCAGAGCACTGTACTAAGCGCTTCCCATTAGACAAACAGCGCTGTGCAGAAACAGCGTGGCTTAGTGGCAAGAGCCTGGGCTTGGGAATCAGAAGTCGTGGGTTCTAATCCCTGCTCCGCCGCTTGTCTGCTGTGTGACTTTGGGCAAGTCGCTTCACTTCTCTGGGCCTCAGTTCCCTCATCTGGAGAATGGGGATGAAGACTGGGAGCCCCACGTGGGACAACTTGATCGCCTTGTATCTACCCCAGCGCTTAGAACAGTGCTTGGCACATAGTAAGCGCTTAACAAATACCAACATTATTATTATTAAGAGCCCAGGCTTGGGAGTCAGAAGTCGTGGGCTCTAATCCCGGCTCCGCCGCTTGTCTGCTGTGTGACTTTGGGCAAGTCGCTTCACTTCTCTGGGCCTCAGTTCCCTCATCTGGAAAATGGGGATGAAGACTGGGAGTCCCACAGGGGACAACCTGATCACCCTGTATCTCCCTCAGTACTCGGAACATTCATTCATTCATTCAATTGTATTTATTGAGTGCTTACTGTGTGCATTCTTTCTTTTCATTCTTTCAATCGTATTTATTGAGCGCTTACTGTGTGCAGAGCACTGTACTAAGCGCTTGGGAAGTACAAGTTGGCGACATATAGAGACGGTCCCTACCCAACAGCGGGTTCACAGTCTACAAGGGGGGGACAGACAACAAAACAAAACATATTAACAAGATAAAATAAATAGAATAGCAAATTCATTCATTCAATCATATTTATTGAGCGCTTACTGTATGCCTTCCAAACCCTAACTCTGTTAATAATAATAATAATAATAATAATAATGGTATTTATTAAGCACTTACTATGTGCAAAGCACTGTTCTAAGCGCTGGGGATGTAACAAGGTGATCAGGTTGCCAGTGCATGGCACGTAGTAAGCGCTTAATAAATACCACCTTCATTAGTAAACATACAAAAGAGCTGAGAGTTTACAGCCCAGAGAATCAGAATCGTCTCTCTCCCTGCTCCCAGCCCTGAGATCGAGGGCTCAAGGCCGCAGGTTCCGAATCTGGGTCCGGGGGCCAGTCAGGCCGGAATCCCTCACGCTGTTTGCTGTTTCTTTCCCAGCCTCTGCGTGTCAAACGGATATCGCAACGCCGTCGGCCTTGTAGACGTGGCAGGATTGGCTGTTTCGGGCCTCTCAGACGCGTGGTAATACCTTTGTTTAATGTTCGCCACCGGGACAGAGTTTAGTACAGTGCTCTGAACATTATAAGCGCTCAATAAACGCCGCTGATGATGATGACGATGACGGTGGGGGCGTCCCAGCCTCGACTGTTGGGAGTGAGGGTCCGGGTGGGGCGGACGCCCTGGGAATTAAAAGGGGTCACTCCTTCCTCCCCTCCCTCCTGGTCCTGGGGGGCTGCCTTGCCTGCTCTATCAATCAATCAATCAATCAATCGTATTTATTGAGCGCTTACTGTGTGCAGAGCACTGTACTAAGCGCTTGGGAAGTACAAGTTGGCAACATATAGAGACAGTCCCTACCTAACAGTGGGCTCACAGTCTAAAAGGGGCAGGAGACTAGACTAGACTAGACTGGAATCTCCTTGTGGGCAGGGGACGCGCCCGTTGACGGCCAGATTGTCCTCTCACAGGCGCTTAGTACAGTGCTCTGCACACAGTAAGCGCTCCATAAATACGATTGAATGTACGAATGCCACTCCGGCCGGGAGGCGGGAAACGGCAGCCGGGGAAGGGGAAGCGGTGAGACCCCCCAGACAGGGCCGAGCTCTGTCCCAAACCCTGCTGTGGATGAAGCTGCAGCAGGTGGGATTTGGGGTAGACTTTTGAAGCCTGCAGCAGAGGAGACATCTCCTCTCTGGGGGACCGGACTCTGATACGGAGGGAGATGGACAGCGGCCTGCCCAGGGCCTCCGCTAGTCTCTTTATTGATATACAGTCCTCTCCCAAGCGCTTAGTGCAGTGTTCTGCACACGGTAGGCGCTCAATAAATACAACTGAATGAACGGCTCCTCTCCCAGTCCCGGTTCTAGTTCCCCCTCGGGGTGGTGGAGACCGCACAGGTCTGCTGCGGTCCTCAGATTCACAAGTATCCACGGTTTCCCGTGGCAACCCCATAAATGTGTGGTTGAGGCCGGATTCGTGATGATGAGGATGATGTATCTGTTAATCAATCAATCAATCGTATTTATTGAGCGCTTACTGTGTGCAGAGTACTGTACTAAGCGCTTGGGAAGTCCAAGTTGGCAACATATAGAGACAGTCCCTACCCAACAGTGGGTTCACAGTCTAAAAGGGGGGAAAGCTGTTAAGCTGTTAAGCGCTTACTACACGGCAGGCACTGTTCTAAGCGCTGAGGGTAGACTGGAGAAGCAGCGCGGCTCAGCGGAAAGAGCCCTGGCTTTGGAGTCAGAGGTCATGGGTTCAAATCCCACTCCGCTACCTGTCAGCTGTATGACTGTGGACAAGTCACTTCACTTCTCTGGGCCTCAGTTCCCTCATCTGGAAAATAGGGATCAAAACTGTGAGCCCCCCGTGGGACAACCTGATCACCTTGTAACCTCCCCAGCGCTTAGAACAGTGCTTTGCACATAGTAATTGCTTAACAGATACCATCATTATTATTATACAGGCTAATCGGGTTGGATGCAATCCCTGTCCTGCAGGGGCTCACAGTCTTCATCCCCATTTTCCAGATGAGGGAACTGAGGCCCGGAGGAGTCAATAGTTATAATTGTGGTATTTGTTAGGCACTTACTATGTGCCAAGCACTGTTCTAAGCGCTGGGGGAGATACAAGGTGATCAGGTTGTCCCCCGTGGGGCTCCCAGTGTTCATCCCCATTTGACAGATGAGGGAACTGAGGCCCAGAGAAGTGAAGTGACT
This sequence comes from Tachyglossus aculeatus, assembly GCF_015852505.1. NCBI lineage: Eukaryota > Metazoa > Chordata > Mammalia > Monotremata > Tachyglossidae > Tachyglossus > Tachyglossus aculeatus. The sequence goes on along the minus strand of NC_052078.1, from coordinate 2,764,794 downwards.
TGCCCAAGGTCACACGGCACGATCAAACAGAACCAGCGTATTCCTAGGATAGAGGAATTCCCTGCTAATAATAATAATAATAATCCTGGTATTTGTTAAGCGCTTACTATGTGCCAAGCACTGTTCTAAGCGCTGGGGGAGATACAAGGTGATGAGGTGGTCCCACGGGGGGGCTCACATCTTCATCCCCATTTTCCAGATGAGGGAACTGAGGCCCAGAGAAGTGAAGTGACTTGCCCAAGGTCACACGGCACGATCACACAGAACCAGCATATTCCTAGGATAGAGGAATTCCCTGCTAACGACAATAATAATGTTGGTATTCGTTCATTCATTCATTCATTCAATCGTAATTATTGAGCACTGACTGTGTGCAGAGCACTGGACTAAGCCATTCCCCGATGGAAAATAATCATGGTTTTGTTGTCTGTCTCCCCCTTCTAGACTGTGAGCCCGCTGTTGGGTAGGGACCGTCTCTAGATGTTGCCAACTTGGACTTCCCAGGCGCTTAGTCCAGTGCTCTGCACACAGTAAGCGCTCAATAAATACGATTGATTGATCGATTCAATCGTATTTATTGTCGTATTATAATCGTCCTGACGGGGGGCTCCGGGGTGTCATGATTTTGAGCTGGGGCTCAGCAGGCCGGGGGGCCTGGGGGAAGGAGAGGTGACACACGCAAGATTGCACCAAGTAGCCACAGAGCTGGCGATGGGGCAACGCAGTTGTTTGAACACCGAGATGGTGGGGTAACCCGGGGGGGCGACTTGCGGAAGATGGAAGCCAGATTTCCTAAAAGCCGGGACCGTCCCGGTGGCCTGTCAACGTGATGGCAAGGGTCCCAGCTCTCCGCCCCCGGCTTGGGTCCACACACCAGGACAATCTGACCCCAAGACCCCCACCCGGGGGGTGACCGCACCAGTTGGATGCCCGTCCGCCCTCAAATTGTACTTCCCAAGCGCTTCGTACAGTGCTCTGCACGCAGGAAGCGCTCAATAAATACAATCGATCGATCCGGGAGTCGCCAGACCTCGGGTGGGCACATTTGGCGGCGGCGGGGCCTAGCGTTGGCCCGCGCGTCGGTGCCCTAGTGCCAGCCGGGGCGGCCCATACAGCCTCACCCCTGGGTAACAGAAGCCAGTCATTCATTCATTCAGTCGTATTTATTGAGCACTTACTGTGTGCGGAGCACTGGACTCAGCGCTTGGAAAGTCCAAGTTGGCAACATAGAGAGATGGTCCGCACCCAACAGCGGGCTCACAGTCTAGAAGGGGGAGACAGAGAACAAAACAAAACATATTAACAAAATAAAATAAACAGAATAGTAAATATGTACAAGTAAAATAGAGTAATAGATATTCATTCATTCATTCCGTCGTATTTATTGAGCGCTTACTGTGTGCAGAGCACTGGACTAAGCGCTTGGGAAGTCCAAGTTGGCAACATCTAGAGACGGCCCCTATCCAACAGCGGGCTCATAGGCTAGAAGGGGGAGACAGGCAATGAAACAAAACATATTAACAAAATAAAATAAATAGAATTAGTAAATATGGACAAGTAAAATAGAGTAATATTCATTCATTCATTCAATTGTATTTACTGAGCGCTTACTGTGTGCAGAGCACTGTACTAAGTGCTTGGGAAGTCCAAGTTGGCAACATCTAGAGACGGTCCCTACGAACAGCGGGCTCACAGTCTAGAAGGGGGAGACAGGCAATGAAACAAAACATATTAACAAAATCAAATAACTAGAATAGTAAATATGGGCAAGTAAAATAGAGTAATATTCATTCATTCAATCGTATTTATTGAGCACTTACGGTGTGCAGAGCACTGTACTAAGCGCTTGGGAAGCCCAAGTTGGTGACATCTAGAGACGGTCCCTACCCAACAGCGGGCTCACAGTCTAGAAGACTGAAGACTAGAAGGCTTCTTCTAGAAGAAGTCTAGAAGGCCCAGACTTCACTTCTCTGGGCCTCAGTGATCTCAACTGGAAAACGGGGATGAAGACTGGGAGCCCCCCCGAGGGATAACCTCCCCAGCGCTTAGAACAGTGCTTTAATAATAATAATAATGGCATTTATTAAGTGCTTACTATGTGCAAAGCACTGTTCTAAGCGCTGGGGAGGTTACAATCAATCAATCAATCGTATTTATTGAGCGCTTACTGTGTGCAGAGCACTGTACTAAGCGCTTGGGAAGTACAAGTTGGCAACATATAGAGACAGCCCCTACCCAACAGTGGGCTCAAAGTCCCAGTCTACAAGGTGATCAGGTTGTCCCACGGGGGGCTCACAGTCTTCATCCCCATTTTACAGATGAGGGAACTGAGGCACAGAGAATAATAATAATGATGATGGCATTTATTAAGCGCTTACTATGTGCAAAGCACTGTTCTAAGCGCTGGGGAGGTTACAAGGTGATCAGGTTGTCCCACAAGGGGCTCACAGTCTTCATCCCCATTTGACAGATGAGGGAACTGAGGCCCAGAGAAGTGAAATGACTTGCCCAAAGTCACCCAGCTGACAATTGGCCGAGCCGGGATTTGATCCCGTGACCTCTGACTCCAAAGCCCGGGCTCTTTCCACTGAGTCATGCTGCTAAGCGCTTAATAAACGCCATTACCATTATCATTATTATTATTATTATTATGTGCCCAATGGTGCCAGGCCTGGCCCAGCGTGACTTCAGCCCCGACAGGGTAAGAGCTGACCCCTCTCATCATCATCATCAATCGTATTTATTGAGCGCTGTGTGCAGAGCACTGTACTAAGCGCTTGGGAAGTACAAACTGGCAACATATAGAGACAGTCCCTACCCAACAGTGGGCTCACAGTCTAAAAGGGGACTCTCCCTCGCCCAATCCCCCGGGCAAACTCTTTCCTGTGGCCTGCCCTCTCCGAATGGGCTCGCGATGTCGGTGCGTCTCTATATATTGCCAACTTGTACTTCCCTGGCGCTAAGTACAGTGCTCTACGCACAGTAAGCGCTCAATAAATACAATTTAATGAATGAATGTCATTTCCGGGACCAACTTCCTAGCAAAGACACGGGGCAGCAGGCAGGACTGGGTGAAATGGAGAGACGTTAATCCCCCTAAAGAAGGTACTTTTAGAGAAGCAGCGTGGCTCAGTGGAAAGAGCCCGGGCTTTGGAGTCAGAGGTCACGGGTTCAAATCCTGGCTCTGTCACTTGTCAGCTGGGTGACTTCAGGCAAGTCACTTAGCTTCTCCGGGCCTCAGTGACCGCATCTGTAAAATGGGGATGAAGACTGTGAGCCCCCCGTGGGACAACCTGATCACCTTGTAACCTCCCCAGCGCTTAGAACAGTGCTTTGCACATAGTAAGTGCTTAATAAATGCCATCATCATTATTAGTATTATTCTTCTCTGGGCCTCAGTTACGTCATCTGTAAAATGGGGACGAAGACTGAGCCCCCCGTGGGACAACCTGATCACCTTGTAACCTCCCCAGCGCTTAGAACAGTGCTTTGCACAAAGTAAGTGCTTAATAAATGCCATCATCATTATTATTATGTGGGACTCAGTCTTAATCCCCATTTTACAGATGATGTAACTGAGGCCCAGAAAAGTGAAGTGACTCACCCAACATCACACAGCTAACGGTGGAGCCGGGATTTGAACCCATAATAATAATAATGGCATTTGTTAAGCGCTTACTATGTGCAAAGCACTTGGGAGGTTACAAGGTGATCAGGTTGTCCCACGTGGGGCTCACAGTCTTCATCCCCATTTTACAGATGATGTAACTGAGGCCCAGAGAAGTGAAGTGACTTCCCCAACATCACACAGCTGACAGTTGGCAGAGCCGGGATTCGAACCCATGACCTCGGACTCCAAAGCCCGGGCTCTTTCCACTGACCCACGCTGCTTATATCCCCAACCATGATTAATTCCTTGAAATGGGCCCAACGGTAAATAACAATAATAATAATGGTATTTGTTAAGTGCTTACTATGTGCCAAGCACTGTGATTAATTCCTTGAAATGAGCCCAACGGTAAATAATAATAATGGCATTTGTTAAGCGCTTACTATGTGCCAAGCACTATTCTAAGCGCTGGGGGGGATACAAGGTGATCAGGTTGTCCCACATGGGGCTCACGGTCTTCCTCCCCATTTTCCGGATGAGGGAACTGAGGCACAGAGAAGTAAAGTGACTCGCCCAAGGTCACACAGCTAAGTGGGGGAGCACAGAGGGAGAGAGGGGGGTGCCAGCCGGACAATGGACGCAGGATCAAACCAAAGGAAACAAGAAGTTGACCTACTATGTGCCAGGCACTGGACTAGGCGTTGAGGGAGGTAATCGATCGATCAATCAATCGTATTTATTGAGCGCTTACTGTGTGCAGAGCACTGTACTAAGCGCTCGGGAAGTCCAAGTTGGCAACATATAGAGACAGTCCCAACCCAAAAGTGGGCTCACAGTCTAAAAGGGGGAGACAGAGAACAAAACCAAACATATTAACAAAATAATATTAATAGAATAGATATGTATAAGTAAAATAAATAGAGCAATAAATCTGTACAAACATATATCCATATATACAGGTGCTGCGGGGAAGGGAAGGAGGTAAGATGGGGGGATGGAGAGGGGGAGGAGGGGGAACAAGCTAAAGATGATTTTACTTGTACATATTTACTATTCTATTTATTTTAGTTTGTTAATATATTTTGTTTCGTTGTCCCCTTTTAGACCATGAGGCCGTTGTTGGGTAGGGACCGTCTCTAGATGTTTCCGACTTGGACTTCCCAAGCGCTTAGTACAGTGCTCTGCATGCAGTAAGCGCTCAATAAATACCATTGAATGAATGAATGAATGAAGAGAAGCAGTATGGCCTAGTGGATGGAGCTTGGGAATCAGAGGACTTGGGTTCTAATCCCGGCTCTGCCACTTGTCTCCCGCGAGGCACTTCGCTTCTCGGAGCCCGTCACCTCATCTGCAAAATAGGGATTAAGACGATGTCCAGCCCATTCACTCAATCGTATTTATTGAGCGCTTACTGCGTGCACAGCACTGTACTAAGCACTTGGGAAGTACAAGTTGGCAACATAGAGAGACGGTCCTTACCCAACAACGGGCTCACAGTCTTATCTTCTATCTCGCGGCTCAGCGGAAAGAGCCCGGGCTTTGGAGTCAGTGGTCATGGGTTCAAATCCCGGCTCCGCCAATTGTCAGCTGTGAGACCTTGGGCAAGTCACAACTTCTCTGGGCCTCAGTTCCCTCATCTGGAAAATGGGGATTGACTGTGAGCCCCCCGTGGGACAACCTGATCACCTTGTATCCCCCCAGCGCTTAGAACAGTGCTTCACACATAGTAAGCGCTTAATAAATGCCATCATTATTATCTACCTCAGTGCTTAGTACAGTACCCAGTACGTAGTGCTTAACAAATAACCTTTTTTTTTAAAAAAAGGCATTTTCACCTTTAACCTCGACAGGACCTGCCCCTTCTCCTCACTCCTACCTCGGGAGAGGACTTTTGGGGGTTTTTTTTGGTATTTGTTAATAATGATGATGGCATTTATTAAGCGCTATGTGCAAAGTGGTGGGGAGGTTACAAGGTGATGAGGTTGTCCCTTGGTGGGGGGGGCTTACAGTCTTAATCCCCATTTCACAGATGAGGGAACTGAGGCCCAGAGAAGTGGCTTGCCCCAAGCCACCCAGCTGACAATTGGCGGGGCCAGCATTTGAACCCGTGACCTCTGCCCCCCAAGCCCGGGCTCTTTCCACCGAGCCACGCTGCCTTGTTAGGCGCTTACTACGTGCCGCGTGCCATTCGTGGCTCAGTGGAAAGAGCCCGGGCTTTGGAGTCAGAGGTCATGGGTTCAAATCCCGGCTCTGCCACTTGTCAGCTGTGCGACTTTGGGCGAGTCACTTCACTTCTCTGGGCCTCAGTTCCCTCATCTGCAAAATGGGGATGAAGACTGTGAGTCCCACATGGGACAACTTGATTACCTTGTATCTACCCCAGCGCTTAGAACAGGGCTTGGCACATAGTAAGCGCTTAACAAATACCCACATTATTATTATACTAAGCGCCGAGGCCTTGTCCGTTGCCACCGTCTCCGACCCGAGCAACGCCCCACCTTCATCTCCAGTGGTTCCGGTGGTGTCCGCAGAGTTTTCTTGGTCGAAATCCAGAAATGGTTGACCACCGGCCTCCCTCGGCGGGGTCAATTCGCGTCTCCGTCCTCGACTCGCTTCCGCGCCGCTGCTGCCCGACACAGGGGAGTTTGGATTTGGGGCTACTTGCTAGCCACTCGCTAGCTACTTACTAGCCACCGGCCAAGCTAGGAGTGGAGCGGGTGGGCCTCCACTTGACTCTCTCGCCGTCAAGACCGGGAAAGGGCCGGAAACGCTCCCGGTGCCAACCTGAGAGGGGAATCGCTGGGGCAGTTACGAGATAATAATAATAATAACGTCATTTATCAATAAATCAATTGTATTTATTGAGCGCTTACGGTGTGCAGGGCACTGGACTAAGCGCTTGGGAAGTCCAAGTGGGCAACATCTAGAGACGGTCCCTACCCAACAGTGGGCTCACAGGCTAGAAGGATAGGAATTCCTATTAAGCGTGGCTCAGTGGAAAGAGCCCGGGCTTTGGAGTCAGAGGTCATGGGTTCAAATCCCGGCTCCGCCACTTGTCGGCTGTGTGACCTTCACTTCACTTCTCTGGGCCTCAGTTCCCTCATCTGTCAAATGGGGATGAAGACTGTGAGCCCCCCGGGGGACAACCTCATCACCTTGTAATCTCCCCAGTGCTTAGAACATAGTAAGTGCTCAATAAATGCTATTATTATTATTATGTGCAAAGCACTGGGGAGGTTATAAGGTGATCAGGTTGTCCCACAGAGGGCTCCCAGTCTTCATCCCCATTTTCCAGATGAGGTCACTGAGGCGCAGAGAAGTGAAGCAACTCGCCCAAAGTCACCCAGCTGTCAACTGGCGGAGCCAGGATTTGAACCTGTGACCTCAGACTCCAAAGATAATCACGTCGGACACAGTCCCTGCCCCACATTGGCCTTGCAGCCTTCATCCGCATCTTCCAGGTGAGGGAACTGAGGCCCAGAGAAGTGAAGTGACTTGCCCTAGGTCACCCAGCAGACACGTGGCGGAGTCAGGATTAGAACCCAGGTCCTTCTCAATCCCAGGCCCGGGCGTGCTCTGCTAGGCCGCGTTGCTTCTCCGGATTCCTAAATGCCAAGCCAATAGAGGAGGCAGCGTGGCTCCGTGGAAAGAGCCCGGGCTTGGGAGTCGGAGGTCGTGGGTTCTAATCCCGCTCCGCCGCTCGTCACCCATTCAATCGTATTTATTGAGTGCTTACTGTGGGCAGAGCACTGGACTCAGCGCTTGGGAAGTACACATCAGCTGGGTGACTCCGGGCAAGTCGCTTCACTTTGCTGGGCCTCAGTCGCCTCATCTGGAAAATGGGGGTGAAGACCGGGAGCCCCCCGTGGACCAACCGGATCACCCTGTCTCCTCCCCAGCGCTTAGAACAGCGCGTTGCACATAGTAAGCCATCACTACTACCTTCCATCGAGGTTTCTCCGCGCCTTTGACCCGGAAAAATCACGACGCCGGTTCCCCCCATTTTACCGTGGGTCGTTTTATTAGCGGCGCGGGCCCCGGGGACATGGGCCAGCCACGCTCACGGATGCTCACGCATGTACACACGTGGAGATGTTCACATCACAGACCTAGGCGGAGCGGGGTCCGGGGGGGAGGACCTTGGCAAATCCCCTCGCCTCCGTCCGCGGGGCTGACAGTAATATACTGTGCCCACCCGGAGTAAAAATTAAATAAGGGCGAGGGGGCTTGGTTTTCTTTTAAACGCTGGCACAGATTCAGCTTTCAAAGAATATCTCCGAAAAACAGGGAGGGACAGGGGACCAGGAAGGAGACCCAAGCGTCCGTCGGGGCCGGGAAAGGGAAGAGCCATCCGGGATTCACATTCGGCTTTCCCTGGGGGAGTTTCCCGGATACGCTGCGAGTCCTCCCGGGGGAGAGGAAGAGGGTCTGACTTGGGATGGCGACCGCCCAAGGTCAGACGGGGGGTCGCCGGGTTGGCTCCCAAAGGGACGGCCTTTAGGGAAGCAGCGTGGCTCGGGGGAAAGAGCCCGGGCTTTGGAGTCAGAGGTCGTGGGGTCAAACCCCGACCCCGACTGGCTTTGGGCGAGTCACGTCGCTTCTCCGGGCCTCAGTGCCCCCATCTGGAAAACGGGGATGAAGACTGGGAGCCCCCGTGGGACAACCTGATCACCTCGTAACGACCCCGGCGCTTAGAATGGTGCTCGGCACCTAGTAAGCGCCTTGTAAGTGCCATCATCATCATCATTTAGGGCGGACCGTGGGTCAGCTTAGTACAGTGCTCTGCACACAGTAAGCGCTCAATAAATACGATTGATGATGATGGAGGGCCCAGACCGGAGCGGAGAGGCAGGGGGTGTGGGCCAGCTGACTCGATTCTGCGGCCCTCTTGGTCCCCCGGGCACGGTGTAGTGTCAGCTGGGGGAAATCCTACCCACCCATCCCCTCTTTGCCCCGGCTAACGCTCCCAAAGGGCGGTTTCCCCGCGGGGCACCAAATTCCCGTCCCTCCGCGTGGGCAAGCCGGACAGCGGAGGCGGGGGCCGCCACTTCGGGGCCGTAAGCTCCTCAAGGGCGGCGAACGGCTCAGAGGACGGCAGACCGCTTGCTTCCTCAGGCACCCGGGGGCCCACGGCCTGTCGCCGCTTCGTCGGGGTGAGGTGGTCCGCGGGGTTTACCCCCGACAGGGTTTACCGGCCGGCGGTCCACGTCCGGGCTCGCTCCGGTTCCCCTGGGCAACCTGGGTCGGTGGCGAGGGACACGGGGGCAGAGGAAGCTCGGTCCACCCTGCTGGGTGTCGTGCTGCCCGGGTGGGGTGTCACCCCAACTCACCCCAAAAGGGAGGCCTCAGAGGGAAGCATAGGGGACCGGGAGACTCTACTCATCCCCCAGGGATCCCCCTTTCCCCGCACCTCAGCTGCAAGGATGAGAAAGAACAACTCCGGGGATGCCCAGCCAGACGGAAAGGGCCTGGTTGGGGGGATGTTTCCTGTTTTGCTTAACATCTCTAGCTTCAGTGCTTTGCCCGAACCCAAATATCCATGCCGGCCCGGGGGGCATGACGGGAGCCCACGCCACGGGCCCGGAGCCAGTGGGCGGAGGAGAGGGTGGGCTAGGAGCAGCGGGCCGATGAGGGACGTCCACCCCGGGGATGTACCAAACGTGTAGTGCCGACGGGAGTGTGGGGGGAAAAGCGAGAATCGGAGCGGGCTCTTTTCTCTTCCTAGAGCTCAAGGGGGAGGGAGGGCCGGTGGGCAACGGAGCCGTCGCCAAAGTAATGCCAAAGGTGGGTGTCCCGCTCCTGGCCCGGCGAGGGCCTGTGCCATCCGGAGGGTCCAGCCCTGGTGAGCCCCTGGGCACGGGCACATCCGTCAGCGTGCCCGGAGCGGAGCCGAACTCGGACGCCGGGCCCGTCTTCGGCGTCGGCCGGGCCCTGCCTCCGTCCACCCGCGCCGTGTCGTTTCTCCCTTCTTCGGGGCGAGGGTCCGCCCGGTTGCGGTGGACGGAGAGCCCGTCGAGGGCCCGGGATGGCCGACTGGAAGACCCCGCTCTCTACCCCTTTAGAGACCCAAAGGGGTAGGAGGAGCGGAGGGAGGACGTGGGGGCCGGGAGGGGGTGGGCCCCCCGGGCCCGGAGGTCACCGGGCAACCAGCGGGCCACCGCCGGGCGACGGGAGGGAGGTGAGGCGATCCCCTCCCGGGACGCGCCCCCCGGCCCGCCCGGCTCAGAGGGTGAGGAGCGGGATGCAGCCCACCCCCACGCCCCCTTCGTGACACACCATGGGGGCCATGAACGTCCAGCGGTTCGTCTCGGGGTCGAACATCTCCACCGAGCTGAGGTTGGACTGGCCGTCGTAGCCGCCCACGGCGTAGAGCCGCCCGCAGCTGGCCACCAGCGAGACCCGGCTGCGGCGCGTGTTCATGGGGACGATGAGGGACCACTGATCGGCCGCCGAGCTGTAGGCCTCGGCGATGCTGAGGAAGCCGGACCCGTCGTAGCCGCCGCAGACGAACATCTTGCTGCCCAGCGAGGCGGCGCCGTGGCGACAGCGCTTGTTCAGCATGCCGGCCACTGGGTACCACGTGCCCGTGTGCTGGTTGTAGTATTCCACCTGCAGCGGGGAACGGGAGGTCGGCGATCCGGGCCTCCATCCCGCCCGGGATCGCGGCCCGTCGGCCATCTGGGCCTCCATCCCGCCCAGTATCGCGGCCCGGGCCTTTCCCGTCGCTGGGCCTTCCCACCTCTAACTCTTCGGGGGACGAGGTGGACCGACACCCTGCCTTCTCAGGGCACCCGGCGGCCCCTCGGGCGCTCTGGGGGTTCATTCATTCAATCGTATTTATTGAGCGCTTACTGCGTGCAGAGCACTGGACTAAGCACGTGGAAAGTGCAATTCAGCCGCAGACAGAGTCGGTCCCTCCCCAACATTCATTCACTCATTCAATCGTATTTATTGAGCGCTTACTGTGTGCAGAGCACTGGACTAAGCGCTTGGGGGACGAGGTGGACTGATACCCTGGCTTCTCAGGGCGCCCGGTGGCCCCTCGGGCGCTCTGGGGGTTCATTCATTCAGTCGTATTTATTGAGCGCTTACTGTGTGCAGAGCACCGAACTAAGCGCGTGGAAAGTGCAATTCAGCCGCAGACAGTCGGTCCCTCCCCAACATTCATTCACTCATTCAATCATATTTATTGAGCGCTTACTGTGTGCAGAGCACTGGATTAAGCGCTTGGGAAGTCCAAGTTGGCAACACATAGAGACGGTCCCTACCCAACAGCGGGCTCACAGTCTAGAAGACTGATGCATCTGACGTCCTTGATGCCCGCCCACTTGTGCATCTCCCCCTTCTAGACTGTGAGCCTGCTGTCGGGAAGGGACCGTCTCTATATGTTGCCTACTTGGATTTCCCAAGAGCTTAGTCCAGTGCTTTGCACACAGTAAGTGCTCAATAAATACAAGTGAATGAATGAATGAATGGTGGATGGGGTGTGGATCCTTTTAGACTGTGAGCCCACTGTCTTCTAGACTGTGAGCCCGCTGTTGGGTAGGGACCGTCTCTAGATGTTGCCAACTTGGACTTCCCAAGAGCTTAGTCCAGTGCTCTGCACACAGTAAACGCTCAATAAATACGATTGAATGAATGAATGTACATATGTTTGTACGTATTTATTACTCTATTTTATTTGTACATATTTATTCTATTTATTTGACCTTGTGAATATGTTTTGTTTTGTTGCCTGTCTCCCCCTTCTAGCCTGTGAGCTGAGCCCGCTGTCGGGTAGGGACCGTCTCTACATGTTGCCAACTTGGACTTCCCAAGCGCTTAGTCCAGTGCTCTGCACACAGGAAGTGCTCAATAAATACGATTGAATGAATGAATGAATGAATGAATGGTGGATGGGGTGCTGATCCTTTTAGACTGTGAGCCCGCTGTCTTCTAGACTGTGAGCCCGCTGTTGGGTAGGGACCGTCTCTAGATGTTGCCAACTTGGACTTCCCAAGCGCTTAGTCCAGTGATCTGCACACAGTAAGCGCTCAATAAATACAGTTGAATGAATGAATGAATGGTGGATGGGGTGTGGATCCTTTTAGTCTGTGAGCCCACTGTTGGGTAGGGACCGTCTTTAGATGTTGCCAACTTGGACTTCCCAAGCGCTTAGTCCAGTGCTCTGCACACAGGGAGCGCTCAATAAATACAATTGAATGAATGAATAAATACGACCGAATGAATGAAAAGCTGCCGACAGAGCCCTCCGGATGTGGGGAATATCCCGGCCCGCGCCTCGGCCGGCCGGCTGGCCCACACCCCGCTGAGACTCACGCTGCTGAAGATCTGCAGGCCGTCGTGCCCCCCGGAGACGTGGACCCGCCCCTCGAAGACGGTCACGCCGGCCGCGCTGCGGTTCGCGCTCATCGGGGTGATGACCGTCCACCTTGGGGAGACGGCCGCGCGGGCGCGGCGGGGGGGGGTGAGCCCCCGGGGCCGCCCGCTTTCCCGCGGGGGGACCCCCCGCCACCGCCCCGAGACCGCCCCGTCTTACTTGTCCGTCTCGGGCGAGTAGGTCTCCACCGAGTTGAGGGAGGAGCTGCCGTTGTAGCCGCCGCAGACGTAAATCTGCCCGTCCAGCACGACCGTTCCCATGGCGCTGAAAGGCACGCGGGGCGGGTTGGGGGTGACGTCTCCGCGCGCCCCCCACGCCCCCCGAACTCGGGTCTCCGGGCCGGCCCCGACCGCCCGGACCACCGCCTCTTCCGGCCCGGGCCCCCCACCCGAGACCTATTTATTGGCCTTGTGGAAGGGGAAGGAAAGTGGGCTGGGATGAGAGGGAGGGGAGAGGAAAAGGAAGGAGCGGAAGGGGTTAGAACGGTGCTTGGCACGTAGTAAGCGCTTAGCAAATGCTATTAAAAAAAGGGGGGGGACGAAAGGGGAAAGGAAACAGAGGGAAAAGCAACGGGGAGAGGGACGAGATAATGACTGTGAGCCTGTTGTTGGGTAGGGACCGTCCTTAAATGTTGCCAACTTGCCCTTCCCAAGTGCTTAGTACAGTGCTCTGCACATAGTAAGCGCTTAAATACTATTTAAAAAAAAGGGGGAGAAAGGGGAAAGGAAATAGAGGGAAAAGGAACAGGGAGAGGGACAAGATAATGACTGTGAGCCCGTTGATGGGTAGGGACCGTCTCTAGATGTTGCCAACTTGCCCTTCCCAAGCGCTTAGTCCAGTGCTCTGCACATAGTAAGCGCTTAACAAATACTATTAAAAAAAAGGGGGGAAAAAAGGGGAAAGGAAACAGAGGGAAAAGGAAGGGGGAGAGGGACAAGATAATGACTGTGAGCCTGTTGTTGGGTAGGGACCGTCTCTAGATTTTGCCAACTTGCCCTTCCCAAGCACTTAGCACAGTGCTCTGCACATAGTAAGCACTCAATAAATACGATTGATTGATTGATTGATTGGTTAACAAATACTATTTAAAAAAAAGGGGAAGAAAGGGGAAAGGAAACAGAGGGAAAAGGAACGGGGAGAGGGACAAGATAATGACTGCGAGCCTGTTGTCGGGTAGGGACCGTCTCTAGATGTTGCCAACTTGCCCTTCCCAAGCGCTTAGTCCAGTGCTCTGCACACAGTAAGCGCTCAATAAATACGATTGATTGATTGATTGATTGATTAACAAATACTATTTAAAAAAAAGGGGAAGAAAGGGGAAAGGAAACAGAGGGAAAAGGAACAGGGAGAGGGTCAAGATGACTGCGAGCCCGTTGTTGGGTACGGCCCGCCTCTAGATGTTGCCAACTTGCCCTTCCCAAGCGCTTAGTCCAGTGCTCTGCACATAGTAAGCGCTTAACAAATACTATTAAAAAAAAGGGGGGGAAGAAAGGGGAAAGGAAACAGAGGGAAAAGGAACGGGGAGAGGGACAAGATAATGACTGTGAGCCCGTTGTCGGGTAGGGACCGTCTCTAGATGTTGTCAACTTGCCCTTCCCAAGCGCTTAGTCCAGTGCTCTGCACACAGGAAGCGCTCAATAAATACGATTGATTGATTGATTGATTAACAAATACTATTAAAAAAAAGGGGAAGAAAGGGGAAAAGAAATAGAGGGAAAAGGAACGGGGAGAGGGACAAGATAATGACTGTGCGCCCGTTGTTGGGTAGGGGCCGCCCCTAGATGTTGCCAACTTGCCCTTCCCAAGTGCTTAGTCCAGTGCTCTGCACACAGTAAGCGCTCAATAAATACGATTGATTGATTGATTGATTGATTGATTGATTAACAAATACTATTAAAAAAAAGGGGAAGAAAGGGGAAAAGAAATAGAGGGAAAAGGAACGGGGAGAGGGACAAGATAATGACTGTGCGCCCGTTGTTGGGTAGGGGCCGCCTCTAGATGTTGCCAACTTGCCCTTCCCAAGCGCTTAGTCCAGTGCTCTGCACACAGTAAGCGCTCAATAAATACGATTGATTGATTAACAAATACTATTTAAAAAAAAGGGGAAGAAAGGGGAAAGGAAACAGAGGGAAAAGGAACGGGGAGAGGGACAAGATAATGACTGTGAGCCCGTTGTTGGGTAGGGACCGTCTCTAGATGTTGCCAACTTGCCCCTCCCAAGCGCTTAGTCCAGTGCTCTGCAGATGGTAAGTGCTCAATAAATACGATTGATTGATTAACAAATACTATTTTTAAAAAAGGGGAAGAGAGGGGAAAGGAAACAGAGGGATAAGGAACGGGGAGAGGGACAAGATAATGACTGTGAGCCCGTTGTCGGGTAGGGGCCGCCTCTAGATGTTGCCAACTTGCCCTTCTGAAGCGCTTAGTCCAGTGCTCTGCACACAGTGGGCGCTCAATAAATACGACAACGAATGAGCCAGACGACAAAACCAAACATATGAACGAAATCCAATAAATAGAATAGTGACTAGAGTAGAGGGGGGAGACCCCCCCCGGCGCCCGGCAGGGATGCCCGGCGCCCCTCCGCGCGCCCCCCGGGGTGGCGGGCACCTGCGTTTGCTGTTCATACTCCCCGCCCGGGTCCAGGCGTCGGTCTCGGGGTTGTAGACCTCCACGGTGCTGAGGCGCAGCTGGCCGTCGTAGCCCCCGATGGCGTACAGGAGCCCGTTGACCACGGCCACCCCGACCCGGCTGCGGGCGGTGGTCATCGGCTGGCACCTCTCCCAGCGGTTGGCGATGGGGTCGAACGCCTCCACCACGTTCAGGGAGTCGCCTGCGTAAAAATTGGCTACTCAAATTAAAACACGGGACGCCGAGCCATTCGGGCACGGCCGGCCGCGGTCGCTCGGTCAGTCCCTCGTATTTACTGAGCGCTTACTCGGTCAGTCCGTCATATTTCTGAGCGCTTACGGTGCGCAGGGCACCATACTAAAAGTTTGGGAGAGTCCAACTATGTAACAGACACATTGGGGGCACACAAGGAGTCCAGCGGGGGACACAGACATTAGTAGCAATAAATTAATTACGGATATGGACGTAAGTGCTGTGGGGTTGGGGTGAATAAAGGGAGTCACTCGTATTTATTGAGCACTTACTGTGCGCAAAACGCTGTACTAAGCGTTTGGGAGAGTCCAGCAATGTAACAGACACATTCCCTGCCCACAAGGAGTCCAGCAGGAGACACAGACATTAGTAGCAATAAATTAATTATGGATATGGACATACGTGTCATGGGGTTGGGGTGAATAAAGGGAGTCGATCGTATTTATTGAGCGGTTATTGTGTGCAGTGCGCCGTACTAAGCGTTTGGGAGAGTACAACAATGTAGCAGACACATTCCCGGCCCACAAGGAGTCCAGCGGGGGACACAGACATTAGTAGCAATAAATTAATTACGGATATGGACATAAGTGCTGTGGGGTTGTGGTGAATAAAGGGAGTCACTCATATTTATTGAGCGCTTACTGTGTGCAAAACGCCGTACTAAGCGTTTGGGAGAGTCCAGCAATGTAACAGACACATTCCCAGCCCACAAGGAGTCCAGCGGGGGACACAGACATTAGTAGCAATAAATTAATTATGGATATGGACGTAAGTGCCGTGGGGCTGGGGTGAATAAAGGGAGTCAATTGTATTTATTGAGCGCTTACTGTGCGCAGAGCGCTGTACTAAGCGCTTGGGAGAGTCCAACAGAACAATATAAGAGACACATTCCCTGCCCACAGTGAGTCCAGCGGGGGACACTGACATTAGTAGCAATAAATTAATTACAGATATGGACGTAAGTGCCGTGGGGCTGGGGTGAATAAAGGGAGTCGATCGTACTTATTGAGCGCTTACTGTGTCCAGAGCTCTGTATTAAGTGCTTGGGAGAGTCCAACAGAACAATAAAACAGACACGTTCCCTGCCCACAATGAGTCCAGCAGGGGACACAGACATTAGTAGCAATAAATTAATTACGGATATGGACATAAGTGCCGTGGGGCTGGGGTGAATAAAGGGAGTCAATTGTACTTATTGAGCGCTTACTGTGTGCAGAGCGCTGTACTAAGTGCTTGGGAGAGTCCAATAGAACAATATAAGAGACACATTCCCTGCCCACAGTGAGTCCAGCAGGGGACATAGACATTAGTATTAATAAATTAATTACAGATATGGACGTAAGTGCCGTGGGGCTGGGGTGAATAAAGGGAGCCGATCGTATTTATTGAGCGCTTACTGTGCGCAGAGCACTGTACTAAGCTCTTGGGGGAGTCCAGCAATATAACAGACACATTCCCTGCCCAAGAGTTTACAGTCCAGCGGGGGACACAGACATTGGTATCAATAAATTAATTACAGATATGGACGTAAGTGCCGTGGGGCTGGGGTGAATAAAGGAAGTTGATTGTATTTATTGAGCGCTTACTGTGCACAGAGCGCTGTACTAAGTGCTTGGGAGAGTCCAATAGAACAATATAAGAGACACATTCCCTGCCCACAATGAGTCCAGCAGGGGAAACAGACATTAGTATCAATAAATTAATTACTGATATGGACGTAAATGCTGTGGGGTTGGGGTAAATAAAGGGAGTCGATCTATTTATTGAGCACTTCCGGTGTGCAGAGCGCTGTATTAAGCACTTGGGAGAGTCCAACAGAACAATAAAACAGATACGTTCCCTTCCCACAATGAGTCCAGCGGGGGACACAGACATTAGTATCAATAAATTAATTACAGATATGGACGTAAGTGCCGTGGGGCTGGGGTGAATAAAGGGAGTCGATCGTATTTATTGAGCGCTTACTGTGCGCAGAGCGCTGTACCAAGCGCTTGGGAGAGTCCAATACAACAATATAAGAGACACATTCCCTGCCCACAGTGAGTCCAGCGGGGGACATAGACATTAGTATTAATAAATTGTATGTATATATGTTTGTACATATTTATTACTCTATTTATTTATTTTACTTGTACATATCTATTCTATTTATTTTATTTTGTTAGTATGCTTGGCTTTGTTCTCTGTCTCCCCCTTTTAGACTGTGAGCCCAATGTTGGGTAGGGACTGTCTCTATATGTTGCCAATTTATACTTCCCCAGCGCTTAATACAGTGCTCTGCACATAGTAAGTGCTCAATAAATAAATTGATGATGATGATGATGATGATAAATTAATTACAGATATGGACGTAAGTGCCGTGGGGCTGGGGTGAATAAAGGGAGTCGATCGTATTTATTGAGCGCTTACTGTGCGCAGAGCGCTGTACTAAGCACTTGGGAGAGTCCAACAATATAACAGACACAGTCCCTGCCCACGAGTTTACAGTCCAGCGGGGGACACAGACATTAGTATCAATAAATTAAATACAGATATGGACGTAAGTGCCGTGGGGCTGGGGTGAATAAAGGGAGTCGATCGTATTTATCGAGCGCTTACTGTGCGCAGAGCGCTGTACTAAGCGCTTGGGAGAGTCCAATAAAACAATATAACAGACATGTTCCCTGCCCACAGTGAGTTTACAGTCTGGGGGGGGGGGGGGGGGGAGACAGACATGACAAGACTGTAAGAGCACTGTGGGCAGGGAACAGGCCTACGGACTCTGTCGTAGTCGTACGTGATCCAGGCCAGCGCCACCTCGAACACCAGCCCAGGACCGGCTTGCTCGCGCTTGGCCTCAGTTTCCCCCTCGGTCACGGTCCCTCCACCCCATCCCCCCCCCAGCCGGCTCAATTCTCTCCTCTTTCATTCATTCGTTCACTGATCAGACAAGAAATAAGAGCGACGGTATTTGTTAAGCGTTTACTATGTATCAGCCAATAAATAATCATAGTAATGATGGTATTTGTTAAGCGCTTACTATGCGTCAAGCACTGTTCTAAGCGCTGAGGGAGACGCAGGGTAATCAGGTTGTCCCACGGGGGGCTCACAGTCTTTAATCCCCATTTTCTAGGTGAGGGAACTGAGGCCCGGAGAAGTGACTTACCCAAGGTCACACAGCTGACAAGCCGCGGAGCCGGGATAAGAACCCAACTGAGCGCCTTTTTTCTTCTCCTCCTTCCCCTCCCTACATATATATTTGCACAGATTTATCACTCTATTTATATTACTTGTCCATATTTACTATTCTATTTATTTTGATAATGACGTGCATCTAGCTTTATTTCTATTTATTCTGACGACTCGACACCCGTCCGCGTGTTTTGTTCTGTCGCCCATCTTCCCCTTCTAGACCGTGAGCCCGTTGTCGGGTAGGGACCGTCTCTGTTGCCGATTTGTACTTCCCAAGCGCTTAGTACAGTGCTCTGCACACAGTAAGTGCTCAATAAATACGATTGAATGAATGAGCACATGCTCTGCGGTAAGCGCTGGGTAGGGATCGTCTCATATATGTTGCCAATCTGACTTCCCAAGCGCTTAGTACTGTGCTCTGCACACAGTAAGCGCTCAATAAATACGATTGAATGAATGAATGAATGTCCTTCCCAAGTGCTTAGTACAATGCTCTACACACAGTAAGCGCTCAATAAATACGATTGAATGAATGAGTGAATGCTCCGCGGCAAGCTCTGGGTAGGGACCGTCTCTATATGTTGCCAACCTGGACTTCCCAAGCGCTTAATACAGTGCTCTGTACATAGTAAGCACTCAATAAATACGATTGAATGAATGAATGAATGCACTTCCCAAGCACTTAGTACAATGCTCTACACACAGTAAGCGCTCAATAAATACGATTGAATGAGTGAATGCTCCGCGGCAAGCGCTGGGTAGGGACTAAATGTCGCCAACCTGGACTTCCCAAGCGCTTAGTACAGTGCTCTGCACACAGTAAGCGCTCAATAAATACGAATGAATGAATGAATGAATGAATGCTCTGCGGCAAGCACTGGGTAGGGACCGTCTCTATATGTTGCCAACCTGGACTTCCCAAGCGCTTAATACAGTGCTCTGCACACAGTAAGCGCTCAATAAATACGATTGAATGAATGAATGAATGTACTTCCCAAGCGCTTAGTACAATGCTCTACACACAGAAAGCGCTCAATAAATACGATTGAATGAATGAGTGCATGCTCTGCGGCAAGCGCTGGGTAGGGACTGTCTCTATATGTTGCCAACCTGGACTTCCCAAGCGCTTAGTCCAGTGCTCTGCACACAGAAAGTGCTCAATAAATATGATTGAATGAATGAACCCACACTCTAGGGAAGCAGCGTAGCTCAGTGGAAAGCGCCCGGGCTTTGGAGTCAGAAGTCGTGGGTTCAAATCCCGGCCCCACCAACTGTCAGCTGGGTGACTTTGGGCAAGTCACTTCACTTCTCTGGGCCTCGGTTCCCTCATCGGTAAAATGGGGATGAAGACCGTGAGCCCCCCATGGGACAACCTGATCACCTTGCATCCCCCCAGCGCTTAGAACAGTGCTTTGCACATAGTAAGCGCTTAACAAATGTCATCATTATCATTATTTATTCATTCATTCAATCATATTCATTCATTCAGTCATATTTATTGAGTGCTTATTGTGTGCAGAGCACTGTACTAAGCGCTTGGGAAGTCCAAGTTGGCAACATATAGAGACAGTCCTACCCAACAATGGGCTCACAGTCTAGAAGGGGAAGAATTTATTGAGCACTCACTGTGTGCAGAGCACTGTACTAAGCGCTTGGGACGTCCAAGTTGGCAACATATAGAGACGGTCCCTACCCAACAGTGGGCTCACAGTCTAGAAAGGGGAGAATTTGTTGAGCGCTTACTGTGTGCAGAGCACTGTACTAAGCGCTTGGGAAGTACAAGTTGGCAACCTATAGAGATGGTCCCTACGCAACAGTGGGCTCACAGTCTAGAAGGGGGAGAATTTATTGAGCGCTTACTGTGTGCAGAGCACTGTGCTAAGCGTTTGGGAAGTACAAGCTGGCAACATATAGAGACGGTCCCTACCCAACAGTGGGCTCACAGGCTAGAAAGGGGGAGAATTTATTCATTCATTCATTCATTCAATCGTATTTATTGAGCGCTTACTGTATGCAGAGCACTGTACTAAGCGCTTGGGAAGTCCAAGTTGGCAACACATAGAGACGGTCCCTACCCAACAGTGGGCTCACAGCCTAGAAGGGGGAGACTTTATTGAGCGCTTACTAAGCGCTTGGGAAGTTCAAGTTGACAACACATAGAGACGGTCCCTACCCAACAGCGGGCTCACAGTCTAGAAGGGGGAGAATTTATTGAGTACTGTACTAAGCGCTTGGGAAGTCCAAGTTGGCAACATATAGAGACGGTCCCTACCCAACGTTATTATTATTATTATTATTATTTCCGCTGAGCCGCGCCGCTTCTCTAACACGCCGGCCGTCGCGATTCACCGATGGGCGCCAACCTCCCAGCCCCGAGGGGGGTCCGGGGGGTGGGGGGGGGGTGTGTGCAAGATACCTGCCGAGTTGAGCCCCCCGACGGCGTAGATGAGGCCGGCGATGGAGGGGCAGCAGCGGGGCCGGGTTTTAAAGGCCAGCAGGTGCGGCCGGCGCTCGGGCATCAGGTGGTAGTCCTTCGCCTCGTCCACCAGGTCCCTGAAAAAAGGCACGATGCCCGGCGCGCCGTTAAAAAACCAAACGGCCCCAACGTTGGCCCTCCCGGCCTCCAGAACATTGTCCACCACCCCCGGCCCCGGGGGGCCCAGCGGCCACAGCCGTCTCCCCCTTCTATTCATTCATTCAATCGTATTTATTGAGCGCTTCCTGTGTGCAGAGCACCGGACTAGTTGGCAACCTAGATGGTGAGCCCGCCGTCGGCCCGTCTCTATACGTTGCCGACTTGGACCACTTCCCAAGCGCTGAGTCCGGTGCTCCGCACGCAGGGAGCGCTCAGTAAGTACCACTGAATGAACGGAGCCCGAGCTCGGGAGTCAGGAGGACCTGGGTTCTAATCCCGGCTCCGCCCGTTGGCTGCTGGGTGACCCTGGGCGAGTCGCTTCACTTCTCTGGGCCTCGGTTCCCTCCTCTGGAAAATGGGGATTGAGATGCGGGACGGGGACCGTGTCCATCCCGGTGACCTTGTAACCACCCCAGCGCTTAGTACGGTGCCTGGCACATAGTAAGCGCTTAACAAATGCCACAATTATTAACAAATACCGCAATTACTATTATTATTATTATATTATTATTCCCTTCAAAGCCCTACTGAGAGCTCACCTCCTCCAGGAGGCCTTCCCACACTGAGCCCTCTCCTTCTTCTCCCCATCCCTCCCGCCTTACCTTCCCCACAGCACCTGTATATATGTATATATGTTTGTACAGATTTATTACTCTATATATTTATTTATTTTACTTGTACATATTTATTCTATTTAGTTTATTTTGTTAATATGTTTTGTTTTGTTCTCGTCTCCCCCTTCTAGACCGTGAGCCCGCTGTTGGGTAGGGACCGTCTCTAGATGTTGCCAATTTGGACTTCCCAAGCGTTTAGTACAGTGCTCTGCACACAGTAAGCGCTCAATAAATACGACTGACTGACTGAATGAATGAATGAATATGTACTGTGAGCCCGCTGTCGGGTAGGGACCGTCTCTAGATGTTGCCAATTTGGACTTCCCAAGCGTTTAGTACAGTGCTCTGCACACAGTAAGCACTCAATAAATACGACTGACTGAATGAATATGTACTACGAGCCTGTTGTTGGGTAGAGACCGTCTCTCTACGTTGCCGATTTGTGATAATAATAACGATGGCATTTATTAAGCGCTTACTATGTGCATGGCACTGTTCTAAGCGCTGGATAAATAGAATTATAGCTACATGCACATCATTAATACTGGCGGAGGCGGGAGTCGAACCCACGACCTCTGACTCCCAAGCCCGGGCTCCTTCCACTGAGCCACGCTGCTGCTCACTTTCCGAGCGCTTAGTCCAGTGCTCTGCACGCAGTAAGCGCTCAATAAATACAACCGAATGAAGGGTACGGCCTGTGCCCGTCCCGAATACCTTATACTCACCCCAGTGCTTAGTACAGTGTCCGGCACACAGCAGGCGCTTACCAAATACTGCAAATATTATTATGATGTGGGATATGGCCTCTGCGCCCAACTCGATTACCTTATATCTTCTAGACTGTGAGCCCACTGTTGGGTAGGGACCGTCCCTATACGTTGCCAACTTGGACTTCCCAAGCGCTCAGTACAGTGCTCTGCACGCAGTAAGCACTCAATAATAATAATAATGGCATTTATTAAGAGCTTACTATGTGCAAAGCACTGTTCTGAGCGCTAAATATGATTGAATGAATGAATGAATTATATCCACCCCAGTGCATAGTACACTGTTTGGCACACAATCAGCGCTTAACAAATACTGTTATTATTATTATTATTATTATGTGGGACATGGACTGTGCCCAATCCAACTACATTGCATCCCCCCGCCGCCCCAGCGCTTAGTACAGTGCCTGGCACATAGTAAGTGCTTAACAAACACCGCGATTAATAATTATTATCATCTCCAGGGGGGAGGGAGGACACTTTGTGACCAAGACAACCGGGCCAAGCGCTTAGTCCCGGTGCTCTGCACACAGTAAGCGCTCAATAAGTACGGCTGAATGAATGAACTGGACCCATTATTATTATTATTAATAATTACGGTATTTGCCAAGCACTGTTCAAAGCGCCGAGGGAGATACAAGGTCATCAGGTTGTCCCACGTGGGGCTCACAGTCTTCATCCCCATTTTAATAGTAATAATAACAATGATGGTATTTGTTAAGCGCTTACTATGTGCCGGGCACTGTTCTAAGCGTTGGAGTAGATGCAAGGTCATCAGGTTGTCCCAAGCGGGGTTCACAGTCTTCATCCCCACTATTAATAATAATGTTAACGACGGTATTTGTTAAGCGCTTACTATGTGCCGGGCACTGTTCTAAGCGTTGGAGTAGATACAAGGTCATCAGGTTGTCTCACGTGGGGCTCACAGTCTTCATCTCCATTTTAATAATAATAATAATGATGATGGGATTTGTTAATAATAATAATGATGGGATTTATTAAGCGCTTACTATGTGCCGAGCACTGTTCTAAGCGCTGGAGTAGATACAAGGTTATCAGGTTGTCTCACGTGGGGCTCACAGTCTTCATCTCCATTTTAATAATAATAATAATGATGATGGGATTTGTTAATAATAATAATAATAATGATGGGAGTTGTTAAGTGCTTACTATGTGCCGAGCACTGTTCTAAGCGCTGGAGTAGATACAAGGTCATCAGGTTGTCTCACTTGGGGCTCACAGTGTTCATCTCCATTTTAATAATAATAATAATAATAATGATGGGATTTGTTAATAATAATAATGATGATGGGATTTGTTAAGCGCTTACTATGTGCTGAGAACTGTCCTAAGCGCTGCAGTAGATACAAGGTCATCAGGTTGTCCCCCGTGGGGCTCACAGTCTTCATCCCCATTTTAATAAAAATAATAATAATGAAGGTATTTGTTAAGCGCTTACTATGTGCCGAGCACTGTTCTAAGCGCTGGAGTAGATACAAGGTGATCAGGTTGTCCCATGTGGTGCTCACTGTATCCATCCCCATTTTCCAGATGAGTTCACTGAGGGCACAGAGAAGTGAAGTGACTTAATAATACTGATGGCATTTATTAAGCGCTTACTATGTGCGAAGCACCGCTCTAAGCGCTGGGGAGGTTACAAGGTGATCAGGTTGTCCCACGGGGGGCTTGCAATCTTCACCCCCATTTTCCAGATGAGGTTACTGAGGGCCCAGAGAAGTGAAGTGACTTAATAATAATGATGATGATGGCATTTATTAAGCGCTTACTATGTGCAAAGCACCGCTCTAAGCGCTGGGGAGGTTACAAGGTGATCAGGTTGTCCCACGGGGGGCTCGTAATCTTCACCCCCATTTTCCAGATGAGGTTACTGAGGACCCAGAGAAGTGAAGTGACTTAATAATAATAACAATAATGGTATTTATTAAGCGCTTACTATGTGCAAAGCACGGCGCTAAGCGCTGGGGAGGTTACAAGGTGATCAAGTTGTCCCATGGGGGGGCTCACCGTCTTCATCCCCATTTTCCAGATCAAGTTACTGAGGGCCCAGAGAAGTGAAGTGACTTAATAATAATAATAATAATGGCATTTTATGTGCAAAACACTGCTGTAAGCGCTGGGGAGGTTACAATAATAATAATAATAATGATGGTATTTGTTAAGCGCTTACTATGTGCAAAGCACTGTTCTAAGCGCTGGGGGGGATACAAGGTGGTCAGGTTGTCCCACGGGGGGGCTCACAGTCTTCATCCCCATTTTCCAGATGAGGGAACTGAGGCCCAGAGAAGCGAAGTGACTTGCCCAAAGTCACTCAGCTGACAGTTGGTGGAGCCGGGATTTGAACCCATGACCTCTGACTCCAAAGCCCGGGCTCCTTCCACTGAGCCACGATGCTTCTAAGGTGATGAGGTTGTCCCACGGGGGGCTCGCCGTCTTCACCCCCATTTTCCAGATGAGGTCACTGAGGGCCCAGAGAAGGGAAGTGACCCGCCCAAGGTCACCCAGCTGCCGGGTGGCGGGATTAGAACCCCCGCCCTCCGACTCCCAAGCCCGGGCTCTTTCCCCGAAGCCACGCCGCACCTCTGAGGGGGGAATAACAGAGAAGCAGCGTGGCTCAGTGGAAAGAGCCCAGGCTTTGGAGTCAGAGGTCACGGGTTCAAATCCCGGCTCCTCCACGTGTCTGCTGTGTGACCTGGGGCAAGTCACTTCAATCAATCAATCATATTTATTGAGCGCTTACTGTGTGCAGAGCACTGTACTAAGCGCTTGGGAAGTACAAGTTGGCAACACATAGAGACGGTCCCTACCCAACAGTGGGCTTCTCGGCACCTCAGTGACCTCATCTGGAAAATGGGGATGAAGCCTGGTAGCCCCACGGGGGACAACCTGACCAACTTGCGCTTAGAACAGGGATTTGCACATAGTAAGCACTTAACAAATGCCATCATTATTATTATTATTATTATTAATAATCCCGGAGGGGGATACTCCGCTCCGAGGGGGCCGGGTGGGGGGCACCACGCCGCTCCTCTGAGGGGGGAATAACAGAGAAGCAACGTGGCTCAGTGGAAAGAGCCCGGGCTTTGGAGTCAGAGGTCACGGGTTCAAATCCCGGCTGCTGTGTGACCTGGGGCAAGGCACTTCACTTCTCCGCGCCTCAGTGACCTCATCTGGAAAATGGGGATGAAGCCTGGGAGCCCCACGGGGGACAACCTGATCACCTTGCGCTGAGAACAGGGCTTTGCACATAGTAGAGCGCTTAACAAATGCCATTATTATTATTATTATTATTATTAATCTTGGAGGGGCATACCCCGCTCCAAGGGGGCCGGGTGGGGGGCACGGGGGGCACCACGCCACTCCTCTGAGGGAGGAATAATACAGAAGCAACGTGGCTCAGTGGAAAGAGCCCGGGCTTTGGAGTCAGAGGTCACGGGTTCAAATCCCGGCTGCTGTGTGACCTGCGGCAAGGCACTTCACTTCTCCGCGCCTCAGTGACCTCATCTGGAAAATAGGGATGAAGCCTGGGAGCCCCACGGGGGACAACCTGATCACCTTGCGCTGAGAACAGGGCTTTGCACATAGTAGAGCGCTTAACAAATGCCATTATTATTATTATTATTATTAATCTTGGAGGGGCATACCCCGCTCCGAGGGGGCCGGGTAGGGGGCACGGGGGGCACCATGCCACTCCTCTGAGGGGGGAATAACAGAGAAGTAACGTGGCTCAGTGGAAAGAGCCTGGGCTTTGGAGTCAGAGGTCACGGGTTCAAATCACAGCTGCTGTGTGGCTTGGGGCAAGGCACTTCACTTCTCCGCGCCTCAGTGACCTCATCTGGAAAATGGGGGTGAAGCCTGGGAGCCCCACGGGGGACAACCGCATCACCTTGCGCTTAGAACAGGGCTTTGCACATAATAAGCGCTTCACAAATGCCATCATTATTATTATTATTATTATTATTATTAATCTTGGAGGGGCATACCCCGCTCCGAGGGGGCCAGGTGGGGGGCACAGGGGGTGCCACGCCGCTCCTCTGAGGGAGGAATAATAGAGAAGCAACGTGGCTCAGTGGAAAGAGCCCGGGCTTTGGAGTCAGAGGTCACGGGTTCAAATCCCGGCTGCTGTGTGGCCTGGGGCAAGTCACTTCACTTCTCCGCGCCTCAGTGACCTCATCTGGAAAATGGGGGTGAAGCCTGGGAGCCCCACGGGGGACAACCTGATCACCTTGCGCTGAGAACAGGGCTTTGCACATAGTAAGCGCTTAACAAATGCCATCATTATTATTATTATTATTATTATTATTATTAATAATCCCAGAGGGGAACACCCCACTCCGAGGGGGCCGGGTGGGGGGCACCACGCCGCTCCTCTGAGGGGGGAATAACAGAGAAGCAGCGTGGCTCAGTGGAAAGAGCCCGGGCTTTGGAGTCAGAGGTCACGGGTTCAAATCCCGGCTGCTGTGTGGCCTGGGGCAAGGCACTTCACTTCTCCGCACCTCAGTGACCTCATCTGGAAAATGGGGATGAAGCCTGGAAGCCCCACGGGGGGCAACCAGATCACCTTGCGCTGAGAACAGGGCTTTGCACATAGTAAGCGCTTAACAAATACCATCATCATTATTATTATTATTATTAATATTAATAATCCCAGAGGGGGATACCCCGCTCCGAGGGGGCCAGGCGGGGGGCGCGGGCTCACCTGCATTTGTGGCAGCAGCGTACCAGCTCGTCCTGCTGTACCCGATCGGCCAGGAATTGCGGCCGGCAGAGGGGCAGGCGGATCCGGGCCAGCAGCTCGGGCAGGCGGGGCTCCCTCGCCTCGCGCTCGTACCTGATCCACGCCAGCGCCGCCTCGAACACCTGTCCGGGACGGCACCGCGCCTAGCCTCAGTTTCCCCGCCCAGCCACGGTCCCTCCGTGCCCCCCGCAACAAGCCTCCCCTTTCCCAGCCAGTCACTCAGTCGTAGTTACCGAGCGCTTACTGCCACGGTAATAATAATTACGGTATTCGGTAAGCGCTTACTATGTGCCGAGCACGGGCTGGGGAGGTCGTGGGTTCGAATCCCGGCTCCGCCACCTGTCAGCTGAGAAGCCACTTGATAATAATAATAATAATAATAATAATGGCAGTTATTAAGCGCTTACTATGTGCAAAGCACTGTTCTAAGCGCTGGGGAGGATAAACATCCGCCAAGCTACTCTCTTCCTCCCTTCCCCTCCTCCCCCTCGCCTTACCTCCTTCCCTTCCCCACAGCACCTGTATATATGTATATATGTTTGTACATATTTATTACTCTATTTATTGATTTATTTATTTTACTTGTACATATCTATTCTATTTATTTTATTTGGTTAATATGTTTGGTTTTGTTCTCTGTCCCCCCCTTCTAGACTGTGAGCCTGCTGTTGGGTAGGGACCGTCTCTAGATGTTGCCAACTTGTACTTCCCAAGCGCTTAGTACAGTGCTCTGCACACAGTAAGCGCTCAATAAATACAATTGATTGAAGGCCCTACTGAAAGCTCACCTCCTCCGGGAGGCCTTCCCACACTGAGCCCCCTCCTTCCCCTCTCCATCCCCTCTGCCTTACCTCCTTCCCCTCCCCACAGCACCTGGATATATGTATGTACATATTTATTACTCTATTTTATTTGTACATATTTATTCTATTTATTTTATTTTGTTAATATGTTTTGTTGTCTGTCTCCCCCTTCTAGACTGTGAGCCCGCTGTTGGGTAGGGACCGTCTCTAGATGTTGCCAACTTGGACTTCCCAAGCGCTTAGTCCAGTGCTCTGCACACAGTAAGCGCTCAATCAATATGATTGAATGAATGAATGAATACAAGGTGATCAGGTTGTAGGCTCACAGTCTTCAACCCCATTTTACAGATGAGGTCACTGAGGACTGGAGAAGTGAAGTGACTTGCCCAAAGTCACCCAGCTGACGGTTGGCGGAGCCGGGATTAGAACCCATGACCTCTGACTCCAAAGCCCGGGCTCTTTCCACCGAGCCACGCTGCTTCTCTACAGTGCTCTGCACAGTAAGCGCTCAATAAATACGATCTTCTAGACTGTGAGCCCGCTGTTGGGTAGGGACCGTCTCTCTATGCTGCCAACTTGTACTTCCCAAGCGCTTAGTACAGTACTCTGCACACAGTAAGCGCTCAATAAATATGATTGAATAAATGAATGAACGATCTGAATGAATAAATGAATGAATGAAGAGGCCTTCCCCGGCCGCGCCCTCCTTTCCTCTTCTCCCGCTCCCTTTCTCCATCCCCGCTTCCCGGCCCCGCGTCGCTAATATCCGCGTCCCTCATTTATCGATTTCTGTTCCAGTCCGTCTCCCTGGATGTCGCTTACGTCCGCGTCCCTCATTTATCAATTTCTAGTCCCGTCCGTCTCCCCGGACGTCGCTTACGTCCGCGTCCCTCATTTATCGATTTCTAGTCCCGTCCGTCTCCTCGGATGTCACTCACGTCTGCGTCCCTCATTTCTCGATTTCTAGCCCGTCCGTCTCCCCGGATGTCGCTTACGTCCGCGTCCCTCATTTATCCATTTCTAGTCCCGTCCGTCTCCCCAGATGTCCCTTATGTCTGCGTCTCTCATTTATCGATTTCTAGTCCCGTCCGTCTCCCCAGACATCGCTTACGTCCGCGTCCCTCATCTAACAATTTCTAGTCCCGTCCATCTCCCGGGATGTCGCTTACGTCCGCGTCCCTCATTTATCCATTTCTAGTCCCATCCGTCTCCCCGGATGTCACTTACGTCCGCGTCCCTAATTTATCGATTTCTAGTCCCGTCCGTCTCCCCGGACGTCCCTTACGTCTGTGTCCCTCATTTATCGATTTCTAGTCCCGTCCGTCTCCCCGGATGTCGCTTACGTCCGCATCCCTCATTTATAGATTTCTAATCCCGTCCATCTCTCCAGACGTCGCTTATGTCCGCATCCCTCATTTATCGATTTCTAATCCCATCCGTCTCCCTGGATGTCACTCACGTCCGCGTCCCTCATTTATCGATTTCTAGTCCCATCTCCCCGGACGTCGCTTACGTCTGCGTCCCTCATTTATCAATTTATAGTTCCGTCTGTCTCCCGGGACGTCGCTTACGTCCGCATCCCTTATTTATCGATTTCTAGTCCCATCCGTCTCCCCGGATGTCGCTTACGTCCACATCCCTCATTTATCCATTTCTAGTCCCATCCATCTCCCGGGATGTCGCTTACGTCCACGTCCCTAATTTATCCATTTCTAGTCCCGTCCGTCTCCCGGGACGTCGCTTACGTCCGCGTCCCACATTTATCCATTTCTAGTCCCGTCTGTCTCCCGGGATGTCGCTTCCGTCCGCGTCCCTCATTTATCGATTTCTAGTCCCGTCCGTCTCCTCGGATGTCACTCACGTCTGCGTCCCTCATTTCTCGATTTCTAGCCCCGTCCGTCTCCCCGGATGTCGCTTACGTCCGCGTCCCTCATTTATCCATTTCTAGTCTCGTCCGTCTCCCCGGATGTCACTTACGTCCACGTCCCTCATTTATCCATTTCTAGTCCCGTCCATCTCCCCGGATGTCATTTACGTCCGCATCCCTAATTTAACGATTTCTAGTCCCGTCCGTCTCCCCGGACGTCGCTTCCGTCCGCATCTCTCATTTATCGATTTCTAGTCCCGTCCGTCTCCCCGGACGTCGCTTCCGTCCACGTCCCTCATTTATCGATTTCTACTCCCGTCCGTCTCCCCGGACGTCGCTTCCGTCCGCGTCCCTCATTTATCGATTTCTAGTCCCATCCATCTCCTTGGACGTCGCTTACGTCCACGTCCCTAATTTATCCATTTCTAGTCCCGTCCGTCTCCCGGGACGTCGCTTACGTCCGCGTCCCACATTTATCCATTTCTAGTCCCGTCCGTCTCCCGGGATGTCGCTTCCGTCCGCGTCCCTCATTTATCGATTTCTAGTCCCGTCCGTCTCCTCGGATGTCACTCACGTCTGCGTCCCTCATTTCTCGATTTCTAGCCCCGTCCGTCTCCCCGGATGTCGCTTACGTCCGCGTCCCTCATTTATCCATTTCTAGTCCCGTCCGTCTCCCCGGATGTCACTTACGTCCGCGTCCCTCATTTATCCATTTCTAGTCCCGTCCATCTCCCCGGATGTCATTTACGTCCACATCCCTAATTAATCGGTTTCTAGTCCCGTCCGTCTCCCCGGACGTCGCTTCCGTCCGCATCTCTCATTTATCGATTTCTAGTCCCGCCTGTCTCCCCGGACGTCGCTTCCATCCGCGTCCCTCATTTATCCATTTCTAGTCCCATCCGTCTCCCCGGATGTCGCTTCCTTCCGCGTCCCTTATTTATCCATTTCTAGTCCCGTCCGTCTCCCCGGACGTCACTGCCGTCCGCGTCCCTCATTTATCCATTTCTAGTCCCGTCCGTCTCCCCGGACGTCGCTTCCGTCCGCGTCCCTCATTTATCCATTTCCATTCCAGTCCGTTCCCCCCGGATGCCCGGCCCGGGGCGGGCACCTGTTCCTCCGACTTGACGTTGAGCTCGTCCCGGGACAGCAGCTCGAGGACGTCGTCGAAGGGGAGGGCGAGGAACTCCTCGGCCACGGACACCTCCACGAAGTGCTGGTGCACGAAGCTGGTGGCCGAGTCGTAGAGCACGGCGCACATCATGGTCTCCGCGAACTGGCGCACGCCCAGGCAGTTCTTGGGGTGAAGCCTGCAGCGGGGAGGCGGTTGGGTGGGGTGGCAGGAGATTAATAATAATAATAGGAGGAGGAAGAGGAGGAGGAGAAGGAGGAGGAAGAGGGAGGAGGAAGAAGGAGGAGGAAGGGGGAGAAGGAGGAGAAGGAGGAGAAGGAGGAGAAGGAGGAGGAGGAGGAGGAGGAGGAGGAGGAGGAGGAGGAGGAAGAAGGAGGAGGAAGAGGGAGAGGGAGAGAAGGAGGAGAAGAAGGAGAAGGAGGAGAAGGAGGAGGAGGAGGAGGAGGAGAAGGAGGAGAAGGAGGAGGAGAAGGAGGAGGAGAAGGAGGAGAAGGAGGAGAAGGAGGAGAAGAAGGAGAAGGAGAAGGAGGAGGAGAAGAAGGAGAAGGAGGAGAAGAAGGAGAAGAAGGAGAAGAAGAAGGAGGAGAAGAAGAAGAAGAAGAAGAAGAAGAAGAAGAAGAAGAAGAAGAAGAAGAAGAAGAAGAAGAAGAAGAAGAAGAAGAAGAAGAAGGAAGAAGAAGAAGAAGAAGAAGAAGAAGAAGAAGAAGAAGAAGAAGAAGAAGAAGAAGAAGAAGAAGAAGAAGAAGAAGAAGAAGAAGAAGGAAGAAGAAGGAAGAAGAAGGAAGAAGAAGGAAGAAGAAGAAGAAGAAAGAATAAGAAAGAAGAAGAAAGAAGAAGAAAGAAGAAGAAAGAAGAAGAAGGAAGAAGGAAGAAGGAGGAAGAAGGAGGAAGAAGAAGAAGAAGAAGAAGAAGAAGAATAAGAAGAAGAAGAAGAAGAAGAAGAAGAAGAAGAAGAAGAAGAAGAAGAGAAAGAAGAAGAAAGAAGAAAGAAGAAGACAGAAGAAGAAAGAAGAAGAAAGAAGAAGAAGGAAGAAGGAAGAAGAAGAAGAAGAAGAAGAAGAAGAACAAGAACAAGAACAAGCAGAAGAAGAACAAGCAGAAGAAGAAGCGCGCACACGTGTGTGTCTTTCGGGGTGGCGGTTCCGGCCCCTTATTCGCCCCGCGTCGAGGGCGTTGGGTTCTGCTGCTCCTCTCTCCGAGGCCATTTTGGCCTCATTCATTCGTTCGATCGTATTTACTGAGCGCTGACTGCGGGCCGAGCACTGGACTAAGCGCTCGGGACGTACAAGTCCCGCCTGATGCCGGCCACCCAAAGGCCCGCGGGGTGCGGGGACGGTGTACGCTCGCGGTGGGCTGGGAATGTGTCTGTTTGTTGCTCTGTTCTCAATCAACCAATCAATCAATCGTATTTATTGAGCGCTTACTGTGTGCAGAGCACTGGACTAAGCGCTCGGGAAGTCCAAGTGGGCAACAAAGAGAGACAGTCCCTACCCAACAGTGGGCTCACAGTCTAAAAGCTCTCCTCTCTCAATTGCGTACTGCGCTGATTGCGGCTCAGTGGAAAGAGCCCGGGCTTTGGAGTCTGAGGTCACGGGTTCAAATTCCAGCTCCGCCACTTGTCAGCTGGGTGACTTTGGGCAAGTCACTTCACTTCTCTGGGCCTCAGTTCCCTCATCTGTCAAATGGGGATGAAGACTGTGAGCCCCCCGTGGGACAACCTGATCATCTTGTAACCTCCCCAGCGCTTAGAACGGTGCTTTGCACATAGTAAGTGCTTAATAAATGCCATTATTATTATTATTATTATTATTATTCAAATCCCGGCTCCGCCAATTGTGACCTGTGTGACTTTGGGCAAGTCACTTCACTCCTCTGGGCCTCAGTGCCCTCATCTGTAAAATGGGGATGAAGACTGTGAGCCCCCCCGTGGGACAACCTGATCATCTTGTAACCTCTCCAGCGCTTAGAACGGTGCTTGGCACATAGTAAGCGCTTAATAAATGCCATTATTAGTATGATTATTATTATTTGGTGTTTGTTAAGCGCTTAGTCCGTGCCGGGCACTGTTTTAAGAGCTGGGGGGGAGACAAAGTCAGCAGGTTATTATTATTTGGTGTTTGTTAAGCGCTTAGTCCGCACCGGGCACTGTTCTAAGCGTTGGGGGGGAGACAAAGTCAGTGGGTTATTATTATTTGGTGTTTGCTACGGGCTTAGTCAGCGCTGGGCACTGTTCTAAGTGCTGGGGGAGAGACAAAGTCAGTGGGTTATTATTATTTGATGCTCGTTAATAATAATAATAATAATAATAATAATGATGGCATTTGTTAAGCGCTTACTATATGCAAAGCACTGTTCTAAGCGCTGGGGAGGTTACAAGGTGATCAGGTTGTCTCACAGGGGGCTCACAGTCTTCATCCCCATTTTACAGATGAGGTCACTGAGGCTCAGAGAAGTTAAGTGACTTGCCCAAGGTCACACAGCAGACATGTGGCGGAGCTGGGATTCGAACCCATGACCTCTGACTCCAAAGCCCGGGCTCTTTCCATTGAGCCACGCTGCTTCTCTAAGCAGCTTAGTCCAGGCACTGTTCTAAGCGCTGGGGGGGAGACAAAGTCAGCAGGTTATTATTATTTGGTGTTTGTTAGGCGCTTAGTCCGCGCCGGGCACTGTTCTAAGCGCTGTGGGGGAGACTAAGTCAGCGGGTTATTATTATTTGGTGTTTGTTAGGCGCTTAGTCCACGCCGGGCACTGTTCTAAGCGCTGCGGGGGAGACAAAGTCAGCAGGTTATTATTATTTGGTGTTTGTTACGCGCTTAGTCCATGCCGGGCACTGTTCTAAGCACTGGGGGGGAGACAAAGTCAGCAGGTTATTATTATTTGGTGTTTGTTAGGCGCTTAGTCCGCGCCGGGCACTGTTCTAAGCGCTGTGGGGGAGACAAAGTCAGCGGGTTATTATTATTTGGTGTTTGTTAGGCGCTTAGTCCACGCCGGGCACTGTTCTAAGCGCTGCGGGGGAGACAAAGTCAGCAGGTTATTATTATTTGGTGTTTGTTACGCGCTTAGTCCATGCCGGGCACTGTTCTAAGCACTGGGGGGGAGACAAAGTCAGCAGGTTATTATTATTTGGTGTTTATGAGGTGCTTAGTCCATGCCGGGCACTGTTCTAAGCGCTGGGGGGGGAGACAAAGTCAGCAGGTTATTATTATTTGGTGTTTGTTAGGCGACTAGTCCGAGCCGGGCACTGTTCTAAGCGTGGGGGGGGGAGACAAAGTCAGCGGGTTATTATTATTTGGTGTTTGTTAGGCGCTTAGTCTGCGCCGGGCACTGTTCTAAGCGCTGCGGGGGAGACAAAGTCAGCAGGTTATTATTATTTGGTGTTTGTTAGGCGCTTAGTCCACGCCGGGCACTGTTCTAAGCACTGGGGGGGAGACAAAGTCAGCAGGTGATTATTATTTGGTGTTTGTTAGGCGCCTAGTCCGAGCCGGGCACTGTTCTAAGCATTGGGGGGGGAGACAAAGTCAGCGGGTTATTATTATTTGGTGTTTGTTAGGCGCTTAGTCCACGCCGGGCACTGTTCTAAGCGCTGGGGGAGACACAAAGTCAGCAGGTTATTATTCTTTGGTGTTTGTTAAGCTCTTAGTCCGTGCCGGGCACTGTTCTAAGCGCTGGGGGGGAGACAAAGTCAGCAGGTGATTATTATTTGGTGCTTGTTAGGCACCTAGTCCGAGCCGGGCACTGTTCTAAGCATTGGGGGGGGAGACAAAGTCAGCGGGTTATTATTATTTGGTGTTTGTTAGGCGCTTAGTCCACGCCGGGCACTTTTCTAAGCGCTGGGGGAGACACAAAGTCAGCAGGTTATTATTCTTTGGTGTTTGTTAAGCGCTTAGTCCGCGCCGGGCACTGTTCTAAGCGCTGGGGGGGAGACAAAGTCAGCAGGTGATTATTATTTGGTGTTTGTTAGGTGCCTAGTCCGAGCCGGGCACTGTTCTAAGCATTGGGGGGGGAGACAAAGTCAGCGGGTTATTATTATTTGGTGTTTGTTAGGCGCTTAGTCCAAGCCGGGCACTTTTCTAAGCGCTGGGGGAGACACAAAGTCAGCAGGTTATTATTCTTTGGTGTTTGTTAAGCGCTTAGTCCGCGCCGGGCACTGTTCTAAGCGCTGCGGGGGAGACAAAGTCAGCAGGTTATTATTATTTGGTGTTTGTTAGGCGCTTAGTCCACGCTGGGCACTGTTCTAAGCGCTGGGGGGGAGACAAAGTCAGCGGGTTATTATTATTTGGTGTTTGTTAGGCGCTTAGTCCACGCCGGGCACTGTTCTAAGCGCTGGGGGAGACACAAAGTCAGCAGGTTATTATTCTTTGGTGTTTGTTAAGCTCTTAGTCCGCGCCGGGCACTGTTCTAAGCGCTGGGGGGGAGACAAAGTCAGCAGGTGATTATTATTTGGTGTTTGTTAGGCGCCTAGTCCGAGCCGGGCACTGTTCTAAGCATTGGGGGGGGAGACAAAGTCAGCGGGTTATTATTATTTGGTGTTTGTTAGGTGCTTAGTCCAAGCCGGGCACTGTTCTAAGCGCTGGGGGAGACACAAAGTCAGCAGGTTATTATTCTTTGGTGTTTGTTAAGCGCTTAGTCCGCGCCGGGCACTGTTCTAAGCGCTGGGGGGGAGACAAAGTCAGCAGGTTGGCCCACGGAAGGGGGTGTTCAGCGCGTTGTCCCCGGCGCGAAGCCCCTCCTGGTCCCCGCGGCCACTCACCGCTCCCGGAGGAAGGTGCAGCAGGCGTCCTTGATGTTCTGCAGCTGCAGGAAACTGGCCCCCATCAGCAGCGACTGCACGTTCTGCTGGTCGATGGCCAGGTGTCCGTTGTAGGCGAAGTTGATGAGGGCCTCCAGGGCGCTGCGGGGCACACGCGGGACCCGCGGGGGAACAATAAAAATAATAATAATAATAATGATGGCATTTATTAAGCGCTTACTCTGTGCAAAGCACCGTTCTAAGCGCTGGGGAGGTTACAAGGTTATCAGGTTGTCCCACGGGAGGCTCACAGTCTTCATCCCCATTTTGCAGATGAGGGAACTGAGGCCCAGAGAATAATAATAATAATAATGATGGCATTTATTAAGCGCTTACTATGTGTAAAGCACCATTCTAAGCCCTGGGGAGGTTACAAGGTGATCAGGTTGCCCCACGAGGGGCTCACAGTCTTCATCCCCATTTTGCAGATGAGGGAACTGAGGCCCAGAGAATAATAATAATAATAATAATAATAATAATAATAATAATAATAGTAATGGCATTTATTAAGCGCTTACTATGTGCAAAGCACCATTTTAAGTGCTGGGGAGGTTACAAGGTGATCAGGTTGTCCCACAGGAGGCTCACAGTCTTCACCCCCATTTTGCAGATGAGGGAACTGAGGCCCAGAGAATAATAATAATAATAATGACGGCATTTATTAAGCGCTTACTATGTGTAAAGCACCATTCTAAGCACTGGGGAGGTTACCAGGTGATCAGGTTGTCCCACGAGGGGCTCACAGTCTTCATCCCCATTTGACAGATGAGGGAACTGAGGCCCAGAGAATAATAATAATAATAATGATGGCATTTATTAGGCGCTTACTATGTGCAAAGCACCGTTCTAACCGCTGGGGAGGTTCCAAGGTGATCAGGTGGTCCCACGGGAGGCTCACAGGCTTCATCCCCATTTTACAGATGAGGGAACTGAGGCACAGAGCAGTGACTGGCCCAAGGTCACACGGCCGGCAAGTGGCAGAGCCGGGATTCGAACCCGTGACCTCCGACTCCCAAGCCCGGGCTTTTCCCCCTTTAGCCACGCTGCTTCTCCGACCCGCCCGAGGTCACTCGGCCGGAATGAGAAACCAGGCCCGCCTGCCTCCGAGCCTCGCCCCATCGCCGCCTCATCCCCAAAGTCTGACTTCATTTCTTCCCCGGGCCCGTGGGCCCGAGTTTCTCTTTCCCGGAATTCCCTGAGCGCCGTTTTCCGCCCCTTCCGGCTCGCCCGGAGACCCCCTCGGCCCCCCGGACGGTTTTCCGGCTTACCTCGGGTCCATCCCCTGCATGACGATCTCGTCCTGCTTGCACTCCATCATGTCGTTGGTGAACATGGCGTGGAAATAGGGGATGGAGGCGGCCAAGACGATCCGGTGGGCGCTGAATTTATGCTCGTCCACCTGGGTGGGGGGGACATAGGAGACGCCCAACTGCGCTTAATGATGATAATAATAATAATAATAATAATAATAATAATAAAGGGATACAAGGTGATCAGGTTGTCCCGCGTGGGGCTCACAGTCATCATCCCCATTTTACAGACGAGGGAACTGAGGCTCCGAGAAGTTATTACATTCATAATAATAATAATAATAATGGCATTTGTTAAGCGCTTACTACGTGCAAAGCACTGTTCTAAGCGCTGGGGGGATATAAGGTAATAATAATAATAATGGCATTTGTTAAGCACTTACTACGTGCCAAGCACTGTTCTAAGCACTGGGGGGGATACAAGGTGATCAGGTTGTCCCACAGGGGGCTCACAGTCTTCATCCCCATTTTACAGAAGGGAACTGAGGCCCAGAGAAGTTAAGTGACTTGCCCAAGGTCACACAGCAGACACGTGGTGGAGTCGGGAGTCGGGTCCGTCTGACTCCCCACGCTGCTTCGAGTTATAATTAGTAATCAGTGTCGTCGCGGCGTTCACTAAGTACTTAATCCGGGGCCGAGGTCGATCCGAGATAATCGGATGGGATGGGTTCCCCGCTCCCCGGCCGGGGCTCTCGGCCTCGTGGGGGGCGGGAGGGAGAGAGACAGAGAGAGAAAAAACGGGCACAGACCCCCCAGTCTGCCAAAGGGGAGACCGAGGCCCGGAGAAATGACTGGCCCAAGGTCACCCCGCACGTGCCTGAGTGGCCACAGCCCTGGCCTGGGGGGGGGCGGGAGGACCTGGCTTCTAATCATCATCATCATCATCAATCGTATTTATTGAGCGCTTACTATGTGCAGAGCACTGTACTAAGCGCCTTCTAATCCCGGCTCCACCACTTTTCCGCCACTGTGGGACTGAAATTCATTCACTCAGTCATTCAGTCGTATTTATTGAGCGCTTACTGTGTGCAGAGCACTGTACTAAGCGCTTGGGAAGTCCAACTTGACAACGTCTAGAGACGGCCCCTACCCAACAGCGGGCTCACAGTCTAGACGGGGGAGACAGAGAACAAAGCAAAACATATTAACAAAATAAAATACATAGAATAGATATGTACAAATAAAATAGAGTAATAAATACACACAAACATATGTGCATATATACAGGTGACATATATACAGGTGAAATTCACTCATTCATTCAATCATATTTATTGAGCGCTTACTGTGGGCACAGCACTGTACTAAGCGCTTGGGAAGTACAAGTTGGCAACCTATAGAGACGGTCCCTACCCAACAACGGGCTCGCAGTCTGGAAGGGGGAGACAGAGAACAAAGCAAAACATATTAACAAAATAAAATGAATAGAATAAATACGTACAAGTAAAATAAATAGAGTAATAAATACATACAAACATATGTGCATATATACAGGTGACATATATACAGGTGAAATTCACGCATTCATTCAATCGTATTTATTGAGCGTTTACCGTGGGCACAGCACTGTACTAAGCGCTTGGGATGTACAAGTTGTGGCTCAATGGAAAGAGCCCAGGCTTGGGAGTCCAAGGTCATGGGTTCTAATCCCGGCTCTGCCACTTGTCAGCTGGGTGACTTTGGGCAAGTCACTTCATTTCTCTGGGCCTCAGTTCCCTCATCTGGAAAATGGGGATGAAGACTGGGAGCCCCCCGTGGGACAACCTGATCACCTTGTAACCTCCCCGGCGCTTAGAACAGTGCTTTGCACATAGTAAGCGCTTAACAAATACCATCATTATTATTACTATTATTAGTGAGCCACACTGCTTCTCTTGTGTGTCATTCTGCCTTAGGGGAGTTGTCAATGGAACACAAAGTCACAAACACACAGACACACACGGAAAATGTGGATAAACCTGCTCCGTTCCCTTCGAAGCTCCAATTCCCGTTCCCTCCCTAGAGAGGAATCCACATTCTTTCGTTGGGCCGACGGAAATTCCGGCCTCCTCGGTCACTTGTACTTATTGAGCGCTTACTGTGCGCAGAGGGCTGTACTAAGCGCTTGGGTAGTACAAATTGGCAACAGATAAGAGACGGTCCCTACCCAACGACGGGCTCACGGTCGAGAAGCAGGAGACAAACCTCGTTCCTTTCTCCGGCCTGCCACCGTGGCCATAATAATAATAATAATAATAATAATAATAATAATAATAATGATAGCATTTATTAAGCGCTTACTATGTGCAAAGCACTGTACTAAGCGCTGGGGAGGTTCCAAGGTGATGAGGTTGTCCCACGGGAGGCTCACAGTCTTCATCCCCATTTGACAGATGAGGGAACTGAGGCCCAGAGAAGTGAAGTGCCTTGTCCAAAGTCACACAGCCGACAGCTGGATGATGGCATTTGTTAAGCGCTTACTACTCAGCCATTCATTCAATCGTATTTATTGAGCACTTCCTGTGTGCAGAGCACTGGACTAAGCGCTCGGGAAGGACAAGTCGGCAACATCTAGAGCCGGTCCCTACCCGACAACGGGCTCTAGAAGGGGGAGACGGACGACAAAACAAAACACGTGGAAGGGTGTCAAGTTGTCAGAATAAATGGAATTAAAGGCCAATGCACAGCATTAACAAAATAAATAGAATAGTAAATATGGACAAGTAGAATAAATAGAGAAATAAATCTGGACAAATATATATATCCAGGGGCTGTGGGGAGGGGAAGGAGGTAGGGCCCGGGGTGACGGGGAGGAGGAGGAGGAGGAGGGGAAAAAGGGGGCTCAGTGTGGGTATGGTGCAAAGCGCTGGGTTTTCCCGTTTCTTCCTCAGTTTCCCCACTTGCGCCTGCCCTGAGCGGTCAGCGTCCTCTCATTTCCGGCCCCTGTGCAGCCTGGTGGGTTTCTGTGCCCCCCACAACTTGTCCCAGCCCTCCCCCCCACCCCCGGGCCGGCCCCTTCCTCTCCTCCCACCCCCCAGGCCGGCCCCCGCCCCCCCCACCCCCC